>NW_027362772.1:245904798-247183378 GCF_046119375.1 Phyllobates terribilis
GCATGCAAAGATGCCCCCTCCTCTCAGTCTTCACTTGTTCTGGCAGTTTCTCAAGAAACAGCATCAACGTCCACATCCACGTCCCAACACAGCGTTCAATTGTCCATATCCCAGACCTTTGAACGAAAGCGGAAATTCGCAGCCAACGCCCCACAGGCCACAGTCCTAAATTCGCACATTTCACGACTGCTTGCATTGGAAATGCTGCCTTTTAGGCTGGTGGAGACGGAATCCTTCCGCAACCTTATGACGGTGGCCATCCCTCGGTACTCGGTCCCCAGCCGACACTATTTTGCCCGGTGTGCCATCCCCGCACTACACAAGCACGTGTCCCAAAACATCTGCCGTGCCCTCAACAACGCAGTTACTGGGAGACTCCACCTGACAACGGACACATGGACAAGTGCTTGTGGCCAGGGACGGTACATCTCCCTGACGGCACACTGGGTAAACATAGTGGAAGCCGGGACCCAGTCGGACCTTGGGACAGAACACATCCTCCCCACACCAAGGATTGCGGGCCCTATGTCAGTCAGATTTGCCCCCACAGTGTACAGCTCCTGCGCATCATCCTCCTCCTTCTCATGTTCAGCCTCCATCTCAGATATCACCACATCAGTTACAAGCTGGAAGCACTGCAGTACTTTCTCCACCAAGCGGCAACAGGCTGTGCTGAAACTCATAAGCTTAGGTGAGAAACCTCACACTGCTTGTGAGTTGTGGACAGCTGTGAAAGAGCAGGCAGATCTGTGGCTGAGACAGCTGAACCTACATCCAGGCATGGTCGTGTGTGACAATGGCTGTAACCTGGTGGCGGCTCTGAGGCTAGGCGAGATCACACACGTACCATGCCTGGTTCATGTGCTTAACCTCGTGGTTCAGTGGTTTCTTAAATCGTACCCCGAGTTGCCAGATCTGCTCGTCAAAGTACGGCACCTGTCAGCTCATTTTCGCAAGTCGGCTACAGCTTTCGCCGCCCTTGCTGTGTTGCAGCAGCGTTTGCAGCTTCCATCACACCGACTGGTGTGTGATGTCCCCACACGTTGGAACTCTACCATCCACATGCTGCAAAGGATTTGTGAGCAGAAGAGAGCAGTTGTGGAGTACCAGCTGCAACAAGGCCGTCGATATTCAGGTCAGACTCCACACATAAGACCTCAGGAGTGGACCTGGATGTCTGACATATGTACCATCTTGACAAACTTTGAGGAGTCCACCAAGATGGTGAGTGGCGATGATGCCATCATTAGCATCAGCATTCCACTTGTCTGTCTTTTGCAACGCTCTCTGCAGAGAATTAAAGAGGAGACATTGCAGCCAGAGTATGATGAGATGGATCAAGAAGCCATAGCAGGCGATTACACACAGCCCAGCCTCATCTCATCCCAACGTGCATTGGGGGACAATGAGGGAGAGGAGGAAGAGGAGGAGGAGGAAGAACAGGAGCTGGTATCATGCACTGTAGACGGTAGTACCTGTACAACTGTCATACCGTCGGTTCAGCGTGGGTGGCCTGAGGAAAGTCGGGAGGAGGAGGAGGAGGAGGAGAGCATGGTCAGTCGTCATCTTGGTGAGGACACGGAAGTCTTGCCCGTTACCAGTCTGGCATGCATGGCTGACTTTATGTTACGCTGCCTTAACCGTGACCCTCGCGTTGTCAAAATGTTGGGTGACAGTCATTACTGGTTGGTGACACTTGTAGACCCCCGCTACAAGGAGAACTTTCACTCTCTTATTCCTGAGGTGGAGAGGTCTACAAAAATGGAGCAGTACCAGAAGGCCCTTGAGGCAGAACTGTTAAAAAAATTCCCATCTGAGCACTCTAGCGGCAGAGGTCACAGTTCATTGGCCAACCAAGGCGTACATGCGAGAGAGACGCAACTCCAATCCAGCAGAGGCAGGGGAACACTGTCAACGTTCTGGGACAGTTTTCTCAGACCCTCCCTTCGGACAGACCCTGAGGCGTGGGGTACTCTCACAAGGAGTGGAAAGTTTCAAAAGATGGTGAGGGAGTACCTTGCCGACTGTACCAGTGTCCTCCATGATTTCTCTGTGCCTTTTAATTATTGGGTATCCAAGCTGGACACTTGGATGAACTCGCTCTGTATGCCTTGGAGGTCCTGGCCTGCCCTGCCGCTAGCGTGTTATTGGAGCGTGTTTTTAGTGCCACTGGGGGAATTATAACAGATAAGTGCACCCGCCTGTCAACTGACAATGCTGACAAGCTGACCCTTATCAAAATGAACCAGGGCTGAATTGGGCCAGACTTCTCATCACCACCAAATGACAGCAGAGTAACATAAAGTCAAATCCACTGTGTTATTTCAGGAGGTGTATTTACATGCACCTCTTCACACCCACACATGGGTATACGCTTGCTCATTTCGGCTGTTTTATGTTCTTCTCCTTATCCTCAGCCTCCACCACCACTATACCACCAGGGTGACCGTGGTCCGTGTTGCCATTATTGAAAGTTCCTCCGTCCTTATTTTTGTCATCTTTTGCTTGGAAGGCATAGGCAAAGGCTATGGGAGACCCACTCCCCAATAATGGGAATAATGTTTGTAATATGCTGTACTGCATGGCTCTTGTAAGGGGCATTGCAAGTTCCGCCGTCCTAATTTTTGGCAACTTTTGCTTGGAAGGCATAGGCAAAGACAATGGGAGACCCAATCCCCAATAATGGGAATAATGTTTGTAATATGCTGTACTGCATGGCTCTTGTAAGGGGCATTGCAAGTTCCTCCGTCCTAATTTTTGGCAGCTTTTGCTTGAAAGGCATAGGCAAAGACTATGGGAGACCCACTCCCCAATAATGGGAATAATGTTTGTAATATGCTGTACTGCGTGGCTCTTGTAAGGGGCATTGCAAGTTCCTCCGTCCTAATTTTTGGCAGCTTTTGCTTGGAAGGCATAGGCAAAGACTATGGGAGACCCACTCCCCAATAATGGGAATAATGTTTGTAATATGCTGTACTGTATGGCTCTTGTAAGGGGCATAAAACCGTCTTGTTAAGCTACTGGGACCTCCACGTCTCTTCCGAGGGGCATTAAAACCGTCTTGTTAAGCTACTGCAACCTCCACGTCTCTTCCAAGGGGCATTAAAACCATCTTGTTAAGCTACTGCAACCTCCACGTCTCTTCCAAGGGGCATTAAAACCGTCTTGTTAAGCTACTGTGACCTCCACGTCTCTTCCAAGGGGCATTAAAACCATCTTGTTAAACCATTCTGAGCTCCACAGCTCTTCCAAGGGGCATTGAAATGTTGTTTTTAATTAACTCTAACCTCCATGACTCTTCCAACAGGCATTGCATTTCCTCCTAATTTTAGTCAGCTTTTGCTTTTCAATGCATAGGCGAACACTAAGGGAGACCCACTCCCCAATAATGGGTAGAAGGTTTTTAGTATGCTGTAATCCACGTCTGTTTCAAGGGCCATTGCAGTTCCTTATAATTTTTGGAAAGCCTTCCATTCACTGCTTAGACCAACAGTGCACAGGAGACCCAGTAGATATAAATGGAAAAAACGGTTTAGTTGAGGCCTTCTGACCTCCATGTCACTTCCAAGGGGCATTGGAGTGCCTCGAAATTTTTGGTAGGCATTGCACTCACTGTATGCCCTATAACTGTGTAGCCGAACCGCTCCTTTTGGTACAGAAACATATCCTACAAGACATGTGTGGTTGACTAGCCTGATATTGATGTGAATGGTCCCTGTTCCTCCTGCTCTTTCTCCTTTGCCACCACCTCATCCATCATTCATCACCTGAAGCTTTGTTTAAACGGGAGTCATAGAACTGGGATAGTAGCTGGAAAACATCCAGCAATCCTCGGAGGAGGTAGGATATGCGCCAAAACGCTGACCACCTCAGGCCTAGCCACTACTACTTACATGCGCTTGCATTCCAAGAAACAGACAGCTAAGGAGATGGATGGCCTCATGATCATGAATAATTTACTCGTTATGTAGGAGGCCGACCACTGCTGCTGTCTACCTTTTGAACTTTGTGTTGAAGCCTGATTGACCCTGGACCCGCAATCCTCTATGTCTGGAGGTCGTGTTGCATCCCAGTGTCCAACTGTGTCCCGGCTTCCACAATATAAACCCAGTGTGAAGGCGTGAGATGGACCATCCCAGGACACATTCACTTGTCCACGTGTTTGTGGTTAGGCTGTCCTTCAAATAGGGGCAGCTGTGGACCGTTTATGGACACCCGGCTGCCCCCAGGTGGCTGGGGACCGTGTGTGGACACCCGGCCGCAGGGCGGCTGGGGACCAGTATGGACACCCGGCCGCCCCCTGGCGGCTGGGGACCGAGCGTGGACACCCGGCCGCCGGGCGGCTGGTGACTGAGTATGGATACCAGGCCGCCGACGCAGCCATGACGTGGTGGCCAGATTCCGCCTCCACATGCCTAAAAGGCCCAATTTCAAGTGCAAGCAAGCTAGCAGTATGGTATTGCAGCCTGGGGGTGGGTGGGTGGCAGGTTGTACACTTACGCTTGCATTCCAAGAAAACAAACAGATGCTAACTTGTATCATCATCATGCTCCTCACCTTGGCACTCTCAACTCCCCTGATGGAGAAGCCAGGGCCCACCGGAGGAGTCTGGTTCTCTGGTGGGCTCGTCCAATGCTGCCCTAAAGCAGGCCGGGTTAAGAAAAGTGTGTGGGGGGATGTTCCAAGGAGTAATAGGGGCGGCTGGGGACAGTTTATGGACACCCGGCCGCCCCTTGGCGGCTGGGGACCGAGCGTGGACACCCGGCCGCCGGGCGGCTGGGGACTGAGTATGGATACTAGGCCGCCGACGCAGCCATGACATGGATGAACCTTCACATGCGCAATCAACACGCGTTACACTGGCAATCTCACAGCGATAAAATTCAGACCAGTGGATCTCAACAACCATCAGCTGCCCCATCAACCGCATCTGCTACTTCTTCTTCCTTCTCTGTTACCGTGCCAAGTATTGTCACGCAGGTCTCTGACCACAGAAACTCCAGTTGTTTACATGCTCCAGTCAGACTGAGTGAGAGCCCGTCAGCTGTGGAGATGCCCGCTGTGTTTGTTTCACCGAGCACACCACATGTTTCTCAATCCACCATAACATCTCCGCCTGCACCTTTCCGCCTGATAGATACAGATGGTTTCCGAAAGCTGATGGCCGCCGCAGTCCCCCAGTACCAGTTGCCCAGTCACCATTACTTCTCTAAGAAAGCTGTGCCTGCGCTACACCAGCATGTCGCAGACAACATCACCCATTCCTTGACAAAATCTACATCTGCCAGGGTGCATTTCACCACAGACACCTGCATGAGTTAGCATGGCCAAGGGTGTTACATCTCGCTGACTGGGCACTGGATGACTCTGGTGGCTGTAGGGGCAGGCGGGGAAGGATCTGATGCACAAATCTTGGAATCCCCAAAACTTGCAGAACAAACCTCCGTATTTCACACTTCCTTCACTGCTTCAGCCTCCTCCTCTAGGGCCTCCACCTGCGCACTCAACCTCTACCTTAATGAGACACGTATTCCAACAGTGCAGATCGAATCCACACCACCTCCGTACTGAGCAGCCAGGGCTCATCCCAATCAGGCAGTGTTAAAATTAATATGCCTTGGATATCGCAGTCATACAGCTGATGAGTTGTAGACCACTCTTCAGGCTGAGTTTGAGCAATGGCTGGAGCCAGGGAAGGCCGTGTGTGATAACGGTGCGAACGATCACCGCATTCTTAGCTACAACCGTGGCAGTGTCCAGCACCTGTTGCGGTTCTGCAGCTCGCAGGGGTGGCAAGGGTTGTCTAGCCTGGGCATTTTTTGACACCAGAAAGGATGAGCCAACTCACGTTATCTGGAAACTTTGCAAGAAAAAACTCAGCAGAGGGAAAAAGTTCAATAATTTGACTACTACATGCATGAACCTTCACATGCACAATCAACATCCATTACTCTGGCACTCTCACAGCGTAAAATGCGGACCTCAACAACCATTAGCCACCCCATCAACTGCATCTGCTGCTTCATCCTCCTCCTCTGTTGCCGTGCCAAGTATTGTTACGCAGGTATCCCACCGCAGAACCTCCGGTTCTTTACCCACTCTAGTCGCCCTGAGTGAGAGCCCGTCAGCTGTAACGGAAGCGGACTTGTCTGCTGTTTTTGACTGATCCCAGAAAACGAGTATGTGGCGCCCCTGCAGGTTCAGTCACCACAGAGGTACTGCATCTCACCCAGAGGTGTGGTATCTCACTCTCAGGTAAGGATGGAGTACTGCCCGGGACCCTAACACCTGCATCCAACACACCACTCCAGGCCAGCAGGGGGAGCAAGATGTCTCTGGTTCTTGCTCAGCCCCTTCCCTTGGATGGAGTGGAGGGGAACCAAGTGAGGGGGAACCATGTAGTGGGTGTGGATGGAGGACGTAGATCAGGGGAGCACTTCAGAAGCTGTATAAAAAGAGGAGCCATCTTAGATAGTGTGGCCAATCAGAGGAGGAAAGTGAGAGGAGCAGAGGCTCTGCAGGAGCTCTGCTCCGGAGGCGGGCCTAGTGAGAGGCCCAGGACTGAGAGAGGGAAGAGGAGAGGGAGCAGGAGAAAGGCTCCAGGAACAGAAGAAGGGATCCTAGGGGTACGGGAAGTGCTGGAGGCCACCCGTATGCCCGAATCTGCCAGGCGGTGGAGGGATCAAGCCGCAGAGGGGACTTTAACTAGTGGAAAACTACAAGGCTCAGCTAGGAACCGGAGACTGCTGTACTTGCAAGGTGCAGTGGCCACATCCGCAATTATATCGCCGAGCAGGTGGCCACAGAGGGTCCAGGGGACTGCAGGTCGCCCGACAAGACCCGAGGCTACCAGATTGGGACACTGATTGCGAGGCGCAGGGCAGGATGGTGAGAGCCAGTGCAGGAAGACGACTGAGAAAGGCACACAGAAGGGGGTCCCTTTAAGTGCTCCTGAATTATCTGGGGGATTGCTGAACCCCTGCTTGGTGAGCGCAGCGCGACGTGGGAGGCTGTAAGCTGGACAGTGCAACCTGAGGAACTTAACAACTGTGAGTAAACTCGGAAGACTGCACCCCACTGTCTCTGTGATTATTGTCTGCGCCATCACCCCCTGCACTACAACTCCCAGCACAACCTATAACATCTACACTGCCCTGGAGCTAAGCTCTACCTGTGGAGAGCCACACCCGCTTTGCTGCACTAACATCAGCTCCAGAGGACCTGCTCCACAGCGGCGGCTCCCTTTAGCCACATACCACAGGTGGTGTCACGAACTCTATATAAAAACTTTATTAACTCCCCTGTAAATATTTCCCTTTTGATTGACCGCCCAGGGTCACGGACCGGGTCACCGCCATTGTGACATTTCCCCAAGCAACGACCGGCCCGGCACCGAGTACCCCATGGCCCAGGGGGCGCGTCAAGTGCACCACAACTTTATCAATCCATCATAACAATTCTGCCTGCATCTCACTCACGGTCCAGCATTCTGTCTGGTTCACCATACTCCATCCTCTCTCAGCACAGCAGCCAGCCCTCGGTCCCATAGTTGTGGTCACGTAAAAGATTGTTTCCTCCTACACATGACAAAGCTAAGAGATCGAACTCCACCATCTCCAATCTGTTGGCCACCGAAATGGTGGTGTCAGGCCCTAATTTTTTGAAATGTGAACTCTCCTGGCTGGGTCTCCATCTGCTGGGTTGGCTGTAGTGGAAGAGTTGTCGGTCCCCATTATACTAGTTCTACTCTAGAGAAATGAATTCATTGGTGCAGATATTGTTGTCACAGGGGTATACATGATATAGTCAAAATTGATTTTCTTACTATGAGTGGTATATAAAGCAGGCTACATTTCATCTTTTAATTCTTTGGTGCTGATATTGTTCTCCATTCAGGGGTACACATTAGTGATGAGCGAGCACTAAATGTGCTCAACTTAGTGGTTCAGCGGTTTCACCAAACCTACCCAGATCTGCCACAGCTGCTTGTGAAAGTATGCCACCTGTGTGTCCATTTCAGAAAGTCAGCTACAGCTTCTGCCACCCTGGCAGTGCTTCAGCAGCATTTGAAGCTTCCAGCTCACCAACTGGTGTGCAATGTCACCACACATTGTAAATCAATGTTGCAGATGTTAGAAAGGATTTGTGAGTGACGCGCCCCCTGGGACATATTCCTTTTTGAGGGGAATACCCGGCACCGGATCAGATGGGGGGTTGTAGTCTCCGAGCGGCTGAGACCCGGTCCCGTGCCCAGGGCGTCAAGCTATGTGTTATGTGGCAGTCCTTACTGATGTTATAAGAGTTCTTTTGTGTCGACTACGCCACCCGTTGTAATGCGGTCACTGTGGCCGCCGCTGCAGCAGGGTCCGCTGAGGCTGATGGTGGATGTGCAGCTTGGTGGGATAACCCCCAACGGGAGGGGTATAGCCTCAGAGGGGACAGGCGCAGAGGATGGGGGTTGTGGTGGTGCGGTGCAGCCGGCAATGAAGACAGACTCGGGTTGTGCAGTTAAGGGAGTTTACTTACTGCTGATGTTTCGGTCACTCCAGCTGTTAGTGACCACCCGAGCCGTGCTGCGTCCACCAGGTCCTGGATCCAGCCAACCCCCAAACAAGTCCGGAGCGTGGCCCTGAGCTCTCCCTCTGTCCTTTCTTCAGCCGTCCCCACCAGTGATCCACCTAGGTCCAGCTCCCTCGGGCCTTCTGTTGGGCAACCCTTGGCCTTAGGTTCCCTGACCCTCCATGTGGTATGCCTTCAGGGTGGATGTAGTGGGTGGCCGTGGCAGATGCTGCCCACAGCCTCCGGTCTCTGGCTAGGGATGTTTTTGCCCCCACCAGCTTGGGTTCCGGTACCCTTGTGCTGACTCCTCACCCGGTGCTCTAATTTGGGTTCTTGGGTCCCTTCAGTCTTCCCCCTCTGGGTCTTTCTCTTTCTTTCTCCTCTCTCTCTCTCCAGGGCTGCTGTTTCCTTCTCTCTCCTCTCCAACTGACTTGTTCTCAGCGTCTGACCCTGATCTAAGTTGGTGCCCTCCTTATATATCCCTCTATGTGTGAGCTCAGGTGACCAGCACCCAATGAGCTCCTATCACTACCCAGACTGCTCCCCCTATCTGCCCCTACACTACATGGGATGTACCACCCCCCTCCCACTCCAGCCAGGAACAGGCTCGGTTGTACCTGCACATTTCTAAGTGGGAGTACCGTCGGCCTGCTCCTCTGGAATGGGATGTATGTAGTGCATGCAGTCTATCTGAGCTCAGTTCCACACTCCTTCCTTACCCGGGAGTGGAATATCACACCTCTGGGTTGAGGTGCAATACCCCTGTAGCAGCCGAATCCTCAGGGTGCTACATTCCCCCCTGGTAAATCACAGCACGTCCTCGGGCTGTAAAGACAAAAACACCAAAACATACAATTTTTTTTTTTTTTTTTCATATAAACATATAAAACATATAAAACATTATATATTACTTTTCATATAAAACATTCTCGTAGACTTCTCTGGTCTCTGATTCCTCCTCCGGACACTGTGCAACGTGTGTCCGGGAAAAGTGCGACAGTCTTTCTAGAAAAATGGTTTCTCCTATAAAACCGGTAGGGGGCGCTTTAGGACGCGCAACTATTTACAGGGGAATTTGGCCGTTCTCAGTCCCCGGCCAAGTAAAGGGAAAGGGATGGCTGCTCACAGTCCTCAGCCTGGTTTGGGTAGGGGACACACGGGTTGAACTGTTCACTGGTCCCAACGGGGACTAAACTTTAAAGCAGCCACGGTTACTTGGGTACCCCGACAGGTAACTATATACAGTCCTTTGTACTATCTCAGTCATAGTACCTTCTAGCCTTGAACCCGTTTGGGTCTTCTGGCTCCTCCTCCCTACACCGCAACTCCTCCTCTGTCAGGCGATGCACGTGGAGGGCGTAAGGTCCCTTGGCACACTTGTGCCGGGTGAACGTTACCTCGTCACCGACGTAGAGGTCACGGCCTTTGTGACCCTCTGGCAGGTGGGACTCGACGTCCCGTCGGGTAACGAAGACGTCACCCATGGTGTTCCGGTCCTTTATGAAGCCCCACCCATGCTGCGCATTAAACTTTATTACCGTCCCGATGGTACGGGGACGATTTGCTGCACAGGGGTCCCTTCTGGTCCGACTCTTTTGCTCCGCGCTGCGGGTCTGGGCCCATTGCTCTCTGACCCGCCTCTCCTCCCGTTCTCTCTTAAACTCTGCCAGCTGTTGACGGCAACACTCTGTGCGTTCAGCTGCAGCTGCCCGAGTCTCTCCGGTGAACCCCATCAAATCTTCTCCCGTGGGGTCCCACACGAATTGGGCTTCTTCTAGTGGAGGCGAGACCCGAGTCACGGGCTTTGGAGCCGGAATCAGGGGCTCACACAGGGGACCTAACTTCTTTTGTCGCTCCAGCTCCAAGAATTCTTCGGGCCAGATGAAAGGCCGCCCGTCCGGCCACGCTAGCTGGCTGAAGGGGTCCTCTCCCAGATATGGCACCCTTGGTGTTTCGGGTGCGGGCGCGATGGTGGGGGCGCCCAGGTTACCCAGGCCTTGCGGCCAGGCCGGGGGCATCTGGAAGGTAAATGGAACTGTTAACACGGCGGCGCCCTGGGCTACCTGGCCTTGCGACCAGGCCGGAGGCTCCGCGGAGGTAGATGGCTCTGCTGGGGATGCGGCGCCCGGAAACGCTAGGCCCTGCGACCAGGCCGGAGGCTCCTCTTCCTTCGCCACGCTCCGGGTCACGACGCGTGACGTCACCGGGGTCGCGACGGCGGCTTCCGGTCGGGGCCTAGTCGGTGGCGGTGTCATGGCGGTCTCGGGTACGGCCGGGGGACCTTCGGGCTCTGCGACGGGGAGCTGGGGCAGATAAGCGGTCTTCCGGTATGGGGTATAGGCGTCCCCCTTACCTGCTGCCATGCGTCTCGCTCCCTCTTCTGCGCCGTCTCCGGCCTTGGGTCCTCCCGCGTCATCCGCAGAGGCAGTCGGTGTCTTCTTCCAAGGGAGCGGGTTCCGTGGACGGGTTCCAGCTTGCTGGGCCATCTCCCGGCCCCACTCCGCCAGGATCTCCCTCTGCACTCGGGCCATCCTTCCCGCGAGGCCCTCCAGGGCACTCCGCGCGCACTCCCGATCTCGGGGAAGCTGCGCCAGGATCTCCGCTAAGCCTAGCGGGGTTGTTGACTCCAGCAGGCTCCTGACCATCGGGTCGGTGCTGCTCTGCTCTCCTCTTTCTTCCTTTTGCAGGCTCCTGGCCAGCGGGCCGGTGCTGCGCTGCTGCCGCTCCATTCCTGGGTCTATTCTTCCTCTCCTCGACTCCGGGTGCTCTCGCTCTGGACACCTTGCCTCCGGGTGCGCTCGTTCTAGACCGCTCCAAGCGACACCCATCTTTTCTCTTCTCTTTCGTCTCCTCCCACTTCGAGGGCGGTCCCGGGGCAACTCGGTGACTGTCAGCTCCAGGGGGAGTTCTTTCACGCTGACAGACACCTCCAGCATCACAGTCTCCGTTGGTGGGGGCGGTTTCCACTTTTGGCGCCATTTTCTGTCCCGGCCCACGATGGGATGTGGCCTCTTGCCCTCCTTTGGCACGCCCATAATGGCGTCCGCTGCTCTTCCAAGGCGGGAAATCTGCGGTTTTGGCGGGAAGCGTCGCCCAGTGGCGGGAAACTCTGCAGATGGCGGGAACAAGCTGGAAATGGCGGACAATCGGCGGGAAACGACTGGTGATGGAGTCCGATGGCGTGGACCCTCCGGAACCGGCGGGAGACTTCTTTCTGAGGTAAACTTGCACTTTTCTTCAGGCACGCAGTACCCGGGTGTTGCGGGCACGTAATCCTGCCGACTACGCCAAAGTTGACGCGCCCCCTGGGACATATTCCTTTTTGAGGGGAATACCCGGCACCGGATCAGATGGGGGGTTGTAGTCTCCGAGCGGCTGAGACCCGGTCCCGTGCCCAGGGCGTCAAGCTATGTGTTATGTGGCAGTCCTTACTGATGTTATAAGAGTTCTTTTGTGTCGACTACGCCACCCGTTGTAATGCGGTCACTGTGGCCGCCGCTGCAGCAGGGTCCGCTGAGGCTGATGGTGGATGTGCAGCTTGGTGGGATAACCCCCAACGGGAGGGGTATAGCCTCAGAGGGGACAGGCGCAGAGGATGGGGGTTGTGGTGGTGCGGTGCAGCCGGCAATGAAGACAGACTCGGGTTGTGCAGTTAAGGGAGTTTACTTACTGCTGATGTTTCGGTCACTCCAGCTGTTAGTGACCACCCGAGCCGTGCTGCGTCCACCAGGTCCTGGATCCAGCCAACCCCCAAACAAGTCCGGAGCGTGGCCCTGAGCTCTCCCTCTGTCCTTTCTTCAGCCGTCCCCACCAGTGATCCACCTAGGTCCAGCTCCCTCGGGCCTTCTGTTGGGCAACCCTTGGCCTTAGGTTCCCTGACCCTCCATGTGGTATGCCTTCAGGGTGGATGTAGTGGGTGGCCGTGGCAGATGCTGCCCACAGCCTCCGGTCTCTGGCTAGGGATGTTTTTGCCCCCACCAGCTTGGGTTCCGGTACCCTTGTGCTGACTCCTCACCCGGTGCTCTAATTTGGGTTCTTGGGTCCCTTCAGTCTTCCCCCTCTGGGTCTTTCTCTTTCTTTCTCCTCTCTCTCTCTCCAGGGCTGCTGTTTCCTTCTCTCTCCTCTCCAACTGACTTGTTCTCAGCGTCTGACCCTGATCTAAGTTGGTGCCCTCCTTATATATCCCTCTATGTGTGAGCTCAGGTGACCAGCACCCAATGAGCTCCTATCACTACCCAGACTGCTCCCCCTATCTGCCCCTACACTACATGGGATGTACCACCCCCCTCCCACTCCAGCCAGGAACAGGCTCGGTTGTACCTGCACATTTCTAAGTGGGAGTACCGTCGGCCTGCTCCTCTGGAATGGGATGTATGTAGTGCATGCAGTCTATCTGAGCTCAGTTCCACACTCCTTCCTTACCCGGGAGTGGAATATCACACCTCTGGGTTGAGGTGCAATACCCCTGTAGCAGCCGAATCCTCAGGGTGCTACATGAGCAGCAGAGGGCAGTTGTTGAGTATCAGCTTCAACACGCCCGTTGGAATTCAGGTCAGCCTCCACACATAAGAGCTGATGAGTGGGCAAGGATGTCTGACATATATGCCGTCCTCCAAAACTTTGAGGACTCCATCAAGATGGTGAGCGGTGATGACACCATAATTAAAGTCACTATACTGCTTCTCCGTTTACTGAAACGCTCGCTGCTCACAATTAAAAAGGAGGCATTGCAGGCAGAGCAAGGAACTATACTGGATGATGCTACACAGCCCAGCCTCATCTCACCTAAATGCAGATTGGGTGATAATGAGGAGGAGACAGTCGTCCTCTTGGTGAGGACAGGGAAGTCTTGGCTGTCTTGGAAATCTTGATACCCCTCTTGCAGTCTGTGGGAAAGCTGTATGAGTTTCACTTAATGATGACCTTCAGTAGCCTAAACCATGGCTTTGGTTATGCACATTATTTCTCAAAGCTCATTGCAGATCAGGCCATTTCCCAACTCTGTAGTCATGAAATTCAAGGCGTAAAGAAAAATCTTTGCGTGTGACTAAACACCACCGAGAAGTGTGAGATGATGTTGGATGGGCTGCCATTGCTTTTGGAACAAGCTGCATTAGAGGACATCCTGGGAGAAATGACAGCCGGAGAGGTTTCCCTCTAAGCCAGTTCTTTCACCGACCTAAAGAATATGGCTGAGGTGAAATAAAACTTTCACCGAGAAGCCGTGTCAGACTGAAGAACATTGGGCCCACCAGAGGATTTGATTCTGAGGGCCCACTTTTCTTCCCCACTCAAGAGCCCCATAGCAGCTGCAAGGTTTGCACTATGAACTTTCCTGAAGGAGAAGCCAGGGTACACCGGAGGATTCTTCGGTTCTCTGGTGGGCCCATCAAACCCTGCCGAGAAGCAGCCCTGGCTAAGAAAAATCTGGGTGAAGGTTCCCGGACACTTTATGACTGCTTTGTTACTGAAGAGGAAACCAAAGAACCTGGGGGAAATCCCTGCAAACACGGGGAGAACATACAACCTACTTGCAGACGTTGTCCTTGGTGGGATTTGAACCTATGACCCCAGTGCTGCAAGGCTGCAGTGCTAACCACTGAACCACCATGCTGCTCTCTGTTCTCCCTCTGATATCTAACATGCTGGAGAAACTTGCACCTACTGCCACTCAGTGTCTTCAGCTGCTTTGTGGGCAGTCACTCAGTCAACCAAATAAAATTCCTGAGAAGGAAATTGTTGATGGCTTCGCTTCTGGTTCTGGGTGCACTGCTAATACCATGGCCTTGCCATAATTCACTGGAAATATTCCAGGTTGGTTGGAGACAAGCTCATTCCCATAGAAAAGTACCAGCAGCAAGCTAAGGAGATGGTGGCCTCTATCATCATAAAGGAGTTAACTCTTGTCTAGGAGACCAACCACCGCTGCTGTCTATCTTGTGAACATTGTGCTGAAGCTTGCAGCGTGTCATGGGTTTACTGTGACAGAGAGGAGCCAGAAGACCGCAGAGTTTGATTCCTCACACTCCTGCACTCATTAGAAGCCTTTCACCTTCATATTTATCGGTGCAGGGTTTAATCTGCTCAGTTGTGAACTCATGGAAGCTTACCTTCATTTAGGCTCTCAGCAGATTTGTGCCGTGCATCTCCCCTACTGTGTAACTCTGTACTCCAACACATCAGACTCTTGCCTTCTGTGGAAACCTTGAAAAGGAAGCTGAAGACCCACTTCTTCTGACAAGCGTACAATCTGTGGTAACCCTCGCTCCAGCATTCCGCTGAATGATCAGCTGTACACTGAGCTACTGTATCCTCACCCATCCCTTGTAGATTGTTTGTGCGCCCTCACGGGCAGGGTCCTCTCTCCTCTTGTAGAAGTCGGTGACCCCTTTTCACATGTAAAGCGCCACGTAATAAATGTCGCTATAATAATAAATAATAATTAGAGTACTTGTACTTTGGGTCAATTGATGGCACTTTCCTGGTGTCTGCCCGTAATTTGATGTGCTTTGGCAGCTTTTGAGCCCATTTGAAGGTGTTGTGTATGCATTTGTTTTTGCCCTCCATTGAATCCAATGTTGTTTGGTAATGTTTGGCGAATATTTGATGAATAAATCAGCAAATATTGCAAATTCAATGATCGTAATCCAAACCAAATATTGAAACATTCGCTCATCTCTGTTAGAGATGAGGGAACATGTTCAGAAAACGTTCGGGAATTTCAAATTTGGCACAAACATTGCACATTCAGATTCATGATCGAACCCCCGAGCGTTTTTATTCAAAATTGGCAAAATGCGGTCATGGCGTGGTAAATGATCGCGTTTCCACTACTGTATTTTTTAGGACTTTGGCTAGGATAGTGGTGCTGTATGATGAGCAGGGGGATGTGCTTGATGAGGGGATGGGGTGTGGAGAGGTCAGAGGAGCGGCGGATTGTTATTATTAATTTATTTTTCTTAGCTTAATGTGTGTAGATTCCGGCAAGCCAATCAGAACGCAGGAGCCATCCACAACGTCCAGACACAAGAGCTTGTGTCATTGGCTGCCGAAGTCACATGTCCCTCTCCATATAAAGAGTGGACATGTTGTTTTAGCGCCATTTTGAAAGTGTAATAGATCAGAGAGGCTGCTCCTGCTGCTGCTCCTGGAGAGTGAGAGAGTGAGATAGTTAGTAAGGCGGTTGCTTCTAAGCCAGATAGTTTAGATAGATTGGATCCTGTGTGGCTGTGAAATCAACCTTACAGCAGATCAATATTTTTTGCTAATAATGTGGTCCAGACAGAGACACCAGTCTGCATTCCAGCATTGAACTCTGTTGTGCTGATATTGTGCTCCATGCAGGAGTACACCTTTGTAATTCAAATTTTTTTCTGTTACTACCGTGCTACATAAAGCAGGCCAAATCTGAGCTTGTAATTGTTTTCCACTGAGATTCTGCTCTATCCAAGAGTCCACAGTACAATTTTTTTTTCTGTAACCACCATGCTACAGAAACTATGCCACATTTGAGCTTTTAATTATTTTGCGCTGATATTCTGCTTAAGCCAAGAGTCCACATTTCAGAATCTAAATTCTTTGCGTGGTCCAGAATCCAGGCAACATTTCAGCATATAAATATTTTGTGCTAATATTGTGATCCATCCAGGAGTCCAAATTTCAGAATCTAAATTGGTTGTGCTAATAGCATGGTCCTGAAACAAGGCCACATTTCGGCATGGGACAGGGCTTGGAACAACATTTCTAGCTTAAACTTTGATCAGTAAAAGTGGATGAGTGACTGGTGTTGGCCTGGTGCTCTGAGAGCCTTGCCAAATTCAGGCAACACACATAAAGGAGACCCAACTTTGAGTCCAAACATTTCCAAAAATTTGGGGAAAACACCACTAAAGTGGCATCAATTTTTTTAAATTATTTATTGATTTTACTCACTTTTATAATGCCATTAATTCCCCAGCACTTTACAGACATGATCAATTTCCCCAGAGTAGAAATAATATAATGGGACTCTGACACCCCTTCCACTTCAGGCAACCCACCAGATGGAGACCCAACTTGCAGTTTCCACATATCAAAAAATTGAAAGTAACATCAGTAGTAGTAACAACAGCAGGCACAGAGGCCACGACAAAGGTGTCACAGACTACAATAACACGAGATCAATGCAGCACACTAAAAACTACACCATCACTTAGTCTGTACAGTCTGCGACTGGGGTACAAAAGTGATTAGAAATCCATGGCTTGGTCATCTTGATGAAAGTTAGGCAGTCTACACTTTCAGGAGACAGACAGATGCGCTTATCAGTCAGGACACCACCAGCAGCATTGAAGGAACGTTGTGAGAGAACGCTGTCTGCCAGCCATGATAAAACTTCCAAAGCGTGAAAGGTGAGCGCAGTGCACTCTTCCATTTTTACTGACCAAAATTCAAAAGGGTCCAAACTCCCCCCTGGTGGCATTGATATTTAGCTCGAGATACTCCTGCACCATCTTCTCCAGTCATTCACTACGTTTCAGACTTGTACTCTTTTCTGCTGGTGCACAGGCTGGTCTAAAAAAATGAGTGAAACAACTCACTGAAATTATTTTTTTTTAATTTATTTTAATTATATAGTGCCATTCATTCCAGTGCACAGCGCTTTACAGACATTTACAGACATTATTGTCACTGTCCCCATTGGAGCGCACAATCTAAATTGTTTATCAGTTTGTCTTTGGAGTGTGGGAAGAAGCCTGAGTACCCGGAGAAACCCTCGCAAACACAGATGTTGTCCTTGTTGGGGATGAAACCCAGGACCCCAGCGCTGCAAGACTGCTAATGTGTTTGCGTTGACGACTCAATGTTCTTGGGGTTGGAAGTCTAAAACTGCGATGCACACTGTGTGCCTCACTGCTGTCTTGGGGAAAAACACTCTTAACATGGTCTTCAAGCGTGTTTCGATAATCCAGCATGCGTAAATCCCTTTCCAGGAAGGAAATCCCTTTCCAGGATGGGAAGCATCTCGCAAAATTTACTCTTGTAATGTGGATTTAGCAGAGTGACAACCCAATAGTCAGCACTATTTCTAATCCTAATAATACAGGCAACAATCATGTTGCAGATAGTGCAGCAAGAAGGCGCTCATGTGTCGGGTTTTTCCATGAGGTCCTAGTCCATGGTGTGTTGGTGGAGGGGTAACACTCAAGCTTGCTTCCTCCATCCCCTCCGCCAACCACGGACAACATAGAGGGGATCATTATCCTCTTCATCTCCTAACTGTTGCGAGCCCATCAACTCATCCTCCTCGACCTCCTCCATTTATTCCTTGGCTCCTGCACCTTTACTAACAGTTTTTCTGGCACCATGAGCCCCCCTTGATCACTGTAATCCACCCTCCCATGGCACCTGCCTGTGCAATGAAAGTCCAGAACTTAGTGATATTGTTATCCTACCGCATCGGTCTCTGCTTCCTCCTCTTCCCCTGGGACCACCACCTCATCCCGCAGACTATTCAAAGTGTGCTCCAGCATGTATATGACCGGAATAGTGATGCTGATGATGGCATCATCAGTGCTAACCATCTTAGTAGCCATTTTGAAACTGTGCAGAAGGGTGCAAAGGTCCTTCATCTGTGTCTACTCGGCAAGTGTGATTTGCACCACATCCGTACTGTGTTGGCCCAGGCTATGCAAAATGACATACTGCATCAGAGCTCGTTCCTGCTGCCACAGTCTCTGCAACATATGCAGAGTTGAATTACTCCGTGTCGGCATATTGCATATCAACCGGTTAACCAGTAGGCCGAAAGATCTCTGTAGCAATGCAAGTCGATGACCCGTGGGTTGCGAATGGCGGAAGTGAGCACACAGAGACCGTGGTTTCTGCAGCGGCGCATCCAGGCCTGGATAGTGGCGGAGAAATTGCTGTACCACCAGTTTGAGGATGTGAGCCATGCAAGGCACATGTGTGAGGTTGCCCCGGCGTAGGGCCGCCACCAGGTTCGCACCGTTATCACACACGGCCTTCCCTGGCTCCTGTTTCAGTAGAGACAGCCATTGATCAAACTCAGCCTTGATAGCTGTCCACAACTCTTGAGCTGCGTGACTGCGATCTACAAGGCATATTAATATAAGTACTATTGCACTGCTGGAACGCATGTCTCATTAAGGGAGAGATTGAGGGCGCAGGTGGAGGCCCCAGAGGAGGCAGAAGCAGTGCAGGAAGTGTTAGATAGTGAGATTTGTCCTGCAAGCCTTGGGGATTCCAAGACTTGGTGTTTAATGGTTTAGTTCTTCATTCCCTGGTGTATAGTGGTGTAGTGAATGCATTATGCTATATGGAGGACTATGGGGTGTGCATTATACTATATGGAGGACTATGGGGAGTGTATTACATTGTATGTAGGACTACGGGGAGTGTATTATAGTATATAGAGGATGATTGATAATGTATTATACTATATGGAGGACTATGGGGAGTGTATTATACTATATAGAGGACTATGGGGTGTGCATCACACTATATGGAAGACTATGGGGTTTATTACACTATGTGGAGGACTATGGCGTGTATTATACTACATAGAGGACTATGAGGTGAGCATTATACTATATGGAGGACTATGGTGAGTGTATTATGCAATATGGAGGACTATGGGGTGTGCATTATACTATCTGGACAACTATGGGGAGTGTATTATACAATATGGAGGACTATGGGGAGTGTATTATACTATATGGAGGACTATGAGGAGTACATTATACTATATGGAGGACTATGGGGAGTGTATTATACCAGGGTTCCCCAACTCCTGTCCTCAAGGCCCACCAACAGGTAATGATTTCAGGATTTCTTTAGTATTGCACAGGTGATGGAATTATTGTCTGTGCAGGTGATGCAATTATCACCTGTGCAATGCTAAGAAAATCCTGAAAACATGACCTGTTGGTGGGCCGTGAGGATTTGAGTTGGGGAACCCTGTATTATACTATATGGAGGACTATGGGGTGCATTATACTATGTGGAGGACTATGGGGTGTATTATACTTAAGAAGCAAAATGCTGCATATTTATCGAGTGATTGGATTGTTTATCCCGGAACAAAAATCATTGTTCTCAGCAGCATATTGCCCAGTGTAAACTGCAGATATGCTACTGATAATGTAAGGGACCTAGGTTGGCTGTGATGGCGAGGAAATGCGGTTCTCCCTGACCCTGGCTCCCAAACAAATTGAAGTGTCCCTATCTTCCCTGGAATGGTGTAAAATGCAGGTCAGTCACGTTCTGTTTGCAGATCTCTGCTGCTGGCTCTGGTCCTTGCATCACAGGAACTGCCTCAGGCACATTAAGGGACTTCCACTCCATGTTATATAAAAGAACTTTACTTAATCGCTTGTCATCAACATCATACAGCATGCAGCATTGGGTACATACTTTCCAAGGTTCACAGTTCCTTGAACAGCACCTATTGATGTTCACTGTCCGTTTGACCTAAGCTGCCCCCTCCTTGAGTGGCCGCCTTGGCCCTTGAGATGCTTGGGACACTTGCAGATTTATGTCTTCTCTGGACTAAACCCCGTCCGAATATTCTCCCCCAGCCTGGAGAAATTATTGAAGAAGGCTTCACTGCTAACCTTCTGTGGACCTGACGTCCCGGACACTACGGGAAAGTCTGTGTCAGATTTATAGACTGACGGATCTGTGCTGCTGAGCCGGCCCTGCTGTTACTGTCTCATCTCTCCCTCAGACTCTAACTAACTGCCTGACAGGAAAAAACCTTACTGTGACCTGGCCCAGGCTCCTCCCCCTTTTTTTTAACTGGACCAATCATCGATTGTCTCCGTTGGTTGCTGGGCAAACTACTCCTTTACTACCCCGGCTCCTCCTACACTGGAGCTATTACTAAACGCTTTAGCTGTTTCTATCCTAAACTATTGTGCCCACCACTGCACTGTACCCAATTCCTAATCTAATACTCTATCTTTACCTAACCTATACTAACCCTGTAACTAACATGTCTGTCAATTGTCACATGCATATTCATCAATATAAATATTCAACAGAGCATTTTATATTTTGCAGACAGAAGAGGAGAGGAACATAACCATTCGGTCACACCCTTACAATAACATGATACAATATGGAGACAGATTGATCTATTAGTGATTGTTCTGTCCCCATCATTCCATCTTAGCCAGTTTAAAGAGTCTGGGAAACAAGTGTCGAACGACTTCAATATTGTCAATCACGCCCGTTTAATGGCCTGAACTCAGAGCATGTAAATACAACCGAAATATTTGAGTGTGATGGTGCAATATGTGAGCCGTGCAGTGACTGTGTAAAGAGAGGAGAGAACAAGGCGCAATGGGTGACTCAGTATTGCAATTGTTAGAGGGGTGTGAGGATGGCTACTAACCTTATAAAGTTGTGCACCTCTGCACAACCCCAGTGTAAAGCTCCACAAGCTCCGCTCTGTTGGTGGCTGTCATCTATTTCCAGCGGCGTTCACAGATCCTGATCTCACGGTGGTGGATCACGTGGTCAGGTTAGTTGCATGTAACGCCGAGATGGACGCCCAGCTTCACCAACACCCCCGGCAGCGTTCCGGAGGGGTTAGGGCAGCGCAGCTTGGAAAACCAGGGTAGTGATTCTAATTAAATTCCTCCCACAGGTGAAAGAACAATAAGTTAAAGGCAGCTCTACCGCACCCCAACAGGGGGAAAGGGACAATAAATGGATATGAATAGCGGTACCAGAGCGCCAATAACAGGGCAAAAATATTAAAAGGACTGATTTATTAATATACACACAACGCGTTTCGGTGGACACAGCCACCTTCATCAGGTGTGACAAGCAGCAAACAATTGATCCTTATATACATTTGACTAGGTATACAATTACTTAAAAGGGGCGGGGCCAGATACAGAGTAATACCTCTATATTAACCCCTTGAGTTCATATATGCTCAATAGAGTAAAAAGGATTGTTATAAAATAATGCCTAATGAAGCATATAGGGTTCTTATAAAAAGGATTCGCTGTAAAAAAACAACAACTTGTGAATCCTATAATCTTAATACTTCATAGGATATATTGTCATCTACCACCCTATATTTTAGATTATATAAAAAAATAATAATAATTTTTACATACAACATAAAACAATGCATAAATATAAAGTATAAAATTACAATCAGTTTCTATCATTATAATTAGGAAAAGTAGACGAAGAAAGGAAAGAGAAAAAAAAAAAAAAAAAAAAAATTTCCAAAAAAAAAAAAAAATCCCCCCCCAAAAAAAAAAAAAAAAAAAAAAAAAAATAATAATAAAAAAAAAAATAAAAAATTTTTCTTTAAATTTTTTCTCCCTTCTCTCTCTCTCCTCCCTCCTCCCCTCCCTCTCTCCTTTCCCCTCTTCCCTCCTTCTCTCTCTCCTCCCCCCTCCTCCTCCATATAAAAGATATATATAATAAATTTGCTAAAATATGAAAACAATTATTTAAAAAGTTGTCTTCTCTATATTAAGGTTCAAACCTTCAGGAGACAAGGTTCCCATTTTGAAAATCCAATAATTTTCACGTGTAATGAGACGATTTAGTCTATCAGGGTGTGTATCAACTATATGATCAATGATAGTTAGTTTTAGGTTATTAGGATTTTTTTGATGTTCTTTTAAGAAATGATTAGAAACACTATGTAGGGGAAAGCCGTTTCTAATATTTTGGCGATGTTTATTTAATCTGGAGTGCATTTCCTGGATAGTGCGGCCAATGTATTGCAGGCCGCAGGTGCACTGGAGCAAATATATCACATATGAGGACTGACATGTAAGTCTAAAGCGAATGGGATATATCTCTCCAGTGACCGCAGAGACGAATGTTTTGGCTCCGTTATCAATGGATTGACAGCATAAGCATTTAGGGACATTACATTTATAACATCCATTATTGCTAATAGGAACTGAATGGTTCGGTCTTCTACCAATTGTTGTATTGCTAGGGGCTATATAGTTTCCTAGATTTTTACTCCTCCGATATATGACATGAGGAAATTCCGGTAAATGACCAGTTAATATTGGATCATTACTTAAAATGAACCAGTATTTTTTTAATAAACTGGATAACACTTGCGTAGGTTTACCATAGGTAGTAATCAGATTTAAACTGAAATCGCTGTATGGCTCTTGGCTGGTATTCTTGGATTTGTTGATACACAGGTTCTGTGATAGGGATCTAGTTTTGGAGAAAGCATCCTCTAATAATTTCCGGGGGTATCCCTTAGCTCTAAAACGTTTTTGTAAAACCTTAGATTCCAGAAAAAAATCCGAATCATATGTACAATTTTTTCTGACACGCCAATATTGACCGTATGGAATATTTCTAATCCAGCTGGGTAGATGGCCACTGTCAAATTCAAGATAGCTATTTACATCCACTTCCTTAAAGTGGGTAGATGTGGATATTTTACCCGAATTGTCTATATTTATCTGAAGGTCAAGATATTGAATATTACTCTCAGATATGGTAGAGGTAAAGGAAAGACCCCAGTCGTTAGAGTTTAATTCATCAATAAATTTGGCAGCCTCCACAGTATTTCCCCTCCATATAATAAACAGATCGTCTATAAAGCGGCGGTACATAACGATGGATTTATCGGCGCCGAGGGATTGCGCGATGTGGATAGACTCGAATGCCCCCATATATAGATTTGCATAACTGGGGGCAAACCTCGTCCCCATCGCGCAGCCCCTCAGCTGCCGATACATCACCCCCTCAAAAGAAAATACATTGTTCTCAAGAATGAAAGTTATACCCCTCAATAAAAAGTTTTTTTGAGGATCTTGTAAGTTAGGGTCCTCATCTAGGAATTTTTTAATTGCCTGTAAACCCAATACATGTGTGATATTGGAATAAAGAGAGCTTATATCGAGTGTAATAAGAAGACAGCCTGGAAGAGGGGGTAATTCTCTCAATAGTCTAATTAAATGTGTGGAATCCTTTAAATGAGAATCTAGGGAATAATTATAAAGAGAGCAGATAAGGGAGGGGGGACTGTGATAATGAACAGAGGCTGGTACATCAAGGAGGGCCTCAGAATCTTAGACGACTCAAACTACTACGTGAAATTAGAAGCAGACCCATCTGTAACCATTTTTTTGGAGTACAAAGGACTTGTAGCAGGGGCCTCTACAGCTGGCTTCCTCAATAAAAAAGAAAAATCCTTTTTAGACATTAAAAAATTCAAAGTCCCTTATTTTTATTTTTTACCCAAAATTCATAAAGATAAATTTAATCCCCCTGGACGTCCTATTATTTCTGGTATTAATTCTATCACATCCAACTTATCCCACTATATTGATCTTTTTTTACAGAAGTACGTTTTATCCCTAGATTCTCATTTAAAGGATTCCACACATTTAATTAGACTATTGAGAGAATTACCCCCTCTTCCAGGCTGTCTTCTTATTACACTCGATATAAGCTCTCTTTATTCCAATATCACACATGTATTGGGTTTACAGGCAATTAAAAAATTCCTAGATGAGGACCCTAACTTACAAGATCCTCAAAAAAACTTTTTATTGAGGGGTATAACTTTCATTCTTGAGAACAATGTATTTTCTTTTGAGGGGGTGATGTATCGGCAGCTGAGGGGCTGCGCGATGGGGACGAGGTTTGCCCCCAGTTATGCAAATCTATATATGGGGGCATTCGAGTCTATCCACATCGCGCAATCCCTCGGCGCCGATAAATCCATCGTTATGTACCGCCGCTTTATAGACGATCTGTTTATTATATGGAGGGGAAATACTGTGGAGGCTGCCAAATTTATTGATGAATTAAACTCTAACGACTGGGGTCTTTCCTTTACCTCTACCATATCTGAGAGTAATATTCAATATCTTGACCTTCAGATAAATATAGACAATTCGGGTAAAATATCCACATCTACCCACTTTAAGGAAGTGGATGTAAATAGCTATCTTGAATTTGACAGTGGCCATCTACCCAGCTGGATTAGAAATATTCCATACGGTCAATATTGGCGTGTCAGAAAAAATTGTACATATGATTCGGATTTTTTTCTGGAATCTAAGGTTTTACAAAAACGTTTTAGAGCTAAGGGATACCCCCGGAAATTATTAGAGGATGCTTTCTCCAAAACTAGATCCCTATCACAGAACCTGTGTATCAACAAATCCAAGAATACCAGCCAAGAGCCATACAGCGATTTCAGTTTAAATCTGATTACTACCTATGGTAAACCTACGCAAGTGTTATCCAGTTTATTAAAAAAATACTGGTTCATTTTAAGTAATGATCCAATATTAACTGGTCATTTACCGGAATTTCCTCATGTCATATATCGGAGGAGTAAAAATCTAGGAAACTATATAGCCCCTAGCAATACAACAATTGGTAGAAGACCGAACCATTCAGTTCCTATTAGCAATAATGGATGTTATAAATGTAATGTCCCTAAATGCTTATGCTGTCAATCCATTGATAACGGAGCCAAAACATTCGTCTCTGCGGTCACTGGAGAGATATATCCCATTCGCTTTAGACTTACATGTCAGTCCTCATATGTGATCTATCTGCTCCAGTGCACCTGCGGCCTGCAATACATTGGCCGCACTATCCAGGAAATGCACTCCAGATTAAATAAACATCGCCAAAATATTAGAAACGGCTTTCCCCTACATAGTGTTTCTAATCATTTCTTAAAAGAACATCAAAAAAATCCTAATAACCTAAAACTAACTATCATTGATCATATAGTTGATACACACCCTGATAGACTAAATCGTCTCATTACACGTGAAAATTATTGGATTTTCAAAATGGGAACCTTGTCTCCTGAAGGTTTGAACCTTAATATAGAGAAGACAACTTTTTAAATAATTGTTTTCATATTTTAGCAAATTTATTATATATATCTTTTATATGGAGGAGGAGGGGGGAGGAGAGAGAGAAGGAGGGAAGAGGGGAAAGGAGAGAGGGAGGGGAGGAGGGAGGAGAGAGAGAGAAGGGAGAAAAAATTTAAAGAAAAATTTTTTATTTTTTTTTTTATTATTTATTTTTTTTTTTTTTTTTTTTTTTTTTTTGGGGGGGGATTTTTTTTTTTTTTGGAATTTTTTTTTTTTTTTTTTCTCTTTCCTTTCTTCGTCTACTTTTCCTAATTATAATGATAGAAACTGATTGTAATTTTATACTTTATATTTATGCATTGTTTTATGTTCTATGTAAAAATTATTATTATTTTTTTATATAATCTAAAATATAGGGTGGTAGATGACAATATATCCTATGAAGTATTAAGATTATAGGATTCACAAGTTGTTGTTTTTTTACAGCGAATCCTTTTTATAAGAACCCTATATGCTTCATTAGGCATTATTTTATAACAATCCTTTTTACTCTATTGAGCATATATGAACTCAAGGGGTTAATATAGAGGTATTACTCTGTATCTGGCCCCGCCCCTTTTAAGTAATTGTATACCTAGTCAAATGTATATAAGGATCAATTGTTTGCTGCTTGTCACACCTGATGAAGGTGGCTGTGTCCACCGAAACGCGTTGTGTGTATATTAATAAATCAGTCCTTTTAATATTTTTGCCCTGTTATTGGCGCTCTGGTACCGCTATTCATATCCATTTATTGTGCAGTGACTGTGACTCAGACTGAAATAGGTAAAGAAGCATTATTATTGTTATTCCTCTTATTATTTATTTATTTTTAGAGCACCATTGATTCCATGGTGCTGTACATGAGAAGGGGTTACATACAAAATACAGATATAAATTAGAGTGAACAAACTAACAATGACAGACTGATATAGAGGGGATAGGGCCCTGGCCTTGTGAGCTTACAGACTACAGGGTAATGGGGAAGGAGACAGCAGGTTGTGGGGTTTGCAGCATTCTCATTGGTGGTGAGGTGGCAGGGGGTTATTTCAGGCTGTAACGTTGGGGCACAGAATTCCAGATGATGGGGGACACTCACAAGAAATCTTGGAGGTCATTGGATGAAGAACGTGCAAGAATGGAGGAGTGAAGGTGGTCTTGGAAGGAACGATGGTTGCGTGTTGGAAGATATTGTGCGATTAGTTCGTAGATATTCAGAGGAGACTGATTATGGATGGCTTTAAAGGTTAATGCTAGTAGTTTGAACTGTATTCGTTTGGGAATTGGATGCCAATGAAGGGATCTGATGAGGGGAGAATTCGAGGAATAGTGAGAAGAGAGGAGGATTAGTCGGGCAGCAGAGTTAAGGATGGACTGGAGAGGTGCGAGACTGTTAGCAAGGAGGCCACAGAGGAGGATATTGCACTTGCTGAGGCGGGAGACGATGAGGGTATATGACGCGCCCCCTGGGCCGTGGGGTACTCGGTAGCCGGGCCGGTTGGTGCTGGGGATGTCACGGTGGCGGTGGCCCTGTCCGTGACCCAGGGCGGTCAATTAAAGGGAGATTAAAAGGGGAATGAAGTTTTTAGAGATAATGTTCGTGACACCACCTGTGATATGCGGCTATATGGGGCCGCCGATGCGGAGTAGGTCCTCTGGAGATGATGGTGACTCAGCAGATTTGGTTCAGCTCTCCACAGTAGATGGTAATTTTATGAGGTAGATGTTGGTGAGGTGTAATGCAGGTGATGGCGCAGATAATGAGTCAAGGACACAGTGGGGTGCAGTCTTCAGGCTTCACTCACAGTTCAAAGCAGTTCCAAGTCATCGCTGCAGCCGGGAATGTCCTCCGGGGTAGGGATCCAGCAATCTCTCAGGTACCTCAGGAGCATTTAAACGGGACCCCGTTTTATGCACCTTTTCCGTTCGTCTCACTGCGCTGGCTCTCACCCTTCTGCCCTGTGCCTCACAATCAGTGTCCCAAGCCAGTGGCCTTGGGTCTTGTCGGGCGACTTGCAGTCCCTGGACCCTATGTGGCCACCTTTTCAGTGATATAATTGTGGGCTTTGGCTGAAACACCTTGAAAATGCTGCAGCCTCTGGTTCGCTAGCTGAGCCTGATTGTTCTCCACTAGTTTTGGGGCCGGTCCCCTTCTGCGGCCTAATCCCTCCAAGTCCGTGTAAATTCGGGTGCACTGGTGGCTTCCTGCACTCACCGTGCCCCTGGGATCCCCTCTGTCTCTGGAGCCTTTCCCTCTGCTCCCATCCTCTCTCACTCTCCTTCTGGGCCTCTCGCACTAGGTCCGGCTCTCCTTTCTCCTGAGCGGAGCTCCTCCTCAACTCCCAACTGTCTCTCCTCTGTACTGTACTGGACTGAACTCCTTCTAGATGGTTCCCCTTCTTCTTATACTCTTCCTGTCTGTGTTCCCCTAATCTTCTTCCTCCACCCACCTCCTCTACCTATTTCCACCCTCCAGCTAGGGACCAGGGACTGTTCTCTCCCTTAGGAGCAATCTCGCCCTTCCCTACTGAAGTGGAGTGTATTGGATGTGGGTGTATGGGTCCCGGGTAGTACTCTCTCCTTACCTGAGAGTGGGGTACCACACCTCTGGGTGAGATGCAGTATCTCTGTGGCAACTGGACCCGCAGGGGCGCCACATTTATGCACTACCATTTATTAGGTTTAAGGTTGAGGAAAGGATGGATTCTGGATAGATTTTTGAGTTGGAAGTGGCAGGAGTTGGTAGGAGCTTGGATTTGTGGTTTGAAGTGCAGGGCAGACTCTAGGTTTACTCCGAGGGAGCAGACTTCTGGTACAGGGGAAAATGTGAGGTCATTATGGTTACAGTCTCTCAATGAAAGCACAAACTTGATGGTTACACATTCGAGAGAGTCACAGATCTTGATGGTTACACATCCATGGTAAAAATCAAGGGTTTACAATATAGGGTCAAACAACATTACTGTTAAACTGATTTCAGGGAATTAGGCTGCAAGCTTAAAGCAAGGACCTCCAAGGTGGTATTCTCTGAAATACTACCTGTACCACGTGCCAGAGAGGCAACGGGAGATTAGAGAGATAAATAAGTGGCTCAAGAACTGGTGTAGGAAGGAGGGATTTGAGTTTCTGGAGAACTGGACCGACTTCTCAGTTGGCTACAGACTCTACAATAGGGACCGGCTGCACCTCAATGGGGAGGGTGCAGCTGTGCTGAGGGAGAAAATGGCTAGAAGGTTGGAGGAGTGTTTAAACTAGGGATTGGAGGGGAGGGTATTCATTTTATAGGTGGGGAGGATAGTGCAGATAGTGACCTGGGCACAAATAAAGAAATTGGGGTTGGGGTTAGAACAGTCAATAAAGTAAGAAGGAATAGAGGTACAGAGAGATACATAAAATGCAAGTACACTAATGCCAGAAGCCTCACCAACAAAATGGAGGAATTAGAATTAATTTTGTTGGAAAATAATTATGACATGGTGGGGATATCTGAGACGTGGCTGGATGAGAGCCATGACTGGGCAGTTAATTTACAGGGCTATAGTCTGTTTGTACGGTCATTTCTGAACAAACGAGAGGGGGGGGTGTTTATATGTAAAATCATCCATAAAACCCATCTTGCGGGAGGATATATGTGAACCTAATGAAAATGTAGAGTCCCTGTGGGTGGAGATAAGGGGAGGGGGAAAAAATAATAAATTACTAATCAGGGTTTGTTATAAGTCTCCAAAAATAATGGAAGCAGCGGAGAATATCCTCGTAAAGCAAATAGATGAAGCAGCGACTCAAGGAGAAGTCATTATTATGGGGGACTTCAACTACCCTGAAATACATTGGGGGACAGAAACCTGTAGTTCAAGCAAAGGTAATAGGTTTTTGACAACTATGAGAGACAATTACCTTTCACAACTGGTTCAGGACCCAACAAGAAGGGGGGCACTGCTAGACCTAATATTAACCAATAGGCCAGACCGCATATCAAATATACGAGTTGGGGGTCACTTGGGTAATAGTGATCACAAAATAATACGTTTTCATGTAACCTTTAATAAGATGTGTAGTAGAGGGGTTAAAAGGACACTAAACTTCAGGAAGGCAAATTTCCAACGGTTGAGAGATGATCTTAGTGCAATAAACTGGGACGATATCCTGAGACATAAAGCTACACAAAGCAAATGGGAGACATTTATTAGCATCCTGAATAGGACCTGTGCAAAATATATACCCTATGAGAATAAACATGCTAGAAATAGGAGGAAACCACTATGGCTAAATAGAGCTGTAAGGGGCGCAATAAGTGACAAAAAGAAAGCATTTAGAGAACTAAAGCAAGTAGGTAGTGATGAGACATTAAATAAATATAGAAAATTAAATAAATTCTGTAAAAACCAAATCAAGGCAGCAAAGACTGAGCAGAGAGAATCATTGCCAGAGAAAGTAAAAATAATCCAAAAATATTCTTTAGCTACATAAATAGTAAAAAACTAAAAAATGATAGTGTTGGCCCCCTTAAAAATAGTCTGGGTGAAATGGTGGATGAAGATGAGGAAAAAGCCAATATGCTAAATGATTTTTTTTCAACCCTATTTACACAAGAAAATCGAATGACAGAAAACATGATTAGTATAGTGATAACAAAAATTCTCCATTAAATGTCACTTGCTTAATCCAGCAGGAAGTACGGCGGCGTCTAAAAATCACTAAAGTTGACAAATCCCCGGGCCCGGATGGGATACACCCGCGAGTACTGCAGGAATTAAGTAACATCATAGATAGACCATTATTTTTAATCTTTAAAGATTCCATAATAACAGGGTCTGTACCACAGGACTGGAGTATAGCAAATGTGGTGCCAATATTCAAAAAGGGGACAAAAACTGAACTTGGAAATTATAGGCCAGTAAGCTTAACCTCTACTGTGGGTAAAATCCTGGAGGGTTTCCTAAGAGATGCTATACTAGAGTATCTGAAGAAGAATAACCTCATGACCCAATATCAACATGGGTTTACGAGGGACCGTTCCTGTCAAACTAATCTAATCAGTTTTTATGAGGAGGCAAGTTCCGGACTGGACCAAGGAAATGCAGTGGATGTTGTGTATATGGACTTTTCAAAAGCTTTTGATACGGTTCCACACAAAAGGTTGATACATAAAATGAGAACAATGGGGATAGGGGAAAATATATGTATGTGGGTTAAGAATTGGCTCAGTGATAGGAAACAAAGGGTGGTTATTAATGGAAAACACTCAGACTGGGTCTCAGTTAACAGTGGGGTACCACAGGGGTCAGTATTGGGCCCCCTTCTTTTTAACATATTTATTAATGACCTTGTAGGGGGCATACAGAGTAATATTTCAATATTTGCAGATGACACTAAACTCTGCAGGGTAATCAATACAGAGGGGGACAATTTTATATTACAGAAGGATCTATGTAAACTAGAAGCTTGGGCTGATAAATGGCAAATGAGCTTTAATGGGGATAAATGTTAGGTAATGCACTTGGGCAGAGGAAATAAAATGTATAATTATATGCTTATCTGTAAAACACTGGGCAAAACTGTAACTGAAAAAGACCTGGGTGTATTGGTGGACGACAAGCTCACGTTTAGTGGCCAGTGTCAGGCAGCTGCTGCAAAGGCAAATAAAATAATGGGATGCATTAAAAGAGGCATAGATGCTCATGAGGAGAACATACAGTAATTTTACCTCTATACAAGTCACTAGTGCGACCACACTTAGAATACTGTGTACGGTTCTGGTCTCTGGTGTATAAGAAAGACATAGCTGAACTAGAGAGGGTGCAGAGAAGAGCGACCAAGGTTATTAGAGGACTGGGTGGTCTGCAATACCAAGACAGGTTATTACACTTGGGGTTATTTACTGTGGAAAAACTAAGGCTTAGGGGTGATCTTATTACTATGTGCAAGTATATGAGGGGACAGTACAAAGACCTTTCTACTGATCTTTTTACTCTGAGGCCTGAGACGGGGACAAGGGGGCATCTTCTACGTCTGGAGGAAAGAAGGTTTAATCATAATCACAGACGCGGATTCTTTACTGTAAGAGAAGTGAGACTATGGAACTCTCTGCCGCATGATGTTGTAATGAGTGATTCACTATTAAAATTTAAGAAGGGCATGGATGCCTTTCTTGAAAAGTATAATATTACAGGTTATATATACTAGATTCCTTGATAGGGCATTGATCCAGGGAACTAGTCTGATTGTCGTATGGAGTCGGGAAGGAATTTTTTTCCCCAATGTGGAGCTTAGTGTTTGCCACGTGGGTTTTTTTTTGCCTTCCTCTGGATCAACATGTTAGGCTATGGGTTGAACTAGATGGACTTAGTCTTCCTTCAACCTTAAAAAAACTATGTATTGTTTGTTAAACAACATTGCTGTGGTACTGAGCTAGGGGGTTACATTACAACAGGAACAGCAGTCAGTTGACAAAGATCACAGCCCAACTGTGTAGTCATCAGGAAAAGGTCAGTAACCATTCAGAGGTGTTTAGAGCCACTTCTCTCTACCGGTGTCCTCCATTGTCATTGGTCGAACTTGATGGACAGGAGACTCTTATTAACCATATTAACTATGTAACTATTTAACTCTATCACTATATGTTGTTTAGCAGGCAAAAAATCTAAAAATCTTCAGGTACTGTGCTCACTATGAGGTCCAGCTATCGCCTCAGCGACTCTTACTGAACTAACCAAGAAGCATGTCTTTAAGCTGAGCAGCGCTCTGTCTCACGAGCTCCTTAGCTTCCTTCCACTGACCAGCTAGCTCTCTCTCACTTCTGGAGCTCTTCTCAAGTCTTTTTTCCAACTCACACCGTCCAGCAGCCTCTAAAATATTAACTAAAAATAACTTCTTAATCTTGAAAAAAAAACTTTTTACATTTTCATCATTGTTTTAAAAAAGTTTTGAAAGATTGAAATGACTTCACAAATTAAAACTGTTTCTTGCACAAGCAGAGCTCCATTACTCCAGGGATGAGTCCCAAATGATTCACAACTTTTTATATATGAAAGGAACGGTTCATTTGCCATCTAAGATGCATCTTTAATGGTTTCAACAGTTCACACAAATAATGGAACAAGTGACAGATAAAAATTGTGAAAAGAACAATAGGACCGACAAATATCTGTCCATTAAGCCTTCGGATGAATTAAAGTAGAATATCTCGGCATCCTGGAACAAAAATATGGATAATACTTATATGCAGTGACTTTTTTAACATGTAACTGCGATTTTGGGAAACAAAATAATGATTGTCTATGCCTAGAATATTCCATCAGTGTGAGACAATGAAATTCTAAGTCTTCCATCCTTCTAAGATCAGCAGAATAAAGATTGCTCTGCAGATGCACATGAGGCTGTATGAGAGCATACACTGAATCTTTGTGATAGTAATCACTGAAGATCCTGAGGGTCAGATCCCCACCAGTTATAAATTAGTGGTCTAACTAAAGAACCGCAGTGACTTCTTCTCCACGTACAAAAAAAATGGACCAATTATTCTGATCAAACTTTGATCAGGGTGTGGTCCTACTGTGTTCTGAGTGTCATCCCTTTTTCTCGTACATTCAAAAAATTAAAAATAAAAAATTCTCCATCTTCTCCTTTCTGACAGTCTGTGAAATTGGACCACACTCAGATGTCATCCGAGTGCGATCCGATTTTTTTCTTGAATCAAATTAATTGCGTTGCTGATTTTGATCTGACCCTTGAATCAAAATCGGACATGCCTCAGAAGGTGCGGTCACTCTGGGCGCCGGCACAAATTGGTCCATCCATTGGTGTGCACAGCATGCCGACACAGTTAAGTCCCGCAGTAGTGCAGGGAGACACAATCTCCCTGCACTATCGTTCTCTGATCTGCAAACCGCAGGTCGCTTTAAGGCTGCGTGCCCACGTTGCGTATTACAAGCGTATATGCTGCGGAATTTGTGGAAGCGTAGCGGAATCAATGTGCGGATGGTACCCAAGTCTGGAGGAGAGGAGACTCTCATCCAGACCTGGGTACCAAAGAACCTGTAAAAAAAAGAAAAAATAAAGTTTATACTTATCTTCTGATGTGTTCCCATTTTTTTTCCGCCGTCGCGCTGTTGTGTGAAGGACCTGCCACGTCATTGAGTCATGTGACCCATCACATGACTCAATGACGTCACCGCAGGTCCTGCACACAACAGCGTGAGCCGCTCAAGACTCCGGACAGGGCAGAGAATGCATCGGAAAGTGAGTATAAACTTTATTTTTTTATTTTTTACCATTCTGATTCTTTTTTTTTAACTATTACTTGGTCACACTATATAAATCCATGCCGTTGCATGGATTTATATAGTGTGAACAAGTTGTCAAGCACTTTTCCAAGTGATGCTTAAATCACTTGGAGAAGTGCTTGATAACCCGCATGCGGAAATGCATGCAAAGACGCTGCAAAGACGCCTCACAAACGCTTCTACCTGGCGGGAAAACAGCATGTAAAATCCGCATGCGATTTTCCCGCCAGGGAGAAGCGTAAAAAATATGCTTCAGTTCCGCAGCATGGGCACTTAGCCTAAGCCTGCAGACTACAGAATGGTCGAGGCACTGACGCACGCCCAGATCGTCAGAGTCCCAATGCATTTGTCCGACCCTGGGCCTCATCAGTGAAGTCATCAGAATCCTGGATTAGATGAGTATATGATGTTTTTTTATTTTATTTAAAACTTGTGGGGGCATCATAAACAAAGAGGGACCCTCAAGCATAGGGGGGTAGCCCCTCATACATTTTATTGACTACTGGAGCCCTCATAGAATATAGGGAATACTTGGGCCCTCATACATTATAGGGACTACTGGGGCCCTCATACATTATAGGGAATACTGGGACGCTCAAATATTATAGAGATTACTGGGGTGCTCAGTATTGGGGTATCGGTATGATGAGGAGTTTGTGCAGGTTGGGAATAGATGGGGATGGTGCTGGAAATGTGAGAAGTCAAATGTGTCTTTGTTGTAAACTCTGCAGCCGAGTCATGCCTGGAGAAGTTGCCATTCTGATCTGGGCCAGATGGAAAAGACATGAAAAATAAATGACTATGTCAGAAAGAACGTCAGCTTTAAGTCAACATCTATAACTGTACTATGATAACTTGTATGTTCCACTATATGTCATCATATGGGGGCAATATCTATGTGATGCCATAGTTGTAATTAGGGTAACCGATTAGGGGACCACTCAGATGTTTCAACCTTCCTGAGTCTAACCCCTAGCTAAGCATCTGGGTGGACCCTTTGGTCCGTGAAAAATCACAGATATGTGAATGGCCCCAAGGACTATCACAGGTACGAGTGCTATCCTTGAAAAACACAGATAGCACTCACACGTGAAAATCAGATGCCTAAATGAGCCCTGAGGGACAGGCAAAACAATTTCCTTTCCCAGCAATTATAGTAATCTATAGCAGCAATAAAACAGTGACTTATGTACCAGAAAAGTGTCTCCACCTTGATATGTCATATTATATTATATTCTTTGTTTAAAAAAAATAGTAGATTTGTTGCATATTTCTGATTTCATTATTTTTGTTTCTTTTCTAAAATAAATCAGATGAAATGAATAGCAATCACACAATGGTAACGGGATTTATTCTTCTGGGATTTTCAGGAGTTATCGAGAATCAAGTCTTCCTTTTTCCGATCTTTTCATGTACATATATCATCACTGTGTGTGGGAACCTATCTATAATCCTTGCATACAAGCTTACTCCGAGCCTCCACACTCCAATGTATTTCTTTCTTGCTAATCTTTCTCTCTTGGAAATACTATATGTTTCATGTACTGTCCCTAAGATGTTGTCCAGTCTACGGTCAGAATGTAACGCCATCTCCTTCTCTGGCTGCGCTATACAAATGTATTGTTTCTTGCTGTTTGGTGGAACAGAATTCTATATACTGGGAGCCATGGCTTATGACCGCTATAACGCCATATGTCACCCTCTGTTGTATACTGTGATTATGAGTGAAGTGGTCTGTATCCAGCATATAGTGGGATCATACGTCATTGGCGCTATGAATGCTCTAATACAAACAACATTCACTTTTTCATTACCATTCTGTAGGTCCAATGAGATAGACCATTTCTTTTGTGATATCCCACCCATCCTAGAACTCTCCTGCCAGGACATTTGGGTTAATGAACTTGTGTTACTTGTGATTGCAGGTTGCATTATAATTGGTTCGTTCATCGTAATAATAATTTCCTATATGCAGATTATATCAAAAATTCTAAAACTTCGTTCCACATCCAGAAAGAAAAAAACTTTTGCAACCTGCTCCTCTCACTTAATAGTTGTTACAGTATTTTATGGTTCAGCAAGTTTTATGTACCTTAGGCCCAGGCCAAAATATAGAATTGGACAAAACAGTGTGGTCTCTTTAATGTATACTGTTATTTCTCCTCTCTTAAACCCTTTTATATACAGCCTACGAAACAAAGAGGTCAAATCAAGTATCAAAAATATATTTTTACAGAAAATAAAATTCTGATAAATTATTTCTGTACATTTTTAATTTTGTCATTTTATTTTCAGCATATACAAGTTTTTGTGTGCACAGTTCGTAATTTAATCTAAATCCAAAAGTGAAAGTCTTAAATGATTTGGATATGACTCTTGAGTAGAGATGAGCGTTGTTCTACTCGAACTGTTCGCCAATCTCAAATTCGAGCTGTTTTGGGCGGTGTTCGAGCCGTTCGGCGAACACGAACAATTTGAGAAAAATTCGGCTGTTCGAGGTTATGTTCGATAACTGTTCGTGCACCAAAATCATAACTGGATTTTTTCTCAGTAATGATGAAAATTAATGTTAATACGCAGTTTGAGTGTACAGCGGGGTGGGGGGAGGGGCAGGGGATGGATATCTGCAGGAACAATGAAGATCTCCATTTTTTTTTCTCTTTCCCGCATTTGCAGTGGGGAGGTGCAATCTGTCAGCCTATCAGCAGCGCACACACGGAGCGAAGTGCTTTTTTTCACACAAGCAAGGGCATGTGTCATTGGCAGTGTATGTCACATGTCCTTGCCCTATAAGACCAAGCCATTTTCCCCGTCGCCACCATTTTCTCACTGCTGCAGCTGCGTGTTAGACGGCACCGCTGTTGCTGTGTGCGCTATACCTTGTTAATTTCAAGCCAATTTTCGCACAAATCTACAGATAGCTTGGGAATAGGGAATAGTTGTGATTGCAGTCCTTTTAAGGACTAGGTTACAGCATTTCCTACGACTTTTATCAGGCAGGTCTGTGCTCTTAAATAGATAGATTGTGGGAGTAAAGACTAATTGTAATTGGAGTCCTTTTCAGGACTAGGTTACATCACTTCCTATCAGTTTTTGCCAGGCAGGTCTGTGCCAGTGCTGTGCAAGTTTTTTTCACAGCATTTGGCTGAATCTAGCAAAGCTAATCCTTTTTGGCCTATTGCAGAGTGTGTTAGTCAGTGGAGTAGCCTATCTGTGTTGCAAGATATACCACCTGTGTATAGAATACCAATTTTTTTACTGCACCTTGTGAAGTAAAATCTTTTGGGCATAGCATCATTCTATTAGTCCATCTATACTGACCTCCATCAGGTTGCAAATTGAATATAATTTTTTTCTGCATCTAGCTCTGAAAAAATATTGGGCTTCTAGCTGTGTGTGGGACTTGTTCTATTAATCCATCTATACAGACCTCCATCAGGTTGCAAACTGAATATATTTTTTTCAGCATCTACCTCAGAAAAAATATTGGGCTTCTAGCTGTGTGTGGGACTTGTTCTATTAATCCATCTATACAGACCTCCATCAGGTTGCAAACTGAATATATTTTTTTCTGCATCTACCTCTGAAAAAATATTTGGCTTCTAGCTGTGTGTGGGACTTGTTCTATTAATCCATCTATACAGACCTCCATCAGGTTGCAAACTGAATATATTTTTTTCTGCATCTACCTCTGAAAAAATATTGGGTTTCTAGCTGTGTGTGGGACTTGTTCTATTAATCCATCTATACAGACCTCCATCAGGTTGCAAACTGAATATATTTTTTTCTGCATCTACCTCTGAAAAAATATTGGGCTTCTAGCTGTGTGTGGGACTTGTTGTATTAGTCCATCTATACTGACCTCCATCAGGTTGCAAACTGAATATATTTTTTTCTGCATCTACCTCTGAAAAAATATTGGGCTTCTAGCTGTGTGTGGGACTTGTTGTATTAGTCCATCTATACTGACCTCCATCAGGTTGCAAACTGAATATATTTTTTTCTGCATCTACCTCTGAAAAAATATTGGGCTTCTAGCTGTGTGTGGGACTTGTTCTATTAATCCATGTATACAGACCTCCATCAGGTTGCAAACTGAATATATTTTTTTCTGCATCTACCTCTGAAAAAATATTGGGTTTCTAGCTGTGTGTGGGACTTGTTCTATTAATCCATCTATACAGACCTCCATCAGGTTGCAAACTGAATATATTTTTTTCTGCATCTACTTCTGAAAAAATATTGGGCTTCTAGCTGTGTGTGGGACTTGTTCTATTAATCCATCTATACAGACCTCCATCAGGTTGCAAACTGAATATATTTTTTTCTGCATCTACCTCTGAAAAAATATTGGGCTTCTAGCTGTGTGTGGGACTTGTTCTATTAATCCATCTATACAGACCTCCATCAGGTTGCAAACTGAATATATTTTTTTCTGCATCTACCTCTGAAAAAATATTGGGCTTCTAGCTGTGTGTGGGACTTGTTCTATTAATCCATCTATACAGACCTCCATCAGGTTGCAAACTGAATATATTTTTTTCTGCATCTACCTCTGAAAAAATATTGGGCTTCTAGCTGTGTGTGGGACTTGTTCTATTAATCCATCTATACAGACCTCCATCAGGTTGCAAACTGAATATATTTTTTTCTGCATCTACCTCTGAAAAAATATTGGGCTTCTAGCTGTGTGTGGGACTTGTTCTATTAATCCATCTATACAGACCTCCATCAGGTTGCAAACTGAATATATTTTTTTCTGCATCTACCTCTGAAAAAATATTGGGCTTCTAGCTGTGTGTGGGACTTGTTCTATTAATCCATCTATACAGACCTCCATCAGGTTGCAAATGGAATATAATTTTTTTCTGCATCTAATCCAGCCAATAGTTTTGGCCTAATACCACAGTTTGGCCACTCAGCTCTGCTCGGTTCCCATCCATTTTTTTTTGTGCAAACAACTCCAGAGTTGTGAATTAGTTAACCACCAAAATGAGTGGAAAAAGGCCTGCTGCTGGTGGAAAGGGGAATAGGCGTGTTGGGAAGGGGAAAAAAGGTTGTGTCCGTGGGGTAGGTGTTAAAGCAACAGTAACATCTGCAGAAGAAAGACCATCTTCCAGCCAAACTAAAATGTCTACTTCTTTTAGCGGACAATGTGATAAGATCCCTTTCTTACGGCCACGCCAATCGCTACAAATTCCAGATGAGGCACAAAAACAGCAGGTGCTTCAACGGATATCAAGTGCTCCTTTAAGTGGGCTCTCCTCCACATCAACTTCAACATCACAAATACTCCAGTCCTCAAAGGTGTCACCCCAATCGCACTTGCTTCCTCACAGCTCCCAAATCTCCAGCTGCCCGTCTGAGTATGAGGTAGAACAGATGGTTGAGTCTGCAGAGCTGTTTACTCATACTATAGCCTGGGAATCAGAGGTCGACTCCAGCGCTTCTGTGAATCCAGACGAGGAAATGATCTGCACTGATGCCCAGAATCTTTATGAGTCGGATCCAGGACCAGACGCAGAAGGTTCTGACCATAATGTAGACCCTCATTCCCAAACTGTAACTCCTGTTGGTGGAGACAATGAGGAAGACGATGATAAGACTCAAATACCTGATTGGAGCGACAACTTTAGTTTTTTGTCAGGGCAGGAACAGGTTGGCTCTGAGGACGACGGGTGTGATAACGCACAGGGTGATGATGATGAGGTTGGAGATCCCACTTACTGTCAACCCACAGTCAGCCAATAGATGAGGTCAGCAGAGGAGGTGGAGGAAGATGCTAGTGACGACGAGGTCAGGTTGCGCCTTCCTGGACAGAGACGTAGTACTGGAAGCACGTCAACAACTGCATCCTCAAACACAACTCTGCCTCTCACCACAAGTCGTGGTGGCTCTTCAGGTCGCATGGGTGCTAAGCCTTGCATAGCTTGGGCATTTTTTCAGATCGATAAAGATGACCCAACTCGTGTTATCTGTAACATTTGTCAGCAAAAGCTAAGTAGAGGCCAAAAAATACATAGTTTGAGTTCTTCATGCATGAACCGGCACATGGACATGAAGCATAAGTTGCAGTGGGAAGCTCAGTGTGCTACAATGCGGCCTAGCCGGCCGGGCCAACCACCGTCTGCCATATCTTGTGCATCCGCGGCCTCTTCATCCTCTGTGACTGGGGGGACAGCAGTCACACCTGTTTTGGGGCGCAGACCTGCCACCTCTTTACCCGCAACAGCCAGCGTGATTGGCAGGTCATCATTTTCTTTGGAGGTGGTAACACCAGCTGGTGTTGAGCGCTGTCCGACATCGATAGCACCACCTTTGGATCAAGGCAACCTAACATGTCCGCCTGTATCTTCCTCACAGACCGGCAGTTTGCCGGGGACACCCTTATCAACCCCGTCTAAGCACAATAGCCAGCCCTCGGTCCCTCAGATGTGGACAAGTAAAAGACCATTTCCTCCTAGCCATGAGAAAGCTAAGAGGTTGAATTTCACCATCTGCAAGCTCTTGGCTACAGAAATGCTGCCTTTCCGCCTGGTGGACACAGAGGATTTTCGAGACCTTATGTCCGTCGCAGTGCCCCAGTACCAGATGCCCAGTCGGTACTACTTCTCAAAGAAAGGTGTGCCTGTGCTCCACCAGCATGTCGCACACAACATCACCGCTTCTTTGAGAAACTCTGTGTGTGACAGGGTGCATTTCACCACAGACACTTGGACGAGTAGGCATGGACAGGGGCGTTACATGTCGCTGACTGGGCACTGGGTAACTATGGTGACAGCAGGACAAGGGGCTGCTGTCCAAGTCTTGCCATCCCCACGAGTTGTGCGTCAATCCTCTTTATGTCAAAGTTCCTCCACTGCTTCTGCCTCCTCAACCTCCTCTCGGTCTTCCACCTGCACCCAAAGCCTGTCTGGTCATGCCACAAGCTTTCTAACTGCGCAGAAGGGATCCTGCACACCTCCTTACTATGCTGGCAGTAGGGCTCAACGTCATCAGGCGGTTTTTACATTGAAATGTCTGGGAAATGTGAGTCACACAGCTGAGGAGTTGTGGTCAGCTCTGGAGAACCAATTTCATGAATGGTTGTCTCCACTGGACCTGAAACCAGGGAAGGCCGTGTGCGACAATGCTGCAAACCTGGGTGCGGCCCTTCGCCGGGGCAATGTCACACACGTGCCTTGTATGGCTCACGTGTTGAACCTGGTTGTCCAGCAATTTTTAGCCCACTATCCCAGACTAGATGGCCTTCTGCAGAGGGCACGGTCGCTGTGTGCTCACTTCCGCCATTCGCATCCCGCAGCTCAGCGACTTACATCTCTACAGAAGTCGTTGGGCCTGCCACTTCACCGGCTAAAATGCGATGTGCCTACCCGGTGGAATTTAACTCTGCACATGTTGCAGCGACTGTGGCAGCACCGACAAGCCCTGGTGCAATACATTCTGACGTATAGCCTGGGCCAACGAGATTCAGAGGTGGGGCAAATCACGCTGGAGGAGTGGTCTCAGATCAGGGACCTATGCACCCTTATGCACAGTTTTGAAATGGCGACGAAGATGTTTAGTGCTGACGATGCCATTATCAGCATGACTATTCCGGTGATTTACATGCTGGAGCACATGTTAAACAGAATTCGGAGTCAGGTGGTGGCACAAGAGGAGGTGGAGGAAGTAGAGGAGGAGGAGTTGTATGCGGAAGGGCTAACATCTGCAAGGTCCAGACGGTCGGCAGCACCAAGGCGGCAGGCATGTGACGGTGGGGGAGATGGTTTTACCAGGGCGCATGGTAGCAGCCAAACTAGTGAGGAAGGTGCAGGAGCCCAGGAAGAAGTGGAGGACGAACTGATGGAAGACTCATCAGATGAAGGAGACCTTGATCACATTTCTGTTGTGCGAGGTTGGGGGGAGAGGACAGAGGAAGGAAGCATGATTGTTACCTCGCCACCAACACAACAGGGACTTGGTGCTCCTGGATGCGCAACACACATGAGTGCCTTCTTGCTGCACTACCTGCAACATGACCCTCGAATTGTGAGAATTAGAAATAATCCTGACTACTGGGTTGCCACACTGTTAGATCCCCGGTACAAAAGTAAATTTGCAGAAATTATTCCTGCCATAGAAAGGGATGCACGCATGCAGGAGTATCAGCAGAGACTGTTGCAGAATCTTACATGTGCTTTTCCACAAAATACCAGTGGTGCACGTAGTGAATCTCACAGTTCCAACTTGCCAACCGTGGGACCGTCAAGTGTTCAGCACTCAAACCGTAACAGAACCACAGTATCTGCTGGTAACATCAATTTTGCGGAATCATTTCACCACTTTTTTAGCCCATCCTTTGCAAGGCCACAGGAGACAAGAAGTCTGACACATAGTCAACGCCTAGAGACGATGGTACAGGAGTATCTCCAAGTAAACATTGAAGCCACGACTGTGTCACTGGACCCTTGCTCTTTTTGGGCTTCCAATCTGGATAAATGGCCGGAGCTAGCCACTTACGCCTTGGAGATCTTGTCATGCCCCGCAGCCAGCGTTCTGTCTGAACGTGTGTTCAGCGCTGCTGGTGGTGTGCTGACAAATAAGCGCACGCGGCTCTCCACTGATAATGTAGACAGACTCACGTTCATAAAGATGAACAAATCATGGATCCGAAACGAATTTTCTACCCCTGTGTCATCCTGGGGAGAGTAAAAGCTTGATGATTGGTTAAAATCACCCTACCAACCGTTTTAAGCTTTCAAATTACTAATCATGTTTATCTGTATCTTGGCTGGAAAATAATTTGGGCTTTGTAGCAGTGTGCAGCACTGATTCTATTAGGCCATCTATAATAAGCTCCACCAGATTTAAAATTACTAATCATGTTTATCTGTATCTTGACTGGAAAATAATTTGGGCTTTGTAGCAGTGTGCAGCACTGATCCTATTAGGCCATCTATACTAAAGCTTCACCAGATTTGAAATTAATAATAATTTTTAGCTGCATCTAGCCCGGAAAATTATTTTGGGGCTCCAAGATGCGCAAGACACATAAGTGCCTTCTTGCTGCACTACCTGCAACATGACCCTCATATTGTCAGAATTCGAAGTAATCATGACTACTGGGTTGCCACACTCTTAGATCCCCCAAACTTTTCGATCAACCTTTTCATTTTAATAAAGACCAAAAAATGGTCATTTTTGAAATTATAAGCATTAGCAGGTTATTAGAAACTGAAATCAAACAGTTTTCAACTCAAAACTTTATTCTAGGTGATGTTACATTTTCACATAGGACCCCTTGTTCGAAAGGAGCTTCTGAACTCTCTCGTCCATTGAATTTGTCAGGTTTTGGATGGTTTCTGCTTCAATTGTTTTACATGAGGACAGAATACCCTCCCAGAGCTGTTGCTTAGATGTGAACTGCCTCCCGCCATCATAGACACTCCTTTTGATGATGCTCCAGAGGTTCTGAATAGGTTAGAGGTCAGGGGAGCATGGGGGTCACACCATAAGTTTGTCCCCTTTTATGCCCATATCAGCCAGAGATGCAGATGTTTTATGTGCAGCATGAGATGGTGCATTATCATGCAAAAAAATGATCTTGCTGTGAAATACACGGTTCTTCTTCTTGAACCATGGCAGGAAGTGCTGTTTGAGAAAATCCACATACATTATGGAGTTCATCTTTAGCGCCTTCAGGGATCCTAAAGGGGCTGACAATCTCTCTCCCCATGATTCCAGCCCAAAACATTACTCCACCTCCTCCTTGTTGGCGCTGTAGCCGTGTTTGCGTGGGGTGTCCATCAACCAGCCATCCTCCACTCCATCCATCTGGACCATCGAGCGCTGCACGGCACTCATCCGTGAACAAAACAGTTTTGAAATCAGTCTTCATGTAATGTTTGGCCCACTGGAGCCGTTTCTGCTTGTGTGAAGTGGATAGAGGAGGTCGACAGGATGGCGTATGCACAGCTGCAAACCTCTGAAGGACCCTGCATCTTGTTGTTCGGGGGACGTTGGAGGCACCAGCAGCTTCAAAAACTTGTCTGCTGCTATGACAAGGCTATTTTGCCGCTGCTCTTTTAACCTGACGTAATTGCCTGTAGGAAAGAGTCCTCAATTTGCCCTTATCAGCACGCACACGTGTGTACTGTGAATCAGCTACATACTTCTTGATTGCCAAGACACTTCATCCTGATCATCGCACAATGTTGATTGTAGTCATGCCTTGACCTAAACACTCCACAATTTGTTGCTTCTCAGCAGCCGACACATCCTTTTTCTTTCCCATTTTGGCAGGAAATGTAGGCTGCTTAATAATGTGAGCCAGCCTTCTTAATTAGTCTTGCCTTTCATTGGACACACCTGCCAAACTAATTAGCACAGGTGTCTGCAATTGCTTACAGTGATATAAAGAGCCCTGACACACATCACCATCAATGAGTTTAACTGACAAACAAACAAATTCTTCCCTTATCACTCCTAAACACTTTTTGCATAATAATTTGGAACACAGTGTACATGTGCTTTTCCACAAAACACCAGTGGTTCACGTAGTGAATCTTACAGTTCTAACTTGCCAACCGTGGTCTGTATGGAGTTGTTCAATAAAGGGCCCAAAATTAAGATAACATAGATGGGAGAGGTCTCTATGAATAGGAATTCCTAAGTATTTGATACCCTGTGAGGGCCAGGCAAAGGGAAAGTTGGACTGGATGGAATCCTATATGGATTTGGGGAGGGAGACATCGAGGGCCTCAGACTTCGCTGCATTGATTTTAAAATTTGACCATGTAACAAAGTGATCTATTTCAGCCATAACAGCATGGATGGATATATGTGATTGAGTGATATATACTAGGACATCATCAGCAAATAGAGAGCACTTGTACTCGGTGCCTCCCACCTCAATCCACCTAATATTGGGGTTATGGCGAATTGATGAGAGCAGGTGCTCCGTCACTAGGATGTATAAGAGAGGGGACAGAGGACATCCCTGCCTTATCCCATTGGTGATTGTGAAAGGTGATGAAAATGTTCTGATGCACCCCCTGGGCCTTGGGACACCCGGAGCCGGACCCTTTTTGGTGGATGCTGGTGGTTGTAGTCTTCGTGGCGGCGACCCGGTTCCGTGGCTCAGGGTGGTCAAACCAGTGGCGGAACTATTTATGTGGTTTTGATGTTTAAATGTCCGACTACGCCACCCGTGGATTGCGGTCAGAGTGAACCGCCGCTGCAGGGCAGACCGCTGAGGCTGGTGTTGTGGGTGCAGCAGAGCGTAGCATAACTCCCCACGGGAGGAGTATAGCCTCAGGGCAGTGTATGCGGAGGATGGGGGTGATGGTGCAGTTCAGCAGCAGTAACGACACGGAGTCAGTGATGCAGTCCAGGGCCTTTACTCACAGTTCTTATTATCCAGACCACGTCTGCAGGTAATGGCTGCCCACGTCGTACTGTGCTCACCAGGTGAGGGGCTCAGACAACTCCCAGATAACTTTGGAGCGCTTCACAGGACCCCCTTTGTGTGTCCTTTGTCTGGCCTTTCTTACCAACCCTTCTGTCCGGCTGCCTCGGGCCTCCTCTTGGTAAACTTGGCGCCAGTTTCCCTGACCCTATGTGGTGCCTTCCTAGCGGGTGTAGCGAGGGGCTGCGCCACATAAAATTTCACAGCCTCCGGTTTCTAGCTGAGGGTCGTTTCCTGCCTCCACTAGTTTCGGGGACCGGTCTCCCCCTTTGGCCTGACCCCTCCACGCAGGTGGATTCGGGTGTGCGGTGGCGACTCGCCCGTCCGCACCCCTGGGATCCCTTCATTCCTCGTTCCTGGAGCCTTCTCCGCTCCTCTTCCTTCCTTCTCCCTCTTCCAGGCCTGGGCCTCTGTTACTAGGCCCGCCTCCGGAGCAGAGCTCATGCAGAGCCCCTGCTCCCTGCCACTTCTGCTCAGACTTCTCTGCACTGAACTAAGATGGTGCCCACCTTTTATACTCCCTTCTCAATGCACCCAGGAACTGCTTCCTCCCTGCTCCTGCACTACAGGGTTCCCCTTCCTCAGTGTTCCCTCCCCCCACTCCAGCCAGGGACAGGGACTGTCTTGCCCATCTCAGAGGCATATTGGTCCCCCTGCCCCACGGCAATGTGGTGTAATGCATGCAGGTGTCGGGTCCTGATCCACACTCCATCCTTACCTGAGAGTGAGATATCACACCTCTGGGTGAGGTGCAATACCTCTGTAGCAACCGAGCCCTCAGGGTGCTACAGTTCCATTTATCTTCAGCCTAGGTGACGTATTGTGATACAGGGCCGTGATTTTGGCTATAAAAGGGTCCCCTAGACCCCTACCCCAAGCTTTTTAAGAGAATCATATATGGCGTGCCAGGAGACTCTATGGAATGCTTTCTCAGCATCCAACGAGAGTATCTAATTACAAATTTTTAACTGCATCTAGCCCAGGAAATACTTTGTGCCTAGTAGCAGTGTCTGCTAGTCAGCGGATTATCCCGGCTGTTAAGCAAGCTACACCACCTGTAGTTTAGACACTTAATTTTTTCAAAGGAAATGCTTCGGGACCATGGGATACTCAGTGAAGAGCATCAGGAGGCACCCCAAGGCATAGGGGCTGGGACTGGCAGTAGGATGCCTTGCGGTGGACAGCCGAGCTCGATCCTTATAAAAGCTTTTTAACTGCAGCAGCTTTAGTGGACGCTACTGGAGCTGGAATTACACGGCTGCTGGCATGAGACTTGCCCTCCAATAGATCCTTGTAAATGGTTTTAAAGTGTATTCATTCAAATTAGAGAGACAATTTAAATTAAAAAGCTTAGAGCTGCCTCCACCACAGGGGGGCTCGCTCGACCCACCAGCGGACAGGCACCAGTATTGGGAGAGGGGGGCTGGCCATCAGGGTTCACCGCGGCTCTGGCACAAACCCGGCGACACGGAGGTGGCGCGGGCAGGAGCGGACTGGCCGTGTCGGCTTCTCACTTTTTGGATTTTAGAAGGGCATGACATGCCTATATCTGTGTCTCCCCCTCCTTTTACTCCTACACCTCTTTTATTTTCGCATGACTATATGTACTTGTCACTTTTCCATGTGTTAGTTATGTCTTCTGAGCAGTTTGTCAGCTTTTGGACACCTTTGAAGGTGTTTCTATGTGTTTCTATGTGTTTTTGTTTGCCTGCCATTGGTTTTAACGGTGTTCGAAGGTGTTCGACGAACAGTTCGACGAACAGTTCGGCGAACACACGGGTGTTCGACGAACTGAACCGAACTCGAACACTACGGGGGTGGCTCAACACTACTCTTGAGATCAAATCAAGTATCGAAAATATTATTTTAAGGATAATACCATTTTTTAATCTTATTTATAATGATTAGCTGTGCACTCCACCTCCTATCCCTTGGCTGTAAAACTCTAAAATTCCCCTATCTTTTATAATACTAGTCAACTCTGATTTGCTTTGCTACACCCTGCGATGTGAAAAACAATACATGAATCAACATACTGTAGACTGTAGATGCATCTTTCCACAATTTTGAAATTGCCCATTTTCTATTGTTGTAATCAAAGATGAAAGGTTCAAAATGACAACAATTTTGCAAAAATAAGTAAATTTACTCTAAAAATTCTCATACTATTGATAACAGTTAATACAAATATATTTTCTAGACATTGTTGTAATTCATAGACTGTCATATTAAGGTTAATTGATCATTCAGGATCTCTGCAACACAACCTAACGCCCATTGTCTAGTCAGTGGAATATGTAATGTGTAATTCTACTTATTTTTGCAATTTGTCCTCTTCTAAACATTGTAGAAATTTAATATATTATTTTATTTTCAAATATTAAATGAAATGATATTAAAAAAATATTTAAACACATGCAAGAATTAGTCATGTAAGTATACGGAAAAAATATAGGTTTTAAGTTTTGGACCTAAATATATATTTTTTGTTTGAAACTAACTTTCAAATTAATTAGTACCATTGGTCCTCTGTATAGTCACCTACATTTACCATACTCCAATAGGCATAGGCACCAATAATTCCCTAGTGTGTTGCACTCGTTTACTGAGGTACCCCTGTATATTACTAGTTTAGTAGCATTAATAGTAGCAGTTTCCTACTCTTATTCAGTCTCACTCAAATTTTAGCCTCTTACACCTCCTCCATTGGTCTCCACTATTTAATCTCCTCTTCTTTTTCTCTAGCTTTTTTTACCCCTTTCTCTGTAGGTGATGGGTTACATTTTGCACCACAATTACATTATCACAGGAGAGACGCCTGTTCTGCATAGATCCTGGTTACCCCCCCCCCCCCCCCCTTGGATCATGCTATTGAGAACTGTTCTTCATAACTGTATACAGTCATGACCAAAAGTGTTGGCAACTTTGAAATTTTTCCAAAAAACAATTCTTCTGCAAACTGCTCTAGGTCTCTCATATTTAAAGAGCGCCTTCTCCCAACAGCAATTTTAAAATCTTCCCACAGGTCTTTGTTGGGATTTAGATCCGGGCACATTACTGGCCACTTCAGATCTCTCCAGGGCTTTGTTTCCATCCATTTCTGAGTGCTTCTTAAGGTGTATTAGGGTCATAGTACTGCTGGAAGACCCATGACCTAGGATGCAAACCAGCTTTCTGACACTGGGCAATACATTGCGACCCAAAATCCTTTGGTAATCTTCAGATTTCATGATGGTCTGCACCCAGTGCCAGATGGAGCAAAACAACCCCAAAACATCTTTGAACCTCCACCACATTTGACTTTAGGAACTTTTTTTTTTTTTTAGGTTTCATTCCATTTTTAGTAAACAGTAGAATGATCTGCTTTACCAAACAGCTCTATCTTGGTCTCATCTGTCCACAAGGCACTTTCCCAGAAAGATTTTGGCTTATTCACATACAGTTTGGCAAACTGCAGTCTAGCTTTTTTATGTCTTTGTGTCAGCAGTGGGGTCCCTCTGGGTTTCCTGCCATAGCGTTTAATTTAATTCAAATGTCGACGGATAGTTTGTGCTGACACTGATACCCCCTGAGCCTGCAGGACAGCTTGAATTTCTTTGAAACTTGATTGGGGCTGTACCAGTAGCATAGCTACTGGGGGGGGCAAAGGGGGCGGTCGCCCCGGGCCCCGTCATATGGAGGGGCCCATCTGAGCCGCCCACAAAAGCTTCTGTCATCTAAAGGCCGCCGGCCCGCCGTGGCTCTCTGATGTGCTACGAGGCGGCGGCGCAGCCGCACAGTGAAAGAAGGAAGGCTGTGGTGTGAACCATTCGGCGTCTGGCATTATCTGAGTACAGGCATGGTGCGGGCTAGAGAACTCAGCGCTGCTAACCTTCCTACAGGCTGGCAGCGCTGCTGTTTGCTCCACCCACCCCATGACACTGGGTTCTAGTGAGGAGCTGCAGTCTGCAGCATACTAGGTTGTGCCTGCCCTGCCTTGCTGCGTGCCAAGAGAGTCCTGGCCTGGAGCAAGAGTCATCATTGCACGCAGGTTCATAAATGTAATATTAAAATAAATTAAATAGCATATCTTACTATGGAGTGAGACAGGAAAGGGTAGTGGGCCAAGGGAGGTGAATGTGAGCTGATTTGGGGTAATGGTGGTGGCCCTGGTGGGTCTGGGGCTGGCTCTAGGGCCTTGTGTACTACTACTGACACTGAGATCTCCATAGTTGCTGTCTGGGGAGGGTGAATATAGAGGTAGGGTAGGCTGCAGACCCGGTGCACCCGGGCAAGTGCTGGGGCCCTGGATCATCAGGGTGGCCTCGTTGTTGGGGCCTGGGCCGCTCCCCCAGCAGGACCACTGGTGCTGCATGATTGCTAGCACTTCATCAGACATGGCTGTGCGCAGTGCGACTGTTTCTGGTAGTAATGACACGGCAGGGGTGACACTGCACCTTTAAAGGTGCTTGTTTGTCACCCCTGCCATGTCATTACTACCAGACACAGCCGTACAGCGCTCGGCCATGTCTGGTCAAGTGCCAGCGATCAAGCAGCGCGTAGCTTCCTCTGTGTCTGACGTCACTGATGTCATCACTTGGCGCCCGGCCCGCTGTGCTGAAGATGTGTGCGGGCCAGGCGCTCAGAGCAGCGGGGGAACCAGGAGGAGAGGTGAGTACTGTGCTTATTTATTTATTTTTTTATGGGGAGGGATTATGCTACAGACTGCCTATGGGGGTGGGGGGATTATGGTACAGACTGCCTATGGGGGGGTGGGGGATTATGCTACAGACTGCCTATTGGGGGATTATGCTACAGACTGCCTATGGGGGGTGGGGGATTATGCTACAGACTGTCTATGGGGGGTGGGGGGATTATGCTACAGACTGTCTATGGGGGTGGGGGGATTATGCTACAGACTGCCTATGGGGGGTGGGGGGATTATGCTACAGACTGTGTATGGGGGGCTGGAGGAATTATGCTACAGATTGTCTATGGTGGGTGTGGGGGGGTTAAGCTGCAGACTGTCTACGGTGGGTGGGGGAATTATGCTACAGACTGCCTATGGGGGGATTATCCTACAGACTCTGCCTATGAGGAGTGCATTATGCTATATGGAGGTTATACAGTGTGGTGATTACAGTTAGGGTCATACAGTGTGGAAGATTATGTGGGGTCTTTGCACAGTGTAGCGTCCATCATACAGTGTGGGAGATAATGTGGGTCTTTGTATATTTTGGAGGCCATCATACAGTGTGGGAGATAATGTGGGGTCTTTGTATAGTGTGGGGGCCATCATACAATGTGGGAGATAATGTGGGGTTTTTGCACAGTGTGGGGGCCATCATACAGTGTGGGAGATAATGTGGGGTCTTTGCACAGTGTGGGGGCCATCATACAGTGTGGGAGATAATGTGGGGTCTTTGCACAGTGTGGGGTCCATCATACAGTGTTGGAGACATCAGTTTGGAGGCTACTAAGGGGTCAGTATACTGTGTGTTGGGTATTATACAGTGAGGGGGCATTATACTGTGTATAGGAGAGTATCATGCTGTGTATAGGGGAGCTGTACATGGGGGGAGACTCAGGACATTATTAAATCTTAAGTGGGCACTTTTTGTTATAGGGGAACTCAGGTTATTATGACTGTCATAGGGGCACACAGAGGGCATTATTACTTTCTAGGGGGGAAAATGTGGGCACTGTTTTCTAGGGCACTTGCTCATGGCATTACTATATTCTAGAGGGTTGTTTTACCATCTTGAGAGCACACAGGAGGTGCAGTAATATCGAAACATACAGCAACAGAGGCTCAGTATTGTGGTATCAGCAGGAAGAGGTGTTTGTGCAGGTTGGGAATAGATGGGGATGGAGCCTGAAATGTAAGGAGTCAAATGTGTCTTTGTTGTGATCTCTGTAGACCTGAGACTCTGAGTCCTGGATGGAGAAGTCGTCGTGTCGGTCTGGGCAAGATGGAAAAGACGGGAAAAGTGAACAATTTAATCAGAAAGAACGTCAGCTGTAAGTTACTATATATAACTGTGCTGTGATCTCTTATATGTTCTGTAGGACTGGTATCTAGCAATATGTCACCATATGGCGGTAATAGCAGTGCTGGTCTTTGTATAGAGATTATTTTCAGTAACAGCACAGTCATCTGCTGAGGTTCTCCTATATCCACTATCTAGATGTGCCACCATAGCTGTAATCAGGGTTACCTGGTTAGGAGCCCACTCAGAAGTTTCGCCGCCCCTGAACAAAAACCTTAGCTATTCCTCTGGGCTGTACAATATCTATGCTTGATATATTTGTCATCTGCTGCTATTTTCCCCTGAAACAATTTAATGGTACAATAGCTCTGCTTCATGTATTTCTGCTCTATGTTATCTGTTGCATCCCACTCAATGCTCACTGATATATGTCTGTCCTTCCCTCATTTGTAGACTTTATCTGATGGTGGAATGTGTTATACTGTGCAGCAAAGCATGGTGTTAGTTCTGTCTTTGATCATCTAGGCATCCCCTGGTGTGTTGATCAGTGGTTATTTTATCCACAAGCAGCTCCCACAATGCCCCTCACCTGACGCTATAGTCCACTATAAATCTAGAAGCTGCATAGGGGGTGCTCGAGTGTGGCGTGCATGCACATGTTTTCTTGCGCAAAGTGTCATTGGCACCAATTGTGCAGTTACTTTAGTGGCAGTTGGTCAGGGCAGGTGCCAGGTAACCCACACTTTGACTGCTTACTTTCTTTTAAGCACATAGTTAAAAGAGAGTACAAAGTAAACAATGTTTCTGTTAGTTTTCACTCTCTCCCATATAGTCCTCCACTTTCTACTAACCTCCTAATCCCTACAACTAGTAAGGAAATATCCATCACTCCCTTCATCGTCCCCATCCATCTCACCTCTTCAGAACTATTCCTCAACATTCAATCCTGTGTCTCCAAACACAGACAGCCACCTCATGCTCTCTCCTGCTCCCACCTGCTAACACTTTCTCTGCTCCTCCACACTGCCAGCGACATCTCTCCAAATCCTGGTCCTCCTCACCACATCCCCACAGTCACTTCCACCTCCTATCCACGATCTATTGCAAACTCTCGCAACCTTTCTAACCTCATACCCATTTACCCAGTCCCCACTTCCCCAGTCGAACTAACAGGAGCACTATGAAACGCTCGCTCCGTCTGCAACAAACTTTCCTACATTCATGATCTTTTCATTACTAACAAATAGTGATGAGCGAGCACTAAAATGCTCGGGTGCTCGATGCTCGGGTCGAGCACATTGGAATACTCGGGTGCTCGACCCGAGCAACGAGCCCAATGTAAGTCTATGGGAAACTCGAGCATTTTTCAGGTGGCTCCCCCCGGCGGTCTGCAGAGGGCTTAAAAATTGCCCAAATCGATGTGAGCAGTGCTCAAATGACATGGGAACAGCATGGGGAAGAGTCCTGGAAGCATTTCTGACTCCCAGGTCACTTCTGTCAACAACGTTGTCAGAGGTATTACGCCACTTTACGGACTCACAATAAAACATACCAAAAAGAAACCAAAATGGATTTTCCTGGGAAATATGTTAAGGAACATCCTTTCCAGGGTAATGACTTGTACATAAAGCAAAATAAATAACCAAAAACAAAAATGCTCCTCCACACCTTGGGCTATGTTTGACGCGCCCCCTGGGCCATATTCTTTTAGGGGGAATATCCGGAGCCGGATCAGATGGGGGTTGTAGTCTTCCGAGTGGCTGTGACCCGGTCCGTGCCCAGGGTGTCAAACTCAGTTGTATGTGGCAGTCCTACAGATGTTATTAAGTTCTTTATTGTCGACTACGCCACCCGTTGTATTGCGGTCACTATGGCCGCCGCTGCAGCAGGGTCCGCTGAGGCTGATGGTGTAGGTGCAGCTTGTGATGGTATAACCCCCAACGGGTGGGGTATAGCCTCAGGGGGTCAGGTGCAGAGGATGGGGGTTGTGGTGGTGCAGCGTAGATGTAAAATGAAGACAGAGTCGGGTGGTGCAGTTTAGGGTGTTTACTCACTGCTGATGTTCCGGTCACTCCAGCTTCAAGTGACCTCCCGAGCCGTGCTGCATCCACCAGGTCCTGGATCCAGCCAACCCCCAAGCGAGTCCGGAGCGTGACCCTGAGCTCTCCTTCTGTCCTTTCTCTGGCCGTCCCCACTATTGATCCACCCAGGTCCAGCTCCCTCGGGCCTTCTGTTGGGAGACCCTTGGCCTTGGGTTCCCTGACCCTCCACGTGGTATGCCTTCGGGGTGGATGTGGTGGGTGGCCGTGGCAGACGCTGCCCACGGCCTCCGGTCTCTGGCTAGGGTGTGTTTTTGCCCCCACCAGCTTGGGTTCCGGTACCCTAATGCCAACTCTTCACCCGCTGATGGACTTTGGGTTCTCAGAGTTCCTTTTCTGTTTCCCCCTCTGGGTCTTTCTGGCTTTCTCCTCTCTCTTTCTCTGGGGCTGCTCTGCTCCTCTTCCTCTGACTTCTCACAGACTGACCCTGTTCTTTGATGGTGCCCACCTTATATACACCCTCTATGTGTGAGCTCAGGTGACCAGCACCCAATGAGCTCCTATCTTTACCCAGGCTGCTCCCCCTATCTGCCCCTACACTACTTGGGATGTACCACCCCCCTCCCACTCCAGCCAGGAACAGACTCGGTCGTACCTGCACATTTCTAAGTGGGAGTACCGTCGGTCTGCTCCTCGGAAATGGGATGTGTGTAGTGCATGCAGCCTACCGAGCTCAGGTCCACACTCCATCCTTACCCGGGAGTGGAATATCACACCTCTGGGTTGAGGTGCAATACCCCTGTAGCAGCCGAATCCTCAGGGTGCTACATGTTCACACGTAGCGTTTTTGATGCGTTTTTTCACTTTCGCATTGCTTTCAAATGTGACAAATGCATTCACCAGGAAATGTCATTTTAACATTTTACAACCTTATCTGGCCATGTAGTGTGTGAGATATCAACAGACACATCGTGTTTCATTTATGAAGGAGGGACTCTGAAAGTCACAAAGCCTATTTTTATAGGGCCATCAGGCGGCCTTTTTCTTAAAGGGCCAGTAGTCAGCCCTCACTATTCTTAGAGAGCCATCAGCCGGCTATGTGTTATTGTTCCCATTACTAAAGAGTGGGTCTCCTATACTGTTATTGGGTATGCAGTGATTGGCAGGGCTGCCCAAAATTTGGACGCACTCCAATACCACTTTGAAAATTTGGATGCACCCCAATACCCCTTTGAAGAGACTTAGAGGAGGGCCTCCTGTAAACAATGTTCCCATTATTAGCAAGTGGGTGTCCCATTGTGTTTGCCTATGCAGTGAATGCAAGGGTTGCCAAAAATTTGGAGGCACTCCAATGCTCCTTGGAAGAGATTTGGAGGAGGGCCTCATAAAAAAAATGTTCCCATTATTAGGATGTGGGTCTCCCATTGTGTTTGCCTATGCAGTTTATGCAAGGGTTGGCAAAAATTTGGAGACACTCCAATGCCCCTCGGAAGAGACGTAGAGAGTGTTAGGCATCGGTCTGTTGCTGGATTTGAAATGGGTTCAGAGCCTTCTGAGGTCTCCCATTTCAGTCCAGCAGGGGCTGATGCTGCTCAGCATCATCATCAGCCCCAACACCTAGCTGGTCCACTAGATGTACAGATTGTCTCCTGGGAATTTGTGCCTAACAATGTTAAGCATAGGTTAAGGAGGGAGACAGGGCTTTTGGAGTCTAAGTCCAGGATTAGCCGCACTGAGCATGCCCGTGACCTGGCGGATCGTGATTGGTGGTTTGGCACCCACCTGACCCGGTGACCTGGCAGCACCTGATTGGTCCACGGGTGGTGTCACCAATGGCGCGTCGGTGTGCAGGGCTTAGTCTTTAAAAGGCCCGCCCACAAACATGGCGGCACGCTCTCATCATTGAGCAAGTGTTGCTGTGTGTGGACGACTGTGTTCCACGTAGTTTCTACAGGCAGGATTAGTGAAAGTAGGCAGGCTAGTGTAAGTAGGCAGGTAGCTCCGTCTAGCAGTCTGGCTCTGCCAAAGGGGACGCCTAACACCCCGAGCAGCCTGCAGACGTCCTGTCCACGGTTTCGCCTGTCAGCCACGTGGAGTAGTACCCTTCAGTCCGGTGGCACACCGGCTGGAGCACGTGTACCCGTCGGCGTAGTCACACACGCATCCTAGCGCCGCCACTGCAGTCCCTGTGCTGTAACAGGACTACAGATAGTTTCCCGGTCGCACATCTCCCGTGCTGTTAACAGAGATAGAGCGAACCGCTATACCCGTTCCTGTGTGCAGTAACACGGAAGGGTTTATCATTTAAGTTGGTTGCTACACTTTCCACCCGAAAAGTGTTCGGCAGCAGTCCACCAGGCTGCATCGCGGACCCCGGGGTCGGTTGCGTTCCATTATATTTAAGTTGTTTGCAACCGCCCTCCTAACAGTATCAGAGCGCCAGGGTCTTGCCGAACATGGCCGACAACCAGCAACTGCAGCGCTATATACAGTAGCTTGAGACCAGACTTAGGACTCTGGAACAAGCTGACCCGGTAGCTCATATCACTGCAGTAGCTACCCAGGCAGCTTCTCAAGCAGCCAATCTGGTTAAATCGGCTGCGGTGAATGCTGCGACAGCTGCAACTACCCCATTACCCCGTTTTGCTCTCCCGGAAAAATTTTCTTGAGACAGTAAATCCTGCAGGGGTTTTATTAATTTATGCTCCATTCAGTTGGAGATGATGGAGGCACGGTTCCCCTCCGAAAGAGCCAAAGTGGGTTATGTCATCTCATTACTCTCCCACAGGGCTCTGGAGTGGGCAAATGCGGGTCTTTTCCTTAAGACCCTAAAAAGTGTATTCCTAGGTCCTCAGGTCACGCATGATACGGCTCTTAAGCTTCTTGCGTTGATCCAGGGTTCGGCCATCGCCAGCCACTATGCCATCCAGTTTAGAACCCTAGCTGCTGAGCTGGATTGGTCTGAGTGGTCGCTTATCCAGGTGTTCTGGAAGGGTCTGGCTGGGCATATTAAAAATGCTCTATCTACCAGAGAGATTCCAACCTCCCTGAAGAAGTTAATCTCTCTTGCTAACTGAATTGATTTGCGTCATGCAGAACACAAATTAGAACTGGAGGTCCCCAGACCTCAGTGTCGGTTGGCACAGTCCTTCTCTAGACCCGTTTCCAAACCCGCGACTCCTGACCCGGAGCCTGAGGCTATGGACATATCCCTAACTGAGTCTAGTCCCTCTCATTCCCAACCTGCACATTTCTTGGAGTACCCCGTTAACAAGGGTTCCAAGCAGTCGGAAAAACGAGTAGGTCTTACCACCATTGGAGGAGGTGTGTTAGATTCGGGGGCTGCTTCCTCCAGATTATAGTATAAGGTGACATTGTCCTGTGGTACATCTGCAGTTACTGCCAAGGCGTGGGTGGACTCTGGTGCTGATGGCAATTTTTTGTCATCTACGTTTGCCCAGAGGTACGCCATCCCTATGGAGTTACTGCCAAGACCCATGAACATTAGAGTAGTCAATGGTTCTCTCCTGCACACGCAAATCACCCACCAGTCGATTCCCCTCACTATGTCATTTCCTCAGGGCCACTGGGAGGTCATCTCCTTTCTTATTATTCCCGGTGGATTAGATGAGGTGTTATTGGGTCTCCCCTGGTTACGTTGTCATACTCCACACATTGACTGGAATACGGGGAGAATTTCTTCCTGGAGTGAGAATTGTGTGTCTCTGTGTATGGTTACTGTCACCTGGAGGGTAGTTTCTGATCCCTCTACCGTCGTGGCTTCCGGTACAGATTCTCTGTCTGTCCCCAAGACCCGGGTCTTGTCAGACTATGTCAAAAAGAACTCTCAGGTAGAGAGGGTGGCTCCAGTGTCCTCTAACCAGGTTCCGTCGGGGAGGACGTTTGTTTCCCCTAATTTACAAAATGAGGTGCTCCCCTGGGCTCATGCCCCTAAGATTGGAGCCCATATTGGGGTCAAACGTACCACAAAGTCCCTTCAACGGTCCTATTGGTGGCCCTGGTGGTGCCAGGACATTGACGAGTATGTTCTTGCGTGTGCCTTCTGTGCGAGAGATAAATCTTTCCGTCAAAGTCCGGCTGGCTTTGTCCACCCGTTACACATGGCGGACTCCACAGATAGAGAGTCGGCTGACACTCTTCGTCGTCTTGCTCCCGTATTGTACCCGGGCGACAGAGTGTGGCTCTTGGCCCGCAGTACTAGATTATGCAGGAGATCTGCTAAGTTTTCTCCTTGCTTTATTGGTCCATTTAAAATTTTGGCCCAGGTAAACCCTGTAATGTACCGGTTACAGTTACCACAACACCTGGGGAGTCATGATGTAAAGGACATATTGATATTCATGCTATAGCAACTCCATTTTGTCTGCTTGCTTCAAAATCATGTTATTATCACTCCTTGCATAACATACATTCTTTCCTTCTTTTCTCATGCAACTTTATCACCCTAACCTTTTCTCACAAGAACATTCTGTCAGACACTCTGCTCCTGTTATCTAACTAGCCTAGGCCGAGATGTACGACCTTGTAAATTTTCAGCGTGCTTCGAACTAACGATAATATGACCATATATGTGTTTCCGTAATAATTGCACTAACATTGGCTCAAGCCTGTAGTACTGTAGTACGGTTGTAGATGATTGGACATTAATAAACTCAAAACAATATAAAATGCTAAGCAAAATAAACGGGATCAGAGATTCTTTGAATCCTCCCATACAGAGCATTGCCTCCGTTTGGTTTTCTGTGGATTGCTCAATCAACATAATAATTTGACACTCACTTGATCAACCGTGAAGGGTTATTGCCCTCCCTTAACAGCTGGTGCCGTGACTCGGATCCCTAACCAGGGATTCCCCACCACCTCTGGACGTCCACAAAGAGAGACTTGCCTTCAGCCTCCCCCACTGGAATTGAGACTGATCATCCCCCACAAAAAGCCACGGTAAGTGCACCAGTTCTTTACTAGTGATATTGACCGCTTGGCGTGGTTTCCACGTGGTGTGTGTTTTTTTGCAGTATCTCCGGACGTCTTGGTTGGATATAGTCAAAGGTGAGACTATAAGGGGTGCAGTCCCATTAGGGGTCGGATATTATTTACTTTTAAAACAATATCACCTCGGATTGACAAGTGAATATTGTGTGAATCTTTCTCAACTTCTGACAAAGATCCTTAGGAGACTGAACATTGTTAGTTTCAGTCGCAGCAGGTGATCGAAGATTGGGTAGGACACGCACACAGATGTACATATATATAGTGTCCGGAGAACTGCGGACGAGAGTTCTCCTCCTTTCATCTGGCCGTTCGAGACTCCCCCGTCGTGAGGGGGTGAAATAAAGTCAGTGGAACAGGGAGGTCCGGCCAGACTCGTGCTGTGCACAAATTAAGGATCTTTTGTCAGTTGTAGTGATTAATCAATGTTTCCGTGGAGCAGAAAGAATTTGTCTCCCCTGTAGGAGGGAAGAGAAAGAGAGAGAGAGACAGGAGGGAAGAGAGAGACAGGAGGGAAGAGAGAGAGGAGGAAAGAGAGAGAGAGACAGGAGGTGAGAGAGAGAGAGAGGAGGGAAGAGAGAGAGTCAGGAGGTGAGAGAGACAGGAGGTGAGAGAGACAGGAGGTGAGAGAGACAAGAGGGAAGAGAGAGAGACAGGAGGTGAGAGAGAGAGACAGGAGGGAAGAGAGAGAGAGGAGGTAAGAGAGAGACAGGAGGTGAGAGAGAGAGGAGGTAAGAGAGAGACAGGAGGTGAGAGAGAGAGGAGGTAAGAGAGAGACAGGAGGTGAGAGAGAGACAGGAGGGAAGAGAGAGAGACAGGAGGTAAGAGAGAGACAGGAGGTGAGAGAGAGACAGGAGGGAAGAGAGTCAGGAGGTGAGAGAGAGACAGGAGGGAAGCGAGAGAGACAGGAGGGAGAGGATGTGATGAATATCATGATCAGTCGAGAAGAGAAAAGATCATTTAAGAATGCACTAAAAGTGTTAAAGGTGTTAAATTTTCCCGTGGAGGGGAGGCTTCAGCCTGCGCTGTGGGATGAAGGCATCCGGCAGAAAAGGGGTAGATTAGTTGACTGTGGATTGTTGGAAGACGCTGAAAAGTTCAGGAAAGTTGCACATGAGATTTGCGGTGAGGGGTTTGTTGAAATAGAGGAGGAGACGAAGCCTGGTTGTTTTAATTATTTTTATGTCAAGAAGGGAGAATTATCTAGCACTGTAACAGCAGTGACTGTGACTGTTTAGTGCTACAAAATGCAGCTGATGTGAAGAAAATGCTGCGCTGGGTTTATTGAAAAAAGGGAAAAGTTATGTACCGAAACTTAAACAGTTAACTAAAACATGCAAGCTACCAGATAAGGGCCGGTTAATTATGAAGAAGAAAAAGGGCAAGTTAGAAGATAAAGGATTGTTACAAATAGCTTTGGCTTGGAACGGAACAGCAGAGAATTTAGAAAATGCAGACAATAAGGGAAAGACGCTATGTTATGTGTATTACAAAGATACTGCTCTCTGATAATGGCGGCGTAATGAATTGTTGGGAATGTTCTAATTGTGGCCAGCAGAATTCCTGTCAAAAGATTATTGTGTTGCATGTCACGTACCCCGTCCAGGAGGCCCATCCCTCGCTACTACCCAAGCCACTCCTACTGCCCCATCCTCATCTGTTATACCTATGTCCGCCCAAAGTTCCAACCCTTCCTGCAGCGGCCATGTTGCTACACCCATTGCATCACCTCTGGCCTCTGACCAGATGTCCCTTTGGTGGTGGCCATCTTGGTGCACCCCTCCTGTAGTGTGCTTCCTTCTGGTGGCGGCCATCTTGGCACACCCGGAATACAGGCAGCAATACACACTACACCCGGAATGTGTATGAGGAAGATCATCATGATCAGTGTGTGACAGAGCATTAGTCGCCAATATGTATGAGAGTGGGGTTGACTTCTGTCAAGCCCTTAAAATATGGGCTCAGGAAGTAGGCTGATCAATCCACTACACTCAATAGCACATATTTATGTCCACTTTTGACATTAGGGCTAAAATATTGTGATGTCTGGTTTACAGTAATTGATTTAGCAAACGTTTTTTTTTTTTTTAGCATTCCACTACACAAAGACTGTCAGTTTCTGTTTGCATTTACATATCAGGGAAGGCAATTGACTTGGATGGTGATGCCGCAGGGTGCGCAGAATAGCCCTAATCAGTTTGCAAAGAACATGTCTAGCTGTCTGCTGCCGTGGCAGCAGGACAACTCTGAGTTAGTACTTTTACAATACGTGGATGATCTTCTTTTGTGTGCCCCCACGGAGCAAATGTCTATCAGGGCCAATGTTAGCCTCCTCAAGCATCTAGCAGAACTGAATTGTTGAGTCTCAGCCTCGAAACTTCAGTTTTGCCTCGGTCAAGTGGTCTTCTTAGACCACTGCCTTACTCAGGGTGCCAGACATCTCACAGAAGAAAGGAAGACGCCCATCTACCTGCTACCATTCCCAAAAGATCCCATAGCGCTGCAACGGTTCCTCGGACTATGTACATATTGCAGACAATGGATCCCAGACGCCTCACGTCTGAAGCAGCCCTTATATGAAGCATTAAAAGAAGACACTCTGGCTGATGTAAACAACAAGGACCACCAAGAACTGCTGCAACAAGCCTTTGAGCAACTAAAGTCAAGGATAATGACAGCCCCTGCCCTTGGACATCCAGAATGTGCTCAACCTTTCCATTTGTATGTCTCTGAGACAGGAGGACATGTAGCCGGGGTACTCACACAGAGACATTGTACAAAGTAGCGCCCGGTCGGTTATTACTCAGCGCATCTGGACCCGGTAGCCAGGGACTCCCCCAGCTGTCTATGAGCGGTTCACACCACACAGCAACCTAAACATCTGTCTACACAGAGACACCTGTGGCTGCAGTGTTCGTTGATTTTGCCAGAAAATGTGAAATTACACCGGTGTACCACCATCAACTCAGCCACCCTGCTGCCTGCACCTGAAGGAGAGGGGAGAGAGGCTCCACCGCATGACTGTCTGGAACAAATTACTGCGGCGTCAACTCCACTTGTTCTAGTGGGGGAAGTACCCTTGGATGATCCAGAACTTACGTTATATACGGATGGATCCAGATATGTTGACACCTCTGGCAGGTTTCATACTGAATACTGGATATGCTGTCACAACTGAAGATACATTGGTAGAGGCTGCAACCTTACCACCGCCAAGAAGCTGGTCTCTGAAGTTGTTCGCCGGTATGGAGTCCCAGAAGTTATCGAAAGTGATCAAGGACCATCCTTTTCCTCATGCGTATATCAAGAAATACTTACCATGATCGGATCAACAGTGGCGTTACCTACTCCTTACCATCCACAGTCAAGTGGCAAGGTGGAGAGATTGAATGGCACACTGAAAGGGCAATTGACCAAAATGATGCAGGAGACTACGGCCCAGTGGCCTGAGCTCCTTCCCATTGCACTGTATCACATACCCCCATAGGGAAACACAAACTGTCACCCTATGAGATACTATTTGGGTCACAACCAGCTATAGCTAGATTTACCCCGCAACAATTATCAGAAGAAACAGATCATGTTGTGCAATATGTGATTCAGCTTGCCAAAGCACTAACTAACACCCATGCGTTAGTATCATCTTCTATTCCAGATCCAGCTGATGCAGAAGGTAGTCATACCCTCAAACCTGGAGATTATATGTATGTGAAGAGGCATGTTCGGAAACACGGACTAGAACCACTGTATGACGGACCATACCAAGTGCTCCTGACAACCCCAACAGCAGAAAACCTGCCAGTCATCAGAGAGCAAGGAGGACACTGTCAACCAACATCCAGTGCTACTATACATGGACCTCCCAGATGTAACCAGCATTGAGGACCTGGACGACAAGGGAATGATGACCTTTACCCGCATGCCCCAACCTACCTCACGTCTGAAGATCTGAGCTTTATGATTATATCAACGGACAAGGGGGGATGGACATGCCGTGACAGCCTCGATTGGTAACAAGGGCACTAATTGATACTGAGAGATAGAGGAGCACCACTAATTAGGTCAAATATATATGGGTGCTCACCATGCCAACAAACAACCACGGAACCAGAATAAAAAAGGATGGCATATAATAGAGAGGGAGCACACCGAATTATCTATGCAAAAAAGTACAAATTTATTTATTTACAAGCATGTGGACACTTGCAACGTTAAGCATAGGTTACGGAGGGAGACAGGGCTTTTGGAGTCTAAGTCCAGGATTAGCCGCACTGAGCATGCCCGTGACCTGGCAGATCGTGATTGGTGGTTTGGCACTCACCTGACCCGGTGACCTGGCACCGCCTGATTGGTCCACGGGTGGCATCACCAATGGCGCGTCGGTGGGCAGGGCTTAGTCTTTAAAAGGCCCACCCACAAACATGGTGGCGCGCTCTGATCATTGAGCAAGTGTTGCTGTGTGTGGACGACTGTGTTCCACGTAGTTTCTACAGGCAAGATTAGTGAAAGTAGGTAGGCTAGTGAAAGTAGGCAGGTAGCTGCGTCTAGCAGTCTGGCTCTACCAAAGGGGACGCCTAACACCCCGAGCAGCCTGCAGACGTCCTGTCCACGGTTTCGCCTGTCAGCCACGTGGAGTAGTACCCTTCAGTCCGGTGGCACGCCGGCTGGAGGACGTGTACCCGTCGGCGTAGTCACACAACCATCCTAGCGCCGCCACTGTAGTCCCTGTGCTGTAACAGGACTACAGATAGTTTCCCGGTCGCACATCTCCCGTGCTGTTAACGGAGATAGAGCGAACCGCTATACCCGTTCCTGTGTGCAGTAACATGGAAGGGTTTATCATTTAAGTTGGTTGCTTTACTTTCCACCCGGAAAGTGTTCGGCAGCAGTCCACCAGGCTGCATCGCGGACCCCGGGGTCGGTTGCGTTCCATTATATTTAAGTTGTTTGCAACCGCCATCCTAACAGAGGGTCTCATGAAAAAATGTTCCCATTATTAGGAAGTGGGTCTCCCATAGTGTTTGCCTATGCAGTTTATGCAAGGGTTGCCAAAAATTGGGAGGCACTCCAATGCCCCTTGGAAGAGACGTAGAGGGCCTCATGAAAAAATGTTTCCAGTATTAGGAAGTGGGTCTCCCATAGTGTTGAGCTATGCAGTGAATGCAAGGGCTGCCAAAAATTGGGAGGCACTCCAATGCCCCTTGGAAGAGACATGGAGGAGGGTCTCATAAAAAAATGTTCCCATTAGAAAGGAGCGGGCCTCCTTTACTTGTAATGCCCATGCAATAAGTGTATGATCTGACAAACATTTACCCCTGGGGGGTATACATGAACATACTGTATAAAAAATTTTTTTTACAGGCATCATAAACACCATTTAAAACAATTATGTGGGTGTTGCATCATGGACCACGGTCACCCTGGTGATATAGTGGTGGAGGATGAGGAGAAGGAGGAGGACAAGAGCAAATAGCAAAAAACAGGAAGTGTATACCCATGTCTGGGTGTGAAAAGATGCATGGGAATACACTTCTCAAGAAAAGACACTGGATTTGAGTTTGTTACGCTGCTATTATTCGGCGGTGTTGAGAAGTCTGGCCCAATCCAGCCCTTGTTCATTTTTATAAGAGTCAGCCTGTCAGCATTTTCAGTTGACAGGCGGGTGCACTTATGAGTTATAATTCCACCAGCGGCACTAAAAACCCGCTCTGATAAAATGCTGGCGGCAGGGCAGGCCAGGACCTCCAAGGCATAGAGAGCCAGTTCATTCCACGTATCCAGAGGGATCACGAGGACGTTGGTACAGTCGGTAAGGTACTCCCTCAGCATCTTCCCAAACTTTGCACTCCTTGTGAGAGTACCCCGCGCCTCAGGGCTTGTGCGATGGGAGGGGCTGAGAAAATTCTCCCAGAACTTTGACAGTGTTCCCCTGCCTCGGCTGGATTGAAGTTGTGTCTCTCTTGCCTGTACTCCTTGGTTGTCCAACGAAGTGTGACCTCTGCCACCAGCGTTTTCAGATGGGAATTTTTTTAATAGTTCCGCAACAAGGGCCAGACTACTAACAGGCAAGACTTCCGTGTCCTCACCAAGAGGATGACTGACCATGCTCTCCTCCTCCTCCTCCTCTCTGTCCTCTGGCCATCCACGCCGAACAGACGGTATGACAGCTGTGCAGGTAGTACCCTTTATAGAGCATGAAACTAGCTCCTGTTCTTCCTCCTCCTCCTCTTCTTCATTGTTCCCCAATCCACGTTGGGATGCGATGAGGCTGGGCTGTGTGTAATCACCCTGTATGGTTCCTTGCTTCATCTCATTGTGCTCCGCCTGCAATGCATCGTCTTTAATTGAGAGCAGAGAGCATTTCAGAAGACAGAGAAGCGAGATGGTGACGCTAATTATGGCGTCATTGCCGCTCACCATCTTGGTGGAGTCCTCAAAGTTTTGGAGGATGGTACATATGTCTGACATCCATGTCCACTCCTGAGGTCTTATGTGCGGAGTCTGAACTGAATACCGATGGCCTTCTTGATGCTGGTACTCAACAACTGCTCTCTTCTGCTCACAAATCCTTCCCAACATCTGCAGTGTAGAGTTCCAATGCATGGGGACATCACACACCAGTCTGTTAGCCGGAAGCTGCAAACGCTGCTGAAACACTGCAAGGGTGGCGGAAGCTGTAGGTGACTTCCTAAAATGGGCACACAGGTGGCATACTTTAACAAGCAGATTCGGCAGCTCCGGGTAGCATTTGAGAAACCGCTGAACCACGAGGTTAAGCACATGAGCCAGGCATGATACATGTGTGAGCTCGCCTCGCCTCAGAGCCGCCACCAGGTTCTGGCCATAGTCACACACGATCATTCCTGGCTGTAGGTTCAGCGGTCTGAGCCACACATCTGCCTGCTCTTTCAGAGCTGTCCACAACTCTTCAGCATTGTGGGGTTTATCACCTGAGCATATTAGCTTCAGCACAGCCTGTTGCCGCTTGGCCGAGGCAGTGCTGCAGTGCATCCAGCTTGTGACTGATGTGGTCATTTCGGAGATGGAGGAGGAGGAGGCTGAGGAGGAGGAGGTGCAGGAGCTGTAGACCGTGGGGGCAACCCTGATTGACCTAAGGCTCGCAATCCCTGGCGTCGGGAGAACTTGTTCCGTCCCAAGGTCCGACTGGGTCCCGGCTTCCACTATGTTAACCCAGTGTGCCGTCAGAGAGATGTACCGTCCCTGCCCACAAGCACTTGTCCACATGTCCGTGGTTGGGTGGACTTTCCCGGTAACTGCTTTTTTGAGGGCACGGCTAATGTTTTGGGACACGTGCTTGTGTAATGCTGGAACGGCACACCGGGAGAAATAGTGGCGGCTGGGGACCGAGTACCGAGGGATGGCTACCGCCATCAGGATGCGGAATGCTTCCGTCTCCATGAGCCTAAAAGGCAACATTTTGAACGCAAGTAGTCGTGAAATGTGAGAATTTAGTAGTGTGGCCTGTGCGGCATTGGCTGCGTATTTGCGCTTGCGTTCCAAGGACTAGGGTATGGACAACTGAACACTGCGCTGGGACAAGGACGTGGACGTGCTTCCTGATGCTGCTACTTGAGAGTGTGCAACGACAGGGGCAGGGCAGGAGGCATCTTCACATGCACCATGGACAGGGGATTGGATTGCATCCACAACAGCGGAAGAAGCAGTGGTGCCACCCGTAGACACTGTTCCTAGACCCTGTGGTTCGGCCCACAAAGTCGGGTGCTTTGCTGCCATGTGCCTGATCATGCTGATGGTGGTCAGGCTGGTCGTTTTGCACCCCTGCTGATGCTGGCCTGGCAGGTGGTGCAAATGGCCTTTTTGGGGTTATCGGTAGAGTCTTTAAAAAACAACCAGACTCGGAAAGACCTAACAGTTGAACTGGCAACTTGGTCACTGGGAACGGTTGCCTGCCTTCTGTCTGCGGCCACCACACTGCTTCTTCCTGCCTGTTGGGGTGCTCTCCCCCCCCCCCCCCCGTGTGCTGCTGTCCTCGCTCTGCATGTCCTCCAGCCAGGTTGGGTCAGTTACTATATCATCCACCACCTCGTCTTCCACTTCCGCACCCTGGTCCTCCTCCTGACTTTCTGGCAATTGTGTCTCGTCATCGTCCACCTCTTGTGACACTTTCCCACCGTCTCCTTCATGTGACCGTGGCTGCTCTCTTATCTCCGGCACTCGGCATGGTGGGAGGAAGGAGGATTAGGGTGAGGAATATGCGGTCCAGACTCACGGCTACTGAGACTTGACCGTGTGGAAGACAGGGTGGTGGTGGTGGCTAAGTGACTGGAAGCATTATCCGCTATCCAACCAACAACCTTTTGACACTGCTCTGGGTTCAATAGTGGTGTGCTGCAGTCCCCTAGGAATTGGGACAGGAAGGTCTGGAGAGAAGATGTGCGTGTTTGTTGTGGCACAATTTCAGCTTGCCCACGGTCTTGTCCTCGGCCTCTACATGTGCCATCACCATCACGTCCAGTTCTCCGTCCTTTGCCACATGCCTTGCCCATTTTAAATGGAGGACAATATCTTCCACGCTTAATACAAATGACTGAATTTGGAGCGAAGTTATATGTGATCCGTGTGACGGAGAAATCACAGTTTTAAATACCTGGCCTGTAGGTAACTATTTTGAACAGCAAACTGGTGTCAATTGCTTCACTGACACTCTGAAACAAATTTTTAATGGAGGTTAGAAATGGCAGTATTTTCTGAAAACGTATATGTGATCCGTGTGACGGAGAAAACACAGTTATAAAAACCTGGCCTGTAGGTAACTATTTTGAACAGCAAACCAGTGTCAAAAACTTCACTGACACAGTGAAAAAAATTGAATGGAGGCCAAAAATGGCAGTATTTTCTGAAAACGTATATGTGATCCGTGACACTGAGAAAACACGGTTTTTAATAGCTGGATTTTTAGCGCAGTAATATGGAAAGGACCAGGCTGTATTCTGCAGTGCCAACAAGCAAATGGCGCAGAAAAACGGTGTTCTCTGGATTGGTTTTTAAGCAAATAATGAGGATTAAGATCCAAAAAAAAGTATTCCTGGCCCCTGAGACCTGGGCCTTTGTCTAGAAATATCTAATAGCAGCAGAAGTCAGAACTGGAATGGAGCCTCTTGTGCTATATGCACTGCAGTCTGCTATATACACTGCCTGCCTATATACACTGCCTGCCTGATATCTCTGCAGATGGATTAGTCCTCAGAAGGGCTGTTTGTTAAGATGGATATGTGTAATGTACGGGTTTTCTCCCTACACTACCTAATACACAACCAAATCTCTCCCTAGCTCAGCAGCACCTCTCCCTACTCTGCCTGATTCTGGAGTGACTGTGACGAGCACAGCGGAGCCAGGTCTGATATAGACTTGATGACGCTGAGCAGCCAGTCAATCACTGTAGTGCTACAACCACCATGGCTGCGGCATTACAGTGAGTGGCAGGCAATCCCTGCATGTTGATTGGCGCTCTAAAGAGTGCCAAACATGCAGAGAGGGGACCCGAGCATCCGCCCGAGCATCTCGCAAGTACTCGGCGAGCTCCGAGCATCTCGAGTACTGAGATGCTCGGGCGAGTACCGAGTACTTGCGAGTATGCTCTCTCATCACTACTAACAAACTTTACTTCCTCGCCATCATCAAAACCTGGCTCACCCCCTCTGACACGACCTCTCCAGCTGCACTTTCATACGGTGTATTCCACCTTTCCCACACCCCCCACCCCATAGGCAAACATGGTGGAGGATTTGGTTTTCTCCTGTCAGATACAGTACCTGCGCCTTCACCCAAATCCCACTGCCACCCTCTGTTAGTCTCCCTTCTTTTGAGGTGCACTGTATGTGCATATACCCCCCCTCCAACCTCCAACTGGTTGTCATTTACCACCCCCAAGGGCCAACCACCACTTTCTTCAACCACTGCACCACCTGGCTACTAAACTTCCTTTCCGCTGATATCCCCACTATCATCAAGGGTGACTTCAACATCCCCATTGACATTTCCCACTCTTCCATCTCTAAGCTTCTATCTCTCACTTCCTTCTTCGGCCTTGCTCAATGGTCTTCTGCAGCCACTCACAAAGATGGCCACACACTGGACCTCATCTTCACCCGCCTCTGTTCCCTATCTAACCTCTCTAACTCACCTCTCCCTCTTTCTGACAACAACCTTCTTACATTCTCTTTCCTCTCCTCTCCAGGTGCACAATCCCCACAAAATTGCACACCCTCGCAGAAATCTCAAACACCTTGACCTTCACTCACTCTCTGAATTCCTCCTCCCTCTTTCAGACATAAGTGTCTTGCGCGATGCAGATGTTGCTGCCTCTTTTTATATTGCAACAGCTGCAGCTCTCGATTTGGTTGCCTCTCACACAATCAATAGGAAACCCTGGCACACCAACCTGACTAAAGAACTGCGACGGGCCTCCAGGGTTGCTGATCGAAGATGGAAAATATCCCACTCCAATCAAGTTCCCTCTTCTCTCCAATAGAGATGAGCGAGCCTAAATAGAGATGAGCGAATGTTTCGGTTTGGATTACGATAGTCGAATTTGCAATATTTGCCGATTTATTAGTGGAATATTCACCGATCATTACCAAACGCCATAGGATTCAATGGGGGGGCATAAACAAACGAATACACAACACCTTCAAATGGACCCAAAAGCTGCCAAAACACATCAAATTAGGGGTAGACATCAGGAAAGTGCCATCAATTGACCCAAAGTACAAGTACTATAATTATTATTATTACAGCGACATTTATTCAGTGGTGCTTTACACATGAAAAGGGGTCAACAACTGGTACAAGAGGATAGAGGACTCTGCCTGCGAGGGCACACAAGCAATATACAAGAATGGGTGAAGATACAGTAGGTCAGGGTACAGCTAGTCGTGCAGCGGTATGCTGGAGCTCAGGGTTACCTCAGATTGTACGCTTGTCAGAAGAAGTGGGTCTTCAGCTTCCTTTTCAAGGTTTCCATAGTAGGTGAGAGTCTGATGTGTTGGGGTACAGAGTTACACAGTAGGGGAGATGCACAGGACAAATCAGCTGAGAGCCTAAATGAAGGTAAGCTTCAAGGAGCTCACAACTGAGCAGATTAACCCTTGTGTGACACCCCAGGGGTCTGGTTGCCACAGTGATAGAGATATTACGTCTGAGAGCAGGTGGGAGGTCTCTTGGTCAGGGATCCTATGCATGCCACACCTCCTGCCCAGTCCTGGGAGGGGAAGAACTTCCCCTATATAAACCCGGGGCTGAAGCAGGGTTAGGAGTCAAGGAGAGTAGAGACAAGAAACAGTCATAGGAAGAAACAGCAGGAGCTCAGTGGGAGCAATACTACTACGAGTCAGGGGCTGGCAGCTGCAGAGCTCGCCCTGACTGAGAGGCTTTCTTACCGGACCCGGCGTCCGAGGCTGTGGGGACTAACTCTTATCCAGCAGCAGAAGCCGACCGGCAGGGGATTTCAGGTCCTCAGGCCCAGAAACCCGAAGGCACGGTCACACGCGTGGGACCAGCACCGCCATCGTGGAGCGGAAGCCATTAGAAGGCCCCGAGTCACCGGCCATACGGGTGAGCACCACACGGTACACTCAGGGACGTGGGCTACTTATATCCGCTTCTAGCAAGGTAGCCAGAATAGTACAGTCAGTTTGGGAGGCCTACAACTCCGCCTGGCCAGGGGAGATCCCATCTGCTCAAGGACTGACCAGGCCCCGTTCGCTAGCAAGTACTCCGGGAAGGTCTATCGTTGTTACCAGTAAAGACCCTGAATTACACCGCACCGTCTCTGAGTGGTTCCTGCTACCCCCATCTTCCACGTCGGCTGCCCTGAGGCCATACCCCTCCCGTTGGGGGTTATACTATCACGCTGCACAATTCTACACCGGCCTCAGCGGTCTGCCCTGCAGCGGCAGCTCCATAGCTGCAAATCAACGGGTGGCGTAGTCGACACTCAAATAACATCTATCAAGACTGCCACACACTGAGTTTGACTCCCTGGGCACGGACCGGGTCCCCGCCACTCAGAGACTACAACCCTCATCTGATCCGGTTCCGGGTAAGCCCCCGTGCGCGAGACGCTGCGCGACACAGCAGGCCCAGGGGCGCGTCAACTTTGGCGTAGTCGGCAGGATCTCGTGCCCGCAACCACCGGGTACTGCGTGCCTGAAAAAGAGACTTTTAAAACTTACCATCCGTGAAGTTTTCCCGCCATCCGGCGCCATCTTCAGCCTTCTTCCCGCCATCCGAGAAGATTCCCGCCATCCGGCGCCATCTTCAGCCTTCTTCCCGCCATCCGTGAGGTTTTCCCGCCGTTGGACGCCATCTTGAAGACGCCGCGCGGGAAGAAGAGGGGCGTGGACTTCGAAAGCGCGCGAGAACTGAAGCCCCGCCTCACGTCCGGACGTTGCGTAAGGTCCTGGAAGGAGCCCAGCAGACGCCGACGTCACCGGAGCGCGACGGAAGGTCCTCAACCCTGACGATCTACTGCGGAGCCGCGGCCTACGGAACAGGATCATCGCAAGGTAGGCCACGGTCCACTAGGGGGGAGGAAGATGTCAGATACGGAGGAGAGCTTCACTGCCTCAACCCCCGCCAGCGCCACCGCTGCTGCAGTTATGCCCTTCACCATGCCCTATATCCCGGGAGCAGCTTGGCTACCCCAGTACTCAGGGGAGTCACATACCCTGCATGACTTTAGAGAAAAGCTGGATAGCCTCTTCCAGGTGTACCCCCTCACAGAAGAGCAAAAAGTGAGCATCCTGGTGGCCCAACTAACCGGGGCAGCTAAAAGGGAAGTAAAATCCTGGCCACCTGGGAGGAAGACTGTCGCAGGGATACTAACCCGGCTGAAGGATACCTTTGATACCCGCACCTCAGCCGAGATTAAGCTTAGATTCTACGGGTGCAAGCAGCGAGCGCATGAGAGTATAAGGGACTATGCACTAAACCTACAAGAGGCCCTGAGGGCCATTAAGCAGACCGACCCTGATGGAGTGGGAAACGAGGACAGGTTGTTGACTGAACAATTTATAGAGGGACTGTATTGTAATGCCCACCGAACCCAGTTGCGGGCGATGGCCTTACAGGATCCCCATCTGGGCTTTGCACAGTTCAAGGACAGAGCCATCCGGGTGCTCCGAGAACCGGCACCGGGTGGCGTTATGACCCACAGGCGCCCAGCTATTACTTACCACCAGGAGACGGCGCCCTTGTCGGCAGGGCCTGTGGGGACTGATGCGCAGGCTTTGGACAATGACCCGGCTCCAGACCTACACCATCAGGTCCAAGAGCTAGCTAAGAGCGTTGCTGCGCTAACCCGAACTGTGCAGTCTTTACAGGTTTCCACCCCAGGGAAGATCCAGCTGGCATCCGGACCGGAGAACATCCCGTGGCATCGACCAAGGAGGACCCCACCGGCCAGAGGAAGACCCAGTGACCGATACAGCGAGGACGGACGACCCATCTGCCGCCGCTGCAATCAACCCGGACATATGGCAAGGTACTGTTCTTTAAACGGGCACAACCTGGGGTAGAGGGCCAACCCCCAGGAAAAAGATCACCAGGCCCATCGAACTGGCGCGACAGATATGTGGGAGGACGTCCAGTCTTGCCTGTGGTACTGGATGGCATTCCCATGAGTGCCCTACTGGACACCGGGTCACAGGTCACCACCATCCCGTACGTGCTCTTTAAGCAGTACTGGAATGACTCGGATATTACCCGCTACCCTGACGACGACTTGAGTATCATCGCCAGCAATGGCCAGCCCGTGCCACAGATCGGATTTAGAGAAGTGACCATCAAAATCGGTAGAGTCGAACTGGCAGCACAGGGACTGATCATTGTAGATATTGACAAACATGAGAGTCACCCAAAAATAACTCTAGGAACTAATGTAATTGAAAATTGTCTTGCAGAGGTGATTTTCCTTTTACAGCAGGTTGCCAAGAACGCCAGCTCCGGCGAGCAGCGGGTGCTCCAGAAAGAGATCCGGGCACTGATGCGACGGCAACAGGTGGAACTCTCCGGCGGTGAGATTGGTAGCGTAAGAATGTGTGACCCTTTTCCTATTGCCATGCCCCCAAAAAGTGAAATAATGATTTGGTGCCGGGCAGCTATTGGTCTGAGAGGTAGGGATTACCAGGCAATGGTAGAACCAGTTTACTCAGACAGTAGGCCCACCATTTTGACAGCACGGGGGGTGGTTGATGTACGCCATGGGAGGGTGCCCGTTCGCATAATAAATATCGGGGAGAGGGAAGTGTACCTGCCCCGGTATGCCACGCTAGCCAAATTATATACCATTAACCAAAATTCTATACAATCTGTGGAACCCTTGCCTCCATCTCACCCGGAGGAAGGTAACGGCTCTAAGAAAAACATGGAGGACTGGTGTCAGCAACTACATCTGGGTACTGACTCCACTCCCTCACACCAGAAACAAGGAGTCTATCGGGTGGTTCAGGAGTACGAGAGAGTGTTCAGTAAACACCCGTTAGACTTCGGGCGAGTCAAGGGGGTAGAACACCACATCCCCACGGGAGACCATCCTCCTATAAAAGAGAGGTATCGACCCGTACCCCCTGCCCACTACCAACACGCCAAGGGGATGCTTAGAGACATGAAGGAGGCTGGGGTGATCAGGGATAGCTGTAGCCCCTGGGCAGCTCCACTAGTCTTAGTCAGAAAAAAAGACAACACCATGAGGATGTGTGTAGATTACCGGAAAATCAACCGTATCACACACAAGGATGCGTACCCCTTACCAAGGATAGAGGAGTCATTGGCTGCTTTAAGATCTGCTAACTTCTTCTCTACCTTGGATCTCACTAGCGGGAACTGGCAGGTTCCCGTAGCAGAGGCGGACCGGGAGAAGACCGCATTCACCACCCCGATGGGACTTAGCGAGTTCACCTGCATGCCGTTCGGACTCTGCAACGCACCAGGAACCTTCCAACGACTAATGGAGTGTTGTCTGGGCCACAGAAACTTCGAGACGGTCCTGTTGTACCTGGACGATGTCATCGTATATTCCAAGACGTATGAGGACCACCTGAAACACCTGGCGGAAGTGTTCGAAGCTCTGGCGAGTTACGGCCTAAAGGTGAAACCCTCCAAGTGTCACCTCCTGAAACCAAAGGTGCAGTACCTGGGACACGTGGTGAGCGCTGACGGAGTGGCTCCCGACCCTGATAAGATCACCGCAATTAAGGAATGGCCAAGCCCCTCCAGCGTAAAAGAAGTGCGGCAGTTCCTCGGGTTGGTAGGCTACTACCGAAGGTTTATTCCCGGTTTCACCAAAAAGGCAGCACCTATGCAGGACCTCCTGATAGGCCAGTCCCGGAAGGCCAAGAACCAGAAGCCGCCCTTCAAATGGGAGGAGCTGGAAGAAGAGTCCTTCCGCCAGCTGAAGATGGCCCTCACGGGGGACGAAATCCTGGCGTACCCGGATTATAGCCAGCCCTTTATCCTCTACACCGACGCCAGTAACATCGGGCTAGGAGCCATACTGTCCCAGATCCAGCAGGGGAAGGAACGAGTAATCGCCTACGCCAGCCGAAAACTGCGACCCACCGAAAGGAACCCCGAGAATTACAGCTCATTTAAGCTAGAGTTCCTGGCCGTAGTATGGGCAGTCACCGAGCGCTTTAAGCATTATCTCGCTTCTTCCCGGTTCACCGTGTACACGGATAACAACCCGTTGACACACCTGGACACGGCAAGACTCGGTGCCCTGGAGCAGAGGTGGATGGCCCGTCTGTCCAACTACGAGTTCACAATCAAATACCGGGCCGGACGCTCCAATACCAACGCGGATGCCCTGTCCTGGATGCCCAACCTGCCGGACGAAGGAGAAGATCCGGAGGGACTGGAAGAAGTTGAACTCCCTGCGTTCCACCGTCATGGGACCATCCAGTATTCCCACCGGGTAAGGAGTAAGCAGGCTGCTACGTTGAACCCCTTACCTCACTACAACTGGGCGGAAACGCAAGACAGCGACCCTGCCGTCCGACTGGTGAAGGAGATGCTGACTCGCCCGGAGGCTTGCCTTGAACCAGACGCTCCGGAGGAAGCCAAACAACTATGGGCAGAGAAGAGTCGACTGTTCCTTTACAAGGGGAAGTTGTGCCGCAGAATGGTTAACTCCCGGACGCATGAACTACTCTGGCAAGTAGTGGTGCCACGAAGAGACGCAGCCATGGTGATGGAGGCATACCACGACGGAGCTGGACACTTCGGGTGGAAGAAGCTGGAGTTCCTGCTGCGCGAGCGATTCCACTGGGTAGGCATGAGGGGAACCATTGAGAAGTGGTGCAGAGAGTGTGGCCCGTGCAACCTGAGAAGGAAGGACCGTGCCAGCCAGAAGACTCCCCTGCAGTCCATCGTCACCCGGCAACCGTTGGAACTGGTAGCCTTGGATCATGTAAAACTGACCCCAAGCAGAAGTGGCTACGTCTACGCGTTAACCATCGTGGATCATTACTCCCGGTTCTTGGTTGTCGTCCCCGTCAAGGACTTAACGGCTCAAACAGCAGCTAGAGCCTTCCAGCAGCACTTTTGCCGTCCACACGGGTACCCGGACCAAGTGCTGACGGACCAGGGACCTGCCTTTGAAGCGGAGGTCTTCCAGGAATTCTGCAATCTGTATGGCTGCCGGAAGATAAGGACGACACCCTACCATCCGCAAACTAATGGACTTTGTGAGAAAATGAACCAGGTGGTAATGGATCTTTTAAAAACGTTGCCCCTGGAAGAACGCAGTCTGTGGCCTGAGAAGTTGCCCGATCTGGTGGACCTATACAACCACATCCCGGTAGGTTCCACCAACTGTACCCCGGCTTACCTAATGAGGGCAAGACCTGGTAAGTTACCTGTTGACCTGGAAATGGGAGTCCTGACACCCGAGGACACTTCACCAGAAACAGACTGGGACACAGAGAGGCAGCAGCAGTACAGGAGAGCGTGGAGCGAAGTCTCTGTCAGGCTAGGGAAAGACAAGAGAAAACTTACAACCAGTATGCTCCCGCTGTTCCCCTGGTACCCGGAGAGCAGGTCTTGAAGAGGAAGAGACGGCTCCACAAGTTGGACGACCAGTGGGAAAAGGACCCGAACACCGTACTGCCCTCAAGCCACGAGAACCCGAAGGTTTGTACCATCAGTAAAGACGGAGGGGAAACCACAGCTATTGTATCCCGGGACCACCTGAAGAAGTGTCCCGAACAACTGAGGAACCCTGAAGAGGAACAAGAAGACCATCGACCCGTAGAGGAAAGGGAAGATATGGTTAGTACAGTGCTCGGGGACTTCCCTCGGTCTTGGACTCAAGTCAATGGTGCAGTTGTGGTACCCGTACTCACCTTCCTCCAACCAGCATCCCAAGCACCTATGGAGCAACAGGTAGAGCTGGAAGAACAGCCGGTCCAGGAGGCAGAAGACCCCACACCCGCAGACCAGGAGGATCAACCCTCTGCTTGCAGTGAGCCTGCCATATCCCTAGTGAGCCAAAGAGCCGGTAGACAGCTGCCCAGTTTACCCTTGACAGCTCCTACACCCTGTAGTTCAGGGCTAGGCAGTCAGCTCCGTAGGTCCACTAGGGCCACTAGAGGCCAGTTACCCGCACGGTGGAGGATTTGAAGTGTATAAATTGTTTTATTTATGTTTACCTGTGTATTGTTGCTTGTGTATAATTTTGTGTTTCTAGTTATTTGTAGGAGTCCTTGGCGGATTTACCGGGAATCCTTGTACATAGTTGGAGCGTAACCCAGGACGGACTAAAGACTGTTAAGGACTCGGGGCAGGACAAACCCCTACCTGGTTACGTCTCCCTGTTTTGGTGAAATGGACACCTTGCTTTTCTTCAAAGACTGCACCCGGTAACGGACATGCCGTAACCATCTTTATATGTTTTTCTTAATGTATTGTTATTGTTATACCTTGTTATGTTTTTCTAAAAATATGTTTAGTCCCGGAGTACTAAATTTCACTAGGGGGGAATGTGACACCCCAGGGGTCTGGTTGCCACAGTGATAGAGATATTACGTCTGAGAGCAGGTGGGAGGTCTCTTGGTCAGGGATCCTATGCATGCCACACCTCCTGCCCAGTCCTGGGAGGGGAAGAACTTCCCCTATATAAACCCGGGGCTGAAGCAGGGTTAGGAGTCAAGGAGAGTAGAGACAAGAAACAGTCATAGGAAGAAACAGCAGGAGCTCAGTGGGAGCAATACTACTACGAGTCAGGGGCTGGCAGCTGCAGAGCTCGCCCTGACTGAGAGGCTTTCTTACCGGACCCGGCGTCCGAGGCTGTGGGGACTAACTCTTACCCAGCAGCAGAAGCCGACCGGCAGGGGATTTCAGGTCCTCAGGCCCAGAAACCCGAAGGCACGGTCACACGCGTGGGACCAGCACCGCCATCGTGGAGCGGAAGCCATTAGAAGGCCCCGAGTCACCGGCCATACGGGTGAGCACCACACGGTACACTCAGGGACGTGGGCTACTTATATCCGCTTCTAGCAAGGTAGCCAGAAGAGTACAGTCAGTTTGGGAGGCCTACAACTCCGCCTGGCCAGGGGAGATCCCATCTGCTCAAGGACTGACCAGGCCCCGTTCGCTAGCAAGTACTCCGGGAGGGTCTATCGTTGTTACCAGTAAAGACCCTGAATTACACCGCACCGTCTCTGAGTGGTTCCTGCTACCCCCATCTTCCACGTCGGCTGCCCTGAGGCCATACCCCTCCCGTTGGGGGTTATACTATCACGCTGCACAATTCTACACCGGCCTCAGCGGTCTGCCCTGCAGCGGCAGCTCCATAGCTGCAAATCAACGGGTGGCGTAGTCGACACTCAAATAACATCTATCAAGACTGCCACACACTGAGTTTGACTCCCTGGGCACGGACCGGGTCCCCGCCACTCAGAGACTACAACCCTCATCTGATCCGGTTCCGGGTAAGCCCCCGTGCGCGAGACGCTGCGCGACACAGCAGGCCCAGGGGCGCGTCACTTGCACCAATTAATATGAAGACAAAAGGCTTCTAATGAGTGCAGGAGTGGGAGGAATCAGACGCTGCTGTCTTCTGGCTCCTCTCTGTCACGGTAAACTTGTGACACCTTGCAAGCTTCAACACAATGTTCACAAGGTAGACAGCAGAGGTGGTCGGTCTCCTAGACAATGAGCTAACTCCTTTATGATGATAGAAGCCAGCATATCCTTGGCTTGCTGCTGGTACTTTTTCTGTGGGAATGAGCTCGTCTCCAACCAGCCTGGAATATTTCCAGTGAATTATGAATATGAATTATGATCAAATCCCACCAAGGACAACATCTGCAAATAGTTTGTATGTTCTCCCCTTGTTTGCGGGGGTTTCCCCCGGGTTCTCCGGTTTCCGTCTCAGTAAAAAAGCTATTTTGGCTGTCATTTCTCCCAGGAAGTCCTCTAATGCCGCTTGTTCCATAAGCAACGGCAGCTCATCCAACATCATCTCACACTTCTCGTTGCTGCTTAGTCAAACACAAAGATCTTTCTTTGCACCTTGAATTTCATGACTACAGAGTTGGGAAATGGCTTGATCTGCAATGCATTTTGAGAAATAACATGCATAAGCAAAGCCACGGTTTAGGCTACAGAAGGTCATCATTAAGCGAAACTCCTACAACTTTCCATTAGAAGAACCCTAATAGGGAGAGAGGGAAGAAAGACAAGTGCGGCGCTTCCTATGAGCGTAATACGTTTTTACCAACAGTAAAAAATTATTTTCGTTGTGGTTATGATCACCTTTAATCAGAAGGAAATGCATGTTGAAATTCTCAAGGAAACAATTCTTTGGGCACCTCTCCTCCATGTCTTGTATAGTCCAATAAGGTGTGCAGCTCACTTTGTAGAACTATGTACTGATCCTGATTAGGATCTACATAGGTAGTAAATTCTGAGTGAAAAAGAAACTCCAAACAAATGTGGTGCTAGTCACCTTAGGATTTCTTAAATACATCCAATTTCAGTGAAAAATCTGTTCCAAAAAATAAATTTAATTTCTCAAAGAAAAAATGTTAAAATACAGTACAACGCATTTCGGCTGCTATTTTTACAGTGCAGCCTTCATCAGGTAACAAAAAACATACAAAATACCATTTTCGTTTTCACTCAGAATCATACAGCTTTCCCACAGACTGAAAGAGGGGTATCAAGACTTTAAAGGGAGATAAGACTTGTTGACCTGTTCTCACCACGTAGATAACTGTCCATGTTCTCCTCCTCATCCTCCTCCTCCTCATTACCACCCAATCCGCATTGAGATGAGATGAGGCTGGGCTGTACACAGTACCTTGCTCCGCATGCAATGCCTCCTCTTTAAAGAAGTTGTCAACTACTTTTACATTGATGCCCTATCCGTAGGATAGCACATATAGATAATAGCCGCAATCAAATTCTTGGTTGCAAAGAGTGATAATTTTATTATAATATAACACCACACCTTAGAAAAAAGGTGCTTAGTAGCGATACATGACGTTTCGACCTGGATAGGCCTTTTTCAAAAACATCGCTAAAAGAGAGAATTAAGATACATTAACCACTTCGCGCCAGAGCCTGTTTTTGCCTTCGTGACCAGGCCAATTTTTTCAATTCTGACCACTGCCAGTTTATGAAGTAATTACCCTGGAACGCTTCAACGTATTCCCCTGATTCTGAGACTGTTTTTTCGTGACATATTGTACTTCATGATAGTGGTAAAATTTCTTCGATATCACTTGCGCTTATTTGTGAAAAAATCGGAAATTTGGCGAAAATTTTGAAAATTTTGCAATTTTCAAACTTTGAATTTTCATGCCCTTAAATCAGAGAGATATGTCACACAAAATAGTTAATAAATAACATTTCCCACATGTCTACTTTACATCAGCACAATTTTGGAACCCAAATTTTTTTTTGTTAGTGAGCTATAAGGGTTAAAAGTTGACCAGCGATTTCTCATTTTTCCAACAAAATTTACAAAAACATTTTTTTAGGGACCACATCATATTTGAAGTCACTTTGAGGGGTCTTTATGACAGAAAATACCCAAAAGTGACACCATTCTAAAAACTGCACCCCTCAAGGTGCTCAAAACCACATTCAAGAACTTTATTAACCCTTCAGGTGCTTCACAGGAATTTTTGGAATGTGGAAGAAAAAAATTAACATTTAACTTTTTTCACAAAAATGTTACTTTAGACCCAATTTTTTTATTTTCACAGGGGTAACTTGAAAAAATGGACCCCAAATTTTTTTGTGCAATTTCTCTTGAGCGTGCTGATACCCCATATGTGAGGGATAACCACTGTTTGGGCGCACGGCAGGGTTCGGAAGGGAAGGAGCGCCATTAGACTTTTTGAATGTAAAATTTGTCTGAATAATTAGCGGACGCCATGTTGCGTTTGGAGAGCTCCTGATGTGCCTAAACAGTGGAAACCCCCCACAAGTGACACCATTTTGGAAACTAGACCCCTTATGGAACTTATCTAGATGTGTGGTGAGCACTTTGAACCCCAAGGTGCTTCACAGAAGTTTATAATATTGAGCTGTAAAAATAAAATTTTCACATTTTTCCCACAAAACCGTTTTTCATCCCTTAATTTTGCATTATCATAAGGGTAATAGGATAAATTGCACCATGAAATTTGTTATGCAATTTCTCCTGAACACGCTGATACCCCATATGTGGAGGCAAATTACTGTTTGGGCACATGGCAGGGTTTAAAAGGGAAGGAGCGCCATTTGACTTTTTGAATGTAAAATTTGTTTGAATAATTAGCGGACGCCATGTCACATTTGGGGAGCCCCTAATGTGCCTAAACAGTGGAAACCCCCCACAAGTGCCACCATTTTGGAAACTATACCCCTTAGGGAACTTATCTAGATGTGTGGTGAGCACCTTGCACCCCCAGCTGCTTCACAGAAGTTTATAATATTGAGCCGTAAAAATAAAATTTTCACATTTTTCCCATAAAAAATGTTTTTCATTCCCTAATTTTGCATTATCATAAGGGTAACAGGATAAATTGCACCATGAAATTTGTTGTACAATTTCTCCTGAGTACGCCGATACCCCATATGTGGGGGAAAACCACTGCTTTGGTGTACGGCAGCGTTCGGAAGAGAAAGAAGCGCTATGTTGGCTGGGATAGGCAGCAGACACCATGTCACATTTGAAGAGTCGCTGACATGCCAAAACAGCAGAAACCCCCACAAGTGACCCCATTTTGTAAACTACACCTCTCAAGGAATTCATCTAGGGAAGTAGTGAGCATTTTTTAATTTTTAAATTTATACCATTGGGCAGTGAAAAAAGCATAATTATATTTTTACCACAAAAAAATGTTTTACCCTCAGATTTTACATTTTCACACAGGGCAATGGGTAAAAATGGTGCCGAAATGTGTCACACAATTTCTTCTAAAAGTGTCAATACCCCATATGTGGCTGTATCGTACCACTACGGTGAGATTTGAGGGGGAAGGAGCGCTATTTGACAATTGGAGAACAAATTATTGTAGAATAGGCATTTGGATTTGGGAGCACAAAATTTTCTGAATTTCTTTTGGGGGGCAAGGACCATTTTGCTTTTCCAGAGCCTTTCTGCTACCAGTAACTTGGAAGTCCCTTATATTTTTAACAGATGATGGACCTGAGTGGGGACTAGCTTTTTTTGAGGACTGAGTTGAAGCTTTTATTGGGAACATTTTACGTAACATTTATCCGGCGCTCTAGGCTGAGCACTTACATCGGGGTTTCCATCTAATTTTCCAAGTGATGTAATTCAGATGAAACCCCTGCAGGATCCATTCACTGTAATGAGGCAGCAGAGTTACTCTGGACTCCGTCTGGCCTCTGTTTAGTGGTGTCCTTTTTTTCAGAAGTGCACAAAACTGTGGCCAACCGCACTTTTATGCACGCCTAAAACAAATGACACCGTGGGATCCCAGGCTAGACGGCATCCACAGTGGCCTATATCTGCCTCATTACAGGGAATCTTCCATCATGGGTTCTGGCTGAATCACGTATTTCAGAGATTTACACGGAAACTCTGGTGTAAGTGCTCAGCGCAGAGCACAGGATAAATGTGAGCAGAACCTTACTGGGATCTTTGGGAGACATAATAAACAAATCAGTAGCAGGTGAATAATATTTGTTTTATTTATTTTTTATGCCGTTCCTAGTGTGATATAACTGATTAGATTACTTTATTCTTCGGGTCGGTGCGATTACAGAGATACCAGATTTATATCGGGTTTTTATGACTGACAGCTGTCACACACTAAAATACGCTTTTTTTGCAAAATCTAGTTTTTGCATCACCATATTTTGAGAGCTATAATTTTTCCATATTTCGGCCGATAGAGTCATGTGACGGCTTGTTTTTTGCGGGACGAGTTGAAATTTTTATTGGAACCATTTTTGGGCACGTGACATTTTTTGATCGCTTTCTATTCCGTTTTTTGGGAGGTAAAGTTAACAAAAACAAACACTTCAGGAAATGTTTTTTGAGTTTTTTTTTATGCCGTTCTGCGTGTGGTAAAAGTGATCAGGCAGCGTTATTCTTCGGGTCAGTACGTTTACAGCGATACTACACTTACTGTATTTTTTTTATGTTTTGGCGCTTTTACACAATAAAACAATTTTATAGAAAAAAAAATATTTTTTTTGCATTGCTTTATTCTGAGCGCTATAACTTTTTTATTTTTTGGCTGATGGAGCTGTATGGCGGCTTTTTTTTGCGGAACAAGATGACGTTTTCAGTGGTACCATTTTTATTTCTATTCTGCTTTTTGATCGCATTTTTTTCCACTTTTTGTTTGGCGATATGATGAAAAAGCATATTTTTTTGCTCCGTTTTTTATTTATTTTTATTACGGTGTGCACAGAAGGAGTTAATTAGTGTGACAGTTTTATAGCTCGGGTTGTTTCGGACGCGGCGATACCAAATATGTGTACTTTTTTTGGTTTTGTAATAATTTACGGATTTATTGGTTTAATATTTTATTTATTTATTTTTATTTATTTTGTGATTTTTTTTTTTAATAGTTTAAAAACTTTTTTTTTATTTTTTTTTACATTTTTACTTAGTCCCTGTATGGGACATTAATTTTTATTTTTCTGATCACTGATCTCATGTAATGTAATACACATATATTACATTATATGAGATCTTCACTGACTGTTTCAGTCAGAGTCTCCTGTCTGACTTCAGCTACATACAGGCTGAAGTCAGACAGGAAGGACACCATATATGGCAGAGCTGGAGACGGTCATGTGACCTCCAGCTGCCATAGCAACCCCAGGTCCTCAAACGAAACGGAGGTCTTCGGAGCTAAGTGGACGACCCCCTCTCTTCCTGCTGTCTCCTATATGCCGCGATCACTATAGATCACAGCATATAGAAGACAGCAAAGGGTTAACATCACTGGGACCTGATCTAATCAGGTCCCGATGATGTAACCTGTCAGAGCTAACGCTCTGCACCGGAATCGCAGTGCTTGCAGGACCCTGGGGGTCCTGAGCACTGCGAGACCACCCACCGTTTTTAAACGTCGGCACTGCACAGAGCCCGGCAAGCGCCGACGTTTATCTACAGTGGGCGGTCGGGAACCGGTTAATAGGGTGTCATAGAATTTAAAGAAAAGTTTTATAATTACATATATACAAATATACATAGTTACACCATTTGCAAGTAAATAATCATTTGAGAGTACACAGCCAAAAGCAAGTAGCAGTAGTAAAAGGGGTACCAGGGATAGGGGAAAGGGTAGGGGATCCCTATATGTCCCTAGATGAAATATATCACAATAGTAAAAATATGGGCACTCAATATCCAAACATACTAACCTATATACTGCATCCAAAGGGGATAAAGCTTAGTGGATAAATAGAAGCACTGGCTTGGAAAAGGCCTGGAGAAATAAGAAATCAGAAATATCTCGCTGTAAAAGCACCAGTGGGATCTATAGGAGGCTCAATAATGCAGGAGATGAGAGGTATCGTGTTGGAGTACCAGTAGGAACTATAGGAGGATCACTAGTATAAGAGATGGGAGGCAAAGACAAGTAGACTATACCTTGCTAGTGGTGTGGTAGTGTAAATTTGCGTTCCTGATGCTTCTCCGGTGTGTGGGAGGCATTGGTGGCAGTGGATTTTAAATATAGGTGCTGCTGAGGGCTTCCGGTGGAAGCACTATTGAAATGGAGGCTTGGAACGCAGGTAAGACTGAGCGGACCTAAAATGTAGGGGCTACAGGGCGGAACGGGTCTAAAAAGGAGTGGCTGTAGGGTGGACACCTTAATTCAAGCAAATTTTTCATGAAATTTGACTTACTTTGGATGAACGCACCAGTTCACCGATGACGACGCAGACCTTTGCCTACGACAGCGCCACCGCAAGTAGTATCATTTCCAAAATCACAAACTCCCGTGATTTCCTAAAAACACCAACCCAAGAGATACGATCAAAGGACTATGAATGTGAAAAGCGTAGACTGATGTCCTACGATTTACACGCAATTACCTTGGCGGAATACTATAAACAAAATCGTATCCCAAGGGGTTTGCAATGTCATCTTCGTCCTACCCTTTTTTCGGATAAACCGGAGTATTGTGACCGCTTCAAACAGATTTTGAATAAATGCTCTTTAGATATCATCTTACTAACTATTGATTCTCTCCATACAGCGATTAAGGAAATTGAACAATCTATCACTTCTATAGAACATCAGCTGATATCTATGGTCTCTACATCTGAGTGGGAGACGCTCAAAACCCGGATCGACAAAAGCATTGAGGAACATTGGGCTGTCCTACAAGAAAGGAAAAGAAATAAATTACAGCGTGACTGCCAAGATTATAATGAGGATAGGGTTTACAAGTGGCAGGATCAACCAACATGGCACATATCCTCTCGACAGAGAAGACAAGATTCTTTCAGCTCCGGAAGCGAGGGCTCAACTGGATCAAGAAACCAAAACAATTTTTTATTCAAACGACAGCCAAGAGGAGGCAATTCATACCAACCCGGAAGAGACCACCAGGCGGGGCAACAGGATTCACGATGGACCGTATGACCACCAGATCCCAGGTAATAACAGCAACAATGTGATTAACATTTCCTCTTACACATTAAGCCCTGTTGAACTCTCAGTACTTCAACGTGGACTCTCGTTTTGCCCTACGCCTCCCCTTAACCATTTTACATTGGAACAGGACCTTCAACAATTTTTCTGCAATCTACGATTGAAGACACATCTCGGTATGCAATCCGAAATTTTACCAAACAGAGCTCCTACATTTGGGGGAGTCCCTGTTCCAGGTCTAACCATCACAAAGTTGGGTCTCCGTACCCCTAGTACATTTAATCCATCCCATACTTACCACGCTGTTGAGTCCTACATTGAACTAGTACAAAGGGATACAAACAGTTTTCTATTACAACAAGCTAGAGGCCTAAAGGCCCCGTCACACTTAGCGACGCTGCAACGATCCCGACAACGATACGACCTGTCAGGGATCGTTGCTGCGTCGCTATGTGGTCGCTGGTGAGCTGTCAAACGGGCAGGCTCACCAACAATCAGGGGAGCAGCGACATCGTGGAAAGAATCTTTCCACGATGTCCTGCTCCGGTTACCAGCCTGCTGAAGCAGGAGCAGGCTGGTAGCCATGATAAACATCGGGTTACTAGGGGCACATGCGCACCTAGTAACCCGTTGTTTATCATGGTTACCACTCTGCTACGGTGAGCGGGAGGTTACCGCTCACTTTAGCAGGCTCGTAACCATGATAAACAACGAGTTACTAGGTGCACATGTGCCCCTAGTAACCCGATGTTTATCATGGTTACCAGCCTGATCGCTGCTCCCACTGGTCACACACAGCGATGTGTGCTGACCAGCGGGAGGGCAACGACCAAAAAATGGTCCAGGACACTTTGCAGCGATCAGCGACCTCACAGCAGGGGCCTGATCGCTGCAAAGTGTCACACATAGCGACATCGCTGGTGAGGTCGCTGTTGCGTCACCAAAACCGTGACACAGCAGCGATCTCGCTATGTGAGATGGGGGCTTTAAACCCACTGTGAACATGAGCCAACTAGACAAACAAGCAATTTTGTCACTTAAAAATAACAAATCAATTATCATCAAACCAGCTGATAAAGGGGGTTCCATTGCTGTTATGGATTACACTGATTATCTTCAGGATATCACAAGACAACTTTCAGATCAGGATACTTAGAAAAAAATTCCACATGATCCTGTATTTAGGATCAGTAAGAGAATTGCACAAATTACAGCGAAATATCTTGCCCTACATACAATAGACCAGAAGACAGTAAATTTCCTTAATAATCCACATCCGGTTACACCAGTTTTTTATACATTACCTAAAATTCATAAATCATTAATAAATCCACCGGGCCGTTCTATTGTTGCATCAACCTATTCCGTCCTTTCCCCTTTATCTGTTTTTCTTGAAAAAATCATAACCCCCTTAGTCAAAACAACGCGCTCATTTGTCCTTGATACAAACAGTTTCATCAAAAGCATAGGTAATTTAACGGGGACCACCGCAGAGATTCTACTTGTCACTCTGGACGTCAAAAACTTATACACCTCGATTGACCATGAACTAGGCCTTAAAGCAGTGAATCTAATGTTATCATCTTCAAATTACAGTGAGAATAGTAAACAACTATGCATGGAACTTCTCTCCGTAGTTCTCTAGGAGAACTACTTCTTGAGTGGAGATCAATTCTTCCTACAAATAAGAGGAACAGCAATGGGCTCGAATGTAGCCCCGGGCTACGCCAATTGTTACATGGATGCGTTTGAACATGAATTTGTATATACCAATAACCTCTTTCAAAATTACATCATCTCATGGATCAGATATATAGACGATGTGTTCTGTCTCTGGAAAGGCCCTCCTGAAACATTGGAGTCTTTTGTCATGTACCTCAATTCTATTCGTGGAGAGTTACAGTTTACATTCAATTACAATGACAACAAAATTCTATTTCTTAACACTTGGGTAATAAAAAGTCTCAACGGCACTCTATATACCGACCTCTACACTAAACCAACTGATTGTAATAACTTGCTCCATTCCACAAGTTGCCATCCCAAATCAATAAAGAATAGCCTCCCAAGATCACAATTCTAGAGAGTGTCAAGAATAGTCTCCGATGCAAATGTTCTAACAATGCGTCTAGAGGAAATGTCCAGCAAATTTTCAAAATGAAATTACCCAGACCATATCCTCAGGCGAGAAATCAACAAAACTGTGTCTGAATTGGGTCACATATACCCTAAACGGAACTTGGATAGGATTCCCTTTGTGCATACCTATCATCATACTGTACCAAAGATACATAATATTATCAGGAAACATTGTCCTTTACTCACTAAATCCTACCCTCAGATTGCAGCTTTCTCTGAGCCAGCTCCCATGTGTGCCCGTAGACCAAAAAACATATAAGATTCATTAGTTCGTGCAGACATAGGCTGTCAAATCAAACAGTCAACACAAACCTTCCTAGGACCAAGGAGAACAGGCACATTCCCTTGCCTTGGTTGTGCGGCTTGCTCCAATGTGATCAAAACAAGTGAGGTAATCCATCCACATACGGGCAAAAGGTTTCCTATTAAGGGTTTTTACACTTGCGATACTAACTTCGCTGTGTATATTATCAAATGCCCTTGTGGTTTACTCTACATAGAAGAGACAATCCAACATGTACAGGACAGGATCGCAAGCCACAAGTCGACAATTAGATGTGGCAAAAATTGGCTTCCTCTCCCTCATCACTTCACAGAAGCAAAACATACAGTTTCGCAGTTTGGATTTCAGGTAATGGAGTAAGTGTACAGACCAAGACGAGGTGGCGATCACTCTAAATTGCTTAGCGAAAGAGAGGCATATTGGATACACACCCTCCAGACACTTACACCACGAGGACTCAACAGGGAATTGAATATTAGATATTAATGTGATCTTTATTGATGTCTTAGTATTAAAATTTTTTATCTCTTTTTCCCTCTTCTTCCCTTCCTGTTCCTTCCCTCAAACCCATTGAGTACAGGGTAAGTAATGGCACTATAGTCTAACCTTATTTTTTTCTTTTCTTATTTTTTCTTTATTTTTTCTTTATTTTTTTTCTTTATATAGTTTTTGCCTTATTTTTTCCTTACTTGTTCTTTATTTTTTCTTTATCTTTTCTTTATTTTTTCCTTATTTGTTCCTTATTTTTCCTTATTTTTTCCTCTATTTTTTCCTTTATTTTTTTCCTTTATTTTTCCCTTTTTTTATTTTTTTTATTTTTCCTTTTTCCCTTAAGAATATTTTTTTTTACATTTTTTCCATCATTATTCGTATATTAAACATTATCCATTCTATAGATTACTCTCCCCAGTTTGTATCTGGAGCATGATTCCTTTTGGTGTTATAAGGTATTGTCCTTTTCTCCCTATACCCTATTATAATAGGTATTCACTGCTGCAAAGTTGTGCAAGTGCCCCTTTCTTCTCTCTGCACTCTATGGCTTGAATTAAGGTGTCCACCCTACAGCCACTCCATTTTAGACCTGTTCTGCCCCGTAGCCCGTATATTTTAGGTTCGCTCAGTCTTCCCTGCGTTCCAAGCCTCCATTTCAATAGCGCTTTCACCAGAAGCCCTCAGCAATGCCTATAATTAAGATCCACTGCCACCAATGCCTCCCACACACCGGAGAAGCATCAGGAAAGCAAATTTACACTACCACACCACTAGCAAGTAGTGTTGAGCCACCCCCGTAGTGTTCGAGTTCGGTTCGGTTCGTTGAACACCCGTGTGTTCGCCGAACTGTTCGTCGAACTGTTCGTCAAACACCTTCGAACACCGTTAAAACCAATGGCAGGCAAACAAAAACACATAGAAACACATAGAAAACACCTTCAAAGGTGTCCAAAAGCTGACAAACTGCTCAAAAGACACAACTAACACATGGAAAAGTGACAAGTACATATAGTCATGCGAAAAGAAAAGAGGTGGAGGAGTAAAAGGAGGGGGAGACACAGATATAGGCATGTCATGCCCTTCTAAAATCCAAAAAGTGAGAAGCCGACACGTTCAGTCCGCTCCTGCCCGTGCCACCTCCGTGTCGCCGGGTTTGTGCCAGAGCCGCGGTGAACCCTGACGGCCAGCCCCCCTCTCCCAATACTGGTGCCTGTCCGCTGGTGGGTCGAGCGAGCCCCCCTGTGGTGGAGGCAGCTCTAAGCTTTTTAATTTAAATTGTCTCTCTAATTTGAATGAATACACTTTAAATCCATTTACAAGGATCTATTGGAGGGCAAGTCTCATGCCAGCAGCCGCGTAATTCCAGCTCCAGTAGCGTCCTCTAAAGCTGCTGCAGTTAAAAAGCTTTTATAAGGATCGAGCTCAGCTGTCCACCGCAAGGCATCCTACTGCCAGTCCCAGCCCCTATGCCTTGGGGTGCCTCCTGATGCTCTTCACTGAGTATCCCGTGGTCCCGAAGCATTTCCTTTGAAAAAATTAAGTGTCCAAACTACAGGTGGTGTAGCTTGCTTAACAGCCGGGATAATCCGCTGACTAGCAGACACTGCTACTAGGCACAAAGTATTTCCTGGGCTAGATGCAGTTAAAAAATTGTAATTAGATACTCTCGTTGGATGCTGAGAAAGCATTCCATAGAGTCTCCTGGCACGCCATATATGATTCTCTTAAAAAGCTTGGGGTAGGGGTCTAGGGGACCCTTTTATAGCCAAAATCACGGCCCTGTATCGCAATACGTCACCTAGGCTGAAGATAAATGGAACTGTAGCACCCTGAGGGCTCGGTTGCTACAGAGGTATTGCACCTCACCCAGACGTGTGATATCTCACTCTCAGGTAAGGATGTAGTGTGGATCAGGACCCGACACCTGCATGCATTACACCACATTGCCGTGGGGCAGGGCGACCAATATGCCCCTGAGATGGGCACGACAGTCCCTGTCCCTGGCTGGAGTGGGGGGAGGGAACACTGAGGAAGGGGAACCCTGTAGTGCAGGAGCAGGGAGGAAGCAGTTCCTGGGTGCATTGAGAAGGGAGTATAAAAGGTGGGCACCATCTTAGTTCAGTGCAGAGAAGTCTGAGCAGAAGTGGCAGGGATCAGGGGCTCTGCATGAGCTCTGCTCCGGAGGCGGGCCTAGTAACAGAGGCCCAGGCCTGGAAGAGGGAGAAGGAAGGAAGAGGAGCGGAGAAGGCTCCAGGAACGAGGAACGAAGGGATCCCAGGGGTGCGGACGGGCGAGTCGCCACCGCACGCCCGAATCCACCTGCGTGGAGGGGTCAGGCCAAAGGGGGAGACCGGTCCCCGAAACTAGTGGAGGCAGGAAACTACCCTCAGCTAGAAACAGGAGGCTGTGACATTTTATGTGGCGCAGCCCCTCGCTACACCCGCTAGGAAGGCACCACATAGGGTCAGGGAAACTGGCGCCAAGTTTACCAAGAGGAGGCCCGAGGCAGCCGGACAGAAGGGTTGGTAAGAAAGGCCAGACAAAGGACACACAAAGGGGGTCCTGTGAAGCGCTCCAAAGTTATCTGGGAGTTGTCTGAGCCCCTCACCTGGTGAGCACAGTACGACGTGGGCAGCCGTTACCTGCAGACGTGGTCTGGATAATAAGAACTGTGAGTAAAGGCCCTGGACTGCATCACTGACTCCGTGTCGTTACTGCTGCTGCCCTGCACCATCACCCCCATCCTCCGCATACACTGCCCTGAGGCTATACTCCTCCCGTGGGGAGTTATGCTACGCTCTGCTGCACCCACAACACCAGCCTCAGCGGTCTGCCCTGGAGCGGCAGTTCACTCTGACCGCAATCCACGGGTGGCGTAGTCGGACATTTAAACATCAAAACCACATAAATAGTTCCGCCACTGGTTTGACCGCCCTGAGCCACGGAACCGGGTCGCCGCCACGGAGACTACAACCACCAGCATCCACCAAAAAGGGTCCGGCTCCGGGTGTCCCAAGGCCCAGGGGGCGCGTCAGAACATTTTCATCATCTTTCACAATCACCAATGGGACAAGGCAGGGATGTTCTCTGTCCCCTCTCTTATACATCCTAGTGACGGAGCACCTGCTCTCATCAATTCGTCATAACCCCAATATTAGGTGGATTGAGGTGGGAGGCACCGAGTACAAGTGCTCTCTATTTGCTGATGATGTCCTAGTATATATCACTCAATCACATATATCCATCCATGCTGTTATGGCTGAAATAGATCACTTTGTTACATGGTCAAATTTTAAAATCAATGCAGCGAAGTCTGAGGCCCTCGATGTCTCCCTCCCCAAATCCATATAGGATTCCATCCAGTCCAACTTTCCCTTTGCCTGGCCCTCACAGGGTATCAAATACTTAGGAATTCCTATTCATAGAGACCTCTCCCATCTATGTTATCTTAATTTTGGGCCCTTTATTGAACAACTCCATACAGACCACGGTTGGCAAGTTAGAACTGTAAGATTCACTACGTGAACCACTGGTGTTTTGTGGAAAAGCACATGTACACTGTGTTCCAAATTATTATGCAAAAAGTGTTTAGGAGTGATAAGGGAAGAATTTGTTTGTTTGTCAGTTAAACTCATTGATGGTGATGTGTGTCAGGGCTCTTTATATCACTGTAAGCAATTGCAGACACCTGTGCTAATTAGTTTGGCAGGTGTGTCCAATGAAAGGCAAGACTACTTAAGAAGGCTGTCTCACATTATTAAGCAGCCTACATTTTCTGCCAAAATGGGAAAGAAAAAGGATGTGTCGGCTGCTGAGAAGCAACAAATTGTGGAGTGTTTAGGTCAAGGCATGACTACAATCAACATTGTGCGATGATCAGGATGAAGTGTCTTGGCAATCAAGAAGTATGTAGCTGATCACAGTACACACGTGTGCGTGCTGATAAGGGCAAATTGAGGACTCTTTCCTACAGGCAATTATGTCAGGTTAAAAGAGCAGCGGCAAAAAAGCCTTGTCATAGCAGCAGACAAGTTTTTGAAGCTGCTGGTGCCTCCAACGTCCCCCGAACAACAAGATGCAGGGTCCTTCAGAGGTTTGCAGCTGTGCATACGCCATCCTGTCGACCTCCTCTATCCACTTCACACAAGCAGAAACCATCTCATGCTGCACATAAAACATCTGCATCTCTGGCTGATATGGGCATAAAAGGGGACAAACTTATGGTGTGACCCCCATGCTCCCCTGACCTGTACCCCATTCAGAACCTTTGGAGCATCATTAAAAGGAGTGTCTATGATGGCGGGAGGCAGTTCACATCTAAGCAACAGCTCTGGGAGGGTATTCTGTCCTCATGCAAAACAATTGAAGCAGAAACCATCCAAAACCTGACAAATTCAATGGACGAGAGAGTTCAGAAGCTCCTTTCGAACAAGGGGTCCTATGTGAAAATGTAACATCACCTAGAATAAAGTTTTGAGTTGAAAACTGTTTGATTTCAGTTTCTAACAACCTGCTAATGCTTATAATTTCAAAAATGACCATTTTTTTGGTCTTTATTAAAATGAAAAGGTTGATCGAAAAGTTTGGGGGATCTAAGAGTGTGGCAACCCAGTAGTCATGATTACTTCGAATTCTGACAATATGAGGGTCATGCTGCAGGTAGTGCAGCAAGAAGGCACTTATGTGTCTTGCGCATCTCGGAGCCCCAAAATTATTTTCCGGGCTAGATGCAGCTAAAAATTATTATTAATTTTAAATCTGGTGAAGCTTTAGTATAGATGGCCTAATAGGATCAGTGCTGCACACTGCTACAAAGCCCAAATTATTTTCCAGTCAAGATACAGATAAACATGATTAGTAATTTTAAATCTGGTGGAGCTTATTATAGATGGCCTAATAGAATCAGTGCTGCACACTGCTACAAAGCCCAAATTATTTTCCAGATAAACATGATTAGTAATTTGAAAGCTTAAAACGGTTGGTAGGGTGATTTTAACCAATCATCAAGCTTTTACTCTCCCCAGGATGACACAGGGGTAGAAAAGTCGTTTCGGATCCATGATTTGTTCATCTTTATGAACGTGAGTCTGTCTACATTATCAGTGGAGAGCCGCATGCGCTTATCTGTCAGAACACCACCAGCAGCGCTGAACACACGTTCAGACAGAACGCTGGCTGCGGGGCATGACAAGATCTCCAAGGCGTAAGTGGCTAGCTCCGGCCATTTATCCAGATTGGAAGCCCAAAAAGAGCAAGGGTCCAGTGACACAGTCATGGCTTCAATGTTTACTTGGAGATACTCCTGTACCATCGTCTCTAGGCGTTGACCATGTGTCAGACTTCTTGTCTCCTGTGGCCTTGCAAAGGATGGGCTAAAAAAGTGGTGAAATGATTCCGCAAAATTGATGTTACCAGCAGATACTGTGGTTCTGTTACGGTTTGAGTGCTGAACACTTGACGGTCCCACCGTTGGCAAGTTGGAACTGTGAGATTCACTACGTGCACCACTGGTATTTTGTGGAAAAGCACATGTAAGATTCTGCAACTGTCTCTGCTGATACTTCTGCATGCGTGCATCCCTTTCTATGGCAGGAATAATTTCTGCAAATTTACTTTTGTACCGGGGATCTAACAGTGTGGCAACCCAGTAGTCAGGATTATTTCTAATTCTCACAATTCGAGGGTCATGTTGCAGGTAGTGCAGCAAGAAGGCACTCATGTGTGTTGCGCATCCAGGAGCACCAAGTCCCTGTTGTGTTGGTGACGAGGTAACAATCATGCTTCCTTCCTCTGTCCTCTCCCCCCAACCTCGCACAACAGAAATGTGATCAAGGTCTCCCTCATCTGATGAGTCTTCCATCAGTTCGTCCTTCACTTCTTCCTGGGCTCCTGCACCTTCCTCACTAGTTTGGCTGCTACCATGCACCCTGGTAAAACCATCTCCCCCACCCTCACATGCCTGCCGCCTTGGTGCTGCCGACCGTCTGGACCTTGCAGATGTTAGCCCTTCCGCATACAACTCCTCCTCCTCTACTTCCTCCACCTCCTCTTGTGCCACCACCTGACTCCGAATTCTGTTTAACATGTGCTCCAGCATGTAAATCACCGGAATAGTCATGCTGATAATGGCATCGTCAGCACTAAACATCTTCGTCGCCATTTCAAAACTGTGCAGAAGGGTGCATAGGTCCCTGATCTGAGACCACTCCTCCAGCGTGATTTGCCCCACCTCTGGATCTCGTTGGCCCAGGCTATACGTCAGAACGTATTGCACCAGGGCTTGTCGGTGCTGCCACAGTCGCTGCAACATGTGCAGAGTTGAATTCCACCGGGTAGGCACATCGTATTTTAGCCGGTGAAGTGGCAGGCCCAACGACTTCTGTAGAGATGTAAGTCGCTGAGCTGCGGGATGCGAATGGCGGAAGTGAGCACACAGCGACCGTGCCCTCTGCAGAAGGCCATCTAGTCTGGGATAGTGGGCTAAAAATTGCTGGACAACCAGGTTCAACACGTGAGCCATACAAGGCACGTGTGTGACATTGCCCCGGCGAAGGGCCGCACCCAGGTTTGCAGCATTGTCGCACACGGCCTTCCCTGGTTTCAGGTCCAGTGGAGACAACCATTCATGAAATTGGTTCTCCAGAGCTGACCACAACTCCTCAGCTGTGTGACTCACATTTCCCAGACATTTCAATGTAAAAACCGCCTGATGATGTTGAGCCCTACTGCCAGCATAGTAAGGAGGTGTGCAGGATCCCTTCTGCGCAGTTAGAAAGCTTGTGGCATGACCAGACAGGCTTTGGGTGCAGGTGGAAGACCGAGAGGAGGTTGAGGAGGCAGAAGCAGTGGAGGAACTTTGACATAAAGAGGATTGATGCACAACTCGTGGGGACGGCAAGACTTGGACAGCAGCCCCTTGTCCTGCTGTCACCATAGTTACCCAGTGCCCAGTCAGCGACATGTAACGCCCCTGTCCATGCCTACTCGTCCAAGTGTCTGTGGTGAAATGCACCCTGTCACACACAGAGTTTCTCAAAGAAGCGGTGATGTTGTGTGCGACATGCTGGTGGAGCGCAGGCACACCTTTCTTTGAGAAGTAGTGCCGACTGGGCATCTGGTACTGGGGCACTGCGACGGACATAAGGTCTCAAAAATCCTCTGTGTCCACCAGGCGGAAAGGCAGCATTTCTGTAGCCAAGAGGGCTGGCTATTGTGCTTAGACGGGGTTGATAAGGGTGTCCCCGGCAAACTGCCGGTCTGTGAGGAAGATACAGGCGGACATGTTAGGTTGCCTTGATCCAAAGGTGGTGCTATCGATGTCGGACAGCGCTCAACACCAGCTGGTGTTACCACCTCCAAAGAAAATGATGACCTGCCAATCACGCTGGCTGTTGCGGGTAAAGAGGTGGCAGGTCTGCACCCCAAAACAGGTGTGACTGCTGTGCCCCCAGTCACAGAGGATGAAGAGGCCGCGGATGCACAAGATATGGCAGACGGTGGTTGGCCCGGCCGGCTAGGCCGCATTGTAGCACACTGAGCTTCCCACTGCAACTTATGCTTCATGTCCATGTGCCGGTTCATGCATGAAGTACTCAAACTATGTATTTTTGGCCTCTACTTAGCTTTTGCTGACAAATGTTACAGATAACACGAGTTGGGTCATCTTTATCGATCTGAAAAAATGCCCAGGCTATGCAAGGCTTAGCACCCATGCGACCTGAAGAGCCACCACGACTTGTGGTGAGAGGCAGAGTTGTGTTTGAGGATGCAGTTGTTGACGTGCTTCCAGTACTACATCTCTGTCCAGGAAGGCGCAACCTGACCTCGTCGTCACTAGCATCTTCCTCCACCTCCTCTGCTGACCTCATCTCTTGGCTGACTGTGGGTTGACAGTAAGTGGGATCTCCAACCTCATCATCATCACCCTGCGCGTTATCACACCCGTCGTCCTCAGAGCCAACCTGTTCCTGCCCTGACAAAAAACTAAAGTTGTCGCTCCAATCAGGTATTTGAGTCTTATCATCGTCTTCCTCATTGTCTCCACCAACAGGAGTTACAGTTTGGGAATGAGGGTCTACATTATGGTCAGAACCTTCTGCGTCTGGTCCTGGATCCGACTCATAAAGATTCTGGGCATCAGTGCAGATCATTTCCTCGTCTGGATTCACAGAAGCGCTGGAGTCGACCTCTGATTCCCAGGCTATAGTATGAGTAAATGTAGCACCCTGAGGATTCGGCTGCTACAGGGGTATTACACCTCAAGCCAGAGGTGTGGTATTCCACTCCCGGGTAAGGATGGAGTGTGGAACTGAGCTAGTAGGCTGCATGCACTACATACATCCCATTTCCGGGGGACAGACCGATGGTACTCCCACCAGTATATGTGCAGGTACGACAGCGTCTGTCCCTGGCTGGAGTGGGAGGGGGGTGGAACATCCCAGTATATGTAGGGGCAGATAGGGGGAGTAGTCTGGGTAAAGATAGGAGCTCATTGGGTGCTGGTCACCTGAGTTCACACATAGAGGGAGTATATAAGGTGGGCACCATCTTAGATCAGGGTCAGTCTTCTGTAGAGAGTCAGTCAGTCCTGAGAGAGGTCCAGGAGCGCCTGTAGAGGAGAAGAGAAGGACCCAGAGGGGGAGAAGAAGGAACCCCAAGAACCCAGTATACAACCAGAAGGGTGAAGGGTTGGCACGCAAGGGAACCGGATCCCAAATTAGTGGAGGAGAGAAACAACCCTCAACTAAGAACCGGAGGCTGCGACATTACATGTGGAGCAGCCCCTCACCAAGTCCACTAAGAAGGCACACCGAGCATAGGGTCAGGGAAGCCAAAGAAGGTTCACCCAATAGGAGACCCGAGGGAGCCGGACATAAGTGGACCCCTGGTGGGAACGGCCAGTAGAGAGGACAGTCAGAAAGGGAGCTCAGGACCACGCTCCAGAATTGCTTGGGGGTTGGCCGAGTCCAGGACCTGGTGGACGCAGCACGGCTCGGGCGGTCACTCAAGGCCAGAGTGACCAACAGAACAGCAGTAAGTAAAAACCCTGAACTGCACAGCCCGACTCTGAGTCTTCTTACCATCCACACTGCACCACTACTACCACCATCCTCTACACCTGACCCCCTGAGGCTATACCCCTCCCGTTGGGGGTTATACTACCACAGCTGCACACACACCACCAGCCTCAGCGGACCCTGCTGCAGCGGCGGCCTTTTGACCGCAAATCAACGGGTGGCGTAGTCGACACTAAGAACAACTAATGACATCTGTAAAGACTGCCACACACTGAGTTTGACACCCTGGGCACGGACCGGGTCGCCGCCACTCGGAGACTACAACCCCCATCAGATCCGGCTCCGGGTAATCCCCAAACAGCACTGGCCCAGGGGGCGCATCATAAACAGCTCTGCAGACTCAACCATCTGTTCTACCTCATACTCAGACGGGCAGCTGGAGATTTGGGAGCTGTGAGGAAGCAAGTGCGATTGGGGTGACACCTTTGAGGACTGGAGTATTTGTGATGTTGAAGTTGATGTGGAGGAGAGCCCACTTAAAGGAGCACTTGATATCTGTTGAAGCACCTGCTGTTTTTGTGCCTCATCTGGAATTTGTAGCGATTGGCGTGGCCGTAAGAAAGGGATCTTATCACATTGTCCGCTAAAAGAAGTAGACATTTTAGTTTGGCTGGAAGATGGTCTTTCTTCTGCAGATGTTACTGTTGCTTTAACACCTACCCCACGGACACAACCTTTTTTCCCCTTCCCAACACGCCTATTCCCCTTTCCACCAGCAGCAGGCCTTTTTCCACTCATTTTGGTGGTTAACTAATTCACAACTCTGGAGTTGTTTGCACAAAAAAACTATGGATGGGAACCAAGCAGGGCTGAGTGGCCAAACTGTGGTACTAGGCCAAAACTATTGGCTGGGTTAGATGCAGAAAAAAATTATATTCAATTTGCAACCTGATGGAGGTCAGTATAGATGGACTAATAGAACAAGTCCCACACACAGCTAGAAGCCCAAATATTTTTTCAGAGGTAGATGTGTGGCACCCCAGGGGTCTGGTTTCCACAGTAACAGCAATGTTATGTCTGAGAGCAGGTGGGAGGTCTCTTGGTCAGGGATACTATGCATGCCACACCTCCTGCCCAGTCCTGGGAGGGGAAGAACTTCCCCTATATAAACCTAGGGCTGAGGCAGGGTTAGTGAGTAGAGAAGAAGTAGAGACAGAGAAGAGCAGCAGATATAGGAGAAGAATACCAGGAGCTCTGTGGGAGCAGTGCTATAAGGAGTCAGGGGCTGGCAGCTGCAGAGCTCGCCCTGACTGAGAAGCTATCACCGGACCCGGAGTCCGAGGCTGTGGGGACTAATCTTTACCCAGCAGCAGAAACCGTCCGGCAGGGGATTTCAGGTCCTCTGGCCAAGAAACCCGAAGGCACGGTCACACGCGTGGGACCAGCACTGCCGTCGTGGAGCGGACGCCACTAGAAGGCCCCGAGTCACCGGCCATACGGGTGAGCACCACACGGTACACTCAGGGACGTGGGCTACTTATACCCGCCTCTAGCAAGGTAGCCAGAAGAGTACAGTCAGTTTGGGAGGCCTACAACTCCGCCTGGCCAGGGGAGATCCCATCTGCTCAAGGACTGACCAGGCCCCGATCGCTAGCCAGTACTCCGGGAGGGTCTATCTTTATCACCAGTAAAGACCCTGAACTACACCGCATCGTCTCTGAGTGATTCCTGCTACCCCCATCATCCACGTCGGCTGCCCTGAGGCCATACCCCTCCCGTTGGGGGTGATACTACCATGCTGCACAAACCTACCACCGGCCTCAGCGGTCTGCCCTGCAGCGGCAGCTCCTTCGCTGCATTCAACGGGTGGCGTAGTCGTCCAACATCTACCGCTAATACAACGCCACTTAGTCTGACTCCCTGGGCACGGACCGGGTCACCGCCACGAGACTACAACCCTCAACAGATCCGGCTCCGGGTAAGCTCCTGCATGTGCAACGCTGTGCGACACAGGCCCAGGGGTGCGTCAGATGCAGAAAAATTTTTTATTCAGTTTGCAACCTGATGGAGGTCTGTATAGATGGATTAATAGAACAAGTCCCACACACAGCTACAAGCCCAATATTTTTTCAGAGGTAGATGCAGAAAAAATATATATTCAGTTTGCAACCTGATGGAGGTCAGTATAGATGGACTAATAGAGAAAGTTCCACACACTGCTAGAAGGCCAAATATTTTTTCAGAGCTAGATGCAGACAAAAAATTATTTTGAATTTGCAACCTGATGGAGGTCAGTATAGATGGACTAATAGAACAAGTCCCACACACTGCTAGAAGGCCAAATATTTTTTCAGAGGTAGATGCAGATAAAAATTATTTTTAATTTGCAACCTGATGGAGGTCAGTATAGATGGACTAATAGAGAAAGTCCCACACACTGCTAGAAGGCCAAATATTTTTTCAGAGCTAGATGCAGATAAAAATTATTTTTAATTTGCAACCTGATGGAGGTCAGTATAGATGGACTAATAGAGAAAGTCCCACACACTGCTAGAAGGCCAAATATTTTTTCAGAGCTAGATGCAGATAAAAATTATATTCAATTTGCAACCTGATGGAGGTCAGTATAGATGGACTAATAGAACAAGTCCCACACACAGCTAGAAGCCCAAATATTTTTTCAGAGGTACTGTAGATGCAGATAAAAATTATTTTTAATTTGCAACCTGATGGAGGTCAGTATAGATGGACTAATAGAGAAAGTCCCACACACTGCTAGAAAGCCAAATATTTTTTCAGAGCTAGATGCAGATAAAAATTATATTCAATTTGCAACCTGATGGAGGTCAGTATAGATGGACTAATAGAACAAGTCCCACACACAGCTAGAAGCCCAAATATTTTTTCAGAGGTACTGTAGATGCAGATAAAAATTATTTTTAATTTGCAACCTGATGGAGGTCAGTATAGATGGACTAATAGAGAAAGTCCCACACACTGCTAGAAGGCCAAATATTTTTTCAGAGCTAGATGCAGAAAAAAATTATATTCAGTTTGCAACCTGATGGAGGTCAGTATAGATGGAGTAATAGAACAAGTCCCACACACAGCTAGAAGCCGAAATATTTTTTCAGAGGTAGATGCAGATAAAAATTATTTTTAATTTGCAACCTGATGGAGGTCTGTATAGATGGATTAATAGAACAAGTCCCACACACAGCTAGAAGCCCAATATTTTTTCAGAGGTAGATGCAGAAAAAAATATATTCAGTTTGCAACCTGATGGAGGTCAGTATAGATGGACTAATACAACAAGTCCCACACACAGCTAGAAGCCCAATATTTTTTCAGAGGTAGATGCAGAAAAAAATATATTCAGTTTGCAACCTGATGGAGGTCTGTATAGATGGATTAATAGAACAAGTCCCACACACAGCTAGAAGCCCAATATTTTTTCAGAGGTAGATGCAGAAAAAAATATATTCAGTTTGCAACCTGATGGAGGTCAGTATAGATGGACTAATACAACAAGTCCCACACACAGCTAGAAGCCCAATATTTTTTCAGAGGTAGATGCAGAAAAAAATATATTCAGTTTGCAACCTGATGGAGGTCTGTATAGATGGATTAATAGAACAAGTCCCACACACAGCTAGAAGCCCAATATTTTTTCAGAGGTAGATGCAGAAAAAAATATATTCAGTTTGCAACCTGATGGAGGTCAGTATACATGGACTAATAAAACAAGTCCCACACACAGCTAGAAGCCAAATATTTTTTCAGAGGTAGATGCAGAAAAAAATATATTCAGTTTGCAACCTGATGGAGGTCTGTATAGATGGATTAATAGAACAAGTCCCACACACAGCTAGAAGCCCAATATTTTTTCAGAGATAGATGCAGAAAAATATATATTCAGTTTGCAACCTGATGGAAGTCAGTATAGATGGACTAATACAACAAGTCCCACACACAGCTAGAAGCCCAATATTTTTTCAGAGCTAGATGCAGAAAAAAATTATATTCAATTTGCAACCTGATGGAGGTCAGTATAGATGGACTAATAGAATGATGCTATGCCCAAAAGATTTTACTTCACTAGGTGCAGTAAAAAAATTGGTATTCTATACACAGGTGGTATATCTTGCAACACAGATAGGCTACTCCACTGACTAACACACTCTGCAATAGGCCAAAAAGGATTAGCTTTGCTAGATTCAGCCAAATGCTGTGAAAAAAACTTGCACAGCACTGGCACAGACCTGCCTGGCAAAAACTGATAGGAACTGATGTAACCTAGTCCTGAAAAGGACTCCAATTACAATTAGTCTTTACTCCCTCAATCTATCTATTTAAGAGCACAGACCTGCCTGATAAAAGTCGTAGGAAATGCTGTAACCTAGTCCTTAAAAGGACTGCAATCACAACTATTCCCTACTCCCAAGCTATCTGTAGATTTGTGCGAAAATTGGCTTGAAATTAACAAGGTATAGCGCACACAGCAACAGCGGTGCCGTCTAACACGCAGCTGCAGCAGTGAGAAAATGGTGGCGACGGGGAAAATGGCTTGGTCTTATAGGGCAAGGACATGTGACATACACTGCTAATGACACATGCCCTTGCTTGTGTGAAAAAAAGCACTTCGCTCCGTGTGTGCGCTGCTGATAGGCTGACAGATTGCACCTCCCCACTGCAAATGCGGGAAAGAGAAAAAAAAATGGAGATCTTCATTGTTCCTGCAGTGATCCATCCCCTGCCCCTCCCCCCACCCCGCTGTACACTCAAACTGCGTATTAACATTAATTTTCATCATTACTGAGAAAAAATCCAGTTATGATTTTGGTGCACGAACAGTTATCGAACATAACCTCGAACAGCCGAATTTTTCTCAAATTGTTCGTGTTCGCCGAACGGCTCGAACACCGCCCAAAACAGCTCGAATTTGAGATTGGCGAACAGTTCGAGTAGAACAACGCTCATCTCTACTAGCAAGGTATAGTCTACCTGTCTTTCCCATCTCTTATACTAGTGATCCTCCTATAGTTCCTACTGGTACTCCAACACGATACCTCTCATCTCCTGCATTATTGAGCCTCCTATAGATCCCACTTGTGCTTTAACAGCGATCTCTTATTTCTGATTTCTTATTTCTCCAGACCTTTTCCAAGCCAGTGCTTCTATTTATCCACTATGCTTTATCCCCTTTGGATGCAGTATATAGGTTAGTATGTTTGGATATTGAGTGCCCATATTTTTACTATTGTGATATATTTCATCTAGGGACATATAGGGATCGCCTACCCTTTCCCCTATCCCTGGTACCCCTTTTACTACTACTTGCTTCTGGCTGTGTACTCTCAAATGATTATTTACTTGCAAATGGTGTAACTATGTATATTTGTATATATGTAATTATAAAACTTTCTTTAAATTATATGACACCCTATTAATGTATCTTAATTCTCTCTTTTAGCAATGTTTTTGATAAAGGCCTATCCAGGTCGAAACGTCATGTATCGCTACAAAGCACCTTTGTTCTAAGGTGTGGTGTTATATTATAATAAAATTATCACTCTTTGTAACCAAGAATTTGAGTGCGGCTGTTATCTATATGTGATTGCTTGGATCGTACCTCGTTTAGCCAGCACCTCTTCAGTACTGTGTGTGCATCTTTTTTCATGAAATCTATTGGTAGGATAGGGCATCAATGTATGATCAGCCGGGGTCCCGCACGCGGCACCCCCGCCGATTAGCTGTCAGTGGTGGCAGTGTTGGCTGCCGGCCGGAAGTGCTCACCTGCGGGGCTCCGCCGTCAAGTCGTAGTGGCCGCCGCGGTGTACTGCACATCTGCCTCTTATTCATTTGAATGAGAGGCGGATCTGCAGTACACCACGGCGGCCCCTACCACTTGACGGCGGAGCCCCGCAGGTGAGCACTTCCGGCTGGTGGCCTCCGCTGCCCGCACCGATAACAGCTGATCTGCAGGGGTGCCGCGTGCGGGACCCCGGCCGATCATACATTGATGCCCTATCCTATGGATAGGGCATCAATGTAAAAGTAGTGGACAACCCCTTTAGTTGTCAGCAGTGAGCGTTTCAGTAGACACAGATGCGGGATCGTGGTGCTAATTATGGTGTCATCGCCACTCACCATCTTGGTGGAGTCCTCAAAGTTTTGGAGGACGGCAAGAATGTCAGACATCCATGCCCACTCATCAGGTGTTATGTGTGGAGGCTGACCTGAATTCCAACGGGCGTGTTGAAGCTGGTACTCAAAAACTTCCCTCTGCTGCTCACAAATCCTTCCCAAAATCTGCAATGTTGATTTTCAACGTGTCGTCACATTGCACACCAGTCGGTGAGCCAGAAGCTGAAAATGCTGCTGAATCACTGCCAGGGTGGCGGAAGCTGTAGCTGACTTTCTGAAATGGGCACGCACGTGGCATACTTTCACAAGCAGCTCTGGCAGATCTGAGTAGGTTTTGAGAAACCAATGAACCACTAAGTTGAGCACATTTATTGCTTGCTCATCTCTAATGTGTACCCCTGTATGGAGAACAATATCAGCACCAAAGAATTAAAAGATGAAATGTAGCCTGCTTTATATACCACGGTAGTAAGAGAACCAATTTTGATTATATCATGTGTACCCCTGTGACAACAATATCTGCACCAAAGTATTAATTTCACTAGCGTAGAACTAGTATAATGGGGACCAACAACTCTTCCACTACAGCCAACCCAGCACATGGAGACCCAACCAGGAGTGTTCACATTTCAAAAAATTAGGACCTGACACCACCATTTCCGTGGCCAACAGATTGGAGATGGTGGAGTTCAATCTCTTAGCTTTGTCATATGTAGAAAGAAACAATCTTTTACGTGACCACAACTACAGGACCAAGGGCTGGCTGCAGTGTTGAGAGAAGGCAGAGTACAGTGCACAGGACAAACTGCTGGACCGTGAGTGAGATGCAAGCGGGGATGTTACGATGGATTGATAAAGTTGTGGTGTGCTCATTCTCTGACATCGGCCAAAAACAGCAAGCATGTCTGCTTCCATTACAGTGGACGAGCTCTCACTCAGCCTGACTGGAGCGGGTAAAGAACCTGAGGTTCTGCGGTGGGAAACCTGCGTGACAATACTTGGCACAGTAACAGAGGAGGAGGAAGAAGCAGCAGATGCGGTTGATGGGGCGGTTGTTGGTTGTTGAGGTCCGCATTTTATCACAATGAGATTGCCAGCGTAAAGCATGTTGATTGCGCATGTGAAGGTTCATGCATGTAGTAGTCAAATTATTGCACTTTTTCCCTCTACTGATTTTTTTCTTGCAAAGTTGCCAGATAACGTGAGCAGGCTCATTCTTTCCGGTGTCAAAAAGGGCCCAGGCTAGACAACCTTGCTGCCCCTGCGAGCTGCAGACCTGCGACCGCTGCTGGTCACTGCCATGGTTGTGGCTAAGGATGCAGTGCTCCTCGTGCTTGCATCACTTCGTGTCTGCGACGTAGGGCAAAACTTAACCTCCTCATCTACCTCCCCCACCTCCTCAGATGAGCTACTCGACTTTGTCACTCTGGGTTCACACCAAGTAGGATCTTCAACCACATCATCATCGAATATGTTATCCTATTCCTCGCTCTCAGAGTGACCCCTCTCCTCTTGTTGCCCTGACAGCACAGTACAGTCCGCATGAGCCTCAGGAATCTGAGTCTCTCAGGATCACCTCCCTCCCTGGTGGTTAAAGTCTGGTGATGAGGGTCAGGAACATGCTCGGATCCTACTTTTTCCTGCCCCAAATCCAACCTAAAAAAAATTTGGGCATTGGTGCAGATGCTTTCCTCCGCTTGACTCTGTGAATGTTTGGAGTACACTTCTGATGCCCATGGTATAGAATGGGTGAACAATTCTACAGACTCGTCCATCTGGAACAAAAAACCCAAATACATGGTTGCTGAAGGCACGTCAATACCTGTAGGTGAGAGCGTGCCGTAACAGCAGCATAGCTCCAAAGTACATATAATAGCAGGAGACAACGAGGGCTTTTAAATGCAAATAAGAAAATTCTTTATTGAATAAATATATAAATTGTAAAATTTCACATAGAGTCAGTAAAACATCCACAATGTGTTCAGAACAGAAGCAGACACCCCATCAGGATAACTACTCCAAGGAGTAAAGTGCAAGGTAATAAAGTATACAAGTATACATAACCACATATCAGCACGTGACCACCTAACAAGTTAACTACTGAGAGGGAGAATTAAGTGAAGGGGAGCAGGAAATGCTGCTAAAACACCCCATAGCCAATCAAGAGCCTAACAGAAGGAGCAACAAGTGGTAGTCCTCCTAAAGAATTGTGCTGAACTGGAACATGAATGAAACCAGTAGTGGACACTTACCCTAGGACAGGAGACCCCCCCAGTGGGATGAAAGGGTGCTAAAACAACTTCCCAACGCGCGTTTCGCGTTGACAGTGCGTTGCTTTCTCCATCTGTGGTTCGCTACAGTCAGTTGGGCAGTTGGACAGTTGTGACATGGGGGAAGCAAGGGTAATTGAGGTGCCACCTCTGTGAGCTGTACTGTGTGTGATGTTGAGGTGGAGGAAGAAGAGGAGAGGCCACTTGAAGCAGTGATTGCCATCCACTGGAGCACCTGCTCTTTCTGGCGCTGATCAACAAGACGTATCGCTGTGTGGCTGCCAAAGAATGGGAGTGGAGTAGCCCATCCAGTAACAGAAGTTGTCAGTTGTCTTTGGATAGGACCTGTTTGTGTTGGTTCACTAGTGCTTTCACTAACATTACCCCCTACCCCAAGTACACCTTGAACACCAAGCCTATTCCCCCTTCCACCATGACCTCTCTTTTTCACACTTATGTTGCTAAGATAGTGTGGTAGGAGCACGCTATTAGCAAAAAAAACTTTGTTTTTTTCCTCTGCAACAGCTCTGCTCACAGCTAAATTTCAGCGGCACTAAATGACAAGATAAGATATGGCTTGCTGTATAACGTTAGTAACAGAGGAAAGTATTTTTTTAGTGTGGATGAGGCCTGTATAATATATGAGATATTCTCCAAACTATTTCAAACTGAGATGTCCTCTGCTGTATAATGTTAGGAACAGAAGAAAGTATTTTTTTAGTGTGGATGAGGCCTGTATAACATAGGAGATATGCTACGAACAATTTCAAACTGAGATGTTCCCTACTGTATCACGTTAGTAACAGAAGAAAATATTTTTATCGTGTGGATGAGGCCTGTATAACATAGGAGATATGCTACCAACAATTTCAAACTCAGATATCCACTGCTGTAAATCGTTAAGAACAGAAGAACATATTTTTTTACTGTGGATGAGACCTGTATAACATATGAGATATTCTCCAAACTATTTCAAACTGAGATGTCCCCTGCTGCATAACGTTAGGAACAGAAGAAAGTATTTTTTTAGTGTGGATGAGGCCTGTATAACATAGGAGATATGCTATGAATCATTTCAAACAGAGATGTCCCCTACTGTATCACGTTAGTAAGAGAAGAAAATATTTTTTTAGTGTGGATGAGGCCTGTATAACATAGGAGATAGGCTGCAAACAATTTGAAACTGAGATGTTCCCTACTGTATCACGTTAGTAATAGTGATGAGTAGCATGCTCGCTACTGCTCGGTACTCGCCCGAGCATCTCACTGCTCGAGATGCTCGGCACTCGCCGAGTATTTCCGGGGTTGCTCGGCGGGAGCTCGGGTCTCCTCCCTGCATGTTTTGCGCTCTTTACAGAGCCAATGAACATGCAGGGATTGCCTGCCACTCACTGTAATGCCGCAGTCATGTTGGCTGTGGCATTACAGTGATTGGCTGGCTGCACAGCGTCATCAGACCTGGTGCCGCCATGCTCGTCACAGTCACTCCGGAATCAGACAGTGTAGGGAGAGGTACTGCTGAGCTATGGAGAGATTTTCTTGTTTCTAGTTAGTGTATGTGTGCCAAACTATATTAGAGACACATATCCATCTCAACAAATCGTCCTTCTGATGACTAATCCATCTGCAGAGATATCAGGCAGGCAGTGTATATAGGCAGACAGGGTATATAGCAGACTGCAGTTAACATAGCACAAGAGGCTCTATTCCAGTTTTGTCTGCTGCTGCTGTTAGACATTTCTAGAATGAGTCCCAGGTCTCAAGGGCCAGGAATAATTTTTTTGGGGATCTTAATCCTCATTATTTGCTTAAAAAGCAATCCAGAGAACACTGTTTTTCTGTGCCATTTGCTTGTTGACACTGCAGAATAAAGCCAGGTCCTTTCTATATTACAGCGCTAAAAATCTAGCTATTTCAAACTGTGGTTTGTCCGTCACACGGATCACATATAATTGCACTGAAAATACTGCCATTTCTGGCATCCATTAAAAAGTTAATTCAGTATGTCAGTGAAGCAATTGAAACCAGTTTGCTGTTCAAAATAGTTATCTACAGGACAGCCTTGAGAAAGGCTCAAACACAGAGACGAAATGTCGCCTTAGCTCCTTTGAGCTAATAAATCACTTGAATTTCCATAGGAGTGCTGTCTTCAATTTTTTGATGTCTACCTATAGGACAGGTATTTAAAACTGTGTTTTCCCCGTCACATGGATCACATACACGTTTTCAGAAAATACTGCCATTTCTGGCCTCCATTAAAAAAAATTTCAGTGTGTCAGTGAAGCAATTGACACCAGTTTGCTGTTCAAAATAGTTACCTACAGGACAGGTATTTAAACCTGTGTTTTCTCTGTCACACGGATCACATATACGTTTTCAGAAACTACTGCCATTTCTGGTCTCCATTAATAAATTTTTTCAGTGTGTCAGTGAAGCAATTGACACCAGTTTGCTGTTCAAAATAGTTACCTACAGGACAGGTATTTAAAACTGTGTTTTCTCCATCACACGGATCACATATATGTTTTCAGAAAATACTGCCATTTCTGGCCTCCATTAAAAATTAGTTTCAGTGTGTCAGTGAAGCAATTGACACTAGTTTGCTGTTCAAAATAGTTACCTACAGGACAGGTATTTAAAACTGTGTTTTCTCCATCACACGGATCACATATACATTTTCAGAAAATACTGCCATTTCTGGCCTCCATTAAAAATTAGTTTCAGTGTGTCAGTGAAGCAATTGACACTAGTTTGCTGTTCAAAATAGTTACCTACAGGACAGGTATTTAAAACTGTGTTTTCTCCATCACACGGATCACATATACATTTTCAGAAAATACTGCCATTTCTGGCCTCCATTAAAAATTAGTTTCAGTGTGTCAGTGAAGAAATTGACACCAGTTTGCTGTTCAAAATAGTTACCTACAGGACACGTATTTAAAAATGTGTTTTCTCCGTCACACGGATCACATATACGTTATCAGAAAATACTGCCATTTCTGGCCTCCATTAAAAAAAATTTTCATTGTGTCAGTGAAGCAATTGACACCAGTTTGCTGTTCAAAATAGTTACCTACAGGCCAGGTATTTAAAACTGTGGTTTGTCCGTCACACGGATCACATATGCGTTTTCAGAAAATGCTGCCATTTCTGACCTCCATTAAAAATTTGTTTCAGTGTGTCAGTGTAGCAATTGACACCAGTTTCCTGTTCAAAATAGTTACCTACAAAACAGGTATTTAAAACTGTGTTTTCTCCATCACACGGATCACATATATGTTTTCAGAAACTACTGCCATTTCTGGCCTTCATTAAAAATTAGTTTCAGTGTGTCAGTGAAGCAACTGACACCAGTTTGCTATTCAAAATAGTTACTAACAGGACAGGTATTTAAAACAGTGGTTTGTCCGTTACGCGGATCACATATAAGTTCACTCCAAATTCAGTCATTTGTAGTGAGCGTGGAAGATATTGTCCTCTATTTAAAATGGGCAAGGCACGTGGCAAGGGACGGGAAACTGGACGTGATGGTGATGGTGCATGCAGAGGCCGAGGCCGTGGGCAAGCTGAAATTGTGCCACAACAAACACCCACATCTTCTCGCTCGACCTTCCTATCCCAATTAATAGGGGACCGCAGAACATCACTATTGAACACAGAGCAGTGTGAAAAGCTTATTGGTTGGATAGCAAATAATGCTTCCAGTCACTTAGCCACCACCACCTTGTCTTCCACACAGTCAAGTCTCAGTAGCTGTGAGTCTGGACCGCATATTCTTCACCCTGAACCTCCTTCCTCCCACCATGCCGAGTGCCCAGAGACAACTGATCCCCCACTTGGACACTCCGAAAAGCTGTTCACTTTCCCATTTATAGATTCGGGCCTCTCGCCCGGTCCACTTGAAGCACAGAGTGTGGAAGTGGAAGACGAGGTGATGGATGATATAGTAACTGACCCAACTTGGCAGGAGTACATGCAGAGCGAGGAGAGCAGCACACAGGGGGAGGGAGGCAGAGCACCCCAACAGGCAGGAAGTAGCAGTGTGGTGGCCGCAGAAAAAAGGCAGGCAACCTTTTCCCTTAACACCAACATGAAGGAAGTTGCCAGCACAACTGTTAGGTCTTCCTGACTCTGGTTGTCTTTTAAAGACTCTGCTGATAACCCCAAAAAGGCCATTTGCACCACCTGCCAGGCCAGCATCAGCAGGGGTGGCAAAACGACCTGCCTGACCATCACCAGCATGATCAGGCACATGGCAGCAAAGCACCTGACTTTGTGGGCCGAACCCCAGGGTCCAGGAACAGTGTCTGCGGGTGGCATCACTGCTTCTTCCGCTATTGTGCATGCAAGCCAATCCTCTGTCCATGGTGTATGCAAAGATGCCTGCTGCCCTGCACCTGTAATTGCAAACTCTCAAGTAGCAGCATCAGGTAGCACGTCCACGTCCTTGTCCCAGCGCAGCGCTCAGTTGCCCTCAACAGCGCAGTTACCGGGAAAGTCCACCTAACCACGGACATGTGGAAAAGTGCTTGTGGGCAGGGACGGTACATCTCGCTGACGGCACACTGGGTTAGCATAGTGGAAGCCGGGACCCAGTCGGACCTTGGGACGCAACACGTCCTCCCGACGCCAAGGATTGCAGGCCCTAAGTCAATTAGGGTTGCCCCCACAGTCTACAGCTCCTGCACCTCATCCTGCTCAGCATCCTCCTCCTCTTCAGCCTCCATCTCCGAAATGAACACGTCAGTCACAAGCTGGAAGCACTGCAGCACAGCCTCGGCCAAGCGGCAACAGACTGTGTTGAAACTGATATGCTTAAGTGACAAACCGCACAATGCTGAAAAGTTGTGGACAGCTCTGAAAGAGCAGGCAGATCTGTGGCTCACACCGCTGGACCTACAGTCAGGCATGGTCATGTGTGACAATGGCCCGAAACATGGTGGCGGCTCTGAGGCGAGCTCACACACGTACCATGCCTGGCCCACGTGCTTAACCTCGTGGTTCAGCAATTTCTCAAATCCTACCCGGAGATACCGGATCTGCTTGTCAAAGTACTCCACCTGTGTGCCCATTTTAGAAAGTTAGCTACAGCTTCCGCCGCCCTTGTCGTGCTTCAGCAGCGTTTGCAGCTTCCGGCTCACAGACTGGTTTGTGATGTCCCCACGCATTGTAACGCTACTGTGCAGATCTTGGGAAGGATTTGTGAGCAGAAGAGGGCAGTTGTTGTGGACCAGCATCAACAAGGTCATCGGTATTCAGTTCAGACTCCACACATAAGACCTCAGGAGTGGACATGGATGTCAGATATATATGCCATCCTCCAAAAATTTGAGGACTCCACCAAGATGGTGAGCGGTGATGACGCCATAATTAGTGTCACCATCCCGCTTTTATGTCTTCTGAAACACTCTCTGCTCACAATCAAAGAGGATGCATTGCAGGCAGAGCACGATGAGATGGAGCAAGGAACCATACAGGGTGAATACACACAGCCCCGCCTCATCTCATCCCAACATGGATTGGGTGACAATGAGGAAGAGGCAGAGGAGGAAGAATAAGAGCTAGTTTCATGCATTATAGACGGTATTACCTGCACAACTGTCATACCGTCTGTTCAGTGTGGATGGCCTGAGGATAGAGAGGAGGAGGAGAGCATGGTCACTTGTCCTCTTGGTGAGGACACGGAAGTCTAGCCTGTTAGCAGTCTGGCATGCATAGCTGAGTTTATGTTACGCTGCCTTTCCCATAACCCTCACGTTTTCAAAATTTTGGGTGACAGTCATTACTGACAGGTGACAGGTTGGTGACACTTCTAGACCCACGCTACAAGGAGAACTTTATATCTCTTATTCCTGAGGCGGACAGGTCTACAAAAATGGGGCAGTATTAGAAGGCCCTTGTTGCGGAACTATTAAAAAAATTCCCATCTGAAAACGCTGGCGGCAGAGGTCATAGTTCGTTGGACAACCAAGGACTACAGGTGAGAGAGACACAGCTCCAATCCAGCAGAGGCATGAGAACACTGTCAAAGTTCTGGGACAATTTTCTCAGCCCCTCCCATCGCACAAGCCCTGAGGTACGGGGTACTCTCACTAGGAGTGCAAAATTTGGGAAGATGCTGAGAGAGTTTCTTGCTGACCGTACCAACGTCCTCCGTGATTCCTCTGTGCCTTTTAATTATTGGGTATCCATGGTGGATACCTGGAATGAACTGGCTCTCTACGCCTTGGAGGTCCTGGCCTGCCCTGCCGCTAGCGTTTTATCAGAGCGGGTTTTTAGTGCTGCTGGAGGAATTATAACTGATAAGCGCATCCGCCTGTCAACTGAAAATGCTGACAGGCTGACTCTTATATAAATGAACACGGGCTGGATTGGGCCAGACTTCTGAACACCACCGTATGATAGCAGCGTAACATAAACTCAAATCTAGTGTCTTTTTTGGGAGGTGTATTCCCATGCACCTCTTCACACGAACACATGGGTATACGCTTCCTGATTTTGGCTATTTGCTTTTGTCCTCCTCCTTCTCCTCATCCTCATCCTCCACCACCACATCACCAGGGTGACCGTGGTCCGTGATGCAAAACCCACATAATTTTTTTAAAGGGTGTTTATGATGCCCGTAAAAAAAATTTTTTATACAGTATGTTCATGTATAACCCCAGGGGTAAATGTTTGTCAGCCCATACACTTAGTGCATGGGCATTACAAGTATAGGAGACCAGCTCCTTTCTAATAGGAACATTTTTTTATGAGGCCCACTAAGTCTCTTCCAAGGGGAATTGCAGTGCCTCTTAATTTTTGGCAGCCCTTGCATTCACTGCATAGGCCAACACTCTGGGAGACCCACTTCCTAATAATGGGAACATTCTTTCATGAGGCCTTCTACGTCTCTTCCAAGGAGCATTGGAGTGCCTCCCAATTTTTGGCAGCCCTTGCATTCATTGCATAGGCCAACAATATGGGAGACCCTCTACTTTCTAATGGGAATTTGTTGTTACTGTGGCCCTGTTCTATGTGTCTTTAAATTGTTAGTGGGGTTTTTCCTAAATTTGGTCAGCCGTTGGACTCACTGCATATCCTATAACTGTATAGCAGACTCTCTCCTTTCTAACGGAACTTGGCCTACTCGTTACTGTGGCCCGGCTCTATGTGTCTTTAAATTCTTAGTGGGTTTTTCCTAAATTTGGTCAGCCATTGGACTCACTGCATACCCTATAACTGTATAGCAGACCCTCTCATTTCTAATGTGAACATGTTATACTCATTACTGTGGCCCTGCTCTAAGTGTCTTTAAATTCTTTTTACTAAATTTGGTCAGCCGTTGGACTCACTGAATACCCTATAACTGTATAGCACACCCTCTCCTTTCTAAAGGGAACATGTTGTACTCGTTACTGTGGCCCTGCTCTATGTGTCTTTAAATATTGAGTGAGGTTTTTCCTAAATTTGGTCAGCCATTGGACTCACTGCATATCCTATAACTGTATAGCTGACTCTCTCCTTTCTAATGGGAACTTGTCCTACTCGTTACTGTGGCCCTGCTCTATGTGTCTTTAAATTCTTAGTGGGGTTTTTCCTAAATTTGTTCAGCCATTGGACTCACTGCTTCCCCTTTAACTGTATAGCAGACACTCCCCTTTCTAATGGGACCATGTCGTACTCGTTACTGTGGCCCTGCTCTATGTGCCTTTAAATTTTGAGTGAGGTTTTTCCTAAATTTGGTCAGCCATTGGACTCACTGCATACCCTATAACTGTATAGCAGACCCTCTCATTCTAAAGGGAACATGTCGTACTCATTACTGCGGCCCTGCTCTATGTGTCTTTAAATTCTTAGTGGGGTTTTTCCTAAATTTGGTCAGCCATTGGACTCACTGCATATCCTATAACTGTATAGCAGACTCTCTCCTTTCTAATGGGAACTTGTCCTACTCGTTACTGTGGCCCTGCTCTATGTGTCTTTAAATTCTTAGTGGGGTATTTCCTAAATTTGGTCAGCCGTTGGACTCACTGCATACCGTATAATAGTATAGCAGACTCTCTCCTTTCTAATGGGAACATGTCATACTCGTTACTGTGGCCCTGCTCTATGTGTCTTTAAATTTTTAGTGGGGTTTTTGCTAAATTTGGTCAGCCATTGGACTCACTGCATATCCTATAACTGTATAGCAGACCCTCTCCTTTCTAATGGGAACATGTCGTACTCGTTACTGTGGCCCTGCTCTATGTGTCTTTAAATTCTTAGTGGTGTTTTTCCTAAATTTGGTCAGCCGTTGGACTCACTGTATTCCCTATAACTGTATAGCAGACTCTCTACTTTCTAATTGGAACTTGTCATACTCGTTACTGTGGCCCTGCTCTATGTGTCTTTAAATTCTTAGTGGTGTTTTTCCTAAATTTGGTCAGCCGTTGGACTCACTGTATTCCCTATAACTGTATAGCAGACTCTCTACTTTCTAATGGGAACTTGTCATACTCGTTACTGTGGCCCTGCTCTATGTGTCTTTAAATTGTTAGTGGAGTATTTCCTAAATTTGGTCAGCCGTTAGACTCACTGCATAGCCTATAACTGTATAGCAGACCCTCTCCTTTCTAATAGGAACATGTCGTACTCATTACTGTGGCCCTGCTCTATGTGTCTTTAAATTGTTAGTGGGGTTTTTACTAAATTTGGTCAGCTGTTGGACTCACTGCATACCCTATAACTGTATAGCAGACCCTCTCCTTTCTAATCGGAACATGTCGTACTCGTTACTGTGGCCCTGCTCTATGTGTCTTTAAATTCTTAGTGGGGTTTTTCCTAAATTTGGTCAGCGGTTGGACTCACTGCTTCCCCTATAACTGTATAGCAGATCCTCCCCTTTCTAATGAGACCATGTCGTACTTATTACTGTGGCCCTGCTCTTTGTGTCTTTAAATTCTTAGTGGGGTTTTTGCTAAATTTGGTCAGCCGTTGGACTCACTGCATACGCTATAACTGTATAGCAGACTCTCTCCTTTCTAATGGGAACATGTTGTACTTGTAACTGTTGCCCTGCTCTATGTGTCTTTAAATTCTTAGTGGGGTTTTTCCTAAATTTGGTCAGCCATTGGACTCACTGTGACTCGCCCCCTGGGTACCCGGAACCGGGCTTCTGTACAATGCTGGGGGTAGTAGTGGCAACCCGATCCCGTGGCTCAGGGTGGTCAGACCAAATGTTGTGGCAGTCTATTTATAGATTTGTGAATGTTCGACTACGCCACCCGTGGATTGCGGTCAGAGATAACCGCCGCTGCGAGGCAGACCGTTGAGGCTGGTGTTGGGGTGCAGCACAGGGGTAGGATAACTCCCCACGGGAAGAGTGTAGCCTCAGGGCAGTGTAGGTGGATGCTGGGGGTGATGGTGCCGGCGCAGCAGAAATCACACTGAGTCCAATGATGCAGTCCAGGGTCTTTTACTCACAGTTGTTATCCAAGTCACTTCTGTCAGCAAGGACTGCCCGAGATGTGCTGCGTCCACCAGGTGAGGAGCTCGGTCAACCCCCAGGCAATTCAGTAGTATGGCACAGGACCACCTTCTGTCCTTTCTCTGGCCTCTCATGCCCCACCAGTGTCCTGACTTCTGTCCAGCTACCGCGGACTGTGTCGGGTAAGCGTTGTCCTTCACTTCCCGCTATCCTTTATGGTGCCTTCCTAGCTAGTTTAGCGGGGGGTCGCACCCATAAATGGTCACAACCTCCGGTTCTTGACTGAGGGTAGATTCGCCTCCACCAACTTAGGGATCCGGTACCTTTCCACAGCCTGACCCTTTCACCCGGTATAATGGGGTATGCAACGGTTGCTGACCGTTCTGCACTCTTAGGGTCCCTTCTGCCTTCTTGTTTCTGGAGCCCTTCCACTCCTCTGTCTCTTCTCCTTCCTTCTTTCTCCTCTTCTCCTCTCTGGCCCCAGCCTTTTCTCTAGGCCTGCCTCGTGGAGCTGAGTGTTAGAACCCTCCATGACTTTCTGCCTATATAATCTAGCTCCGCCCTTCTGGCCTTGCTGGACTTCAGTGTTACATTTACTCTTAAGCTAGCCAGGTGCCTTTTACATAACTCTGTAGTTTGCTTGGTCTTTGAACCACTAGCACTTTTTGTTTGTTTGTCTTTGCTCTGCTACAATTTCTGCTAGGAGGTGTCCAATTATATCCCAGTCCTTAGTTCTTGTAGGGACCCCTCCCTTATATCTATAGGTCTGCGTTCAGACTAGCCAAGGACTTTGGCGGGTCTGTTCACAAGGAACAGGTCCCCCGCTGCATCGTAGGGAATCAGCTTAGTCCTATTGTAGGGACAGTTTTCCTATCTTTCCTTAGTGCTTGTAGCAGTTCGTAACAGTAAGTCCAGCCCAAAAAAACACTCTAAGGAAAGAAATCCAGATTTCAGCATGGTGTCGGTTCAGGAGTTGGCTCAACGCCTGTAGGGACTGTCTTTGGTGGTGGCCGAGCTCCAGCAACACGTGAGTAGCTGTCCTGGAGCACATTTTGTTGAACCGAAGGTAGAACTGCCAGATTTTTTTTATGGTAAACAGCAAGATTTTTTTTCCTTTAACCGCTTAAACCCCCGAGGGTGGTTTGCACGTTATTGACCAGGCCAATTTTTACAATTCTGACCACTGTCATTTTATGAGGTAATTACTCTGGAACGCTTCAACGGATCCCCCTGATTCTGAGACGGATCCCCCTGATTCTGAGATTGTTTTTTCGTGACATATCGTACTTCATGATTGTGGTTACATTTCTTCGATATCACTTGCGTTTATTTGTGAAAAAAATGGAAATTTGGCAAAAATTTTGAAAATTTTGCAATTTTCAAACTTTGAATTTTTATGCCCTTAAATAAGAGAGATATGTCACACAAAATAGTTAATAAATAACATTTCCCACATGTCTACTTTACATCAGCACAATTTTGGAACCAAAATTTTTTTTGTTAGGGAGCTATAAGGGTTAAAAGTTGACCAGCGATTTCTCATTTTTCCAACAAAATTTACAAAAACATTTTTTTAGGGACCACATCACATTTGAAGTCACTTTGAGAGGTCTTTATGACAGAAAATACCCAAAAGTGACACCATTCTAAAAACTGCACCCCTCAAGGTGCTCAAAACCACATTCAAGAACTTTATTAACCCTTCAGGTGCTTCACAGGAATTTTTGGAATGTGGAAGAAAAAAATGAACATTTAACTTTTTTCACAAAAATGTTACTTTAGACCCAATTTTTTTTATTTTCACAGGGGTGAGAAGAAAAAATGGACCCCAAAATTTGTTGTGCAATTTCCCCTGGGCACGCAGATACCCCATATGTGGGGAAAAAACACTGTTTGGGTGCACGGCAGGGCTCGGAAGGGAAGGAGCGCCATTTGACTTTTTGATTGTAAAATTTGCTTGAATAATTAGCGGATGCCATGTTGCGCTTGGAGAGCTCCTGTGTGCCCAAACATTGGAGCTCCCCCACAAGTGACCCCATTTTGGAAACTAGACCCCCCAAGGCACCTATCTAGATGCATAGTGAGCACTTGGAACCCCCAGGGGCTTCACAAATTGATTCGTAAAAATGAAAAAGTGTTGTTTTTTTTCACTTTTTCATTTTTACAAATACCCGATGGAGATTGGGGCGATGTCACCCCACTCTCAGGAAAAAGACCGCAGGTTTGCTAAGGGATTATGTTTTTATTGCGGTAAATCTGACCACTTTATTAAGAACTGTGTGCTTCGTTTGAACAAAGGAAAAAAAAGGTCAGTTACACCCGTATAGCTTGTTTAAACTCAAAAGGAGTATTTCTTTCTGGAAGCACCTCATTCCAGGAGGAGTTGATTGAATTTCGGGTATTTGTGGATTGTGGTTCTATACTCAATGTGATTGATGAGGGATTTTTGGAAAAATTTAAATTAGAATCCAAACTTTTGTCATCCCCTATTTCTGTGGTTGCTGTTGATGGCTCTCCCTTGAAATGTATTACTCACAAGGTTTTTGAAATTCCCCTCACCATTAATGGTATTCACCAAGAGAATTTGGATTTGGCGGTATTAAATAATTTGCCTTCTCCAGTGGTTTTGGGGTTACCTTGGTTAAAATTGCACAATACTAGACTGGTCTACCAATGAAATTAAGTCTTGGAGTCCTAAGTGTTATGATAGATGTTGTAACGGTTGCATTGCGGCTGTGGAAAGAGGGGAATTACCTGTACCTATTCAGGATTTTTGGAAGTTTTTTTCTGAGGAGGAGTCGCAAGTTTTGCCTCCTCATAGGGACTATGATTGTACTATTGAGTTTGTCCCTGGAGCTACTCTTCCCATGAGTCGCTTATTTAATCTGACTATCCCTGAGAGAAAGGCCTTGGAGGAATACATACAGACAAGCTTGGCCGCCGGTCACATTAGACCTTCTAAGTCACCTGTGGCTGTTGGATTTTTTTTTGTAAAAAAAAAAGGACGGCGGTTTACGTCCATGTCTCGACTTTCGCAAAATAAATAAAATTACAGTACGCAATTCCTACCCACTGCCATTAATTCCTGACTTGTTCAACCAGTTAGTGGGGGCCAAGTGGTTCTCTAAAATTGATATCCGGGGGGCATACAATTTGTTACGTATGAAGGAAGGTGATGAGTGGAATACTGCTTTTAACACTCCGGTGGGTCATTTTGAGAATCTGGTTATGCCTTTTGGTCTTACCAACGCACCAGCATTTTTTCAGAACCTTATTAATGACATCCTCAGACCGTTGCTTGGTAAGAATGTGGTGGTGTATTTGGATGACATTTTGATTTATTCGCCTGATCTGGAGTCTCATTGGCAGAGCGTACGTGAGGTATTGCAATTGATAAGTGACAATTCACTTTTTGCTTAGCTGGAGAAATGTGAGTTCGCTGTGCAGAGAATTAGTTTTTAGGCTACATTATCTCCAGCGAGGGCTTTGAGATGGACCCGATGAAGGTTCAGGCTGTGCAGGAATGGCCTAGGCCTATTGGTTTGAAATCGATACAGAGATTTTTGGGTTTCGCCAATTATTACAGAAAATTCATTAAGAATTTTTCTTTAATTGTTAAGCCGCTGACCGATCTCACCAGGAAAGGTGCAAATACGGTCCAGTGGACTACTGAGGCCATTGAAGCTTTTGTGTATCTCAAGGAGAGGTTCAGTTCTGCCCCCATCCTTATGCAGCCTGATGAGACCAAGCCTTTTTTGGTTGAGGTTGATGCTTCTTCGGTGGGGGTCGGTGCTGTTTTGTCTCAGGAAAACAAGGATGGAGTACATCCCTGTGCTTTTTTTTCAAAAAAATTTTCTGAGACCGAACTTAATTACGATTTCGGTAATCGGGAATTGCTGGCGATTAAACTCGCATTTGAACATTGGCGTCATCTCTTGGAAGGTGCTAAATTTCCCATTCAGGTTTTCACTGATCGTAAGAATCTGATCTATCTTGATGCTGCCAAGCGCTTGAATGCCCGTCAGGCTAGGTGGGCACTTTTTTTTTTCGCGGTTTAATTTTTCTGTTACTTACATCCCAGGTACCAAGAATGTAAAAGCTGATGCTTTATCTCGCAGTTTTTCTCCCATGGTTGGTACCGAGGAGGAGGAGAGCATTTTACAGGAAGGTGTTGTGATAGCAGCATTGGACTCCGCTTTGGAAGATGGGATTCTGAAAGCCCAGGAGGATGCCCCATCTAACACTCCCCATGGGAGGTTGTTTGTGCCTAGGAACTTTAGGAGAGATTTGTTTGTGGAGTGTCATGAGTCTCGGTTGGCAGGTCATCCAGGAATTTCGGAGACTAAGAGACTTGTAGGTCGCAGTTTTTGGTGGCCTGGGTGGCAGAAGGAAGTCATTAAGTGGGTGCGTCAATGTACTGTGTGTGCTAGATCTAAGTCTTCACATGCTCCTGCTGCGCGGTTGCTTTGCCCTCTGGAGGTTCCTAGTGCACCTTGGACGCATCTTGCTATGGATTTTATTACTGACCTTCCTGCCTCTGAGGGTTTCACTGTCATCTGGATGGTCGTGGACCGTTTTAGCAAGATGTGTCACTTGGTTCCCTTCATCAAACTGCCCTGCGCTAAGACACTCGCTAAGGCTTTTGTTAAGGAAATTGTCAGGCTCCATGGCGTTCCTACCGACATTGTTTCTGATAGGGGACCTCAGTTCGTGGCTCGTTTTTGGCGTGCCTTTTGTGACAGGTTGGGAGTTCATTTGTCGTTTTCATCTGGATATCATCCTGAGTCTAATGGACAGACAGAAAGAAAGAACCAGGATGTTGAACAGTTTTTGCGTTGTTTTGTGGCTGACAATCAAGAGGGGTGGTCTGAGTTTCTGCCACTGGCTGAATTTGCTCTTAACAACCATACATCCTCTTCTGCTGGGTGTTCTCCTTTTTTTGGGAGACATCCGTCGTTTGGGTCATTCTCCAAATTGGTATCGGCTGTGCCGGAGGAGAATTTTTCCGGTGATTTGGAGAGAGTTTGGACTGATGTACGTTGTAACCTTCAAGAGGCTAACAAAAAATCCAAGAGGTACTTTGACAGGAAACGTCAAGAGGTTTTGTTTACGGTTGGTGACATGGCTTGGTTGTCCTCTAAGAATCTGCGGTTGAGGATTCCTTCTAAGAAATTGGGCCCGAAGTTTGTAGGGCCGTTTAAGGTGCTTCAGGTAGTTAACCAATCTGCTGTTAGGTTGGAGGTTCCTACCTCCTGGAAGATTAATCCGGTGTTTCGTGTTTCCTTATTGAAAAAAGCTGATGTTTCTGATAGGGACGGTGGTGGAAGACGGTGAATATGAAATTTCTTGCATTCTTAATTCTAGATGGCATAGAGGGAGATTGCAGTATCTCGTCGCTTGGAAAGGTTTCGGTCCCGAGGATAACTCCTGGGTAAGAGCGGATGATGTCTCTGCTCCTAGACTTGTCGGAGCGTTTCACAGGAGGTTTCCTGATAGACCAGCGGCTGGAGGATCCGGAGGATCCTCATAGAAGAGGGGGTACTGTTAGAACCCTCCTGTTAGTTTTTTTCTATTTTGTTGGTCACATGACTTTCTGCCTATATAATCCAGCTCTGCCCTTCTGGCCTTGCTGGACTTCAGTGTTACATTTACTCTTAAGCTAGCCAGGTGCCTTGTACCTTACTCTGTAGTTTGCTTGGTCTTTTGACCACTAGTACTTTTTGTTTGTTTGTCTTTGCGCTGCTACAATTTCTGCTAGGAGGTGTCCAATTATATCCCAGTCCTTAGTTCTTGTAGGGACCCCTCCCTTATATCTATAGGTCTGCGTTCAGACTAGCCGAGGACTTTGGCAGGTCTGTTCACAAGGAACAGGTCCCCCGCTGCATCGTAGGGAATCAGCTTAGTCCTATTGTAGGGACAGTTTTCCTATCTTTCCTTAGTGCTTGTAGCAGTTCGTAACACTGAGCTTAGCCTGAGCTGCTGCTCCCTGTCAGCTCTCTCTCCCTTCTGCTCTGACTGAACTTCTCTTCGACTTAAGATGGCTCCCACCTTTTATCTGCTTCTCGGTGCCTGAGCTCTGGTGACCTGCACCCAATGAGCTCCTTCCTGTGCTCCAGAAACCACCCCCTTTCTGCTCCTACACCACTGGGTTCTCTTCCCCCTCCCCACTCCAGCCAGGGACATGGTCAGTTGTGCCCACAGCTGGGAGCACCGTCGAGCTGTCCCCCGGAAATGGGGTATGTGTATGTGTGTGCATGCAGCTAACTGAGCCCTGGTCCACACTCCATCCTTACCTGGGAGTGGAATATCACACCTCTGGATGAGGTGCAATACCCCTGTGGCAACCGAGCCCTCGGGGCGCCACAACTGCATATGTGGGGCCCCTGAGGGTTCAGTCGCCACAGAGATACTGCATCTCACCCCGAGGTGTGGTGTCTCCCTTCTCTCAGGTAAGGAGGGAGTGCTGCATGGAACCCCAACCACCTACATCCAACACAACACTGCTCCAGGCCAGCCGGAGGGGCAAGATGCAATGTAGTTTTCTGCTGAGCCCTGACACTGGCTGGAGTAGGGGGGAACCCAAAGGTAGGGGGAACCAATAGTGGGTGTGGGTGGAGGAAACAGTTACACGGAGCACATATACAGTAAGTATATATTAGGAAGCCATATTAGGTCTAGAGAGGAGTTCAGTCGAGTACAGTCCGGGACCAGAGGCTCAGTCAGAGCTCTGCTCCACAAGTTGGGGCCCAGGATAGAGGCCCAGAGGGGAGCAGGGAACAGGCTCCATTCTACTTAAAGGATCCCAGGGGGTACGGCGCGTGCAGGACGGCACCCGTACGCCCCGCTCCTGCCAGGTGATCAGGAGGGATCGGTTGCTACACTCAAAACCCCAGGGGGTCAGGTTGGTCCCGGATTCGACGTACTGTGAGGACTTCAGCATACCCAATCGGGAATGAGAGTGAGCAGCGTAGGGCAGCGGTGAGAAGGACCGAGTGTGGAAAAGGTCAAGATAGGTACATATGAAAGTGGGGTTCCGCCAGGTATTCCTAAATTTGCTGAGAAAGGACTGAACCCCTGCCCGGTGAACGCAGCGCGACGAGGGAGGCCTTCCCCTGCAAAGTGCATTTGTGAATTACCTAAGAACTGTAAGTAAAGCCCTGGATGACTGCATGAAGTGCCTCTGTCTGTTTCTGTACTGACGCGCCCCCTGGGCCGTGGGGATACCCGGAGCCGGGCCTTGTAGATGCTGGGGGTTGTAGTCACCGTGGCAGTGACCCGGTCCGTGACCCAGGGCGGTCAAACCAGGGTAGTCTATGTGTCTCAGTTATAGATAGTCCGACTACGCCACCTGTGGAATGTGGTTATTGGGAACCGCCGCTGCGGAGCAGTCCACTGAAGCTGATGGTATGTGCAGCAAGGTGATGTAACTCCCCACAGGAAGAGTAGAGCTTCAGGGCAGCGTGAATGGATGATGGTGGTGATAGTGCCTGGATCAGTAATGATAACACGGAGCCTTTGCAGTGCAGTCCTAGGGTCTTTGCTGGTGGTAATTATATAGGACCCAACGGGAGTACTTGCTAGGGATGAGGGCATGGTCAGTCTGGGAGCAGTCTGGGAGCAATCCTAGAATTCCCCTGGTCAGGTGGAGTTGTAGGCCTGCTGTTCTGACTGTACTCTTTTGGCTATCCCGCTTATAGTCGTGTTGTAGCCCACGTCCCTGAGTGTAACGTGCTGCTCACCCGTATGGCTGGCGACTCAGAATATTACAAACTTTACAGTCTTTATAGGTCATGGTATCATCCGTAACCAGGTGTACATTTCACTGAAGGTGTAGTTTGAGGGACCCGTCCCAAACACTCCACGGAGGCCCTGGGGTGGCTACAGGGCATTGATGATCCGGAGTTGGACCACGTCTTCAGCCACCTCCACGGGTTTTTGTTCTGTGGTCTGGTGAAAAGGGGCACTTTACAGGTGCAACTATTTACAAGGTAAGTTTTTGGTTACTCATTGTCCATAACCTGATAGTCCTTTAACCCTGTCGGGTAACTGGAAAAACATGGTTAATACACACATAAAACAATTCAACATTACAGTTATAGTTACATTTAAATTCTCCAACGAGCAGGGATCTGACCTCTGGTGCTTCTGGTAGACCTACGGAGTACACTTTCTGTCAGTGCTCTACCTTGGTCCCCTGTATTTACCCCTGGTGTGGTGGGTAGTGTTAAGCCACCCCCGTAGTGTTCGAGTTCGGTTCGGTTCGTCGAACACCCGTGTGTTCGCCGAACTGTTCGTCGAACTGTTCGTCGAACACCTTCGAACACCGTTAAAAAGAATGGCAGGCAAACAAAAACACATAGAAACACATAGAAAACACCTTCAAAGGTGTCCAAAAGCTGACAAACTGCTCAGAAGACACAACTAACACATGGAAAAGTGACAAGTACATATAGTCATGCGAAAAGAAAAGAGGTGGAGGAGTAAAAGGAGGGGGAGACACAGATATAGGCATGTCATGCAATTCTAAAATCCAAAAAGTGAGAAGCCGACACGTTCAGTCCGCTCCTGCCCGTGCCACCTCCGCGTCGCCGGGTTTGTGCCAGAGCCGCGGTGAACCCTGACGGCCAGCCCCCCTCTCCCAATACTGGTGCCTGTCCGCTGGTGGGTCGAGCGAGTCCCCCTGTGGTGGAGGCAGCTCTAAGCTTTTTAATTTAAATTGTCTCTCTAATTTGAATGAATACACTTTAAATCCATTTACAAGGATCTATTGGAGGGCAAGTCTCATGCCAGCAGCCGCGTAATTCCAGCTCCAGTAGCGTCCACTAAAGCTGCTGCAGTTAAAAAGCTTTTATAAGGATCGAGCTCGGCTGTCCACCGCAAGGCATCCTACTGCCAGTCCCAGCCCCTATGCCTTGGGGTGCCTCCTGATGCTCTTCACTGAGTATCCCGTGGTCCCGAAGCATTTCCTTTGAAAAAATTAAGTGTCCAAACTACAGGTGGTGTAGCTTGCTTAACAGCCGGGATAATCCGCTGACTAGCAGACACTGCTACTAGGCACAAAGTATTTCCTGGGCTAGATGCAGTTAAAAATTTGTAATTAGATACTCTCGTTGGATGCTGAGAAAGCATTCCATAGAGTCTCCTGGCACGCCATATATGATTCTCTTAAAAAGCTTGGGGTAGGGGTCTAGGGGACCCTTTCATAGCCAAAATCACGGCCCTGTATCGCAATACGTCACCTAGGCTGAAGATAAATGGAACTGTAGCACCCTGAGGGCTCGGTTGCTACAGAGGTATTGCACCTCACCCAGACGTGTGATATCTCACTCTCAGGTAAGGATGTAGTGTGGATCAGGACCCGACACCTGCATGCATTACACCATATTACCGTGGGGCAGGGCGACCAATATGCCCCTGAGATGGGCACGACAGTCCCTGTCCCTGGCTGGAGTGGGGGGAGGGAACACTGAGGAAGGGGAACCCTGTAGTGCAGGAGCAGGGAGGAAGCAGTTCCTGGGTGCATTGAGAAGGGAGTATAAAAGGTGGGCACCACCTTAGTTCAGTGCAGAGAAGTCTGAGCAGAAGTGGCAGGGAGCAGGGGCTCTGCATGAGCTCTGCTCCGGAGGTGGGCCTAGTAACAGAGGCCCAGGCCTGGAAGAGGGAGAAGGAAGGAAGAGGAGCGGAGAAGGCTCCAGGAACGAGGAACGAAGGGATCCCAGGGGTGCGGACGGGCGAGTCACCACCGCACGCCCGAATCCACCTGCGTGGAGGGGTCAGGCCAAAGGGGGAGACCGGTCCCCGAAACTAGTGGAGGCAGGAAACGACCCTCAGCTAGAAACAGGAGGCTGTGACATTTTATGTGGCGCAGCCCCTCGCTACACCCGCTAGGAAGGCACCACATAGGGTCAGGGAAACTGGCGCCAAGTTTACCAAGAGGAGGCCCGAGGCAGCCGGACAGAAGGGTTGGTAAGAAAGGCCAGACAAAGGACACACAAAGAGGGTCCTGTGAAGCGCTCCAAAGCTATCTGGGAGTTGTCTGAGCCCCTCACCTGGTGAGCACAGTACGACGTGGGCAGCCGTTACCTGCAGACGTGGTCTGGATAATAAGAACTGTGAGTAAAGGCCCTGGACTGCATCACTGACTCCGTGTCGTTACTGCTGCTGCCCTGCACCATCACCCCCATCCTCCGCATACACTGCCCTGAGGCTATACTCCTCCCGTGGGGAGTTATGCTACGCTCTGCTGCACCCACAACACCAGCCTCAGCGGTCTGCCCTGGAGCGGCGGTTCACTCTGACCGCAATCCACGGGTGGCGTAGTCGGACATTTAAACATCAAAACCACATAAATAGTTCCGCCACTGGTTTGACCGCCCTGAGCCACGGAACCGGGTCGCCGCCACGGAGACTACAACCACCAGCATCCACCAAAAAGGGTCCGGCTCCGGGTGTCCCAAGGCCCAGGGGGCGCGTCAGAACATTTTCATCACCTTTCACAATCACCAATGGGACAAGGCAGGGATGTTCTCTGTCCCCTCTCTTATACATCCTAGTGACGGAGCACCTGCTCTCATCAATTCGCCATAACCCCAATATTAGGTGGATTGAGGTGGGAGGCACCGAGTACAAGTGCTCTCTATTTGCTGATGATGTCCTAGTATATATCACTCAATCACATATATCCATCCATGCTGTTATGGCTGAAATAGATCACTTTGTTACATGGTCAAATTTTAAAATCAATGCAGCGAAGTCTGAGGCCCTCGATGTCTCCCTCCCCAAATCCATATAGGATTCCATCCAGTCCAACTTTCCCTTTGCCTGGCCCTCACAGGGTATCAAATACTTAGGAATTCCTATTCATAGAGACCTCTCCCATCTATGTTATCTTAATTTTGGGCCCTTTATTGAACAACTCCATACAGACCACGGTTGGCAAGTTAGAACTGTAAGATTCACTACGTGAACCACTGGTGTTTTGTGGAAAAGCACATGTACACTGTGTTCCAAATTATTATGCAAAAAGTGTTTAGGAGTGATAAGGGAAGAATTTGTTTGTTTGTCAGTTAAACTCATTGATGGTGATGTGTGTCAGGGCTCTTTATATCACTGTAAGCAATTGCAGACACCTGTGCTAATTAGTTTGGCAGGTGTGTCCAATGAAAGACAAGACTACTTAAGAAGGCTGTCTCACATTATTAAGCAGCCTACATTTTCTGCCAAAATGGGAAAGAAAAAGGATGTGTCGGCTGCTGAGAAGCAACAAATTGTGGAGTGTTTAGGTCAAGGCATGACTACAATCAACATTGTGCGATGATCAGGATGAAGTGTCTTGGCAATCAAGAAGTATGTAGCTGATTCACAGTACACACGTGTGCATGCTGATAAGGGCAAATTGAGGACTCTTTCCTACAGGCAATTACGTCAGGTTGAAAGAGCAGCGGCAAAAAGCCTTGTCATAGCAGCAGACAAGTTTTGAAGCTGCTGGTGCCTCCAACATCCCCCGAACAACAAGATGCAGGGTCCTTCAGAGGTTTGCAGCTGTGCATACGCCATCCTGTCGACCTCCTCTATCCACTTCACACAAGCAGAAACGGCTCCAGTGGGCCAAACAATACATGAAGACTGATTTCAAAACTGTTTTGTTCACGGATGAGTGCCGTGCAGCGCTCGATGGTCCAGATGGATGGAGTGGAGGATGGCTGGTTGATGGACACCCCACGCAAACACGGCTACAGCGCCAACAAGGAGGAGGTGGAGTAATGTTTTGGGCTGGAATCATGGGGAGAGAGATTGTCGGCCCCTTTAGGATCCCTGAAGGCGCTAAAGATGTACTCCATAATGTATGTGTATTTTCTCAAACAGCACTTCCTGCCATGGTTCAAGAAGAAGAACCGTGTATTTCACAGCAAGATCATTTTTTTGCATGATAATGCACCATCTCATGCTGCACATAAAACATCTGCATCTCTGGCTGATATGGGCATAAAAGGGGACAAACTTATGGTGTGACCCCCATGCTCCCCTGACCTCTACCCCATTCAGAACCTTTGGAGCATCATTAAAAGGAGTGTCTATGATGGCGGGAGGCAGTTCACATCTAAGCAACAGCTCTGGGAGGGTATTCTGTCCTCATGCAAAACAATTGAAGCAGAAACCATCCAAAACCTGACAAATTCAATGGACGAGAGAGTTCAGAAGCTCCTTTCGAACAAGGGGTCCTATGTGAAAATGTAACATCACCTAGAATAAAGTTTTGAGTTGAAAACTGTTTGATTTCAGTTTCTAACAACCTGCTAATGCTTATAATTTCAAAAATGACCATTTTTTTGGTCTTTATTAAAATGAAAAGGTTGATCGAAAAGTTTGGGGGATCTAAGAGTGTGTCAACCCAGTAGTCATGATTACTTCGAATTCTGACAATATGAGGGTCATGCTGCAGGTAGTGCAGCAAGAAGGCACTTATGTGTCTTGCGCATCTCGGAGCCCCAAAATTATTTTCCTGGCTAGATGCAGCTAAAAATTATTATTAATTTTAAATCTGGTGAAGCTTTAGTATAGATGGCCTAATAGGATCAGTGCTGCACACTGCTACAAAGCCCAAATTATTTTCCAGTCAAGATACAGATAAACATGATTAGTAATTTTAAATCTGGTGGAGCTTATTATAGATGGCCTAATAGAATCAGTGCTGCACACTGCTACAAAGCCCAAATTATTTACCAGATAAACATGATTAGTAATTTGAAAGCTTAAAACGGTTAGCAGGGTGATTTTAACCAATCATCAAGCTTTTACTCTCCCCAGGATGACACAGGGGTAGAAAAGTCGTTTCGGATCCATGATTTGTTCATCCTTATGAACGTGAGTCTGTCTACATTATCAGTGGAGAGCCGCGTGCGCTTATCTGTCAGCACACCACCAGCAGCGCTGAACACACGTTCAGACAGAACGCTGGCTGCGGGGCATGACAAGATCTCCAAGGCGTAAGTGGCTAGCTCCGGCCATTTATCCAGATTGGAAGCCCAAAAAGAGCAAGGGTCCAGTGACACAGTCATGGCTTCAATGTTTACTTGGAGATACTCTTGTACCATCGTCTCTAGGCGTTGACTATGTGTCAGACTTCTTGTCTCCTGTGGCCTTGCAAAGGATGGGCTAAAAAAGTGGTGAAATGATTCCGCAAAATTGATGTTACCAGCAGATACTGTGGTTCTGTTACGGTTTGAGTGCTGAACACTTGACGGTCCCATGGTTGGCAAGTTGGAACTCTGAGATTCACTACGTGCACCACTGGTATTTTGTGGAAAAGCACATGTAAGATTCTGCAACAGTCTCTGCTGATACTCCTGCATGCGTGCATCCCTTTCTATGGCAGGAATAATTTCTGCAAATTTACTTTTGTACCGGGGATCTAACAGTGTGGCAACCCAGTAGTCAGGATTATTTCTAATTCTCACAATTCGAGGGTCATGTTGCAGGTAGTGCAGCAAGAAGGCACTCATGTGTGTTGCGCATCCAGGAGCACCAAGTCCCTGTTGTGTTGGTGGCGAGGTAACAATCATGCTTCCTTCCTCTGTCCTCTCCCCCCAACCTCGCACAACAGAAATGTGATCAAGGTCTCCCTCATCTGATGAGTCTTCCATCAGTTCGTCCTCCACTTCTTCCTGGGCTCCTGCACCTTCCTCACTAGTTTGGCTGCTACCATGCACCCTGGTAAAACCATCTCCCCCACCCTCACATGCCTGCCGCCTTGGTGCTGCCGACCGTCTGGACCTTGCAGATGTTAGCCCTTCCGCATACAACTCCTCCTCCTCTACTTCCTCCACCTCATCTTGTGCCACCACCTGACTCCGAATTCTGTTTAACATGTGCTCCAGCATGTAAATCACCGGAATAGTCATGCTGATAATGGCATCGTCAGCACTAAACATCTTCGTCGCCATTTCAAAACTGTGCAGAAGGGTGCATAGGTCCCTGATCTGAGACCACTCCTCCAGCGTGATTTGCCCCACCTCTGGATCTCGTTGGCCCAGGCTATACGTCAGAACGTATTGCACCAGGGCTTGTCGGTGCTGCCACAGTCGCTGCAACATGTGCAGAGTTGAATTCCACCGGGTAGGCACATCGCATTTTAGCCGGTGAAGTGGCAGGCCCAACAACTTCTGTAGAGATGTAAGTCGCTGAGCTGCGGGATGCGAACGGCGGAAGTGAGCACACAGCGACCGTGCCCTCTGCAGAAGGCCATCTAGTCTGGGATAGTGGGCTAAAAATTGCTGGACAACCAGGTTCAACACGTGAGCCATACAAGGCACGTGTGTGACATTGCCCCAGCGAAGGGCCGCACCCAGGTTTGCAGCATTGTCGCACACGGCCTTCCCTGGTTTCAGGTCCAGTGGAGACAACCATTCATGAAATTGGTTCTCCAGAGCTGACCACAACTCCTCAGCTGTGTGACTCACATTTCCCAGACATTTCAATGTAAAAACCGCCTGATGATGTTGAGCCCTACTGCCAGCATAGTAAGGAGGTGTGCAGGATCCCTTCTGCGCAGTTAGAAAGCTTGTGGCATGACCAGACAGGCTTTGGGTGCAGGTGGAAGACCGAGAGGAGGTTGAGGAGGCAGAAGCAGTGGAGGAACTTTGACATAAAGAGGATTGATGCACAACTCGTGGGGACGGCAAGACTTGGACAGCAGCCCCTTGTCCTGCTGTCACCATAGTTACCCAGTGCCCAGTCAGCGACATGTAACGCCCCTGTCCATGCCTACTCGTCCAAGTGTCTGTGGTGAAATGCACCCTGTCACACACAGAGTTTTTCAAAGAAGCGGTGATGTTGTGTGCGACATGCTGGTGGAGCGCAGGCACACCTTTCTTTGAGAAGTAGTGCCGACTGGGCATCTGGTACTGGGGCACTGCGACGGACATAAGGTCTCGAAAATCCTCTGTGTCCACCAGGCGGAAAGGCAGCATTTCTGTAGCCAAGAGCTTGCAGATGGTGAAATTCAACCTTTTAGCTTTCTCATGGCTAGGAGGAAATGGTCTTTTACTTGTCCACATCTGAGGGACCGAGGGCTGGCTATTGTGCTTAGACGGGGTTGATAAGGGTGTCCCCGGCAAACTGCCGGTCTGTGAGGAAGATGCAGGCGGACATGTTAGGTTGCCTTGATCCAAAGGTGGTGCTATCGATGTCGGACAGCGCTCAACACCAGCTGGTGTTACCACCTCCAAAGAAAATGATGACCTGCCAATCACGCTGGCTGTTGCGGGTAAAGAGGTGGCAGGTCTGCGCCCCAAAACAGGTGTGACTGCTATCCCCCCAGTCACAGAGGATGAAGAGGCCGCGGATGCACAAGATATGGCAGACGGTGGTTGGCCCGGCCGGCTAGGCCGCATTGTAGCACACTGAGCTTCCCACTGCAACTTATGCTTCATGTCCATGTGCCGGTTCATGCATGAAGTACTCAAACTATGTATTTTTTGGCCTCTACTTAGCTTTTGCTGACAAATGTTACAGATAACACGAGTTGGGTCATCTTTATCGATCTGAAAAAATGCCCAGGCTATGCAAGGCTTAGCACCCATGCGACCTGAAGAGCCACCACGACTTGTGGTGAGAGGCAGAGTTGTGTTTGAGGATGCAGTTGTTGACGTGCTTCCAGTACTACGTCCCTGTCCAGGAAGGCGCAACCTGACCTCGTCGTCACTAGCATCTTCCTCCACCTCCTCTGCTGACCTCATCTCTTGGCTGACTGTGGGTTGACAGTAAGTGGGATCTCCAACCTCATCATCATCACCCTGTGCGTTATCACACCCGTCGTCCTCAGAGCCAACCTGTTCCTGCCCTGACAAAAAACTAAAGTTGTCGCTCCAATCAGGTATTTGAGTCTTATCATCGTCTTCCTCATTGTCTCCACCAACAGGAGTTACAGTTTGGGAATGAGGGTCTACATTATGGTCAGAACCTTCTGCGTCTGGTCCTGGATCCGACTCATAAAGATTCTGGGCATCAGTGCAGATCATTTCCTCGTCTGGATTCACAGAAGCGCTGGAGTCGACCTCTGATTCCCAGGCTATAGTATGAGTAAACAGCTCTGCAGACTCAACCATCTGTTCTACCTCATACTCAGACGGGCAGCTGGAGATTTGGGAGCTGTGAGGAAGCAAGTGCGATTGGGGTGACACCTTTGAGGACTGGAGTATTTGTGATGTTGAAGTTGATGTGGAGGAGAGCCCACTTAAAGGAGCACTTGATATCCGTTGAAGCACCTGCTGTTTTTGTGCCTCATCTGGAATTTGTAGCGATTGGCGTGGCCGTAAGAAAGGGATCTTATCACATTGTCCGCTAAAAGAAGTAGACATTTTAGTTTGGCAGGAAGATGGTCTTTCTTCTGCAGATGTTACTGTTGCTTTAACACCTACCCCACGGACACAACCTTTTTTCCCCTTCCCAACATGCCTTTTCCCCTTTCCACCAGCAGCAGGCCTTTTTCCACTCATTTTGGTGGTTAGCTAATTCACAACTCTGGAGTTGTTTGCACAAAAAAACAATGGATGGGAACCAAGCAGAGCTGAGTGGCCAAACTGTGGTATTAGGCCAAAACTATTGGCTGGGTTAGATGCAGAAAAAAATTATATTCAATTTGCAACCTGATGGAGGTCAGTATAGATGGACTAATAGAGCAAGTCCCACACACAGCTAGAAGCCCAAATATTTTTTCAGAGGTAGATGCAGAAAAAATTTTTATTCAGTTTGCAACCTGATGGAGGTCAGTATAGATGGACTAATAGAGAAAGTCCCACACACTGCTAGAAGGCCAAATATTTTTTCAGAGCTAGATGCAGACAAAAAATTATTTTGAATTTGCAACCTGATGGAGGTCAGTATAGGTGGACTAATAGAACAAGTCCCACACATTGCTAGAAGGCCAAATATTTTTTCAGAGCTAGATGCAGAAAAAAATTATATTCAGTTTGCAACCTGATGGAGGTCTGTATAGATGGATTAATAGAACAAGTCCCACACACAGCTAGAAGCCCAAATATTTTTTCAGAGGTAGATGCAGATAAAAATTATTTTTAATTTGCAACCTGATGGAGGTCAGTATAGATGGACTAATAGAGAAAGTCCCACACACTGCTAGAAGGCCAAATATTTTTTCAGAGCTAGATGCAGATAAAAATTATATTCAATTTGCAACCTGATGGAGGTCAGTATAGATGGACTAATAGAACAAGTCCCACACACAGCTAGAAGCCCAAATATTTTTTCAGAGGTACTGTAGATGCAGATAAAAATTATTTTTAATTTGCAACCTGATGGAGGTCAGTATAGATGGACTAATACAACAAGTCCCACACACAGCTAGAAGCCCAATATTTTTTCAGAGGTAGATGCAGATAAAATATATTCAGTTTGCAACCTGATGGAGGTCAGTATAGATGGAGTAATAGAACAAGTCCCACACACAGCTAGAAGCCCAAATATTTTTTCAGAGGTAGATGCAGATAAAAATTATTTTTAATTTGCAACCTGATGGAGGTCAGTATAGATGGACTAATAGAGAAAGTCCCACACACTGCTAGAAGGCCAAATATTTTTTCAGAGCTAGATGCAGATAAAAATTATATTCAATTTGCAACCTGATGGAGGTCAGTATAGATGGACTAATAGAACAAGTCCCACACACAGCTAGAAGCCCAAATATTTTTTCAGAGGTACTGTAGATGCATATAAAAATTATTTTTAATTTGCAACCTGATGGAGGTCAGTATAGATGGACTAATAGAGAAAGTCCCACACACTGCTAGAAGGCCAAATATTTTTTCAGAGCTAGATGCAGAAAAAAATAATATTCAGTTTGCAACCTGATGGAGGTCAGTATAGATGGACTAATAGAGAAAGTCTCACACACTGCTAGAAGGCCACATATTTTTTCAGAGGTAGATGCAGAAAAAAATATATTCAGTTTGCAACCTGATGGAGGTCTGTATAGATGGATTAATAGACCAAGTCCCACACACAGCTAGAAGCCCAATATTTTTTCAGAGGTAGATGCAGAAAAAAATATATTCAGTTTGCAACCTGATGGAGGTCAGTATAGATGGACTAATACAACAAGTCCCACACACAGCTAGAAGCCCAATATTTTTTCAGAGGTAGATGCAGAAAAAAATATATTCAGTTTGCAACCTGATGGAGGTCAGTATAGATGGACTAATAGAATGATGCTATGCCCAAAAGATTTAACTTCACTAGTTGCAGTAAAAAAATTGGTATTCTATACACAGGTGGTATATCTTGCAACACAGATAGGCTACTCCACTGACTAACACACTCTGCAATAGGCCAAAAAGGATTAGCTTTGCTAGATTCAGCCAAATGCTGTGAAAAAAACTTGCACAGCACTGGCACAGACCTGCCTGGCAAAAACTGATAGATTGTGGGAGTAAAGACTAATTGTAATTGGAGTCCTTTTCAGGACTAGGTTACATCAGTTCCTATCTATTTAAGAGCACAGACCTGCCTGATAAAAGTCGTAGGAAATGCTGTAACCTAGTCCTTAAAAGGACTGCAATCACAACTATTCCCTACTCCCAAGCTATCTGTAGATTTGTGCGAAAATTGGCTTGAAATTAACAAGGTATAGCGCACACAGCAACAGCGGTGCCGTCTAACACGCAGCTGCAGCAGTGAGAAAATGGTGGCGACGGGGAAAATGGCTTGGTCTTATAGGGCAAGGACATGTGACATACACTGCCAATGACACATGCCCTTGCTTGTGTGAAAAAAAGCACTTCGCTCCGTGTGTGCGCTGCTGATAGGCTGACAGATTGCACCTCCCCACTGCAAATGCGGGAAAGAGAAAAAAAAATGGAGATCTTCATTGTTCCTGCAGAGATCCATCCCCTGCCCCTCCCCCCACCCCGCTGTACACTCAAACTGCGTATTAACATTAATTTTCATCATTACTGAGAAAATATCCAGTTATGATTTTGGTGCACGAACAGTTATCGAACATAACCTCGAACAGCCGAATTTTTCTCAAATTGTTCGTGTTCGCCGAACGGCTCGAACACCGCCCAAAACAGCTTGAATTTGAGATTGGCGAACAGTTCGAGTAGAACAACGCTCATCTCTAGTGGTGGGCTCAATGTTCACCTCACTACAGGTGTTTGGAGGTGTCTCTGGTAGGTTGGGCAGCTTCCTACGGATCCTTTGGCTTACCGTGGGTACGAAAGTCTCACTACTAGCAGAGAGTAGATTCTCCTGGTCTGCTGATGAGGAATCTTCTGTCTCCGGGGCCAATGGTTCTTCCAACTCTACTGGGACTTCTACAGCTTCTTGAGGGGCTGGTTGGAGAAATGTAAGGACTGGCACAACAATGGCATTAATTACTGCTGTCCACGACCGTGGAAATTCTCAGAGTACTGTGCTGACCATTTCTTCCACTTCCTCTGTGGTTTGAGGGATATCTTGGCCTTCTTCAGCATGCTGCAGCTGCTCGGGACATTTCTTCAGGTGATCTCTGGAAACTGTTGCTGTTGTTTCACCTCCATCCTTACTTATGAGGCACACCTTGGTGTTATCATGGTTTGAGGGTAGAATGGTGTACTGCTTTTTTTCCCACTGGTCATCCAATTTATAGAGCCGCCTTTTTCTCTTTAGGACTTGCTCTCCTGGTGACAAGGGGGCAGCAGGTGCATGTGACGCGCCCCCTGGGCCATATTCTTTTAGGGGGAATATCCAGAGCCGGATCAGATGGGGGTTGTAGTCTTCCGAGTGGCTGTGACCCGGTCCGTGCCCAGGGTGTCAAACTGAGTTGTATGTGGTAGTCCTACAGATGTTACTAAGTTCTTAATGTCGACTACGCCACCCGTTGTGTTGCGGTCACTATGGCCGCCGCTGCAGCAGGGTCCGCTGAGGCTGATGGTGCAGGTGCAGCTTTGGTAATATAACCCCCAACGGGTGGGGTATAGCCTCAGGGGGATCAGGTGCAGAGGATGGGAGTTGTGGTGATGCAGTGTAGACGGCAATCAGAGACAGAGTCGGGTTATGCAGTTTAGGATGTTTACTCACTGCTGATGTTCTGGTCACTCCAGCTTCGAGTGACCTCCCGAGCCGTGCTGCGTCCACCAGGTTCTGGATCCAGCCAACTCCCAAATAAGTCCGGAGCGTGACCCTGAGCTCTCCTTCTGTCCTTTCTCTGGCCGTCCCCACTATTGATCCACCCAGGTCCAGCTCCCTCGGGCCTTCTGTTGGGAGACCCTTGGCCTTGGGTTCCCTGACCCTCCTCGTGGTATGCCTTCGTGGTGGATGTGGTGGGTGACCGTGGCAAACGCTGCCCACGGTCTCCGGTCTCTGGCTGGGGAGTGTTTTTGCCCCCACCAGCTTGGGTTCCGGTACCCTGTGCCGACTCTTCACCCGGGGATTTAAGTTGGGTTCTTGGAGTCCTTTTCTTCTGTCTCCCCCTCTGGGTCTCTCTCTCCTCTCCTCTCTCACTCTGGGTCTCTCTTCTCCTCCGCTCGCTGACTTTCTCTCTGCAACTGACCCTGTTCTTAGTTGGTGCCCACCTTATATACACCCTCTATGTGTGAGCTCAGGTGACCAGCACCCAATGAGCTCCTATCTTTACCCAGGCTGCTCCCCCTATCTGCCCCTACACTACTTGGGATGTACCACCCCCCTCCCACTCCAGCCAGGAACAGACTCGGTCGTACCTGCACATTTCTAAGTGGGAGTACCGTCGGCCTGTTCCTCGGAAATGGGATGTGTGTAGTGCATGCAGCCTACCGAGCTCAGTTCCACACTCCATCCTTACCCGGGAGTGGAATATCACACCTCTGGGTTGAGGTGCAATACCCCTGTAGCAGCCGAATCCTCAGGGTGCTACATTCCCCCCTGGTAAATCACAGCACGTCCTCGGGCTGTAAGACATAACACCAAAACATACAAATTTTTGCATAACATATAAAACATATAAAACAACATATATTAGCATAAAACTTTTCAGATAAAACATTCTCGTCGTCTCTTGTTTCTCCTCCGGTCACTGTGCAACTGTTGACCGGGCAAAGTGCGACAGTCTTTCTAGAAAAATGGTTTTCCTATAAAACCGGTAGGGGGCGCTTTAGGACGCGCAACTATATACAAGGATATGGCCGCTCTCAGTCCTCGGCCAGTTAAGGAGGGAAAGGGAATGGCTGCTCACAGTCCTCAGCCTGTGGGATTAAGGGTAAACGGGTAAACAGTTCACTCTGCTGGTCCCAACGGGGACTATATTTGCAGTAACAGTTTCTTTATACCCCGATCGGGTAACTATTTACAGCACCTGCTCCGCTGTACTCAACAACGTCTTCCTCCTGCTCCTTCTTTGGGGATCTCAGCTTCAGACCCGTCCGGATCCTCTTGCTCCTCCTCCTCACATCGCAGCTCCTCCTCTGTCAGGCGATGCACATGGAGGGCGTAAGGTCCTTTGGCACACTTGTGCCGGGTAAAGGTGACCTCGTCCCCGATATAAAGGTCACGACCTCTGTGCCCCTCCGGCAGATGGGACTCCACATCTCTGCGCGTGACAAAGACGTCGCCGGGGGTGTTGTGGTCTCTGATGAAGCCCCACCCATGCTGCATGTTGAACTTAATTACAGTCCCGGTGGTGCGGGGACTGTGCGCTGCACGGGGGTCCCTCCTGGTTCGGCTCTTCTGCTCGGCGCTCCTTATTTGGGCCTGTTGTTCCCGGACCCGCCTCTCTCTCCGCTCCCTCGCAAACTCCTCGAGCTGCTGTCGGCAGCACTCAGCACGCTCCGCTGCAGCTGCCCTGGTTTCTTGAGTGAACCCCATTAGGTCTTCTCCGGTGGGGTCCCACTCAAATTGGGTCTCTTCAAGCGGGGGCGAGATCCTTATCACGGGCTTTGGAGCCGGAATCAGGGGTGCACACATGGCCCCAACTCTCCTCTGGTGCTCCAGTTCATAATATCTCTGGGGCCAGATGAAAGGCTGCCCGTCCGGCCACGTGTGCTGGGCAAACAAGTCCTCTCCCAGACGCGGCACCCTTGGTTTTACGGGTGCGGGCGCGGTGGTGGTGGCGCCCGGGTTGCCCAGGCCTTGCGGCCAGGCCTGGGGCACCTGGAAGGTGAAGGGCACCGTCAGGACGGCGGCGCCCTGGGCTACCTGGCCTTGCGGCCAGGCCGGAGGCTCCGTGGAGGTAGGGGGCGCTGTTGGTGATGCGACGCCCGGGAATTCTAGGCCCTGCGACCAGGCTGGTGTTACTTCCTGTTTTGCCACGCTCGGGGTCGGTGCGCATGGCGTCACAGGGGTCGCGGCGGCGGCTTCCGGTTGGGGCCTAGTCTGCGTCGGTGACATGGCGTTTTCGGGCACAGCAGGGGGACTTTCGGGCTCTGCGACGGGGAGCTGGGGCAGGTAAGCGGTGTCCTGGTTTGGGGTATAGACGTCCCCTTTACCTGCCTCCATGCGTTCGGCTCCCTTCTCGGCGCCGTCTCCGGCCTTGGGTCCTCCCGCGCCATCCTCAGAGGCGGTCTGTCTCCTCATCTTGGCTGGCGTGCTCCGGGTCTTGGTTTGCTGGGCCATCTCTCGGCTCCACTCCGCCAATGTCTCTCGCTGTACCCGGGCCATCCTCCGTGCGAGGCCCTCCAGGGCAGTCTGTGCACACTCCCGGTCTCGGGGGAGCTGTGCGAGGACCTCCACTAGGCCTAGTGGGGTCGTGGTTTCCAGCAGGCTCCTGACCAACGGGTCGGTGCTGCTCTGCTCTTCTTCCAGCAGGCTCCTGGCCAGCGGGCCGGTGCTGCTCTGCTCTCTGGCCATCTCCGGGTGAGCTTCTCTGCTACTCCTCTCCAGGCTTCTTGCCTCCGGGTGCGCTCGCTCTAGACTCCTCCAGGCGGCACCCATCTTCGTTCTTTTCTTTCGTCTCCTCCCCCTTCAAGGGCGGTCCCGGGGCCACTTGGTGACTGTCAGCTCCAGGGGCTGTTCTTTCACGCTGACAGACACCTCTAGCATCACAGTCTCTGTTGGTGGGGGCGGTTTCCACTTTTGGCGCCATTTTCGGTCCTGGCCCACGATGGGAGGTGGCCTCTCGCCACCCTCTGGCACGCCCATAATGGCGTCCGCTCTTCCAAGGCGGGAAACCTTTGGAAATGGCGGGAATCGTCTCCCAGTGGCGGGAAACTCTGCAGATGGCGGGAAAAAGCTGTTAATGGCGGACAACCGGCGGGAATCGATCTGTGATGGAGTCCGATGGCGGGGACCCTCCGGAACCGGCAGGAGACTTCTTTTTGAGGTAAACTCGTTCTTTTCTTCAGGCACGCAGTACCCGGTTGTTGTGGGCACGTAATCCTGCCGACTACGCCAAAGTTGACGCGCCCCCTGGGCCATATTCTTTTAGGGGGAATATCCGGAGCCGGATCAGATGGGGGTTGTAGTCTTCCGAGTGGCTGTGACCCGGTCCGTGCCCAGGGTGTCAAACTGAGTTGTATGTGGCAGTCCTACAGATGTTACTAAGTTCTTAATGTCGACTACGCCACCCGTTGTGTTGCGGTCACTATGGCCGCCGCTGCAGCAGGGTCCGCTGAGGCTGATGGTGCAGGTGCAGCTTTGGTGATATAACCCCCAACGGGTGGGGTATAGCCTCAGGGGGATCAGGTGCAGAGGATGGGAGTTGTGGTGATGCAGTGTAGACGGCAATCAGAGACAGAGTCGGGTTATGCAGTTTAGGATGTTTACTCACTGCTGATGTTCTGGTCACTCCAGCTTCGAGTGACCTCCCGAGCCGTGCTGCGTCCACCAGGTTCTGGATCCAGCCAACTCCCAAATAAGTCCGGAGCGTGACCCTGAGCTCTCCTTCTGTCCTTTCTCTGGCCGTCCCCACTATTGATCCACCCAGGTCCAGCTCCCTCGGGCCTTCTGTTGGGAGACCCTTGGCCTTGGGTTCCCTGACCCTCCTCGTGGTATGCCTTCGTGGTGGATGTGGTGGGTGACCGTGGCAAACGCTGCCCACGGTCTCCGGTCTCTGGCTGGGGAGTGTTTTTGCCCCCACCAGCTTGGGTTCCGGTACCCTGTGCCGACTCTTCACCCGGGGATTTAAGTTGGGTTCTTGGAGTCCTTTTCTTCTGTCTCCCCCTCTGGGTCTCTCTCTCCTCTCCTCTCTCACTCTGGGTCTCTCTTCTCCTCCGCTCGCTGACTTTCTCTCTGCAACTGACCCTGTTCTTAGTTGGTGCCCACCTTATATACACCCTCTATGTGTGAGCTCAGGTGACCAGCACCCAATGAGCTCCTATCTTTACCCAGGCTGCTCCCCCTATCTGCCCCTACACTACTTGGGATGTACCACCCCCCTCCCACTCCAACCAGGAACAGACTCGGTCGTACCTGCACATTTCTAAGTGGGAGTACCGTCGGCCTGTTCCTCGGAAATGGGATGTGTGTAGTGCATGCAGCCTACCGAGCTCAGTTCCACACTCCATCCTTACCCGGGAGTGGAATATCACACCTCTGGGTTGAGGTGCAATACCCCTGTAGCAGCCGAATCCTCAGGGTGCTACACATGTTGATTGTAAGTCTTCTCTTGCCTTTCTCTTGCTTGGGACAGACTTCTTTCAACACTTTCTTGTACCTTACGGTATTGCTGTTGCTGCTCAGTGTCCCAATCCGCATCGGGGGAGGCGTCCTCTGGCGTCAGAACTCCCATATCCAGGTTGATGGGCAGCTTGCCAGGTCTTACTCTCATCAGGTAAGCAGGTGTTCAGTTGGTGGAATTCACTGGGATATGATTGTAGAGGTCCACCAGGTCTGGCAACTTTTCTGGCCACAGACTGCGTTCCTCCAGGGGCAATGTCTTCAGTAGGTCTATCACCACCTGGTTTATCTTTTCACACATCCCGTTGGTCAGGGGGTGATAAGGTGTTGTCCTGATCTTCTTGCAGCTGTACAGGTTGCAGAACTCCTCGAATACCTCCGCTTCGAAGGCCGGACCTTTGTCAGTTAGCACACGTTCTGGGTAACCATGCGGGCGGCAGAAGCGCTGCTGGAAAGCTCTGGCTGCTGTCTGAGCCGTTTGGTCCTTGACTGGCACTACTACCAGGAACCGGGAGTAGTGGTCTACGATGGTGAGAGCGTAGACATAGCCTGACCTGCTCGGGGATAGCTTCACATGGTCTAGGGCTACCAGTTCGAGTGGCTGCTTGGTGATGATGGGCTGCAGGGGAGTCCTCTGGCTGTCACGGTCTTTTCTTCTCAGGTTGCACGGTCCGCAGTCTCGACACCACCTCTCGATTGCTCCTCTCATGCCAACCCAATAGAACCGTTCACGCAGCAGGACTTCCAGCTTTTTCCATCCGAAGTGTCCTGCTCCATCGTGGTACGCTTGCAAGACCATAGACGCGTCCCACCTCGGGACTACCACCTGCCAGACCAGCTCGTGCATCCGGGAGTTGACGGTTCTTCGACACAGTTTCCCTTCATAGATGAACAGCTTACTCTTCTCTTTCCACAGCTGTTTGATCTCCTCTGGAGCATCTGGGTCAGGGTATGAGTCGGCTCGTGTCAGCAACTCTTTGACTAGGTGGACGGCCGGTTCACTGTCTTGTGTTTCTGCCCAGCCGTGGTGGGGCAAGGGATTGAACGTGGCTTCTCTGTTGGCAGAGCACCTGTTCTTCACACAATGGGAGCCCTGCTTTATCCCATGGCAGTGGAACGAGGGGATTTCTATCTCTTCCAACTCCTCTGGGTCTTCTCCCCCGTCTGGCAGGTTAGGCATTCTGGACAGCGCATCTGCGTTTGCATTCTTGTGCCCAGCCCAGTACTTGATGGTGAATTCGTAATTAGACAGTCGGGCCATCCATCTTTGTTCCAGGGCACCAAGTATTGCAGTGTCCAGGAGTGTCAGCGGGTTATTATCCGTGAAGATGGTGAATTTGGAGGAGGCGAGATAATGCTTGAAGCGTTCTGTCACGGCCCAGACGATGGCAAGGAACTCCAACTTGAAGGAGCTGTAGTTTTCTGGGTTTCTTTCTGTGGGCCGGAGCTTCCTGCTGGCGTAGGCTATCACCCTTTCTCTGCCTTGTTGGATCTGGGAGAGCACCGCTCCCAGTCCCACGTTGCTCGCGTCCGTGTGAAGGATGAAGTGTTAGAACCCTCCTGTTTGTTTTTGTTTCTATCTTGTGTTTTGCGGTCACGTGACCATCTTCCTATATATTCCAGTTCCGCCCTTCTGGCTTTGCTGGACTTCAGTGTTGTTTTGACTTTCTCTCTAGCCAGGTGCTTTTGTGCCTATCTATCTCTAGTTTGCTTGGTCCTCTGGGACCTCTAGTACTTTTTGTCAGTTTATCTTTTGCTCTGCACAACTTCTGCTAGGAGGTGTCCCATTTTTGTCCCAGTCCTTAGTTCCTTTAGGGACTCCTCCTTTTCTCTATAGGTCTGCGTTCAGACTAGCCGAGGACGAAGGCGGGTCTGTTCACAAGGAACAGGTAGCCCGCTTCAACGTAGGGGCTCAGCTTAGTCTTACTGTAGGGACAGCTCTCCCCTTCTTTCCTTAGCCCATGTTGCAGATCATAACAGTAAGTCCAGCCCAAACAAAAACTTTAAGGAAAGAAATCCGGGGATCAGTATGGTTTCTGTTCAAGATTTGGCTCAACGCCTGCAGGGATTGTCTCTGGAGGTGTCCGAGCTCCGGCAACACGTGAGTAGCTGTTCTGGAGCGCATTTTGTCGAACCAAAGGTAGGACTGCCTGATATTTTTTTATGGTAAACAGCAAGATTTTTTTTCCTTTAAAAATGCTTGTTTCTTATATTTTCACTTGAGACCAAGGTCCTCTGGGAATGAATCACAGCGCATTGGGTTTATCATGTCACTTTTGCGCAAGGAACTACAGGGGTGGGCCTTTTCTCTCCAACCTAATGATCCGTGTTTTAGGTCAGTGGAGGATTTTTTTTCTGCTATGGGGCTATTGTATGACGATCCTGATCGAGTCTCATCTGCTGAGAAAGAACTGAGGCGTTTGAGTCAGGGGTCAGGTGATGTTGAAAATTATTGTACACACTTCAGAAGGTGGTCCTCAGAAGTGAAATGGAATGATTCGGCGTTAAAATGTTTTTTTCTTGCTGGTCTAAGTGAAAGGGTTAAGGATCTGCTTATTGCATTCCCTGCACCTGAGTCCTTGCAGGAAGCCATGCAATTAGCTATACGTGTGGACAGGAGACTGCGTGCCAGGGTTAATGATGAAAAAATTCCTGCAATGGCAGCTCCTAGTCTCCAGAGGGTCTGCTCGCACGGCGGAGAACCGATGGAGGTTGAGGCGATGTCACTCCGCTCTCAGGAAAGAGACAGCAGGTTTTCCAAGTGATTGTGTTTTTATTGTGGGAAACCTGACCATTTGATTAAGAACTGTGAGCTTTATTTAAGTAAAGAAAAAAAAAATGACAGTTACGCCCGTATTGCTTGTTTGAGCTCTAAGGGAGTATTTCTTTCAGGGAGTACCTCATTGCAGGAAGATTTGATTGAATTTCGGGTATTTGTGGATTGTGGTTCAACACTTAATGTGATTGATAAGGGGTTTTTGGAAAAACTTAAATAGGAATCCAAAACTTTGTCATCACCTATTTCTGTGATTGCAATTGATAACACTCCTTTGAAATATATTATTCATAAGGTTGCGGCAATTCCCCTCACTATCAATGGTATTCACCAAGAAATTTTGGACTTGGTGGTATTAAATAATTTACCCTCTCCAGTCGTTTTAGGTTTGCCTTGGTTAAAACTGCACAATCCTTTACTGGACTGGTCTACTAATGAGATTAAGTCTTGGAGTCCTAAGTGCTATGATAAATGTTGTAATGGTCGCATTGCGACTGTGGAAAAAGGGGAATTACCTGTACCTATTCAGGATTTTTGGAAGGTTTCTTCAGAGGAGGAGTCGCAAGTTTTACCTCCTCATAGGGACTATGATTGCACCATTGAGTTTGTTCCTGGAGCTACTCTTCCCAAGAGTCGCTTATTTAATCTGACTATCCCTGAAAGAAAGGCCTTGGAGGAGTACATGCAGACTAGCCTGGCTGCTGGTCACATTAGACCTTCTAAGTCGCCAGTGGCCGTTAAATTTTTCTTTGTTAAAAAAAAGGACAGGGGTTTACGTCCATGTCTGGACTTTCGTGAAATTAATAAGATTACCGTACGCAATTCCTACCCATTGCCGTTAATTCCTGACTTGTTTAACCAGTTAGTGGGGGCCAAGTGGTTCTCTAAAATTGATCTCCGGGGCATACAATTTGTTACGAATGAAGGAGGGTGATGAATGGAAAACTGCTTTTAACACTCCGGTGGGTCATTTTGAGAATCTGGTGATGCCTTTTGGTCTTACCAATGCACCCGCGTTTTTTCAGAACCTTATTAATGACATCCTGAGACCTTTGATTGGTAAGAATGTGGTTGTGTATTTGGATGACATTCTGATTTATTCACCAGATCTGGAGTCCCATTGGCAGAGTGTACGTGAGGTGTTGCAGTTATTGAGCGATAATTCACTTTCTGCTAAGCTGGAGAAATGTGAGTTCGCTGTGCAGAGAATTAGTTTTTTGGGCTACATTATCTCCAGCGAGGGCTTTGAGATGGACCTGGTGAAGGTTCAGGCTGTGCAGGAATGGCCTAGGCCTATTGGTTTGAAATCGATACAGAGATTTTTGGGTTTCGCCAATTATTACAGGAAATTCATTAAGAATTTTTCTATAATTGTTAAGCCGCTGACCGATCTCACCAGGAAAGGTGCGAATACGGTCCAGTGGACTACTGAGTCCTTTGAAGCTTTGTGTATCTCAAGGAGAGGTTCAGTTCTGCCCCTATCCTTATGCAGCCTGATGAGACCAAGCCTTTTTTGGTTGAGGTTGATGCTTCTTCGGTGGGGGTCGGTGCAGTTTCGTCTCAGGAGAACAAGGATGGAGTACATTCCTGTGCTTTTTTTTCGAAAAAATTTTCAGAAACCGAACTTAATTACAATGTTGGTAATCGGCAATTGCTGGCGATTAAATTCGCGTTTGAACATTGGCGTCATTTTTTTGAAGGCGCTAAATTTCCTATTCCGGTTTTCACAGATCATAAGAATTTGATCTATCTGGATGCTGCCAAACGCTTGAATGCCCAACAAGCTAGGTGGGCACTTTTTTTTTCTCGGTTTAATTTTTCTGTTACTTATATACCTGGTACTAAGAATGTTAAAGCCGATGCTTTATCTCGCAGCCTTTCTCCCATGGTTGGTACCGAGGAGGAGGAGAGCATTTTACAGGAAGGAGTTGTGGTAGCAGCATTGGACTCCGTTTTGGAAGATGGGATTCTGAAAGTCCAAGAGGATGCCCCATCTAACACTCCCCATGGGAGGTTGTTTGTGCCTAGAACCTTTAGGAGAGATTTGTTTGTGGAATATCATGAGTCTCGGTTGGCAGGTCATCCAGGAATTTCTGAGACTAAGAGACTTATCAGTCGCAGTTTTTGGTGGCCTGGGTGGCAGAAAGAAGTCATCAAGTGGGTGCGTCAATGTACGGTGTGTGCTAGGTCAAAGGCTTCACATACCCCTGCTGCGGGGTTGCTTTGCCCTCTGGAGTTTCCTAGTGCGCCTTGGACGCATCTGGCAATGGATTTTATTACTGACCTTCCTGCCTCCGAGGGTTTCACCGTCATCTGGGTGGTCGTGGACCGTTTTAGCAAGATGTGTCATTTGGTTCCATTCATTAAGCTACCCTGCGCTAAGACTCTCGCTAAGGCGTTTGTTAAGGAAATTGTCAGGCTCCATGGCGTTCCCACCGACATTGTTTCTGATAGGGGACCTCAGTTTGTGACTCGCTTTTGGCGTGCTTTTTGTGACAGGTTGGGAGTCCATTTGTCATTTTCATCTGGGTATCATCCTGAGTCTAATGGACAGACGGAAAGAAAGAACCAGGATATTGAACAGTTTTTGCGTTGTTTTGTGGCGGACAATCAAGAGGGGTGGTCTGAGTTTCTGCCACTCGCAGAATTTGCTCTTAACAACCATACATCCTCCTCTGCTGGGTGTTCTCCTTTTTTTTGTTGTACTGGGAGACATCCGTCTTTTGGTTCGTTCTCCAAATTGGGGTCGGCGGTGCCGGAGGAGGAGAATTTTTCCGGTGATTTGGAGAGAGTTTGGACTAATGTACGCTGTAACCTTCAAGAGGCTAACAAAAAGTCCAAGAAGTATTTTAACAGGAAACGTAAAGAGGTTTTGTTTACTGTGGGTGACATGGTTTGTTTGTCCTCAAAGAATCTGCGGTTGAGGATTCCCTCTAAAAAATTGGGTCAGAAGTTTGTGGGGCCATTTAAGGTGCTTCAGGTGGTTAACTAGTCTGCTGTTAGGTTGGAGGTTCCCACATCCTGGAAGATTAATCCTGTGTTTCATGTTTCCTTGTTGAAAAAGGCTGATGTATCGGATAGGGATGCCACTGTCACAGTTCCTCCGGTGGTGGAAGATGGCGAATATGAAATTTCTCGTATCCTGAATTCCAGAGGGCATAGAGGGAGATTGCAGTATCTCATCGCTTGGAAAGGTTTCGGTCCCGAGGATAACTCCTGGGTAAGGGCGGATGATGTCTCTGCCCCAAGACTTGTCAGAGCTTTCCACAGGAGATTTCCGGATAGGCCTGGGCCTGGAGGATCTGGAGGATCCTCATAAAAGAGGGGGCACTGTTAGAACCCTTCTGTTTGTTTTTGTTTCTATCTTGTGTTTTGTGGTCACGTGACCATCTTCCTATATATTCCAGCTCTGCCCTTCTGGCTTTGCTGGAATTCAGTGTTGTTTTGACTTTCTCTCTAGCCAGGTGCTTTTGTGCCTATCTATCTCTAGTTTGCTTGGTCCTCTGGGACCTCTAGTACTTTTTGTCAGTTTATCTTTTGCTCTGCAACAACTTCTTTTAGGAGGTGTCCCATTTTTGTCCCAGTCCTTAGTTCCTTTAGTTCCTTTCTCTATAGGTCTCCGTTCAGACTAGCCGAGGACGAAGGCGGGTCTGTTCACAAGGAACAGGTAGCACACTACAACGTAGGGGCTCAGCTTAGTCTTACTGTAGGGACAGCTCTCCCCTTCTTTCCTTAGCCCATGTTGCAGATCATAACATGAAGGGCTGTCCATAATCAGGGTAGGCCAGGACCTTGTCTCCTGTGAGAGTCATCTTCAGCCTGGAGAAGGACTCATCTTTCAGGTTGTCCCATTTGAATGGTGGTTTCTGGTTCTTGGCCTTCCTGGACTGGCCTATCAGGAGGTCCTACATAGGTGCCGCCATCTTGGTGAAGCCTGGAATAAATCTTCGATAGTAGCCTACCAACCCGAGGAACTGCCGCATTTCCTTTACGGTGGAGGGTCTTGGCCAGTCCTTAATTACTGTGATTTTATCGGGGTCTGGAGCTACACCGTCAGCGCTCACCACGTGCCCCAGGTACTGTACCTTGGGCTTCAGCAGATGACATTTTGAGGGCTTCACCTTCAGACTAAAGCCAGCCAAGGCGTCAAACACTTCCGCCAGGTGCTTCAGATGGTCCTCATACGTCTTGCAGTATTCTATGACATCATCCAGGGATACAGGAGGACTGTCTCGAAATTCTTATGTCCTAGACAGCACTCCATCAACCGCTGGAAGGTTCCTGGGGCGTTGCAGAGCCCGAATGGCATGCAGTTGAACTCGCTGAGGCCCATCGGGGTGGTGAATGCGGTCTTTTCTTTATCCGCCTCTGCTACAGGAACCTGCCAATACGCACTAGTAAGATCCAAAGTAGAGAAATAATTAGCAGATTTTAACGCAGCTAGTGACTCCTCTATTCCTGGTTAGCGGGTATGCATCTTTATGTGTTATGCGGTTAATTTGCCTGTAGTCTACACACATTCTCATTGTGCCATTCTTTTTCTTTACAAGAACTAATGGAGCTGCCCAGGGGCTACAACTGTCTCTTATCACCCCAGCCTCCTTCATCTCTCGTAACATCCCTTTGGCATTTTGGTAGTGTGCTGGCGGTACAGGCCGGTACCTTTCTTTAATGGGTGGGTGGTCTCCTGTGGGGATATGGTGTTGAAGACCCTTTACCTGCCCGAAGTCGAGTGGGTGTTTACTGAAGACCCTCTCATACTCCTGGACCACCCGGTATACTCCTTGTTTTTGGTGTGGAGGGGTGGAGTCAGTGCCCACATGCATCTTCTGTCACCAGTCCTCCATCTGTCCCTTGGAGCCATTATCCTCCACCTGTTTGGATGGAGGTAAGGGTTCCACTGTCTTTATAGAATTTTGATTGACGGTGAATAGCTTGGCTAGGGTGGCATACCGGGACAGATGGACTTCTTTTTCCCAATTTTCAGGATGTGGACTGGCACTCTCCCATGCCGGACATCAACCACCCCCCTGGCTGTCAAAATGGTGGGCCTACTGTCAGAGTAGACGGGCTCTACCAAGGCCTGGTAATCTCTACCCCTTAGACCGATGGCTGCCCGGCACCATATCAGCATTTTACTTCTTGGGGGCATGGCAATAGGGAATGGGTCACTCATCCTAACACCTGTTGTCTTTTCATCAGGGCTCTGATCTCTCTTTGTAGAACCCGCTGCTGGCTGGAACTGGCGGACTCCGCAACCTGCTGTAACAAGACAATTATTTCTGCAAGACAATTTTCAATGACATTAGTGCCTAAGGTTATCATGGGATGACTTTCTCGGCGATCAATGTCGACAATAATCAGTCCTTGCGCTGGCAGTTCGACTTTGCCAATCTTTATGGTCACTTCTCTGAACCCCACTTGAGGTACGGGTTGACCATTGCTGGCATAAATGCTCAAATGTTCATCTGGACGGCGGGTGATCTCAGAGTCAGTCCAGTACCATTTGAAAAGAATGTAGGGGATGGTGGTCACCTGGGATCCAATGTCCAGCAACACGCTCATTGGAAAGCCGTCCAGCACAACAGGTAGGACCGGTCGTCCTCCCACATATTTGTCTCGCCAGCTTGATGGGCCTGGTGGTCTTATGCCTGGGGGTTTGCCCTCTGCCCCAGGTTTTGCCCATTTAAATGACAGTACCTTGCATAATGTCCTGGCTGGTTGCAGCGGCGGCAGATGGGTTGTCCGTCCTGGTCGTAGCGGTCACTGTTCCTCCCTCTGGATGGTGGAATCCTCTTCTGTCGGCACCACGGGACGTCCTCCAGACTGGAAGCCAGCTGGATCTTTCCTTTGGGAGACACCTGCAAGGACTGCACAGTTTTGGTTAGCGCAGCTACACTTTTAGTTAACTCTTGGACCTGATGGTGCAGGTCTGTTGATGGGGCATTGTCCAGAGTCTATACATCAGCTCCTACAGGCTCTGGGGAAAAGGGTGCCACCTCCTGGTGGTAGGTGATAGCTGGGCGGCGGTGAGCTGTAGCGCCACTTGGTGCTGGTTCTCGTAGCACCCGGATGGCCCTGTCCTTAAACTGAGCAAAGTCTAAGTCAGGGTTTTGCAGAGCCATTATGCGCAGCTGGGTTTGGTGGGCGCTGAACAGTAAACCCTCAATAAATTGCTCAGTTAACAGTCTGTTTTCATCACGCACACTGTCAGGGTCTACCTGTTTGATGGCCCTCAGCGCCTCCTGCAGGTTTAAAGCATAATCCCGTACACTGTCCTGTGCCCATTGTTTGCACCCATAAAACTTCATCTTTATCTCTGCTGTAGTACGGGTGTCAAAAGTGTCCTTTAGGTGGGCCAGTATCTCTTTTACAGTCCCCTTTTCCCTGGTTGACAAGGATTTTACTTCTCTCTGGGCTGCACCAATCAACTGGCCTATGAGGATGCTCACTTTCTGCTCCTCGGACAGGGGGTATACTTTAAATAAACTGCTGAGTCTCTCCTTGAAGTCACTCAGGGTGTGCGACTCTCCTGAGTACTGGGGCAACCACGCCGCTCCCGGTATATAAGGCATGGTGAATGGCATTACTGCGGCAGCGGCCGCGCCGGTGGTTGAAGTTCCCTCCATATCGGGCATCTTCCTCCCCACTAGTGAACCGTGGCCTACGTTCCTTCTCTTTTCTTCCATAGGCCGCAGTTCCACAGGCGATGGTCTCCGTTGACGACCTGGCGTCGCACGCGTCTGACGTCAGCGTTCGCTGTGGCTCCTTCCAGGAACTGGCGCTGCGTCAGTGCGTGGGGCGGGGCTTTGGACTTCGCGCGTTTTCAGCGATCACGCCCCTCTTCTTCCCGCGCGGCGACTTGAAAATGGCGGATGATGGCGGGAAAACGGTGACAGATGGCAGGAAATCTTCACCACGGTATGCGACACAGTCTGTGAAGGCGCGCAGTACCCAGTGGTAGCGGGCACGCAATCCTGCCGACTACGCCAAAGTTGACGCGCCCCCTGGGCCGTGGGGATACCCGGAGCCGGGCCTTGTAGATGCTGGGGGTTGTAGTCACCGTGGCAGTGACCCGGTCCGTGACCCAGGGCGGTCAAACCAGGGTAGTCTATGTGTCTCAGTTATAGATAGTCCGACTACGCCACCTGTGGAATGCGGTTATTGGGAACCGCCGCTGCGGAGCAGTCCCCTGAAGCTGATGGTATGTGCAGCAAGGTGATGTAACTCCCCACAGGAAGAGTGGAGCTTCAGGGCAGCGTGAATTGATGATGGTGGTGATAGTGCCTGGATCAGTAATGATAACACGGAGCCTTTGCAGTGCAGTCCTAGGGTCTTTACTGGTGGTAATTATATAGGCCCCAACGGGAGTACTTGCTAGGGATGAGGGCCTGGTCAGTCTGGGAGCAATCCTAGAATTCCCCTGGTCAGGTGGAGTTGTAGGCCTGCCATTCTGACAGTACTCTTTTGGCTATCCCGCTTATAGTCGTGTTGTAGCCCACGTCCATGAGTGTAACGTGCTGCTCACCCATATGGCTGGCGACTCAGATCCCGTGTATTCCTCGCTCCTCTGTGGCGGTACTGGTCCTTCCATGTGGCTGAGCCTCCGGGCTTCTGTATACCAGGAGACCTGCAATCTCCTGCCTTGCGGTATCTGCTGCTGGGCTTGAAGGGTCCCACAGCCTCGGACTCCGGTGTCCGGTCCACTGTGTACACTGGCCAGGACGAGCTATATCCAGCTCCAGTCCCTGGCTTCTTACTCCTGTGTCCTGCTTGACTCCTGACACTGACTAGACTCAAAGCTAAACTGACTAACCCCGCCTCCAGACCCAGTTATAAAGTGCAGGATCCTCCCCTTTTCTGGTCTGGAGCAGGAGGTGTTGCATGTAGTGTGTTCCCTGACAAGGAAACTCCTGTTTTGCTCCCAGACATGGTATTACTACCACTGTGGCAACCAGACCCTCTGGGGTGCCACAGAACTGGCGCCAACTTTCCTTACTGCACCGCAACTCCCAGCGCACCCACCTCCATTTATCCTACACTGCTCTGAGGCCCGCTCCACCTGTGGGGAGCCGTCCCATCAAAGCTGCCCCTAACATTAGCCTCAGTGGACTGTCGCAGCTCTGGTAACCTCTTACCAGAATCCACAGGTGGCGTCACGAACTTTTATTTTCATTTTGTTAAACCCCTTTTATGGCGCACTGTCCGCCCTGGGCCAGCCATTGTGATATACACATATACTGCCCCAGACAGTAAGGCCCCACCGGGGGCGAGACAGCTCGCTTTTGGCGTCACGAACAGGATGCGTGACCAGCCCGTACCAGCGGGTGAATTGTGCCTGAACAGTTGTGTTGTAATACTGAATGTGGCGCCCGCCCCAGAAGAATGGGCGCCATTGTCTGCATGTCAAAAAACAAAATGGAGCCTCCCATCGTGGGCCGGGTCCCATAATGGCGCCGAAATCAGGCCCTGCCCCTTGCAACAGCGACTGTCCGCTTAGATGTCTCCGTCAAAGCGGGGGGGCCGTCACGGGGAGTGACCGACAGCAAGTGGCCATGGGACCGGCCCCAAAAGAAGAAAGGAGGCGGAGAGAAAGAATGGAGACAGGGAGTGGTCTCCACCTGTCTGGTCAAACCGCACCCGGCAGCCGAGATGGAAGCACGCAAAAGCCCAAGCTCCGCCTCAGGCCTGCCGTTGCAGCAAGTGACCCCCCTCACCCAGGAGGGAGAGAAGATGTCCCCGGAGGACGTGGAGTTCCTCGAGAGTGAGATTCTTAAGCTGGGCCAACAAGTCGAGCGAGCCCAGCAGGCAGCGGTCGCACGGTGGAAAAGCAAGCTGCTGGAAAAACTGGCACCCCGCCGGAAAGTGAGGCCGGATGTCAGACCGGATGCCAGCAGCCGCACACCAGCTCCGGCGGAGCTCGCTGAGGACCAGGAGGCCGCACGGAGTCCAGGAGCAGGTAGGAGAGAATCCCCAGCCCTGGGCGCCGCCAGCGCCGACCTGCTCCTGGGCCTCCTTCCCCCGCCCTCGCCATATGCCGCCGTGCCCTGGTGGGAACAAGTGTGCAGCCTGGAACCGTCACCCCCGGGCACGGAACCAAAAGGCCATCCCGACCAGAACCTTTACCCTGGGGATCACGTCACGTTCACCCGGCATCATGGTGAACGTGGCTGGTATGCCCTGCAGCTGTACCGTGTCTCCAAGGAAAACCCCCTGCAGGAAGTCCCTCGTGACCCGGCTGGGTCAGGGAAGCATCAAGAATACCCCAGGAGGGGTCCCCAGTACTAGGCTTAGTACTGGGACTACAACTAACTGTTTACAGTCATCCATTCGCGTGCTGTGTTGTTTTCTTTTTGTTAAGTTTGCCAGGTTGACTTTAAAATAATGTTTTCACAGTGTGAAGTTTTTCTATAAATATCCGTCAGGGTACACAGGCTGAAGACTGTGAGCAGCCGGACGTTGACTTTGTACATAGTTAGCACCTCTTAAAGTGCACCCTCTTGGTTTTATGCTTAAAACATAATACCTCAGAACAAAAACCCGTTGGCGTGGCCGAAGATGAGGTCCAGTATCTGGATCGTCTAAGCCCTGCAGCCACGCCCAGGGCCTACGTTGAGGCTTTGGAGCGGGTCCCTCATGCTACTACTGTTGCACCCTGGTGCAGGAACTTTCTTGAAAAGTGCTCTTATAATGTTGTATGAGAAAAGTATTTTTGCAAATGTAACGTTTAAAGAAAAATATACCACCATAAAGGGAAGAAATGTGTTATAAAATTTTGCATGTCATTTATCCCCGTTTTGCTTTGTTCCAGCCCGAGGACGTGCTGTGTTTTACCGGGGGGGAAATGTGGCACCTCTGAGGGTTCAGTCGCCACAGAGATACTGCACCTCACCCCGAGGTGTGGTGTGTCCCTTCTCTCAGGTAAGGAGGGAGTGCTGCACGGAACCCCAACCACCTACATCCAACAGAACACTGCTCCAGGCAAGCCGGAGGGGCAAGACGCAATGTAGTTTTCTGCTGAGCCCTGACCCTGGCTGGAGTAGGGGGGAACCCAAAGGTAGGGGAAACCAATAGTGGGTGTGGGTGGAGGAAACAGTTACACGGAGCACATATACAGTAAGTATATAATAGGAAGCCATATTAGGTCTAGAGAGGAGTTCAGTCGAGTACAGTCCGGGAGCAGAGGCTCAGTCAGAGCTCTGCTCCAAAAGTAAGGGCCCAGGATAGAGGCCCGGAGGGGAGCAGGGAGCAGGCTCCATTCTACTTAAAGGATCCCAGGGGGTACGTCGCATGCAGGATGGCACCCGTACGCCCGCTCCTGCCAGGTGATCAGGAGGGATTGGTTGCTACGCTCAAAACCCCAGGGGGTCAGGTTGGTCCCAGATCCGACGTACTGGAAAGACTTCAGCATACCAGAGCGGGAATGAGAGTGAGCAGCGTAGGGCAGCGGTGAGAAGGACCGAGTGTGGAAATGGTCAAGATAGGTACACATGAAAGTGGGGTTCCACCAGGCATTCCTAAATTTGCTGAGAAAGGACTGAACCCCTGCCTGGTGAACGCAGTGCGACGAGGGAGGCCTTCCCCTGCAAAGTGCATTTGTGAATTTCCTAAGAACTGTAAGTAAAGCCCTGGACGACTGCATGAAGTGCCTCTGTCTGTTTCTGTACTGGCGCCAACTTTCCTCACCGCACCACAACTCCCAGCGCACCCACCTCCATTCATCCTACACTGCCCTGAGGCCCGCTCCACCTGTGGGGAGCCGTCCCATCAAAGCTGCCCCTAATATCAGCCTCAGTGGACTGTCGCAGCGCTGGTAACCTCTTACCAGAATCCACAGGTGGCGTCACAAACTTTTATTTTCATTTTATTAAACCCCTTTTTTGGCGCACTGTCCGCCCTGGGCCAGCCACCGTGATATACACATATACTGCCTCGGACAGTAAGGCCCCACCGGGGGCGAGACACATATCCTATAACTGTATAGCAGACCCTCTCCTATCTAATGGGAACATGTCGTACTCGTTACTGTGGCCCTGCTCTATGTGTTTTTAAATTCTTAGTGGGGTTTTTCCTAAATTTGGTCAGCCGCTGGACTCACTGTATACCTTATAACTGTACAGCAGACTCTCTCCTTTCTAATGGGAACTTGTCGTACTCGTTACTGTGGCCCTGCTCTATGTGTCTTTAAATTGTTAGTGGAGTTTTTCCTAAATTTGGTCAGCTGTTGGACTCAATGCATACCCTATAACTGTATAACAGACCCTCTCCTTTCTAATGGGAACATGTCGTACTTGTTACTGTGGCCCTGCTCTATGTGTCTTTAAATTCTTAGTGGGATTTTTCCTAAATTTGGTCAGCCGCTGGACTCACTGCTTCCCCTATAACTGTAAAGCAGACCCTTCACTTTCTAATGGGACCATGTCGCACTTATTACTGTGGCCCTGCTCTTTGTGTCTTTAAATTCTTAGTGGGGTTTTCCTAAATTTGGTCAGCCGTTGGACTCACTGCATACCCTATAACTGTATAGCAGACTCTCTCTTTTCTAATGGAAACATGTCGTACTCGTTACTGTGGCCCTGCTCTATGTGTCTTTAAATTTTTAGTGGGGTTGTTCCTAAATTTGGTCAGCCGTTGGACTCACTGCATACCCTATAACTGTATAGCAGACTCTCTCCCTTCTAATGGGAACATGTTGTACTTGTAACTGTGGCCCTGCTCTATGTGTCTTTAAATTTTTAGTGGGGTTGTTCCTAAATTTGGTCAGCCGTTGGACTCACTGCATACCCTATAACTGTATAGCAGACTCTCTCCTTTCTAATGGGAACATGTTGTACTTGTAACTGTGGCCCTGCTCTATGTGTCTTTAAATTCGTAGTGGGGTTTTTCCTAAATTTGGTCAGCCGCTGGACTCACTGCTTCCCCTATAACTGTATAGCAGACCCTCTCCTTTCTAATGGGATCATGTCGTACTCGTTACTGTAGCCTTGCTCTTTGTGTCTGTAAATTCTTAGTGGGTTTTTACCTAAATTTGGTCATCCGTTGGACTCACTGCATACCCTATAACTGTTCATCAGACTCTCTCCTTTCTAATGGGAACATGTCGTACTTGTCACTGTGGCCCTGCTCTATGTGTCTTTAAATTTTTAGTGGGGTTTTTCCTACATTTGGTCAGCCGTTGGACTCACTGCATACCCTATAACTGTATAGCAGACTTTCTCCTTTCTAATGGGAACATGTTGTACTTGTAACTGTGGCCCTGCTCTATGTGTCTTTAAATTCTTAGTGGGGTTTTTCCCAAATTTTGGCAGCTCTTGCAATCACAGCATGGAAATTACCACTATGGTAGACCCGCTCCTTTATAATGGGAACATTTTTTTTACTGAGACCCTCCTCTATGTCTCATCAAAGGGGTATTGGGTTGCATCCGAATTTATGGCAGCCCTTGCAGTCACTGCATATGCAATAACAATATAAGAGACCCACTTGTTAATAATGGGAACAACAAAGCATAGCCGGCTGATGGCTCTCTAACAATAGCGAGGGCCGACTGCTGGCCTTTTAAGAATAGTAAGGGCCGCCTGATGGCCCTTTAAAAATAGGCTTTATGACTTTCAGAGTCCCTCCATAATAAATGAAACAGGATGTGTCTGATGATGTGTCACACACCACATGGCCAGATAAGGTTGTAAAATGTTAAAATTACATTTCCTGGTGAATGCATTTGTAGCGTCCCGAGGGTTCTGTTGCTACAGAGGTATTGCATCTCACCCAGAGGTGTGATATCTCACTTCCAGGTAAGGATGGAGTATGGCTCAGGACCCTAACACCCACATGCACTACACCACATTTCCGGGGGACAGGGCGACAATGCTCCCAAGAGTGAGCACAACTGTCCCTGTCCCTGGCTGGATTGGGGGGAGGGAACACCTAGAAAGAGGGAACCCGGTAGTGTGTGGGTGGGGAGAGTAGATCCTAGGTGCACTGATTAGAAGATATATAAGGTGGGCACCATCTTAGATCAGGGTCAGTTCAGTCAGAGAGAGCAGAGAGAGAAGGAGGTGGGGAGCAGAGGCTCTGCACGGGCTCTGCTCCGCAGGCACGCCAAGTCTTAAGGCCTGGGCCTGGAGGAGAAGGAAGGAAGGGAGAAGAATGGAGGAAGCTCTAGGAGAAGACTGAAGGGACCCCAGGGGTGCGGACCGGCCAGCCACCACCGCACGCCCGCCGCTACCAGAGTAGGGGGGTCAGGCCAAGAAAAGGGAACCGGATCCCTCATCTAGTGGAGGAGAGCAACTACCCTCAGCTAGTAACCGGAGGCCGTGGCATTTTACATGCACGGCCCCTCACTACACCCGTTAGGAAGGCACCATACAGGACCCAGGGAAACGGAACAAACATTTGCCCGCCAAGGCCCGAAGCAGCTGGACAGAAACATGGTCAATTGTGGGGTACGACAGGCCAGAGAAAGGACACACGAAGGGGGTCCTGAAAAGCATTCCAAAGGTACCTGGTAGTTGGCCGAGCCCCTCACCTGGTGATCACAGCACGACGTGGGCAGCCATTACCTGCAGAAGTGGCTTGGAGTGTAAAACTGTGAGTAAAGACCCTGGACTGCATCACTGGACTCTGAGTCATTACTTCTACTCCCACGCACCATCACCCCCATCATCTGCACGCACTGCCCTGAGGCTATATTCCTCCCATGGGGAGTTATACTACCCTCTGCTGCGCACACAGCATCAGCCTCAGCGGTCTGCCCGCAGCGGCGGTTCTCAGTGACCGCAATCCACGGGTGGCGTAGTCGGACATTTAAGCATTACAAAACCCACATAAACAGATCCGCCACTGGTTTGACCTCCCTGAGCCACGGGACCGTGTCGCCGCCACGGAGACTACAACCCCCAGCGTTACACAGAGATCCAGCTCCGGGTATTCCCCTACACACATGGCCCAGGGGGCGCGTCAACTTTGGCGTAGTCGGCAGGATCGAAACCAACCCATTATCATTGGGTATTGTGTGCCTAGAGACTGTTTCACTGTATTGAATATGGCGCCCGCCCCAGAAGAACGGACGCCATGATCTGCACGCCAAAACACAACAAAAAGCCACCTCCCATCGTGGGCCAGGTCCCAGAATGGTGCCAAAGACGGAGCCCACCCCCAACAGCCATGAGTGTGGCTGTAGAGATATCCATCAACGTGGGGGGGCTGCCCCTGAGTGATTGTCAGCAGATTGCCCCGGGACCACCCCCAACAGGGGTGGAAGGACAAGAAAAAAGAGGGGCAGGGTGTGGTTTGGATCAGTCTTGGCTGACCACACCCGGAGATGGCGAGCAGCACCAGCCCCAGTACCCGTGCCAGTGGCCTACTGCAGGCCGAAGCGGCCCCGTGCAGCCTCACGGAGCTGATGGCCCAGCTCCCCAGAGAGGACCCTGAATTCCTCCGGGCTGGACTGGAGGATTTGGACCGGAGGATGGTCCAGGCGCAGCGGGAGCCCATCGCGGGGTGGAGAGAGGAGATGGGCCGGCGGGTCACGGCCCGGCAGCAAGAGGCGTTGCAACCACCCGACGACGTGACTGCCCCTGAGGACGGAGGAGGACCATCGGATGCAGAGAGCAGCGCTGCAAAGGGAGCAGGTAAGGGGGACACCCCTGATACCAGCCGGGACACCACTAACCTGCCCCTGGACCCCGTCACGGAACCGATCGCCCCGGAAGTCGCTGTACCTCCTCCTCCACTCCCGCCGCCTGCACCTAGGCCCAAAACCCCAAGTGCAGCCACTGGATCACGCCCCACGCCGTGCCCCTTGATCCCGGGTACGGCCGGAAGCGGCCCGCTCCAGGCCCGGTCGCAAGGCCTGATGTCCCCAGGCGCCTTCCAACAGCGAGCGCCCCCGGTCCCAGCACTACCATCCCTAGGGACCGACCTATACAGCCAGCTCGCCAGGCCTCATGGAGAGCCGGTATCCCTGCCACGCGGATGGGTTCACCCTTGCCACCGGAGGTACCTGTCCGCAGAGGCCGAAGCCCCTCTTGCTCCGCTCCTGCCCGCTCCACAGTCAGTCACCACCCCCCAGCTCCCGGATGAAGAGGTCCAGATAGAGTGGGACCAGACCGGGGAGGACCTAATGAGGTTTTCACAGGAGACGCGGGCGGACGCAGCTCGCAGGCGGGAGTTCTGCCGCCGTGAAATTGAGCAGCTGGAGATGGAGAAGCGGGCGCGGCGCCAGAGGCAAGAACAGCTGTAGGCCTGGAGCGCGGAAGAAAAGACCCAGACCCGCCGAGACCCCCAAGCTGCACGCGGTCCCCTAGTTACTGGGATCGTGGTCAAATTCCACCAGGAGAAGGGGTGGGGTTTTATTCGGGACCCGACAACCGACACAGACCTTTTTGTTAATAGAAGGGATGTGGAGAGTCGTCTGCCCGAGGGTAACCCAAAACGGGATCTCTTCCCGGGAGATCGTGTAACATACACCCGACACCGAGGCCTGCGAGGGTGGTACGCTCTCAAAGTTCGAAGGGTGGAGGTGCACCACTACCTTGAATCCCGCTACGCGGCGGACCCGGATGAGCCTGAAGAGGATGAGGCGCAAGGATACCGCTACTAAAGCGCAGCAATAAGATATTGTACATACTGTAGTTACCCGCCAGGGTGAAGAGGTTCCGTGACACGCTGATTGCGGATTACAGAAAGTTTACCCGGTTAAGGGTTGTTGTAAAAGTTTATATGTTTGCTAGAAGTTACCCGAAAAGCGTCTGTGAGTTATCCGGCTGAGGACTGGGAGCAGCCAACCCTTTTTCTATCCGGCTGAGGACTGGGATCATCCAAAATTTTGTAAATAGTTGCACTTCTTAAAGTGCCCTGTACTGGTTTTATACACACCTACCTCAAGAGATGTCTGAAGATGTTTGTTGCACTTAGTAAAATTGCACCTTGTTGGGTGACATGGACACCTGGTCGCGGCAAGGACTGTGACCTGCTAAAGAGACTTCGTCGCAAGAATGCTGCTGAAAATAGTTTGTGTTTTCTACTGAAAGAAATGTTTTATATGTACATATATGCAAAGAGTTATATATATGAAAGAAAATGTAATACCTATTAGAAAGTAAAGTTTAATAATGCTGAAAAGTAACAGGAAAAGTTATCTCCCATAGAGGGAAAGAGAAAAATGTTAAATTGCTTTTGTATGGTTGCATTTAAAAATGTTTTTGCATGTCTTTTGCTCTGTTCCAGCCCGCGGACGTGCTGTGATTTACCAGGGGGGAATGTAGCGCCCCGAGGGTTCGGTTGCTACAGAGGTATTGCATCTCACCCAGAGGTGTGTTATCTCACTTCCAGGTAAGGATGGAGTATGGCTCAGGACCCTAACACCCACATGCACTACACCACATTTCCAGGGGACAGGGCGACAATGCTCCCAAGAGTGAGCACAACTGTCCCTGTCCCTGGCTGGAGTGGGGGGAGGGAACACCTAGAAAAAGGGAACCCGGTAGTGTGTGGGTGGGGAGAGTAGATCCTGGGTGCACTGATTAGAAGATATATAAGGTGGGCACCATCTTAGATCAGGGTCAGTTCAGTCAGAGAGAGCAGAGAGAGAAGGAGGCGGGGAGCAGAGGCTCTGCACGGGCTCTGCTCCACAGGCAGGCCAAGTCTTAAGGCCTGGGCCTGGAGGAGAAGGAAGGAAGGGAGAAGAATGGAGGAAGCTCTAGGAGAAGACTGAAGGGACCCCAGGGGTGCGGACCGGCCAGCCACCACCGCACGCTCGCCGCTACCAGAGTAGGGGGGTCAGAGTTACACAGATATCCGGCTCCGGGTATTCCCCTACACACACGGCCCAGGGGGCGCGTCACATTTGTCTTAAAAAATAACGTAAAAAAAAACAAAACAGTAGAATCTTTCTTTAGTATAAAAAACAGAGTCGTCAATGTAACCTCAATGTAATCACATTGTTCAGTTCCTGCACTTCCTCCTCCATCTCCGAAATGACAACATCAGTCACAAGCAGAAATCACTGCAGCACTGCCTTGGCCAAGCGGCAACAGGCTGTGCAGAAGATAACATGCTTAATGCTTAGGTGACAAATCGCCCAGCGCTGCAGAGTTGTTGAAAGCTGTAACACAGCAGCCTGATCTGTGGCTCTCACCACTGAACGTACAGCCAGGCATGGTCGTGTGTGACAATGGGCGGAACCTGGTGACAGAGAAATGACAGCCAGAGTAGATACGGATTACCTCTATGCCAGTCCTTTCACAGAGCTAAAGAATATGGCTGTGGTGAAATACAACTCCCACTGAGAAGCTGTTTCAGATTGAAAAACATTGGGCCCACCAGAGGATTTGATTATGAATGTTCACCTTTCTCCCCCACTCAAGAGCCCCATAGCAGCTGCAATGTTAGCGCTATCATGAACTCTCCTCATGTAGAATCCAGGGCACACCAGAGGATTCTCTGGTGGGACTGTGCAACCCTGCAGAGAAGCAGTCTAAGAAAAGTGTGTGAAAAGGTTCCCGGACACTCTATGGCTGCTTTTTTACAGAGGTGGAAACCCACGCAAACACGGGAAGAACATACAAAATCCTTGCAGATGTTGTCCTTGCCGGGATTTGAACCCAGGATCCCAGCGCTGCAAGGCTTCAGTGCTAACCACTGATCCAATGTGCTGCTGTTCACCCTCTGATATCTAACAGGCTGGAGAAACTTGCACCTACTGCCACTCTATCTTCAGCTCCTTTGTGAGAAACTAATGTATTTGGGCAGCCACTCAGTCTACCAAATAAAATTCCTGAGAAGAAAATTGGGGATGGCTTTGCTACTGGTACTGGGGGCAGTGCTAATACCATGGTGTCGTACCATAGTTTACTGGAAATATTCCAGACTGGCAGGAGGTAAGCAGATTCCCACAGAAAAGTACCAGCAGTAATGTTGAGGGACCCATGCTTGAAGAATGCGGAGACAATACCGGAAAAAATAGTGGTGGCTGGGGACCGAGTATGGACACCCAGCCGCCGCCATGAGGTTGTGGACAGCTTCCACCTCCACGAGTCTAATAGGCCACATTTAAAGTGCTAGCAGCTGCCCAGAAATCTGACAGTTAAGTATTGCAGCCTGTGGGTGGGTGGCTGGCTGTATACTTGTGATGAGCACCTTCGGCCGTGGGGTACTCGGTGCCAGGCCAGTCATTGCTAGGGGAGATGTCACAGTTGAGGTGACCTGTTCCGTGACCCAGAGCGGTCAATATAAAGGAGAATATTATTGAAAGGGGATTTATAGTTCTTGTATAGAGTTTGTGACGCCACCTGTGGTATGCGGCTAAAGGGAGCCACCGCTGCGGAGCAGGTCCTCTGGAGCTGATGTGAATGCAGCAGAGTTGGTTTAGCTTTCTACAAGTAGAGCTTAGCTCCATAGCAGTGTAGATGTTGCTGTTATGGTGCAGTGCAGAGGATGGCGCAGATAATGATCACAGAGACAGTAAGGTGCAGTCCTCAGGGTTTACTCACGGTTTCTTAGACTTCCAGTTACCAGTACTAGAGTAACTTCCCAAGGCGTTCTGAGCTTACTGAGGGAGGGGTTCAGCAAACTCCCAGGTCTCTCCGGAGTACATAACCGGACCCCCTTCTGTGTGTTCCTTCTGGCTGTCTCTCTGCACCTCACACCCAGTGTCTCAGGCCAGTGGCTGTGGACCTTGCCGGGTGACATCTTCTCTGTTCCCTGGGTCCTCTATGGCCACGTTTCTGGTGATTAGATGTGGCTTTTTGGCTGCAGTACCTGAAATACTGCAGCCTCCGGTTTCCTAGTTGAGGCTTAAGAACTCTGTTAGTGTAGGGACTGGTCCCCTCTGTGCGACTTGACCACTCCACCTCCTGGTAGATTCGGGTGTACGGGTGGCCTCCAGCACTTCCCGTACCCCTGGGGTCTCTTCCACGTTCCTGGAGCCTTTCCTGCTCCTCTCCTCCTCTCCTCCTCAGGCTGTCCTGGGCCTCTCTGGCTAGGCCCTCCACCTGAGCAGAGCTCCTACAGAGCTCCTGCTCACTCGACTTCTCCTCTCAGACTGATCTGTTCTTTCAAGATGGCTTCTCTCTTTATATTATTCCTAACAAGGGCTTCCCTGATCTTCTTCCTCCACCCACACCCACTACATGGTTCCCCCTACTTTGGTTCCCTCCACTCCAGCCAGGGACAGGGCTCAGCAGGAAGTGACGCATCTTGCCCCTCCTGCTGGTCTGGAGTAGTGTAGTGTTGGATGCATGTGTTAGGGTCCCGGGCAGTACTCCTTCCTTACCTGAGAGTGAGATACCACACTGTTATGATAGGCTACAAGCACTAGGGAAAGACAGGAGATCTGTCCCTACAATAGAACTAAGCTAGATCCCTACGATGTAACGGGGAACCTGATCCTGCGATCAGACCTGATAAGGTCCTCAGCTAGTCTGAACGAAGACCTATAGATGTGAGGGAGGGATCCCTACAAGAACTAGGGACTGGGAGAAAGATGGACACCTACTAGCAGAAAATGTAGCAGTAAAAAGACAAACACACAACATAGAACATAAAGGTCAAAAGACCTAGCTAAACTGACTGAGAAAGGTTACAAAGCACCTGGCTAGCTTAAGAGTAGAAATTACAATGAAGTCCAGCATGGCCAGAAGGGCGGAGCAGGATTAAATAGGCAAAAAGGTCATGTGACCAGCAAAATAGAAAAAACCTAGCAGGAGAGTTCTAACAGTACCCCCTCTTCTAAGAGAATCCTCCGGATCCCCTAGGCCCAGGCTTATCCGGAAACCTCTTGTGAAACGCTCTGACAAGTCTGGAAGCAGAAACATCATCCGCCCTCACCCATGAGTTATCCTCGGGACCGAAACCCTTCCAAGCGACGAGATACTGCAAACTCCCCCTATACCGTCTAGAATTAAGGATGCGGGAAATTTCATATTCCCTGTCCTCCACCACCGGAGGAACAGTGGCAGTGGCGTCTCTATCTGATACATCAGCTTTTTTCAATAGAGAAACATGAAACACCGGATTAATCTTCCAGGAGGTAGGAACCTCCAACCTAACAGCAGATTGGTTAACTACCTGAAGCACCTTAAAGGGCCCTACAAACTTGGGACCGAATTTTTTAGAAGGAATCCTCAACCGCAGATTCTTAGAGGACAACCAAACCATGTCGCCAACCGTAAACAAAACCTCTTGACGTTTCCTGTCAAAGTACCTCTTAGATTTTTTGTTAGCCTGCTGAAGATTACCACGCACATCCGTCCAAACTCTCTCCAAATCACCAGAAAAACTCTCCTCCTCAGGCACAGCCGAAACCAATTTGGAGAATGACCCAAAAGACGGATGTCTCCCAGAACAACAAAAAAAAGGGGAACACCCAGCAGAAGAGGATGTATGGTTGTTAAGAGCAAATTCAGCAAGCGGCAGAAACTCAGACCACCCCTCTTGATTGTCTGCCACAAAACAACGCAAGAACTGCTCAACATCCTGATTAGAGATGAGCGTTGTTCGACTCGAACTGTTCGCCAATCTCAAATTCGAGCTGTTTTGGGCAGTGTTCGAGCCGTTCGGCGAACACGAACGATTTGAGAAAAATTCGGCTGTTTGAGGTTATGTTCGATAACTGTTCGTGCACCAAAATCGAATAATGAAGATCTCCATTTTTTTTTCTCTTTCCCGCATTTGCAGTGGGGAGGTGCAATCTGTCAGCCTATCAGCAGCGCACACACGGAGCGAAGTGCTTTATTTCACACAAGCAAGGGCATGTGTCATTGGCAGTGTATGTCACATGTCCTTGCCCTATAAGACCCAGCCATTTTCCCCGTCGCCACCATTTTCTCACTGCTGCAGCTGCGTGTTAGACGGCACCACTGTTGCTGTGTGCGCTATACCTTGTTAATTTCAAGCCAATTTTCGCACAAATCTACAGATAGCTTGGGAGTAGGGAATAGTTGTGATTGCAGTCCTTTTAAGGACTAAGTTACATCATTTCATACGACTTTTATCAGGCAGGTCTGTGCTCTTAAATAGATAGGTTGGGAGTAAAGACTAATTGTAATTGCAGTCCTTTTCAGGGCTAGGTTACATCAGTTCCTATTACTTTTTGCCAGGCAGGTCTGTGCCAGTGCTGTGCATGTTTTTTCACAGCATTTGGCTGAATCTAGCAAAGTTAATCCTTTTTGGCCTATTGCAGAGTGTGTTAGTCAGTGGAGTAGCCTATCTGTGTTGCAAGATACACCACCTGTGTATAGAATACCAATTTTTTTACTGCACCTAGTGAAGTAAAACCTTTTTGGCATAGCATCATTCTATTAGTCCATCTATACTGACCTCCATAAGGTTGCAAATTGAATATAATTTTTTTCTGCATCTAGCTCTGAAAAAATATTTGGCCTTCTAGCTGTGTGTGGGACTTGTTCTATTAGTCCATCTATACTGACCTCCATCAGGTTGCAAACTGAATATAATTTTTTTCTGCATCTACCTCTGAAAAAATATTTGGCCTTCTAGCAGTTTGTGGGACTTTCTCTATTAGTCCATCTATACTGACCTCCATCAGGTTGCAAATTCAAAATAATTTTTTGTCTGCATCTAGCTCTGAAAAAATATTTGGCCTTCTAGCAGTATGTGGGACTTTCTCTATTAGTCCATCTATACTGACCTCCATCAGGTTGCAAATTAAAAATAATTTTTATCTGCATCTAGCTCTGAAAAAATATTTGGCCTTCTAGCAGTGTGTGGGACTTGTTCTATTAGTCCATCTATACTGACCTCTATCAGGTTGCAAATTGAATATAATTTTTTTCTGCATCTAGCTCTGAAAAAATATTTGGCCTTCTAGCAGTGTGTGTGACTTTCTCTATTAGTCCATCTATACTGACCTCCATCAGGTTGCAAATGAAAAATAATTTTTATCTGCATCTAGCTCTGAAAAAATATTTGGCCTTCTAGCAGTGTGTGGGACTTTCTCTATTAGTCCATCTATACTGACCTCCATCAGGTTGCAAATTAAAAATAATTTTTATCTGCATCTAGCTCTGAAAAAATATTTGGCCTTCTAGCAGTTTGTGGGACTTTCTCTATTAGTCCATCTATACTGACCTCCATCAGGTTGCAAATGAAAAATAATTTTTATCTGCATCTAGCTCTGAAAAAATATTTGGCCTTCTAGCAGTGTGTGGGACTTTCTCTATTAGTCCATCTATACTGACCTCCATCAGGTTGCAAATTCAAAATAATTTTTGTCTGCATCTAGCTCTGAAAAAATATTTGGCCTTCTAGCAGTGTGTGGGACTTTCTCTATTAGTCCATCTATACTGACCTCCATCAAGTTGCAAATGAAAAATAATTTTTATCTGCATCTAGCTCTGAAAAAATATTTGGCCTTCTAGCAGTGTGTGGGACTTTCTCTATTAGTCCATCTATACTGACCTCCATCAGGTTGCAAATGAAAAATAATTTTTATCTGCATCTAGCTCTGAAAAAATATTTGGCCTTCTAGCAGTGTGTGGGACTTTCTCTATTAGTCCATCTATACTGACCTCCATCAGGTTGCAAATTCAAAATAATTTTTTGTCTGCATCTAGCTCTGAAAAAATATTTGGCCTTCTAGCAGTGTGTGGGACTTTCTTTATTAGTCCATCTATACTGACCTCCATCAGGTTGCAAATGAAAAATAATTTTTATCTGCATCTAGCTCTGAAAAAATATTTGGCCTTCTAGCAGTGTGTGGGACTTGGTCTATTAGTCCATCTATACTGACCTCCATCAGGTTGCAAATTCAAAATAATTTTTTGTCTGCATCTAGCTCTGAAAAAATATTTGGCCTTCTAGCAGTGTGTGGGACTTTCTCTATTAGTCCATCTATACTGACCTCCATCAGGTTGCAAATGAAAAATAATTTTTATCTGCATCTAGCTCTGAAAAAATATTTGGCCTTCTAGCAGTGTGTGGGACTTGGTCTATTAGACCATCTACACTGACCTCCATCAGGTTGCAAATTAAAAATAATTTTTATCTGCCTCTAGCTCTGAAAAAATATTTGGCCTTCTAGCAGTGTGTGGGACTTTCTCTATTAGTCCATCTATACTGACCTCCATCAGGTTGCAAATTCAAAATAATTTTTTGTCTGCATCTAGCTCTGAAAAAATATTTGGCCTTCTAGCAGTGTGTGGGACTTTCTCTATTAGTCCATCTATACTGACCTCCATCAGGTTGCAAATTAAAAATAATTTTTATCTGCATCTAGCTCTGAAAAAATATTTGGCCTTCTAGCAGTGTGTGGGACTTGTTCTATTAGTCCATCTATACTGACCTCTATCAGGTTGCAAATTGAATATAATTTTTTTCTGCATCTAGCTCTGAAAAAATATTTGGCCTTCTAGCAGTGTGTGTGACTTTCTCTATTAGTCCATCTATACTGATCTCCATCAGGTTGCAAATGAAAAATAATTTTTATCTGCATGTAGCTCTGAAAAAATATTTGGCCTTCTAGCAGTGTGTGGGACTTTCTCTATTAGTCCATCTATACTGACCTCCATCAGGTTGCAAATTCAAAATAATTTTTTGTCTGCATCTAGCTCTGAAAAAATATTTGGCCTTCTAGCAGTGTGTTGGACTTTCTCTATTAGTCCATCTATACTGACCTCCATCAGGTTGCAAATTAAAAATAATTTTTATCTGCATCTAGCTCTGAAAAAATATTTGGCCTTCTAGCAGTGTGTGGGACTTGTTCTATTAGTCCATCTATACTGACCTCCATCAGGTTGCAAATTAAAAATAATTTTTTTCTGCATCTAGCTCTGAAAAAATATTTGGTCTTCTAGCAGTGTGTGTGACTTTCTCTATTAGTCCATCTATACTGACCTCCATCAGGTTGCAAATTAAAAATAATTTTTATCTGCATCTAGCTCTGAAAAAATATTTGGCCTACTAGCAGTTTGTGGGACTTTCTCTATTAGTCCATCTATACTGACCTCCATCAGGTTGCAAATGAAAAATAATTTTTATCTGCATCTAGCTCTGAAAAAATATTTGGCCTTCTAGCAGTGTGTGGGACTTTCTCTATTAGTCCATCTATACTGACCTCCATCAGGTTGCAAATTCAAAATAATTTTTTGTCTGCATCTAGCTCTGAAAAAATATTTGGCCTTCTAGCAATGTGTGGGACTTTCTCTATTAGTCCATCTATACTGACCTCCATCAAGTTGCAAATGAAAAATAATTTTTATCTGCATCTAGCTCTGAAAAAATATTTGGCCTTCTAGCAGTGTGTGGGACTTTCTCTATTAGTCCATCTATACTGACCTCCATCAGGTTGCAAATGAAAAATAATTTTTATCTGCATCTAGCTCTGAAAAAATGTTTGGCCTTCTAGCAGTGTGTGGGACTTTCTCTATTAGTCCATCTATACTGACCTCCATCAGGTTGCAAATTCAAAATAATTTTTTGTCTGCATCTAGCTCTGAAAAAATATTTGATCTTCTAGCAGTGTGTGGGACTTTCTCTATTAGTCCATCTATACTGACCTCCATCAGGTTGCAAATGAAAAATAATTTTTATCTGCATCTAGCTCTGAAAAAATATTTGGCCTTCTAGCAGTGTGTGGGACTTGGTCTATTAGTCCATCTATACTGACCTTCATCAGGTTGCAAATTCAAAATAATTTTTTGTCTGCATCTAGCTCTGAAAAAATATTTGGCCTTCTAGCAGTGTGTGGGACTTTCTCTATTAGTCCATCTATACTGACCTCCATCAGGTTGCAAATGAAAAATAATTTTTATCTGCATCTAGCTCTGAAAAAATATTTGGCCTTCTAGCAGTGTGTGGGACTTGGTCTATTAGTCCATCTATACTGACCTCCATCAGGTTGCAAATTAAAAATAATTTTTATCTGCATCTAGCTCTGAAAAAATATTTGGCCTTCTAGCAGTGTGTGGGACTCATTGTATTAGGCCATCTATACCAAACTCCACCAGCTTTTAAATTAATAATAATTTTTAGCTGCATCTAGCCCTGAAAATAATTTTTCTTCCCAATAGTGGTAGCAATAGAAATATGGGGCGCGCACCTGGCTTACAAAAATATACGCTTCATAACAGAAAACACCTGCCTAGCGCACTGCATTAATAAGATGGCATCATCTTCTCTCCCAGTGCTAGGCCTACTACCCAGGCTAGCATTCCTGTGCCTAAAACACAATGTATGGGTCCGCGCTGGCCACTATGCTGAGGGGTCTAAAGCTGCTGCTAACGCTTTATAACAATTAAATTGGCAGATTTTCACAGAGCTCTTCCACAACGCCCACCCATCGGGCAACAGTTGCCCACCTTCCCTATGGGATCTAGTGGCGAATAGTTGATGCCATTAATCAGAGCGTCAGTTGCCCCGTCGACGTGGCAAGCATACGGTAAGGCATGGGAAGAGTGGACACGACTAGTAGCAGGCGGACGGGTTGACCAATGTGAACAAGCCAGATCACAAGTCACCATAGAATTTCTCCACCAGCTAATTATGAGGGGCATATCAGGGGTGTCAGCGCAGCGGTGTCTGACCAGAGTAGTATTTCACTTCCAACTACTGAATTGGGGAGATGTGACAAAGGTTCATCATCAGACAATCCATAAAAGGGTGGAAAAGGGGTCAGCCAAGTCAGGAGTGTAGACGTCCCGTCCCGTGTCACTAAAACTGATTTCTCACATCATATCCCTAACACCATTAACATGACACTCACAATTTGAAGCAACACTACTGTCTACTGCATTTGTGATCGCCTTCTTCGGGGCGCTATGCATAAGCGAATTAGTCCCTCAATCCAAAATTACCACCAGTGGAGGCTTATTACACCAGGACGTAGTCATAGCCAATAATGCAATACGTCTACGCATACACAAATCGAAAACGGTTCCAGCGGGCAGGGGCACTTGGGTACTTCTGCAACCCACAAACGGTACACTGAGTCGGGTAACAATAGTAAAAACATATCTAACCATCAGATCACAAAGTAATTTCTTCCTATCACACATTGATGGAATGCCATTATCAAGATATCAGTTCCAAGCTATATTTAATAAATGCATAACATCGGCAGGGAACCACCCCAAAGATTACGGGACACACTCATTCCGCATAGGCGCGGCCACGGAAGCAGCAAGAGCAGGACTGTCAGAAACGGAAGTTCAGAGGATAGGGAGATGGCGATCCACGTGTTTGGCAAGATACATAAGACCGGACTTGTTATCCTAACGTGGTTTGTTTCTTTTACAGGTGACGCTAAGCCAACAGTGTGGGTGATAGGCCACTCGTATATGTATTGGGCAGAAAAAAGGGCGAAATTCTGCCCAGGTGGGAGGAAATTAGAGTTTCATAACACATATTTCAACTAGAGAGGTATTAGAGGCCTGCTATGGCCACAGGTACTAATGGAGGTAATCAAGGTAGGGAGAGAGGCAAGATGTCCGGTCTTCTTAGTTATACAGGCTGGGGGAAACAACCTAGGTCATCACAACAGCGCATAACTAATGGCAATAATGAAACTAGACACTGAGCGCTTCAGAGAATTTTTCACAAAACTAGCTATAGTATGGTCAGAGATTGTGGCGATAGCGGTATGGCAAGGTGCGCGAGACATCACGGCCATCGAACGGACAAGGCGGGTAATAAATATTCGGATGGCAAAATTTAGAAGAGACAGAGGCGGTGTAGTGGTACAACACCGACAACTGGAAGGAGATAAAGCAGGCCTCATACGGCCCGACGTTGTTCACTTAATGGATATTGTACTGGACATATTCCTGTCAGGACTCCAGGACAGAGTGGAACAAGCGTTAAGAGTGATGGGTGGGGGTCAGAGTCCTGCATACGAGTACGCAGGATCCTCCGTGGCCTGGAAATAGAAATGACATGTTGGAGAGTTACACTTGTTGGTCATAGTGTATGTAGTTTCTTACAGTTAAAAGGGGGGGGGGGCGACCCAACCCACCTGGAATTGACGATGCCAACGTCACGTAAGACACAGCAAGGGGACTCCAAAAAGAGTCTCAATTTTTTCCCAAAATTGTGGCACAGACACCACTTAACCCTAGAACGCATACCTGGGTCCTCGCAGGCCCGCCCTGTTTATTGTTTTCTATTTTCTGCAAGATTACTTTAGTTAGAATTTTGAAACTCTAGGTATTCTTCATGTATATAGTTTGTCATTTGAGTTTGAGTTATTCCATGTTATTTGCACACGGGCCTAAAAGACCCCAGGTATATGAAAGTGTAGATTTTTATGGTCATGCGTTCTAGGGTTAAGTGGCATCAATTGCCCCACAGTTGCTTAAAACGGTTGGTGAGGTGATTTTACCAAATCCTCAAGGTTTTAGTCTCCCAAGGTTAACATGGGGTTAGAAAAGTCCTTGCGAATCCATGATTTGTTCATCTTTATGAACGTGAGTCTGTCTACATTCTCAGTGGACAGACGCGTGCGCTTATCTGTCAGCACACCACCAGCAGCGCTGAACACACGTTCAGAGAGAACACTGGCTGCAGGGCATGACAAGATCTCCAAGGCGTGAGTGGCGAGCTCCGGCCATTTTTCAAGATTGGAATACCAAAATGAGCAAGGGTCCAGTGACACAGTCATGGCTTCGATGTTCACTTGGAGATACTCCTGCACCATCCTCTCTAGGCATTGACTATGTGTCAGACTTCTTGTCTCCTGTGGCCTTGCAAAGGATGGTCTAAAAAAGTGGTGAAACGATTCCACAAAATTGCTGTTACCAGCAGATACTGTGTTACTGTTACAGTTTGAGTGATGAAGACTCGACAGTCCCACGGTTGGCAAGTTAGAACTGTGAGATTCACTACGTGCACCACTGGTGTTTTGTGGAAAAGCACATGTAAGATTCTGCAACAGCGTCTGCAGATACTCCTGCATGCGTCAATCCCTTTTTATGGCAGGAATTATTTCAGCAAATTTACTTTTGTACCGGGGATCTAAGAGTGTGGCAACCCAGTAGTCGGGATTACTTCGAATTCTGACAATCTGAGGGTCATGTTGCAGGTAGTGCAGCAAGAAGGCACTCATGTGTCTTGCGCATCCAGGAGGACCAAGTCCTTGTTGTGTTGGTAGCGAGGTAAGAATCATGCTTCCTTCCTCTGCCCTCTCCCCCCAACCTCGCACAACAGAAATGTGATCAAGGTCTCCCTCATCTGATGAGTCTTCCATGCCCATCGCCAGTTCGTCCTCCACTTCTTCCTCGGCTCCTGCACCTTCCTCCCCAGTTTGGCTGCTACCATGCACCCTGGTTAATCCCTCTCCCCCACCCTCCCATGCCTGCCGCCTTGGTGCTGCCAACCGTCTGGACCTTGGAGATGTTATCCCTTCCGCATACGACTCCTCCTCTACTTCCTCCACCTCCTCTTGCCCCACCACCTGACTCTGAATTCTGTTTAATGTGTGCTCCAGCATGTAAATCACCGGAATAGTCATGCTGATAATGGCATCGTCGTCAGCACTAAACATCTTCGTCGCCATTTCAAAACTGTGCAGAAGGGTGTGTGGCGCCCCTGATGGTTCAGTCGCCACAGAGTTACTGCATCTCACCCAGAGGTGTGGTATCTCACCCTCAGGTAAGGAAGGAATATGGCTCGGGACCCTAACACCTGCATCCAACACATACCCGCAGTGGGGGTAGGGCGAGATTGCTCCTAAGGGAGAGCACAGTCCCAGGTCCCTAGCTGGTGGGAGGGTCCTATGTAATGGGTGCTTAGGGGAGCAGCTTAGCGGAGCACATGACAGGGAGAGTATAAATAGGAAGCCATCTTAGAAAGAGCAAGCCAGTCAGAGGAGGAAAAGTGACAGGAGCAGAGGCTCGTCATGAGCTCTGCTCCAGAGGCGGGCCTAGCCTGGGAGGCCCAGGACTGAAGGAGAGAAGAGAGGAGTGGGAGCAGGAAGGCTCCAGGAACCGAAGGGACCCTAGGGCTACGGGCCGTGCAGAAGGCCACCCGTACTCCTGCTGCTACCAGGAGGTAGAGGGGTCAGGCCAGATAAGGGGAACCGGTCCCTCAACTAGCAGAGAAACAGCAAGGCTCAACTAGAAACCGGAGGCTGCAGCATTTCATGTACTGCAGGTAAAAGTCCACACCAGTCTCACTAAGAAGGTAGCCACATAGGACCCAGGGGACGGAACACTAGTCGCCTGCCAAGGCCCGAGGATACCGGATAGAAGTGTCACTGGGTGTGAGGTGCAGGGAGAAGGCCAGAGAATGGACACACAGAAGGGGGTCCTGCTAAGTACTCCGGAGCTATCTGGGGGTGGACTGAGCCCCTCACTGAGTACGCACAGCACGATGGGTGAGATTGCTCTGGTACCTGTAATCTGGACTGCAACAACTGTGAGTAAAGATCTTGGGACTGCATCACACGGACTCTGTGTTCATTACTGACTCCCTGCACTACAACCACCATCATCCACCCACACTGCCCTGAAGCTACACTCTTCCTGTGGTGAGTAATAATACCATTGCTGCAAAACCACCAGCTTCAGAGGACTGTTCCGCAGCGGCGGCCCCTTTTGCCCCACTCCAGAGGTGGCGTAGTCGGACATTATAAAACCCATATATACAAATTACCCTTGGATTGACCGTCCTGGATCACGGACTGGGTCACCGCTACAGTGACTACAACCCCCATCGTCTACCGGCCCGGCTCAGGGTACCCCACGCCCCAGGGGGCGCGTCAACTTCATAGGTCCCTGATCTGAGACCACTCCTGCAGCGTGATTTGCCCCACCTCTGGATCTCGTTGTCCCAGGCTATACGTCAGAACGTATTGCACCAGGGCTTGTCGGTGCTGCCACAGTCGCTGCAACATGGTCAGAGTTGAATTCCACCGTGTCGGCACATCGCATTTCAGCCGGTGAACTGGCAGGCCCAATGACTTCTGTAGAGATGTAAGTCGTTGAGCTGCGGGATGCGAACGGCGGAAGTGAGCACACAGTGACCGTGCCCTCTGCAGAAGGCCATCTAGTCCGGGATAGTGGGCTAACAATTTATGGACAACCAGGTTCAACACGTGAGCCATACAAGGCACGTGTGTGACATTGCACCGGCGAAGGGCCACACCCAGGTTTGCAGCATTGTCGCACACGGCCTTCCCTGGTTGCAGGTCCAGTGGAGACAACCATTCATGAAACTGGGTCTCCAGAGCTGACCACAACTCCTCAGCTGTGTGACTCACATTTCCCAGACATTTCAAAGTAAACACTGATGCCTTGAGCCCTGCTGCCAGCATAGTAAGGAGGTGTGCAGGATTCCTTCTGCGCAGTTAGAAAGCAGGTGGCATTACCAGACAGGCTTTGGGTGCAGGTGGAGGACCGAGAGGAGGTTGAGGAGGCAGAAGCAGTGGAGGAACTTCGAGATAAAGAGGATTGACGCACAACTCGTGGGGACGGTAAGACTTGGACAGCAGTCCCTTGTCCTGCTGTCACCATAGTTACCCAGTGCCAAGTCAGCGACATGTAATGCCCCTGTCCATGCCTACTCGTCCAAGTGTCTGTGGCGAAATGCACCCTGTCACACACAGAGTTTCTCAAAGAAGCGGTGATGTTGTGTGCGACATGCTGGTGGAGCGCAGGCACACCTTTCTTTGAGAAGTAGTGCCGACTGGGCATCTGGTACTGGGGCACTGCGACGGACATAAGGTCTCGAAAATCCACTGTGTCCTCCAGGCAGAAAGGCAGCATTTCTGTAGCCAAGAGCTTGCAGATGGTGAAATTCAACCTCTTAGCTTTCTCATGGCTAGGAGGAAATGGTCTTTTACTTTTCCACATCTGAGGGACCGAGGGCTTGTTGTGCTTAGACGGGGTTGAGTAGGGTGTCCCCGGCAAACTGCCGGTCTGTGAGGAAGATGCAGGCGGACATGTTAGGTTGCCTTGATCCAAAGGTGGTGCTCTTGATGTCAGAGAGCGCTCAACACCAGCAGGTGTTTCCACTTCCCAATGAACTGACGACCTGCCAATCACACTGGCTGTTGCAGGTAAAGAGGTGGCAGGTCTGCGTCCAAAAACATGTGTGACTGCTGTCCCCCCAGTCACAGAGGATGAAGAGGCCGCGGATGCACAAGATGGGGCAGACGGTGGTTGGCCCAGCCTGCTAGGCCGCATTGTAGCACAGTGAGCTTCCCACTGCAACTTATGCTTCATATCCATGTGACGGTACATGCATGAAGTACTCAAACTATGGATTTTTTGGCCTCTACTTAGCTTTTGGTGACAAATATTACAGATAACACGAGTTGGGTCATCCTTATCATTCTGAATAAATGCCCAGGCTATGCAAGGCTTAGAGCCCATGCGACCTGAAGAGCCACTACGACTTGTGGTCAGAGGCAGAGTTGTGGTTGAGGATGCAGTTGTTGACGTGCTTCCAGTACTCCGTCTCTGTCCAGGAAGGCGCAACCTAACCTCGTCGTCAATAGCATCTGTGACGCCCCGCTGTGCTTGGTATCACAGATCCTAGAGGAGTGTATTGATGGAATCCTCCACAAGAGGCCCCCATAAACATTCACATATCTCCACCTTCCACCTCAGACCAGCAGAGGGAGCCCGTTAGGGATATAAATAGGGAAGGTGGAGCTAGGCAGTTCAGTTCCTCTGAAGAGTTCCTGCAGTAGAGAAGCCTAAGAGAGGTCAGTCTGCAGTGGAGCTCAGTCTAGTCTAGATAACTCAGTTAATAGTTCAGCAGTGGTGCACGAGGCTCCTGCTAGCTAGATTCAGTAAGGCATAACCGGAATCCCTGGAGAACTACAAGTCCCAGGATCGCTAAGGTGCTGATACGTAACAGAGCCAGGAGACGCTTAGGCCCCGCATAGTGGGAGCGTGAACTCCAAGAGAAGGCCCTACCACAAGGTCAGCCAGCGCAGGACAGAGACAAAGTTAGGCCTAGCTCCAGGCAGGTCAGAAACTTACTACGCAGAGGCAAGAAATAGGAGGCCCTACACCCGCTCATTGGGGAGGATCCTGATATTCACCCTTCATCCTACAGTGCTCCAGGATGTGCCTGAATTTCCTCCAGTAAAAGGTACTGAAGTGACTACCGTGTCCGTTCCCGTTCTTGCTCTGACCCAGCTGGGTCTCGCCTGTCCTGCATTCCCCCTGCATACGCTGCCCTGAGACCTAGCTCCACCTGTGGGGAGCTATACCATCGACCTGCCTTATCACGGGTCTCAGTGGACTGCTGCAGCGCTGGTGCTTCTCACCAGATACCACAGGTGGCGTCACGAACTCTTATAAAATTAACAATTATCCACTCTTTTAAAGAGTGACCCCAGGGTACGGGCCAGGGAGCCGACCACCGTGACATCCCCAAGGCCAGGCAAAGGCCCGGGTACCGAGTCATCCCCATCCCCTGGGCTAGTCACATCCTCCTCCACCACCTCCGTTGACCTCATCGACTGGCTGACTGTGGGTTGACAGTAAGTGGGCTCTCCAACCTCGTCATCATCACCCTGTGTGATATCACACCCGTCGTCCTCAAAGCCAACCTCTTCCTGCCCTGACCGAAAAGTCAAGTTGTCGCTCCAATCAGGTATTTGAGTCTCATCATCGTCTTCATCATTGTCTCCACCAACAGGAGTGACAGTTTGGGAACGAGGGTCTACATTATGCTCAGAACCTTCTTCATCTGGTCCTGGATCCGACTTATAAAGATTCTGGGCATCAGTGCAGATCATTTCCTCGTCTGGATTAACAGAAGCTCTGGAGCAGACCTCCGTTTCCCAGGCTATAGTATGAGTAAACAGCTCTGCAGACTCAACCATCTGTGTTACCCCAAACTCAGACGGGCAGCTGGAGACTTGGGAGCTGTGAGGAAGCAAGTGCGATTGGGGTGACACCTCTGAGGACTGGAGTATTTGTGATGTTGAAATTGAGGTGGAGGAGAGCCCACTTGAAGGAACACTTGATATCCGCTGAAGCACCTGCTGTTTTTGTGCCTCATCTGGAATTTGTAGCGATGGGCGTGTCTGTAAGAAAGGGATCGTATCACATTGTCCACGAAAAGAAGTCGACATCTTAGTTTGGCTGGAAGATGGTCTTTCTTCTGCAGATGTTACCCCCCCCACCGCGGGGGGGCTCGACCCACAAGCGGACAGGCACCAGTATTGGGAGAGGGGGGCTGGCCGTCAGGGTCCACCGGTGCTCTGGCACAAACCCGGCGACACGGAGGTGGCACGGGCAGGAATGAACTGGCCGTGTCGGCTTCTCACTTTTTGGATTTTAGAAGGGCATGACATGCCTATATCTGTGTCTCCCCCTCCTTTTACTCCTCCACCTTTTTTCTTTTCGCATGACTATATGCACTTGTCACTTTTCCATGTGTTAGTTATGTCTTCTGAGCAGTTTGTCAGCTTTTGGACACCTTTGAAGGTGTTTTCTATGTGTTTCTATGTGTTTTTGTTTGCCTGCCATTGGTTTTAACGGTGTTCGAAGGTGTTCGACGAACAGTTCGACGAACAGTTCGGCGAACACACGGGTGTTCGACGAACCGAACCGAACTCGAACACTACGGGGGTGGCTCAACACTAATCCTGATTCTTCCTTTCTGTCTGGCCATTAGACTCAGGATGATATCCAGATGAAAACGACAAATGATCTCCCAACCTGTCACAAAAGGCACGCCAAAAACGAGCCACGAACTGAGGTCCCCTATCAGAAACAATGTCAGTAGGAACACCATGGAGTCTGACAATTTCCTTGACAAAGGCCTTAGCGAGTGTCTTAGCGCAGGGCAGTTTGATGAAGGGAACCAAGTGGCACATCTTGCTAAAACGGTCCACGACCACCCAGATGACCGTGAAACCCTCAGAGGAGGGAAGGTCAGAAATAAAGTCCATAGCCAGATGTGTCCAAGGTGCACTAGGAACCTCCAGAGGGCAAAGCAACCCCGCTGCAGGAGTATGAGAAGACTTAGATCTAGCACACACAGTACATTGACGCACCCACTTAATGACTTCCTTCTGCCATCCAGGCCACCAAAAACTGCGACCCACAAGTCTCTTGGTCTCAGAAATTCCTGGATGACCTGCCAACCGAGACTCATGACACTCAACAAACAAATCTCTCCTAAAGGTCCTAGGCACAAACAACCTCCCATGGGGAGTGTTAGATGAAGCATTCTCCTGTGCTTTAAGAATCTCATCTTCCAAAACGGAGTCCAATGCAGCAATCACAACACCTTCTTGTAAAATGCTCTCCTCCTCCTCAGCACCGACCATGGGAGAAAAGCTGCGAGACAACGCATCAGCTTTAACATTCTTGTTACCCGGGATGTAAGTAACGGAAAAATTAAACCGCGAAAAAAAAAGTGCCCACGTAGCCTGATGGGCATTCAAGCGCTTGGCAGCATCAAGATAGATCAGATTTTTATGATCAGTGAAAACCTGAATGGGAAATTCAGCACCTTCCAAGAGATGACGCCAGTGTTCAAATGCGAGTTTAATAGCCAGCAGTTCCCGATTACCAATATCGTAATTAAGTTCAGTCTCAGAAATATTTTTTGAAAAAAAGGCACAGGGATGTACTCCATCCTTGATTTCCTGAGACAACACCGCTCCGACCCCCACAGAAGAAGCATCAACCTCAACCAAAAACGGCTTAGACACATCAGGCTGCATAAGGATGGGGGCAGAGCTGAACCTCTCCTTTAGAAACACAAACACTTCAATGGCCTCAGTAGTCCACAGAACCGTATTAGCACCTTTCCGGGTAAGATCGGTCAGTGGTTTAACAATAATAGAAACATTTTAATGAATTTTCTGTAATAATTGGCGAAACCCAAAAACCTCTGTATCGATTTCAAACCAATAGGCCTAGGCCATTCCTGCACAGCTTGAACTTTCACCGGGTCCATCTCAAAGCCCTCGCTGGAGATAATGTAGCCCAAAAAACTAATTCTCTGTACAGCGAACTCACATTTCTCTAGCTTAGCAAAAAGCGAATTGTCAATTAATAACTGTAATACCTCACGTACGCTCCACCAATGAGACTCCAGATCAGGCGAATAAATCAAAATGTCATCCAAATACACAACCACATTTTTGCCGATCAAAGGTCTAAGGATGTCATTAATAAGATTCTGAAAAAATGCTGGTGCATTGGTAAGACCAAAAGGCATAACCAGATTCTCAAAATGACCCACAGGAGTGTTAAAAACAGTCTTCCATTCATCACCCTCCTTCATGCGCAACAAATTGTATGCCCCCCGGAGATCAATTTTAGAGAACCACTTGGCCCCCACTAACTGGTTAAACAAATCAGAAATCAATGGCAGTGGGTAGGGATAACGTACAGTAATTTTATTAATCTCGCGAAAGTCCAGATAAGGACGTAAACCGCCGTCCTTTTTTTTAACAAAAAAAAATCCAATAGCCACAGGTGACTTAGAGGTTCTGATATGACCGGCGGCCAAGCTCGTCTGTATGTATTCCTCCAAAGCCTTTCTCTCAGGAATAGTGAGACTAAATAAACGACTTTTAGGAAGAGTCGCTCCAGGGACAAATTCAATGGTACAATCATAGTCTCTATGGGGAGGCAAAATTTGCGACTCCTCCTCAGAAAAAACTTTCCAAAAATGCTGAATAGGTACAGGTAATTCCCCTTTATCCACAGCAGCAATGCGCCCGTTACAACACTTGTCATAACACTTAGGGCTCCAGGACTTAATTTCATTAGTAGACCAATCCAGTACAGGATTGTGCAATTTTAACCAGGGTAACCCCAAAATTACTGGAGAAGGCAAATTATTTAATACTACCAAATCCAAATTTTCTTGGTGAATACCATTAATAGTGAGGGGAAATTCATAAACCTTGTGAATAACACATTTCAAGGGAGAGCCATCGACAGAAACCACGGCAATAGGGGATGACAAAGGTTTGGGTTTTAATTTAAGTTTTTCCAAGAATCCCCCATCAATCACATTCAGAGTACAACCACAATCCACAAATACCTGAAATTCAATTAATTCTTCCTGAGCTGCAGTAGTAGAAGAAAGAAATACCCCCTTAATGTTTAAACAGGCTATACGGGAGTAACTGACCTTTTTTTTTTTTTCTTTGTTCATACGAAGCACACAGTTCTTAATGAAATGGTCAGATTTTCCGCAATAAAAGCACAAACCTTCAGAAAACCAGCAGTCTTTTTCCGGAGAGCGGGGTGACATCGCCTCAATCTCCATCGGCTCTCCAATGTCAGTACAGACTCTCTCAAGACTAGGAGCTGACATGGCAAAGGATTTACTCTCATTAACCCTTGCATCCAGTCTCCTGTCCACCCGTATAGCTAATTGCATTGCCTCCTGCAAGTTTCCAGGTGTAGGGTAAGCAATAAGCAGATCCTTAACCCTTTCACCTAGCCCAGCAAGAAACAAACTTTTCAGAGCTGAATCGTTCCACCCCACCTGAGCAGACCACCGACGGAAGTGAGTACAATAATTTTCCACATTACCTGATCCCTGTCTCAAAAGTCTCAATTCTGTCTCAGCTGATGAGACACGATCAGGATCATCATACAACAACCCCAAAGCAGAAAAAAAAACTATCCACTGATCTAAAGCACGGATCACTAGGTTGTAGAGAAAGGGCCCATCCCTGAGGTTCTTTCCGCAAAAGTGACATTATGAACCCTATGCGCTGTGATTCATCACCAGAGGATCTGGGTCTCAAACGAAAATACAATAAACAAGCATTTTTAAAGGAAAAAAAATCTTGTCGCTCACCAAAAAATAAATCAGGCAATCGTACCTTTGGCTCCACAAAATGCGCTCCACAACAGCTACTCACGTGTTGTTGAAGCTCGGCCACCTCCAGAGAGAGTCCCTGCAGGCGTTGAGCCACACTTAAAAATACTTTCTTCTGTTCCTTGCGTTATACAGCAGGGAACATCTCAGTTTGAAAAAGTTTGAAGAATATCTTGTATATTATACAGGCCTCATCCACACTAAAAATACTTTCTTTTGTTCCTAACTTTATACAGCAGGGAACATCTCAGTTTGAAATAGTTTGGAGAATATCTCATATGTTATACAGGCCTCATCCGCACAAAAAAAAATACTTTCTTCTGTTCCTAACGTTATACAGCAGTGGACATCTCAGTTTGAAATTCTTCGTAGCATTTCTCCTATGTTATACAGGCCTCATCCACACTAAAAAAAATATTTTCTTCTGTTACTAACATGATACAGTAGGGTGCATCTCAGTTTGAAATTGTTCGTAGCATATATCCTATGCTATACAGGCCTCATCCACACTAAAAAAAATTTTTCTTATGTTACTAACGTGATACAGTAGCGGACATCTGAGTTTCAAATTGTTAGTAGCATATCTCCTATGTTATACAGGCCTCATCCAGACTAAAAAAAACATTTTCTTCTGTTACTAACGCGATACAGTATGGAACATCTCAGTTTGAAATTGTTCGTAGCATATCTCGTACGTTATACAGGCCTCATTCACACTAAAAAATACTTTCCTCTGTTTCTAACGTTATACAGCGTTATACACCTAGCATTTTTGCACTTTTGCATTGCTTTCAACGGTGAAAACTACATTCACCAGTAAATGTCATTTTAACATTTTACAACGTTATTTCACCATGTAGTGTTTGAGACATGATCAGACACATTCTGTTTAATTTATGAAGGAGAGACTCCGAAAGTCACAAACACTATTTTTATAGGGCCATCAGGCGGACCTTACTATTCTTAAAGGGCCAGCAGTCGGCCCTCACTATTGTTAAAGGGCCATCAGCCAGCTATGCTTTGTTGTTCCGATTATTAACAAGTGGGTCTCCTATACTGTTATTGCGTATGCAGTGACTGCAAGGGCTGCCAAAAATTTGGACACACCTCAATACCCCTTTGAAGAGACAAAGAGGAGGGCCTCAGTAAAAAAATATTTCCCATTATAAAGGAATGGGTCTCCTATAGTGGTAATGCCCATGCAGTGACTGCAAGGGCTGCCAAAATTTGTGAAAAACCCCAATACCAATTTAAAGACACAAAGAGCTCGGCGACAGTAACAACATGTTCCCATTACTTAGGAGAGGGTCTGCTATACAGTTATAGGGTATGCAGTTAGTCCAACGGCTGCCAAAATGTAGGAAAAACCCTACTAACAATTTATAGATACATAGAGCTTGGCCACAGTAACGATATGTTCCAATTAGAAAGTAGACGGTCTGCTATACAGTTATAGGGTATGCAGTGAGTCCAATGGCTGCAAAAATTTAGGAAAAACCCTACTAACAATTTAAACACACAGAGCTGGGCCACAGTAACGACATTTTCCTATTAGAAAGGAGAAGGTCTGCTATACAGTTATAGAGTATGCAGTTAGTCCAATGTCTGCAAAAATTTAGGAAAAACCCTACTAGCAATTTAAAGACACATAGAGCTGGGCCACAGTAATGACATGTTCCCATTACAAAGGAGAGGGTCCGCTATACAGTTATAGGGTATGCAGTGAGTCGAACAGCTGCCAAAATTTAGGAAAAACCCTACTAACAATTTAAAGACACATACAGCTGGCCACAGTAACAACTAGTGTTGAGCCACCCCCGTAGTGTTCGAGTTCGGTTCGGTTCGTCGAACACCCGTGTGTTCGCCGAACTGTTCGTCGAACTGTTCGTCGAACACCTTCGAACACCGTTAAAACCAATGGCAGGCAAACAAAAACACATAGAAACACATAGAAAACACCTTCAAAGGTGTCCAAAAGCTGACAAACTGCTCAGAAGACACAACTAACACATGGAAAAGTGACAAGTACATATAGTCATGCGAAAAGAAAAGAGGTGGAGGAGTAAAAGGAGGGGGAGACACAGATATAGGCATGTCATGCCCTTCTAAAATCCAAAAAGTGAGAAGCCGACACATTCAGTCCGCTCCTGCCCGTGCCACCTCCGTGTCGCCGGGTTTGTGCCAGAGCCGCGGTGAACCCTGACGGCCAGCCCCCCTCTCCCAATACTGGTGCCTGTCCGCTGGTGGGTCGAGAGAGCCCCCCTGTGGTGGAGGCAGCTCTAAGCTTTTTAATTTAAATTGTCCCTCTAATTTGAATGAATACACTTTAAATCCATTTACAAGGATCTATTGGAGGGCAAGTCTCATGCCAGCAGCCGCGTAATTCCAGCTCCAGTAGCGTCCACTAAAGCTGCTGCAGTTAAAAAGCTTTTATAAGGATCGAGCTCGGCTGTCCACCGCAAGGCATCCTAGTGCCAGTCCCAGCCCCTATGCCTTGGGGTGCCTCCTGATGCTCTTCACTGAGTATCCCGTGGTCCCGAAGCATTTCCTTTGAAAAAATTAAGTGTCCAAACTACAGGTGGTGTAGCTTGCTTAACAGCCGGGATAATCCGCTGACTAGCAGACACTGCTACTAGGCACAAAGTATTTCCTGGGCTAGATGCAGTTAAAAATTTGTAAGTAGATACTCTCGTTGGATGCTGAGAAAGCATTCCATAGAGTCTCCTGGCACGCCATATATGATTCTCTTAAAAAGCTTGGGGTAGGGGTCTAGGGGACCCTTTTATAGCCAAAATCACGGCCCTGTATCACAATACGTCACCTAGGCTGAAGATAAATGGAACTGTAGCACCGAGGGCTCGGTTGCTACAGACGTATTGCACCTCACCCAGAGGTGTGATATCTCACTCTCAGATAAGGATGGAGTGTGGATCAGGACCCGACACCTGCATGCATTACACCACATTGCCGTGGGGCAGGGCGACCAATATGCCCCTGAGATGGGCACGACAGTCCCTGTCCTTGGCTGGAGTGGGGGGAGGGAACACTGAGGAAGGGGAACCCTGTAGTGCAGGAGCAGGGAGGAAGCAGTTCCTGGGTGCATTGAGAAGGGAGTATAAAAGGTGGGCACCATCTTAGTTCAGTGCAGAGAAGTCTGAGCAGAAGTGGCAGGGAGCAGGGGCTCTGCATGAGCTCTGCTCCGGAGGCGGGCCTAGTAACAGAGGCCCAGGCCTGCAAGAGGGAGAAGGAAGGAAGAGGAGCGGAGAAGGCTCCAGGAACGAGGAATGAAGGGATCCCAGGGGTGCGGACGGGCGAGTCGCCACCGCACGCCCGAATCCACCTGCGTGGAGGGGTCAGGCCAAAGGGGGAGACCGGTCCCCGAACTAGTGGAGGCAGGAAACGACCCTCAGCTAGAAACCGGAGGCTCTGACATTTTATGTGGCGCAGCCCCTTGCTCCACCCGCTAGGAAGGCACCACATAGGGTCAGGGAAACTGGCGCCAAGTTTACCAAGAGGAGGCCCGAGGCAGCCGGACAGAAGTGTTGGTAAGAAAGGCCAGACAAAGGACACACAAAGGGGGTCCTATGAAGCGCTCCAAAGTTATCTGGGAGTTGTCTGAGCCCCTCACCTGGTGAGCACAGTACGACGTGGGCAGCCGTTACCTGCAGACGTGGTCTGGATAATAAGAACTGTGAGTAAAGGCCCTGAACTGCATCACTGACTCCGTGTCGTTACTGCTGCTGCCCTGCACCATCACCCCCATCCTCCGCATACACTGCCCTGAGGCTATACTCCTCCCGTGGGGAGTTATGCTACGCTCTGCTGCACCCACAACACCAGCCTTAGCGGTCTGCCCTGTAGCGGCGGTTCACTCTGACCGCAATCCACGGGTGGCGTAGTCGGACATTTAAACATCAAAACCACATAAATAGTTCCGCCACTGGTTTGACCGCCCTGAGCCACGGAACCGGATCGCCGCCACGAAGACTACAACCACCAGCATCCACCAAAAAGGGTCCGGCTCCGGGTGTCCCAAGGCCCAGGGGGTGCGTCAGAACATTTTCATCACCTTTCACAATCACCAATGGAACAAGGCAGGGATGTCCTCTGTCCCCTCTCTTATACATCCTAGTGACGGAGCACCTGCTCTCATCAATTCGCCATAACCCCAATATTAGGTGGATTGAGGTGGGAGGCACCGAGTACAAGTGCTCTCTATTTGCTGATGATGTCCTAGTATATATCACTCAATCACATATATCCATCCCTGCTGTTATGGCTGAAATAGATCACTTTGTTACATGGTAAAATTTTAAAATCAATGCAGCGAAGTCTGAGGCCCTCGATGTCTCCCTCCCTAAATCCATATAGGATTCCATCCAGTCCAACTTTCCCTTTGCCTGGCCCTCACAGGGTATCAAATACTTAGGAATTCCTATTCATAGAGACCTCTCTCATCTATGTTATCTTAATTTTGGGCCCTTTATTGAACAATTCCATACAGACCACGGTTGGCAAGTTAGAACTGTAAGATTCACTACGTGAACCACTGGTGTTTTGTGGAAAAGCACATGTACACCGCGTTCCAAATTATTATGCAAAAAGTGTTTAGGAGTGATAAGGGAAGAATTTGTTTGTTTGTCAGTTAAACTCATTGATGGTGATGTGTGTCAGGGCTCTTTATATCACTGTAAGCAATTGCAGACACCTGTGCTAATTAGTTTGGCAGGTGTGTCCAATGAAAGGCAAGACTACTTAAGAAGGCTCTCTCACATTATTAAGCAGCCTACATTTTCTGCCAAAATGGGAAAGAAAAAGGATGTGTCGGCTGCTGAGAAGCAACAAATTGTGGAGTGTTTAGGTCAAGGCATGACTACAATCAACATTGTGCGATGATCAGGATGAAGTGTCTTGGCAATCAAGAAGTATGTAGCTGATTCACAGTACACACGTGTGCGTGCTGATAAGGGCAAATTGAGGACTCTTTCCTACAGGCAATTACGTCAGGTTGAAACAGCAGCGGCAAAAAAGCCTTGTCATAGCAGCAGACAAGTTTTTGAAGCTGCTTGTGCCTCCAACGTCCCCCGAACAACAAGATGCAGGGTCCTTCAGAGGTTTGCAGCTGTGCATATGCCATCCTGTCGACCTCCTCTATCCACTTCACACAAGCAGAAACGGCTCCAGTGGGCCAAACATTACATGAAGACTGATTTCAAAACTGTTTTGTTCACGGATGAGTGCCGTGCAGCGCTCGATGGTCCAGATGAATGGAGTGGAGGATGGCTGGTTGATGGACACCCCACGCAAACACGGCTACAGCGCCAACAAGGAGGAGGTGGAGTAATGTTTTGGGCTGGAATCATGGGGAGAGAGATTGTCGGCCCCTTTAGGATCCCTGAAGGCGCTAAAGATGAACTCCATAATGTATGTGGATTTTCTCAAACAGCACTTCCTGCCATGGTTCAAGAAGAAGAACCGTGTATTTCACAGCAAGATCATTTTTCTGCATGATAATGCACCATCTCATGCTGCACATAAAACATCTGCATCTCTGGCTGATATGGGCATAAAAGGGGACAAACTTATGGTGTGACCCCCATGCTCCCCTGACCTGTACCCCATTCAGAACCTTTGGAGCATCATTAAAAGGAGTGTCTATGATGGCGGGAGGCAGTTCACATCTAAGCAACAGCTCTGGGAGGGTATTCTGTCCTCATGCAAAACAATTGAAGCAGAAACCATCCAAAACCTGACAAATTCAATGGACGAGAGAGTTCAGAAGCTCCTTTCGAACAAGGGGTCCTATGTGAAAATGTAACATCACCTAGAATAAAGTTTTGAGTTGAAAACTGTTTGATTTCAGTTTCTAACAACCTGCTAATGCTTATAATTTCAAAAATGACCATTTTTTTGGTCTTTATTAAAATGAAAAGGTTGATCGAAAAGTTTGGGGGATCTAAGAGTGTGGCAACCCAGTAGTCATGATTACTTCGAATTCTGACAATATGAGGGTCATGCTGCAGGTAGTGCAGCAAGAAGGCACTTATGTGTCTTGCGCATCTCGGAGCCCCAAAATTATTTTCCGGGCTAGATGCAGCTAAAAATTGTTTTTAATTTTAAATCTGGTGAAGCTTATTATAGATGGCCTAATAGGATCAGTGCTGCACACTGCTACAAAGCCCAAATTATTTTCCAGTCAAGATACAGATAAACATGATTAGTAATTTGAAAGCTTAAAACGGTTGGTAGGGTGATTTTAACCAATCATCAAGCTTTTACTCTCCCCAGGATGACACAGGGGTAGAAAAGTCGTTTCGGATCCATGATTTGTTCATCTTTATGAACGTGAGTCTGTCTACATTATCAGTGGAGAGCCGCGTGCGCTTATCTGTCAGCACACCACCAGCAGCGCTGAACACACGTTCAGACAGAACGCTGGCTGCGGGGCATGACAAGATCTCCAAGGCGTAAGTGGCTAGCTCCGGCCATTTATCCAGATTGGAAGCCCAAAAAGAGCAAGGGTCCAGTGACACAGTCGTGGCTTCAATGTTTACTTGGAGATACTCCTGTACCATCGTCTCTAGGCGTTGACTATGTGTCAGACTTCTTGTCTCCTGTGGCCTTGCAAAGGATGGGCTAAAAAAGTGGTGAAATGATTCCGCAAAATTGATGTTACCAGCAGATACTGTGGTTCTGTTACGGTTTGAGTGCTGAACACTTGACGGTCCCACGGTTGGCAAGTTGGAACTGTGAGATTCACTACGTGCACCACTGGTATTTTGTGGAAAAGCACATGTAAGATTCTGCAACAGTCTCTGCTGATACTCCTGCATGCGTGCATCCCTTTCTATGGCAGGAATAATTTCTGCAAATTTACTTTTGTACCGGGGATCTAACAGTGTGGCAACCCAGTAGTCAGGATTATTTCTAATTCTCACAATTCGAGGGTCATGTTGCAGGTAGTGCAGCAAGAAGGCACTCATGTGTGTTGCGCATCCAGGAGCACCAAGTCCCTGTTGTGTTGGTGGCGAGGTAGCAATCATGCTTCCTTCCTCTGTCCTCTCCCCCAACCTCGCACAACAGAAATGTGATCAAGGTCTCCCTCATCTGATGAGTCTTCCATCAGTTCGTCCTCCACTTCTTCCTTGGCTCCTGCACCTTCCTCACTAGTTTGGCTGCTACCATGCGCCCTGGTAAAATCATCTCCCCCACCCTCACATGCCTGCCGCCTTGGTGCTGCCGACCGTCTGGACCTTGCAGATGTTATCCCTTCCGCATACAACTCCTCCTCCTCTACTTCCTCCACCTCCTCTTGTGCCACCACCTGACTCCGAATTCTGTTTAACATGTGCTCCAGCATGTAAATCACCGGAATAGTCATGCTGATAATGGCATCGTCAGCACTAAACATCTTCGTCGCCATTTCAAAACTGTGCAGAAGGGTGCATAGGTCCCTGATCTGAGACCACTCCTCCAGCGTGATTTGCCCCACCTCTGAATCTCGTTGGCCCAGGCTATACGTCAGAACGTATTGCACCAGGGCTTGTCGGTGCTGCCACAGTCGCTGCAACATGTGCAGAGTTGAATTCCACCGGGTAGGCACATCGCATTTTAGCCGGTGAAGTGGCAGGCCCAACGACTTCTGTAGAGATGTAAGTCGCTGAGCTGCGGGATGCGAACGGCGGAAGTGAGCACACAGCGACCGTGCCCTCTGCAGAAGGCCATCTAGTCTGGGATAGTGGGCTAAAAATTGCTGGACAACCAGGTTCAACACGTGAGCCATACAAGGCACGTGTGTGACATTGCCCCGGCGAAGGGCCGCACCCAGGTTTGCAGCATTGTCGCACACGGCCTTCCCTGGTTTCAGGTCCAGTGGAGACAGCCATTCATGAAATTGGTTCTCCAGAGCTGACCACAACTCCTCAGCTGTGTGACTCACATTTCCCAGACATTTCAATGTAAAAACCGCCTGATGACGTTGAGCCCTACTGCCAGCATAGTAAGGAGGTGTGCAGGATCCCTTCTGCGCAGTTAGAAAGCTTGTGGCATGACCAGACAGCCTTTGGGTGCAGGTGGAAGACCGAGAGGAGGTTGAGGAGGCAGAAGCAGTGGAGGAAAAATGACATAAAGAGGATTGACGCACAACTCGTGGGGACGGCAAGACTTGGACAGCAGCCCCTTGTCCTGCTGTCACCATAGTTACCCAGTGCCCAGTCAGCGACATGTAACGCCCCTGTCCATGCCTACTCGTCCAAGTGTCTGTGGTGAAATGCACCCTGTCACACACAGAGTTTCTCAAAGAAGCGGTGATGTTGTGTGCGACATGCTGGTGGAGCGCAGGCACACCTTTCTTTGAGAAGTAGTGCCGACTGGGCATCTGGTACTGGGGCACTGCGACGGACATAAGGTCTCGAAAATCCTCTGTGTCCACCAGGCGGAAAGGCAGCATTTCTGTAGCCAAGAGCTTGCAGATGGTGAAATTCAACCTCTTAGCTTTCTCATGGCTAGGAGGAAATGGTCTTTTACTTGTCCACATCTGAGGGACCGAGGGCTGGCTATTGTGCTTAGACGGGGTTGATAAGGGTGTCCCCGGCAAACTGCCGGTCTGTGAGGAAGATGCAGGCGGACATGTTAGGTTGCCTTGATCCAAAGGTGGTGCTATCGATGTCGGACAGCGCTCAAGACCAGCTGGTGTTACCACCTCCAAAGAAAATGATGACCTGCCAATCACGCTGGCTGTTGCGGGTAAAGAGGTGGCAGGTCTGCGCCCCAAAACAGGTGTGACTGCTGTCCCCCCAGTCACAGAGGATGAAGAGGCCGCGGATGCACAAGATATGGCAGACGGTGGTTGGCCCGGCCGGCTAGACCGCATTGTAGCACACTGAGCTTCCCACTGCAACTTATGCTTCATGTCCATGTGCCGGTTCATGCATGAAGTACTCAAACTATTTATTTTTTGGCCTCTACTTAGCTTTTGCTGACAAATGTTACAGATAACACGAGTTGGGTCATCTTTATCGATCTGAAAAAATGCCCAGGCTATTCAAGGCTTAGCACCCATGCGACCTGAAGAGCCACCACGACTTGTGGTGAGAGGCAGAGTTGTGTTTGAGGATGCAGTTGTTGACGTGCTTCCAGTACTACGTCTCTGTCCAGGAAGGCGCAACCTGACCTCGTCGTCACTAGCATCTTCCTCCACCTCCTCTGCTGACCTCATCTCTTGGCTGACTGTGGGTTGACAGTAAGTGGGATCTCCGACCTCATCATCATCACCCTGTGCGTTATCACACCCGTCGTCCTCAGAGCCAACCTGTTCCTGCCCTGACAAAAAACTAAAGTTGTCGCTCCAATCAGGTATTTGAGTCTTATCATCGTCTTCCTCATTGTCTCCACCAACAGGAGTTACAGTTTGGGAATGAGGGTCTACATTATGGTCAGAACCTTCTGCGTCTGGTCCTGGATCCGACTCATAAAGATTCTGGGCATCAGTGCAGATCATTTCCTCGTCTGGATTCACAGAAGCGCTGGAGTCGACCTCTGATTCCCAGGCTATAGTATGAGTAAACAGCTCTGCAGACTCAACCATCTGTTCTACCTCATACTCCGACGGGCAGCTGGAGATTTGGGAGCTGTGAGGAAGCAAGTGCGAATTGGGTGACACCTTTGAGGACTGGAGTATTTGTGATGTTGAAGTTGATGTGGAGGAGAGCCCACTTAAAGGAGCACTTGATATCCGTTGAAGCACCTGCTGTTTTTGTGCCTCATCTGGAATTTGTAGCGATTGGCGTGGCCGTAAGAAAGGGATCTTATCACATTGTCCGCTAAAAGAATTAGACATTTTAGTTTGGCTGGAAGATGGTCTTTCTTCTGCACCTACCCCACGGACACAACCTTTTTTCCCCTTCCCAACACGCCTATTCCCCTTTCCACCAGCAGCAGGCCTTTTTCCACTCATTTTGGTGGTTAACTAATTCACAACTCTGGAGTTGTTTGCACAAAAAAACAATGGATGGTAACCGAGCAGAGCTGAGTGGCCAAACTGTGGTATTAGGCCAAAACTATTGGCTGGGTTAGATGCAGAAAAAAATTATTTTTAATTTGCAACCTGATGGAGGTCAGTATAGATGGACTAATAGACCAAGTCCCACACACCGCTAGAAGCCCAAATATTTTTCAGAGCTAGATGCAGAAAATTTTTTTATTCAATTTGCAACCTGATGGAGGTCAGTATAGATGGACTAATAGACCAAGTCCCACACACTGCTAGAAGCCCAAATATTTTTTCAGAGCTAGATGCAGAAAAAAATTATTTTTAATTTGCAACCTGATGGAGGTCAGTATAGATGGACTAATAGACCAAGTCCCACACACTGCTAGAAGCCCAAATATTTTTTCAGAGCTAGATGCAGAAAAAAATTATTTTTAATTTGCAACCTGATGGAGGTCAGTATAGATGGACTAATAGACCAAGTCCCACACACCGCTAGAAGCCCAAATATTTTTTCAGAGCTAGATGCAGAAAAAAATTATTTTTAATTTGCAACCTGATGGAGGTCAGTATAGATGGACTAATAGACCAAGTCCCACACACCGCTAGAAGCCCAAATATTTTTTCAGAGCTAGATGCAGAAAAAAATTATATTCAATTTGCAACCTGCTGGAGGTCAGTATAGAAGGACTAATAGAACAAGTCCCACACACTGCTAGAAGCCCAAATATTTTTTCAGAGCTAAATGAAGAAAAAAATTATTTTTAATTTGCAACCTGATGGAGGTCAGTATAGATGGACTAATAGACCAAGTCCCACACACTGCTAGAAGCCCAAATATTTTTTCAGAGCTAGATGCAGAAAAAAATTATTTTTAATTTGCAACCTGATGGAGGTCAGTATAGATGGACTAATAGACCAAGTCCCACACACTGCTAGAAGACCAAATATTTTTTCAGAGCTAGATGCAGAAAAAAATTATTTTTAATTTGCAACCTGATGGAGGTCAGTATAGATGGACTAATAGACCAAGTCCCACACACCGCTAGAAGCCCAAATATTTTTTCAGAGCTAGATGCAGAAATTTTTTTTATTCAATTTGCAACCTGATGGAGGTCAGTATAGATGGACTAATAGACCAAGTCCCACACACTGCTAGAAGCCCAAATATTTTTTCAGAGCTAGATGCAGAAAAAAATTATTTTTAATTTGCAACCTGATGGAGGTCAGTATAGATGGACTAATAGACCAAGTCCCACACACTGCTAGAAGCCCAAATATTTTTTCAGAGCTAGATGCAGAAAAAAATTATTTTTAATTTGCAACCTGATGGAGGTCAGTATAGATGGACTAATAGACCAAGTCCCACACACTGCTAGAAGCCCAAATATTTTTTCAGAGCTAGATGCAGAAAAAAATTATTTTTAATTTCCAACCTGATGGAGGTCAGTATAGATGGACTAATAGACCAAGTCCCACACACCGCTAGAAGCCCAAATATTTTTTCAGAGCTAGATGCAGAAAATTTTTTTATTCAATTTGCAACCTGATGGAGGTCAGTATAGATGGACTAATAGAATGATGCTATGCCCAAAAGATTTTACTTCACTAGGTGCAGTAAAAAAATTGGTATTCTATACACAGGTGGTATATCTTGCAACACAGATAGGCTACTCCACTGACTAACACACTCTGCAATAGGCCAAAAAGGATTAGCTTTGCTAGATTCAGCCAAATGCTGTGAAAAAAACTTGCACAGCACTGGCACAGACCTGCCTGGCAAAAACTGATAGGAACTGATGTAACCTAGTCCTGAAAAGGACTCCAATTACAATTAGTCTTTACTCCCACAATCTATCTATTTAAGAGCACAGACCTGCCTGATAAAAGTCGTAGGAAATGCTGTAACCTAGTCCTTAAAAGGACTGCAATCACAACTATTCCCTACTCCCAAGCTATCTGTATATTTGTGCGAAAATTGGCTTGAAATTAACAAGGTATAGCGCACACAGCAACAGCGGTGCCGTCTAACACGCAGCTGCAGCAGTGAGAAAATGGTGGCGACGGGGAAAATGGCTTGGTCTTATAGGGCAAGGACATGTGACATACACTGCCAATCACACATGCCCTTGCTTGTGTGAAAAAAAGCACTTCGCTCCGTGTGTGCGCTGCTGATAGGCTGACAGATTGCACCTCCCCACTGCAAATGCGGGAAAGAGAAAAAAAAATGGAGATCTTCATTGTTCCTGCAGAGATCCATCCCCTGCCACTCCCCCCGCCCCGCTGTACACTCAAACTGCGTATTAACATTAATTTTCATCATTACTGAGAAAAAATCCAGTTATGATTTTGGTGCACGAACAGTTATCGAACATAACCTCGAACAGCCGAATTTTTCTCAAATTGTTCGTGTTCGCCGACCGGCTCGAACACCGCCCAAAACAGCTCGAATTTGAGATTGGCGAACAGTTCGAGAAGAACAACGCTCATCTCTAGTAACAACATGTTCCTATTAGAAAAGAGAGGTCTGCTATACAGTTATAGGGTATGCAGTGAGTCCAAAGGCTGCCAAAACTTAGGAAAAACCCTACTAATAATTTAATGACACATAGAGCTAGGCCACAGTAATGATATGTTACCATTAGAAGGAGAGGTTATGCTATACAGTTATAGGGTATGCAGTGAGTCCAACGGCTGCAAAAATTTAGGAAAAACCCTACTAACAATTTAAACACACATAGAGCAGGGCCACAGTAATGACATTTTCCTATTAGAAATGAGAGGGTCTGCTGTACAGTTATAGGGTATGCAGTTAGTCCAACGGCTGCCAAAATTTAGGAAAAATCCTACTAACAATTTAAAGACACATAGAGCTGGGCCACAGTAACAACATGTTTCCATTAGAAAGGAGAGGGTCTACTATACAGTTATAGGGTATGCAGTGAATGCAACAGCTGCCAAAAATTTGGAGGAACTCCAATGTCCCTTGCAAGAGACATAGAGGTCAGAGGGCCTCCTGGAAACTATGTTCCCATTATTTGGAAGTGGGTCTCCCATACTGTTTGACTATGCAGTGAATGCAATGGCTTCCAAAAATTTGGAGGAACTCCAATGTCTCTTGCAAGGGACGTAGAGGTTGGAGGGCCTCCTGAAAAAAAATGCTCACATTATTAGGAAGTGGGCTTCCCATACATTTTGCCTATGCAGTGAAAACAACGGCTGCCAAAAATTTGGAGACACTCCAATGTCTCTTGCAAGAAACGTAGAGGACGGAGGGCCTCCTGAAAAAAATGTTCCTATTATTAGTAAGTGGGTCTCCCATACTGTTTGCCTATGCAGGGGAGGAGTCCTGAGGAGATAATTTGCATATTCCCACTGCATTTTGGGGTAAGTGAAGAGTCTCCGCGAGCTCAAAGAACACTGGATTTTGGCTGTTGGAGCTGAAAAGAGGACATCGGTAAACCGTGCGCCTACCGGCGCGCGCATTTTGAAGCTTTTTTTTTAAGCTTTTTTCACTGTTTTCAGAACATTAACAATAAGAACATGAAAGAGTCCAGGAGCCATTTGGTGAGCTGCATATCCTGCTACATGTTCACAGACTTCCAGTGGAAAAGCCAAACTTCACATGCCAGAAATGCAAGCTTGTGTCCCTGTTGGAGGAAAAGTTGCGAAATCTAGAAGAGAGGTTAACTACCTTGAAAATCATTAAGGAAGGTGAAGAGTTCTTAGACAGAGCAGAATTATCTCTTCATGATTCAGAAAGAGAAGAAATTCGAACTGCACCTGACGAAACAGAGGAATGGAAGCATGTGACCCACAGAAGCAGGAGGATCGAGAGGCAGTCAGCACCCATAATGCTCAGGAACCAGTACCAGGCTCTCATGCAGGAGAACCATGAAGAAATACAGCAAAATAAGACTTTGCCAGCAATGAATAACCTTGTAAGCCCTCAGAATCCTCCTGGATGGAGAAAGAAGAATGTTGTGAAGAAAAAACGGAGAGTGGTGGTCATGGGGGATTCCCTGTTAAGAGGAACAGAGGCCGCTATCTGCAGACCAGACATAACCTCAAGAGAAATGTGCTGTCTTCCAGGAGCAAAAATTAAAGATGTGTCTGACAGGATATCAAGACTCTTCAGACCTACAGATCACTACCCATTCCTGCTAATACATGTGGGGACAAATGACACCGCAAGAAAGGACCTGGAAACCATCTGCAGTGACTTTGAAGACTTAGGCAAGAAAGTGAAAGAATTGGGAGCGCAGGTGGTCTTCTCATCCATCCTCCCAGTGGATGGCCATGGAACAATGAGGTGGAATAAGATTCTACAGGTGAACAACTGGCTACGTCGATGGTGCCGTCAACAAGGATTTGGATTTCTGGATCACGGAATGAATTACCTATACGATGGACTACTTGCTAGAGATGGGGTGCACCTTACGAAGACTGGAAAACATGTATTTGGAAGTCGCCTTGCTACACTCATCAGAAGAGCTTTAAACTAGAACAATGTGGGAAGGGAAGCAAAAGGCCAGAAAAAGCCATACAGCTGACAAATACTATTGAGATCTCTGCTACTGGAAGTGGAAAAGAAGAACAAAGACAAAACAATTTAAATAATAAAAATATGGGAGGAAGAGAAAACAATCACAAACTAAAATGTTTTTATACAAATGCACAAAGCATGGGCAACAAACAAGGAGAATTGGAACTACTAATGCAGGAAAAGGAATATGATGTCATTGGAATCACTGAAACTTGGTGGGACGATACACATGATTGGAATAAAAAGGTAAAAGGATACAACTTATTTGCAAGAAACAGACTTGATAAATAGTGTTGAGCCACCCCCGTAGTGTTCGAGTTCGGTTCGGTTCGTCGAACACCCGTGTGTTCGCCGAACTGTTCGTCGAACTGTTCGTCGAACACCTTCGAACACCGTTAAAACCAATGGCAGGCAAACAAAAACACATAGAAACACATAGAAAACACCTTCAAAGGTGTCCAAAAGCTGACAAACTGCTCAGAAGACACAACTAACACATGGAAAAGTGACAAGTACATATAGTCATGCGAAAAGAAAAGAGGTGGAGGAGTAAAAGGAGGGGGAGACACAGATATAGGCATGTCATGCCCGTCTAAAATCCAAAAAGTGAGAAGCCGACACGTTCAGTCCGCTCCTGCCCGTGCCACCTCCGTGTCGCCGGGTTTGTGCCAGAGCCGCGGTGAACCCTGACGGCCAGCCCCCCTCTCCCAATACTGGTGCCTGTCCGCTGGTGGGTCGAGCGAGCCCCCCTGTGGTGGAGGCAGCTCTAAGCTTTTTAATTTAAATTGTCTCTCTAATTTGAATAAATACACTTTAAATCCATTTACAAGGATCTATTGGAGGGCAAGTCTCATGCCAGCAGCCGCGTAATTCCAGCTCCAGTAGCGTCCACTAAAGCTGCTGCAGTTAAAAAGCTTTTATAAGGATCGAGCTCGGCTGTCCACCGCAAGGCATCCTACTGCCAGTCCCAGCCCCTATGCCTTGGGGTGCCTCCTGATGCTCTTCACTGAGTATCCTGTGGTCCCGAAGCATTTCCTTTGAAAAAATGAAGTGTCCAAACTACAGGTGGTGTAGCTTGCTTAACAGCCGGGATAATCCGCTGACTAGCAGACACTGCTACTAGGCACAAAGTATTTCCTGGGCTAGATGCAGTTAAAAATTTGTAATTAGATACTCTCGTTGGATGCTGAGAAAGCATTCCATAGAGTCTCCTGGCACGCCATATATGATTCTCTTAAAAAGCTTGGGGTAGGGGTCTAGGGGACCCTTTTATAGCCAAAATCACGGCCCTGTATCGCAATACGTCATCTAGGCTGAAGATAAATGGAACTGTAGCACCCTGAGGGCTCGGTTGCTACAGAGGTATTGCACCTCACCCAGAGGTGTGATATCTCACTCTCAGGTAAGGATGGAGTGTGGATCAGGACCCGACACCTGCATGCATTACACCACATTGCCGTGGGGCAGGGCGACCAATATGCCCCTGAGATGGGCAAGACAGTCCCTGTCCCTGGCTGGAGTGGGGGGAGGGAACACTGAGGAAGGGGAACCCTGTAGTGCAGGAGCAGGGAGGAAGCAGTTCCTGGGTGCATTGAGAAGGGAGTATAAAAGGTGGGCACCATCTTAGTTCAGTGCAGAGAAGTCTGAGCAGAAGTGGCAGGGAGCAGGGGCTCTGCATGAGCTCTGCTCCGGAGGCGGGCCTAGTAACAGAGGCCCAGGCCTGGAAGAGGGAGAAGGAAGGAAGAGGAGCGGAGAAGGCTCCAGGAACGAGGAACGAAGGGATCTCAGGGGTGCGGACGGGCGAGTCGCCACCGCACGCCCGAATCCACCTGCGTGGAAGGGTCAGGCCAAAGGGGGAGACCGGTCCCCGAAACTAGTGGAGGCAGGAAACGACCCTCAGCTAGAAACAGGAGGCTGTGACATTTTATGTGGCGCAGCCCCTCGCTACACCCGCTAGGAAGGCACCACATAGGGTCAGGGAAACTGGCGCCAAGTTTACCAAGAGGAGGCCCGACGCAGCCGGACAGAAGGGTTGGTAAGAAAGGCCAGACAAAGGACACACAAAGGGGGTAGTGAAGCACTCCAAAGTTATCTGGGAGTTGTCTGAGCCCATCACCTGATGAGCACAGTACGACGTGGGCAGCCGTTACCTGCAGACGTGGTCTGGATAATAAGAACTGTGAGTAAAGGCCCTGGACTGCATCACTGACTCCGTGTCATTACTGCTGCTGCCCTGCACCATCACCCCCATCCTCCGCATACACTGCCCTGAGGCTATACTCCTCCCGTGGGGAGTTATGCTACGCTCTGCTGCACCCACAACACCAGCCTCAGCGGTCTGCCCTGGAGCGGCGGTTCACTCTGACCGCAATCCACGGGTGGCGTAGTCGGACATTTAAACATCAAAACCACATAAATAGTTCCGCCACTGGTTTCACCACCCTGAGCCACGGAACCTTGTTGCCGCCACGGAGACTACAACTACCAGCATCCACCAAAAAGGGTCCGGCTCCGGGTGTCCCAAGGCCCAGGGGGCGCGTCAGAACATTTTCATCACCTTTCACAATCACCAATGGGAAAAGGCAGGGATGTTCTCTGTCCCCTCTCTTATACATCCTAGTGACGGAGCACCTGCTCTCATCAATTCGCCATAACCCCAATATTAGGTGGATTGAGGTGGGAGGCACCGAGTACAAGTGCTCTCTATTTGCTGATGATGTCCTAGTATATATCACTCAATCACATATATCCATCCATGCTGTTATGGCTGAAATAGATCACTTTGTTACATGGTCAAATTTTAAAATCAATGCAGCAAAGTCTGAGGCCCTCGATGTCTCCCTCCCCAAATCCATATAGGATTCCATCCAGTCCAACTTTCCCTTTGCCTGGCCCTCATAGGGTATCAAATACTTAGGAATTCCTATTCATAGAGACTTCTCCCATCTATGTTATCTTAATTTTGGGCCCTTTATTGAACAACTCCATACAGACCACGGTTGGCAAGTTAGAACTGTAAGATTCACTACGTGAACCACTGGTGTTTTGTGGAAAAGCACATGTACACTGTGTTCCAAATTATTATGCAAAAAGTGTTTAGGAGTGATAAGGGAAGAATTTGTTTGTTTGTCAGTTAAACTCATTGATGGTGATGTGTGTCAGGGCTCTTTATATCACTGTAAGCAATTGCAGACACCTGTGCTAATTTGTTTGGCAGGTGTGTCCAATGAAAGGCAAGACTACTTAAGAAGGCTGTCTCACATTATTAAGCAGCCTACATTTTCTGCCAAAATGGGAAAGAAAAAGGATGTGTCGGCTGCTGAGAAGCAACAAATTGTGGAGTGTTTAGGTCAAGGCATGACTACAATCAACATTGTGCGATGATCAGGATGAAGTGTCTTAGCAATCAAGAAGTATGTAGCTGATTCACAGTACACACGTGTGCGTGCTGATAAGGGCAAATTGAGGACTCTTTCCTACAGGCAATTACGTCAGGTTGAAAGAGCAGCGGCAAAAAAGCCTTGTCATAGCAGCAGACAAGTTTTTGAAGCTGCTTGTGCCTCCAACGTCCCCCGAACAACAAGATGCAGGGTCCTTCAGAGGTTTGCAGCTGTGCATACGCCATCCTGTCGACCGCCTCTATCCACTTCACACAAGCAGAAATGGCTCCAGTGGGCCAAACATTACATGAAGACTGATTTCAAAACTGTTTTGTTCACGGATGAGTGCCGTGCAGCGCTCGATGGTCCAGATGGATGGAGTGGAGGATGGCTGGTTGATGGACACCCCACGCAAACACGGCTACAGCGCCAACAAGGAGGAGGTGGAGTAATGTTTTGGGCTGGAATCATGGGGAGAGAGATTGTCGGCCCCTTTAGGATCCCTGAAGGCGCTAAAGATGAACTCCATAATGTATGTGGATTTTCTCAAACAGCACTTCCTGCCATGGTTCAAGAAGAAGAACCGTGTATTTCACAGCAAGATCATTTTTCTGCATGATAATGCACCATCTCATGCTGCACATAAAACATCTGCATCTCTGGCTGATATGGGCATAAAAAGGGACAAACTTATGGTGTGACCCCCATGCTCCCCTGACCTCTACCCCATTCAGAAACTTTGGAGCATCATTAAAAGGAGTGTCTATGATGGCGGGAGGCAGTTCACATCTAAGCAACAGCTCTGGGAGGGTATTCTGTCCTCATGCAAAACAATTGAAGCAGAAACCATCCAAAACCTGACAAATTCAATGGACGAGAGAGTTCAGAAGCTCCTTTCGAACAATGGGTCCTAAGTGAAAATGTAACATCACCTAGAATAAAGTTTTGAGTTGAAAACTGTTTGATTTCAGTTTCTAACAACCTGCTAATGCTTATAATTTCAAAAATGACCATTTTTTTGGTCTTTATTAAAACGAAAAGGTTGATCGAAAAGTTTGGGGGATCTTAGAGTGTGGCAACCCAGTAGTCATGATTACTTCGAATTCTGACAATATGAGGGTCATGCTGCAGGTAGTGCAGCAAGAAGGCACTTATGTGTCTTGCGCATCTCGGAGCCCCAAAATTATTTTCCGGGCTAGATGCAGCTAAAAATTATTATTAATTTTAAATCTGGTGAAGCTTTAGTATAGATGGCCTAATAGGATCAGTGCTGCACACTGCTACAAAGCCCAAATTATTTTCCAGTCAAGATACAGATAAACATGATTAGTAATTTTAAATCTGGTGGAGCTTATTATAGATGGCCTAATAGAATCAGTGCTGCACACTGCTACAAAGCCCAAATTATTTTCCAGCCAAGATACAGATAAACATGATTAGTAATTTGAAAGCTTAAAACGGTTGGTAGGGTGATTTTAACCAATCATCAAGCTTTTACTCTCCCCAGGATGACACAGGGGTAGAAAAGTCGTTTCGGATCCATGATTTGTTCATCTTTATGAACGTGAGTCTGTCTACATTATCAGTGGAGAGCCGCGTGCGCTTATCTGTCAGCACACCACCAGCAGCGCTGAACACACGTTCAGACAGAACGCTGGCTGCGGGGCATGACAAGATCTCCAAGGCGTAAGTGGCTAGCTCCGGCCATTTATCCAGATTGGAAGCCCAAAAAGAGCAAGGGTCCAGTGACACAGTCGTGGCTTCAATGTTTACTTGGAGATACTCCTGTACCATCGTCTCTAGGCGTTGACTATGTGTCAGACTTCTTGTCTCCTGTGGCCTTGCAAAGGATGGGCTAAAAAAGTGGTGAAATGATTCCGCAAAATTGATGTTACCAGCAGATACTGTGGTTCTGTTACGGTTTGAGTGCTGAACACTTGACGGTCCCACGGTTGGCAAGTTGGAACTGTGAGATTCACTACGTGCACCACTGGTATTTTGTGGAAAAGCACATGTAAGATTCTGCAACAGTCTCTGCTGATACTCCTGTATGCGTGCATCCCTTTCTATGGCAGGAATAATTTCTGCAAATTTACTTTTGTACCGGAGATCTAACAGTGTGGCAACCCAGTATTCAGAATTATTTCTAATTCTCACAATTCGAGGGTCATGTTGCAGGTAGTGCAGCAAGAAGGCACTCATGTGTGTTGCGCATCCAGGAGCACCAAGTCCCTGTTGTGTTGGTGGCGAGGTAACAATCATGCTTCCTTCCTCTGTCCTCTCCCCCAACCTCGCACAACAGAAATGTGATCAAGGTCTCCCTCATCTGATGAGTCTTCCATCAGTTCGTCCTCCACTTCTTCCTGGGCTCCTGCACCTTCCTCACTAGTTTGGCTGCTACCATGCGCCCTGGTAAAACCATCTCCCCCACCCTCACATGCCTGCCGCCTTGGTGCTGCCGACCGTCTGGACCTTGCAGATGTTAGCCCTTCCGCATACAACTCCTCCTCCTCTACTTCCTCCACCTCCTCTTGTGCCACCAACTGACTCCGAATTCTGTTTAACATGTGCTCCAGCATGTAAATCACCGGAATAGTCATGCTGATAATGGCATCGTCAGCACTAAACATCTTCGTCGCCATTTCAAAACTGTGCAGAAGGGTGCATAGGTCCCTGATCTGAGACCACTCCTCCAGCGTGATTTGCCCCACCTCTGGATCTCGTTGGCCCAGGCTATACGTCAGAACGTATTGCACCAGGGCTTGTCGGTGCTGCCACAGTCGCTGCAACATGTGCAGAGTTGAATTCCACCGGGTAGGCACATCGCATTTTAGCCGGTGAAGTGGCAGGCCCAACGACTTCTGTAGAGATGTAAGTCGCTGAGCTGCGGGATGCGAATGGCGAAACTGAGCACACAGCGACCGTGCCCTCTGCAGAAGGCCATCTAGTCTGGGATAGTGGGCTAAAAATTGCTGGACAACCAGGTTCAACACGTGAGCCATACAAGGCACGTGTGTGACATTGCCCCGGCGAAGGGCCGCACCCAGGTTTGCAGCATTGTCGCACACGGCCTTCCCTTGTTTCAGGTCCAGTGGAGACAACCATTCATGAAATTGGTTCTCCAGAGCTGACCACAACTCCTCAGCTGTGTGACTCACATTTCCCAGACATTTCAATGTAAAAACCGCCTGATGACGTTGAGCCCTACTGCCAGCATAGTAAGGAGGTGTGCAGGATCCCTTCTGCGCAGTTAGAAAGCTTGTGGCATGACCAGACAGGCTTTGGGTGCAGGTGGAAGACCGAGAGGAGGTTGAGGAGGCAGAAGCAGTGGAGGAACTTTGACATAAAGAGGATTGACGCACAACTCGTGGGGACGGCAAGACTTGGACAGCAGCCCCTTGTCCTGCTGTCACCATAGTTACCCAGTGCCCAGTCAGCGACATGTAACGCCCCTGTCCATGCCTACTCGTCCAAGTGTCTGTGGTGAAATGCACCCTGTCACACACAGAGTTTCTCAAAGAAGCGGTGATGTTGTGTGCAACATGCTGGTGGAGTGCAGGCACACCTTTCTTTGAGAAGTAGTGCCGACTGGGCATCTGGTACTGGGGCACTGCGACGGACATAAGGTCTCGAAAATCCTCTGTGTCCACCAGGCGGAAAGGCAGCATTTCTGTAGCCAAGAGCTTGCAGATGGTGAAATTCAACCTCTTAGCTTTCTCATGGCTAGGAGGAATTGGTCTTTTACTTGTCCACATCTGAGGGACCGAGGGCTGGCTATTGTGCTTAGACGGGGTTGATAAGGGTGTCCCCGGCAAACTGCCGGTCTGTGAGGAAGATGCAGGCGGACATGTTAGGTTGCCTTGATCCAAAGGTGGTGCTATCGATGTCGGACAGCGCTCAACACCAGCTGGTGTTACCACCTCCAAAGAAAATGATGACCTGCCAATCACGCTGGCTGTTGCGGGTAAAGAGGTGGCAGGTCTGCGCCCCAAAACAGGTGTGACTGCTGTCCCCCCAGTCACAGAGGATGAAGAGGCCGCGGATGCACAAGATATGGCAGACGGTGGTTGGCCCGGCCGGCTAGGCCGCATTGTAGCACACTGAGCTTCCCACTGCAACTTATGCTTCATGTCCATGTGCCGGTTCATGCATGAAGTACTCAAACTATGTATTTTTTGGCCTCTACTTAGCTTTTGCTGACAAATGTTACAGATAACATGAGTTGGGTCATCTTTATCGATCTGAAAAAATGCCCAGGCTATGCAAGGCTTAGCACCCATGCGACCTGAAGAGCCACCACGACTTGTGGTAAGAGGCAGAGTTGTGTTTGAGGATGCAGTTGTTGACGTGCTTCCAGTACTACGTCTCTGTCCAGGAAGGCGCAACCTGACCTCGTCGTCACTAGCATCTTCCTCCACCTCCTCTGCTGACCTCAACTCTTGGCTGACTGTGGGTTGACAGTAAGTGGGATCTCCAACCTCATCATCATCACCCTGTGCGTTATCACACCCGTCGTCCTCAGAGCCAACCTGTTCCTGCCCTGACAAAAAACTAAAGTTGTCGCTCCAATCAGGTATTTGAGTCTTATCATCGTCTTCCTCATTGTCTCCACCAACAGGAGTTACAGTTTGGGAATGAGGGTCTACATTATGGTCAGAACCTTCTGCGTCTGGTCCTGGATCCGACTCATAAAGATTCTGGGCATCAGTGCAGATCATTTCCTCGTCTGGATTCACAGAAGCGCTGGAGTCGACCTCTGATTCCCAGGCTATAGTATGAGTAAACAGCTCTGCAGACTCAACCATCTCTTCTACCTCATACTCAGACGGGCAGCTGGAGATTTGGGAGCTGTGAGGAAGCAAGTGCGATTGGGGTGACACCTTTGAGGACTGGAGTATTTGTGATGTTGAAGTTGATGTGGAGGAGAGCCCACTTAAAGGAGCACTTGATATCCGTTGAAGCACCTGCTGTTTTTGTGCCTCATCTGGAATTTGTAGCGATTGGCGTGGCCGTAAGAAAGGGATCTTATCACATTGTCCGCTAAAAGAAGTAGACATTTTAGTTTGGCTGGAAGATGGTCTTTCTTCTGCAGATGTTACTGTTGCTTTAACACCTACCCCACGGACACAACCTTTTTTCCCCTTCCCAACACGCCTATTCCCCTTTCCACCAGCAGCAGGCCTTTTTCCACTCATTTTGGTGGTTAACTAATTAACAACTCTGGAGTTGTTTGCACAAAAAAACAATGGATGGGAACCGAGCAGAGCTGAGTGGCCAAACTGTGGTATTAGGCCAAAACTATTGGCTGGGTTAGATGCAGAAAAAAAATATATTCAATTTGCAACCTGATGGAGGTCAGTATAGATGGACTAATAGAGAAAGTCCCACACACTGCTAGAAGGCCAAATATTTTTTCAGAGCTAGATGCAGAAAAAAATATATTCAGTTTGCAACCTGATGGAGGTCTGTATAGATAGATTAATAGAACAAGTCCCACACACAGCTAGAAGCCCAATATTTTTTCAGAGGTAGATGCAGAAAAAAATATATTCAGTTTGCAACCTGATGGAGGTCAGTATAGATGGACTAATACAACAAGTCCCACACACAGCTAGAAGCCCAATATTTTTTCAGAGGAGATGCAGAAAAAAATATATTCAGTTTGCAACCTGATGGAGGTCTGTATAGATGGATTAATAGAACAAGTCCCACACACAGCTAGAAGCCCAATATTTTTTCAGAGGTAGATGCAGAAAAAAATATATTCAGTTTGCAACCTGATGGAGGTCAGTATAGATGGACTAATACAACAAGTTCCACACACAGCTAGAAGCCCAATATTTTTTCAGAGGTAGATGCAGAAAAAAATATATTCAGTTTGCAACCTGATGGAGGTCTGTATAGATGGATTAATAGAACAAGTCCCACACACAGCTAGAAGCCCAATATTTTTTCAGAGGTAGATGCAGAAAAAAATATATTCAGTTTGCAACCTGATGGAGGTCTGTATAGATGGATTAATAGAACAAGTCCCACACACAGCTAGAAGCCCAATATTTTTTCAGAGGTAGATGCAGAAAAAAATATATTCAGTTTGCAACCTGATGGAGGTCAGTATAGATGGAATAATACAACAAGTCCCACACACAGCTAGAAGCCCAATATTTTTTCAGAGGTAGATGCAGAAAAAAATATATTCAGTTTGCAACCTGATGGAGGTCTGTATAGATGGACTAATACAACAAGTCCCACACACAGCTAGAAGCCCAATATTTTTTCAGAGGTAGATGCAGAAAAAAATATATTCAGTTTGCAACCTGATGGAGGTCAGTATAGATGGACTAATACAACAAGTCCCACACACAGCTAGAAGCCCAATATTTTTTCAGAGGTAGATGCAGAAAAAAATATATTCAGTTTGCAACCTGATGGAGGTCTGTATAGATGGATTAATAGAACAAGTCCCACACACAGCTAGAAGCCCAATATTTTTTCAGAGGTAGATGAAGAAAAAAATATATGCAGTTTGCAACCTGATGGAGGTCAGTATAGATGGACTAATACAACAAGTCCCACACACAGCTAGAAGCCCAATATTTTTTCAGAGCTAGATGCAGAAAAAAATTATATTCAATTTGCAACCTGATGGAGGTCAGTATAGATGGACTAATAGAATGATGCTATGCCCAAAAGATTTTACTTCACTAGGTGCAGTAAAAAAATTGGTATTCTATACACAGGTGGTATATCTTGCAACACAGATAGGCTACTCCACTGACTAACACACTCTGCATTTGGCCAAAAAGGATTAGCTTTGCTAGATTCAGCCAAATGCTGTGAAAAAAACTTGCACAGCACTGGCACAGACCTGCCTGGCAAAAATTGATAGGAACTGATGTAACCTAGTCCTGAAAAGGACTCCAATTACAATTAGTCTTTACTCCCACAATCTATCTATTTAAGAGCACAGACCTGCCTGATAAAAGTCGTAGGAAATGCTGTAACCTAGTCCTTAAAAGGACTGCAATCACAACTATTCCCTACTCCCAAGCTATCTGTAGATTTGTGCGAAAATTGGCTTGAAATTAACAAGGTATAGCGCACACAGCAACAGCGGTGCCGTCTAACACGCAGCTGCAGCAGTGAGAAAATGGTGGTGACGGGGAAAATGGCTTGGTCTTATAGGGCAAGGACATGTGACATACACTGCCAATGACACATGCCCTTGCTTGTGTGAAAAAAAGCACTTCGCTCCGTGTGTGCGCTGCTGATAGGCTGACAGATTGCACCTCCCCACTGTAAATGCGGGAAAGAGAAAAAAAAAATGGAGATCTTCATTGTTCCTGCAGAGATCCAGCCCCTGCCCCTCCCCCCACCCCGCTGTACACTCAAACTGCGTATTAACATTAATTTTCATCATTACTGAGAAAAAATCCAGTTATGATTTTGGTGCACGAACAGTTATCGAACATAACCTCGAACAGCCGAATTTTTCTCAAATTGTTCTTGTTCGCCGAACGGCTCGAACACCGCCCAAAACAGCTCGAATTTGAGATTGGCGAACAGTTCGAGTAGAACAACGCTCATCTCTATTGATAAACGAGGAGGAGGTGTTGCATTGTATGTTAGAAAAGCGTATATCTGCACAGAGATTGAAGCTTCAGAGACTGGGAGTTCTGTGGAAACTGTTTGGGTAAGAATTCAAGGAGAGAACAACGGAAAGGACACCATTGTAGGCATTTACTACAGGCCACCTGGGCAAGCTGAAGATATGGATGAACTCTTTATGTATCAAATGACCAAGTTCTCCAAAAAATATGACGTAGTGGTCATGGGAGATTTCAACTATCCAGACATTTGTTGGGAATCTCTCTCAAGTAAAACTAACAGGTCAAGCAAATTCTTATCCTCTCTTGCTGACAACTTAATCTTCCAAAAGGTAGGGGAGAAAACAAGGGGATCTGCTACTTTGGATCTAATCCTTATAAACAGGGAGGAAATGGTTGAGGAGGTAAAGGTGGCTGGGACCCTAGGAGGCAGCGATCATGCTATTATAGAATTTTGGATATCTAGAGGAGGAAGACATGTGAAGACTCAAACTTCAAGGTTAGATTTTAGAAAGGCAGATTTTAAGAGACTCAGAAAGAGAATAGGAGGGATCCAATGGCTGGATGTCCTTAAGGACAAAAATGTCCAGGAAGGATGGGAAATTTTTAAAAATGAGATTCTCAAAGCACAATCGTTAACAATCCCGAAAAGTAGGAAGAATGGGAAGCATTTAAGGAAACCAGGATGGATGAACACAGAACTTAAACACATGCTAAAAAGAAAGAAAGAAATGTTTATTAAATGGAAAGAGGGAGGCATATCTAAAGAAGATTATAATGCAGTCTGCAGATCCTGCAGGGCACGTATCAGGTTAGCTAAAGCTGACAATGAATTAAGGCTTGCAAGAGATGTCAAAAGCAATAAGAAAGGATTTTGGGGGTATGTCAAAAGTAAAAGAAAAGTCAAAGATGCTATAGGATTTTTACAGGATGAAAATGGAGAAATGGTAAGAGAGGATGTTGAGAAGGCCGAACTTTTTAATTCCTATTTTGCATCTGTTTTCTCTCAGAAAGAAAATGTAACATCAACTGATCTTCACTGTCCTTTTAAAGGAATAGAGGAATCCAAGTTATCTGTAAACAGAAAGATTGTGAGGGAATATTTAGCTAACATAAATGAGTTCAAGTCTCCAGGTCCAGATGAATTACACCCCAGAGTACTGAAGGAGATCGTAGAAGAAATTTTAGAACCACTCTCCATAATCTTTGAAAATTCTTGGAGAACAGGAGAAGTCCCAGAAGACTGGAGAAGAGCAAATGTTGTTCCTATCTTCAAAAAGGGGAAGAAGGTGGACCCAGGGAACTATAGGCCGGTGAGTCTGACTTCTATACCAGGAAAGATCTTTGAACAAATTATTAAACAACATGTATGTAAGTACATGGATAAGAATGAAGTGATTAACCAGAGTCAGCATGGGTTTGTAACTAACAAGTCATGTCAGACTAACTTAATTTCCTTCTATGACAGAATCACTGACTGGGTGGATCAGGGAAATGCTGTAGATATAGTATATCTTGACTTCAGCAAAGCATTTGACAAAGTATCTCACACCATCCTTATTGAAAAAATGACCAAGTATGCAATGCACCAGGCAACTGTTAGGTGGATTCATAACTGGCTTAGTGATCGGACTCAAAGGGTGGTTGTAAATGGCTTCACATCCAGCTGGATGAATGTCTCAAGTGGGGTACCACAGGGCTCCGTCCTGGGACCTGTATTGTTCAACATCTTTATCAATGATTTAGATGAAGGAATTGAGGGTAAACTGATTAAATTTGCTGATGACACAAAGCTAGGAGGGATAGCTAATACTAGAGAAGAGAGAGAGAGGATTCAAAAAGACCTAAATAAACTGGAGCAGTGGGCAGCAACCAACAGAATGGTTTTTAACAGGGAAAAATGCAAAGTACTACATCTGGGCAATAAAAATGAAAAAAGCATATACAGAATGGGAGGAATAGAGCTAAGCAACAGTACATGTGAAAAAGACTTAGGTATACTAATAGATCATAGACTGAACATGAGTCAACAGTGTGATGCAGCAGCAAAAAAGGCAAATACAATTCTGGGATGTATTAACAGAAGCATACAGTCTAGATCACGTGAAGTCATTATCGGTCTTTACTCCTCTTTGGTCAGACCTCATCTGGAATACTGTGTACAGTTTTGGGCACCACATTTTAAAAAAGACATAGACAAACTGGAGCAAGTTCAGAGAAGAGCGACCAGAATGGTGACTGGTCTGCAAACCATGTCCTATGAGGAACGGTTGCAGGATTTGGGAATGTTTAGCTTGCAAAAAAGAAGACTGAGAGGAGACTTAATAGCTGTCTACAAATATGTCAAGGGCTGTCACATTGTAGAAGGATCATCTTTATTCTCATTTGCACAAGGAAAGACTAGAAGCAATGGGATGAAACTAAATGGGAGGAGACACAGATTAGATATTAGAAAAAACTTTTTGACAGTTAGGGTGATTAATGAGTGGAACAGGCTGCCACGAGAGGTGGTGAGTTCCCCTTCAATGGACGTCTTCAAACAGAGGCTGGACAGACATCTGTCTGAGATGATCTAGTGAATCCTGCTTTGAGCAGGGGGTTGGACCAGATGACCCAGGAGGTCCCTTCCAACTCTACCTTTCTATGATTCTATGATTCTATGATTCTATGAATGGAACAGCTGACAAAAATTTGGAGGCACTCCAATGCCTCTTGCAAGAGACATAGAGGAGGGCCTCCTGAAAACAATGTTCCCATTATTAGGAAGTGGGTCTACCATACTGTTTGCCTATACAGTGAATGCAATGGCTGCCAAAAATTTGGAGGCATTCCAATATCCCTTGCAAGAGACGTAGATGTGGTGATATGGTAGATATGGTGGTGATATGGTGGTGGAGGATGAGGATTAGGAGAAGGAGGAGAACAAGAGCAAATAGACTAAATCAGGAAGTGTATACCCATGTCTGGGTGTGAAGACAGAGGTGCATGGGAATAGAGTTAGACCTCCCAATAAAAAGACACTGTATTAGAGCTTATGTTACGCTGCTGTCATTCAGTGCTGTTGAGAAGTCTGGCCCAATCCAGCCCTTGTCCATTTTTATAAGAGTCAGCCTGTCAGCATTTTCAGTTGACAGGCGGATGCACCTATCGGTTATAATTCAACCGGCAGCACTAAAAACCCGCTCTGACAAAATGTTAGCGGCAAGGCAGGCCAGGACCTCCAAGGCGTGTAGAGACAATTCATGCCACGTGTCCAGCTTGGATACCAAATAATTATAAGGCACAGAGGAATCACGGAGGACGTTGGTATGGTCGGCAAGGTACTCCCTCACCATCTTCTGAAACTTTTCCCTAATTGTACCCTAAGAGTACCCCGCGCCTCAGGGCCTGTGCGATGGGAGAGTCTGAGAAAACTGTCCAAGAACTTTGAAAGTGTTCCCCTGCCTCTGCTGGATTGCATTTGTGTCTCTCTCGCCTGTACTCCTTGGTTGTCCAACAAACTGTGACCTCTGCAGCCAGCGTTTTCAGATGGGAATTTTTTCAATAATTCCACAACAAGGGTCTTTTCATACTGCCCCATTTTATTAGGCCTGTCCTGCGCGGGAATAAGAGACAAAAAGTTCTCCTTGTATCGTGGGTCTAGAAGTGTCACAAACCAGTAATGACTGTCACCCAAAATTTGGACAACGCGAGGGTTATGGAAAAGGCAGCGTAACATAAACTCAGCCATGTGTGCAAAGAGGCAAGACTTCCATGTTCTCACCAAGAGGATGACTGACCATGCTCTCCTCCTCATCCTCCTCCTCCTCCATGTCCTCAGCCCATCCACGCTGAACAGACGGTATGTGCTGCTGTGCAGGTAGTACCGTCTAAAGCGCAGGAAACTAACTCCTGTTCTTCCTCCTCCTCCTCTTACTCATTGTCACCCAATCCACGTTGGGATGAGATGAGACTGAGCCATGTGGAATCACCCTGTATGGTTCCTTGCTCCATCTCATCGTCCTCCGCCTGCAATGCATCCTCTTTAATTGTGCGCAGAGAGCATTTCAGAAGACAGAGAAGTGGGATAGTGACGCTAATTATAGCATCATCGACGCTCACCATCTTTGTGGAGTCCTCAAAGTTTTGGTGGATGGTACAGATGTCTCACATCCATGTCCACTCCTGAGGTCTTATGTGTGGAGTTTGACCTGAATACTGACGGCCTTGTTGATGCTGGTAGTCAACAACTGCCCTCTTCTGCTCACAAATCCTTCCCAACATCGGCAATGTAGAGTTCCAAAGCGTGGGGTCATCGTACACCAGTTGGTGAGCTGGGAGCTGCAAATGCTGCTGAAGTACAGCAAGGGAGGCGGAAGCTGTAGCTGACTTTCTAAAATGGGCACACACGCGGCGTACTTTGACAAGCAAATCTGGCAGATCTGGGTAGGTTTTGAGAAACCGCTTGAACCAAGAGGTTCATCACATGGTCCAGGCATGGTATGTGCGTGAGCTCACCTCGCTTCAGAGCCGCAACCAGGTTCCGGACATTCTCACACGTGACCATGCCTGGCTGTATGGTCAGCGGTGTCAGCCACAGATCTGCCTGCTATTTCAGAGCTGTCCACAACTGTTCAGCGGTGTGCAGTTTGTCACCTAAGCATATTAGCTTCAGTACAGCCTGTTGCCGCTTGGCCAAGGCAGTGCTGTAGTGCTTCCAGCTTGTGACTGATGTGGCTATTTTGGAGATGAAGGCTGAAGAGGAGGAGGAGGTGCAGGAGCTGTAGATTGTGGGGGCAGCCATGATTGACCAAGGGCCCACAATCCTCGGCGTCGGGAGGACGTGTTCCGTCCCAAGATCCGACTGGGACCCGGCTTCCACTATATTAACCCAGTGTGCCATCAGCAAGATGTATGGTCCCTGCCCACAAGCACTTGTCCACGTTTCCGTGGTTAGGTGGACTTTCCCAGTAACTGCAATGTTGAGGGCACAGCTAATTTTGTGGGACACGTGCTCGTGTAATGCGGGGACGGCACACCGGGAGAAATAGTGGCGGTTGGGGACCAAGTACCGAGGGACGGCCACCACCATCAGGTTGCAGAAGGCTTCCATCTACACGAGCCATAAAAGGCAACATTTAGAGCGCAAGCATTCACAAAATGTGTGAATTTAGTAGTGTGGCCTGTGGGGCGTTGGCTGAGTATTTGTACTTGCGTTCCAAGGACTCGGGTATGGACAACTGAACGCTGCGCTGGGACAAGGACGTGGATGTGCTTGCTGATGGTGCTAGTTGAGAGTGTGCAACGACAGGTGCAGGGTGGTGGGCATCTTCGCATGTGTCATGGACAGAGGATTGGCGTGGATGCACAACAGGAAAAAGAAGCAGTGGTGTCACTTGCAGACACTGTTTCTGAACCCTGGGGTTAGGCCCACTTAGTCGGATGCTTTGCCGCCATGTGCCTGATTATGCTGGTGGTGGTCAGGCTGCTAGTTTGCCCACCCCTGCTGATTCTGGCCTGGCATTTGGCACAGATGGCCTATTTGCAGTTAGCTGCAGAGTCTTTAAAAAACAACCAGACTCGGAAGACTTAACAGTTGTACTGGCAACTTCCGTCGTGTTGGCGTTACGGGAAACGCTTTCTCGCCTTGTGTCTGCAGCCACCACACTGATTCTTCCTGCCTTTTGTGGTGCTACTCCTCCTTCCCCCTGTGTGCTGCTGTCCTCGCTCTGCATGTCACGCTACCAGGTTGGGTCAGTTACTATATCATAAACCACAGCGTCTTCCACTTCCGCACCCTTGTCCTCTTCCTTGATTTCTGACAATTGTGTCTCATCATCATCATCCAACTCTTGCGACAGTAATTGCACTTTCCCACCGTCGCCTTCATGTGACCGTGGTTGCTCAAATATTTGGGCATTGCTACACGCGTTCTCCTCTTGACTCGCTTGAAGCTGGCCGAGCGAGAGGCCCGAATCTACAAATGGAAAAGTGAACAGCTCTTCTGAGTGTCCAAGTGTGGGATTAGTTGTCTCCAGGCACTCAGCATAGTGGGAGGAAGGAAAATCAGGGTGAGGAATATGCGGTCCAGACTCACTGCTACTGAGACTTGACCGTGTGGAAGACAGGGTGTTGGTGGCAAAGTGACTGAAACATTATCTGCTATCCAACCAACAACCTTTTGACACTGCTCTGGGTTCAATAGTGGTGTGCTGCGGTCCCCTAGTAATTGGGACAGGAAGGTCGAGCAACAAGATTTAGGTGTTTGTTGTGGCACAATTTCAGCTTGCCCACGGCCACGTCCTCGGCCTCTGCATGCGCCATCACCATCACGTCCACTTCACCGTCCCTTGCCACGCACCTTGCCCATTTTAAATGGAGGACAATATTTTCCATGTTCACGAGAAATGTCTGATTTTGGAACGCAGTTATTTGTGATATGTCTGACAGAGAACCATGGTTTTAAATAGCAGGTCTGTAGTTTACTAATACTATTCTTCACAGAGACCTAGTGTGAATAGCTTGACCGACACACTGCAACGAAATGGAAAGCACAAATGGCTGATTTTGGAACACTGTTACATGTGATATGTCCGACAGAGAACCACGGTTTTAAATAGCAGGCCTGTAGTTTACTAATACTATTCGGAGACCTAGTGTGAATAGCTTGACTGACACCCTGCAATGAAATAGAAGGCAGAAATGACTGATTTTGGAACGCTGTTATATGTGATATGTCTGACATAGAACCACGGTTTTAAATAGGAGACCTGTAGTTTACTAATAATATTCTTCACATAGACCTAGTGTGAATAGGTTAACCGACACACTGCAACGAAGTGGAAGGCAGAAATGGCTGATTTTGGAACACTGTTATATGTGATATGCCTGACAGAGAACCACGGTTTTAAATAGCAGGCCTGTAGTTTACTAATACTATTCTTCACAGAGACCTAGTGTGAATAGGTTCACAGACAAACTGCAACAAAATAGAAGGCAGAAATGGTTGGTTTTGGAACACTGTTATATGTGATACGTCTGACAGTGAACCACGGTTTTAAATAGCAGGTCTGTAGTTTACTAATACTATTCTTCACAGAGACCTAGTGTGAATAGCTTGACCGACACACTGCAACGAAATGAAAGGCAGAAATGGCTGATTTTGGAATGCATTTATATGTGATACATCTGACTGAGAACCACGGTTTTAAATAGCAGGCCTGTAGTTTACTTATACTATTCTTCACAGAGGCCTAGTGTGAATAGCTTGACCGACACACGGCAACGAAATGGAAGGCATAAATGGCTGATTCTGGAACACTGTTATATGTGAGATATGTCCGACAGAGAACCACGGTTTTAAATAGCAGGCCTGTAGTTTACTAATACTATTCTTCACAGAGACCTATTGTGAATAGCTTGACCAACACACTGCAATGAAATGGAAAAGGAGGCCAATATTTTCCATGTTCAGTTCAAATTTCTTGATTTTTATCACTGTAATATGGAAAAGATCTGGTTGTATTCTGCAGTGCTAACAAGCAAATGGAGAAGAAAATGATGTACTCTGGATTGCTTTTTAAGCAAATAACCAGGATTAAGATAAAAAAAAATTGACCTGGCCCCTGATACCTGAGGCTATGTCTACAAATATTTGTCACAGCAGGATCAGTCTGAAGTTGAACATGCAATGGACCCTCTTGTGCTGTATGCATTGCAGTCTGTCACATACCCTGCCTGCCTTGGTTTTTAAGCCTTATATATACCTGATGACGCTGTGTGGCCAGTCAATCACTGTAATGCCCACTACCAACTTGACTACGGCAATATAGTGCATGGCAAGCAATCCCTGCATGTTCATTGGCTCTCTAAAGAGAGCCAAACATGCAGGGCGGGTCCCGACTTCCCGCATGAGCAACCCGGAAATACTCACCAAGTGGCGAGCTTGTCGAGCACCGTGATGCTCGGGTGAGTACCGAGCAGTGGTAAGCACTTTCACTCATCACTACTGAAGTGCAACGCCACTAAAGTACTAGGTGGCTCATAGTAGAGTGTATCACGTTTGCGACAGAAAAAAATATTTTTTGCAGTCTGGCTAGCAACAGAAAAATATTTTTTTTTACTGTGCATACAGCTGAATTTCACCCCCAAAAATGACAAGGTGCGCTACTATAGCTTGAGCTATCACATTAGCAAATGAAAAAAAAAAAAAAGATTTTTGTGCTCTGCACTCAGGAGCTCTGCATACAGCTGAATTTCAACCCCACAAAATGAACAGGTAGGCTACTAGGGCTTGCTTGCTTGCTGTATCACATTAGCAAGTGAAGAAATACATTGAAGAGATACTCGTGCATAGAGCACAATACAAGAACTATACAGCACAGTTCTATGACATGGGCCCTGCTGTTTTTGTCTGAACCTCAGTAATAGCACAAGAAAAAAAAAATCTGCTGCAAGGTCGATTTCACAGGCACACAGGAGACTAATTATCTAAACTATCTGTCTTCCAAGCAACCGCCTAACTATCTAGCTAATATCTCTCATTACACAGGAGCAGCGTCTGTGACCAGTTACATGCATAAAATGGTGCTCAGGGAACATGGCAGCTCTTTATATAGAGAGGACATGTGATTTAAGAAGCCAATGGCAGAATCCCTTGTGTCAAGACAGTGTGGATGCTTCCTGAGCTCTCCCCAGCCCCTGCCCTCATCAAACACGTCTCCCCCGCTCATCATAAACAAGCAGTATGCTAGCCAAACTGTTAAAAACACTGTAGTTGCACTGCAATAATTTTCCCGCCCTTGTTCACCGAATGTTACCGATTTTTGCCAATTTTAAGTAAAAATGCTCGCGTTTCCGATCATGAATCCGAATGTGCCATATTCGTCGAATTTAACTTTTGAGATCAGAATTCTAACATATTCGCTCATCACTACTGAAGAGAACTCCGTTACTGTGGTCATTGGTGGATGAGATGAGGTGTGTATAAGCTTTATTTTTGGTGAAGGTTGCTACAAAATAGTGAAATTACTTGAAGGGGTCACTCGGGAAGGAGGCATTCAAAGCAACATTACCTTCTGAAGAGCATGCAAGCAGTACTTTTTCTTTTAAGTAGGTGACGCGCCCCCTGGGCCTGTGCTGTGCAGGGGAATACCCGGAGCCGGATCGCTGAGATGCTGGGGGTTGTAGTCTCCGTGTGGCGGTGACCCGGTCCGTGCCCAGGGTGGTCAAACCAGTGGCAGTCTATTTGTATGGTAATAAGTGTCCGACTACGCCACCCTTGGATTGCGGTCAGTGGGGACCGCCGCTGCGCTGCAGACCGCTGAGGCTAATGTTGTTTGCGCAGCTGAGTATGGGATGAGAAGTATTGCCTCAGGGCAGCTAATGTGAGAGATGATGGGAGTGATGGTGAGAGTGTCCCAGTACTAATGGTGCTGGAGCGGCAAGGAATCACAGAGACGTGAGGTGCAGTTCAGGGTCTTTACTGATGGTACAAGGCAGACCCTCCCGGGAGTACTGGCTAGTATAAGGGGCCTGATCAGTCTGCGAGCAAGCAGGAGTTCCCCTGGCCAGGTGGAGTTGTAGGCCTCCCCGTTAATCTGCACTCTTCCTGGCTACCTTGCTGTCAGCGGTTACAAGTAGCCCACGTCCCTGAGTATACCGTGTGGTGCTCACCCGTATGGCTGGTGACTTGGGGCCTTCTGTTAGCCTCCGCTCCTGGATGGCGGCGCTGGTCCCTTCTTTGTGACTGAGCCTCCGGGCTTCTATGGCCAGAGGACCTGGAATCCCCTGCCGGCTGGTTTCTGCTGCTGGGTGTATATCAGTCCCCACAGCCTCGGACTCCTGTGTCCGGCTTTAGTATCTTCGTCCAGGGCGAACTCTGCTCAGCTCCAGCCCCTGGACTTCTGCTACTGCTCCTACAGAGCTCCTGTTCTTGCTTTCCCTGTGTCTGGAACTGTCTGCAGCTCCACTCTGACTCTGACTGCTCTAATCCCGCCCCAGACCCAGTTTATAAGGGCAGATTCCTCCCCTCCCAGGTCTGGGTGGGCCGTGTTGCATGTTTAGGGATCCTGACCAGAGAAACCTACCACTTGCTCTCAGACATAATATCTCTATTACTGTGGCAACCAGACCCCTGGGGTGTCACATTCCCCCCTAGTAAATTTTAGTACTCCGGGACTAAACACATTTTTTTAAAGAAACATAAATACAGGGTATAACAATAATACAATAACATATTCACAAGAAACTTTAGTCTGTAGAGGTCACGGCGTTTCCGTGACCGGGTGTCTATATCACCCAAGGTGAAGTTTATGAAACAAAGGGGGTGTCCATGTCACCCAACAAGGCGAAGTCTTGGCACAGAATAGGGGACCTGTCCAAAGCAAACCCCTTGCGTTGTCCTTGGGCGTGGCTGCAAGGCTGGAGCTAGCTACTTTGGGCCGCAAGTAGGCCACGCCAGACAGGTTTTCTCTTCCGTGGCCGTCTTCACAAGAGGCACCAAGGTGCAACTATCTACAAAACTGTTCCGGTTATCCAGCGTCCATAACCTGTTAGTCCATAAAAATCTGCAGGGTAACTGAGAAACATAATTAGTAACAGGCAACAAACATAAACCATAAACATTTTTCAATAAACAGTCAACTTTACAGTGCATTGGTTTAGATTCTCCAGCGAGCGGGCAACTGACCTCTAGTGACTCTAGTGGACCTACGGAGCTCACTAACTGGTTCTGCACTACAGGGTGTAGGAGGTGTTATGGGCAAGCTGGGCAGCTTTCTGCGCACTCTTTGGCTCACTAGGGGCACGGCAGGCTCACTACTAGCAGAGGGTTGATCCTCCTGTACTGCTGGTGTGGACTCTTCTGCCCCTTGGGCCGTCTGCTCTTCCAGCTCTACCGGTTCCTCTGTAGGCACTTGCGGGGCTGGCTGGAGAAAGGTGAGGACGGGTACCACGACAGCGCCGTTTACTTGTGTCCAAGACCGGGGGAAGTCTCCGAGTACGGTACTGATCATTTCTTCCCTTTCCTCTGCGGGTTGAGGGTTTTCTTGATCTTCTTCAGGGCTTTGCAGCTGCTCGGGACACTTCTTCAGGTGGTCTCTGGAGACAATGGCTGTGGTTTCTCCTCCATCCTTACTGATTACGCAGATTTTTGGGTTCTCATGGCTTGATGGCAGTACGGTGTACGGGTCCTTCTCCCACTGGTCGTCCAACTTGTGGAGCCGCCTCTTCCTCTTCAAGACCTGCTCTCCAGGTACCAGGGGAACAGCGGGAGCATACTGGTTATAAGCCTTCTCTTGCCTTTCTCTAGCTTGAGACAGACTTCGCTCGACGCTCTCCTGTACTTTCCGATACTGCTGCTGCCGTTCTGTATCCCAGTCTGCCTCTGGCGAGGTGTCCTCAGGCGTCAGAACTCCCATATCCAGGTCAATACGCAGCTTACCAGGTCTTGCTCTCATTAGGTAAGCCGGGGTACAGTTGGTGGAACCTACAGGGATGTGGTTATACAGGTCCACCAGATCGGGCAGTTTCTCAGGCCACAGACTGCGTTCTTCCAGGGGCAATGTTTTTAGCAGATCTATCACCAGCTGGTTCATCTTCTCGCAGAGTCCATTGGTTTGAGGGTGATAGGGCGTTGTTCTTATCTTCTTGCAGCCATACAGGTTGCAGAACTCCTGGAAGACCTCCGCTTCGAAGGCTGGTCCTTGGTCTGTCAACACTTGGTCCGGGTACCCGTGTGGACGGCAGAAGTGCTGCTGGAAGGCCCTAGCTGCTATTTGAGCCGTTAAGTCCTTGACCGGGACCACCACCAGGAACCGGGAGTAATGATCTACGATTGTGAGGGCGTAGACATACCCAGATCTGCTTGGAGCCAGTTTCACATGGTCCAGGGCTACCAGTTCCAGTGGCTGCCTGGTGATGATGGGCTGCAAGGGAGTCTTCTGGCTAGCACGGTCCTTTCTTCTCAGGTGGCACGGGCCACAGTCTCTGCACCACCTCTCGATGGCTCCTCTCATGCCTACCCAGTAGAACCGTTCACGCAACAAGAACTCCAGCTTCTTCCATCCGAAATGCCCTGCTCCGTTGTGGTATGCCTCCAGAACCATAGCCGCGTCTCGTCTTGGGACCACTACCTGCCAGGTCAACTCATGCGTTTGAGAGTTAACCATTCTCCGGCACAGCTTCTCCCTGTAGAGGAACAGCTTACTTTTCTCCTTCCACAGTTGCTTGGTCTCCTCCGGAGCATCTGGGTCAAGACGGGCATCGGCCTGGGTCAGCATTTCCTTCACCAAATGGACTGCGGGATCACTGTCTTGCGTCTCCGCCCAGTTGTAGTGGGGCAAGGGATTGAACGTCACGGAGCGCCTGTCCTTCACACGGTGGGAATACAGGGTAATCCCATGACAGTGGAACGCAGGGAGCTCAACTTCTTCCAGATCTTCTGGATCTTCCCCTACGTCCGGTAAGTTCGGCATTCTAGACAGGGCATCCGCGTTGGCATTTGATCGTCCTGCCCGGTATTTGATGGTGAATTCAAAGTTGGACAGGCGGGCCATCCATCTCTGTTCCAGGGCACCGAGCCTTGCAGTGTCCAGGTGTGTCAACGGGTTGTTATCCGTGTACACGGTGAATTTGGAGGAGGCAAGGTAATGCTTGAAACGTTCGGTCACTGCCCACACTACTGCCAGGAACTCCAGCTTGAATGAGCTATAATTCTCAGGGTTCCTCTCCGTGGGCCGTAGCTTTCGGCTGGCGTAAGCGATTACCCGTTCTTTCCCTTGCTGGATCTGGGACAGTACGGCTCCTAGCCCGATGTTGCTTGCGTCCGTGTGGAGGATAAAGGGCTGGCTGTAGTCTGGATATGCCAGGATTTCATCCCCCGTGAGGGCCATCTTCAGCTGGCAGAAGGACTCCTCTTCCAGCTTTTCCCACCTAAAGGGCGGCTTCTGGTTTTTGGCTTTCCGAGATTGACCTATCAGGAGGTCCTGCATAGGGGCTGCCATTTTGGTGAAACCGGGAATGAATCTTCGGTAGTAGCCTACCAACCCGAGGAACTGCCGCACTTCCTTTATGCTGGAGGGTCTTGGCCAGTCCTTAATCACAGTGATCTTATCAGGGTCGGGAGCCACTCCGTCAGCACTCACCACGTGTCCCAGGTACTGCACCTTTGGTTTCAGGAGGTGACACTTGGAGGGTTTCACGTTTAGGCCGTAGTTTGCCAGAGCTTCAAACACTTCTGCCAGGTGTTTCAGGTGGTCCTCGTAGGTCTTGGAATAGACGATGACATCGTCCAGGTATAACAGGACCGTCTCAAAGTTCCGGTGTCCCAGACAGCATTCCATCAACCGTTGGAAGGTTCCTGGTGCGTTGCAGAGCCCGAACGGCATGCAGTTAAATTCACTGAGACCCATCGGGGTGGTGAATGCGGTCTTCTCCCGGTCCGCCTCTGCTACAGGAACCTGCCAGTACCCGCTAGTGAGATCCAAAGTAGAGAAGAAGTTAGCAGATTTTAATGCAGCTAAGGACTCTTCTATCCTTGGTAACGGGTACGCATCTTTGTGTGTGATACGGTTGACCTTCCTGTAGTCTATACACATTCTCATAGTGTTGTCTTTCTTTTTCACTAAGACTAGTGGAGCTGCCCAGGGGCTACAGCTGTCCCTGATTACCCCAGCCTCCTTCATGTCTCTAAGCATCCCCTTGGCATGTTGGTAGTGTGCCGGGGGTACGGGTCGGTATCTCTCCTTTATGGGAGGATGGTCTCCCGTGGGGATGTGGTGTTCTACCCCCTTTACTCGCCCAAAGTCTAGCGGGTGTTTACTAAACACTCTCTCGTACTCTCGAACCACCCGATAGACTCCCTGTTTCTGGTGTGAGGGAGTGGAGTCAGTACCCAAATGCAGTTGCTGACTCCAGTCCTCCATTGGTTTCTTAGAGCCGTTACCTTCCTCTGGTTGAGATGGAGGCAAGGGTTCCACGGCCTGTACAGAATTCTGGTTTATGGTGAACAATTTGGCTAGCGTGGCATACCAGGGCAGGTATACTTCTCTCTCCCCGATATTTATGATGCGAACGGGCACCCTCCCATGGCGTACATCGACCACCCCCCGTGCTGTCAAAATGGTGGGCCTACTGTCTGAGTAGACGGGTTCTACCATTGCTTGGTAGTCTCTACCTCTTAGACCAATAGCTGCCCGACACCAAATCATCACCTCACTTTTTGGGGGCATGGCAATAGGGAACGGGTCACACATTCTCACGCTACCTATCTCACCACCAGATAGTTCCACCTGTTGCCGCTTCATCAGTGCCCGGATCTCTTTTTGGAACACACGCTGCTGGCCGGAACTGGCGTTCTTGGCAACCTGCTGTAAAATGAGAATCACCTCTGCAAGACAATTTTCAATCACATTAGTTCCCAAGGTTATTCTAGGGTGATTCTCATGACGGTCTATGTCCACTATTATCAGTCCTTGTGCCGCCAGTTCGACTTTACCGATCTTAATGGTCACCTCTTTGAATCCCACCTGCGGCACGAGCTGACCATTGCTGGCGATGATACTCAGGTCGTCATCTGGGTAGCGGGTTATGTCCGAGTCATTCCAGTACTGCTTGAAGAGCACGTACGGGATGGTGGTGACCTGTGACCCGGTGTCTAGTAGGGCACTCATAGGAATGCCATCCAGTACCACAGGCAAGATTGGACGTCCCCCTATGTATTTATCACGCCAGTTTGATGGGCCTGATGGTCTTATGCCTGGGGGATGGCCCTCTACCCCAGGTTGTGCCCGTTTAAATGACAATACCTTGCCACATGTCCAGGTTGATTGCAGCGGCGGCAGATGGGTCGTCCGTCCTCGTTGTATCTGTCGCTGGGTCTTCCTCTGGCCGGTGGGGTCCTCCTCAGTCGGCGCCACGGGACGTCCTCCGATCCGGATGCCAGCTGGATCTTTCCTGGAGAAGAGACCTGTAAAGACTGCGCAGTTCTGGTTAGCGCGGCAACGCTCTTAGTCAGCTCTTGGACCTGATGGTGCAGGTCTGTAGCCGGGTCACTGTTTAAAGCCTGCGCATCAGCTCCCACAGGCCCTGTAGACAAGGGCGCCATCTCCTGGTGGTAAGTGATAGCAGGGCGCCTGTGGGTCACAGCGCCACCTGGTGCCGGTTCTCGGAGCACCCGGATGGCTCTGTCCTTGAACTGTGCAAAGTCCAGGTCAGGGTCCTGTAAGGCCATTGCCCGCAACTGGGTTCGGTGGGCATTGCACAATAGACCCTCAATAAATTGTTCAGTCAACAGCTTATCTTCATTTCCCACGCTGTCAGGGTCTGCCTGCTTAATGGCTCTCAGGGCCTCTTGTAGGTTTAGAGCATAGTCTCTTATACTCTCATGTGCCCGTTGTTTGCACCCATAAAATCTTAGTTTTATTTCGGCTGAGGTGCGGGTGTCAAATGTGTCTTCCAGCCGGGTTAGTATGTCTCTGACAGTCCTCTTCCTCCCTGGTGGCCAGGACTTTACCTCCCTTTGGGCTGCCCCGATTAATTGGGCCACCAGGATGCTCACTTTTTGCTCTTCTGTGAGGGGGTACACCTGGAAGAGGCTATTCAGTCTTTCTCTAAAGTCATTTAGGGTATGTGACTCCCCTGAGTACTGGGGTAGCCAGGTTGCCCCCGGGATATAGGGCATGGTGAATGGCATGACTGTTGCAGCGGTTGCGCTGGCGGTGGCTGTGGCAGTGGAGCTCCCCTCGGTGTCCGGCATCCTCCTCCCCCCTAGTGGACCGTGGCCTACCTTGTGATGCTCTTCTTCCGTAGGCCGCGGCTCCGCAGTCGATCGTCGGGGTTGAGGACCTGGCGTCGCGCTCCGATGACGTCAGCGTCGCTCTTCCTCCCTTCCAGGACCTTGCGCAGCGTCAGAGCGTGGGGCGGAGCTTCGGATCTCGCGCGCTTTTGGCGTCCACGCCCCTCTTCTTCCCGTGCGGCGTCCCGAAGATGGCGTCCGAAGGTGGGAAGCAGCTGCGGATGGCGGGAAGAAGGCAGAAGACGGCGGGAAACGGTCCAAGATGGCGTCTGATGGCGGGAATCAGCTCCGGATGGCGGGAAACGACTCCGGACGGTGGGAAACTTCACCACAGGTAAGTATAAAAGTCTCTTTTTCAGGCACGCAATACCCGGTGGTTGCGGGCACGAAATCCTGCCGACTACGCCAAAGTTGACGCGCCCCCTGGGCCTGTGCTGTGCAGGGGAATACCCAGAGCCGGATCGCTGAGATGCTGGGGGTTGTAGTCTCCGTGTGGCGGTGACCCAGTCCGTGCCCAGGGTGGTCAAACCAGTGGCAGTCTATTTGTATGGTAATAAGTGTCCGACTACGCCACCCGTGGATTGCAGTCAGTGGGGACCGCTGCTGCGCTGCAGACCGCTGAGGCTGATGTTGTTTGCGCAGCTGAGTATGGGATGACTCCCCACGGGAGAAGTATTGCCTCAGGGCAGCTAATGTGAGAGATGATGGGAGTGATGGTGAGAGTGTCCCAGTACTAATGGTGCTGGAGCGGCAAGGAATCACAGAGACGTGAGGTGCAGTTCAGGGTCTCTACTGATGGTACAAGGCAGACCCTCCCGGGAGTACTGGCTAGTATAAGGGGCCTGGTCAGTCTGCGAGCAAGCAGGAGTTCCCCTGGGCAGGTGGAGTTGTAGGCCTCCCCGTTAATCTGCACTCTTCCTGGCTACCTTGCTGTCAGCGGTTACAAGTAGCCCACGTCCCTGAGTATACCGTGTGGTGCTCACCCGTATGGCTGGTGACTTGGGGCCTTCTGTTAGCCTCCGCTCCTGGATGGCGGCGCTGGTCCCTTCTTTGTGACTGAGCCTCCGGGCTTCTATGGCCAGAGAACCTGGAATCCCCTGCCGGCTGGTTTCTGCTGCTGGGTGTATATCAGTCCCCACAGCCTCGGACTCCTGTGTCCGGCTTTAGTATCTTCGTCCAGGACGAACTCTGCTCAGCTCCAGCCCCTGGACTTCTGCTACTGCTCCTACAGAGCTCCTGTTCTTGCTTTCCCTGTGTCTGGAACTGTCTGCAGATCCACTCTGACTCTGACTGCTCTAATCCCACCCCAGACCCAGTTTATAAGGGCAGATTCCTCCCCTCCCAGGTCTGGGTGGGCCGTGTTGCATGTTTAGGGATCCTGACCAGAGAAACCTCCCACTTGCTCTCAGACATAATATCTCTATTACTGTGGCAACCAGACCCCTGGGGTGTCACATAGGCATAAAGGGAAACTATTACTTTCTAGGTAGCATAGGAGGCATTATTATTTTCTAATAGTCACACAGATAGCATTATTACTGTCTGTAGGGTACATATAGAGCACTATTATTACTATGTGCAAGCAGGAGGGGGCGCTATTACTGTGTGGAGCATCAGAACTAGCATTATTACTGTTTAGGGGTGAAATAAGAAGATCACTAAGATTTTGTGGGACAAAAATGATTACACTTTCATTGCTTCTAGTAAAAAAGTTGGAGCTTTTACTTTGTGTGTTGCAATGTTTTTGAGGAGTTGTCATAGTAATGATACAATTTTTGAATTATTGGAGTCATTATGCCATGCAACAGGTGCAGTCACAGAGTTGAGGGAAGCAGCAGGATAGGGAGATTGTGTTGATTGGGAATAAGTTGTGATGGTGCTGAAATATATGAGAAGTTGAATGTTTCTGTGATGTAAACGTTGCAGATACATGTCTTGGCTGGAAGAAATTGTCGTGGTAATCTGGGTTGGATGAAGAGTTGGGAAAAGAGAACAAATTCAATCAGAAAGAACATCAACTATGAATCATTATATACAAATTGTTGAAGTTCACTCTCTAGGGTAGCTGATTGGAACAAGAAGCCACAAGATATTTTTTCTATCACACACGGAATAATGTTTATTTCTGCACGTTATTTCCACAGGTTGCACATAAACATAAAATATCTAGCCTTGTCCAGGCACTAACTAAACAATATAGACCTTGGCTACTCAGTCACGGCTGAGCTAGTCCATGTTCGTCATACAAAAAAGATATTGTCAATAGCACCACTGATACTAGTAGTTTGGTGCACACGGCCTGTGCAGTCTCCTCTCAGAGATATTCTGGATTGTCTCTCTCCAGCTCCAACACAACCCACCCTGCTCAGCTTCCCCCAGCTGACTGACCAGTGAACACATGACCTGGTTCAAGTCATAGCTAGCCAGGTGCACCTAATCAGGACCTGTAGTGCTAGGATTTAACCCTAGCCTACCTGGCTTTGCTGCAAACTATACTGTAATCTGTTATACTGTCTACTGAATTGGTATCTACCACAACATGACCAATATAAGCTGGTAATATTGGTCTTATAGGTTTTTTTTATCATTTAGTGACAGTTTGGAAGAGCAATTTAGTCACTATGTAGTGGTAGGTGTGCAGTGGTATTATTAATAGTGTACAGTGTTTTTTATTCGATAGAGGTATGGTAATATTATATTTTCACTCTTTAGTAGCAATGGTACTGATCATCATATAGTGGTAATTTTTCAGCCTTGAATAGTGGAATTTTTTGGTAATAATGGTATCTGTATAGTGTGTATTTTTATACAGTGCCTTAGTATGTAGGTAATATTTAGTACTAAACATGTGGCAAAAATCAGGTCACCGCTAGTGTGTTGAGGACTCACAGCTTGCACAAACATCTGCCTGGATCAATAAACTTCTCAACCCCCAACTTTAAAGGAAATGCAGAGATTATCTCAAGACATTTAACGTTTATTCCATCACGGGTAGAACAAGGTATGAAAAAATACAGGAGACTATGAACTGGCCTATATGTTTCAGCAGTGTAGGGATTCATGCTGTCAGGTAGGCATTAGGTAGCGTTCACGTAAGCAATGCAGTTAGGTCCAAACCTGTGCAGTTTTCAGCTTTCATAAAACTCCAAGGGCTTCAAGACAAAACAGCCTCTTCTGGGCATAAAAATATAACAGCAAATAAACAATTCATTCAGAGGACACATATGTCAGTGTGGGCTCACCCAAACAGATTACTGTCCTTTCTCCAGATATAAACTTTACTCAAATAAGAGGTATCATCCTACTAGTCTCGGTATCTCCTTCAGCCTGAGCTCCAGCAGCTTCCAGCGCTAAACAGAAGCATTCAACTACAATCACAGCTCACACTGAGCAGGCTGCAGCTTCACACAGTTCTCTGAAGCTCCAACACACAGATTGCTCAGCTTTCCTAGCTGACCCATGCAGTCTCCACTCAGAGAGAGATACTGGCATATCTGTCTCCCAGCTATAGCTCACATTTTAGCTGGTCCCTCACCAGCAGTACCGTCAACTCTGCTTAACATCCGGCAGACTGACACATCTAGTGAACACAGGCCTTGGTTCTCAGTCAAAGCAAGTCAGGTGCATCTAATCAAGAGCTGCAGCGCTAGAATTTAACCCTAGCCTACTTGGCTTTGCTACAGCAGGTTATGCCATATTCACGGCCAATAGCAATACTTAGCCCTGATATAGCAGGAACCGTGTTATATGGGAACTAAATACTTATAACATGAATATAATTGCATTTTAAGTGACAGGGGAAGATATGTATGAGGACACAGTGTTGGACAAAGACAGAAGAGGGTCCTTGTTGAAGAACAGTATATGGGCCCCAATTTGTGTCTGTGACAGGAGCTACTTGCTGATTACAAGGTGAAAGTGGGCGCCCTGACCTCTTAGGCCCTGTGCGGCTGCACACGTTGCACCAATGATATGTCCGCCCCGGCAGTATTTCTGGCACCTTGGATCCCTGATCTTTTGGGACCTTAGCAATGCCCTGGGGAAAGAATACTACCTCGATTAGCAAAGAAATAGTAGAAACACCCCCTCCCCCTTCATGTTCACGTTTTGTATAGATGGAGTGCAGGTCTTCTATAGGACCCAAAGAACTCCAGTTCAAGCCATTTCCTAATATTAATTTGAATAACTGTAATAGATAAAGATTATAACAAATAAAGAATTAGTTGTGGAGAACAAAGTTATACTAAAACAAAAAAAACAATTGTACTAAAAGTTGTAGAATGAGGCTACAAACAAGACGCAACTTATTTGTATGAGCAAGAACTTTCTCTCTAATGGTCCCCCATGTTTCTGTATATAATTAGCCTTCTGTGCCACCACTGTGCACCTGAGAGGATTATTACCTATAGTCACTTGGGTAATTAATAAGACGATTAAATTGTGTCAATCACATGATTGCACTTCCATAGTTATTCATTCGATTTGCAGGACATTTTTTGTAAAGCGGTTACTCCACCCCTGACATCCATTAATAAAGATACATCGAACATGATACCTTTCAGACAAACAATGACGGCTGCCAAGGTGAGTGCATATTTCCCTAAAATTTCTTTTTATTCTCTCTTATTCTGTGTTTTTGGCTTCACATCCATCATACTGATACTGCGGAGCTATAGATACAGAAAGCTGAGCATATCATTTGCTACAGTACAATGGGCAATGACGTTGTCTATCATTTTCCGCATGGCTGCAATCAAATATGCAACATTATTATATTACCAATGGTGGTGCAAAGTGACAAACTCGGCTCCTCTGCAGCTGTCGAATTTATCACTGCTACTGTAGATTTCCACCACTTCATCCTGAGATCTGCAGCCTGTCTTTCTCAGGTTGCAGACTATTGCTATATAAAGACACAATGCATTTAAATTAAAAAAATATATGATTAATAATAATATGTCTAAATGTAAGACAACGAGCACAGTAAAGCATTGCAATCATTTCTGTATCCAATGCAGGTTATCAACCTAACAGAAAATGTCACATTTTTATTATTATAAATGATTCCTACATTGATACATTATCATCACATTTATAATGTAAATTCAAAAAAATTCTCTGTATTTGTAAACACAGCATAAATGTTGCAGACTGTACATTTTGCTGGTTTACTATTATTAGGTTGTATTTAATTAAATATTTTTCTATTTGCATTTTGTATAATACTTTATTTTAAATTTAGAAAAATAATTTCACCGTTGTACAACTACTGCCCTGTTTTAATGCTGCAAAGTGAGTAAAATGGGTAATAAAAACAACAAACAAGATCAATTGGAATTTCAACCAGAATACACTGAAGAAATAAGCCGGACAATCACCGAGTAACATTGTGTAGTGTAAGTGTGGATTTGCTTTTTTTATTAATACAAGTGATACAACAAACTAATATTGTAATTAAAGGATGTCTAACTCCCCAAATTAAACTCCAAACCAACCATATAGCTTTATAGGAGATGGAGCAACAGTAAAAAACATTATTTTATGTTTCAAATCTGTTGATTTTTTATATGAAAAAAGAAGTTTATCGTAATATGCAAATGTGCTCAGTGCATCCTCGATGTGGCTAAACACTTAGGTGCGTATTTCCACCATTTTATTTAGGTTTCACTTACTCTTTCTATGTTGATTGACAATGCTGGGTTGTCTAAAGCCATCCCTGCCAGCAGCGAGGAGATGTCAGCAGCGAGGAGAGAGTGATTTGTTTGCTTGCTACTGCATAGGGAAGCATGTGTACTTACTTTAATAATCCATGTCAGAATGGCTGTATACTCGTTTACAAAAGGTTAACTCTTTCTACACCCAACTAGCTTGATTGACAACTCTTCAGTGTCTCTCTTCCCTGTTGTTGCTGAGATCTCACATTGCTCAGTAGAAGCTGCAGCTGTCGGTCAAGCTGGGTGGGTGAAAACTGAATACTCCTGGACTTATGAGCTCTTTCATTTTTTTAGCTGGACTCATAAAATGCTAATCTTAGTATCAAGATTATTTAGCCATTTTGACATGGATTTTTCAAGTAAATACAGGTCTAAAAGATCTATTTAAGAATACATGCTATTTGTATTGTGAAGTCTCGAAACAGATCTGATTTAAACATAATAAAGCTAGAAACTATCATAGCCACACTACCTACCCTTTCAAAATATGGAAAAGTATTAGTAGGCAGCATAAATTGAAGTGAATCCACTGGATAGGGAATAACTTGCTGATTGCAGGGTGTTTAACCACCAAAACCCTGACCAATCAGAGAACAAAGAACTAGAACACAAAAAATTGGGCTTTGCCAACCCAGATTGAATGCAGCAGAGGCGCACATGTAAGGTGCGCAGGGCAGTAGTCATGGGCGAGGGGCTGTTGTTCTCCCACACCCTGGCAACTCACAAACAAGCTATGTCCCAATTCCAGTTGGGATCCTGGAACAACAAAGTTCAAGTTCTTTATTATACCTGCCTTTTTGCCCACACAATCGACCGAACACACATGGGTGCACTCCTTCTACTCTTCAACCTGGCATGCACATCCGGTCATCCATTTTGTTACATGGGTCCTAATGACCCCGGTCCCGCTGCTCTGGGGACCCGACACAGAGTGTACAAGTTCCTTTTACCAGTCCCACTGCTCCGGGGATCCCGACACAGAGTATCCAAAATATTTGTAAACACAATGGCCCATTGGCTAACTTACAACCGCTCCGACAGGCCACGAGCACTGACAGGAATCGATCCTCAGGTTGTCCGTTCCCTTTTCCGCCTTCCCCCATTTTATGAACCACGGTCCCTTTAAGAGTGAAATGTGCTGCCCATCACTCCCTGGGGAAAAGTTCATGGAAAAACATTAGGGACAGTCCATAGTGACAATGGGACAGAGTCCATGTGGTAGTTGCACACAGTCCATAGGGCCATCAGAGTTCCTGGCCCTTTAAGGGTTCACAGTCCTGCAATCCAACATGGGGATTCGCAAATATGTGCAAAAGAACTGGGATGGAGGAAAACATATCACACCACACAAAATGAACCTGCCAGTACGGGTAGCTTCTGGCACACTTAAGGACTCCTGCCCTCAGGGACGCAGAGCAGGCCTGAAATTGTGCAACAAGCACGGTGTAATCTGACCGCCATTTTAACTTTTAAGCGGCCACGTTCAAATAAGTAATTACTTGAACTCTCCACAGTCGATTTGTAGGTGGCCGCTCCTAGGCCTTGGTAAATTATCACCGTTGTGCCTGATGAGGCACTGGATGTGGACTCCCCACTGCCTCTCCTGACTCTCTCTCCAAGGAGTTCCAAGTTCTGCAGATTGGAGATGGCCCATACTTGGGCCTCTGATGCCGCCTGCTGGGCAACTGGACTTTTGGGCCTAGGAGTGGTGGCCCTTGCTTGAGGGACGGCCGTCGCTTGCGGCTGCGTGACCTCCTGGACTGGTACCTCTTTGGGAGGCTCTAAAATACTCACCAGCCATGTCACCATCAGGGACTTCAGACCCTGCCACAGGGCTTCGACCCCACTGACACAGCTGCTTTTGCTTTGGTGTCTGGCTCCTGACTTGAGACCTCTGGTGGGAACTCTGATTTCATCAGTCCACCTAGCCACACCTCCTCCAATTGTCCACATTCCAGGTCCCCCATGGAGTGCTACGACAAGCTCCGACTGTCTCTCCAGAGCAAATCCATGATGCTCCATCTCTACCTGCTCACTCTTCATGTCTGTCTAGTCCAGCAATAGCGCAGAGCTGCTCAGCACGAAGGGTTCTTCTTCTGGACCCCATTCATCCCTGGGTGGGTTCACTTCCGGCAGCACCACCCATTCATCAGGGACTTGCAGCAGTGGATGGGGTTTCTTTTTATTCCACCGCCCCCATCTGGGGCGAGCACCACTCACAATGGGTGGTCTTCTGGACACTGTCCGCTGCCCAAGCCAGACAGATTTTCGCACCCTTTTGCTGTTACTATGCCCATGATGGGTTGAGCTTTCGCCAGCCTCCTCACCGTCATTCACCATCTTGGGACTTCTAACAGCCGCCATCTTGGCCGTTGCACGGGTTCCTCCAAGCTCTATGTGTAAGGACTCTAAATTCTACTGACTACGCCAAGTTATAAGGTGTGCAAAGCAGTAGTCATAGACAAGAGGCTATTGTTCTCCCACACCTTGGCACCTCAGAAATAAACTGTGGCCCGATTCCCATGGGCTGTGTGTGTGGTGCAGAACACTCACGCATCTGCGCAGGCCTCCACTGTATCCAGGCTCCCAGATCCAGGAGCATTCGCACACAAATCAGGGGACACTTGCTTCTTAATCAACAGTTCAACTTTACTTAGCAGTTGAAGGAGGGTGGCGGGTAGATGAAGACGCCATGGCAACAGAGGGGATAAGTGTGATATGTTATGTTATGTTTTATTGGTTGTGTGATAAAAGAGTATTATATTTTATCCCTATTGCCGATGTTGTATTTTTGTTCTCCTCTAGGCCTTAAGGCCGTCCCTGGGAATGTGGGAGGTTTGTCCACTAGGGGAACCATACAGCACATAGGAACATAGTTTACACTGCATGGAACACAAGGTAGTTAACAGTTGGGATTAGCCCACAGTTTGGGAGAGGTTAGAGCATTTTTAGAGAAAAGGTTTTCTGGGTTAGTCAGTCTACACCAGAGTCCATGACTCATACAGTTCAAGTTCAGTGAAGGAGAGTAGAGTGGGGAGAAGGAAGGCTGAATATACAGGAAAGCAGGTTCCAGGAAGTGGATTCAGCAGAGAGGGAAGTGTTCTGCCACTGCAGGTTTCCTAATAGAGTGAGGCACATCTAAAGCTCCATCTGGATGCTGGGACAGTCTTGGGCCTAAAGTCTGGAAGAGGTATTGAGAAGCAGACCTCTGCCTCCCTGATGCTGCCATGTGTAAATGAATTCCACAGTAATTCCACAGCCTGCGCTTCTCAGTGTCTGCGGCATGGCAAGCTGGATGGCAGCTTTCTGCTGCGGTCCAGCCTGTCATGTGAATGTAGCAGAGCTGGAGCAGTCGTGGGAACCATGGAAAGGTAAGGATGAGGTTGGTTTATTATTTTACTTTTATTGCAGGAGATCGTTGGCTTCAGCTGGAATGGGCGTGATGGTAAGTATGGTTTAATTTAGAACAATAAAGAATTGTGTCTTTATTTCAATTAAAGGACTTTATTCTGGGTGTTTGTGTTTTTTTTTAACTTTGACTACGGGGTTAGTAATGGGGGTGTCTTATAGACGCCTCACAATTACTAACCTGGGCTTGATGTCAGCTGGCATTATAAGCTGACATCAACCCCAGCCCTATTATCCCACTGCCACCGCTACAGGGCAATGGGAAGAGCGAGGCTAAGTGCCAGAATTGGCGCATCCTATGGATGCGCAATTTCTGGGGCGGCTGACGGCTGGTGTTTCTAGCCTGGGAGGGGGCCAATATTCATGGCACCCTTCCTGGGCTATTAATATCAGCCCCCAGCTGTCTGCCTAGCCTTTGATAGCTATTAAAATAGGGGGGACCCCACGTCATTTTTTTGGGGGTCCCCTATTTTAATAGCTAGTAAAGGCTAGGTATTCAGCTGGGGGCTGATATTAGTAGCCTGGGAAGCTCCGTGGGTATTACCCCCTTCCCAGGCTTCAAACATCTGCCCCAGCCGTCTGCTTAACCTCCGCTAGAGACTAAAATTACGGGGAACCCCACGACAATTTTTTTTTAAATAAATCCTTTATTTTAACACTAAATGACAAGTACAGTAATCAACACTATCACTGTACTTCTTATATATGTGACTGACATGTTTCTATCTATCTATGTGTGATGCTCTATTCTTTCTGTTATAAATTGTCGGGTACCGATGCTGAATTGCCGGCCGGCTTTTTTAAAGAGACGGTGCATGAAAACACTAATATTTTTTTTAATAAATCCTTTAACACTAAATGACAAGTACAGTAAGCAACACTGTCACTGTATTTCTTATATATGTGACTGACATGTTTCTATCTATCTAATCTATGTGTGATAATCTATTATTTCTGTTCTAAATTGTCGGGTACCGGTGTATGCCGCTGCTGAATTGCCAGCTTTTCATGTTTCACTGTGAGCACTGTTCCCATCGATTTGGGCAACCACTGTAATGCCACAACCACCATGGCTGTGGCATTACAGTGAGTGGCAGACAATCCCTGCATGATTGGTGCTCTAAATAGAGCCAGACATGCAGGACACGCTTTTGGTGCACTAACAGTTATCGAACATAACCTCGAACAGCCGAATTTTTTGCAAATCGTTCGCGTTCGTCGAACGACTCGAACACCGCTCAAAACAGCTCGAATTTGACATTGGCGAACAGTTCTAGTCGAACACCGCTCATCTCTAGTGAATACCACCTTAATACATCCCAACATACCTTTCGCCAAATGGTTTAATCAAATGATACACCCTCTTTCAACTCAAAACCTAAAAAGTACATGAAAATGAGTTTAATGCCCCTAAATAATCATCTTTTTTTGTTCTCAAATTTAAAGGATAAAATGATCAGAAACAACCAAACTTCAATCAAAGATTTCATTCTACTGGGATTTTCTGGGGCTCCTGTTCTCCAGCAGTTACTCTTTGCCCTGTTCCTGCTCATTTATATTACCACAATGATGGGTAACATATCTATAATCTTGGCTTACAGGCTTACTTCATCTCTTCACACCCCAATGTACTTTTTTCTGGCCAATTTATCCTTCCTGGAGATCTGTTACATCTCTACCACCGTGCCCAAAATGCTGTCAAACTTCTTGTCAACCCATAAGACCATCTCAATTTCAGGATGTGTCATACAGATGTACTGTTTTTTGCTCCTGGGTGGAACAGAGTGCTACCTGCTAGCCGTGATGGCGTACGATCGGTATAATGCCATATGTCACCCTCTGCTATATGGCACCAATATGAATAAAATAACTTGCATTCAGCTTTTAGCCATCTCATGGATTGGTGGCGCAATAAACTCCCTAATACATACAATTCTGACGTTTAGCTTGCCTTTCTGTAGAGATAATAGAATTAATCATTTTTTCTGTGACATTCCCCCTGTGATGCAGCTGGCCTGTACATCAACCATGAAAAATGAAATTGTCCTCCTTGTGGCCTGTGGTTGCGTCATTGTCAGTTCCTTCATTTTGACCATCATCTCCTACACACACATCATCACAACGGTTCTCAATATTAAGTCAACATCGGGAAGGAAGAAAGCGTTCTCCACCTGCACCTCCCACCTCATAGTCGTCACTTTGTTTTATGGTTCTGCTATTTTTATGTACTTTAGGCCGAAGTCTAGTTACTCAATGGATCAAGACAGGGTGATATCTGCTTTATATGCCTTTGTCGCACCATTGCTCAATCCATTCATCTACAGTCTGAGGAACGGTGACGTGAAAGCTGCTGTTAAAAAGATTGTGTGTCATATCGTTGTGGTTCAGAGATATTAAGGGGATGTTCGGCATTAGGGAAAAAGATCTGCTGGAATTTTAGAAAGAACACCATGTGCTATGTTAAATTGGCTGTTCATACATTGATATTTGTATCTCAATTGCATTGCAATTCTTTTGTTCCTTCTGTACCATCACTGTTTGTACAAAAATTTAAATACAAAAAAAATTGTTTAAAAAAAACCAAAACCTTAAATTACTTTTAGTTCTTTTACAACCTGCAGGAAAGCCATAGCTTACAATCTCATGGCTTCACTGTGTTATGGGCTTACCTAGTGAAGTCTATTTTCTAAGCCATTGGTAAGTGTAAGCTGCACAGGTTTAAGGTGCTGCTGCAGCAGGAAATGGAAGACAGCAGATAGGCAAGCACAGCTGGAGGCAGTAGATGTAGCTGGGGGGCAATGCATCCAGGAACAGCAGAGCAGTATATGCAATCAGGTATCTTGGAGCATGGATACGGTTAACTACAGGAATAACATTCAAATATATGCAATTAGGAATTTTAGGTAGAGATTCCGTGACCCACAGGAAAAGCAGAAACATATATGCAAACATACACTGGTAGCAGGGATAGAGTTAACTATAGGCATAGCAGACATGTGTATGCAATCAAGTACTTGCAGCAGGGATACAGTAAACCACAGGAGTAGCAGAGACAAAAATACAATGAGGTATCTGATAGCAGAAATGAGGTATCTTGATAGCAGAGTTGAGAGAGCAATAGCAACAGGATTCACGGGACTGAGTAAGGAAGTGCCAGTTAGATTCTAGTAAGTGGGCAGGTGTTGTAGGAAAGATAATTATCCAGTTAGATGGAGCAAAGTCTAGAGGAAGATGAAGCTATTTCCTGCAAAAGCACATTGTAACAAGGTGCTATACTTTCCTGAATACTCATGGCTGCTTGAATTATCGTCAAAAGTCCTTGGATTATGAATCAGTGATGTATGCCTGGTTACACCACAGAAAGAAGGAAAGAAGGAAGGAGGCTATACTTACCAATACTCATCCACAGTACCAATATACTGCAGGATGCCAACAGGGCCAAGGAATATAAGATGGAGGTACCAGAATAACCTGGCATGGACTAGTACAGAGGGAGCTGATTTTTATCTTTAAACTATAAATATATTGATGAGAAAAAAAGCTTTGAAAATGAGGTTCATCTATTTTCATATGGTATCCTATAGAAAGCTCATTGCCGTATTATGTGGAACTTCCAATAGTGCAGTGTAATCATTTGTATGAAAAAATGACTGTATTTATTTAAATTTCTCCTTAACAAACTTTGCTTATGCAAAAAAATCTAGGAATATCCCCTGGAAGTAACCCTTAAGTGGTTAAGGGTTATTTCCAGTTGTTAATTTTTCTTTTTTGCACCTTTATTGTTTCCTCCCTTTCTTCCAAAAACCATAACTTTTTTTTATTATTTTTCTGCCAATATAGCTGTTTGAGAGCTAAATTTTTTCAGGACAAGTATCTTTGAATTACACCATTCATTTTTAATATATAAAAAGGGGAAGAAAATCGAAGTGGGGTAGAGTTAAAGAAAACTGAAATTTTATCTGGTAACTGTTCTACAGGTCAGCACAGTTTTAGGTATACCAAACTTATATAGGTTATTTTTTTTAACTACTTTTAAAAAATGGCTTTGGTCACCATGTTGGAGCCATACATTTTTTGTTTTCAATGAATTGCATTTTATGAGGATTTGTTTTTGCAGTGCGAGCTTAATTTTTAGTTAATACCCTTTTGGGGTCATTATAATTTTTTGATCTCTATTCATTTAATTTTTTTTAAAACGTGAAGCTGCTATTTGCTGCCAACCATGGTTTATGACCAATGTAATGTCATATGTTCTCCATTATTATACAACATTGCTAAGAGTAAATGTGCTCATCTTAAAAATTATTGGACACTTTTGAGGACTTTTTTTTTCTTAAAAGGGGTTAGCACTGCTGGACAATCACTTATGAATATCCCCAAGATGCTACATAAAATACAAATGTAAAAATGCCTCTCGGAGCGTCGCAGTGACTGCACTCTCAACCCTGTGTCCCCCAGCAATCTTGTGATATAATTATTTTATTCTTTTTCATTTTGCTGATTTATCAGTTTTCCCACTATGCCAGATATGATGTGGCTGTTGATGTCAATATAGAGAAATTAAACACTATCTTCTAGGATTTTCTTCCTGTCAAAGAAATTTTTCGTTTTTGCATTTCCGCATTTTCTTATCTTTCTTCCAAAAGTCATAACTTTTTTTTATATTTACGTTGGCATGGCCATATGAGAGCTTGTTTTTGCAAGATGTGTTACAGTTTTGTTTTTTTACCATACAATGTAGTGTAAAATGGAAAAAATTCAAGTGCGGTGAAATGGTGAAAGAATCAGAAATGTCACCATTGTTTTGTTTTTACAATGTTCTGTTTATTACGACTGACTTTATTACATACACAAAAACCCCGAATGGTCACTGAAATAACATGATATTGTCAAATTGAGTTTTCAATTTAAAGAATATCTATCACCAATTTTTTCATGCTGAACTGGAGACAACATGTCCAGCGGCTGCAGAGAGAAATAAAACACTTATTTTTCATTTAGCTTTTTCGTTGCAAAGATATTAACAATCAAAGTGTGGGATATGAAAAGGGGTTGTCCCAGTAGTAGACAAGCCCTTTAAGTCCAAGTTTGTGCTTTTAGGTACTTTTCACTGGGGGGAGTGTAATTCTTATCCCTGTATGATTTGATATCTAATTTCACCCACTTGGACTTAAAAGTTAACTCATTAGGTGCCAAATACATTGATGCTAATATCTCTGCAATAGAGGCGAAATTAAAAAAAAAATCATTTGATATTCCTGTTACTATAGTTGCACATATTATTCAGAAGTTTAAGGTATATGGGACTGTACCCAACCTCCCTGGATGTGGCACCAAGAGGAAAATTGATAAAATATTGAAAAGACAGATAATACTAATGGTAACCAAAGAGCCCAGGACAGATTCCAAATATATTAGAGGAGAACTCCAAGGTCAGGGTACATCAGTTCCAGACTGCACCATCCATTGCTGTCTTGGTCAAAGTGGACTTCATGGAAGACAAGATAGGAGGACCCCACTGTTGAAAGCAAATCATAAAAAAACGAGACTGGAATTTACCAAAATGTATATTTTACAAGCCACAGAGCTTCTGGAAGAGTGTCCTTTGGACAGATGAGACAAATCTGGGGCTTTTGACCTTGCAAACTTCTACTTTGTGGAAACGGACATCCAAAGTTTCTGTAGTTTATTGATTGAGCCGTTTATAGCTCGGCACGTCCTGCATTCATATCTCTCTGCATGCCGACACTTACACCATACAAATCACCTTGACAAAGGCCTATAAGGCCGTAATGTTGGAGCTGCTGTATCGGTTTTCATTGGTAGCAGATCAATAAAACATCACTTGAGCAGTTATTACCATTTCATCATTTCAGTGCCGAAGTAATCTATTCTATTGACCAAGGTCTTTCTTTTGGGCACTTACCAACACAGTTGAGCAGACCTTTTCTCTATTTGAGGCATTTATAGCAATATTACACCAGTGCACCATAAGTAGACAACAGCCAATCTAAAGCTGGCCCTCTGTGTAGCAATAATGATAATGGCTTTGTAGGACCAGAAAGCATTACCACGATGCAGATATGACTTGCAAGAAGATCTTTGTATATCTGCAGATCAGTGAAGTAAATGCATTGCAGTTTGTTTATGGTCCCTGGTTTATCTAAAGGACTTAGCTAAATGCGGAAGCTTTTGAATAAAGGAAATGCTGAGAAACCAGATCAAGAGGGTCCATGGTAGGGAGAATAATATACAAATAAAGATAATGTAAGAATGACATTACAGTGTAAAATCAATGTCCTAATGAGATGAGAATTATTTTGGGCTTCTCAGGTCTTTTTGAAAAATGTAATTCTTGATGGCCAAGACTTAACATCATTAGCTCTATGTGGTATACGATACCAATGAAAATGAAAATTATGTCCTTGATGGAGAATAAACTCATTTATCTCAATAAAGCCCTTTCTCTGAGGACTAAGCACAAACAAACAATAATCCCCAATATTGGAACTTACAGGTAGATTTGATGCACTTCAATGGGGTCATAATTTTACAAGAGAAGGGTCAGTTCCAACAGAGACTAAGACTAGTAAGAACATAACTGGTACTGATTACCTATCCCAGTAAACCATCAATATAAAAGTAATACACAACCCCTTTACATATAAAAATCTAAATTATTTTAGCTAAATTTATCTTTCCTTCTGACAGTTGTCACCATGAGATTAGATCTTGTGACTGTGATGGGGTAACACTAAAAGCATGTTTCTAGTGAAAGACGGAAAGGAAGAGATACAGAAATAGGTGGCTTTGATGCAGCTTGGCAATCAGTTCAAAGAATTTACTTAAGGAGTTGAAGAGTTGTAAGGTTCAGTCATAACAGATGCTGTTCAGAAAAGAATGAAGTTCTGAAATTAGTATCTGTGCACCTATCGCAGAATAGTCTACGCTAACTAAAATAAATAAGCGAAATAAAAAAAACATTTAAGGTTCAGCTACACGTTGTAGATTTTACACTATAAACCAACAGCTGCAAAAACAAATACAAAGTGAAAGAAAAAAGGGTGACCACCTCGTCTTCTTCGACACTCATGTTTTAGATAGAAGGAGTATGTGATCTCTCAATTATTGCCCCGGTGAACTGAAAGTACCCCAACTCTACAATTGCTCCTTGACCTGTGATATTCTTTGTCCAGCTGTTACACAAAGAAGAGAGCATGAAACTTGTGTTGTTGTGCTGGGGGAGGGAAATGAATATACAGATGGGCATATGCCCTACTAAGTAAGATGAAGATGAGAGTCTTAGCCTCTGTATAGTGGGGAACTTGAAAAGCATGCCGGGCTTTGCAGTTTGGAGAAGTAGACCCCCAGTGCTGCTTGAGGGTTAAATGGTGCCAAATTTGCTATCTGATTTCCATGCTTGTTACATGCACCTTCCCATCAGAAGAAGTATGTCCAGAGCAAAGCAGGTCGAATGTGGAGTCCAAAGTAGGTGACCGGAAGTTTGCCGACAGAACAGCGAGGGAGTGGGCAAAAAAATGGAAAACTGCAAAGAAGGAAAAGCCTCCATCAGGTTGCCTGTGTTACTCTGAGAATCTCTAGAAGCAGAGTGCCCTCATATTGAGAGACCAAAACCACAAGCGTTTGTGCCATGTATATATATTTTGCGACCACTATGCTTTATTGTGACTGTACCTAAAGTTATTTGAGTAAAGTCTAAATTATTGCAATTTTACCCGGTTTCTTTAGAAAAGTAGTGACGGGTACATTCCAATAACTGTAATAGATAAGAACTATGAAAAAGAAATCTTTTAAACTTATAAAGGTACAACTTAAAGTAATTTTTCTGTATGGGCAAGAACTTTTTAATTAGTCTCCTGGGCCACCAATGTGCACCTGAGAGAGTTATTATTTATGGTCACTAAGGCAATTGAGGCAATGATTTAAATACAGCAATTGCATGGCACTTTTATACCTTTTCTGAAGGTGGTTTACATAAAATGCATTTCCATTGAATATTCAGGATTCAGACCCCTGACATCCATAATAAAGACACTAGAACATGATTCCTTTTAGACAAACCATGGCTGCTGCAGAGGTGAGTCATATAATTATATGTGTATATGTATATATACAGTGGGGAAAATAAGTATTTTATACACTGCCTATTTTTTGCAAGTTTTCCAACCTACAAAGAATGAAGAGATCTGTAATTTTTATCGTAGGTACACTTCACCTGTGAGAGACAGAATCTAAAAAAAAATCCAGAAAATCACTTTGTATGATTTTTACATAATTAATTTGCATTTTACTGCATGAAATAAGTATTTGATACAATAGAAAAACAGAACTTAATATTTGGAACAGAAACCTTTGTTTATTTGCAATTACAGAGGTCAGACATTTCCTATAGTTCTTGACCAAGTTTGCACACACTGCCGCAGGGATTTTGGCCCTCTCCTCCATACAGATCTTCTCCAGATGTTTCAGATTTCGGGGCTGTCACTGGGCAACATTGAGTTTCAGCTCCCTCCAAAGATTTTCTATTGGGTTCAGGTCTGGAGACTGGCTAGGCCACTTCAGGACCTTGAACTGCTTCTTACAGAGCCATTACTTAGTTGCCCTGGCTGTGTGTTTCGGGTCATTGTCATGCTGGAAGACCCAGCCACGACCCATCTACAATTCTGTTACTGAGGGAAGGAGGTTGTTAGCCAAAATCTCACAATACATGACTCCATCTATCCTCACTTCAATACAGTGCAGTCGCCCTGTTCTCTTTGAAGAAAAACACCCCCAAAGTATGATGTTTTCCCCACCATTCTTCATGGTTGGGGCAGTGTTCCTGGGGTTGTACTCATCCTTCTTCTTCCTCCAAACACAGAGAGTGGAATTGACACCATAAGGATATATTTTGGTCTCATTTGACCACATGACCTTCTCCCATGACTTCTCTGGATCAACCAGATGGTCATTGGCAAATTTCAAATGGGCTGGCGTGAGCAGGGGGACCTTGCGTGCCCTGACGTATTTTAATCCATGATGGCATACTGTGTTACTAACAGTAATATTTGAGACTGTGGTCCCAGCTCTCTTCAGGTCATTGACCATGTCCTCCCATGTAGTTCTGGGCTGATTCATGACTATTCTCAGAATCATCCTTACCCCACCAGGTGAGATTCTGCATGGAGCCCCAGACCGAGGAAGATTGACAGTCATCTTGTGTTTCTTCCATTTTCTAATAATTGCGCCAACAGTTGTTACCTTCTGACCAAGCTGCTTGCCTATTGTCCTGTAGCCCATTCCAGCTTTGTGCAGGTCTACAATTTTGTCTCTGGTGTCCTTAGACAGCTTTTTGGTCATGGCCATGGTGGAGAGGTTGGAGTGTGATTGAGTGTGTGGACAGGTGTCTTTCATACAAGTAACATGTTCAAACAGATGCAATTAATACAGGTAATTAGTGCAGAGTAGGAGGGATTCTAAAAGAAAAACTAACAGGTCTTTGAGAGCCCGATTTCTTGCTGGTTGGTAGGTGATCAAATACGTATTTCATGCAATAAAATGCAATTTAACTATTTAAAAATCATACAATGTAATTTTCTGGTTTTTATTTTTTAGATTCTGTCTCTCACAGTTGCAACATCTTCAGCATATTAAATACTTCTTTTCCCCACGGTATACCCATACATATTCACATGCTATTTATTGATCATTTTCCAGAGGACTTGAAGTAAGCATACTGGTATACGAGTACAGAACCCCTAATAGCGTGCCTCACGTCACCATACGTAATACCCACTCCTAACACTGTGGTGAGAACACCCAGGAAAATATACCCTAATATGCTAATAAAGAACAGCAATCTGAAAATGCATCAAATGACCCACCACTCCCAACTTGTATTTCGCTACAAAGGCTTCCTCAGGATATGGTGGATGGGGAGATATTTGAACATTTTTTAACATGTACTACTCGTTTGGTCTGAATATTTTTGTAACTTTACAAAAATATAACTATTTCAAAAACTACAATGATCTGCTCTGGAATAACAAATTTAAATATAATAATCACATAGATACAATATTGTTTTGTTCCTATGGGTGGTAACAAATTACAAACTCTGCTCAGCTACACCTGAGCATGTTATTACTGCTACATTTCTCCTATGACTGTTACATTACTATATTGCAGTGTTCTGTAACCGGTGGCTATTCTGATCCCAAAAACTGTTTTCACACCAGCAGCAGATCTCCAGGTTGAAGACCAATGCAGAATATGAATAAGTGTTAAAAAAATTATGATCATAAAGCAAAAAAATATCAAAAGATTGTTCATTATGTATATGAACTAGGGCAAAATTACAACCCACCTGGTATAGTCCTCGGCCGCCTTTTCAAACAATGTTTTCTCTGAAACGCTACAGGATTTTAGAGTTAATTATATCTGATTGCAACTGTGCAATCAGGCTGCGATTCACATTGACCTTGGTTTAGGACACCTTTAATCTAATCCTTTTTTTTTATTGCTCATAGGCTTCCCAAATGCAAAGATAAGCACATTTCCAAATAGTCTTCATTAAAAAAATTCTACCATTTTGCTGCTGCAGTGTCCTTTATCTAGCTGAGTGATCTGGAAAAATGTTACAAATCCATCAGAAATTCTGCTCCTGGTTCTGATGGCTGTCACTGCACTCCTTCCCTTCTCTCTGAGTTACAGATAGCAGCAGGGAGAGGAATAGGCTTGTACACAGATCTCCATGATGTGAAGAGGGAGAAAGAACAGTATCTACATTCTTGGGGGTACAGGTAGTGGGAAAAGAAAAGAGTCTATAGAAAGGGAAAAAAGCACAGAAGAAGAGGTAATAAATGCACAATAGAAGCTGTGCTGTTATATGAGCTCATACAAACACAGCACCCTGTATACACACAGATCTCTCATCCAGCCTATATTACAGGGAGGAGCACTCCAACAACAGAAAAATCTAAAATTTGGATCAGGCTGCAAACCGCATATCAGGGCTCTGAAAATAAATGAAGTAATGAGGATTGAAAACTGTAGTCATTAAGAAATGTAAAAAACATTATTCCAAAAAAGTTTCCATAGCCTATCTTCCAATATCCACAAAGTCATGAGCAATGGCTTATGTTGCCTAGTTGGTAATCCATCCATGCTATATCAAGGTCTCCTAAACCATCACATTCCTTTTAAGTGTTACAATCATTTCATTACCCAGCAAAGGCTTTCAACTTAATGTAAAAATATTACATTTAGTTACAGAGTTTGTAACATTTTATTTTATCATGTGTTATTAGATGTATTATGAGGCAAATTCAAAATAAAATTCTCAGTTTTTTGTGAAAATGTCAAAAAATATTGCAGTTGAATCTAAATTTATTTTTTGTTTGTTTCAAGGCAGTGTAATTACAAAACTTTTCTATTTGCATTTTAGATTTGGGATATTAGCTCAACATTGTATAAGCGAGGACCTATTTGTCATTTAATACTTCCAGTCAATAAGATGAATGATAAAAGCAACGGAAAAGACCAGTTGGAACTTTAACCAGACTATGCTGAAGAAATGATCTACACAGTCACTGAGTAACATTGTGGAGTAAGTGTGGATTTGGTTTCTCTTAGTACAGGTATAAAATATAATGAATATTTGAGGCACATACTATATGATGGGCAGATAACACATGTGGATGAGGGAGTTTATTTCCATCTCTCCAAAATTTGTCATAAGGGTTAATTTTGTGACATTTCCCATTTCTTCTTTCACAAAGTGGGTGGCTTAGTGAAAGGGGAGCAAGTGCGACAAATTTACTACAGTGTACGCCATTATGTTGGGTCACAGCCGACATAGATTTCCGCCTGCCTCCAGTCTGTGAATGACCGGTCACTGCTGAGATTTCAAACTGAGGGCTCAGGTCATTCATAGACCGGAGGCAGATGGAGGGGCAGAGAAATCACAGACAGGGAGGAGAAGACCCCCTGTACAGTCCAGCCCCTGTGCACCAAAATGTAAGAAAAAAATAAATGAAGCTTATAGGTTTATAAGGGTTTCCCAATGCAAAGATAATCACCTTTGGACTGTTGTCAATCAGCTGTAATTTCCCTACAGCGCCATTACATTGGAAGTGAAACATTACACCGTGATTACTGGAATCAGTGGCTGTCAATATAATATACAACTGCACTTTGAAAAAGGCTCAGTTAGACCAAAAAGCAAAATTGATATTATTGTACTCAACGCTACTGATGGAATAAACCTTTGAAAACGTCTTCATCTACATGAGTGCTGGCCTTTCTATCCTTAATTTCATATGAGACGCCTTCCCTAGGCATGAGCATCACCAATTTCACGAGTATCAACTGGATTTATTGACTTACAGTGGGTATGGAAAGTATTCAGACCCCTTTAAATTTTTCACTCTTTGTTTCATTACAGCCATTTGGTAAATCCTAAAAAGTCCATTTTTTTTCTCATTAAGGTACACTCTGCACCCCATCTTGACTGAAAAAAAACAGAAATGTATAAATTTTTTACAAATTTATTAAAAAAGAAAAACTGAAATATCACATGGTCATAAGTATTCAGACCCTTTGCTCAGACACTCATATTTAAGTCACATGCTGTCCATTTCCTTGTGATCCTCCTTGAGATGGTTCTACTCCTTCATTTGAGTCCAGCTGTGTTTAATTAAACTGATAGGACTTGATTTGGAAAGGCACACACCTGTCTATATAAGACCTCACAGCTCACAGTGCATGTCAGGCCAAATAAGAATCATGAGCTCAAAGGAACTGCCCAAAGAGCTCATAGACAGAATTGTGCAAGGCACAGATCTGGCCAAGGTCATAAAAGAATTTCTGCATTTCTCAGGGTTCCTAAGAGTACAGTGGCCTCAATAATCCTTAAATGGAAGAAGTTTGGGACCACCAGAAGTCTTCCTAGACCCGGCCGTCCAGCCAAACTGAGCAATCGTGGGAGAAGAGCCTTGGTGAGAGAGGTAAAGAAGAACCCCAAGATCACTGTGGCTGAGCTCCAGAGATGCAGTGGGGAGATGGGAGAAAGTTCCACAAAGTGAACTATCACTGCAGCCCTCTACCAGTTGGGCCTTTATGGCAGAGTGGCCCGAAGGAAGCCTCTCCTCAGTGCAAGACATATGAAAACCTGCATAGAATTTGCTCAAAAACACATGAAGGACTCCCAGACTATGAGAAATAAGATTCACTGGATGATGAGACGAATATAGAACTTTTTGATGATAATTCTAAGCGGTATGTGTGGAGAAAACCAGGCACTGCTCACCACCTGCAAAATACAATCCCAACAGTGAAACATGGTGGTGGCAGCATCATGCTATGGGGGTGGTTTTCAGCTGCAAGGACAGGATGACTGGTTGCAATTGAAGGAAACATGAATGCGGCCAAGTACAGAGATATCCTGGATGAAAACCTATTCCAGAGTGCTCTGGACCTCACACTTGGCCGAAGGTTCACCTTCTAACAAGTCAATGACCCTAAGTACACAGCTAAAATAACAAAGGAGTGGCTTCAGAACAAATCTGTGACCATTCTTGACTGACCCAGTCAGAGCCCTGACCTAAACCCAATTGAGCATCTCTGGAGAGACCTGAAAATGGCTGTCCACCAACATTCACCATCCAACCTGAAGGAACTGGAGATGCAAAAACTTGTTGCATCATTCCCAAGAAGACTCATGGTTGTACTAGCTCAAAAGGGTGCTTCTCAATAATGACCAAAGGGTCTGAATACTTATGACTATGTGATATTTCAGTTTTTCTTTTTTAATAAAATTGCAAAAACTTCTACATTTCTGTTTTTTTTTTCAGTCAAGATGGAGTGCAGAGTGTACTTTAATGAGAAAAAAATGAACTTTTTGGAATTTACCAAATGGCTGCTATGAAACAAAGAGTGAAAAATTGAAACGAGTCTGAATACTTTCCATACCCACTGTAAGGATAATATTCAGTTGTGACGGGTCTCTTTTCTGTCTTAAAAGACTATAATCCTAAATGGAAAGACCCCCCTCTATGAAATCAAAACCTAACAGGTGCATGAAAATAAAATTGTAATACCATTATATAATTATCTGTTTATCCTTCAGATTCAAAGGATGAAATGATAAAAAAGAACCAAACTATGATTACCAATTTCATCCTAATGGGATTTTCTGGGGCTCCTGTTATCCAGCAGTTACTCTTTGCCCTGTTCCTGCTCATCTATATTACCACCGTGATGGGTAACATATCTATAATCTTGGCTTACTGGCTTACTTCATCTCTTCACACCCCAATGTACTTTTTTCTGGCCAATTTATCCTTCTTGGAGATCTGTTACATCTCTACCACCGTGCCCAAAATGCTGTCAAACTTCTTGTCAATCCATAAGACCATCTCGTTCTCGGGATGTGTCATGCAGATGTACTGTGGTTTGCTCCTGGGTGGAACGGAGTGCTACCTGCTAGCCGTGATGGCGTATGATCGGTATAACGCCATATGTCATCCTCTGCTATATGGCACCAATATGAATAAAAGAACATGTATTCAGCTTGTAGCTGTCTCATGGATTGGTGGTGCTGTAAACTCCCTAATACACACAATTCTGACTTTTAGCTTGCCTTTCTGTAGCGATAATAGAATTAATCATTTTTTCTGTGACATTCCCCCTGTAATGCAGCTGGCTTGTACATCAACCATGAAAAACGAAATTGTTCTCTTTGTGGCTTGTGGTTGCGTCATTGTCAGTTCCTTCATTTTGACCATCATCTCCTACACACACATCATCACAACGGTTCTCAATATAAAGTCAACATCGGGAAGGAAGAAAGCGTTCTCCACCTGCACCTCTCACCTCATAGTAGTCACTTTGTTTTATGGTTCTGCTATTTTTATGTACTTTAGGCCGAAGTCCAGTTACTCAATGGATCAAGACAGGGTGATATCTGCTTTATATGCCTTTGTCGCACCATTGCTCAATCCATTCATCTACAGCCTGAGGAACGGTGACGTGAAGGCCGCTGTTAGAAAGATTGTGTATCATATTGTTGTAGTTCAGAGATATTAAGGGGATGTTCGGCATTAGGGAAAAAGATCTGGATTTTTAGAAAGAACACCACTCTTGTCCATGGGCTGTGTCTGAACTTACAGTTAAGACCCATTTACTTGAATATATCTGAAAGCTCTAGTACCAGACACAGTCTTCAAGCGAACCTTTTCTTACAAAGTTCAGAAACCTAATGTGCCTGAAAGTACATGCTACAAAATAGTATTATATGCAATTTGTTAAGAAATGATTTAGCAAATGAAAAGCAGAAACCATAACGTTTTAGTTTTGTTTTTACTTTTGGTAAGTCTCTTTAAATCTCATTGTTGCCACCCACCCAATGATTGGCAGACGCCCCACTTTTTCATTGTCTTGCCTGATGGATCTCACCCTTCATTCCTTACTTTAATCCAACAGTTCCAATGGAACTTCCAAATAGCTGATGTTCTCTTAGGCAATGATAACCAATACAAAAACATTTTTTTCCCCCATTCGTTGTTAAAGGTAAATTTCCATATACCTCTCTATGCTATGTTAAATTGGCTATTAATATATTGTTATTTGTATCTCAATTGAATTGAAATTCTCTTGTTCATTCTGTACCATCACTGTTTGTACAAAAATTGAAATAGAAAAAAAAAGTAAAAAAAAAACAAAACCTTAAATTACTTTTAGTTGTCCTACAACCTGGCTTACTATCTCATGGCTTGACTGTGTTATGGACTTACCTAGTGAAGTGGATTTTCTGGTAAGGGTAAGAAGCACAGGTCTAAGGCACTGGTGCAGCAGGGTATGCAAGACAGCATATGAGCAAGCACATCTGGAGGGCAATTGCATGCAGGAACAGAAGAGCAGTATATGCAATCGGGTATCTTGGTGCAGGAATACGATTAACTACAGGAATAACATTCAAATATATGCAATTAGGAATTTTAGGTAGAGATTCTGTGATCCACTGGAGAAGCAGAGACATATATGTAAACATACACTGGCAGCAGGGATAGAGTTAACCATAGGAATAGCAGACATGTGTATGCAATCAAGAACTTGCAGCAGGGATAAAGTAAACCACAGGAGTAGCAGAAACAAAAATACAATAAGGTACCTGATAACAGAAATTAGGTGGCATGCAAGGTGTGGGAAAGACTTAGTGCAACACAAGTCGATCTCCACTAAACACTATAGACAACAAGGGTGAACAAAAAGGGGGAAATTGCTTAGCTTAGCTTTAGACTACTCCAGACAAATGCACACACAGCCTCAAGCTCCAGAGAGGATGATGTACTGCTCTTGCTAAAGCCTTCACCAGTAGTAATGAATAACGCCAGCACCTCCCTCTGAAACATAGCAGGTATTTATACACCCAGGCCAGGGTGTTAATTAGCCAGAAGGAGGTAGCCACTGGGGCCTAGAGACCGCCTCTAAGAAGATGTCTGTATTGCTTAACATAGAGATCTCCTGCAACCAACTGCAGGGTGACTGTCTGTCACTTCTGACACACCCGTGACAGTACCCCCCTTCTCTACGAGTGGCCTCCGGACACTCAGGACCGGGATTCTCAGGATAAGAGGTGTGGAATGAGCAAACCAATCTGGGAGCATTCACCTCTAATGCTGAAACCCACATCCTCTCCTCTGGATCATAGTTTTTCCAGTGCACCAAGTATTGTAGACGTTGGAGACAAGAATCTACAATCCTCAAAATCTGGAACTCCAGATTACCATCAACCATTACTGGGGGGGATGGTAAAGGTGAGGGCTCAAGAGGTTCCACATACTTTTTAAGAAAGGACCTGGACAAAATGTTGCTGGGTTAATGATGGTGGTTATTTTATAGGGACCAATAAACCTAGGTCCCAGCATCCAAGAAGGAACTTTCAATCTTATATTTCTGGTAGACAACCACACAAAGTCATTCACATTCAGGTCCAGACCTGGTAAGCATTCTTTGTCAACCATACGTTTATACCTGTCTCCCATGATCTTTAAATTACTCAGAATACCCTACCATACCGAGGAGATCAACGAAACAAACCGTTCCTCCTCAGGAACTCCTGTAGCTCCTCCCCCACGAAAAGTACCAAACAGTGGGTGATAACCGTATGCACCAAAGAACGGTGACTTGCCAGTGGATTCTTGATGATGAGTATTAATGGCAAATTCTGCCAGTGGAAGGTAGGATGCTCAATCCTCCTGATTTTCGGAGATGAAACATCTGAGGTTGGTCTCCAAATTCTGATTGACACCCTGGGTCTGTCCATTCGACTGAGGGTGGAAGGCAGAGGAAAAGGACAGCTGCACCCCCAGTCGAGAACAGAATGCCTTCCAGAACTTGGAAACAAACTGAATTCCCCGATCTGACACCACATCGGAGGGAACCCCGTGAAGCTTCACGATCTCATTTATGAACACCTGAGCAAGTGTCTTGGCATTTGGAAGTGTACCATTGTGCCAATGCAATGAAGTAAACCATTTTACTGAACCTATCTACTACCACTAAAACCACCCACCGTTTTGCCTGCAGAAACTGGTTGGTCAGTAATAAAATCCATGGACAAGTGTGTCCATGGCCTACTAGGGATAGGTAGTGGAAGAAGAGTACCAGACGGACGGGTATGTGAAACCTTAGAATGCGCGCAAATACTACAAGCAGATACATGTTCAACACATTCCGATGTAACCCCAGCCACCAAAAATGACAAGAGAGAAGGGCCGCGGTTGCCTTACCACCTAGATACCCAGTAAGCACAGAGTTATGATGTTCCTTAATTTCTTTGTGGTGCAGATTAGATGGTACAAATAACCTTCCTGAAGGGCAGGAGGCAGGGGCATCCCCCTGAGCCCCCAACATCCCATCGTCCAGTTCAGGATACAGTGCCAATGACTACCCCTTTCTGTAATATCGGGGCAGGGTTCTCATGGTCACCACCTCAAGGACAAAGCATCAGCCTTGACATTTTTGACCCCTGGATGAAAAGTGACAACAAAATTAAACCTAGTAAGAAACAGGGACCATCTGGCTTGCCTAGGGTTGAGACGTCTAGCTCACTGGAGATATCACAGGTTCTTATGGTCAGTAATATCAGTAATAGGATGGACAGCCCCCTCCAACCAATGTCGCCATTCCTTGAATGCCAATTTGATCGCCAAAAGTTCCCTATTTACCACGTCATAATTTCTCTCAGCCAAAGATAATTTTTAGAAAAGAAGGCGCATGGACGCCATTTACCAGGGAACGAACCCTGAGACAAAACAGCCCCAACCCCGACATCCGACGCATCAACCTCCATAATAAAGGGTTGGAAAATATCAGCTTGACTGAGTATAGATTAGTGTTGAGCCACCCCCGTAGTGTTCAAGTTCCGTTCGGCTCGTCGAACACCCGTGTGTTCGCCGAACTGTTCGTCGAACTGTTCGTCGAACACCTTCGAACACCGTTAAAACCAATGGCAGGCAAACAAAAACACATAGAAACACATAGAAAACACCTTCAAAGGTGTCCAAAAGCTGACAAACTGCTCAGAAGACACAACTAACACATGGAAAAGTGGCAAGTACATATAGTCATGCGAAAAGAAAAGAGGTGGAGGAGTAAAAGGAGGGGGAGACACAGATATAGGCATGTCATGCCCTTCTAAAATCCAAAAAGTGAGAAGCCGACACGTTCAGTCCGCTCCTGCCCGTGCCACCTCCGTGTCGCCGGGTTTGTGCCAGAGCCGTGGTGAACCCTGACGGCCAGCCCCCCTCTCCCAATACTGGTGCCTGTCCGCTGGTGGGTCGAGCGAGCCCCCCTGTGGTGGAGGCAGCTCTAAGCTTTTTAATTTAAATTGTCTCTCTAATTTGAATGAATACACTTTAAATCCATTTACAAGGATCTATTGGAGGGCAAGTCTCATGCCAGCAGCCACGTAATTCCAGCTCCAGTAGCGTCCACTAAAGCTGCTGCAGTTAAAAAGCTTTTATAAGGATCGAGCTCGGCTGTCCACCGCAAGGCATCCTACTGCCAGTCCCAGCCCCTATGCCTTGGGGTGCCTCCTGTTGCTCTTCACTGAGTATCCCGTGGTCCCGAAGCATTTCCTTTGAAAAAATTAAGTGTCCAAACTACAGGTGGTGTAGCTTGCTTAACAGCCGGGATAATCCGCTGACTAGCAGACACTGCTACTAGGCACAAAGTATTTCCTGGGCTAGATGCAGTTAAAAATTTGTAATTAGATACTCTCGTTGGATGCTGAGAAAGCATTCCATAGAGTCTCCTGGCGCGCCATATATGATTCTCTTAAAAAGCTTGGGGTAGGGGTCTAGGGGACCCTTTTATAGCCAAAATCACGGCCCTGTATCACAATACGTCACCTAGGCTGAAGATAAATGGAACTGTAGCACCCTGAGGGCTCGGTTGCTACAGAGGTATTGCACCTCACCCAGAGGTGTGATATCTCACTCTCAGGTAAGGATGGAGTGTGGATCAGGACCCGACACCTGCATGCATTACACCACATTGCCGTGGGGCAGGGCGACCAATATGCCTCTGAGATTGGCAAGACAGTCCCTGTCCCTGGCTGGAGTGGGGGGAGGGAACACTGAGGAAGGGGAACCCTGTAGTGCAGGAGCAGGGAGGAAGCAGTTCCTGGGTGCATTGAGAAGGGCGTATAAAAGGTGGGCACCATCTTAGTTCAGTGCAGAGAAGTCTGAGCAGAAGTGGCAGGGAGCAGGGGCTCTGCATGAGCTCTGCTCCGGAGGCGGGCCTAGTAACAGAGGCCCAGGCCTGGAAGAGGGAGAAGGAAGGAAGAGGAGCGGAGAAGGCTCCAGGAACGAGGAATGAAGGGATCCCAGGGGTGCGGACGGGCGAGTCGCCACCGCACGCCCGAATCCACCTGCGTGGAGGGGTCAGGCCAAAGGGGGAGACCGGTCCCCGAAACTAGTGGAGGCAGGAAACGACCCTCAGCTAGAAACCGGAGGCTGTGACATTTTATGTGGCGCAGCCCCTCGCTACACCCGCTAGGAAGGCACCACATAGGGTCAGGGAAACTGGCGCCAAGTTTACCAAGAGGAGGCCCGAGGCAGCCGGACAGAAGGGTTGGTAAGAAAGGCCAGACAAAGGACACACAAAGGGGGTCCTGTGAAGCGCTCCAAAGTTATCTGGGAGTTGTCTGAGCCCCTCACCTGGTGAGCACAGTACGACGTGGGCAGCCGTTACCTGCAGACGTGGTCTGGATAATAAGAACTGTGAGTAAAGGCCCTGGACTGCATCACTGACTCCGTGTTGCTACTGCTGCTGCCCTGCACCATCACCCCCATCCTCCGCATACACTGCCCTGAGGCTATACTCCTCCCGTGGGGAGTTATGCTACGCTCTGCTGCACCCACAACACCAGCCTCAGCGGTCTGCCCTGCAGCGGCGGTTCACTCTGACCGCAATCCACGGGTGGCATAGTCGGACATTTAAGCATCAAAACCACATAAATAGTTCCGCCACTGGTTTGACCACCCTGAGCCACGGAACCGGGTCACCGCCACGAAGACTACAACCACCAGCATCCACCAAAAAGGGTCCGGCTCCGGGTGTCCCAAGGCCCCGGGGGTGCATCAGAACATTTTCATCACCTTTCACAATCACCAATGGGACAAGGCAGGGATGTCCTCTGTCCCCTCTCTTATACATCCTAGTGACGGAGCACCTGCTCTCATCAATTCGCCATAACCCCAATATTAGGTGGATTGAGGTGGGAGGCACCGAGTACAAGTGCTCTGTATTTGCTGATGATGTACTAGTATATATCACTCAATCACATATATCCATCCATGCTATTATGGCTGAAATAGATCACTTTGTTACATGGTCAAATTTTAAAATCAATGCAGCAAAGTCTGAGGCCCTCGATGTCTCCCTCCCCAAATCCATATAGGATTCCATCCAGTCCAACTTTCCCTTTGCCTGGCCCTCACAGGGTATCAAATACTTAGGAATTCCTATTCATAGAGACCTCTCCCATCTATGTTATCTTAATTTTGGGCCCTTTATTGAACAACTCCATACAGACCACGGTTGGCAAGTTAGAACTGTAAGATTCACTACGTGAACCACTGGTGTTTTGTGGAAAAGCACATGTACACTGTGTTTCAAATTATTATGCAAAAAGTGTTTAGGAGTGATAAGGGAAGAATTTGTTTGTTTGTCAGTTAAACTCATTGATGGTGATGTGTGTCAGGGCTCTTTATATCACTGTAAGCAATTGCAGACACCTGTGCTAATTAGTTTGGCAGGTGTGTCCAATGAAAGGCAAGACTACTTAAGAAGGCTGTCTCACATTATTAAGCAGCCTACATTTTCTGCCAAAATGGGAAAGAAAAAGGATGTGTCGGCTGCTGAGAAGCAACAAATTGTGGAGTGTTTAGGTCAAGGCATGACTACAATCAACATTATGCGATGATCAGGATGAAGTGTCTTGGCAATCAAGAAGTATGTAGCTGATTCACAGTACACACGTGTGCGTGCTGATAAGGGCAAATTGAGGACTCTTTCCTAAAGGCAATTACGTCAGGTTAAAAGAGCAGCGGCAAAAAAGCCTTGTCATAGCAGCAGACAAGTTTTTGAAGCTGCTGGTGCCTCCAACGTCCCCCGAACAACAAGATGCAGGGTCCTTCAGAGGTTTGCAGCTGTGCATACGCCATCCTGTCGACCTCCTCTATCCACTTCACACAAGCAGAAACGGCTCCAGTGGGCCAAACATTACATGAAGACTGATTTCAAAACTGTTTTGTTCACGGATGAGTGCCGTGCAGCGCTCAATGGTCCAGATGGATGGAGTGGAGGATGGCTGGTTGATGGACACCCCACTCAAACACGGCTACAGCGCCAACAAGGAGGAGGTGGAGTAATGTTTTGGGCTGGAATCATGGGGAGAGAGATTGTCGGCCCCTTTAGGATCCCTGAAGGCGCTAAAGATGAACTCCATAATGTATGTGGATTTTCTCAAACAGCACTTCCTGCCATGGTTCAAGAAGAAAAACCGTGTATTTCACAGCAAGATCATTTTTTGCATGATAATGCACCATCTCATGCTGCACATAAAACATCTGCATCTCTGGTTGATATGGGCATAAAAGGGGACAAACTTATGGTGTGACCCCCATGCTCCCCTGACCTCTACCCCATTCAGAACCTCTGTGTAGCGCCGGCATCCCTGCCCTCTGCTAAGCAGGGACGCTGTTCCCCTCACCCCTCTGCTCAGAGTCCGGCGTCCTCCTCCCGCTCTGCTGGCAGCGCGCGCTCCTTCCCGGCCACTGTACTTAGGGCGCGCGCGCGCTCCCTCCCTCTTAAAGGGGCCGCGCGCGCCGTCCTAAGGAGTCCCTGGCCAATGGCCGGAGGACTTCACCATTTATAAGGCACCTCCTCCAAAATGGAGGTGCCCGAGCAATGTTGTTGCACTGTTCACTACTCTGCTTCAGCCCTCAGGTCCCGTTGCCAGTTACCTGCCAGATTCCTGCCAGTTTGCTGTCTGATTCCTGCCTGATATTCTGCTTACCTGCCTGCTAGCCTGAGGTCCGACGGTCTGCCCTCCAACTCCTGTCAGTCTGTCTATGGACCAGCTTGCCCGCTCACCTGGGAGCGCACATCTGCTACCTGCCTGCTAGCCTACCTGGAGCTCCGCCGTCATGTGCTGTGACCACCTGCCATTCCAGAGACTCCTGCCCGCTCACCTGGGAGCGCACACCTGCTACCTGCCTGCTAGCCTACCTGGAGGCTCCGCCGTCACGTGCTGTGACCACCTGCCATTCCAGAGACTCCTGCCCGCTCACCTGGGAGCGCACACCTGTTACCTGCTTGCTAGCCTACCTGGAGGCTCCGCCGTCACGTGCTGTGACCACCTGCCATTCCAGAGACTCTCGCTTGCTCACCTGGGAGCTCACATCTACCATCTGCCTGCTAGCCTACCTGGAGGCTCTGCCATCACAGGTCGTACCTACCCTTTTCCCAGAGACTGCCCCGGTCACTTGCCGTGACCTCCTGCCCGTTCATCCAGAGACTGCCCCGGTCTCTTGCCGTGATCTCCTGCCCGTTCATCCAGAGACTGCCCCGGTCACTTGCCGTGACCTCCTGCCCGTTCATCCAGAGACTGCCCCGGTCACTTGCCGTGACCTCCAGCCCGTTCACTCAGAGACTGTCCCGGTCACCTGCTGTGACTGCCTGCCCGTCTTCCCAGGTCGCCACCCGCTCCCTTACAAGGACCGCCCCCTTGTATAGTAGCTCAGAGGTTCCGCCTCCCAGACCCGTTACACTCTGGAGCATCATCAAAAGGAGTGTCTATGATGGCGGGAGGCAGTTCACATCTAAGCAACAGCTCTGGGAGGGTATTCTGTCCTCATGCAAAACAATTGAAGCAGAAACCATCCAAAACCTGACAAATTCAATGGAGGAGAGAGTTCAGAAGCTCCTTTCGAACAAGGGGTCCTATGTGAAAATGTAACATCACCTAGAATAAAGTTTTGAGTTGAAAACTGTTTGATTTCAGTTTCTAATAACCTGCTAATGCTTATAATTTCAAAAATGACCATTTTTTTGGTCTTTATTAAAATGAAAAGGTTGATCGAAAAGTTTGGGGGATCTAAGAGTGTGACAACCCAGTAGTCATGATTACTTCGAATTCTGACAATATGAGGGTCATGCTGCAGGTAGTGCAGCAAGAAGGCACTTATGTGTCTTGCGCATCTCGGAGCCCCAAAATTATTTTCCGGGCTAGATGCAGCTAAAAATTATTATTAATTTTAAATCTGGTGGAGCTTAGTATAGATGGCCTAATAGGATCAGTGCTGCACACTGCTACAAAGCCCAATTTATTTTCCAGTCAAGATACAGATAAACATGATTAGTAATTTTAAATCTGGTGGAGCTTATTATAGATGGCCTAATAGAATCAGTGCTGCACACTGCTACAAAGCCCAAATTATTTTCCAGCCAAGATACAGATAAACATGATTAGTAATTTGAAAGCTTAAAACGGTTGGTAGGGTGATTTTAACCAATCATCAAGCTTTTACTCTCCCCAGGATGACACAGGGGTAGAAAAGTCGTTTCGGATCCATGATTTGTTCATCTTTATGAACGTGAGTCTGTCTACATTATCAGTGGAGAGCCGCGTGCGCTTATCTGTCAGCACACCACCAGCAGCGCTGAACACACGTTCAGACAGAACGCTGGCTGCGGGGCATGACAAGATCTCCAAGGCGTAAGTGGCTAGCTCCGGCCATTTATCCAGATTGGAAGCCCAAAAAGAGCAAGGGTCCAGTGACACAGTCATGGCTTCAATGTTTACTTGGAGATACTCCTGTACCATCGTCTCTAGGCGTTGACTATGTGTCAGACTTCTTGTCTCCTGTGGCCTTGCAAAGGATGGGCTAAAAAAGTGGTGAAATGATTCCGCAAAATTGATGTTACCAGCAGATACTGTGGTTCTGTTACGGTTTGAGTGCTGAACACTTGACGGTCCCACGGTTGGCAAGTTGGAACTGTGAGATTCACTACGTGCACCACTGGTGTTTTGTGGAAAAGCACATGTAAGATTCTGCAACAGTCTCTGCTGATACTCCTGCATGCGTGCATCCCTTTCTATGGCAGGAATAATTTCTGCAAATTTACTTTTGTACCAGGGATCTAACAGTGTGGCAACCCAGTAGTTAGGATTATTTCTAATTCTCACAATTCGAGGGTCATGTTGCAGGTAGTGCAGCAAGAAGGCACTCATGTGTGTTGCGCATCCAGGAGCACCAAGTACCTGTTGTGTTGGTGGAGAGGTAACAATCATGCTTCCTTCCTCTGTCCTCTCCCCCCAACCTCGCACAACAGAAATGTGATCAAGGTCTCCCTCATCTGATGAGTCTTCCATCAGTTCGTCCTCCACTTCTTCCTGGGCTCCTGCACCTTCCTCACTATTTTGACTGCTACCATGCGCCCTGGTAAAACCAACTCCCCCACCCTCACATGATGTCTGCCGCCTTGGTGCTGCCGACCGTCTGGACCTTGCAGATGTTAGCCCTTCCGCATACAACTCCTCCTCTACTTCCTCCACCTCCTCTTGTGCCACCACCTGACTCCGAATTCTGTTTAACATGTGCTCCAGCATGTAAATCACCAGAATAGTCATGCTGATAATGGCATCGTCAGCACTAAACATCTTCGTCGCCATTTCAAAGCTGTGCAGAAGGGTGCATAGGTCCCTGATCTGAGACCACTCCTCCAGCGTGATTTGCCCCACCTCTGGATCTCGTTGGCCCAGGCTATACGTCAGAACGTATTGCACCAGGGCTTGTCGGTGCTGCCACAGTCGCTGCAACATGTGCAGAGTTGAATTCCACCGGGTAGGCACATCGCATTTTAGCCGGTGAAGTGGCAGGCCCAACGACTTCTGTAGAGATGTAAGTCGCTGAGCTGCGGGATGCGAACGGCGGAAGTGAGCACACAGCGACCGTGCCCTCTGCAGAAGGCCATCCAGTCTGGGACAGTGGGCTAAAAATTGCTGGACAACCAGGTTCAATACGTGAGCCATACAAGGCACGTGTGTGACATTGCCCCGGCGAAGGGCCGCACCCAGGTTTGCAGCATTGTCGCACACGGCCTTCCCTGGTTTCAGGTCCAGTGGAGATAACCATTCATGAAATTGGTTCTCCAGAGCTGACCACAACTCCTCAGCTGTGTGACTCACATTTCCCAGACATTTCAAAGTAAAAACCGCCTGATGACGTTGAGCCCTACTGCCAGCATAGTAAGGAGGTGTGCAGGATCCCTTCTGCGCAGTTAGAAAGCTTGTGGCATGACCAGACAGGCTTTGGGAGCAGGTGGAAGACCGAGAGGAGGTTGAGGAGGCAGAAGCAGTGGAGGAACTTTGACATAAAGAGGATTGACGCACATGGAGGTCAGTATAGATGGACTAATAGAGAAAGTCCCACACACTGCTAGAAGGCCAAATATTTTTTCAGAGCTAGATGCAGACAAAAAATTATTTTGAATTTGCAACCTGATGGAGGTCAGTATAGATGGACTAATAGAGAAAGTCCCACACACTGCTAGAAGGCCAAATATTTTTTCAGAGCTAGATGCAGACAAAAAATTATTTTTAATTTGCAACCTTGTGGAGGTCAGTATAGATGGACGAATAGAGAAAGTCCCACACACTGCTAGAAGGCCAAATATTTTTTCAGAGCTAGATGCAGATAAAAATTATTTTTAATTTGCAACCTGATGGAGGTCAGTATAGATGGACTAATAGAGAAAGTCCCACACACTGCTAGAAGGCCAAATATTTTTTCAGAGCTAGATGCAGAAAAAAATTATATTCAGTTTGCAACCTGATGGAGGTCAGTATAGATGGACTAATAGAACAAGTCCCACACACAGCTAGAAGCCAAATATTTTTTCAGAGGTAGATGCAGAAAAAAATTATATTCAGTTTGCAACCTGATGAAGGTCTGTATAGATGGATTAATAGAACAAGTCCCACACACAGCTAGAAGCTCAAATATTTTTTCAGAGGTAGATGCAGAAAAAAATTATATTCAGTTTGCAACCTGATGGAGGTCTGTATAGATGGATTAATAGAACAAGTCCCACACACAGCTAGAAGACCAATATTTTTTCAGAGGTAGATGCAGAAAAAATATATATTCAGTTTGCAACCTGATGGAGGTCAGTATAGATGGACTAATAGAGAAAGTCCCACACACTGCTAGAAGGCCAAATATTTTTTCAGAGCTAGATGCAGACAAAAATTTTTTTTTAATTTGCAACCTGATGGAGGTCAGTATAGATGGTCTAATAGAGAAAGTCCCACACACTTCTAGAAGGCCAAATATTTTTTCAGAGCTAGATGCAGATATAAATTATTTTTAATTTGCAACCTGATGGAGGTCAGTATAGATGGACTAATAGAGAAAGTCCCACACACTGCTTGAAGGCCAAATATTTTTTCAGAGCTAGATGCAGAAAAAAATTATATTCAGTTTGCAACCTGATGGAGGTCAGTATAGATGGACTAATAGAACAAGTCCCACACACAGCTAGAAGCCCAAATATTTTTTCAGATGTAGATGCAGAAAAAAATTATATTCAGTTTGCAACCTGATGGAGGTCTGTATAGATGGATTAATAGAACAAGTCCCACACACAGCTAGAAGCCCAATATTTTTTCAGAGGTAGATGCAGAAAAAAAATATATTCAGTTTGCAACCTGATGGAGGTCAGTATAGATGGACTAATAGAGAAAGTCCCACACACTGCTAGAAGGCCAAATATTTTTTCAGAGCTAGATGCAGACAAAAAATTATTTTTAATTTGCAACCTGATGGAGGTCAGTATAGATGGACTAATAGAGAAAATCCCACACACTGCTAGAAAGCCAAATATTTTTTCAGAGCTAGATGCAGATATAAATTATTTTTAATTTGCAACCTGATGGAGGTCAGTATAGATGGACTGATAGAGAAAGTCCCACACACTGCTAGAAGGACAAATATTTTTTCAGAGCTAGATGGAGACAAAAAATTATTTTGAATTTGCAACCTGATGGAGGTCAGTATAGATGGACTAATAGAGAAAGTCCCACACACTGCTAGAAGGCCAAATATTTTTTCAGAGCTAGATGCAGACAAAAAATTATTTTTAATTTGCAACCTGATGGAGGTCAGTATAGATCAGGGGTCTCAAACTCGGCTGGGTATATGGGCCGCACATGGAAAAAATTTGAATTTGGGGGGCCGCATTCTTTGTTCAATGTGACATTTTTAGTGATACCATTTTTTTTGTATACACCTTTTGAACATTTTTGCCGTGTTTATTTTTTTATGGCTTGGGTCGTTATGGATGTGGCGATAATAAACGTGCACTTTTTTGTGTTTACTTTAGTTTACATATAAAACAGCATTTTTAGTGCCCAATATTTTTTCATGCTTTATTTTATTTTTTATTTTTTTTACAATTTTATTTCCCCCAATTGGCCACATACAGTAATATTGTCTTACAATTAGCATCATATAGTAATAATGGAAAACATCTTGTAGTAATGTTCCCCATCCAAGTCCCCATCTTGTACTAATGTGCCCCATCCAGGTCCCCATCCTGTGGCTATGTGCCCCATCCAGGTCCCCATCCTGTGGCAACGTTCCCCATCCTGCGCCCATCTTGTACTAATGTGCCTCATCCAGGTCCCCATCTTGGGGCTATGTGCCCCATCCAGGTCCCCATCCTGTGGCAATGTTCCCCATCCAGGTCCCCATCTTGTGGCTATGTGCCCCATCCAGGTCCCCATCTTGTGGCTATGTGCCCCATCCAGGTCCCCATCTTGTGGCTATGTGCCCCATCTAGGTCCCCATCTTGTGGCTATGTGCCCCATCTTGTGGCTCTGTGCCCCATCCAGGTCCCCATCCTGTGGCTATGTGCCCCATCCAGGTCCCCATCCTGTGGCTATGTGCCCCATCCAGGTCCCCTCTTGTGGCTCTGTGCACCATCCCGGTCCCCATGTTGTGGCTCTGTGCCCCCTGTGCTGTTCTTCACACACATAAAATAGAAAAAAAAAAAGATGATTCTCACCTGTCCTCCGTTCCCTCGGCGGCCTTCCTGCAGATGTGGCCCGCAGGCACCACAGAGTCCGACCCCTTGACGATCCCGACCTGGTCCAGGAGGAGCCGCCGACAGCAGCGCTGCATTGCCGCACAGAGACTGTCTCCCAGCACAGCATTTTCAATGTCAGCCGCCGGCCAATCAGAGGCCAGCAGCTGACATCTGCATATGGCAATGACGTCATACTCGCTGCGCCGACACGCAGATATCAGCTGCTGGCCTCTGATTGGCCAGCGGCTGGCATTGGAAATGCAGTGCTGGAAAACAGTCTCTGTGTGGCAATTCAGCGCTGCTGTCGGCTGCTCCTCCTGGACCAGGTCGGGATCGTCAAGGGGTCTGTGCCTGCGGGCCGCATAAAGCAGCCTCAGGGGCCGCATGCGGCACGCGGGCCGCGTGTTTGAGACCCCTGGTATAGATGGACTAATAGAGAAAGTCCCACACACTGCTAGAAGGCCAAATTTTTTTACAGAGCTAGATGCAGATAAAAATTATTTTTAATTTGCAACCTGATGGAGGTCAGTATAGATGGACTAATAGAGAAAGTCCCACACACTGCTAGAAGGCCAAATATTTTTTCAGAGCTTGATGCAGAAAAAAATTATATTCAGTTTGCAACCTGATGGAGGTCAGCATAGATGGACTAATAGAACAAGTCCCACACACAGCTAGAAGCCCAAATATTTTTTCAGAGGTAGATGCAGATAAAAATTATTTTTAATTTGCAACCTGATGGAGGTCAGTATAGATGGACTAATAGAACAAGTCCCACACACTGCTAGAAGGCCAAATATTTTTTCAGAGCTAGATGCAGAAAAAAATTATATTCAGTTTGCAACCTGATGGAGGTCAGTATAGATGGACTAATAGAACAAGTCCCACACACTGCTAGAAGGCCAAATATTTTTTCAGAGCTAGATGCAGAAAAAAATTATATTCAATTTGCAACCTGATGGAGGTCAGTATAGATGGACTAATAGAATGATGCTATGCCCAAAAGATTTTACTTCACTAGGTGCAGTAAAAAAATTGGTATTCTATACACAGGTGGTATATCTTGCAACACAGATAGGCTACTCCACTGACTAACACACTCTGCAATAGGCCACAAAGGATTAGCTTTGCTAGATTCAGCCAAATGCTGTGAAAAAAACTTGCACAGCACTGGCACAGACCTGCCTGGCAAAAACTGATAGGAACTGATGTAACCTAGTCCTGAAAAGGACTGCAATTACAATTAGTCTTTACTCCCACAATCTATTTAAGAGCACAGACCTGCCTGATAAAAGTCGTAGGAAATTCTGTAACCTAGTCCTTAAAAGGACTGCAATCACAACTATTCCCTACTCCCAAGCTATCTGTAGATTTGTGCGAAAATTGGCTTGAAATTAACAAGGTATAGCGCACACAGCAACAGCGGTGCCGTCTAACACGCAGCTGCAGCAGTGAGAAAATGGTGGCGACGGGGAAAATGGCTTGGTCTTATAGGGCAAGGACATGTGACATACACTGCCAATGACACATGCCCTTGCTTGTGTGAAAAAAAGCACTTCGCTCCGTGTGTGCGCTGCTGATAGGCTGACAGATTGCACCTCCCCACTGTAAATGCGGGAAAGAGAAAAATAAATGGAGATCTTCATTATTCCTGCAGAGATCCATCCCCTGCCCCTCCCCCCACCCCGCTGTACACTCAAACTGCGTATTAACATTAATTTTCATCATTACTGAGAAAAAATCCAGTTATGATTTTGGTGCACGAACAGTTATCGAACATAACCTCGAACAGCCGAATTTTTCTCAAATCATTCGTGTTCGCCGAATGGCTCGAACACCGCCCAAAACAGCTTGAATTTGAGATTGGCGAACAGTTCGAGTCGAACAACGCTCATCTCTAGTATAGATGCAGTGGCAAAATGATTCTTTAAGGAAGAAAAAGCCTGGAGGGCAGCATCCGACCAGTTGGAAAAATCAGACCCCTTCTTAGTCATGTCAGTAAGGGGTTTCACAATTACAGAGTAATTTTGGATGAATTTCTGGTAAAAATTAGTAAAGCCCAGAAAACGTTCTAGAGCCTCCAGGTTCTCAGGATGTTCCCAATCAAGGACTGCACGGATCTTCTCCAGATCTATCTGAAAACCCGAAGATGACAACCAGTACCCCAAAAACTGCACCTCCTGAACAGCGAAAACACATTTTTCCAGTTTGGCATAAAGTTAGTTATCCCTTAATATCTGGAGCACCTGCATAACATGCCCCCGATGAGTCTCAAAATCAGGTGAGTAAATCAAAATATCGTCCAGATAGACCACCACAAACCTTCCCACCAAATGATGGAAAATATAATTTATGAAATGCTGGAATACCGCAGGTGCATTGGTCAAACCAAAAGGCATAACCAGGCTCTCAACATGTCCTTCTGTGGTATTGAACACTGTTTTCCATTCATCCCCTCTGATTCTAACCAGGTTTTAGGCTCCTCTTAAATCCAACTTGGAAAATACATTAGCTCCTACAACCTGGCTGAACAAATCAGGAATTAGAGGAAGAGAGAATGGATCACAGATGGTAATTTGATATAATTCTCAGAAATCTAAACAGGGACGTAGACCTCCATCTTTCTTCTTCGCAAAGAAGAACCCTGCCCCCACAGGTGAAGATGACGGCCTGATATGTCCCTTCTCCAGACTTTCCGCAATGAAATCCTTCATGGCTTGTCTCTCAGGGTCAGAAAGATTATACAGTCTGGATTTCGGTAGTCTAGCTCCAGGGGTCAGGTTAATAGGACAGTCATGAGCACGATGAGGAGGCAAATCCTGACACCCCCCTCTCAGAAAAAAACGTCCTTAAAACCAGACAGAAAAGCAGGTAATATTTCCGTAGAAACAGTAGCAAGGGAAATATCTAAACAGTTCTCATGGCAATAATCTCCCCATTCAATAATTTCCCCAGCTTGCCTATCCACCAACGGATTATGTTTAACAAGCCAAGGAATACTCAAAACAATCGGTGTGGGAAGATTGTCCAGGACATAGAAAGGGAATATTTCACAATGAACTGACCCCACCCTCGGTTTACATTATGTACAGTCTGAGTAAATGCTTTCTGTGCAAGGAGTGCCGAGTCAATGGCAAAGATGGAAATCGGCTCAGCTAAAGCACAGCAAGCAAGACCATGAGTTTTCACAAACTCAGCATCAACAATGCTAACTCCGGTTCCACTGTCAACAAACACAGAAATTTTCTCGGTTTTGCTCTCAATCACCACCTCTGCTGACAGGAAAAAGCAGTAACTGTAGGTTGGTAACAAATGCACCCCTTGTTTATCCAACTCCAGACTACCAAGAGTTAATCTAGACTCCTTTTGTTTGGGAATTGCAGGACAGGTCGCAACAAAATGTCTCTTTTTCCCACAAAAAAAAATATGCCTTTTTTCCTGCTAATCTCCGGGGAGATGTATAATGTAGATGTGGCACCCCAGGGGTCTGGTTTCCACAGTAATAGCCATATTACGTCTGTGAGCAGGTGGGAGGTCTCCTGGTCAGGAATCCTAAGCATACAACACCTCCTGCCCAGTCCTGGGAGGGGAAGAACTTCCCCTATATAAAGCTGGGGCTGAGGCAGGGTTAGTGAGTAGAGTAGAGTAGAGTAGAGTAGAGTAGAGTGAGAGAACACAGACAGAGACACAGTCTGGTCTGTAGTGGAGCAGCTTTAGGGAAAGAAAGATCAGGAGCTCTGTGGGAGCTGTGCTAAAAGAGATCAGGGGCTGGAAGCTGTAGAGCTCGCCCTGATTGAAGAGTTCTGACCGGACCCGGAGTCCGAGGCTGTGGGGACGAATCCTTACCCAGCAGCAGAAACCGACCGGCAGGGGATTTCAGGTCCTCTGGCCAAGAAACCCGAAGGCACGGTCACACGCAAGGGACCAGCACCGCCGTCGTGGAGCGGAAGCTACCAGAAGGCCCCGAGTCACCGGCCATACGGGTGAGCACCACACGGTACACTCAGGGACGTGGGCTACTTTTACCCGCCTCTAGCAAGGTAGCCAGAAGAGTACGATTAGTTGGGGAGGCCTACAACTCCGCCTGGCCAGGGGAGATTCCATCTGCTCACGGACTGACCAGGTCCCGATCGCTAGCCAGTACTCCGGGAGGGTCTACCTTTGCCACCAGTAAAGACCCTGAACGACACCGCACCGTCTCTGAGTGTTTCATCATCCACGTCCGCTGCCCTGAGGCCATACCCCTCCCGTTGGGGGTTATACCATCCACGCTGCACAACCGTACCACCGGCCTCAGCGGTCTGCCCTGCAGCGGCGGTCTCATAACCGCATTCAACGGGTGGCGTAGTCGAGCAATATAACATCTTCTGACAAGCACTGCCACTTAGTTTGACTCCCTGGGCACAGACCGGGTCACCGCCACGAAACTACTACCCCTATCAGATCCGGCTCCGGGTAGGCCCCCGCGTGCGCAACGCTACTTGGCACAGGTCCAGGGGCGCGTCAACTTTTGGCGTAGTCGGCAGGATTTCGTGCCCGCAACCACCGGGTACTGCGTGCCTGAAAAAGAGACTTTTAAACTTACCTGTGGTGAAGATTCCCGCAATCCGACGCCATCTTCTACCTTCTTCCCGCCATCCGTGGAGTTTTCCCGCCGTTGGACGCCATCTTCTGCCTTCTTTCCGCCATCCATGGAGTTTTCCCGCCATTGGACGCCATCTTGAAGACGCCGCGCGGGAAGAAGAGGGGCGTGGACTCCGAAAGCGCGCGAGAACTGGAGCTCCGCCTCACATCCGGACGTTGCGTAAGGTCCTGGAAGGAGCCCAGCAGACGCCGACGTCACAGGAGCGCGACGGAAGGTCCTCGACCCTGACGATCCACTGCGGAGCCGCGGCCTACGGAAGAGGATCATCGCAAGGTAGGCCACGGTCCACTAGGGGGGAGGAGGATGTCGGATACGGAGGAGAGCTTCACTGCCACAGCCACCGCCAGCGCCACCGCTGCAGCGGTCATGCCTTTCACGATGCCCTATATCCCGGGGGCAGCCTGGCTACCCCAGTACTCAGGGGAGTCACATACCCTGAATGACTTTAGAGAAAAGCTGGATAGCCTCTTCCAGGTGTACCCCCTCACAGAAGAGCAAAAAGTGAGCATCCTGGTGGCCCAACTAACCGGGGCAGCCCAACGGGAGGTAAAGTCCTGGCCACCTGGGAGGAGGACTGAAGCAGGGATATTAGCCCGGCTGAAGGACACCTTTGATACCCGCTCCTCAGCTGAGATTAAGCTTAGATTCTACGGGTGCAAACAGCGAGCACATGAGAATATAAGGGACTATGCACTAAACCTACAAGAGGCCCTGAGAGCCATTAAGCAGGCCGACCCTGACGGCGTGGGAAACGAGGACAGGCTGTTGACCGAACAATTTATAGAGGGACTATATTGCAATGCCCACCGAACCCAGTTGCGGGCAATGGCCTTACAGGATCCTCATCTGGACTTTGCACAGTTCAAGGACAGAGCCATTCGGGTGCTCCGAGAACCGGCACCGGGTGGCGTTGTGGCCCACAGGCGCCCTACTACCGCTTACCACCAGGAGGCGGCGCCCTTGTCGGCAGGGCCTGTGGGAGCTGATGCGCAGGCTTTGAACAATGACCCGGCTCCAGACCTGCACCATCAGGTCCAAGAGCTAGCTAAAAGCGTAGCTGCGCTAACCCGAATTGTGCAGTCTTTACAGGTTGCTGCTCCAGGGAAGATCCAGCTGGCATCCGGACCGGAGGACATCCCGCGGCGTCGACCAAGGAGGACCCCACCGGCCAGAGGAAGACCCAGCGACCGATACAACGAGGACGGACAACCCATCTGCCGCCGCTGCAATCAACCCGGACATATGGCAAGGTACTGTCCTTTAAACTGGCACAACCTGGGGTAGAGGGCCAACCCCTAGGAATAAGATCACCAGGCCCATCGAACTGGCGTGACAAATACGTGGGAGGACGTCCAGTCTTGCCTGTAGTACTGGATGGCATTCCTATGAGTGCCCTACTTGACACCGGGTCACAGGTCACCACCATCCCGTACGTGCTCTTTAAGCAGTACTGGAATGACTCGGATATAACCCGCTACCCTGACGACGACTTGAGTATCATCGCCAGCAATGGTCAACCCGTGCCACAGATCGGATTCAAAGAGATGACCATTAAAGTCGGTAGAGTCGAACTGGCAGCACAGGGACTGATCATTGTAGACATTGACAAGCGCGAGAGTCACCCAAAGATAACTCTAGGAACTAATGTGATTGAAAATTGTCTTGCAGAGGTGATTTTCATTTTACAGCAGGTTGCCAAGAACGCCAGCTCCGGCCAACAGCGAGTGCTCCAAAAAGAGATCCGGGCACTGATGCGGCGGCAACAGGTGGAACTCTCCGGTGGTGAGATTGGAAGCGTGAGAATGTGTGACCCTTTCCCTATTGCCATGCCCCCAAAAAGTGAAATGATGATTTGGTGCCGGGCAGCTATTGGTCTAAGAGGTAGAGACTACCAAGCAATGGTAGAACCCGTCTACTCAGACAGTAGGCCCACCATTTTGACAGCACGGGGGGTGGTTGATGTACGCCATGGGAGGGTGCCCGTTCGCATAATAAACATCGGGAAAAGGGAAGTGTACCTGCCCCGGTATGCTACGCTAGCCAAATTGTATACCATCAATCAAAATTCTGTACAGTCCATGGAACCCTTGCCTCCATCTCATCCAGAGGAAGGTAACGGCTCTAAGAAAACAATAGAGGACTGGTGTCAGCAACTACATTTGGGTACTGACTCCACTCCCTCACACCAGAAACAGGGAGTCTCTCAGGTGGTTCAAGAGTACGAGAGAGTGTTTAGTAAACACCCGTTAGACTTCGGGCGAGTAAAGGGGGTAGAACATCATATCCCCACGGGAGACCATCCTCCCATAAAGGAGAGATACCGACCCGTACCCCCTGCACACTACCAACACGCCAAGGGAATGCTTAGAGACATGAAGGAGGCTGGGGTAATCAGGGGTAGCTGTAGCCCCTGGGCAGCTCCACTGGTCTTGGTTAAAAAAAAAGACAACACCATGAGAATCTGTGTAGATTACCGGAAAATCAACCGTATCACACACAAAGATGCGTACCCCTTACCAAGGATAGAGGAGTCTTTGGCCGCTTTAAAATCTGCTAACTTCTTCTCTACTTTGGATCTCACTAGCGGGTACTGGCAGGTTCCTGTAGCAGAGGCGGACCGGGAGAAGACCGCATTCACCACCCCGATGGGACTTAGCGAGTTTACCTGCATGCCGTTCGGACTCTGCAACGCACCAGGAACCTTCCAACGGTTGATAGAATGCTGTCTGGGACACCGAAACTTCGAGACGGTCCTGTTATACCTGGACGATGTCATCGTCTACTCCAAGACCTACGAGGACCACCTGAAACACCTGGCAGAAGTGTTCGAAGCCCTGGCAAACTACGGCCTAAAGGTGAAACCCTCCAAGTGTCACCTCCTGAAACCAAGGGTGCAGTACCTGGGACACGTGGTGAGTGCTGACGGAGTGGCTCCCGACCCTGATAAGATCACCGCGATTAAGGAATGGCCAAGACCCTCCAGCGTAAAGGAAGTGCGGCAGTTCCTCGGGTTGGTAGGCTACTACCGAAGGTTCATTCCCGGTTTCACCAAAAAGGCAGCTCCTATGCAGGACCTCCTGATAGGCCAGTCCAGGAAGGCCAAGAACCAGAAGCCGCTCTTCAGATGGGAGAAGTTGGAAGAAGAGTCCTTCCGCCAGCTGAAGATGGCCCTCACGGGGGATGAAATCCTGGCGTACCCTGATTACAGCCAGCCCTTTATCCTCTACACCGACGCAAGTAACATCGGGCTAGGAGCCGTACTGTCCCAGATCCAGCAGGGGAAGGAACGGGTAATTGCTTACGCCAGCCGAAAACTGCGACCCACCGAAAGAAACCCTGAGAATTACAGCTCATTCAAGCTAGAATTCCTGGCAGTGGTGTGGGCAGTCACCGAACGCTTTAAGCACTACCTCGCCTCTTCCCGGTTCATCGTGTACACGGATAACAACCCGTTGACACACCTGGATACGGCAAGACTCGGTGCCCTGGAGCAGAGATGGATGGCCCGCCTGTCCAACTATGAGTTCACGATCAAATACCGGGCAGGACGCTCCAATACCAACGCGGATGCCCTGTCCAGAATGCCAAACCTACCGGATGTAGGGGAAGATCCAGAGGAATTGGAAGAAGTTGAACTCCCCGCGTTCCACCGTCATGGGACTATCCAGTATTCCCACCGTGTAAGGGGTAGGCAATCCGCTACGTTCAACCCCTTACCTCATTACAACTGGGCGGAAACGCAAGACAGTGACCCCGCCGTCCGACTGGTGAAGGAGATGCTGACTCAGCCAGATGCCCGCCTTGACCCAGACGCTCCGGAGGAGACCAAGCAACTGTGGGCTGAGAAGAGTCGACTGTTCCTTTACAAGGGGAAGTTGTGCCGCAGAATGGTTAACTCCCGGACGCATGAACTGATCTGGTAAGTAGTGGTGCCAAGAAGAGACGCGGCTATGGTACTGGAGGCATACCACGACGGAGCTGGGCACTTCGGATGGAAGAAGCTGGAGTTCCTGCTGCGCGGGCGGTTCCACTGGGTAGGCATGAGAGGAACCATCGAGAGGTGGTGCAGAGACTGTGGACCGTGCCACCTAAGAAGGAAGGACCGTGCCAGCCAGAAGACTCCCTTGCAACCCATCATCACCCGACAGCCACTGGAACTGGTAGCCCTGGACCATGTGAAACTGGCTCCAAACAGATCTGGGTATGTCTACGCCCTCACAATCGTAGATCATTACTCCCGGTTCCTGGTGGTGGTCCCGGTCAAGGACTTAACGGCTCAAACAGCAGCTAGAGCCTTCCAGCAGCACTTCTGCCGTCCACACGGATACCCAGAACAGGTGCTGATGGACCAAGGACCTGCCTTTGAAGCGGAAGTCTTCCAGGAGTTCTGCACTCTGTATGGCTGCCGGAAGATAAGAACAACACCCTATCATCTGCAAACCAATGGACTCTGTGAGAAAATGAACCAGGTGGTGATAGACCTTCTGAAAACATTGCCCCTGGAAGAACGCAGTCTGTGGCCTGAGAAACTGCCTGATCTGGTGGACCTATACAACCACATCCCGGTAGGTTCTACCAACTGTACCCCGGCTTACCTGATGAGAGCAAGACCTGGTAAGCTGCCTGTTGATCTGGATATGGGAGTCCTGACACCCGAGGACACTTCACCAGAAGCAGACTGGGACACAGAGAGGCAGCAGCAGTACCGGAAAGTACAGGAGAGCGTTGAGCGAAGTCTCTGTCAAGCTAGAGAAAGACAGGAGAAGACTTACAACCAGTATGCTCCCGCTGTTCCCCTGGTACCTGGAGAGCAGGTCTTGAAGAGGAAGAGACGGCTCCACAAGTTGGACGACCAGTGGGAGAAGGACCCGTACACCGTACTGCCCTCAAGCCATGAGAACCCAAAAGTCTGCACAATCAGTAAGGACGGAGGAGAAACCACAGCCATTGTCTCCCGAGATCACCTGAAAAAGTGTCCCGAGCAGCTACGCAACCCTGAAGAAGATCAAGAAAACCATCAACCCGTAGAGGAAAGGGAGGAGATGGTTAGTACTGTACTCGGAGACTTCCCTCGGTCTTGTACTCAAGTAAATGGCGCCGTTGTGGTACCCGTCCTCACCTTCTTCCAGCCAGCATCCCAAGTGCCTACGGAAAAACAGGTAGAGCTGGAAGAGCAGCCGGTCCAGGAGGCAGAAGACCCCACAAAAGCAGACCAGGAGAAGCGATCCTCTGCTTATAGTGAGCCTGCCGTACCCCTAGTGAGCCAAAGAGCCCGTAGACAGCTGCCCAGTTTACCTTTGACAGCTCCTACATCTTGTAGCTCAGGACCAGTCAGTAAGCTCCGTAGGTCCACTAGAGCCACTAGAGGCCAGTTGCCCGTACGTTGGAGGATCTAAAGTGTTCAAACTGTTTTATTTGTATTTACCTGTTTATTGTTGCTTGTAAATAATTATGTATCTCTAGTTATTTCATAGGTGTCTTTAATGGATTATCCGGAATCCTTTGTATATATGTTTGGAGCGTAACCCAGGAAAGGACTAAGACTGTTAAAGACTCGGGGTAGGACAGACCCCTACCTGGTTACGGCTCCCTGTTCCTTGGTGAAATGGACACCCTTGTTTTCTTCAAAAAAAATGCACCCGGTTGACCGTGACCATCATAATGTGTTTTTCTTTGTTATGCTGTTTCTGTTTATAACTTGTTTTGTTTACAAAAATATGTTTAGTCCCGGAGTACTAAATTTCACTAGGGGGGAATGTGGCACCCCAGGGGTCTGGTTTCCACAGTAATAGCCATATTACGTCTGTGAGCAGGTGGGAGGTCTCCTGGTCAGGAATCCTAAGCATACCACACCTCCTGCCCAGTCCTGGGAGGGGAAGAACTTCCCCTATATAAAGCTGGGGCTGAGGCAGGGTTAGTGAGTAGAGTAGAGTAGAGTAGAGTAGAGTGAGAGAACACAGACAGAGACACAGTCTGGTCTGTAGTGGAGCAGCTTTAGGGAAAGAAAGATCAGGAGCTCTGTGGGAGCTGTGCTAAAAGAGATCAGGGGCTGGAAGCTGTAGAGCTCGCCCTGATTGAAGAGTTCTGACCGGACCCGGAGTCCGAGGCTGTGGGGACGAATCCTTACCCAGCAGCAGAAACCGACCGGCAGGGGATTTCAGGTCCTCTGGCCAAGAAACCCGAAGGCACGGTCACACGCAAGGGACCAGCACCGCCGTCGTGGAGCGGAAGCTACCAGAAGGCCCCGAGTCACCAGCCATACGGGTGAGCACCACACGGTACACTCAGGGACGTGGGCTACTTTTACCCGCCTCTAGCAAGGTAGCCAGAAGAGTACGATTAGTTGGGGAGGCCTACAACTCCGCCTGGCCAGGGGAGATTCCATCTGCTCACGGACTGACCAGGTCCCGATCGTTAGCCAGTACTCCGGGAGGGTCTACCTTTGCCACCAGTAAAGACCCTGAACGACACCGCACCATCTCTGAGTGTTTCATCATCCACGTCCGCTGCCCTGAGGCCATACCCCTCCCGTTGGGGGTTATACCATCCACGCTGCACAACCGTACCACCGGCCTCAGCGGTCTGCCCTGCAGCGGCGGTCTCATAACCGCATTCAACGGGTGGCGTAGTCGAGCAATATAACATCTTCTGACAAGCACTGCCACTTAGTTTGACTCCCTGGGCACGGACCGGGTCACCACCACAAAACTACTACCCCTATCAGATCCGGCTCCGGGTAGGCCCCCGCGTGCGCAACGCTACTTGGCACAGGTCCAGGGGCGCGTCATAGAGACAAACCCTAACTGCATGGGTTCCTCCACCTCCCCCAGTCCAGGCTTAATCCCAGACCGCTCCCCCAGCAGAGGTACACAACTCCGACAAGAAGGCCCCGGAGAAGGTGGTCTCACCCGTCTATCCCGAAGGCGTCTATCAAGACGTATGGCCAACAACATGGCAGCCTCCAAGGACTGAGGGGTTTCATATACTGCGAAGGCATCTTTCAACCTTTCAGTAAGCCCCTCACAAAATTGACTTTTAAGGGCTGAATCATTCCATTTGGAATATATTGCCCATTTACGGAATTCCGAATTGTACATCTCTACTAGAGATAAGCGGTGTTCGACTTGAACTGTTCGCCAATCTCAAATTCGAGCTGTTTTGGGCGGTGTTTGAGCCGTTCGGCGAACACGAACAATTTGAAAAAAATTCGGCTGTTCGAGGTTATGTTCGATAACTGTTCGTGCACCAAAATCAACACTGGATTTTTTCTCCGTAATGCTGAAAATTAATGTTAATACGCAGTTTGAATGTACAGCGGGGCGGGGGGAGGGGCAGGGGATGGATCTCTGCATAAATAATGAAGATCTCCATTTTTTTTTCTCTTTCCCGCATTTACAGTGGGGAGGTGCAATCTGTCAGCCTATCAGCAGCGCACACATGGAGCGAACTGCTTTTTTTCACAAAAGCAAGGGCATGTGTCATTAGCAGTGTATGTCACATGTCCTTGCCCTATAAGACCCAGCCATTTTTCCCGTCGCCACCATTTTCTCACTGCTGCAGCTGCGTGTTAGACGGCACCGCTGTTGCTGTGTGCGCTATACTTTCAGTGTTAATTTCAAGCCAATTTTCGCACAAATCTACAGATACCTTGGGAGTAGTGAATAGTTGTGATTGCAGTCCTTTTGAGGACTAGGTTACATCATTTCCTACAACTTTTATCAGGCAGGTCTGTGCTCTTAAATAGATAGGTTGGGAGTAAAGACTAATTGTAATTGCAGTCCTTTTGAGGGCTGGTTACATCAGTTCCTATCACTTTTATCAGGCAGGTCTGTGCTCTTAAATAGATAGGTTGGGAGTAAAGACTAATTGTAATTGCAGTCCTTTTGAGGGCTAGGTTACATCAGTTCCTATCACTTTTTGCCAGGCAGGTCTGTGCCAGTGCTGTGCAAGTTTTTTTCACAGCATTTGGCTAAATCTAGCAAAGCAAATCCTTTTGGCCTCTTGCAGTGTGTGTTAGTCAGAGGAGTAGCCTATCTGTGTTGCACGCTACACCACCTGTGTATAGAATACAAATTTTTTTACTGCACCTAGTGAAGTAAAACCTTTTGGGAATAGCATCATTCTATTAGTCCATCTATACTAACCTCCACCAGGTTGCAAATTCAAAATAATTTTTATCTGCATCTAGCTCTGAAAAAATATTTGGGCTTCAGCTTGTAGCAGTGTGTGGGACTTGTTCTATTAGTCCATCTATACTAACCTCCACCAGGTTGCAAAATCAAAATAATTTTTATCTGCATCTAGCTCTGAAAAAATATTTGGGATTGGGCTTGTAGCAGTGTGTGGGACTTGTTCTATTAGTCCATCTATACTAACCTCCACCAGGTTGAAAATTCAAAATAATTTTTATCTACATCTAGCTCTGAAAAAATATTTGGGCTTCGGCTTGTAGCAGTGTGTGGGACTTGTTCTATTAGTCCATCTATACTAACCTCCACTAGGTTGCAAATTCAAAATAATTTTTATCTGCATCTAACCCAGCCAATACTTTTGGGCTAATACCACAGTTTGGCCACTCAGCTCTGCTCGGTTCCCATCCATTGTTTTTTGTGCAAACAACTCCAGAGTTGTCAATTAGTTAACCACCAAAATGAGCGGAAAAAGGCCTGCTGCTGGTGGAAAGGGGAATAGGCGTGTTGGGAAGGGAAAAAAAGGTTGTGTCCATGGGGTAGGTGTTAAAGCCACAGTAACATCTGCAGAAGAAAGACCATCTTCCAGCCAAACTAAGATGTCTACTTCTTTTAGCGGACAATGTGATAAGATCCCTTTCTTACGGCCACGCCAATCGCTACAAATTCCAGATGAGGCACAAAAACAGCAGGAGCTTCAACGGATATCAAGTGCTCCTTTAAGTGGGCTCTCCTCCACCTCAACTTCAAAAACACAAATACTCCAGTCCTCAGAGGTGTCACCCCAATCACACTTGCTTCCTCACAGCTCCCAAGTCACCAGCTGCCCCTCAGAGTATGGGGTAGAACAGATGGTTGAGTCTGCAGAGCTGTTTACTCATACTATAGCCTGGGAATCAGAGGTTGCCTCCAGAGCTTCTGTGAATCCAGACGAGGAAATGATCTGCACTGAAGCCCAGAATCTTTATGAGTCGGATCCAGGACCAGATGCAGAAGGTTCTGACCATAATGTAGACCCTCGTTCCCAAACTGTAACTCCTGTTGGTGGAGACAATGAGGAAGACGATGATGAGACTCAAATACCTGATTGAAGCGACAACTTTAGTTTTTTGTCAGGGCAGGAAGAGGTTGACTCTGAGGACAATGGGTGTGATAACACACAGGGTGATGATGACGAGGTTGGAGATCCCACTTACTGTCAACCCACAGTCAGCCAGTCGATGAGGTCAGCAGAGGAGGTGGAGGAGGATGCTAGTGACGACGAGGTCAGGTTGCGCCTTCCTAGACAGAGATGTAGTACTAGAAGCACGTCAACAACTGCATCCTCAAACACAACTCTGCCTCTGACCACAAGTCGTGGTGGCTCTTCACGTCGCATGGGTGCTAAGCCTTGCATAGCCTGGGTATTTTTTCAGATCGATAAGGATGACCAAATTCGTGTTATCTGTAACATTTGTCAGCAAAAGCTAAGTAGAGGCCAACAAATACAAAGTTTGAGCACTTTATGCATGAACCGGCACATGGATATGAAGCATAAGTTGCAGTGGGAAGCTCACTGTGCTACAATGCGACAAAAGACAAAAATATATCTCATACCCTACCATCATTATATATAAATGTAAAGCAAAGTTGCATAATAAATATAGGGTACTTAGTGAACTATTTTTGATCAAAAAAAGTATACAAGCCGTCCCACCAGCGGCAAGGTGACCCTAAATTGGGACGGTACCTATACTGCCTATATTAAAAACCTTACTGTATATCAAAGTTGAAGTAATGCATATAAAAGGGTAGACAAATAGGACCGGGTCCCAACTCCAGACCACCCAGGCCCGTGGTAAGCTACATATATACCAGTCAGCTCAACAAAGGGGATGCCACACCCTTAAATTGCACAGAATGCAAACAAGACAAAAAACCAAGCAATGTGAACTGAGGTCTAAGATGGTAGACATGCAAGAATTAGGAGCATGTTCACACTAGCAAAAAGAAGCAAAACCTACAAAAGACAAAAGACAAAAATATATCTCATACCCTACCATCATTATATATAAATGTAAAGCAAAGTTGCATGGTAGGGTATGAGATATATTTTTGTCTTTTGTCTTTTGTAGGTTTTGCTTCTTTTTGCTAGTGTGAACATGCTCCTAATTCTTGCATGTCTACCATCTTAGACCTCAGTTCACATTGCTTGGTTTTTTGTCTTGTTTGCATTCTGTGCAATTTAAGGGTGTGGCATCCCCTTTGTTGAGCTGACTGGTATATATGTAGCTTACCACGGGCCTGGGTGGTCTGGAGTTGGGACCCGGTCCTATTTGTCTACCCTTTTATATGCATTACTTCAACTTTGATATACAGTAAGGTTTTTAATATAGGCAGTATAGGTACCGTCCCAATTTAGGGTCACCTTGCCGCTGGTGGGACGGCTTGTATACTTTTTTTGATCAAAAATAGTTCACTAAGTACCCTATATTTATTATGCAACTTTGCTTTACATTTATATATAATGATGGTAGGGTATGAGATATATTTTTGTCTTTTGTCTTTTGTAGGTTTTGCTTCTTTTTGCTAGTGTGAACATGCTCCTAATTCTTGCATGTCTACCATCTTAGACCTCAGTTCACATTGCTTGGTTTTGTGCTACAATGCGGCCTAGCCGGCCGGGCCAACCACCGTCTGCCACATCTTGTGCATCCACGGCCTCTTCATCCTCTGTGACTGGGGGGACAGCAGTCACACCTGTTTTGGGACACAGACCTGCCACCTCTTTACCCACAACTGCCAGCGTGATTGGCAGGTCATCATTTTCTTTGGAGGTGGAAACACCAGCTGGTGTTGAGCGCTGTCCGACATCGATAGCACCACCTTTGGATCAAGGCAACCTAACATGTCTGCCTGCATCTTCCTCACAGACCGGCAGTTTGTCGGGGACACCCTTCTCAACCCCGTCTAAGCACAACAGCCAGCCCTCGGTCCCTCAGATGTGGACAAGTAAAAGACCATTTCCTCCTAGCCATGAGAAAGGTAAGAGGTTGAATTTCACCATCTGCAAGCTCTTGGCTACAGAAATGCTGCCTTTCCGGCTGGTGGACACAGAAGATTTTCGAGACCTTATGTCCGTCACAGTGCCCCAGTACCAGATGCCCAGTCGGCACTACTTCTCAAAGAAAGGTGTGCCTGCGCTCCACCAGCATGTCGCACACAACATCACCGCTTCTTTGAGAAACTCGGTGTGTGACAGGGTGCATTTCACCACAGACACTTGGACGAGTAGGCATGGACAGGGGAGTTACATGTCGCTGACTGGGCACTGGGTAACTATGGTGACAGCAGGACAAGTGGCTGCTGTCCAAGTCTTGCGGTCCCCACGAGTTGTGCTTCAATCCTCTTTATCTCGAAGTTCCTCCACTGCTTCTGCCTCTTCAACCTCCTCTCGGTCCTCCACCTGCACCCAAAGCCTGTCTGGTCATGCCACAAGCTTTCTAACTACGCAGAAGGGATCCTGCACACCTCCTTACTATGCTGGCAGCAGGGCTCAACGTCATTAGGTGGTTTTTACTTTGAAATGTCTGGGAAATGTGAGTCACACAGCTGCGGAGTTGTGGTCAGCTCTGGAGAACCAGTTTCATGAATGGTTGTCTCCACTGGACCTGAAACCAGGGAAGGTCGTGTTCGACAATGCTGCAAATCTGGGTGCGGCCCTTCGCCGGGGCAATGTCACACACGTGCCTTGTATGGCTCACGTGTTGAACATGGTTGTCCAGCAATTTTTAGCCCACTATCCCGGACTAGATGGCCTTCTGCAGAGGGCACGGTCGCTGTGTGCTTACTTCCGCCGTTCGCATCCCGCAGCTTAGCGACTTACATCTCTACAGAAGTCGTTGGGCCTGCCACTTCATCGGCTAAAATGCGATGTGCCTACCCGGTGGAATTCAACTCTGCACATGTTGCAGCGACTGTGGCAGCACCGACAAGCCCTGGTGCAATACGTTCTGACGTATAGCCTGGGCCAATGAGATCCAGAGGTGGGGCAAATCACGCTGGAGGAGTGGTCTCAGATCAGGGACCTATGCACCCTTCTGCACAGCTTTGAAATGGCGACGAAGATGTTTAGTGCTGACGATGCCATTATCAGCATGACTATTCTGGTGATTTACATGCTGGAGCACATGTTAAACAGAATTCGGAGTCAGGTGGTGGCACAAGAGGAGGTGGAGGAAGTAGAGGAGGAGTTGTATGCGTAAGGGCTAACATCTGCAAGGTCCAGACATTCGGCAGCACCAAGGCGGCAGACATGTGAGGGTGGAGGAGATGGTTTTATCAGGGCGCATGGTAGCAGCCAAACTAGTGAGGAAGGTGCAGGAGCCCAGGAAGAAGTGGAGGACGAACTGATGGAAGATTCATCAGATGAAGGAGACCTTAATCACATTTCTGTTGTGCGAGGTTCGGGGGAGAGGGCAGAGGAAGGAAGCATGATTGTTACCTCGCCACTAGAGATGAGCGTTGTTCGACTCGAACTGTTCGCCAATCTCAAATTCGAGCTGTTTTGGGCGGTGTTCGAGCCGTTCGGCGAACACGAACGATTTGAGAAAAATTCGGCTGTTCAAGGTTATGTTCGATAACTGTTCGTGCACCAAAATCATAACTGGATTTTTTCTCAGTAATGATGAAAATTAATGTTAATACGCAGTTTAAGTGTACAGCGGGGTGGGGGGAGGGGCAGGGGATGGATCTCTGCAGGAATAATGAAGATCTCCATTTTTTTTTCTCTTTCCCGCATTTACAGTGGGGAGGTGCAATCTGTCAGCCTATCAGCAGCGCACACACGGAGCGAAGTGCTTTTTTTCACACAAGCAAGGGCATGTGTCATTGGCAGTGTATGTCACATGTCCTTGCCCTATAAGACCAAGCCATTTTCCCCGTCGCCACCATTTTCTCACTGCTGCAGCTGCGTGTTAGATGGCACCGCTGTTGCTGTGTGCGCTATACCTTGTTAATTTCAAGCCAATTTTCGCACAAATCTACAGATAGCTTGGGAGTAGGGAATAGTTGTGATTGCAGTCCTTTTAAGGACTAGGTTACAGCATTTCCTACGACTTTTATCAGGCAGATCTGTGCTCTTAAATAGATAGATTGTGGGAGTAAAGACTAATTGTAATTGCAGTCCTTTTCAGGACTAGGTTACATCAGTTCCTATCAGTTTTTGCCAGGCAGGTCTGTGCCAGTGCTGTGCAAGTTTTTTTCACAGCATTTGGCTGAATCTAGCAAAGCTAATCCTTTTTGGCCTATTGCAGAGTGTGTTAGTCAGTGGAGTAGCCTATCTGTGTTGCAAGATATACCACCTGTGTATAGAATACCAATTTTTTTACTGCACCTAGTGAAGTAAAATCTTTTGGGCATAGCATCATTCTATTAGTCCATCTATACTGACCTCCATCAGGTTGCAAACTGAATATAATTTTTTTCTGCATCTAGCTCTGAAAAAATATTTGGCCTTCTAGCAGTTTGTGGGACTTGTTCTATTAGTCCATCTATACTGACCTCCATCACGCTGCAAATTCAAAATATTTTTTGTCTGCATCTAGCTCTGAAAAAATATTTGGCCTTCTAGCAGTGTGTGGGACTTTCTCTATTAGTCCATCTATACTGACCTCCATCAGGTTGCAAATTAAAAATAATTTTTATCTGCATCTACCTCTGAAAAAATATTTGGGCTTCTAGCTGTGTGTGGGACTTGTTCTATTAGTCCATCTATACTGACCTCCATCAGGTTGCAAACTGAATATAATTTTTTTCTGCATCTAGCTCTGAAAAAATATTTGGCCTTCTAGCAGTGTGTGGGACTTTCTCTATTAGTCCATCTATACTGACCTCCATCAGGTTGCAAATTAAAAATAATTTTTATCTGCATCTAGCTCTGAAAAAATATTTGGCCTTCTAGCAGTGTGTGGGACTTTCTCTATTAGTCCATCTATACTGACCTCCATCAGGTTGCAAATTAAAAATAATTTTTATCTGCATCTAGCTCTGAAAAAATATTTGGCCTTCTAGCAGTGTGTGGGACTTTCTCTATTAGTCCATCTATACTGACCTCCATCAGGTTGCAAATTAAAAATAATTTTTTGTCTGCATCTAGCTCTGAAAAAATATTTGGCCTTCTAGCAGTGTGTGGGACTTTCTCTATTAGTCCATCTATACTGACGTCCATCAGGCTGCAAATTAAAAATAATTTTTATCTGCATCTACCTCTGAAAAAATATTTGGCCTTCTAGCTGTGTGTGGGACTTGTTCTATTAGTTCATCTATACTGACCTCCATCAGGTTGCAAACTGAATATAATTTTTTTCTGCATCTAGCTCTGAAAAAATATTTGGCCTTCTAGCAGTGTGTGGGACTTTCTCTATTAGTTCATCTATACTGACCTCCATCAGGTTGCAAATTAAAAATAATTTATATCTGCATCTAGCTCTGAAAAAATATTTCGCCTTCTATCAGTGTGTGGGACTTTCTCTATTAGTCCATCTATACTGACCTCCATCAGGTTGCAAATTAAAAATAATTTTTTGTCTGCATCTAGCTCTGAAAAAATATTTGGCCTTCTAGCAGTGTGTGGGACTTTCTCTATTAGTCCATCTATACTGACCTCCATCAGGTTGCAAACTGAATAGATTTTTTTTCTGCATCTACCTCTGAAAAAATATTGGGCTTCTAGCTGTGTGTGGGACTTGTTCTATTAATCCATCTATACAGACCTCCATCAGGTTGCAAACTGAATATAATTTTTTTCTGCATCTACCTCTGAAAAAATATTTGAGCTTCTAGCTGTGTGTGGGACTTGTTCTATTAGTCCATCTATACTGACCTCCATCAGGTTGCAAACTGAATATAATTTTTTTCTGCATCTAGCTCTGAAAAAATATTTGGCCTTCTAGCAGTGTGTGGGACTTTCTCTATTAGTCCATCTATACTGACCTCCATCAGGTTGCAAATTAAAAATAATTTTTTGTCTGCATCTAGCTCTGAAAAAATATTTGGCCTTCTAGCAGTGTGTGGGACTTTCTCTATTAGTCCATCTATACTGACCTCCATCAGGTTGCAAACTGAATATATTTTTTTTCTGCATCTACCTCTGAAAAAATATTGGGCTTCTAGCTGTGTGTGGGACTTGTTCTATTAATCCATCTATACAGACCTCCATCAGGTTGCAAACTGAATATAATTTTTTTCTGCATCTACCTCTGAAAAAATATTTGGGCTTCTAGCTGTGTGTGGGACTTGTTCTATTAATCCATCTATACACACCTCCATCAGGTTGCAAACTGAATATAATTTTTTTCTACATCTACCTCTGAAAAAATATTTGGGCTTCTAGCTGTGTGTGGGACTTGTTCTATTAGTCCATCTATACTGACCTCCATCAGGTTGCAAATTGAATATAATTTTTTTCTGCATCTAGCTCTGAAAAAATATTTGGCCTTCTAGCAGTGTGTGGGACTTTCTCTATTAGTCCATCTATACTGACCTCCATCAGGTTGCAAATTAAAAATAATTTTTTGTCTGCATCTAGCTCTGAAAAAATATTTGGCCTTCTAGCAGTGTGTGGGACTTTCTCTATTAGTCCATCTATACTGACCTCCATCAGGCTGCAAATTAAAAATAATTTTTATCTGCATCTACCTCTGAAAAAATATTTGTCCTTCTAGCTGTGTGTGGGACTTGTTCTATTAGTCCATCTATACTGACCTCCATCAGGTTGCAAACTGAATATAATTTTTTTCTGCATCTAGCTCTGAAAAAATATTTGGCCTTCTAGCAGTGTGTGGGACTTTCTCTATTAGTCCATCTATACTGACCTCCATCAGGTTGCAAATTAAAAATAATTTATATCTGCATCTAGCTCTGAAAAAATATTTCGCCTTCTATCAGTGTGTGGGACTTTCTCTATTAGTCCATCTATACTGACCTCCATCAGGTTGCAAATTAAAAATAATTTTTTGTCTGCATCTAGCTCTGAAAAAATATTTGGTCTTCTAGCAGTGTGTGGGACTTTCTCTATTAGTCCATCTATACTGACCTCCATCAGGTTGCAAACTGAATAGATTTTTTTTCTGCATCTACCTCTGAAAAAATATTGGGCTTCTAGCTGTGTGTGGGACTTGTTCTATTAATCCAACTATACAGACCTCCATCAGGTTGCAAACTGAATATAATTTTTTTCTGCATCTACCTCTGAAAAAATATTTGGGCTTCTAGCTGTGTGTGGGACTTGTTCTATTAGTCCATCTATACTGACCTCCATCAGGTTGCAAACTGAATATAATTTTTTTCTGCATCTAGCTCTGAAAAAATATTTGGCCTTCTTGCAGTGTGTGGGACTTTCTCTATTAGTCCATCTATACTGACCTCCATCAGGTTGCAAATTAAAAATAATTTTTTGTCTGCATCTAGCTCTGAAAAAATATTTGGCCTTCTAGCAGTGTGTGGGACTTTCTCTATTAGTCCATCTATACTGACCTCCATCAGGTTGCAAACTGAATATATTTTTTTTCTGCATCTACCTCTGAAAAAATATTGGGCTTCTAGCTGTGTGTGGGACTTGTTCTATTAATCCATCTATACAGACCTCCATCAGGTTGCAAACTGAATATAATTTTTTTCTGCATCTACCTCTGAAAAAATATTTGGGCTTCTAGCTGTGTGTGGGACTTGTTCTATTAATCCATCTATACACACCTCCATCAGGTTGCAAACTGAATATAATTTTTTTGTACATCTACCTCTGAAAAAATATTTGGGCTTCTACCTGTGTGTGGGACTTGTTCTATTAGTCCATCTATACTGACCTCCATCAGGTTGCAAACTGAATATAATTTTTTTCTGCATCTAGTTCTGAAAAAATATGTGGCCTTCTAGCAGTTTGTGGGACTTTCTATATTAGTCCATCTATACTGACCTCCATCAGGTTGCAAATTAAAAATAATTTTTATCTGCATCTAGCTCTAAAAAAATATTTGGCCTTCTAGCAGTGTGTGGGACTTTCTCTATTAGTCCATCTATACTGACTTCCATCAGGTTGCAAACTGAATATATTTTTTTTCTGCATCTACCTCTGAAAAAATATTGGGCTTCTAGCAGTGTGTGGGACTTTCTCTATTAGTCCATCTATACTGACCTCCATCACGCTGCAAATTCAAAATAATTTTTTGTCTGCATCTAGCTCTGAAAAACTATTTGGCCTTCTAGCAGTGTGTGGGACTTTCTCTATTAGTCCATCTATACTGACCTCCATCAGGTTGCAAACTGAATATATTTTTTTTCTGCATCTACCTCTGAAAAAATATTGGGCTTCTAGCTGTGTGTGGGACTTGTTCTATTAATCCATCTATACAGACCTCCATCAGGTTGCAAACTGAATATAATTTTTTTCTGCATCTACCTCTGAAAAAATATTTGGGCTTCTACCTGTGTGTGGGACTTGTTCTATTAATCCATTTATACACACCTCCATCAGGTTGCAAACTGAATATAATTTTTTTCTACATCTACCTCTGAAAAAATATTTGGGCTTCTAGCTGTGTGTGGGACTTGTTCTATTAGTCCATCTATACTGACCTCCATCAGGTTGCAAACTGAATATAATTTTTTTCTGCATCTAGCTCTGAAAAAATATTTGGCCTTCTAGCAGTTTGTGGGACTTTCTATATTAGTCCATCTATACTGACCTCCATCAGGTTGCAAATTAAAAATAATTTTTATCTGCATCTAGCTCTGAAAAAATATTTGGCCTTCTAGCAGTGTGTGGGACTTTCTCTATTAGTCCATCTATACTGACTTCCATCAGGTTGCAAACTGAATATATTTTTTTTTTGCATCTACCTCTGAAAAAATATTGGGCTTCTAGCAGTGTGTGCGACTTTCTCTATTAGTCCATCTATACTGACGTCCATCACGCTGCAAATTCAAAATAATTTTTTGTCTGCATCTAGCTCTGAAAAACTATTTGGCCTTCTAGCAGTGTGTGGGACTTTCTCTATTAGTCCATCTATACTGACCTCCATCAGGTTGCAAATTAAAAATAATTTTTATCTGCATCTACCTCTGAAAAAATATTGGGCTTCTAGCTGTGTGTGGGACTTGTTCTATTAGTCCATCTATACTGACCTCCATCAGGTTGCAAATTAAAAATAATTTTTATCTGCATCTAGCTCTGAAAAAAAATTTGGCCTTCTAGCAGTGTGTGGGACTTTCTCTATTAGTCCATCTATACTGACCTCCATCAGGTTGCAAATTCAAAATAATTTTTTGTCTGCATCTAGCTCTGAAAAGATATTTGGCCTTCAAGCAGTGTGTGGGACTTTCTCTATTAGTCCATCTATACTGACCTCCATCAGGCTGCAAATTAAAAATAATTTTTATCTGCATCTACCTCTGAAAAAATATTTGGCCTTCTAGCTGTGTGTGGGTCTTGTTCTATTAGTCCATCTATACTGACCTCCATCAGGTTGCAAACTGAATATAATTTTTTTCTGCATCTAGCTCTGAAAAAATATTTGGCCTTCTAGCAGTGTGTGGGACTTCCTCTATTAGTCCATCTATACTGACCTCCATCAGGTTGCAAATTAAAAATAATTTATATCTGCATCTACCTCTGAAAAAATATTTGGCCTTCTAGCAGTGTGTGGGACTTTCTCTATTAGTCCATCTATACTGACCTCCATCAGGTTGCAAATTAAAAATAATTTTTTGTCTGCATCTAGCTCTGAAAAAATATTTGGCCTTCTAGCAGTGTGTGGGACTTTCTCTATTAGTCCATCTATACTAACCTCCATCAGGTTGCAAACTGAATATATTTTTTTTCTGCATCTACCTCTGAAAAAATATTGGGCTTCTAGCAGTGTGTGGGACTTTCTCTATTAGTCCATCTATACTGACTTCCATCAGGTTGCAAACTGAATATATTTTTTTTCTGCATCTACCTCTGAAAAAATATTGGGCTTCTAGCAGTGTGTGGGACTTTCTCTATTAGTCCATCTATACTGACCTCCATCACGCTGCAAATTCAAAATAATTTTTTGTCTGCATCTAGCTCTGAAAAACTATTTGGCCTTCTAGCAGTGTGTGGGACTTTCTCTATTAGTCCATCTATACTGACCTCCATCAGGTTGCAAACTGAATATATTTTTTTTCTGCATCTACCTCTGAAAAAATATTGGGCTTCTAGCTGTGTGTGGGACTTGTTCTATTAATCCATCTATACAGACCTCCATCAGGTTGCAAACTGAATATAATTTTTTTCTGCATCTACCTCTGAAAAAATATTTGGGCTTCTAGCTGTGTGTGGGACTTGTTCTATTAATCCATCTATACACACCTCCATCAGGTTGCAAACTGAATATAATTTTTTTCTACATCTACCTCTGAAAAAATATTTGGGCTTCTAGCTGTGTGTGGGACTTGTTCTATTAGTCCATCTATACTGACCTCCATCAGGTTGCAAACTGAATATAATTTTTTTCTGCATCTAGCTCTGAAAAAATATTTGGCCTTCTAGCAGTTTGTGGGACTTTCTATATTAGTCCATCTATACTGACCTCCATCAGGTTGCAAATTAAAAATAATTTTTATCTGCATCTAGCTCTGAAAAAATATTTGGCCTTCTAGCAGTGTGTGGGACTTTCTCTATTAGTCCATCTATACTGACTTCCATCAGGTTGCAAACTGAATATATTTTTTTTCTGCATCTACCTCTGAAAAAATATTGGGCTTCTAGCAGTGTGTGCGACTTTCTCTATTAGTCCATCTATACTGACGTCCATCACGCTGCAAATTCAAAATAATTTTTTGTCTGCATCTAGCTCTGAAAAACTATTTGGCCTTCTAGCAGTGTGTGGGACTTTCTCTATTAGTCCATCTATACTGACCTCCATCAGGTTGCAAATTAAAAATAATTTTTATCTGCATCTACCTCTGAAAAAATATTGGGCATCTAGCTGTGTGTGGGACTTGTTCTATTAATCCATCTATACAGACCTCCATCAGGTTGCAAACTGAATATAATTTTTTTCTGCATCTACCTCTGAAAAAATATTTGGGCTTCTAGCTGTATGTGGGACTTGTTCTATTAATCCATCTATACAGACCTCCATCAGGTTGCAAATTAAAAATAATTTATATCTGCATCTAGCTCTAAAAAAATATTTGCCCTTCTATCAGTGTGTGGGACTTTCTCTATTAGTCCATCTATACTGACCTCCATCAGGTTGCAAATTAAAAATAATTTTTTGTCTGCATCTAGCTCTGAAAAAATATTTGGCCTTCTAGCAGTGTGTGGGACTTTCTCTATTAGTCCATCTATACTGACCTCCATCAGGTTGCAAACTGAATATTTTTTTTTCTGCATCTACCTCTGAAAAAATATTGGCCTTCTAGCTGTGTGTGGGACTTGTTCTATTAATCCATCTATACAGACCTCCATCAGGTTGCAAACTGAATATAATTTTTTTCTGCATCTACCTCTGAAAAAATATTTGGGCTTCTAGCTGTGTGTGGGACTTGTTCTATTAGTCCATCTATACTGACCTCCATCTGGTTGCAAACTGAATATAATTTTTTTCTGCATCTAGCTCTGAAAAAATATTTGGCCTTCTAGCAGTGTTTGGGACTTTCTCTATTAGTCCATCTATACTGACCTCCATCAGGTTGCAAATTAAAAATAATTTATATCTGCATCTAGCTCTGAAAAAATATTTGGCCTTCTAGCAGTGTGTGGGACTTTCTCTATTAGTCCATCTATACTGACCTCCATCAGGTTGCAAACTGAATATATTTTTTTTCTGCATCTACCTCTGAAAAAATATTGGGCTTCTAGCTGTGTGTGGGACTTGTTCTATTAATCCATCTATACAGACCTCCATCAGGTTGCAAACTGAATATAATTTTTTTCTGCATCTACCTCTGAAAAAATATTTGGGCTTCTACCTGTGTGTGGGACTTGTTCTATTAATCCATCTATACACACCTCCATCAGGTTGCAAACTGAATATAATTTTTTTCTACATCTACCTCTGAAAAAATATTTGGGCTTCTAGCTGTGTGTGGGACTTGTTCTATTAGTCCATCTATACTGACCTCCATCAGGTTGCAAACTGAATATAATTTTTTTCTGCATCTAGCTCTGAAAAAATATTTGGCCTTCTAGCAGTGTGTGGGACTTTCTCTATTAGTCCATCTATACTGACCTCCATCAGGTTGCAAATTAAAAATAATTTATATCTGCATCTAGCTCTGAAAAAATATTTGGCCTTCTAGCAGTGTGTGGGACTTTCTCTATTAGTCCATCTATACTGACCTCCATCAGGTTGCAAATTCAAAATAATTTTTTGTCTGCATCTAGCTCTGAAAAAATATTTGGCCTTCTAGCAGTGTGTGGGACTTTCTCTATTAGTCCATCTATACTGACCTCCATCAGGCTGCAAATTAAAAATAATTTTTATCTGCATCTACCTCTGAAAAAATATTTGTCCTTCTAGCTGTGTGTGGGACTTGTTCTATTAGTCCATCTATACTGACCTCCATCAGGTTGCAAACTGAATATAATTTTTTTCTGCATCTAGCTCTGAAAAAATATTTGGCCTTCTAGCAGTGTGTGGGACTTTCTCTATTAGTCCATCTATACTGACCTCCATCAGGTTGCAAATTAAAAATAATTTATATCTGCATCTAGCTCTGAAAAAATATTTGCCCTTCTATCAGTGTGTGGGACTTTCTCTATTAGTCCATCTATACTGACCTCCATCAGGTTGCAAATTAAAAATAATTTTTTGTCTGCATCTAGCTCTGAAAAAATGTTTGGCCTTCTAGCAGTGTGTGGGACTTTCTCTATTAGTCCATCTATACTGACCTCCATCAGGTTGCAAACTGAATATATTTTTTTTCTGCATCTACCTCTGAAAAAATATTGGGCTTCTAGCTGTGTGTGGGACTTGTTCTATTAATCCATCTATACAGACCTCCATCAGGTTGCAAACTGAATATAATTTTTTTCTGCATCTACCTCTGAAAAAATATTTGGGCTTCTAGCTGTGTGTGGGACTTGTTCTATTAGTCCATCTATACTGACCTCCATCAGGTTGCAAACTGAATATAATTTTTTTCTGCATATAGCTCTGAAAAAATATTTGGCCTTCTAGCAGTGTGTGGGACTTTCTCTATTAGTCCATCTATACTGACCTCCATCAGGTTGCAAATTAAAAATAATTTATATCTGCATCTAGCTCTGAAAAAATATTTGGCCTTCTAGCAGTGTGTGGGACTTTCTCTATTAGTCCATCTATACTGACCTCCATCAGGTTGCAAACTGAATATATTTTTTTTCTGCATCTACCTCTGAAAAAATATTGGGCTTCTAGCTGTGTGTGGGACTTGTTCTATTAATCCATCTATACAGACCTCCATCAGGTTGCAAACTGAATATAATTTTTTTCTGCATCTACCTCTGAAAAAATATTTGGGCTTCTAGCTGTGTGTGGGACTTGTTCTATTAATCCATCTATACACACCTCCATCAGGTTGCAAACTGAATATAATTCTTTTCTACATCTACCTCTGAAAAAATATTTGGGCTTCTAGCTGGGTGTGGGACTTGCTCTATTAGTCCATCTATACTGACCTCCATCAGGTTGCAAACTGAATATAATTTTTTTCTGCATCTAGCTCTGAAAAAATATTTGGCCTTCTAGCAGTTTGTGGGACTTTCTATATTAGTCCATCTATACTGACCTCTATCAGGTTGCAAATTAAAAATAATTTTTATCTGCATCTAGCTCTGAAAAAATATTTGGCCTTCTAGCAGTGTGTGGGACTTTCTCTATTAGTCCATCTATACTGACTTCCATCAGGTTGCAAACTGAATATATTTTTTTTCTGCATCTACCTCTGAAAAAATATTGGGCTTCTAGCAGTGTGTGGGACTTTCTCTATTAGTCCATCTATACTGACCTCCATCACGCTGCAAATTTAAAATAATTTTTTGTCTGCATCTATCTCTGAAAAAATATTTGGCCTTCTAGCAGTGTGTGGGACTTTCTCTATTAGTCCATCTATACTGACCTCCATCAGGTTGCAAATTAAAAATAATTTTTATCTGCATCTACCTCTGAAAAAATATTGGGCATCTAGCTGTGTGTGGGACTTGTTCTATTAATCCATCTATACAGACCTCCATCAGGTTGCAAACTGAATATAATTTTTTTCTTCATCTAGCTCTGAAAAAATATTTGGGCTTCTAGCTGTGTGTGGGACTTGTTCTATTAGTCCATCTATACTGACCTCCATCAGGTTGCAAACTGAATATAATTTTTTTCTGCATCTAGCTCTGAAAAAATATTTGGCCTTCTAGCAGTGTGTGGGACTTTCTCTATTAGTCCATCTATACTGACCTCCATCAGGTTGCAAATTAAAAATAATTTTTATCTGCATCTACCTCTGAAAAAATATTTGGGCTTCTAGCTGTGTGTGGGACTTGTTCTATTAGTCCATCTATACTGACCTCCATCAGGTTGCAAACTGAATATAATTGTTTTCTGCATCTAGCTCTGAAAAAATATTTGGCCTTCTAGCAGTGTGTGGGACTTTCTCTATTGGACCATCTATACTGACCTCCATCAGGTTGCAAATTAAAAATAATTTTTATCTGCATCTAGCTCTGAAAAAATATTTGGCCTTCTAGCAGTGTGTGGGACTTTCTCTATTAGTCCATCTATACTGACCTCCATCAGGTTGCAAATTCAAAATAATTTTTTGTCTGCATCTAGCTCTGAAAAAATATTTGGCCTTCAAGCAGTGTGTGGGACTTTCTCTATTAGTCCATCTATACTGACCTCCATCAGGCTGCAAATTAAAAATAATTTTTATCTGCATCTACCTCTGAAAAAATATTTGGCCTTCCAGCTGTGTGTGGGTCTTGTTCTATTAGTCCATCTATACTGACCTCCATCAGGTTGCAAACTGAATATAATTTTTTTCTGCATCTAGCTCTGGAAAAATATTTGGCCTTCTAGCAGTGTGTGGGACTTTCTCTATTAGTCCATCTATACTGACCTCCATCAGGTTGCAAATTAAAAATAATTTATATCTGCATCTAGCTCTGAAAAAATATTTGGCCTTCTAGCAGTGTGTGGGACTTTCTCTATTAGTCCATCTATACTGACCTCCATCAGGTTGCAAATTAAAAATAATTTTTTGTCTGCATCTAGCTCTGAAAAAATCTTTGGCCTTCTAGCAGTGTGTGGGACTTTCTCTATTAGTCCATCTATACTGACCTCCATCAGGTTGCAAACTGAATATATTTTTTTTCTGCATCTACCTCTGAAAAAATATTGGGCTTCTAGCTGTGTGTGGAACTTGTTCTATTAATCCATCTATACAGACCTCCATCAGGTTGCAAACTGAATATAATTTTTTTCTGCATCTACCTCTGAAAAAATATTTGGGCTTCTAGCTGTGTGTGGGACTTGTTCTATTAGTCCATCTCTACTGACCTCCATCAGGTTGCAAACTGAATATAATTTTTTTCTGCATCTAGCTCTGAAAAAATATTTGGCCTTCCAGCAGTGTGTGGGACTTTCTCTATTAGTCCATCTTTACTGACCTCCATCAGGTTGCAAATTAAAAATAATTTATATCTGCATCTAGCTCTGAAAAAATATTTGGCCTTCCAGCAGTGTGTGGGACTTTCTCTATTAGTCCATCTATACTGACCACCATCAGGTTGCAAATTAAAAATAATTTTTTGTCTGCATCTAGCTCTGAAAATATATTTGGCCTTCTAGCAGTGTGTGGGACTTTCTCTATTAGTCCATCTATACTGACCTCCATCAGGTTGCAAACTGAATATATTTTTTTTCTGCATCTACCTCTGAAAAAATATTGGGTTTCTAGCTGTGTGTGGGACTTGTTCTATTAATCCATCTATAAAGACCTCCATCAGGTTGCAAACTGAATATATTTTTTTCTGCATCTACCTCTGAAAAAATATTTGGGCTTCTAGCTGTGTGTGGGACTTGTTCTATTAATCCATCTATACACACCTCCCTCAGGTTGCAAACTGAATATAATTTTTTTCTACATCTACCTCTGAAAAAATATTTGGGCATCTAGCTGTGTGTGGGACTTGTTCTATTAGTCCATCTATACTGACCTCCATCAGGTTGCAAACTGAATTTAATTTTTTTCTGCATCTAGCTCTGAAAAAATATTTTGCCTTCTAGCAGTTTGTGAGACTTTCTATATTAGTCCATCTATACTGACCTCCATCAGGTTGCAAATTAAAAATAATTTTTATCTGCATCTAGCTCTAAAAAAATATTTCGCCTTCTAGCAGTGTGTGGGACTTTCTCTATTAGTCCATCTATACTGACTTCCATCAGGTTGCAAACTGAATATATTTTTTTTCTGCATCTACCTCTGAAAAAATATTGGGCTTCTAGCAGTGTGTGGGACTTTCTCTATTAGTCCATCTATACTGACCTCCATCACGCTGCAAATTCAAAATAATTTTTTGTCTGCATCTATCTCTGAAAAAATATTTGGCCTTCTAGCAGTGTGTGGGACTTTCTCTATTAGTCCATCTATACTGACCTCCATCAGGTTGCAAATTAAAAATAATTTTTATCTGCATCTACCTCTGAAAAAATATTGGGCATCTAGCTGTGTGTGGGACTTGTTCTATTAATCCATCTATACAGACCTCCATCAGGTTGCAAACTGAATATAATTTTTTTCTGCATCTACCTCTGAAAAAATATTTGGGCTTCTAGCTGTATGTGGGACTTGTTCTATTAATCCATCTATACAGACCTCCATCAGGTTGCAAACTGAATATAATTTTTTTCTGCATCTAGCTCTGAAAAAATATTTGGGCTTCTAGCTCTGTGTGGGTGTGGCACCCCAGGGGTCTGGTTTCCACAGTAACAAGCAATGTTATGTCTGAGAGCAGGTGGGAGGTCCTTTGGTCAGGGATCCTGTGCATGCCACACCTCCTGCCCAGTCTTGGGAGGGGAAGAACTTCCCCTATATAAACCCGGGGCTGAAGCAGGGTTAGCAGTCAAGGAGAGTAGAGACAAGAAACAGCAGAAGCAATACTACTACGAGTCAGGGGCTGGCAGCTGCAGAGCTCGCCCTGACTGAGAAGCTTTCTTACCGGACCCGGCGTCCGAGGCTGTGGGGACTAACTCTTACCCAGCAGCAGAAGCCGACCGGCAGGGGATTTCAGGTCCTCAGGCCCAGAAACCCAAAGGCACGGTCACACGCGTGGGACCAGCACCGCCATCGTGGAGCGGAAGCCATTAGAAGGCCCCGAGTCACCGGCCATACGGGTGAGCACCACACGGTACACTCAGGGACGTGGGCTACTTATATCCGCTTCTAGCAAGGTAGCCAGAAGAGTACAGTCAGTTTGGGAGGCCTACAACTCCGCCTGGCCAGGGGAGATCCCATCTGCTCAAGGACTGACCAGGCCCCGTTCACTAGCAAGTACTCCGGGAGGGTCTATCGTTGTTACCAGTAAAGACCCTGAATTACACTGCACCGTCTCTGAGTGGTTCCTGCTACCCCCATCATCCACATCTGCTGCCCTGAGGCCATACCCCTCCCGTTGGGGGTTATACCATCTACGCTGCACCATCCATCCACCGGCCTCAGCGGACTGTCCTGCAGCGGCAGCTCCATAGCTGCATTCAACGGGTGGCGTAGTCGTCCTGCATCTACCGCTGTTACATCGCCGCTCAGTTTGACTCCCTGGGCACGGACCGGGTCACCGCCACTAGACTACAACCCTCAAGAGATCCGGCTCCGGGTAAGCTCCCGCGTGCGCAACGCAGCGCGACACAGGCCCAGGGGCGCGTCAACTTTGGCGTAGTCTGCAGGATTTCGTGCCCGCAACCACTGGGTACTGCGTGCCTGAAAAAGAGACTTTTCAAACTTACCTGTGGTGAAGATTCCCGCCATCCGGCGCCATCTTCAGCCTTCTTCCCGCCATCGGTGAAGTTTCCCGCCATCCGGTGCCATCTTCTGCCTTCTTTCCGCCATCCGTGGAGTTTTCCCGCGTTGGACGCCATCTTGAAGACGCCGCGCGGGAAGAAGAGGGGCGTGGACTCCGAAAGCGCGCGAGAACTGAAGCCCCGCCTCACGTCCGGACGTTGCGTAAGGTCCTGGAAGGAGCCCAGCAGACGCCGACGTCACAGGAGCGCGACGGAAGGTCCTCAACCCTGACGATCCACTGCGGAGCCGCGGCCTACGGAAGAGGATCATCGCAAGGTAGGCCACGGTCCACTAGGGGGGAGGAAGATGTCGGATACGGAGGAGAGCTTCACTGCCTCAACCCCCGCCAGCGCTACCGCTGCTGCAGTTATGCCCTTCACCATGCCCTATATCCCGGGAGCAGCTTGGCTACCCCAGTACTCAGGGGAGTCACATACCCTGCATGACTTTAGAGAAAAGCTGGATAGCCTCTTCCAGGTGTACCCCCTCACAGAAGAGCAAAAAGTGAGCATCCTGGTGGCCCAACTAACCGGGGCAGCCAAAAGGGAAGTAAAATCCTGGCCACCTGGGAGGAAGACTGTCGCAGGGATACTAACCCGGCTGAAGGACAACTTTGATACCCGCACCTCAGCCGAGATTAAGCTTAGATTCTACGGGTGCAAGCAGCGAGCGCATGAGAGTATAAGGGACTATGCACTAAACCTACAAGAGGCCCTGAGGGCCATTAAGCAGACCGACCCTGATGGAGTGGGAAACGAGGACAGGCTGTTGACCGAACAGTTTATAGAGGGACTGTATTGTAATACCCACCGAACCCAGTTGCGGGCAATGGCCTTACAGGATCCCCATCTGGGCTTTGCACAGTTCAAGGACAGAGCCATCCGGGTGCTCCGAGAACCGGCACCGGGTGGCGTTGTGACCCACAAGCGCCCTGCTATCACTTACCACCAGGAGGCGGCGCCCTTGTCGGCAGGGCCTGTGGGAGCTGATGCGCAGGCTTTGGACAATGACCCGGCTCCAGACCTACACCATCAGGTCCAAGAGCTAGCTAAGAGCGTTGCTGCGCTAACCCGAACTGTGCAGTCTTTACAGGCTTCCACCCCAGGGAAGATCCAGCTGGCATCCGGACCGGAGGACATCCCGTGGCGTCGACCAAGGAGGACCCCACCGGCCAGAGGAAGACCCAGTGACCGATACAGCGAGGACGGACGACCCATCTGCCGCCGCTGCAATCAACCTGGACATATGGCAAGGTACTGTTCTTTAAACGGGCACAACCTGGGGTAGAGGGCCAACCCCCAGGAAAAAGATCACCAGGCCCATCGAACTGGCGCGACAGATATGTGGGAGGACGTCCAGTCTTGCCTGTGGTACTGGATGGCATTCCCATGAGTGCCCTACTGGACACCGGGTCACAGGTCACCACCATCCCGTACGTGCTCTTTAAGCAGTACTGGAATGACTCGGATATTACCCGCTACCCTGACGACGACTTGAGTATCATCGCCAGCAATGGCCAGCCCGTGCCACAGATCGGATTTAAAGAGGTGACCATCAAAATCGGTAGAGTCGAACTGGCAGCACAGGGACCGATCATTGCAGATATTGACAAACATGAGAGTCACCCAAAAATAACTCTAGGAACTAATGTAATTGAAAATTGTCTTGCAGAGGTGATTTTCCTTTTACAGCAGGTTGCAAGAACGCCAGCTCCGGCGAGCAGCGGGTGCTCCAGAAAGAGATCCGGGCACTGATGCGACGGCAACAGGTGGAACTCTCCGGCGGTGAGATTGGTAGCGTAAGAATGTGTGACCCTTTTCCTATTGCCATGCCCCCAAAAAGTGAAATGATGATTTGGTGCCGGGCAGCTATTGGTCTGAGAGGTAGAGATTACCAGGCAATGGTAGAACCAGTTTACTCGGACAGTAGGCCCACCATTTTGACAGCACGGGGGGTGGTTGTTGTACGCCATGGGAGGGTGCCCGTTCGCATAATAAATATTGGGGAGAGGGAAGTGTACCTGCCCCGGTATGCCACGCTAGCCAAATTATATACCATTAACCAAAATTCTATACAATCTGTGGAACCCTTGCCTCCATCTCACCCGGAGGAAGGTAACGGCTCTAAGAAAAACATGGAGGACTGGTGTCAGCAACTACATCTGGGTACTGACTCCACTCCCGCACACCAGAAACAAGGAGTCTATCGGGTGGTTCAGGAGTACGAGAGAGTGTTCAGTAAACACCCGTTAGACTTCGGGCGAGTCAAGGGGGTAGAACACCACATCCCCACGGGAGACCATCCTCCTATAAAAGAGAGGTATCGACCCGTACCCCCTGCCCACTACCAACACGCCAAGGGGATGCTTAGAGACATGAAGGAGGCTGGGGTGATCAGGGATAGCTGTAGCCCCTGGGCAGCTCCACTAGTCTTAGTCCGAAAGAAAGACAACACCATGAGGATGTGTGTAGATTACCGGAAAATCAATCGTATCACACACAAGGATGCGTACCCCTTACCAAGGATAGAGGAGTCATTGGCTGCTTTAAGATCTGCTAACTTCTTCTCTACCTTGGATCTCACTAGCGGGTACTGGCAGGTTCCTGTAGCAGAGGCGGACCGGGAGAAGACCGCATTCACCACCCCGATGGGACTTAGCGAGTTCACCTGCATGCCGTTCGGACTCTGCAACGCACCGGGAACCTTCCAACGACTAATGGAGTGTTGTCTGGGCCACAGAAACTTCGAGACGGTCCTGTTGTACCTGGACGATGTCATCGTATATTCCAAGACGTATGAGGACCACCTGAAACACCTGGCGGAAGTGTTCGAAGCTCTGGCAAGTTACGGCCTAAAGGTGAAACCCTCCAAGTGTCACCTCCTGAAACCAAAGGTGCAGTACCTGGGACACGTGGTGAGCGCTGACGGAGTGGCTCCCGACCCTGATAAGATCACCGCCATTAAGGAATGGCCAAGCCCTTCCAGCGTAAAAGAAGTGCGGCAGTTCCTCGGGTTGGTAGGCTACTACCGAAGGTTTATTCCCGGTTTCACCAAAAAGGCAGCACCTATGCAGGACCTCCTAATAGGCCAGTCCCGGAAGGCCAAGAACCAGAAGCCGCCCTTCAAATGGGAGGAGCTGGAAGAAGAGTCCTTCCGCCAGCTGAAGATGGCCCTCACGGGGGACGAAATCCTGGCGTACCCGGATTATAGCCAGCCCTTTATCCTCTACACCGACGCCAGTAACATCGGGCTAGGAGCCGTACTGTCCCAGATCCAGCAGGGGAAGGAACGAGTAATCGCCTACGCCAGCCGAAAACTGCGACCCACCGAAAGGAACCCCGAGAATTACAGCTCATTTAAGTTAGAGTTCCTGGCCGTAGTATGGGCAGTCACCGAGCGCTTTAAGCATTACCTCGCTTCTTCCCGGTTCACCGTGTACACGGATAACAACCCGTTGACACACCTGGACACGGCAAGACTCGGTGCCCTGGAGCAGAGGTGGATGGCCCGTCTGTCCAACTACGAGTTCACAATCAAATACCGGGCAGGACGCTCCAATACCAACGCGGACGCCCTGTCCAGGATGCCCAACCTGCCGGACGGAGGAGAAGATCCGGAGGGACTGGAAGAAGTTGAACTCCCTGCGTTCCACCGTCATGGGACTATCCAGTATTCCCACCGGGTAAGGAGTAAGCAGGCTGCTACGTTGAACCCCTTACCCCACTACAACTGGGCGGAAACGCAAGACAGCGACCCTGCCGTCCGACTGGTGAAGGAGATGCTGACTCGGCCGGAGGCTCGCCTTGAACCAGATGCTCCGGAGGAAGCCAAACAACTATGGGCAGAGAAGAGTCGACTGTTCCTTTACAAAGGGAAGTTGTGCCGCAGAATGGTTAACTCCCGGACGCATGAATTACTCTGGCAAGTAGTGGTGCCACGAAGAGACGCAGCCATGGTGATGGAGGCATACCACGACGGAGCTGGACACTTCGGGTGGAAGAAGCTGGAGTTCCTGCTGCGCGAGCGGTTCCACTGGGTAGTCATGAGGGGAACCATCGAGAAGTGGTGCAGAGACTGTGGCCCGTGCAACCTGAGAAGGAAGGACCGTGCCAGCCAGAAGACTCCCGTGCAGTCCATCGTCACCCGGCAACCGTTGGAACTGGTAGCCTTGGATCATGTAAAACTGACCCCAAGCAGAAGTGGCTACGTCTACGCGTTAACCATCGTGGATCATTACTCCCGGTTTCTGGTTGTCGTCCCCGTCAAGGACTTAACGGCTCAAACAGCAGCTAGAGCCTTCCAGCAGCACTTTTGCCGTCCACACGGGTACCCGGACCAAGTGCTGACGGACCAGGGACCTGCCTTTGAAGCGGAGGTCTTCCAGGAATTCTGCAATCTGTATGGCTGCCGGAAGATAAGGACGACACCCTACCATCCGCAAACTAATGGACTTTGTGAGAAAATGAACCAGGTGGTAATGGATCTTCTAAAAACGTTGCCCCTGGAAGAACGCAGTCTGTGGCCTGAGAAGTTGCCCGGTCTGGTGGACCTATACAACCACATCCCGGTAGGTTCCACCAACTGTACCCCGGCTTACCTAATGAGGGCAAGACCTGGTAAGTTACCTTTTGACCTGGAAATGGGAGTCCTGACACCCGAGGACACTTCACCAGAAACAGACTGGGACACAGAGAGGCAGCAGCAGTACCGGAGAGTACAGGAGAGCGTGGAGCGAAGTCTCTGTCAGGCTAGGGAAAGACAAGAGAAAACTTACAACCAGTATGCTCCCGCTGTTCCCCTGGTACCCGGAGAGCAGGTCTTGAAGAGGAAGAGACGGCTCCACAAGTTGGACGACCAGTGGGAGAAGGACCCGTACACCGTACTGCCCTCAAGCCACGAGAACCCGAAGGTTTGTACCATCAGTAAAGACGGAGGGGAAACCACAGCCATTGTATCCCGGGACCACCTGAAGAAGTGTCCCGAACAACTGAGGAACCCTGAAGAGGAACAAGAAGACCATCGACCCGCAGAGGAAAGGGAAGATATGGTTAGTACTGTGCTCGGGGACTTCCCTCGGTCTTGGACTCAAGTCAATGGTGCAGTTCTGGTACCCGTACTCACCTTCCTCCAACCAGCATCCCAAGCACCTACGGAGCAACAGGTAGAGCTGGAAGAACAGCCGGTCCAGGAGGCAGAAGACTCCACACAAGCAGAACAGGAGGATCAACCCTCTGCTTATAGTGAGCCTGCCGTACCCCTAGTGAGACAAAGAGCCGGTAGACAGCTGCCCAGTTTACCCTTGACAGCTCCTACACCCTGTAGTTCAGGGCCAGACAGTCAGCTCCGTAGGTCCACTAGGGCCACTAGAGGCCAGTTACCCGCACGCTGGAGGATTTGAAGTGTATAAATTGTTTTATTTATGTTTATCTGTGTATTGTTGCTTGTGTATAATTTTGTGTTTCCAGTTATTTTTAGGAACCCTTGGTGGATTTACCGGGAATCCTTGTACATAGTTGGAGCGTAACCCAGGATGGACTAGAGACTGTTAAGGACTCGGGGTAGGACAGACCCCTACCTGGTTACGTCTCCCTGTTTTGGTGAAATGGACACCTTGGTTTCTTCAAAGACTGCACCCGGTTACGGACATGCCGTGACCACCTTTATGTGTTTCTTATTGTATTGTTATTGTTATATCTTGTTATGTTTTTCTAAAATGTGTTTAGTCCCGGAGTACTAAATTTTACTAGGGGGGAATGTGGCACCCCAGGGGTCTGGTTTCCACAGTAACAAGCAATGTTATGTCTGAGAGCAGGTGGGAGGTCCTTTGGTCAGGGATCCTGTGCATGCCACACCTCCTGCCCAGTCTTGGGAGGGGAAGAACTTCCCCTATATAAACCCGGGGCTGAAGCAGGGTTAGCAGTCAAGGAGAGTAGAGACAAGAAACAGCAGAAGCAATACTACTACGAGTCAGGGGCTGGCAGCTGCAGAGCTCGCCCTGACTGAGAAGCTTTCTTACCGGACCCGGCGTCTGAGGCTGTGGGGACTAACTCTTACCCAGCAGCAGAAGCCGACCGGCAGGGGATTTCAGGTCCTCAGGCCCAGAAACCCGAAGGCACGGTCACACGCGTGGGACCAGCAACGCCATCGTGGAGCGGAAGCCATTAGAAGGCCCCGAGTCACCGGCCATACGGGTGAGCACCACACGGTACACTCAGAGACGTGGGCTACTTATATCCGCTTCTAGCAAGGTAGCCAGAAGAGTACAGTCAGTTTGGGAGGCCTACAACTCCGCCTGGCCAGGGGAGATCCCATCTGCTCAAGGACTGACCAGGCCCCGTTCACTAGCAAGTACTCCGGGAGGGTCTATCGTTGTTACCAGTAAAGACCCTGAATTACACCGCACCGTCTCTGAGTGGTTCCTGCTACCCCCATCATCCACATCTGCTGCCCTGAGGCCATACCCCTCCCGTTGGGGGTTATACCATCTACGCTGCACCATCCATCCACCGGCCTCAGCGGACTGTCCTGCAGCGGCAGCTCCATAGCTGCATTCAACGGGTGGCGTTGTCGTCCTGCATCTACCGCTGTTACATCGCCGCTCAGTTTGACTCCCTGGGCACGGACCGGGTCACCGCCACGAGACTACAACCCTCAAGAGATCCGGCTCCGGGTAAGCTCCCGCATGCGAAACGCAGCGCGACACAGGCCCAGGGGCGCGTCATGGGACTTGTTCTATTAGTCCATCTATACTGACCTCCATCAGGTTGCAAACTGAATATAATTTTTTTCTGCATCTAGCTCTGAAAAAATATTTGGCCTTCTAGCAGTGTGTGGGACTTTCTCTATTAGTCCATCTATACTGAACTCCATCAGGTTGCAAATTAAAAATAATTTTTATCTGCATCTACCTCTGAAAAAATATTTGGGCTTCTAGCTGTGTGTGGGACTTGTTCTATTAGTCCATCTATACTGACCTCCATCAGGTTGCAAACTGAATATAATTGTTGTCTGCATCTAGCTCTGAAAAAATATTTGGCCTTCTAGCAGTGTGTGGGACTTTCTCTATTAGTCCATCCATACTGACCTCCATCAGGTTGCAAATTAAAAATAATTTTTATCTGCATCTAGCTCTGAAAAAATATTTGGCCTTCTAGCAGTGTGTGGGACTTTCTCTATTAGTCCATCTATACTGACCTCCATCAGGTTGCAAATTCAAAATAATTTTTTGTCTGCATCTAGCTCTGAAAAAATATTTGGCCTTCTAGCAGTGTGTGGGACTTTCTCTATTAGTCCATCTATACTGACCTCCATCAGGCTGCAAATTAAAAATAATTTTTATCTGCATCTACCTCTGAAAAAATATTTGGCCTTCTAGCTGTGTGTGGGACGTGTTCTATTAGTCCATTTATACTGACCTCCATCAGGTTGCAAACTGAATATAATTTTTTTCTGCATCTAGCTCTGAAAAAATATTTGGCCTTCTAGCAGTGTATGGGACTTTCTCTATTAGTCCATCTATACTGACCTCCATCAGGTTGCAAATTAAAAATAATTTCTATCTGCATCTAGCTCTGAAAAAATATTTGGCCTTCTAGCAGTGTGTGGGACTTTCTCTATTAGTCCATCTATACTGACCTCCATCAGGTTGCAAACTGAATATATTTTTTTTCTGCATCTACCTCTGAAAAAATATTGGGCTTCTAGCTGTGTGTGTGACATGTTCTATTAATCCATCTATACAGACCTCCATCAGGTTGCAAACTGAATATAATTTTTTTCTGCATCTACCTCTGAAAAAATATTTGGGCTTCTAGCTGTGTGTGGGACTTGTTCTATTAGTCCATCTATACTGACCTCCATCAGGTTGCAAACTGAATATAATTTTTTTCTGCATCTAGCTCTGAAAAAATATTTGTCCTTCTAGCAGTGTGTGGGACTTTCTCTATTAGTCCATCTATACTGACCTCCATCAGGTTGCAAATTAAAAATAATTTTTATCTGCATCTAGCTCTGAAAAAATATTTGGCCTTCTAGCAGTGTGTGGGACTTTCTCTATTAGTCCATCTATACTGACCTCCATCAGGTTGCAAATTAAAAATAATTTTTTGTCTGCATCAAGCTCTGAAAAAATATTTGGCCTTCTAGCAGTGTGTGGGACTTTCTCTATTAGTCCATCTATACTGACCTCCATCAGGTTGCAAATTCAAAATAATTTTTTGTCTGCATCTAGCTCTGAAAAAATATTTGGCCTTCTAGCAGTGTGTGGGACTTTCTCTATTAGTCCATCTATACTGATCTCCATCAGGCTGCAAATTAAAAATAATTTTTATCTGCATCTACCTCTGAAAAAATATTTGGCCTTCTAGCGATGTGTGGGACTTGTTCTATTAGTCCATCTATACTGACCTCCATCAGTTTGCAAACTGAATATAATTTTTTTCTGCATCTAGCTCTGAAAAAATATTTGGCCTTCTAGCAGTGTGTGGGACTTTCTCTATTAGTCCATCTATACTGACCTACATCAGGTTGCAAATTAAAAATCATTTTTTGTCTGCATCTAGCTCAGAAAAAATATTTGGCCTTCTAGCAGTGTGTGTGACTTTCTCTATTAGTCCATCTATACTGACCTCCATCAGGTTGCAAACTGAATATATTTTTTTTCTGCATCTACCTCTGAAAAAATATTGGGCTTCTAGCTGTGTGTGGGACTTGTTCTATTAATCCATCTATACAGACCTCCATCAGGTTGCAAACTGAATATAATTTTTTTCTGCATCTACCTCTGAAAAAATATTTGGGCTTCTAGCTGTGTGTGGGACTTGTTCTATTAGTCCATCTATACTGACCTCCATCAGGTTGCAAATTGAATATAATTTTTTTCTGCATCTAACCCAGCCAATAGTTTTGGCCTAATACCACAGTTTGGCCACTCAGCTCTGCTCGGTTCCCATCCATTGTTTTTTTGTGCAAACAACTCCAGAGTTGTGAATTAGTTAACCACCAAAATGAGTGGAAAAAGGCCTGCTGATGGTGGAAAGGGGAATAGGCGTGTTGAGAAGGGGAAAAAAGGTTGTGTCCGTGGGGTAGGTGTTAAAGCAACAGTAACATCTGCAGAAGAAAGACCATCTTCCAGCCAAACTAAGATGTCTACTTCTTTTAGCGGACAATGTGATAAGATCCCTTTCTTACGGCCACGCCAATCGCTACAAATTCCAGATGAGGCACAAAAACAGCAGGTGCTTCAACGGATATCAAGTGCTCCTTTAAGTGGGCTCTCCTCCACATCAACTTCAACATCACAAATACTCCAGTCCTCAAAGGTGTCACCCAAATCGCACTTGCTTCCTCACAGCTCCCAAATCTCCAGCTGCCCGTCTGAGTATGAGGTAGAACAGATGGTTGAGTCTGCAGAGCTGTTTACTCATACTATAGCCTGGGAATCAGAGGTCGACTCCAGCGCTTCTGTGAATCCAGACGAGGAAATGATCTGCACTGATGCCCAGAATCTTTATGAGTCGGATCCAGGACCAGACGCAGAAGGTTCTGACCATAATGTAGACCCTCATTCCCAAACTGTAACTCCTGTTGGTGGAGACAATGAGGAAGACGATGATGAGACTCAAATACCTGATTGGAGCGACAACTTTAGTTTTTTGTCAGGGCAGGAACAGGTTGGCTCTGAGGACGACGGGTGTGAAAACGCACAGGGTGATGATGATGAGGTTGGAGATCCCACTTACTGTCAACCCACAGTCAGCCAAGAGATGAGGTCAGCAGAGGAGGTGGAGGAAGATGCTAGTGACGACGAGGTCAGGTTTCGCCTTCCTGGACAGAGACGTAGTACTGGAAGCACGTCAACAACTGCATCCTCAAACACAACTCTGCCTCTCACCACAAGTCGTGGTGGCTCTTCAGGTCGCATGGGTGCTAAGCCTTGCATAGCCTGGGCATTTTTTCAGATCGATAAAGATGACCCAACTCGTGTTATCTGTAACATTTGTCAGCAAAAGCTAAGTAGAGGCCAAAAAATACATAGTTTGAGTGCTTCATGCATGAACCGGCACATGGACATGAAGCATAAGTTGCAGTGGGAAGCTCAGTGTGCTACAATGCGGCCTAGCCGGCCGGGCCAACCACCGTCTGCCATATCTTGTGCATCCGCGGCCTCTTCATCCTCTGTGACTGGGGGGACAGCAGTCACACCTGTTTTGGGGCGCAGACCTGCCACCTCTTTACCCGCAACAGCCAGTGTGATTGGCAGGTCATCATTTTCTTTGGAGGTGGTAACACCAGCTGGTGTTGAGCGCTGTCCGACATCGATAGCACCACCTTTGGATCAAGGCAACCTAACATGTCCGCCTGCATCTTCCTCACAGACCGGCAGTTTGCCGGGGACACCCTTATCAACCCCGTCTAAGCACAATAGCCAGCCCTCGGTCCCTCAGATGTGGACAAGTAAAAGACCATTTCCTCCTAGCCATGAGAAAGCTAAGAGGTTGAATTTCACCATCTGCAAGCTCTTGGCTACAGAAATGCTGCCTTTCCGCCTGGTGGACACAGAGGATTTTCGAGACCTTATGTCCGTCGCAGTGCCCAAGTACCAGATGCCCAGTCGGCACTACTTCTCAAAGAAAGGTGTGCCTGCGCTCCACCAGCATGTCGCACACAACATCACCGCTTCTTTGAGAAACTCTGTGTGTGACAGGGTGCATTTCACCACAGACACTTGGACGAGTAGGCATGGACAGGGGCGTTACATGTCGCTGACTGGGCACTGGGTAACTATGGTGACAGCAGGACAAGGGGCTGCTGTCCAAGTCTTGTCGTCCCCACGAGTTGTGCGTCAATCCTCTTTATGTCAAAGTTCCTCCACTGCTTCTGCCTCCTCAACCTCCTCTCGGTCTTCCACCTGCACCCAAAGCCTGTCTGGTCATGCCACAAGCTTTCTAACTGTGCAGAAGGGATCCTGCACACCTCCTTACTATGCTGGCAGTAGGGCTCAACGTCATCAGGCGGTTTTTACTTTGAAATGTCTGGGAAATGTGAGTCACACAGCTGAGGAGTTGTGGTCAGCTCTGGAGAACCAATTTCATGAATGGTTGTCTCCACTGGACCTGAAACCAGGGAAGGCCGTGTGCGACAATGCTGCAAACCTGGGTGCGGCCCTTCGCCGGGGCAATGTCACACACATGCCTTGTATGGCTCACGTGTTGAACCTGGTTGTCCAGCAATTTTTAGCCCACTATCCCAGACTAGATGGCCTTCTGCAGAGGGCACGGTCGCTGTGTGCTCACTTCCGCCATTCGCATCCTGCAGCTCAGCGACTTACATCTCTACAGAAGTCGTTGGGCCTGCCACTTCACCGGCTAAAATGCGATGTGCCTACCTGGTGGAATTCAACTCTGTACATGTTGCAGCGACTGTGGCAGCACCGACAAGCCCTGGTGCAATACGTTCTGACGTATAGCCTGGGCCAACGAGATCCAGAGGTGGGGCAAATCACGCTGGAGGAGTGGTCTCAGATCAGGGACCTATGCACCCTTCTGCACAGTTTTGAAATGGCGACGAAGATGTTTAGTGCTGACGATGCCATTATCAGCATGACTATTCCGGTGATTTACATGCTGGAGCACATGTTAAACAGAATTCGGAGTCAGGTGGTGGCACAAGAGGAGGTGGAGGAAGTAGAGGAAGAGGAGTTGTATGCGGAAGGGCTAACATCTGCAAGGTCCAGACGGTCGGCAGCACCAAGGCGGCAGGCATGTGAGGGTGGGGGAGATGGTTTTACCAGGGCGCATGGTAGCAGCCAAACTAGTGAGGAAGGTGCAGGAGCCCAGGAAGAAGTGGAGGACGAACTGATGGAAGACTCATCAGATGAGGGAGACCTTGATCAGATTTCTGTTGTGCGAGGTTGGGGGGAGAGGACAGAGGAAAGAAGCATGATTGTTAGCTTGCCACCAACACAACAGGGACTTGGTGCTCCTGGATGCGCAACACACATGAGTGCCTTCTTGCTGCACTACCTGCAACATGACCCTCGAATTGTGAGAATTAGAAATAATTCTGACTACTGGGTTGCCACACTGTTAGATCCCCGGTACAAAAGTAAATTTGCAGAAATTATTCCTGCCATAGAAAGGGATGCACGCATGCAGGAGTATCAGCAGAGACTGTTGCAGAATCTTACATGTGCTTTTCCACAAAACACCAGTGGTGCACGTAGTGAATCTCACAGTTCCAACTTGCCAACCGTGGGACCGTCAAGTGTTCAGCACTCAAACCGTAACAGAACCACAGTATCTGCTGGTAACATCAATTTTGCGGAATCATTTCACCACTTTTTTAGCCCATCCTTTGCAAGGCCACAGGAGACAAGAAGTCTGACACATAGTCAACGCCTAGAGACGATGGTACAGGAGTTTCTCCAAGAAAACATTGAAGCCATGACTGTGTCACTGGACCCTTGCTCTTTTTGGGCTTCCAATCTGGATAAATGGCCGGAGCTAGCCACTTACGCCTTGGAGATCTTGTCATGCCCCGCAGCCAGCCATCTGTCTGAACGTGTGTTCAGCACTGCTGGTGGTGTGCTGACAGATAAGCGCACGCGGCTCTCCACTGATAATGTAGACAGACTCACGTTCATAAAGATGAACAAATCATGGATCCGAAACGACTTTTCTACCCCTGTGTCATCCTGGGGAGAGTAAAAGCTTGATGATTGGTTAAAATCACCCTACCAACCGTTTTAAGCTTTCAAATTACTAATCATGTTTATCTGTATCTTGGCTGGAAAATAATTTGGGCTTTGTAGCAGTGTGCAGCACTGATTCTATTAGGCCATCTATAATAAGCTCCACCAGATTTAAAATTACTAATCATGTTTATCTGTATCTTGACTGGAAAATAATTTGGGCTTTGTAGCAGTGTGCAGCACTGATCCTATTAGGCCATCTATACTAAGCTCCACCAGATTTAAAATTAATAATAATTTTTAGCTGCATCTAGCCCGGAAAATAATTTTGGGGCTCCGAGATGCGCAAGACATATAAGTGCCTTCTTGCTGCACTACCTGCAACATGACCCTCATATTGTCAGAATTCGAAGTAATCATGACTACTGGGTTGCCACACTCTTAGATCCCCCAAACTTTTCGATCAACCTTTTCATTTTAATAAAGACCAAAAAAATGGTCATTTTTGAAATTATAAGCATTAGCAGGTTATTAGAAACTGAAATCAAACAGTTTTCAACTCAAAACTTTATTCTAGGTGATGTTACATTTTCACATAGGACCCCTTGTTCGAAAGGAGCTTCTGAACTCTCTCGTCCATTGAATTTGTCAGGTTTTGGATGGTTTCTGCTTCAATTGTTTTGCATGAGGACAGAATACCCTCCCAGAGCTGTTGCTTAGATGTGAACTGCCTCCCGCCATCATAGACACTCCTTTTGATGATGCTCCAGAGGTTCTGAATGGGGTAGAGGTCAGGGGAGCATGGGGGTCACACCATAAGTTTGTCCCCTTTTATGCCCATATCAGCCAGAGATGCAGATGTTTTATGTGCAGCATGAGATGGTGCATTATCATGCAAAAAAATGATCTTGCTGTGAAATACACGGTTCTTCTTCTTGAACCATGGCAGGAAGTGCTGTTTGAGAAACTCCACATACATTATGGAGTTCATCTTTAGCGCCTTCAGGGATCCTAAAGGGGCCGACAATCTCTCTCCCCATGATTCCAGCCCAAAACATTACTCCACCTCCTCCTTGTTGGCGCTGTAGCCGTGTTTGCGTGGGGTGTCCATCAACCAGCCATCCTCCACTCCATCCATCTGGACCATCGAGCGCTGCACGGCACTCATCCATGAACAAAACAGTTTTGAAATCAGTCTTCATGAAATGTTTGGCCCACTGGAGCCGTTTCTGCTTGTGTGAAGTGGATAGAGGAGGTCGACAGGATGGCGTATGCACAGCTGCAAACCTCTGAAGGACACTGCATCTTGTTGTTCGGGGGACGTTGGAGGCACCAGCAGCTTCAAAAACTTGTCTGCTGCTATGACAAGGCTTTTTTGCCGCTGCTCTTTTAACCTGACGTAATTGCCTGTAGGAAAGAGTCCTCAATTTGCCCTTATCAGCACGCACACGTGTGTACTGTGAATCAGCTACATACTTCTTGATTGCCAAGACACTTCATCCTGATCATCGCACAATGTTGATTGTAGTCATGCCTTGACCTAAACACTCCACAATTTGTTGCTTCTCAGCAGCCGACACATCCTTTTTCTTTCCCATTTTGGCAGAAAATGTAGGCTGCTTAATAATGTGAGACAGCCTTCTTAAGTAGTCTTGCCTTTCATTGGACACACCTGCCAAACTAATTAGCACAGGTGTCTGCAATTGCTTACAGTGATATAAAGAGCCCTGACACACATCACCATCAATGAGTTTAACTGACAAACAAACAAATTCTTCCCTTATCGCTCCTAAACACTTTTTGCATAATAATTTGGAACACAGTGTACATGCGCTTTTCCACAAAACACCAGTGGTTCACGTAGTGAATCTTACAGTTCTAACTTGCCAACCGTGGTCTATATGGAGTTGTTCAATAAAGGGCCCAAAATTAAGATAACATAGATGGGAGAGGTCTCTATGAATAGGAATTCCTAAGTATTTGATACCCTGTGAGGGCCAGGCAAAGGGAAAGTTGGACTGGATGGAATCCTATATGGATTTGGGGAGGGAGACATCGAGGGCCTCAGACTTCGCTGCATTGATTTTAAAATTTGACCATGTAACAAAGTGATCTATTTCAGCCATAACAGCATGGATGGATATATGTGATTGAGTGATATATACTAGGACATCATCAGCAAATAGAGAGCACTTGTACTCGGTGCCTCCCACCTCAATCCACCTAATATTGGGGTTATGGCGAATTGATGAGAGCAGGTGCTCCGTCACTAGGATGTATAAGAGAGGGTACAGAGGACATCCCTGCCTTGTCCCATTGGTGATTGTGAAAGGTGATGAAAATGTTCTGATGCACCCCCGGGGCCTTGGGACACCCGGAGCCGGACCCTTTTTGGTGGATGCTGGAGGTTGTAGTCTTCGTGGCGGCGACCCGGTTCCGTGGCTCAGGGTGGTCAAACCAGTGGCGGAACAATTTATGTGGTTTTGATGTTTAAATGTCCGACTACGCCACCCGTGGATTGCGGTCAGAGTGAACCGCCGCTGCAGGGCAGACCGCTGAGGCTGGTGTTGTGGGTGCAGCAGAGCGTAGCATAACTCCCCACGGAAGGAGTATAGCCTCAGGGCAGTGTATGCGGAGGATGGGGGTGATGGTGCAGGGCAGCAGCAGTAACGACACGGAGTCAGTGATGCAGTCCAGGGCCTTTACTCACAGTTCTTATTATCCAGACCACGTCTGCAGGTAACGGCTGCCCACGCCGTACTGTGCTCACCAGGTGAGGGGCTCAGACAACTCCCAGATAACTTTGGAGCGCTTCACAGGACCCCCTTTGTGTGTCCTTTGTCTGGCCTTTCTTACCAACCCTTCTGTCTGGCTGCCTTGGGCCTCCTCTTGGTAAACTTGGCGCCAGTTTCCCTGACCCTATGTGGTGCCTTCCTAGCGGGTGTAGCGAGGGGCTGCGCCACATAAAATGTCACAGCCTCCGGTTTCTAGCTGAGGGTCGTTTCCTGCCTCCACTAGTTTCGGGGACCGGTCTCCCCCTTTGGCCTGACCCCTCCACGCAGGTAGATTCGGGCGTGCGGTGGCGACTCGCCCGTCCGCACCCCTGGGATCCCTTCATTCCTCGTTCCTGGAGCCTTCTCCGCTCCTCTTCCTTCCTTCTCCCTCTTCCAGGCCTGGGCCTCTGTTACTAGGTCCGCCTCCGGAGCAGAGCTCATGCAGAGCCCCTGCTCCCTGCCACTTCTGCTCAGACTTCTCTGCACTGAACTAAGATGGTGCCCACCTTTTATACTCCCTTCTCAATGCACCCAGGAACTGCTTCCTCCCTGCTCCTGCACTACAGGGTTCCCCTTCCTCAGTGTTCCCTCCCCCCACTCCAGCCAGGGACAGGGACTGTCGTGCCCATCTCAGAGGCATATTGGTCGCCCTGCCCCACGGCAATGTGGTGTAATGCATGCAGGTGTCGGGTCCTGATCCACACTCCATCCTTACCTGAGAGTGAGATATCACACCTCTGGGTGAGGTGCAATACCTCTGTAGCAACCGAGCCCTCAGGGTGCTACAGTTCCATTTATCTTCAGCCTAGGTGACGTATTGTGATAGAGGGCCGTGATTTTGGCTATAAAAGGGTCCCCTAGACCCCTACCCCAAGCTTTTTTAGAGAATCATATATGGCGTGCCAGGAGACTCTATGGAATGCTTTCTCAGCATCCAACGAGAGTATCTAATTACAAATTTTTAACTGCATCTAGCCCAGGAAATACTTTGTGCCTAGTAGCAGTGTCTGCTAGTCAGCGGATTATCCCGGCTGTTAAGCAAGCTACACCACCTGTAGTTTGGACACTTAATTTTTTCAAAGGAAATGCTTCGGGACCACGGGATACTCAGTGAAGAGCATCAGGAGGCACCCCAAGGCATAGGAGCTGGGACTAGTAGTAGGATGCCTTGCGGTGGACAGCCGAGCTCGATCCTTATAAAAGCTTTTTAACTGCAGCAGCTTTAGTGGGCGCTACTGGAGCTGGAATTACGCGCCTGCTGGCATGAGACTTGCCCTCCAACAGATCCTTGTAAATGGATTTAAAGTGTATTCATTCAAATTAGAGAGACAATTTAAATTAAAAAGCTTAGAGCTGCCTCCACCACAGGGGGGCTCGCTCGACCCACCAGCGGACAGGCACCAGTATTGGGAGAGGGGGGCTGGCCGTCAGGGTTCACCGCGGCTCTGGCACAAACCCGGCGACACGGAGGTGGCACGGGCAGGAGCGGACTGAACGTGTCGGCTTCTCACTTTTTGGATTTTAGAAGGGCATGACATGCCTATATCTGTGTCTCCCCCTCCTTTTACTCCTCCACCTCTTTTCTTTTCGCATGAATATATGTACTTGTCACTTTTCCATGTGTTAGTTGTGTCTTCTGAGCAGTTTGTCAGCTTTTGGACACCTTTGAAGGTGTTTTCTATGTGTTTCTATGTGTTTTTGTTTGCCTGCCATTGGTTTTAACGGTGTTCGAAGGTGTTCGACGAACAGTTCGACGAACAGTTCAGCGAACACACGGGTGTTCGACGAACCGAAACGAACTCGAACACTACGGGGGTGGCTCAACACTACTCGCCACCAACACAACAGGGACTTGGTGCTCCTGGATGCGCAAGACACATAAGTGCCTTCTTGCTGCACTACCAGCAAGATGACCCTCGAATTGTGAGAATTAGAAATAATCCTGACTACTGGGTTGCCACACTCTTAGATCCCCGGTGCAAAAGTAAATTTGCAGAAATTATTCCTGCCATAGAAAGAGATGCACGCATGCAGGAGTATCAGCAGAGACTGTTGCAGAATCTTACATGTGCTTTTCCACAAAACACTAGTGGTGCACGTACTGAATCTCACAGTTCCAACTTGCCAACCGTGGGACCGTCAAGTGTTCAGCACTCAAAACGTAACAGAAACACAGTATCTGCTGGTAACATCAATTTTGCGGAATCATTTCACCACTTTTTTAGCCCATCCTTTGCAAGGCCACAGGAGACAAGAAGTCTGACACATAGTCAACGCCTAGAGACGATAGTACAGGAGTATCTCCAAGTAAACATTGAAGCCATGACTGTGTCACTGGACCCTTGATCTTTTTGGGCTTCCAATCTGGATAAATGGCCGGAGCTCGCCACTTACGCCTTGGAGATCTTGTCATGCCCCGCAGCCAGCGTTCTGTCTGAACGTGTGTTCAGCGCTGCTGGTGGTGTGCTGACAGATAAGCGCACGCGGCTCTCCACTGATAATGTAGACAGACTCACGTTCATAAAGATGAACAAATCATGGATCCGAAATGACTTTTCTACCTCTGTGTCTTCCTGGGGAGAGTAAAAGCTTGATGATTTGTTAAAATCACCTCACCAACCGTTTTAAGCTTTCAAATTACTAATCATGTTTATCTGTATCTTGCCTGGAAAATAATTTGGGCCTTCTAGCAGTGTGCAGTACTGATTCTATTAGGCCATCTATACTAAACTCCACCAGATTTAAAATTACTAATCATCTTTATCTGTATCTTGGCTGGAAAATAATTTGGGCCTTGTAGCAGTGTGCAGTACTGATTCTATCTATTAGGCCATCTATACTAAACTCCACCAGATTTAAAATTACTAATCATGTTTATCTGTATCTTGGCTGGAAAATAATTTGGGCCTTGTAGCAGTTTGCAGTACTGATTCTATTAGGCCATCTATACTAAGCTCCACCAGCTTTCAAATTAATAATAATTTTTAGCTGTGTTTAGCCCGGAAAATAATTTTGGGGCTCCTAGATGCGCAAGACACATGAGTGCCTTCTTGCTGCACTACCTGCAACATGACCCTCAGATAGTCAGAATTTGAAATAATCCTGACTACTGGGTTGCCACACTCTAAGATCCCCCACACTCTTCGATCAACCTTTCATTTTAATAAAGAACAAAAATTTTTTTGAAATTATAGGCATTAGCAGGTTATTAGAAACTGAAATCAAACAGTTTTCAACTCAAAACTTTATTCTAGGTGATGTTACATTTGCACATAGGACCCCTTGTTCGAAAGGAGCTTCTGAACTCTCTCGTCCATTGAATTTGTCAGGTTTTGGATGGTTTCTGCTTCAATTGTTGAGCATGAGGACAGAATACCCTCCCAGAGCTGTTGCTTAGATGTGAACTGCCTCCCGCCATCATAGACACTCCTTTTGATGATGCTCCAGAGGTTCTGAATGGGGTTGAGGTCAGGGGAGCATGGGGGTCACACCATAAGTTTGTCCCCTTTTATGCCCATATCAGCCAGAGATGCAGATGTGTTATGTGCAGCATGAGACGGTGCATTATCATGCATGAAAATGATCTTGCTGCGGAATACAAGGTTCTTCTTCTTGAACCATGGCAGGAAGTGCTGTTTGAGAAACTCCACATACATTATGGAGTTCATCTTTACCCCTTCAGGGATCCTAAAGGGGCCGACAATCTCTCTCCCCATGATTCTAGCCCAAAACATTACTCCACCTCCTCCTTGTTGGCGCCGTAGCCATGTTTGCATGGGGTGTCCATCTACCAGCCATCCTCCACTCCATCCATGTGGACCATCAAGCGTTGCACAGCACTCATCGGTGAACAAAACAGTTTTGAAGTCAGTCTTCATGTATTGTTTGGCCCACTAGAGCCGTTTATGCTTGTGTACAGGGGATAGAGGAGGTCGACAGGATGGATTACGCACAGCTGCAAACCTCTGAAGGACCCTGCATCTTGTTGTTCGGGGGACGTTGGAGGCACCAGCAGCTTCAAAAACTTGTCTGCTGCTATGACAAGGCTTTTTTGCCGCTGCTCTTTTAACCTGACGTAATTGCCTGTAGGAAAGAGTCCTCAATTTTCCCTTATCAGCACGCACACGTGTGTACTGTGAATCAGCTACATACTTCTTGATTGTGCAATGATCAGGATGAAGTGTCTTGGCAATGTTGATTGTAGTCATGCCCTGACCTAAACACTCCACAATTTGTTGCTTCTCAGCAGCCGACACATCCATTTTCTTTCCCATTTTGGCAGAAAATGTAGGCTGCTTAATAATGTGGGACAGCCTTCTTAAGTAGTCTTGACTTTCATTGGACACACCTGCCAAACTAATTAGCACAGGTGTCTGCAATTGCTTACAGTGATATAAAGAGCCCTGACACACATCACCATCAATGAGTTTAACTGACAAACAAAAAAAATCTTACCTTATCACTCCAAAACACTTTTTGCATAATAATTTGGAACACAGTGTACATGTGCTTTTCCACAAAACACCAGTGGTTCACGTAGTGAATCTTACAGTTCTAACTTGCCAACCGTGGTCTGTATGGAGTTGTTCAATAAAGAGCCCAAAATTAAGATAACATAGACGGGAGAGGTCTCTATGAATACAAATTCCTAAGTATTTGATACCCTGTGAGGGCCAGGCAAAGGGAAAGTTGGACTGGATGGAATCCTGTATGGATTTGGGGAGGGAGACATCGAGGGCCTCAGACTTCGCTGCATTGATTTTAAAATTTAACCATGTAACAAAGTGATCTATTTCAGCCATAACAGCAGGGATGGATATATGTGATTGAGTGATATATACTAGGACATCATCAGCAAATGCAGAGCACTTGTACTCGGTGCCTCCCACCTCAATCCACCTGATATTGGGGTTATGGCGAATTGATGAGAGCAGGTGCTCCATCACTAGGATGTATAAGAGAGGGGACAGAGGACATCCCTGCCTTGTCCCATTGGTGATTATGAAAGGTGATGAAAATGTTCCATTTATCTTCAGCCCAGGTGACGTATTGCGATACAGGGCCGTGATTTTGCCTATAAAAGGGTCCCCTAGACCCCTACCTCAAGCTTTTTAAGAGAATAATATATGGCGTGCCAGGAGACTCTATGGAATGCTTTCTCAGCATCCAACGAGAGTATCTAATTACAAATTTTTAACTGCATCTAGCTCAGGAAATACTTTGTGCCTAGTAGCAGTGTCTGCTAGTCAGCAGATTATCCCAGCTGTTAAGCAAGCTACACCACCTGTAGTTTGGACACTTAATTTTTTCAAAGGAAATGGTTCGGGCCCCCGGGACACTCAGTGAAGAGCATCGGGGAGGCACCCCAAGGCACAGGGGCTGGGACTGGCGGTAGGACGCCTTGCGGTGGACCGTCAAGCTCAATCCTTATAAAAGCTTTTTAACTGCAGCAGCTTTAGTGGACGCTACTGGAGCTTGAATTACCGCGGCTGCTGGCATGAGACTTGCCCTCCAATAGATCCTTGTAAAAGGATTTAAAGTGTACTCATTCAAATTAGAGAGACAATTTAAATTAAAAAGATTAGACCTGCCTCCACCGCAAGGGGGCTCGCTCGACCCACCAGCGGACAGGCACCAGTATTGGGAGAGGGGGGCTGGCCATCAGGGTCCACCGCAGCTCTGGCACAAACCCGGCGACACGGAGGTCGCACGGGCAGGAACGGACTGGCCGTGTCTGCTTCGCACTTTTTTGGTTTTAGAAGGGCATGACATGCCTATATCTGTGTCTCCCCCTCCTTTTACTCCTCCACCTCTTTTCTTTTCACATGACTATATGTACTTGTCACTTTTCCATGTGTTAGTTGTGTCTTCTGAGCAGTTTGTCAGCTTTTGGACACCTTTGAAGGTGTTTTCTATGTGTTTCTATGTGTTTTTGTTTGCCTGCCATTGGTTTTAACGGTGTTCGAAGGTGTTCGACGAACAGTTCGACGAACAGTTCGGCGAACATACGGGTGTTCGACGAACCGAACCGAACTCGAACACTACGGGGATGGCTCAACACTAGTCTCTACTGACCTATTTCCCTGCTGAAGGTGACGTAGCCTAGACTCAGCCAAGGAAACTTAGTGAGGGTCATCATAGATGAGGGCCAGAGCCCTAAAAAATCTCCTCCACAGACTGGAGACAAACCGAGTCCTGCGGTAAGGAAAATGCCCATGACTGAGGATCTCTCTACAATAGAGAAATCACAATACCAACCCGTTGCTCCTCATTTCCGGAGGAGTAAGGACGAACTTTAAAATACAATTTGCAAGCCTCCTTAAATACAAAAAATGTTTCCCTACCTCCTGAAAACCTGTCCGGGGGGGCAACATTGGATTCAGGCTCCACAGGCCTACCTGCAGAGATCCCCACATGGGCAACCTGTAACCGCTGATGTTGAACCTCACAGTGGAGGTCATTCACCTCCAGAGACAGACAGCGGAACTGCTCTGCGAGCTCTGCAACTGAACCCATACCAAGGGAGAAAAGAAAAAAAAAAGGTCGACATCAAAAAATACACAGAGAAAAAATAAATTAAGTATCAGTTTTTTTTTCCTTTTCAAAATGTGCTCGGTATGCAATAATGTCACACAAGGTGTGGGAAAGACTTAGTGCAACACAAAGGGAAGAGGGAAAGGTAGCCCAGACTCAAGGGAAAGGGGGGAAGTGGAGACCTCCTAGGTTGATCTAGTGTCACCCTCTCTCCCCTAACATCCCTGCATCGGCTTTTCACCAATTGCCGCATGTGTGCCTCATCCTGTCTTTCCCTGGCGTATGGCTAAGGCTAGGGAAGGGAGGAGATGAGCACTAGTCGATCTCCACTAAACACTATAGACAACAAGGGTGAACAAACAGGGGGAAATTGCTTAGCTTAGCTTTAGACGACTCCAGACAAATGTGCACACATCCTCAAGCTCCAGAGAGGATGAAGTACTGCTCTTGCTAAAGCCTTCACCAGTAGTAATGAATATTGTCGGCACCTCCCTCTGAAACAGCAGGTATTTATACACCCAGGCCAGGGTGTTAATTAGCCAGAAGGAGGTAGCTGCTGGGTTCTAGATACAGCCTCTAAGAATATGTCTGTAATACCAAATGCAGAGATCTCCTGCAACCAACTGCAGGGTCACTGTCTGTCACTTCTGACACACCCGTGACATTAGGTATCTTAATAGCACAGTTGAAAGAGCAATAGCAACAGGATTCACGGGACTGAGTAAGGAACTGGTACTTAGATTCTAGCAAGCGGGCAGGTGATGTAGGAAGAATAATTATCCAGCTAGATGGTGCAAAGTCTAGAGGAAGAGGGAACTTATGTTTTTCTTTAAACTATAAATGTATTGATGTGGAAAAAAACTTTGAAAATGAGGTTTCTTCATTTTAATTTGGTATCCTACAGAAAGCTCATTGCAGTATTATGTGCAGTGCAATTATTTGTATGGAAAGACGACTAGTCCTGTATTTTTTTTAATCTATGCTTAACAAACTTTGCATATGTAAAAAATTCTACAGGGTGGGCCATTTATATGGATACACTTAAATTAAATGGGAATGGTTGGTGATATCAACTTCCTGTTTGTGGCACATTAGTATATGGGAGGGGGGAAACTTTTCCAGATGGATGGTGACCATGGTGGCCATTTTGAAGTCGGCCATTTTGGATCCAACTTTATTTTTTTCAATGGGAAGAGGGTCATGTGACACATCAAACATATTGAGAATGTCATAAGAAAAACAATGATGTGCTTGGTTTTAACATAACTTTATTCTTTTATGAGTTCTTTACAAGTTTATGACCACTTATAAAATGTGTTCAAAGTGCTGCCCATTGTGTTGGATTGTTAATGCAACCCTTTTCTCCCACTCTTGACACAGTGATAGCAACACTGTAGAAGAAATGCCAGCACAGGCTTCCAGTATCCGTTGTTTCAGATGCTGCACATCTCTTTTTCGTTGCAGAGATATTAGCAATCAAGGTATTTGGCCCCTATTGAGTTAACTTTAGTTAAAGATATTGTCCACTACTAGGACTACCCCTTACTCATACCCCACGCTTGACCACGATAAAATAAAAAAAGCTTATACTCACCTCCCGTGCTGGTGTCGCTTCCTGGGTGTCGGCATTCACTCTCCACGGGGGTCTCGTGTGGTGTTGTGACACGTGACGCCGGTTCCCAATCACCACTGGTGTCACTGTCTCCACCTTCTGTCGAATTGAACAGGGAGAGAAAGTCCAGGCTGTAGCCGATCTCTGACTTCCTCTCCATGTTCATGTAAGAGGGAAGACCGGGGTGTAAGTATTTTCAGAACAAGGGATCCGGAACTGCCAGGGCCGTACCTCTGGTTGCAGGGGGAGGACAGACTTCCAGCACAGGAGTCAGGTGACACGGAAGCTGGGGGCGTGTCCAGAGTGAGAGCTGGGAGGTCAGGTGGCTGGAAAACTGGTGGCGTGGCTAGAGAGAGGGATAGACGAGGACTTTTGCGTGGGAAAGCGAGAGCAGAGTCCCGCTCAGGAGAGCAATGTGAGAGTGTCCAGGCTCCTGGCTCCAGTACTGGGAGCAAGAGCCGAATGCAGTGAACCGGAGGAGTCAAGCCGATTAGAGGGAGAAGAGACACAGGGTCTGTGGAGCCGAGCACGTGAGGTGCCGTGTTATGGACTAGGGGCTCAGGGGGTAAAACCGGAGACCTCCCACTGCCGCCAGAAGGCGGAGCATTGTTTGGGCGGGGAAGCCTGTAGAAATTAACACCGGCATCAGCTGGCAACTGCCTTGTGGAGGAAAAGAGTCAGCTAAGTGTAAAAACTGTCGATTGTGACCGGTTCGACTCTGCTATATCTAGTTAAACTGTGAACTGTCAGTTAAAGACTTTTACCTGCTTCTTCCCTTGTTTTCCCCTATATTTTCCCCTGTTACTCCCTGCATGGAGATTGATCCTGTTATTATAAACTTCCCCTGTTTATTAACCCTGTATTGGCTGCTCTGTGCTTCTGTGTTGCTGCATCTAAAGTACCCGTGTTACATTTGGAGTAGTTGGCAGGATGCAGTCGTTAGATACAGACACTGCAGAGCAGTCCATCCTGGGAGCCCCTAAATCTAGCTTGCCGCTGGGGGGCCATGCTCAGCAATCTCCCAATGTTCACCGGGGACAATATGATGCTGTGGGACTGGATTGAGAGAGTTAGGAGTATGTTACGTATGCATCCGATGACCCCAGCTATGCAAGCCGAAATAGCCTTACTGGTCCTGGACGGCGAGGCCCGACAATCCGTGAGGTACCGCCCTCCCCATGACCGGGATACTGTAGAAAAAGTGGTGCGGATACTGGAGGAGATGCATGGGGATCCCACCAATGTAGGAGAGCTGAGGATACGGCTGTTTCACCAAGTGCAGCAGGAGGGGGAGACTGTGACGCAGTATGTTAATGCCTTACAGAGGGTGCATGCCTATATCACTAGAAAAGACGACATGGGGAATTTGGGAATGGGCCCCCCTGACATGATCTTAAGGGACCAGTTTGTGGCAGGCCTCAGGGATGTGCAGCTGAAGCAGGCCTTGCGGGAGCGCCTGCGCGCCAACCCACTTATGACTTTTCTAGAAGTGGGGGCGGAGGCACGTGTGAGAGAGCAGGAGATGGGGGTGACGGCCCTGGCAGGGATGGTCCGGAGTAACAAGGTACCCACCCCGCCTGCAGCTTAACCGGAATGGGCTTGAGAGATGCGAAAGGAGATACAGGAGATGTAGGATGAATGCAGCAGGTTGAGGAAATACTGGAGCGGTACCAGGAAGTCTTTGCTCGCCATGAGGATGATTTTGGTTGCACAGAAGCCATTACCCACGAGATTCCCACGGGGAGCGCTGCCCCAGGGCAGGAGAGATACCGGCAAATACCTCCCCAGATGTATAAAGAGGTTAAGGAGATGCTAGCCCATATGTTACAGAATGGTGTGATATGGGATAGTCAGAGTCCGTGGGCAGCCCTGATTGTCCTGGTGTAGAAGAAAGATGGGACCCTACGGTTCTGTGTGGATTATAGATGACGGAATGCCTGTACAGTAAGGGACTCTTACCCACTACCCCAAATCGAAGAGTCCCTGTCGGCCTTAGGGAAGGCAAGATACTTCTCCTCCTTGGATCTGGCAAGTGGGTACTGGCAGGTGCCCGTGGCTGAACATGACCGTGCAAAGACGGTGTTCATATTACCCATGAGACTATTCGAATTCAATCGGATGCCCTTCGACCTGACTAACGCCCCCACGAAGTTCCAGCGTGTGATGGAGAGGTGCCTGGACGATTTGAACTTCGAGGCGACACTGATTTACCTTGACGACATAATTGTCTATGCCGTCACCTTTGAGGAGCACCTGGAGCAAGTAGAGTCGCCTACAGAGTCATGGCCTAAAGGTGAAGCCCCAGAAGTGCCACCTGTGCCGCAAACAGATCAAATATCTCGGTCATACTGTGTCCGGTGAAGGAGTCAGGCGCACCCAGGAAAAGGTGGCCGCCATACAGGTGTGGCCTACTGCGAAGACAGTGCAGGACGTTCGGGCCTTCCTGGGACTTGCCGGGTACTACCGAAGATTCGTGAAGAACTTTACCCGCATAGCTAACCCATTGCTGGAGCTACTTAAGGGAGTGCCGGCGGGCTCCAAGAATCAGGCGATTCGGTGGGTAAGCAGCCAGGAAGAGGCCTTCCATGCCCTAAAAATGGCCCTGACCAAGGCCCCAATACTAGCCTATGTGGATTTCTCTCAACCATTCATACTCCACACTGATGGGAGCCTACATGGTCTGGGAGCCGTGTTATCCCAAGTACAGGAGGGGAAAGAGCGCGTGATTGCGTACGCCAGCCGTTCCCTTCACGACTCCGAGAGGAACCCAGATAATAATAGCTCTTTCAAATTAGAATTGCTGGCTCTGGTTTGGGCAATGACCGAGAAGTTTGCAGAGTATTTGTTCGGGTCCGAAGTACTGGTGAGAACAGATAACAACCCGCTGGCCCACCTCGAGAAAGCGAAATTGGGGGCCCTGGAGCAGCGGTGGGTGGCTCGCATGGCCAGGTACCAGTATAAGATCGCCTACTGGCCTAAGGCAGAGAATACTCACGCCGACGCCCTCTCCAGAGTGACATATGAATGGCCTGATCATGACTGCGATAAAGATTTGGAGGCGGATGAGACCCCTAGATTCCGAAGTTTCGTGGGACCACTGGCCACGGCGCAGGGACAGATCGGAGAGACGTCGGAAGAACAAGTGCTAGGGCGGCCAAGAGATGACTGGATCTGACTTCAACAGACTGACAGAGAAATTGCTCAATTACATCAATGGGTGGCTTTGCGGCAAGTCCCCAGTCGAGAAGAGAGGAGTACCCTGTCCCCGGGAGCACTGAAAATGCTGGGACAATGGGAGAGACTGTGTTTGCGAGACGAGCAGCTGTACTGACGGGTGCAGCTACTGCGAGAGTTCAGGACCACCTGGCAAGTGGTGATCCCAGAGAAGTTGGTCGGAGTAGTGGCTAAGGAGGCTCATGAACGAGGGGCTCACTTCAGACCAGAGAAGACGTTTCAGTGGTTGCAGCGGCTGGTGTATCATCCCCGACTGCGAGCAACAATAGAAGACATTTGTCGAAGATGTCGAAGCTGTGAGATGGTTAATCCCCTGGAGCAACGGGTCCCCATGCAAACCATTGTGACTTCTGCCCCCTTGGAGGTGCTGATGATCGACTATTTGACTGTTGGACCGGGGCATCTCGCGTATGAACATTGCCTGGTAATGACAGACCACTTCGCAAAGTTTGCGGTAGTGACCCCGACCAGAGACCAGACCGCCGAGTCAGTTGCGCAGGCCATCTGCCGAGAGTTCATTCGGGTGTACGGCTGCCCAAAGAGGATCGATTCCGATCAAGGCACCGGTTGTACAAGATTGAGAAGTCACGGACTACTCCTTACCACCCTCAAGGAAATGGGGCCTGTGAATGCTTTAATCGGACACTGATCCAAATGCTCCTCACGTTGGAGGAAGATAGGAAGGTACGATGGCCTGAGTTTGTGGCCGAGCTGGTGTGGGCCTACAACAACCGAGTGAATAGTACGACGGGGTTCACTCCTGTTCGGGCGAAAGGGGCGAGAGATTACCGAGTTACAGCTGGACCCCGAGGAGGACTACCAATGGACGGGGATGTCTTCCTGGGTCCGGGAACATCGGCATCGACTGCAGACCCTCCGACGGTTGGTACAACAAAAGTTTCAGGAGCTCAAACATCATGAGACATTGCCTCTTCGAGGGACAGCTCTGAGGCCCGGGGAGCGGGTGTTGGTTCAGGACAGGCGGCCCTGGGGCAAATTGAGCAGGTGGTGGGAACGGACCCTGCACCGAGTGAAGCGCAGGATTGGCGCTGAAGGACCTGTGTATGAAGTTCAACACGAGGGGGCTGAAGGAGCCCCTACCAGATTGGTTCATCGTAGTATGCTGCGACCCTGTCTGTCTAAAGATGACGAGGATGGAGGAGAATCACCTGCTTCTAGAGAGGGTCCTGTCACAGTTGCTCCAAGCCACGATATGGATGAAGAAGAATTGTTGGTTCTACCTCCAAGCCCCAGCACTCAATTACCTGCAGTTCCCAGTGCAGGCGGCGAGGGAACAACCTCGGTTGAAGCCACCGGGCAGGCGGAGATTGGGAATCCGAGTGACCCTGTACCCCCCATCGGTCAAACTGAGTTATGCCGGTCAGAACAAACAACAGCAGGAGTGCCTTCTCACCATTACGAACAAGATCAATTCATATAGTATCGTATCGCCCAGGAAATCCAAGAATGTGAAAGTTTGGGGAAGGAACTCTGTTAGAACTCTCCTGTTAGGTTTTTTCTTTTATGCTGGTCACATGACCGTTTTTGCCTATTTAATCCTGCTCTGCCCTTCTGGCCTTGCTGGACTTCATTGTAAATTCTACTCTTAAGCTAGCCAGGTGCTTTGTTACCTTTCTCAGTCAGTTTAGCTAGGTCTTTTGACCTCTATGTTCTATGTTGTTTGTTTGTCTTTTTACTGCTACAATTTCTGCTAGGAGGTGTCCATCTTTCTCCCAGTCCCTAGTTCTTGTAGGGATCCCTCCCTCACATCTATAGGTCTTCGTTCAGACTAGCTGAGGACTTTAGCGGGTCTGATCGCAGGATCAGGTTCCCCATTACATCGTAGGGATCTAGCTTAGTTCTATTGTAGGGACAGATCTCCTGTCTTTCCTTAGTGCTTGTAGCAGATCATAACAGTAAGTCCAGCCCAAAAAATTTCTCTAAGGAAAGACCTCCAGTTTCCATCATGGTGTCGGTTCAGGATTTTGCTCAACGCCTGCAGGGACTCTCTCTGGAGGTGGCCGAGCTCCAACAACACGTGAGTAGCTGTTCTGGAGCGCATTTTGTGGAGCCAAAGGTACGATTGCCTGATTTACATTTTGGTGAACAACAAGATTTTTTTTCCTTTAAAAATGCTTGTTTATTGTATTTTCATTTGAGACCCAGATCCTCTGGTGATGAATCACAGCGCATAGGGTTCATAATGTCACTTTTGCACAAAGAACCTCAGGGATGGGCCTTTTCTCTCCAACCTAGTGATCCGTGCTTTAGATCAGTGGATAGTTTTTTTTCTGCTTTGGGGTTGTTGTATGATGATCCTGATCGTGTCTCATCAGCTGAGACGGAATTGAGACATTTGAGGCAGGGATCAGGTAATGTGGAAAATTATTGTACTCACTTCCGTCGGTGGTCTGCTCAGGTGGGGTGGAACGATTCAGCTCTGAAAAGTTTGTTTCTTGCTGGGCTAGGTGAAAGGGTTAAGGATCTGCTGATTGCTTATCCTACACCTGGAAACTTGCAGGAGGCAATGCAGTTAGCTATACGGGTGGACAGGAGACTGTGTGCAAGGGTTAATGAGAGTAAATCCTCTGCCATGTCAGCTCCGAGTCTTGAGAGGGTCTGTACTGACACTGGAGAGCCGATGGAGATTAGGGCAATGTCACCCCGCTCTCAGGAAAAAGACCGCAGGTTTTCTGAAGGTTTGTGCTTTTTGTTGGAATAATACATATTAATCTGTATGTGTATTGCAACAACTACTGTGCTGTTTCATATGTTGTGCATATTGTGAGGTTGTTAACAAAGTTTAGTCAAAAAAAAAAACTCCCACAGACAGGATGCCCCCTCCTTCTCTTCCTGTGTTGTTGTTATATATGTATTTTGATTTCCTCATGCTGCAGTAACACCAGACTCCATGCTGTGCCTATGCTGGATATGAATAAACCTACATTCCGTGTTCTAAACTCTGGATGTCACGCGGATTAATCCTCTGCTAACAGGTTATGGGCCCAGATGTACCTGAGTCCCAGAGTCACAGATCCCCAGAACACAGAGGAAAGAAAAGAAAGAAAGACAGCAAACTGAGAAGAAGCAAAGATGGCCACCAGCAGCAGCTCCATGAAATTTACAGTGCCAAGTCTCACTAACCAGAATTATCAATCCTGGAAATTCAAAGTGAAAATGCTGCTGATAAGAGAAGGTACGTGGAAATACACACAGGAGCCTAAACCTGACCCAGTGCGACAGGAGTGGACAGAGATGGATCAGAAAGCACAAAGTACCATATCACTCAGTATAGATGATGACCAGATTGTGCATGTGTGTAAATGTAATACTGCAAAGGAAATGTGGGAGCAGTTGTAAAAGGTACACGAGAGGATAAATTTAAGCAATAAGCTCTATCTCATGAGAATGCTGTACCAGTCTAAGCTACAGAAAAGCCAGGATATGCAGGATTACATAAGAAGTGTTCTGGAAATTGTAGAATGCCTGAGAGGCATTGGGGAAGATCTAAAGGACTTTCATGTGGCCGCATTACTGCTTAGTGGCCTTCCAGAGAGCTATGATACGCTTGTAACCGCACTAGATGTGCGTCCAGATGATGAGCTTACACTGGAGTGTGTCAGGGGGAAGCTCATAGATGAATATAAGCGAAAGGCTGAAGGTGTAAACAGTAGGACATGCAACACAGAATCTGCTTTACAGACACAAAACCTAACTGATAACAGGAAGCACATAAAAGAAACACGTGAATGTTTTGTTTGCAAGAAATCAGGACATTTGAAAGCTGACTGCAGAGTCTGGAAAGCTAGAATGAATCAGCTGAAAAAGCAAAGCAGTCATCAAAGGGTTAAAAGTGCTGTATCTGGAGAAAATGATTCTGTGAATACTGAAACTGCATTTACTGTCAGTGCAAATACATCAAAGCATGCATGGTGTATAGACTGTGGAGCAACTAGTCACATGACTAATAACAGAGACTTCTTTTCTAAGCTTGACCAAAGTAAATCAGAGAAAGTGATTATGGCTAATGGTCAGTACATGACTTCAGAAGGCATAGGAGATGGTTATATTGATTGTCAAATCTCACCAACGCAAAGCAGGAAGATCCCAGTAAAGGATGTGCTGTATGTGCCTAGTCTTGAAAGTAATCTACTATCTGTGAAGAAACTCACAAAACAAGGAAATGAAGTTACATTTAAGCATGATAGCTGCATCATCTCAAAGGAAGGTCACACACTAGCAGAGGGAAACATCACAGATGAACTTTATCAGCTGAAATGCAAAGAGTGTGTGTATACAGCGCAACAAGAAGAGCATAAAAACTGTATTCATGTGTGGCATAGGCGTTTGGCACATAGAGACCCAGAAGCAATAAGAAAGTTAGTCCAAAAGCAACTAGCTGAGGATATTACAATTGATCTATGTAACCAGACAATGAAGTGTACTAGCTGCATCAAAGGGAAAATGTCTAGGAAAGCTTTTCCTAAGAGAATTAGTACAACAACAGCACAGCCACTAGATTTAATACACACAGATGTCTGTGGTCCAATGAGCACTCTGACTCCAGGGAAGAAGAGATATTTTCTCACATTTATTGATGATCATTCAAGATATACATTTGTCCACCTGCTTCACAGCAAGAAGGAAGTTCCAGAGAAACTTGAAATATACCTAGCTGAAGTATATAATAAATTTGGAAGAATGCCAAAGATTCTACGTGCAGATAATGGGACTGAATATACAAGTAATGAGACACAGAGCATTTTAAAGAAAAATGGAATCCTATTTCAGACCACTGTACCGTACAACCCAGAGCAAAATGGTGTCGCGGAAAGAAGGAACCGAACACTATGTGAAAGTGGAAGAAGCATGTTATTTGATGCAAATCTGCCCACAGCATATTGGGGTGAAGCAATCATGACAGCTTGCTATCTTCAGAACAGACTACCAGGTAAAGCTACAGAGAAAACTCCATTTGAGCACTGGAATAGCAGAAAGCCAAAACTACATCACATAAGAATATTCGGAAGTAAAGCATTTGCACATGTTCCCAAAGAAAAGCGAACTAAGTGGGAATCTCACGCTAAAGAAGGTATCCTGGTAGGCTACAGCGAAACCCAGAAAGGTTATAGGATTCTACACCCAGAAACAAACAAGATCACAATAAGTAGAGATGTAGTGATTGATGAGAACTTTGTATCACCCAAGTTTTGTGATATCACGCCAGTAGTCCAGCTGAAGTCACAATTACAAGACAACAACAAGGAGGATGTAGAGGTCTGGCTGGATTCTTCAACTAATGAAGGAACAACAGAAAAATCAGGTGAATCTGAAATCAGGAGATCGTCAAGATCAAATAAAGGTATACCAGCTAAACGTCTATCCTACATTGTCAAGACACTACCTGAGTCAGAGCCGCAGTCATGGGATGAAATGCAAGCACTACCTGTCCATGAAATAACAAAGTGGATCGATGCCGCTAATGAGGAAATCAAATCGCTTCATCAACTCCAAACTTGGAAACTCACCAAGCTACCACAGGGCAAAAAGGCAATCAAGTGCAAGTGGGTCTTCAAAACCAAATATGACTCTGAAGGTAAAGTCCACAGATTCAAAGCAAGGTTGGTCGCAAAAGGATATTCTCAAAAGTATGGCGAAGATTACGATGCTACATTTGCTCCAGTCGCTAAACAGACCACGTTCAGAGCTTTGTTAGCTGTAGCTGCTGTACAAAAGATGTATGTCAGACATTTGGATATAAAAACTGCCTTTTTAAATGGTGACATTGAGGAGGACTTATACATGACTCAACCTGAAGGTTATGTAAAAAGAGGTGAAGAGAATCTTGTTTGCAAACTACAAAAATCTCTCTATGGTCTTAAGCAATCAGCAAGAGCATGGAACACCAAGATGAATAAAGTCTTGGAAGAAGGATTTAAAAGAGGTCAAGCAGATCCGTGCTTATACACAAAATATACAGATGGAAAGTGGATGTATATTCTCTTATATGTGGACGACGTGATTGTTGTTCATCAAGACGACGCAGAAATTGGAAAAATGACTGAAATTCTGAATCAGCACTTTGAAACAAAAGACCTTGGAAGTGTGACATATTATCTAGGAATCCAAATCCAGAGAGAGGAAGATGGAAGTTTTCTTCTAAACCAAAGTGCAAAAATTAATTTGATTCTGAATCAGTTTAAAATGTCAGAGGCCAAAGGTATATCAACCCCAATGGAACCATCCTACCTGAAGCTGGAAGGAGAAGATGACCTGTTGCCTAACAATGAGAAATATCGTCAGGCAGTGGGGGCACTTCTATACATATCAACTATGACTCGACCGGATATCACAACAACAGTTGGAATCCTTTGCAGATATGTGGAAAAACCGCGCCAAAGAGACTGGAATGCTGTTAAGAGACTTCTCCGATATTTGAAAGAAATGCAAGATGTAAATTTAAAACTATCTGCAGCAGGAGATCTAGAATTTACCAGCTATGTAGATGCGGATTGGGCTGGTGATTCGCGTGATCGTAAATCCACAAGTGGATACTTGTTTAAAGTTGGAGAAAGTTCAATCTCCTGGTCTAGTAGGAAACAAATGTCTGTTGCCTTGTCATCTACAGAAGCGGAGTATGTGTCCGCAGCCTATGCAAGCCAGGAGGTTGTTTGGCTAAGACAATTGTTGGACGATCTTGGCAAACCGACAACTCAGCCGACGGTGATTTATGAGGACAACCAAGGATGCATTAAGCTTGCATGCAGTGAAAAGATCAGTGCTAGAACCAAGCACATTGACGTCAGACATCATCATCTACGTGATTTGATAGATCGTGGGATAATTCAGTTTGTCTATTGAGAAACTGATAAGATGGTAGCTGACATTATGACAAAGCCATTGCCACGAGCTAGGTTCCAAGAATTGAGAACCACAATGGGACTAAGAGGATAAGTAGTTGTTGAGTGGGGGTGTTGGAATAATACATATTAATCTGTATGTGTATTGCAACAACTACTGTGCTGTTTCATATGTTGTGCATATTGTGAGGTTGTTAACAAAGTTTAGTCAAAAAAAAAAAAAAAACTCCCACAGACAGGATGTCTCCTTCTTTTCCTGTGTTGTTGTTATATATGTATTTTGATTTCCTCATGCTGCAGTAACACCAGACTCCATGCTGTGCCTATGCTGGATATGAATAAACCTACATTCCGTGTTCTAAACTCTGGATGTCACGCGGATTAATCCTCTGCTAACACTTTTATTGCGCCAAATCTGACCATTTCATTAAGAACTGTGTGCTTCGTATGAACAAAGAAAAAAAAGGTCAGTTACGCCCGTATAGCCTGTTTAATCACTAAGGGTGTATTTCTTTCTGCTACTACCGCAGCTCAGGAAGAATTAATTGAATTTCGAGTATTTGTGGATTGTGGTTCAACTCTGAATGTGATTGATGGGGGATTCTTGGAAAAACTTAATTTAAAACCCAAACCTTTGTCATCCCCTATTGCCGTGGTTTCTGTCAATGGCTCTCCCTTGAAATGTGTTACTCACAAGGTTTATGAATTTCCCCTCACTATTAATGGAGAAAAAAATTATTTAATACCACCAAGAAAATTTGGATTTGGTGGTATTAAATAATTTGCCTTCTCCAGTAGTTTTGAGGTTGCCCTGGTTAAAATTGCACAATCCTGTACTGGATTGGTCTACCAATGAAATTAAGTCCTGGAGCCCTAAGTGTTATGACAAGTGTTGTAACGGGCACATTGCTGCTGTGGATAAAGGGGAATTACCTGTACCTATTCAGGATTTTTGGAAAGTTTTTTCTGAGGAGGAGTCGCAAATTTTGCCTCCCCATAGAGACTACGATTGTACCATTGAATTTGTCCCTGGAGCGACTCTTCCTAAAAGTCGTTTATTTAATCTGACTATTCTTGAGAGAAAGGCTTTGGAGGAATACACACAGACGAGCTTGGCCGCAGGTCATATCAGACCCTCTAAGTCACCTGTGGCTGTTGGATTTTTTTTTGTTAAAAAAAGGACGGCGGTTTACGTCCTTGTTTGGACTTTCGCGAGATTAATAAAATTACTGTACGCAATCCCTACCCACTGCCATTGATTCCTGATTTGTTTAACCAGTTAGTGGGGGCCAAGTGGTTCTCTAAAATTGATCTCCGGGGGCATACAATTTGTTGCGCATGAAGGAGGGTGATGAATGGAAGACTGCTTTTAACACTACGGTGGGTCATTTTGAGAATTTGGTTATGCCTTTTGGTCTTACCAATGCACCAGCATTTTTTCAGAATCTTATTAATGACATCCTTAGACCTTTGATCGGCAAAAATGTGGTTGTGTATTTGGATGACATTTTGATTTATTCGCCTGACCTGGAGTCTCATTGGCGGAGCGTACGTGAGGTATTGCCGTTATTGATTGACAATTCGCTTTTTGCTAAGCTGGAGAAATGTGAGTTCGCTGTACAGAGAATTAGTTTTTTGGGCTACATTATCTCCAGCAAGGGCTTTGAGATGGACCCGGTGAAAGTTCAAGCTGTGCAGGAATGGCCTAGGCCTATTGGTTTGAAATCGATACAGAGGTTTTTGGGTTTCGCCAATTATTATAGAAAATTCATTAAAAAATTTTCTATTATTGTTAAACCACTGACCGATCTCACCAGGAAAGGTTCTAATACGGTTCAGTGGACTACTGAGGCCATTGAAGCTTTTGTGTTTCTAAAGGAGAGGTTCAGCTCTGCACCCATCCTTATGCAGCCTGATGTGACTAAGCCATTTTTGGTTGAGGTTGATGCTTCTTCTGTGGGGGTCGGTGCGGTGTTGTCTCAGGAAAACAAGGATGGAGTACATCCCTGTGCTTTTTTTTCAAAAAAAATTTTCTGAGACTGAACTTAATTACGATTTTGGTAATCGGGAATTGCTGGCTATTAAACTCGCATTTGAACACTGGCGTCATCTCTTGGAAGGTGCTGATTTTCCCATTCAGGTTTTCACTGATCATAAAAATCTAATCTATCTTGATGCTGCCAAGCGCTTGAATGCACGTCAGGCTAGGTGGGCACTTTTTTTTTCGCGGTTTAATCCCGGGTACCAAGAATGTTAAAGCTGATGCTTTGTCTCGCAGCTTTTCTCCCATGGTCGGTGCTGAGGAGGAGGAGAGCATTTTACAAGAAGGTGTTGTGATTGCTGCATTGGACTCCGTTTTGGAAGATAAGATTCTTAAAGCACAGGAGAATGCCCCGTCTAACACTCCCCATGGGAGGTTGTTTGTGCCTAGGACCTTTAGGAGAGATTTGTTTGTTGAGTGTCATGAGTCTCGGTTGGCAGGTCATCCTGGAATTTCTGAGACCAAGAGACTTGTGGGTCGCAGTTTTTGGTGGCCTGGATGGCAGAAGGAGGTCATTAAGTGGGTGCGTCAATGTACTGTGTGTGCTAGATCTAAGTCTTCACATACTCCTGCTGCGGGGTTGCTTTGCCCTCTGGAGGTTCCTAGTGCACCTTGGACACATCTGGCTATGGACTTTATTACTGACCTTCCCCCCTCTGAGGGTTTCACGGTCATCTGGGTGATCGTGGACTGTTTTAGCAAGATGTGTCACTTGGTTCCCTTCATCAAACTGCCCTGCGCAAAGACACTCGCTAAGGCCTTTGTCAAGGAGATTGTCAGACTCCATGGTGTTCCTACTGACATTGTTTCTGATAGGGGACCTCAGGTCGTGGCTCGTTTTTGGCGTGCCTTTTGTGACAGGTTGGGAGTTCATTTGTCATTTTCATCTGGATATCATCCTGAGTCTAATGGCCAGACAGAAAGGAAGAACCAGGATGTTGAGCAGTTCTTGCGTTGTTTTGTGGCAGACAATCAAGAGGGGTGGTCTGAGTTTCTGCCGCTTGCTGAATTTGCTCTTAACAACCATACATCCTCTTCGGCTGGGTGTTCGCCTTTTTTTTGTTGTTCTGGGAGACATCCGTCTTTTGGGTCATTCTCCAAATTGGTATCGGCTGTGCCTGAGGAGGAGAGTTTTTCCAGTGATTTGGAAAGAGTTTGGACGGATGTGCGTGGTAATCTTCAGGAGGCTAACAAAAAATCTAAGAGGTACTTTGACAGGAAACATCAAGAGGTTTTGTTTACGGTTGGTGACATGGTTTGGTTGTCCTCTAAGAATCTGTGGTTGAGGATTCCTTCTAAAAATTGGGTCCGAAGTTTGTAGGGCCCTTTAAGGTGCTTCAGGTAGTTAACCAATCTGCTGTTAGGTTGGAGGTTCCTACCTCCTGGAAGATTAATCCGGTGTTTCATGTTTCTCTATTGAAAAAAGCTTATGTATCAGATAGAGACGCCACTGCCACTGTTCCTCCGGTGGTGGAGGACGGGGAATATGAAATTTCCCGCATCCTTAATTCTAGACGTTATAGAGGGAGTTTGCAGTATCTCGTCGCTTGGAAGGGTTTCGGTCCCGAAGATAACTCATGGGTGAGGGCAGATGATGTTTCTGCTTCCAGACTTGTCAGAGCGTTTCACAAGAGGTTTCCTGATAAGCCTGGGCCTAGGGGATCCGGAGGATCCTCATAGAAGAGGGGGTACTGTTAGAACTCTCCTGTTAGGTTTTTTCTATTATGCTGGTCACATGACCGTTTTTGCCTATTTAATCCTGCTCCGCCCTTCTGGCCTTGCTGGACTTCATTGTAAATTCTACTCTTAAGCTAGCCAGGTGCTTTGTTACCTTTCTCAGTCAGTTTAGCTAGGTCTTTTGACCTCTATGTTCTATGTTGTTTGTTTGTCTTTTTACTGCTACAATTTCTGCTAGGAGGTGTCCATCTTTCTCCCAGTCCCTAGTTCTTGTAGGGATCCCTCCCTCACATCTATAGGTCTTCGTTCAGACTAGCTGAGGACTTTAGCGGGTCTGATCGCAGGATCAGGTTCCCCGTTACATTGTAGGGATCTAGCTTAGTTCTATTGTAGGGACAGATCTCCTGTCTTTCCTTAGTGCTTGTAGCAGATCATAACAAACTCTCGCCCTTGGAATGGCGAGTCAAAGGAGAGCGGGGGTGTAAGAGGGAAGACCAGGGTGTAAGTACTTTCAGAACAAGGGATCCGGAACTGCCAGGGCCGTACCTCTGGTTGTAGGGGGAGGAGAGACTTACAGCACAGGAGTCAGGTGACTGGGAAGCTGGGGGCGTGTCCAGAGTGAGAGCTGGGAGGTCAGGTGACCGGAAAACTGGTGGCGTGGCTAGAGAGAGGGAGAGACGAGGACTTTTGCGCGGGAAAGCGAGAGCAGAGTCCAACTCAGTACTGGGAGCAAGAGCCGAATGCAGTGGACCGGAGGAGTCAAGCCGATTAGAGGGAGAAGAGACGCAGGCTCTGTGGAGCCGAGCACGTGAGGTGCCGTGTTATGGACTAGGGGCTCAGTGGGTAAAACCGCAGACCGCCCGCTGCCGCCAGAAGACGGAGCATTGTTTGGGCGGGGGAAGCCTGAAGAAAGCAACACTGGCATCAGCTGGCAACTGCCTTGTGGAGGAAAAGAGTCAGCTAAGTGTAAAAACTGTTGATTGCGACTGGTTCGACTCTGCTATATCTAGTTAAACTGTGAACTGTCAGTTAAAGACTTTTACCTGCTACTTCCCTTGTTTTCCCCCATATTTTCCCCTGTTACTCCCTGCATGGAGATTGACCCTGTTATTATAAACTTCCCCTGTTTATTAACCCTGTATTGGCTGCTCTGTGTTTCTGTGTCGCTGCATCTAAAGTACCCGTGTTACATTCAATTTGTATGAAGGCAAGGATAGTGACGCCAGTGCTGTTTGGGCACCAGCGTCACGTGTCCCAACACCACACGAGAGCCCTGGGGAGAGCGAGTGCTGACATCGGGGGAATGAGGCCAGCATGGGAGGTGAGTAGTGTTGAACGAGTATGTTCTGTTCCGAGTATGCTCGGGCCGAGCTCCGAGTAGTTACAGCTGCTCGGTGTTATGTTTAAATCGTTCCCGTGTGCATGATTTGCAACTGTTTGACAGTTTTATTACATGTGAGGAATGTGTAAGAAATAGACATTCCTCACATGTAATAAAGCTGTCAAACAGTCGCAAATCATGCACACGGGAGCGATTCAAACATATCACCGAGCAGCTGTAAATACGCGGAGCTCAGCCCGAGCATACTCGCCGAAAGGGTTAACAGAACATACTCGCTCAACACTAGAGGTGAGTATAAGCTTTTTTTATTTTATCAGGTCAAAGCAAGGGGTGTGACAAGAAGTTGTCCTAATAGTGGACAACCCCTTTAAGTTCAAGTGGGTGCTATTAGATACTTCCACTGAGGGCATGTAATTCTTGTATGATTTGATATCTAATATCACCCGTTTGGACTTAAAAGTTAACTCATTAGGTGCCAAATACATTGATGCTAATATCTTTGCAACAGAGGTAAAATAAAAAAAAATCTTTTTATGCAACTCTGCAGCCACTATTACATAGTGTGTCAAGTTCTTCATGAAAAGTTTGGTGAAAGGTGCTCTTTAAATTTACTGAATTTAAATTAATAAAATCAGACATCGCTTTTGAATTGTGGTTGAGCAAAAAAATGTAAAAAACAAACAAATGAAAATAGCCTGGACAAAAATGATGGTACCTCTGCAAAAGATTGAAAATATTTTGACCGTATGGACATATTAAACTAAGGTGTGTCCTGTAATTAGCATCACAGGTGACTAAAAACATGTAATCAGTCAGTCTGCCTATTTTAAAGGTGAAAAGTAGTCGCTGTGTTGTTTGGAATCATGATCTGCACCACGCTGAACATGGAATAAAGAAAGCTAAGGAGAAAGTTGTCTCAGGAGATTAGATAGACGATTATAGACTAGTGTTGAGCAAGCATGCTCTTTTAACCCTTTAAATGAGCATGCTCAGGTGGTTGCCGAGAAGTTTTGGCATGCTTGGCATATCTATATGATCCACTGCGGATGCATATGTAGCGGCTGTTAGACAGCTGTGACACATGCAGGGATTGCCTGTTTGTTAGGCAATCCCTGCATGTGTTACAGCTGTCTAACAACCGCGACACATGCAGCCACGGCGGATCAAACATAGATGCCAAGCAGGCCGAAACTAGTCGGCGAGCACCCGAGAGTATGCTTTATAACATCTCCAAATGTCTTGATATTCCTGTTAGTACAGCTGAACATATTATTCTGAAGTTTAAGGTATATGGGACTGTAGCCAACCTCCCTGGATGTGGCTATAAGAGGAAAATGTGTAAGATATTGAAAAGACAGAAAATACGAATGATAACCAAAGACCCCAGAACAGTTTCCAAAGAGAATAGAAGAGAACTTCAAGGTTAGGGTACCGCAGTGTCAGATCGCACCATCCATTGCTGTCTTGGTGTCTTGGCGAAAGTGGACTTCATGGAAGACAAGCAAGGAGTCCACCACTGTTGAAAGCAAATCATAAAAAAACGAGACTGGAATTTACCAAAATGCGTATTGACAAGCCACAAAGCTCCTGGGAGAGTGTCCTTTAGACAGATGAGGCAAATCTAGAACTTTTTGGCCTTGCGAACTTCTACTTTGTGGAAGCAGACATCCAAAGTTTCTGTAGTTAATTCACAGAACCGTTTATAGCCCTGCACGTCCCGCATTCATATCTCTCAAAATGCCGACCCTTACACCATACAAATCACCTTGACAAAAGCCTATATGGCCGAAATGTTGGAACTGTTCTCTCTGTTTTCATTGGTCGGAGATCAATAAAGCATCACTTGAGCAGTTATTACCGGTTTGTCATTTCAGTGCCAAAGTAATCTATCTATTCTATTGACATTATATCCATTCTTTTGGACACTTACCAACACAGTTGAGCAGATCTTTTGTCTATTTGAGCCGTTTATAGCAATATTATTTGGACATTGTATAGTTCTATAATTTGGGTTCAACATGGTGCAAAATAACTAGACAACACAATACCTAAGGCTGATCCTGTGTACAGGTTCTTTGTGGGTAGCAATAATGAAAGCGGCTTTATGGGACCAGAGAGCATCACCAAGATTCAGATATGACTTGCAAGAAGATCCTTGTATATCTGCAGATTAGTGAAGTAAATGCATCGTAGTATGTTTATGGTCCCTAGTTTATTTGCAGATCTTAGCAAAGTGCTCTAGCTTTTAACTAAAGGAAAGTGCTGAGAAACCAGATGAAGTAGGTTCATAGTTGAGAGAATGGTATACAAATAAAGATAATATAAGACTAACATTACAAACAGAGTAAATCATTGGCTAAATGAGATGAGAATTATTTTGTGCAACATCCCTGGCGGCATTCTGGCATGGCTTACCATCTCCCACCATGCAAGACTGCCAACTTACCTATCAGTCCAGGCTGCACACTTTGCTCCATTACTTGCTGTGTGCATGTCTATTGTCTGATTGCTTAGGGTGGCAGCGCTGTTACTCCCTGATTCTTAAAGTTACAGTGTGCGCAGTCCTAATGCGTCCCCAGCCTATTTTTGTGAGTCACTGGATACTTAAACCCCCTCCACCCAGTAGGAGGTGCCTGAGCAACGCTTTCTTTCAGTGCGTTCTGTGCAACTGAGTTGCCAGGTCCTGTCCTGTATCTTGTCTGTTTCCACCACTCTGGGGGCTGAGTACCCAGGCCCGTTACCTGTATCTGTGACTTCTAGTCTGTTTCCGCCAACCTGGGGGCTGAGTACCCAGGCTCGTTCCTGTATCTTGTTCCAGGTTCAGTTCCTGTCTGAACTGTGTCCTAGCCCGTTACCTATTTGTCTCTATGTCTGATCCTTCCCTTTTCCTGCAGTGTCTGAACCTACACCTAACTCCAACTCGCTTTCTCTGTACTTCTGTTTGTGAGTTTTGTGTCCACTCGCTACTTCATTGCAAGTACCTTGTGTGTACCTGGTTCTGCTTGTCCAGTTTCCCTGCCTCCATATCTACCTCCTGTGTTCTAGCTATCTTCCTGTGTTTCCCAGTGTGTTCCATGTGAACAGAGCCTTGCCCTGTCTGTCCGCGCCTACGGTTCCGCTCTGCTCTTCTCCGCTTGTCCTCCACGCCTGCGGTTCCGCTCTGCTCTGCTCCATTTGTCCTCCGTGCCTGCGGTTCTGCTCTGCTCTGCTTCGCTTGTCCTCCTCCGCGCCTGCGGTTCTGCTCTGCTCTGCTTGTCCTCCACGCCTGCGGTTCCGCTCTGCTCTGCTTGTCCTCCGCGCCTGCGGTTCTGCTCTGCTTGTCCACCGCACCTGTGTCTCTGTTCTTGTATCCCAGTCTGTACTGGTCCCTATCAAGCCTGCTTTCCTACCTGCCAGTATCGGCCTGTCTGCATACCTGCCGTGCCTGCCAGTACCCACCTGTCTGCATACCTGCCGTGCCTGCCAGTAGCCGCCTGTCTGCATACCAGCCGTGCCTGCCAGTACCCGCCTGTCTGCATACCAGCCGTGCCTGCCAGTACCCACCTGTCTGCATACCAGCCTAACCTGCCCGTTCCTACATTCCCCTGTGTGGGTCAACAGCTGTGACCAGGGTCTGACCTGGAGTAGCACCTGGGCCATCTCCCACGTCCCTCCTCGGACCACGGAGTCGATTAAGCCGCCGTGTGTTCGTGGTCAGATCTGGCGAGGCCCCTTGTAATGCCCCTCCAGGGCACTCCTCGGTTCGTGGCCCAGTGAGCGTAACATTTTGGACTTCTCAGATCTTTTTGAAAAATGTAATTCTTGATGGCCAAGACTTACATCATTAGCTCTATGTGGTATACAATACCAATGAAAATTAAAATTATGTCCTTGATGGGGTGATGATGTGTGTCTTTAACAATTTTCCATAATTCTATAACTGCTGGTTTGAGCCAATTTTAATATATACATTTTCTCTTTTTGGAACAATGCTCCAAATAGTGGAATTGAAGGATTTCATATCATATATAGACCCCCAACTTCACTGTGCACACTGGTCCATGTACACCAGGAGAATAAACTCATTTATCTAATTAACGCTCTTTCTCTAAGGACTAAGATCAACCAACAATAATCCCCAATATTGGAACTTACAGGTAGAGTTGATGCACTTCAATGGGGTCATAGTTTTACAAGAAAAGGGTCAGTTCAAACAGAGGCTAAGAGTAGTAAGAACATAGCTGGTACTGATTACCTATCCCAGTAAGCCATCATCAATATAAAAGTAATACACAACCCCTTTACATATAAAAATCGAAATTATTTTAGCTAAATTTTCATTTCCTTCTGACAGTTGTCACCATGAGATTAGATCTTGCGACTTTGATGGGGTAACACCAAAAACATGTCTCTAGTGAAAGAAGGAAAAGAAGATATAAAGAAGTAGGTGACTTTGATGCAGCTTGCCAATCAGTTCAAAGAATTTACTTAAGGAGTTGAAGAGTTGTAAGGTTCAGTCATAACACATGCTGTTCACAAAAGGATGAAGTTCTGAAAGTAGTATCTGTGCACCTATCACAGAATAATCTTGCTTAAACTAAAATAAAAAAAGTGAAATAAAAAAAAGCATTTAGGGTTCAGCTACACATTGTACATTTTACCACAATAAACCAACAGCTACAAAAACAAATACAAAGTGAAGGAAAAAAGGGTGACCTCCTCCCTTTCTTCGACACTCAAGTTTTAGATAGAAGGAGTATGTGAACTCTCAATTATTGCCCCGGTGGACTAAAAGTACCCCAGCTGTACAATTGCTCCTTGACCTGTGATTGTCTTTGTCCAGCTGTTACTCAAAGAAGAGAGCATGAAACTTGTGTTGTTGTGCTGAGGGACGGAATTGAAGATACAGATGGGCATATGCCCTACTAAGTAAGATGAAGATGAGATCCTTAGCCTCTGTATGGTGGGGAACCTGAAAAGTAGGCCTGGCTGTGCAGTTTGGAGAAGTAGACCCCCAGTGCTGCTTGAGGGTTAAATGGTGCAAAATTTGCTTTCTGGTGTCCATGTTTGTTACATGCACCTTCCCATCAGAAAGAAGTATGTCCTGAGCAAAGCAGGTCGAATGTGGAGTCTAAAGCAGGTGATCAGAAGCTTGCCGACAGAACAGCGAGGGAGTGGGAAAAAAAATGGAAAACTGCAAAGAAGGGAAAACCACCATCCGGTTGCTTATGTTACTCAGAGAATCTCTATAAGCAGAGTGCCCTCATATTAAGAGACCAAAACCACAAGCGTTTGTGCCATGTATAAATATTTTGTGACCACTATGCTATATTGTGACTGTGCCTAAAGTTATTGCAATTTTACTGCTACATTCCAATAACTGTAATAGATAAGGACTATAAAAAAGAAATGTATTAAACTAGTAAAACTTAAGGTACAACTTAAAGTAATCTTTCTGTATGGGCAAGAACTTTTTAATTAGTCTTCTGGGCCACCAATGTGCACCTGAGAGAGTTATTATTTATGGTCACTAAGGCAAGAAAAACAATGATTTAAATGCAGTAATTGCATGGCACTTTCATAGCTTTTCTGAAGGTGATTTACATAATGTGTGTTTCCGTTGAATATTCAGGTTTTGGACCCCTGACATCCATAATAAAGACTAGTGTTGTGCGAGCATGCTCGACACTGCTCGGTACTCGCCCGAGCATCACGCTACTTGGGATGTTCGGCGAGCACCGAGCATTTCCGGGTTACTCGGGCGGGAGCTCAGGTCTCCGCCCTGCATGTTTGGCACTCTTTACAGAGCCAATGAACATGCAGGGATTGCCAGCCAGTCACTGTAATGCTGCAGCCATGTTGTTTGTGGGCATTACAGTGATTGGCTGGCTGCACAGCGTCACCTCGAGTATTTAAAACCGGGTGCCACCATCTTGGACACAGTCGCTCCAGTGTAGGGACAGCGCTGCTGAGCAAGGGAGAGATTTATCCTGCAAAATAGTTAGTGTAGGGTCTGTAAAGGCTGCCAGAACAAACAAAGAGTCCTTCTCAGGACTAATATCCATCCCAGATATCAGGCAGGCATGCAGGCTGTATAGGAGACGCAGTGGTTATACCAGCAAATGCTGCATTACAGTCCTGTGTGCTCTTGTTTCTGAAATGGCTGGACTTAGCTCCAGGTCTCAGGGGCCAGTAAAAATCCTTTTTTTTCATCTAAATCCTCTTTTTTTTTTCCTCCTTCACACTGTACAAATACCCGTCTTATTAACCTATTGGTGTCCCCCCCCCCAAAAAAAAAAAGTGTCTCTGATTTTTCAGACACAAATATATCTGTTGAAAAGAGTCTGGTATAGGCCACAGAAACAGAAGCGTGGTTTTGCAGTTCCACGGGTCAAATCTCTGTATTATCCACTTTTGGGCCTTTTGTATCTAAAAAAAACAGTTTGAGTGTGTCGCTCACTGTTCAGCCGCAAATATATATATTTTAAAAAGTCTGTTATACACCAGTAAATTAAAACTGTGCTTTTGCTGTTCCACTGTAAAAAATCTCTATAATCCTGTTTTTGCGCATTTTTTGCCTTAAAAAAAAACAGTAGTGTGTCCTGACTGTTCTGACACAAAAATATATCTGTTGAAAATAGTCTGTTGTAGGCCCGACAAATCCAAGTGTGGTTTTGCAGTTCCACGGGTCAAATCTCTGTAGTATTCAGTTTTGGGCCTTTTGTATCTAAAAAAAAAACAGTTTGAGTGTGTCACTCACTGTTCAGCCGCAAATCTATATATTTTAAAAAGTCTGGTATACACCAGTAAATTAAAACTGTGCTTTTGCTGTTCCACGGTAAAAAATCTCTATAATCCTGTTTTTGCGCATTTTTTGCCTTAAAAAAAACAGTAGTGTCTCCTGACTGTTCTGACACAAAAATATATCTGTTGAAAATAGTCTGTTGTAGGCCCGACAAATCCCAGTGTGGTTTTGCAGTTTCATGGGTCAAATCTCTGTAGTATCCAGTTTTGGGCCTTTTGTATCTAAAAAAAAACAGTTTGAGTGTGTCGCTCACTGTTCAGCTGCAAATATATATATTTATAAAAGTCTGGTATACACCAGTAAATTATAACTGTGGGTTTGCTGTTCCACGGTAAAAAATCTCTATTATCCTGCTTTTCGCATTTTTTGCAGTAAAAAAAAAAATGTAATCGTGTCTCCCTGATTGTCCTGACACAAAAATATATCTGTTGAAAATAGTCTGTTGTAGGCCCGACAAATCCCAATGTGGTTTTGCAGTTCCACGGGTCAAATCTCTGTAGTATCCAGTTTTGGGCCTTCTGTTTCTTAAAAAAAACAGTTTGCGTGTGTCGCTCACTGTTCAGCCGCAAATATATATATTTAAAATTTTATGGTATACCCCAGTAAACAATAACTGTGGTTTTGCCATTCCACGGTAAAAAATCTCTATTATTCAGGTTTTGGTATTTTTTCCGTAAAGAAAAACAGTAATAGTTTCTCCCTGATTGTTCTGATTGTTTAAAAGAGTCGGGTGTAGGCCAGAGAAATAGAACTGTGGTTTTCCTCTTCCACGGTTCTAATCTACTTTTTATTACCCTTTTTCCATTGATAGTGCGAGTGTAAACTATTTTACTTCCTTTACAATGGGCAAGGCGTGTGACCAGGGACCATCTGGTGATGGTGCGTGCAGAGGACGGGGCCGTGGCCAAGGTGAAAATGTGCCACAACTAACAGCCACATCTTCTCGCTCCCACTTCCTGACCGATTTACTAGGGAAGCACAGAACAACACCAGTATTGCGAACTGATCGGTGTGAACAGGTTATTAATTGGATAGAAGATAATACTTCCAGTTACCTGAGCACCACCACCTCCGGTCTGTCTTTCACATGGTCAACTCTTTGTAGCCGTGAGTCTCGAACGCATACTCCTCCTCACCCTGATGCTCCTTCCTCCCACCATGCCGAGTCTCGTCAGACAGCAACTGATCCCACACTTGGACACTCTGAAGAGCTGTTCACTGGTCCATTTCCAGATTTGTGCCCCTCGCCTGCTCCGCTTGAAGTGGTGGAAGAGGAGATCCCATGTAGCGATGCCCAAATATTTGAACAGCCACGGCCACAGGAAGTCAACGCTGGCAATTTGTCATAAGAGGTGGATGATGACGCGACAAAATTGCCAGGAAGTGAGGAGGAGGATTGTGGTGCACAAGAGGAAGAGGAGGAGGTGGTGGATGATCAAGTAACTGACCCAACGTGGCAGGAGGACATGCAGAGTGAGGCCAGCAGCACACAGGGGGAGGGAGGCAGAGTACCCCAACAGGCAGGAAGAAGCAGTGTGGTGGCCACAGACAGAAGGCGGGCAACTGTTCCCCGTAACACCAACACGAGGGACATTGCCAGTACAAGCGATAGGTCTTCCAAAGTCTGGAATTTTTTTAAAGACTCTGCTGATATCCCCAAAAAGCCCATTTGTACCACCTGCCATGCCAGCATCAGCAGGGGTGACAAAACTACCAGCCTGACCACCACCAGCATGATCAGGCACATGGCAGCAAAGCACCCGACTTTGTGGGGCGAACCCCAGGGTCCACGACCAGTGTCAGCGGGTGTCACCACTGCTTCTTCTGCTGTTGTGCGTGCAAGGCAATCCCCTGTCCATACCGCATGTAAAGATGCCCCCTCCTCTCAGTCTTCACTTGTTATTGCAGTTTCTCTAGACACAGCATCAACGTCCACGTCCACGTCCCACCGCAGCGTTCAATTGTCCATATCCCAGACCTTAGAACGAAAGCGGAAATTCGCAGCGAACGCCCCACAGGCCACAGTCCTAAATTCGCACATATCACGACTGCTTGCATTGGAAATGCTCCCTTTTAGGCTGGTGGAGACAGAATCCTTCCGCAACCTTATGGCGGTGGCTGTCCCTCGGTACTCAGTCCCCAGCCGACACTATTTTGCCCGGTGTACCATCCCCGCACTACACAAGCACGTGTCCCAAAGCATCTGCCGTGCCCTCAACAACGCAGTTACTGGGAGAGTCCACCTGACAACGGACACGTAGACAAGTGCTTGTGGCCAGGGACAGTAAATCTCCCTGACGGCACACTGGGTAAACATAGTGGAAGCCGGGACCCATTCGGACCTTGGGACGGAACACATCCTCCCCACACCGAGGATTGCGGGCCCTATGTCAGTCAGAGTTGCCCCCACAGTGTACAGCTCCTGCGCATCATCCTCCTCCTCATGTTCAGCTTCCATCTCAGATATCACCACATCAGTTACAAGCTGGAAGCACTGCAGTACTGCCTCCGCCAAGGGGAAACAGGCTGTGCTGAAACTCATAAGCTTAGGTGATAAACCTCACACTGCTTGTGAGTTGTGGACAGCTGTGAAAGAGCAGGCAGATCTGTGGCTGAGACCGCTGAACCTACATCCAGGCATGGTGGTGTGTGACAATGGCCGTAACCTGGTGGCGGCTCTGAGGCGAGGCGAGATCACACACGTACCATGCCTGGCTCATGTGCTTAACCTCGTGGTTCAGCAGTTTCTTAAATCGCACCCCAAGTTGCCAGATCTGCTCGTCAAAGTACGTCGCCTGTCAGCTCATTTTCGCAAGTCGGCTACAGCTTCCGCCGCCCTTGCTGTGTTGCAGCAGCATTTGCAGCTTCCGTCACACCGACTGGTGTGTGATGTCCCCACACGTTGGAACTCTACCCTCCACATGTTGCAAAGGATTTGTGAGCAGAAGAGAGCAGTTGTGGAGTACCAGCTGCAACAAGGCCGTCGATATTCAGGTCAGACTCCACACATAAGACCTCAGGAGTGGACCTGGATGTCTGACATATGTACCATCCTGACAAACTTTGAGGAGGCCACCAAGATGGTGAGTGGCGATGACGCCATCATTAGTGTCAGCATCCCACTTGTCTGTCGTTTTCAACGCTCTCTGCAGAGAATTAAAGAGGAGGCATTGCAGCCAGAGTATGATGAAATGGATCAAGAAGCCATAGCGGGTGATTGCACACAGCCCAGCCTCATCTCATCCCAACGTGCATTGGGGGACAATGAGGGAGAGGAGGAGGAGGAGGAGGAGGAAGAACAGGAGCTGGTATCATGCACTGTAGACGGTAGTACCTCTACAACTGTCATTCCGTCGGTTCAGCGTGGGTGGCCTGAGGACAGGAGGGAGGAGGAGGAGGAGAGCATGGTCAGTCGTCATCTTGGTGAGGACACGGAAATCTTGCCCGTTATCAGTCTGGCACGCATGGCTGACTTTATGTTACGCTGCCTTAACCGTGACCCTCGCATTGTAAAAATGTTGGATGACAGTCACTACTGGTTGGTGACACTTGTAGACCCCCGCTACAAGGAGAACTTTCACTCTCTTATTCCTGAGGTGGAGAGGTCTACAAAAATGGGGCAGTACCAGAAGGCCCTTGCTGCAGAACTGTTAAAAAAATTCCCATCTGAACACGCTAGCGGCAGAGGTCACAGTTCGTTGTTGCCCAACCAAGGCGTACATGCGAGAGAGACGCAACTCCAATCCAGCAGAGGCAAGGGAACACTGTCAACGTTCTGGGACAGTTTTCTCAGACCCTCCCTTCGGACAGACCCTGAGGCGCGGTGTACTCTCACAAAGAGTGGAAAGTTTCAAAAGATGGTGAGGGAGTACCTTGCCGACCGTACCAGCGTCCTCCGTGATTCCTCTGTGCCTTTTAATTATTGGGTATCCAAGCTGGACACTTGGAATGAACTCTCTCTGTACGCCTTGGAGGTCCTGGCCTGCCCTGCCGCTAACGTGTTATCGGAGCGTGTTTTTAGTGCCGCTGGGGGAATTATAACTGATAAGCGCACTTGCCTGTCAACTGACAATGCTGACAAGCTGACCCTTATCAAAATGAACAAGGGCTGGATTGGGCCAGACTTCTCATCACCACCAAATGACAGCAGAGTAACATAAAGTAAAATCCACCGTGTTATTTCGGGAGGTGTATTCACATGCACCACTTCACACCCACACATGGGTATACGCTTACTTCTTTCGGCTGTTTTATGTTCTTCTCCTTATCCTCAGCCTCCACCACCACTATACCACCAGGGTGACCGTGGTCCGAGTTGCCATTATTGAAAGTTCCTCCATCCTGATTTTTGTCAGCTTTTACTTGGAAGGCATAAGCAAAGACTGTGGGAGACCCACTCCCCAATAATGGGAATAATATTTTTAAGATGCTGTACTGTATGGCTCTTCCAAGGGGCATTAAAAGCATCTTGTTATACCACTCTGACCTCCACGTCTCTTCTGAGGGGCATAAAAAGTGTCTTGCTATACCACTCTGACCTCCACGTCTCTTCCGAGGGGCATTACAACCGTCTTGTTATACCACTCTGACCTCCACGTCTCTTCTGAGGGGCATTAAAAGCGTCTTGTTATACCACTCTGACCTCCACGTCTCTTCTGAGGGGCACTAAAAGCGTCTTGTTATACCACTCTGACCTCCACGTCTCTTCTGAGGGGCATTAAAAGCGTCTTGTTATACCACTCTGACCTCCATGTCTCTTCCGAGGGGCATTAAAAGCGTCTTGTTATACCACTCTGACCTCCACATCTCTTCTGAGGGTCATTACAACCGTCTTGTTATACCACTCTGACCTCCACGTCTCTTCCGAGGGGCATTAAAAGCGTCTTGTTATACCACTCTGATCTCCACGTCTCTTCTGAGGGGCATTAAAAGCGTCTTGTTAAGCTACTGGGACCTCCACGACTCTTCGAACGGGCATTGCATTTCCTCATAATTTTTGGAAGCTTTTGCTTGGAAGGCATAAGCAAATACTATGGGAGACCCACTCCCCAATAATGGGACTAATGTTTGTAATATGATGTACTGCATGGCTCTTGTAAGGGGCATTGCAAGTTGCTCCGTCCTAATTTTTGGAAGCTTTTGCTTGGAAGGCATAAGCAAATACTATGGGAGACCCACTCCCCAATAATGGGACTAATGTTTGTAATATGATGTACTGCATGGCTCTTGTAACGGGCATTGCAAGTTGCTCCGTCCTAATTTTTGGAAGCTTTTGCTTGGAAGGCATAAGCAAATACTATGGGAGACCCACTCCCCAATAATGGGACTAATGTTTGTAATTAGTGTTGAGCGAACATGATCGACACTGCTCGGTACTCGCCCGAGCATCACGCTACTCGGGATGTTCGGCGAGCACCGAGCATTTCCGGATTACTCGGGCGGGAGCTCGGGTCTCCGCCCTGCATGTTTGGCGCTCTTTACAGAGCCAATGAACATGCAGGGATTGCCAGCCAGTCACTGTAATGCTGCAGCCATGTTGGTTGTGGGCATTACAGTGATTGGCTGGCCGCACAGCGTCACCTCAAGTATTTAAAACGGGGCGCCGCCATCTTGGACACAGTCGCTTCGGATTAGACAGTGTAGGGACAGCGCTGCTGATTTAGGGAGAGATATAAACTGCAAAATAGTTAGTGTAGGGTCTCCAGAACAAACAAACAGTCCTTTTCAGGACTAATATCCATCCCAGATACCAGGCAGGCAGGCTGTATAGGAGACACAGTGGTTATACCAGCAAACGCTGCATTACAGTCCTGTGTGCTCCTGTTGCTGAAATTGCTGGACTTAGCACCAGGTGTCGGGGGCCAGGAAAAATCCTTTTTTTTTCATCTAAATCCTCCTTTTTTTTTCCTCCTTCACACTGTACAAATACCCGTCTTATTAACCTTTTGTGTTTGTCCCCCCCCCCACCCCAAAAAAAAGCGTGTCTCTGATTTTTCAGACACAAATATAACTGTTGAAAATAGTCTGGTGTAGGCTAGAGAAACAGAAGTGTTGTTTTGCACTTCCACGGTTCAAACCTCTGTATTATCCATTTTCGGCCATTTGTATCTAAAAAAAAAAAACAGTTTGAGTGTGTCGCTCACTGTTCAGCCGCAAATATCTCTATTTAAAAAAGTGTGGTATACCCCAGTAAACAATAACTGTGGTTTTGCCATCCCACGGTAAAAAATCTCTATTATTCAGGTTTTGGTAGTTTTTTCCGTAAAGAAAAAGAGTAGTGTCTCCTGACTGTTGTGACACAAAAATATATCTGTTGAAAATAGTCTTGTGTAGGCCCGACATCCCAGTGTGGTTTTGCAGTTCCACGGGTCAAATCGCTGTACTATCCAGTTTTGGGCCTTTGGTATCTAAAAAAAAAGCAGTTTGAGTGTGTCGCTCACTGTTCAGCCGCAAATATCTCTATTTAAAAAAGTGTGGTATACCCCAGTAAACAATAACTGTGGTTTTCCTCTTCCACGGTTCTAATCTACTCTTTATTACCCTTTTTCCATTGATAGTGCAAGTGTAAGCTATTTTACTTCATTTACAATGGGCAAGGCGCGTGGCAAGGGACGTGGAAGTGGACGTTCTGGTGATGGTTCGTGCAGAGGACGGGGCCGTGGCCAAGGTGAAAATGTGCCACAACCAACAGCCACATCTTCTCGCTCCCACTTCTTGACCGAATTACTAGGGAAGCACAGAACAACACCAGTATTGAGAACTGATCAGTGAGAACAGGTTATTAATTGGATAGCAGATAATACTTCCAGTTACCTGGGCACCACCACCTCCGGTCTGTCTTCCACACGGTCAACTCTTAGCAGCGTGTGTCTCGACCGCATACTCCTCCTCACCCTGATGCTTCTTCCTCCCACCATGCCGAGTCTCGTCAGACAGCAAGTGATCCCACACTTGGATACTCTGAAGAGCTGTTCACTGGTCCTTTTCCATATTTGGGCCCCTCGCCTGATACGCTTGAAGTGGTGGAAGAGGAGATCCCATGTTGCGATGCCCAAATATTTGAACAGCCACAGCCACAGGAAGTCGACGTTGGCAATCTGTCACAAGAGGTGGACGATGACGAGACACAATTGCCAGGAAGTGAGGAGGAGGATCGTGGTGCGCAAGTGGAAGAGGAGGAGGTGGTGGATGATCTAGTAACTGACCCAACGTGGAAGGAGGACATGCAGAGTGAGGCCAGCAGCACACAGGGGGAGGGAGGCAGAGTACCCCAACAGGCAGGAAGAAGCAGTGTGGTGGCCGCAGACAGAAGGCAGGCAACCGTTCCCCGTAACACCAACACGAGGGACGTTGCCAGTACAAGCGGTAGGTCTTACAGAGTCTGGAATTTTTTTAAAGACTCTGCTGATAACCCCAAAAAGGCCATATGTTCCACCTGCCATGCCAGCATCAGCAGGGGTGACAAAACTACCAGCCTGACCACCACCAGCATGATCAGGCACATGGCAGCAAAGCACCCGACTTTGTGGGGCGAAACTCAGGGTCCACCACCAGTGTCAGCGGGTGTCACCACTGCTTCTTCCACTGTTGTGCGTGCAATAGAACCCCCTGTTGTGTGTGCAAGGCAATCCCCTGTCCATACTGCATGTAAAGATGCCCCCTCCTCTCAGTCTTCACTTGTTATGGCAGTTTCTCAAGAAACAGCATCAACGTCCACGTCCACGTCCCACCGCAGCGTTCAATTGTCCATATCCCAGACCTTTGAACGAAAGCGGAAATTCGCAGCTAACGCCCCACAGGCCACAGTCCTAAGTTCGCACATTTCACGACTGCTTGCATTGGAAATGCTGCCTTTTAGGCTGGTGGAGACGGAATCCTTCCGCAATCTTATGGCGGTGGCCGTCCCTCGGTACTCGGTCCCCAGTCGCCACTATTTTGCCCGGTGTGCCATCCCCGCACTACACAAGCACGTGTCCCAAAGCATCTGCCGTGCCCTCAACAACGCAGTTACTGGGAGAGTCCACCTGACAACGGACACGTGGACAAGTGCTTGTGGCCAGGGACGCTACATCTCTCTGACGGCATACTGGGTAAACATAGTGGAAGCCGGGACCCAGTCGGACCTTGGGACGGAACACATCCTCCCCACACCGAGGATTGCGGGCCCTATGTCAGTCAGAGTTGCCCCCACAGTGTACAGCTCCTGCGCATCCTCCTCATCCTCCTCCTCCTCATGTTCAGCCTCCATCTCAGATATCACCACATCAGTTACAAGCTGGAAGCATTGCAGTACTGCCTCCGCCAAGGGGAAACAGGCTGTGCTGAAACTCATAAGCTTAGGTGATAAACCTCACACTGCTTGTGAGTTGTGGACAGCTGTGAAAGAGCAGGCAGATCTGTGGCTGAGACCGCTGAACCTACATCCCGGCATGGTGGTGTGTGGCAATGGCCGTAACCTGGTGGCGGCTCTGAGGCGAGGTGAGATCACACAAGTACCATGCCTGGCTCATGTGCTTAACCTCGTGGTTCAGCGGTTTCTTAAATCGTACCCCGAGTTGCCAGATCTGCTCGTGAAAGTACGCCGCCTGTCAGCTCATTTTCGCAAGTTGGCTACAGCTTCCGCCGCCCTTGCTGTGTTGCAGCAGTGTTTGCAGCTTCCGGCACACCGACTGGTGTGTGATGTCCCCACACGTTGGAACTCTACCCTCCACATGTTGCAAAGGATTTGTGAGCAGAAGAGAGCAGTTGTGGAGTACCAGCTGCAACAAGGCCGTCGATATTCAGGTCAGACTCCACACATAAGACCTCAGGAGTGGACCTGGATGTCTGACATATGTATCATCCTGACAAACTTTGAGGAGGCCACCAAGATGGTGAGTGGCGATGACGCCATCATTAGTGTCAGCATCCCACTTGTCTGTCTTTTGCAACGCTCTCTGCAGAGAATTAAAGAGGAGGCATTGCAGCCAGAGTATGATGAGATGGATCAAGAAGCCATAGCGGGCGATTACACACAGCCCAGCCTCATCTCATCCCAACGTGCATTGGGGGACAATGAGGGAGAGGAGGAGGAGGAGGAAGAACAGGAGCTGCTATCATGTGTTGTAGACGGTAGTACCTGTACAAGTGTCATTCCGTCGGTTCAGCGTGGGTGGCCTGAGGACAGGGGGGGAGGAGGAAGAGGAGGAGGAGAGCATGGTCAGTCGTCATCTTGGTGAGGACATGGAAATCTTGCCCGTTACCAGTCTGGCACGCATGGCTGACTTTATGTTACGCTGCCTTAACCGTGACCCTCGCATTGTAAAAATGTTGGATGACAGTCACTACTGGTTGGTGACACTTGTAGACCCCCGCTACTAGGAGAACTTTCACTCTCTTATTCCTGAGGTGGAGAGGTCTACAAAAATGGGGCAATACCAGAAGGTCCTTGCTGCAGAACTCTTAAAAAAATTCCCATCTGAACACACTAGCGGCAGAGGTCACAGTTCGTTGCCCAACCAAGGCGTACAGGCGAGAGAGATGCAACTCCAATCCAGCAGAGGCAGGGGAACACTGTCAACGTTCTGGGACAGTTTTCTGACACCCGCCCAGCTTACAGGCCCTGAGGCGCGGGGTGCTCTCACAAGGAGTGGAAAGTTTCAAAAGATGGTGAGGGAGTACCTTGCCGATCGTACCAGCGTCCTCCGTGATTCCTCTGTGCCTTTTAATTATTGGGTATCCAAGCTGGACACTTGGAATGAACTCACTCTGTATGCCTTGGAGGTCCTGGCCTGCCCTGCCGCTAGCGTGTTATCGGAGCATGTTTTTAGTGCCGCTGGGGGAATTATAACTGATAAGCGCACTCGCCTGTCAACTGACAATGCTGACAAGCTGACCCTTATCAAAATGAACAAGGGCTGCATTGGGCCAGACTTCTCATCACCACAAAATGACAGCAGAGTAACATAAAGTCAAATCCACTGTGTTATTTCGGGAGGTGTATTCACATGCACCGCTTCACACCCACACATGGGTATACGCTTCCTCATTTCGGCTGTTTAATCTTCTTCTCCTTATCCTCAGCCTCCACCACCACTATACCACCAGGGTGCCAGCATTGCAAGTTCCTCCGTCCTTATTTTTGGCAGCTTTTGCTTGCAAGGCATAAGCAAATACTATGGGACACCCACTCCCCAATAATGGGACTTATATTTGTAATATGCTGTACTGCATGGCTCTTGTAAGGGGCATTGCAAGTTGCTCCATCCTAATTTTTGGCAGCTTTTGCTGGGAAAGCATAAGCAAATACTATGGGACACCCACTCCCCAATAATGGGACTTATGTTTGTAATATGCTGTACTGCATGGCTCTTGTAAGGGGCATTGCAAGTTGCTCCGTCCTAATTTTTGGCAGATTTTGCTGGGAAAGCATAAGCAAATACTATGGGACACCCACTCCCCAATAATGGGACTTATGTTTGTAATATGCTGTACTGCATGGCTCTTGTAAGGGGCATTGCAAGTTGCTCCGTCCTAATTTTTGGCAGCTTTAAGCTGGGAAAGCATAAGCAAACACCATGGGACACCCACTCCCCAATAATGGGACTTATGTTTGTAATATGCTGTACTGCATGGCTCTTGTAAGGGGCATTGCAAGTTGCTCCGTCCTAATTTTTGGCAGCTTTTGCTGGGAAAGCATAAGCAAATACTATGGGACTCCCACTCCCCAATAATGGGACTTATGTTTGTAATATGATGTAATGCATGGCTCTTGTAAGGGGCATTGCAAGTTGCTCCGTCCTAATTTTTGGCAGCTTTTGCTTGGAAAGCATAAGCAAATACCATGGCACACCCACTCCCCAATAATGGGACTTATGTTTGTAATATGCTGTACGGCATGTGACGCGCCCCCTGGGCCGTGTGTACACGTGCGTGGGATACCCGGTGGCAAGTCTCTGGGGTCTGTAGTCTCCGTGGCGGTGACCCGGTCCCGTGGCTCAGGCTGGTCAAACCAGTGGCAGTCTTTCTTAGGTTTTGAGGTTAATTGTCCGACTGCACCACCCGTGGATTGCGGTCAGGGAGTACCACCGCTGCGAGGCAGACCGCTGAGGCTGGTGTTGTGTGCGCAGCATAGAATGGGATAACTCCTCTCGGGAGGAGTATAGCCTCAGGGCAGTGAGTGTGGATGATGGGGGTGATGGTGCACGAGCGCAGCAGGAATGACTCAGAGTCTTTGCAGTGCAGTTCAGGGTCTTTACTGATGATTATAAGGTAGACCCTCCCGGGAGTACTGGCTAGCATAAGAGGCCTGGTCAGTCTGTGAGCAAGCAGGAGTTCCCCTGGCCAGGTGGAGTTGTAGGCCTCCCCGTCTGTCTGCACTCTTCCTGGCTACCTTGCTGTAAGCGGGTAGAAGTAGCCCACGTCCCTGAGTGTACCATGTAGTGCTCACCCGTATGGCTGGTGACTTGGGGCCTTCTGTTAGCCTCCGCTTCACGACGGCGGTGCTGGTCACTTGCTTGTGACTGAGCCTCCAGGCTTCTATGGCAAGAGGACCTGAAATCCCCTGCCGGCTGGTTTCTGCTGCTGGATATATAAGTCCTCACAGCTTCGGACTCCTGTGTCCAGTTCCTATTGTCTTCTGCCAGGGCGAGCTCTGCTCAGCTTCCAGCCCCTGCTCTTTAGCTTCTAGCTCCTACAGAGCTCTTTGCTGTTACTTTCCCTTGCTCTCACTCTGACTGACTGTTCTCTGACTCACTCAACCCAGCCCCAGATCCAGTTTATAAGGGCAGAATTCTCCCCTCCCAGGATTGGGGCAGGAGGATGTTGCATGTTTAAGGGATCCTGACCAGGAAGCCTCCCACTTGCTCTCCGACGTAATATCTCTATTACTGTGGTGACCAGACCCCGGGGGTGCCACATATGGCTCTTGTAAGGGGCATTGCAGTTCCTCATAATTTTTGGAAAGGATTCCATTCACTGCTTAGGCCAACAGTGCACGGGAGACCCAGTTGCTATAAATGGAAAAAAAGGTTTAGTTAACGCCCTCTGACCTCCATGTCATTTCCAAGGGGCATTGGAGTGGCTCGAAATTTTTGGTAGGCATTGCACTCACTGTATGCCCCATAACTGTGTAGCCGAACCGCTCCTTTTGTTACAGAAACATATCCTACAAGACACATGTGGTTGACTGGCCTGATATTGATGTGAATGGTCCCTGTTCCTCCTGCTCTTTCTCCTTTGCCACTACCTCATCCATCATTTATCACCTGAAGCTTTGTTTTAACGGGAGTCATAGAACATGGATAGTAGCAGGAAAACATCCAGCAATCCTCGGAGGAGGTAGGATATGGGCCAAAACGCTGACCACCTCAGGCCTAGCCGCTACTACATACATGCACTTGCATTCCTTGAAAACAAAGCAGATGCTAACTTCTATCATCATCATCATGCTCCTCACCTTGGCACTCTCAACTCCCCTGATGGAGAAGCCAGGGCCCACCGGAGGAGTCTGGTTCTCTGGTGGGCTCGTCCAATGCTGCCCTAAAGCAGGCCGGGCTAAGAAAAGGGTGTGGGGGGATGTTCCAAGGAGAAATAGGGGCGGCTGGGGACCGTTTATGGACACCCGGCCACCCCCTGGCGGCTGGGGACCGAGTGTGGACACAAGGCTGCCGGGCAGCTGGGGACTGAGTATGGATTCCAGGCCGCCAACGCAGCTATGATGTGGTGGCCAGATTCCACCTCCACATGCCTAAAAGGCCCAATTTCAAGTGCAAGCAAGCAAGCAGTATGGTATTGCAGCCTGGGGGTGGGTGGGTGGGTGTCAGGCTGCACACGTACGCTTGCATTCCAAGAAAACAAAGCAGATGCTAACTTGTATCATCATCATCATGGTCCTCACCTTGCCACTCTCAACTCCCCTGATGGAGAAGTCAGGGCCCACCGGAGGAGTCTGGCTCTCTGGTGGGCTCGTCCAATGCTGCCCTAAAGCAGGCCGGGCTAAGAAAAGTGTGTGGGGGGATGTTCCAAGGATAAATAGGGGCGGCTGGGGACCATTTATGGACACCCGGCTGCCCCAAGGTGTCTGGGGACCGTGTGTGGACACCCGGACGCCGGGCGGCTGGGGACTGAGTATGGATTCCAGGCCGCCAACGCAGCCATGACGTGGTGGCCAGATTCCGCCTCCACATGCCTAAAAGGCCCCATTTCAAGTGCAAGCTAGCAGTATGGCATTGCAGCCTAGGGGTGGGTGGGTGGTTGGCTGCATATTTGCGCTTGCATTTCAAGGAATGGGGGAGGTACAATTGAACACTGCCCTGGGACAAGAACTTGCACGGGGATAGTTGCAAGTCTGCATCTTCTGATGCGGCAGGGATGACTTCTGATGGGCACACTTTTAGGCAGTGACCTGGGTGTCAGAGATGCTTCCAGGGGTCTTCCCCATGCTGTTCCCATGTCTTTTCAGCACTGTATACATGTGTCACACAGCACATGGCCAGATAAGGATTGAAAAAATGTTAAAATGACATTTCCCGGTGAATGCATTTGTCACGGTTGAAAGCAATACAAAAGTGCAAAAACGCATAAAAAATGCTACTTGTGAACATAGCCCAAGGTGTGGAGGAGTATTTTTTGGGGGGGTTATTTATTTTACCTTATACACAAGTCTTTACCCTGGAAAGCAGTCTCAGTTTCGTTTTTGAACGTTTTATTGGGAGCCCTTAAAAGTGGCTTAATACCTCTGACCACGTTGTTGACAGCAGTGACCTGGGGGTCAGAAATGCTTCCTGGGGCGATCCCCATGCTGTCCCCATGTCATTTGAGCACTGTCACTATTGTTTTGGGCACTTGTTAGGCTTTTAAAAGACTGACGGGGGTGCCGCCGCAAAAATGCTCGGGTCTCCCATAGACTAACATTGGGCTCATTGCTCGGGTCGAGCACCCGAGTATCACGGCGAGCTGGGCCCGAGCTTCGAGCACCAGAGTAGTTTAGTGCTCGCTCAACACTAATAAAGACACTTGAACATGATTCCTTTTAGAGAAACCATGGTTGCTGCAAGGGTGAGTCATGTAATTATATATGTATATATATGCACATACATACACATTCATGCACACACATGCTATTTAGTGATTTTCCAGAGGACTTAAAGCAAGCATGCTGGTATACGAGTATAGAGCCCCTAATAGTGTACCTCAAATTACAGCACATAATACCCACTCCTACCACTGTGGTGAGAACACCAAGGAAAATGTATTCTAATATTGAAGAGCAATCTGAACATGCACCAAATGACCCACCACTCCCAAATTATGTTTCGCTGATAAAGGCTTCTTCAGGGAATGGGTCATCGGCTGGGGAGATATTTCAACTTCTTTTTAAAATTTACTACTCGTCTGGTTTGAACTTTTTTCAAAAATGTTACAAAATATAACTATTTTCAAAACTATAATGATCTGCTCTGGAGCAACAAATTTAAATATAATAGATAATCACATGGATACAATATTATGTTTCTATGGATAACAAATTCTAGTCCGATGCACCTGAGGAATTTATTACTGCTACATTTCTCCTACGTCTGTTATATTACTATATTGCAGTGTTCTGCAGCCGGTGGCTATTCTGCTCCTGGAAACAGTTTTTTCACATCAGCAGCAGATCCCCAGGTTGCAGACCAGTGAAGTATATGCAGTATATTAAAAAATATATGATCATAAACAGAAAATTATAAACAGATTGTTTCATATGAATATGAACAAGGGCAAAATTAGAACCCACCTGATATAGTCCCCAGCCACCTTTTCAAACAATGTTTTCTCAGAAACACTACAGGATTTTAGACTTAAACATACATGATTGCAACAGTGCAATCAGGCTGCAATAAATATTGACCTTGGTTTAGGACACCATGAATCTAATCCTTTTTTTATTGCTCATAGGCTTCCCAAATGAAAAGATAAACAAATTTCCAAATAGTCTTCATTAAAAATTCTTTTACCATATTGTTGCTGCAGTGTCCTTTATCTAGCAGAGTGATCTGGAAAAATGTTACAAATACATCAGAAATTCTTCTCCTGGTTCTGATGGCTGTCACTGCACTCCTTCCCTTCTTCACTGCAAAAAAATAGTCTATTGAAAGGGAAAAAATCACATGAAGAGGTAATAAGTGCACGATAGAAGCTGTGCTGTTATATGAGGTCATACTAACACAGCACCCTGTATACACACAGATCTCTCATATAGCCTATATTATTGGAAGGGATACTCCCACAACAGAAAAATCTAAAACTTGGATCAGGCTGCAAACTGCATATCAGGGCTTTGAAAATAAATGAAGTAATGAGTATTGCAGACTGTAGTCTGTTATGATCTGCAACATGCACTAAGGAAAGATAGGGGAAAGCTGTCCCTACAGTAAGACTAAGCTGAATCCCTACGATGTAGCGGGCTGCCTGTTCCTAGCGAACAGACCAGCCTCAGTCCTCGGCTAGTCTGAACGAAGACCTGTAGCATTAAGGGAGGGGTCCCTAAAAGAACTAAGGACTGGTGCAAAAAATGGGACACCTCCTAAACAGAGAAGTTGTTGCAGAACACAAAAAGACAAACTGACAAAAGGTACTAGAGGTCCCAGAAGGACCAAGCGAACTGACAGAGAAAGGCACCGAAGCACCAGGCTAGAGAAACAGTCAAACACTGAAGTCCAGCACAGCCAGAAGGGCGGAGCTGGAATATAAAGGCAGATGGTCACGTGACCGCAAAACACAAGATGGAAAAAACAAACAGGAGGGTTCTGACATAGTCATTAAGATACTTAAAAATCTTTATTCCAAAAATGTTTCTATAGCCAATCTTCCAATATCCACAGTCATGCAATGACTTATGTTGCCTAGTGGGTAATCCATCTATGCTATATCAAGGTCTCCTAAACCATCACATTTCCTATAAATGTTAAAATCATTTCATTACCCAGCGAAGGTTTAAACTTCATGTAAAAATATTAAAACTAGTTACAGAGTTTGTAACATTTTATTTGATCACGTGTTATGTTATTAGATTTGTTATAAAGCAAAATTCAAAATAAAATTCTAATTTTTTTCTGAAAATGGCAAAAAATATTGCAGTTGGATCTAAATTTACTTTTTTTCGTTTCAAGGTGAGATAATTACAAGAGTTTTCTATTTGCATTTCAGAATTGGGATATAAGCTCAACATTGTATAAGCGAGGACCTTTCTGTCATTTAATACTTCCAGTCAATAAGATGAAAGAAAAAAACAAAAGATAAGACCAGTTGGAACTTTAACCAGACTATGCTGAAGAAATGATCTACACAGTCACTGAGTAACATTGTGGAGTAAGTGTGGATTTGGTTTCTCTTAGTACAAATATAAAATATAATGAATATTTGAGGCACATACTATATGATGGGCAGATCACATGTGGATGAGGGAGTTTATTTCCATCTCTCCGGAATTTGTTGTAACGGTTAATTTTGTGACATTTCCCATTTCTTCTTCCACAAAGTGGGTGGCTTAATGAAAGGGAAGCATGTGCGACAAATTTACTACAGTGTACGCCAGTATGCTGGGTCACAGCCGACATAGATTTCAGCCTTCCTCCAGTCTGTGAATGACCGGTCACTGCTGCTCAGGTCATTCATAGACTGGAGGCAGATGGAGGGGCAGAGAAATCACAGACAGGGAGGAGAAGACCCCTGTACAGTCCATCCCCTGTGCACCAAAATGTAAGAAAAAGATAAATGAAGCTTATAGGTTTATAAGGGTTTCCCAATGCAAAAATGATCACCTTTGGACTGTTGTCAATCAGCTGTATATTCCCTACAGCGCCAATACATTGGAAATGAAGCATTACACCGAGCCTTCTGGAATCAGTGGCTGTCAATATAATATACAACTACACTTTGAAAAAGGCTCAGTTAGACCGAAAAGCGAAATTGATATTATTGTACTCAACTCTACTGATGGAATAAACCTTTGAAAACTTCTTCATCTACGTGAGTGCTGGTCTTTGTATCCTTGATTTCATACAGGACACCTTCCCTAGGCACGAGCATTACCAATTGCACGAGTGTCGACTGAATTTATTGACTTATGTATAATATACAGTTGTGACGGGTCTCTTTTCAGTCTTAACCATCCTCTATGAACTCAAAACCTAACAGGTACATGAAAATAAAATTGGAATGCCATTATATTATTATCTGTTTATCATTCAGATTCAAAGGATGAAATGATAAAAAAGAACCAAACTATGATCACCAATTTCATCCTAATGGGATTTTCTGGTGCTCCTGTTCTCCAGCAGTTACTCTTTGCCCTGTTCCTGCTCATCAATATTACCACTGTGATGGGTAACATATAGAGATGAGCGTTGTTCTACTCGAACTGTTCGCCAATCTCAAATTCGAGCTGTTTTGGGCGGTGTTCGAGCCGGTCGGCGAACACGAACAATTTGAGAAAAATTCGGCTGTTCGAGGTTATGTTCGATAACTGTTCGTGCACCAAAATCATAACTGGATTTTTTCTCAGTAATGATGAAAATTAATGTTAATACGCAGTTTGAGTGTACAGCGGGGCGGGGGGAGGGGCAGGGGATGGATCTCTGCAGGAACAATGAAGATCTCCATTTTTTTTTCTCTTTCCCGCATTTGCAGTGGGGAGGTGCAATCTGTCAGCCTATCAGCAGCGCACACACGGAGCGAAGTGCTTTTTTTCACACAAGCAAGGGCATGTGTGATTGGCAGTGTATGTCACATGTCCTTGCCCTATAAGACCAAGCCATTTTCCCCGTCGCCACCATTTTCTCACTGCTGCAGCTGCGTGTTAGACGGCACCGCTGTTGCTGTGTGCGCTATACCTTGTTAATTTCAAGCCAATTTTCGCACAAATATACAGATAGCTTGGGAGTAGGGAATAGTTGTGATTGCAGTCCTTTTAAGGACTAGGTTACAGCATTTCCTACGACTTTTATCAGGCAGGTCTGTGCTCTTAAATAGATAGATTGTGGGAGTAAAGACTAATTGTAATTGGAGTCCTTTTCAGGACTAGGTTACATCAGTTCCTATCAGTTTTTGCCAGGCAGGTCTGTGCCAGTGCTGTGCAAGTTTTTTTCACAGCATTTGGCTGAATCTAGCAAAGCTAATCCTTTTTGGCCTATTGCAGAGTGTGTTAGTCAGTGGAGTAGCCTATCTGTGTTGCAAGATATACCACCTGTGTATAGAATACCAATTTTTTTACTGCACCTAGTGAAGTAAAATCTTCTGGGCATAGCATCATTCTATTAGTCCATCTATACTGACCTCCATCAGGTTGCAAACTGAATATAATTTTTTTCTGCATCTAGCTCTGAAAAAATATTTGGGCTTCTAGCGGTGTGTGGGACTTGGTCTATTAGTCCATCTATACTGACCTCCATCAGGTTGCAAATTAAAAATATTTTTTTTCTGCATCTAGCTCTGAAAAAATATTTGGGCTTCTAGCAGTGTGTGGGACTTGGTCTATTAGTCCATCTATACTGACCTCCATCAGGTTGCAAATTAAAAATAATTTTTTTCTGCATCTAGCTCTGAAAAAATATTTGGGCTTCTAGCAGTGTGTGGGACTTGGTCTATTAGTCCATCTATACTGACCTCCATCAGGTTGCAAATCAAAAATAATTTTTTTCTTCATTTATCTCTGGAAAAATATTTGGGCTTCTAGCAGCGTGTGGGACTTGTTCTATTAGTCCATCTATACTGACCTCCATCAGGTTGCAAATTAAAAATAATTTTTTTCTGCATGTAGCTCTGAAAAAATATTTGGGCTTCTAGCAGTGTGTGGGACTTGGTCTATTAGTCCATCTATACTGACCTCCATCAGGTTGCAAATTAAAAATAATTTTTTTCTGCATCTAGCTCTGAAAAAATATTTGGGCTTCTAGCAGTGTGTGGGACTTGGTCTATTAGTCCATCTATACTGACCTCCATCAGGTTGCAAATTGAATAAAAAAAATTTCTGCATCTAGCTCTGAAAAAATATTTGGGCTTCTAGCAGTGTGTGGGACTTGGTCTATTAGTCCATCTATACTGACCTCCATCAGGTTGCAAATTGAATAAAAAAAATTTCTGCATCTAGCTCTGAAAAAATATTTGGGCTTCTAGCGGTGTGTGGGACTTGGTCTATTAGTCCATCTATACTGACCTCCATCAGGTTGCAAATTAAAAATAATTTTTTTCTGCATCTAGCTCTGAAAAAATATTTGGGCTTCTAGCAGTGTGTGGGACTTGGTCTATTAGTCCATCTATACTGACCTCCATCAGGTTGCAAATTAAAAATAATTTTTTTCTTCATTTATCTCTGAAAAAATATTTGGGCTTCTAGCAGCGTGTGGGACTTGTTCTATTAGTCCATCTATACTGACCTCCATCAGGTTGCAAATTAAAAATATTTTTTTTCTTCATTTATCTCTGAAAAAATATTTGGGCTTCTAGCAGCGTGTGGGACTTGTTCTATTAGTCCATCTATACTGACCTCCATCAGGTTGCAAATTAAAAATAATTTTTTTCTGCATCTAGCTCTGAAAAAATATTTGGGCTTCTAGCAGTGTGTGGGACTTGGTCTATTAGTCCATCTATACTGACCTCCATCAGGTTGCAAATTAAAAATAATTTTTTTCTGCATCTAGCTCTGAAAAAATATTTGGGCTTCTAGCAGTGTGTGGGACTTGGTCTATTAGTCCATCTATACTGACCTCCATCAGGTTGCAAATTAAAAATAATTTTTTTCTTCATTTATCTCTGAAAAAATATTTGGGCTTCTAGCAGCGTGTGGGACTTGTTCTATTAGTCCATCTATACTGACCTCCATCAGGTTGCAAATTAAAAATAATTTTTTTCTGCATCTAGCCCAGCCAATAGTTTTGGCCTAATACCACAGTTTGGCCACTCAGCTCTGCTCGGTTACCATCCATTGTTTTTTTGTGCAAACAACTCCAGAGTTGTGAATTAGTTAACCACCAAAATGAGTGGAAAAAGGCCTGCTGCTGGTGGAAAGGGGAATAGGCGTGTTGGGAAGGGGAAAAAAGGTTGTGTCCGTGGGGTAGGTGCAGAAGAAAGACCATCTTCCAGGCAAACTAAAATGTCTACTTCTTTTAGCGGACAATGTGATAAGATCCCTTTCTTACGGCCACGCCAATCGCTACAAATTCCAGATGAGGCACAAAAACAGCAGGTGCTTCAACGGATATCAAATGCTCCTTTAAGTGGGCTCTCCTCCACATCAACTTCAACATCACAAATACTCCAGTCCTCAAAGGTGTCACCCAAATCGCACTTGCTTCCTCACAGCTCCCAAATCTCCAGCTGCCCGTCTGAGTATGAGGTAGAACAGATGGTTGAGTCTGCAGAGCTGTTTACTCATACTATAGCCTTTGAATCAGAGGTCGACTCCAGCGCTTCTGTGAATCCAGACGAGGAAATGATCTGCACTGATGCCCAGAATCTTTATGAGTCGGATCCAGGACCAGACGCAGAAGGTTCTGACCATAATGTAGACCCTCATTCCCAAACTGTAACTCCTGTTGGTGGAGACAATGAGGAAGACGATGATAAGACTCAAATACCTGATTGGAGCGACAACTTTAGTTTTTTGTCAGGGCAGGAACAGGTTGGCTCTGAGGACGACGGGTGTGATAACGCACAGGGTGATGATGATGAGGTCGGAGATCCCACTTACTGTCAACCCACAGTCAGCCAAGAGATGAGGTCAGCAGAGGAGGTGGAGGAAGATGCTAGTGACGACGAGGTCAGGTTGCGCCTTCCTGGACAGAGACGTAGTACTGGAAGCACGTCAACAACTGCATCCTCAAACACAACTCTGCCTCTCACCACAAGTCGTGGTGGCTCTTCAGGTCGCATGGGTGCTAAGCCTTGCATAGCCTGGGCATTTTTTCAGATCGATAAAGATGACCCAACTCGTGTTATCTGTAACATTTGTCAGCAAAAGCTAAGTAGAGGCCAAAAAATACATAGTTTGAGTACTTCATGCATGAACCGGCACATGGACATGAAGCATAAGTTGCAGTGGGAAGCTCAGTGTGCTACAATGCGGCCTAGCCGGCCGGGCCAATCACCGTCTGCCATATCTTGTGCATCCGCGGCCTCTTCATCCTCTGTGACTGGGGGGACAGCAGTCACACCTGTTTTGGGGCGCAGACCTGCCACCTCTTTACCCGCAACAGCCAGCGTGATTGGCAGGTCATCATTTTCTTTGGAGGTGGTAACACCAGCTGGTGTTGAGCGCTGTCCGACATCGATAGCACCACCTTTGGATCAAGGCAACCTAACATGTCCGCCTGCATCTTCCTCACAGACCGGCAGTTTGCCGGGGACACCCTTATCAACCCCGTCTAAGCACAATAGCCAGCCCTCGGTCCCTCAGATGTGGACAAGTAAAAGACCATTTCCTCCTAGCCATGAGAAAGCTAAGAGGTTGAATTTCACCATCTGCAAGCTCTTGGCTACAGAAATGCTGCCTTTCCGCCTGGTGGACACAGAGGATTTTCGAGACCTTATGTCCGTCGCAGTGCCCCAGTACCAGATGCCCAGTCGGCACTACTTCTCAAAGAAAGGTGTGCCTGCGCTCCACCAGCATGTCGCACACAACATCACCGCTTCTTTGAGAAACTCTGTGTGTGACAGGGTGCATTTCACCACAGACACTTGGACGAGTAGGCATGGACAGGGGCGTTACATGTCGCTGACTGGGCACTGGGTAACTATGGTGACAGCAGGACAAGGGGCTGCTGTCCAAGTCTTGCCGTCCCCACGAGTTGTGCGTCAATCCTCTTTATGTCAAAGTTTCTCCACTGCTTCTGCCTCCTCAACCTCCTCTCGGTCTTCCACCTGCACCCAAAGCCTGTCTGGTCATGCCACAAGCTTTCTAACTGCGCAGAAGGGATCCTGCACACCTCCTTACTATGCTGGCAGTAGGGCTCAACGTCATCAGGCGGTTTTTACATTGAAATGTCTGGGAAATGTGAGTCACACAGCTGAGGAGTTGTGGTCAGCTCTGGAGAACCAATTTCATGAATGGTTGTCTCCACTGGACCTGAAACCAGGGAAGGCCGTGTGCGACAATGCTGCAAACCTGGGTGCGGCCCTTCGCCGGGGCAATGTCACACACGTGCCTTGTATGGCTCACGTGTTGAACCTGGTTGTCCAGCAATTTTTAGCCCACTATCCCAGACTAGATGGCCTTCTGCAGAGGGCACGGTCGCTGTGTGCTCACTTCCGCCGTTCGCATCCCGCAGCTCAGCGACTTACATCTCTACAGAAGTCGTTGGGCCTGCCACTTCACCGGCTAAAATGCGATGTGCCTACCCGGTGGAATTCAACTCTGCACATGTTGCAGCGACTGTGGCAGCACCGACAAGCCCTGGTGCAATACGTTCTGACGTATAGCCTGGGCCAACGAGATTCAGAGGTGGGGCAAATCACGCTGGAGGAGTGGTCTCAGATCAGGAACCTATGCACCCTTCTGCACAGTTTTGAAATGGCGACGAAGATGTTTAGTGCTGACGATGCCATTATCAGCATGACTATTCCGGTGATTTACATGCTGGAGCACATGTTAAACAGAATTCGGAGTCAGGTGGTGGCACAAGAGGAGGTGGAGGAAGTAGAGGAGGAGGAGTTGTATGCGGAAGGGCTAACATCTGCAAGGTCCAGACGGTCGGCAGCACCAAGGCGGCAGGCATGTGAGGGTGGGGGAGATGGTTTTACCAGGGCGCATGGTAGCAGCCAAACTAGTGAGGAAGGTGCAGGAGCCCAGGAAGAAGTGGAGGACGAACTGATGGAAGACTCATCAGATGAGGGAGACCTTGATCACATTTCTGTTGTGCGAGGTTGGGGGGAGAGGACAGAGGAAGGAAGCATGATTGTTACCTCGCCACCAACACAACAGGGACTTGGTGCTCATGGATGCGCAACACACATGAGTGCCTTCTTGCTGCACTACCTGCAACATGACCCTCGAATTGTGAGAATTAGAAATAATCCTGACTACTGGGTTGCCACACTGTTAGATCCCCGGTACAAAAGTAAATTTGCAGAAATTATTCCTGCCATAGAAAGGGATGCACGCATGCAGGAGTATCAGCAGAGACTGTTGCAGAATCTTACATGTGCTTTTCCACAAAATACCAGTGGTGCACGTAGTGAATCTCACAGTTCCAACTTGCCAACCGTGGGACCGTCAAGTGTTCAGCACTCAAACCGTAACAGAACCACAGTATCTGCTGGTAACATCAATTTTGCGGAATCATTTCACCACTTTTTTAGCCCATCCTTTGCAAGGCCAAAGGAGACAAAAGTCTGACACATAGTCAACGCCTAGAGACGATGGTACAGGAGTATCTCCAAGTAAACATTGAAGCCACGACTGTGTCACTGGACCCTTGCTCTTTTTGGGCTTCCAATCTGGATAAATGGCCGGAGCTAGCCACTTACGCCTTGGAGATCTTGTCATGCCCCGCAGCCAGCGTTCTGTCTGAACGTGTGTTCAGCGCTGCTGGTGGTGTGCTGACAGATAAGCGCACGCGGCTCTCCACTGATAATGTAGACAGACTCACGTTCATAAAGATGAACAAATCATGGATCCGAAACGACTTTTCTACCCCTGTGTCATCCTGGGGAGAGTAAAAGCTTGATGATTGGTTAAAATCACCCTACCAACCGTTTTAAGCTTTCAAATTACTAATCATGTTTATCTGTATCTTGACTGGAAAATAATTTGGGCTTTGTAGCAGTGTGCAGCACTGATCCTATTAGGCCATCTATAATAAGCTTCACCAGATTTAAAATTAAAAATAATTTTTAGCTGCATCTAGCCCGGAAAATAATTTTGGGGCTCCGAGATGCGCAAGACACATAAGTGCCTTCTTGCTGCACTACCTGCAGCATGACCCTCATATTGTCAGAATTCGAAGTAATCATGACTACTGGGTTGCCACACTCTTAGATCCCCCAAACTTTTCGATCAACCTTTTCATTTTAATAAAGACCAAAAAAATGGTCATTTTTGAAATTATAAGCATTAGCAGGTTGTTAGAAACTGAAATCAAACAGTTTTCAACTCAAAACTTTATTCTAGGTGATGTTACATTTTCACATAGGACCCCTTGTTCGAAAGGAGCTTCTGAACTCTCTCGTCCATTGAATTTGTCAGGTTTTGGATGGTTTCTGCTTCAATTGTTTTGCATGAGGACAGAATACCCTCCCAGAGCTGTTGCTTAGATGTGAACTGCCTCCCGCCATCATAGACACTCCTTTTAATGATGCTCCAAAGGTTCTGAATGGGGTAGAGGTCAGGGGAGCATGGGGGTCACACCATAAGTTTGTCCCCTTTTATGCCCATATCAGCCAGAGATGCAGATGTTTTATGTGCAGCATGAGATGGTGCATTATCATGCAGAAAAATGATCTTGCTGTGAAATACACGGTTCTTCTTCTTGAACCATGGCAGGAAGTGCTGTTTGAGAAAATCCACATACATTATGGAGTTCATCTTTAGCGCCTTCAGGGATCCTAAAGGGGCCGACAATCTCTCTCCCCATGATTCCAGCCCAAAACATTACTCCACCTCCTCCTTGTTGGCGCTGTAGCCGTGTTTGCGTGGGGTGTCCATCAACCAGCCATCCTCCACTCCATTCATCTGGACCATCGAGCGCTGCACGGCACTCATCCGTGAACAAAACAGTTTTGAAATCAGTCTTCATGTAATGTTTGGCCCACTGGAGCCGTTTCTGCTTGTGTGAAGTGGATAGAGGAGGTCGACAGGATGGCATATGCACAGCTGCAAACCTCTGAAGGACCCTGCATCTTGTTGTTCGGGGGACGTTGGAGGCACAAGCAGCTTCAAAAACTTGTCTGCTGCTATGACAAGGCTTTTTTGCCGCTGCTGTTTCAACCTGACGTAATTGCCTGTAGGAAAGAGTCCTCAATTTGCCCTTATCAGCACGCACACGTGTGTACTGTGAATCAGCTACATACTTCTTGATTGCCAAGACACTTCATCCTGATCATCGCACAATGTTGATTGTAGTCATGCCTTGACCTAAACACTCCACAATTTGTTGCTTCTCAGCAGCCGACACATCCTTTTTCTTTCCCATTTTGGCAGAAAATGTAGGCTGCTTAATAATGTGAGAGAGCCTTCTTAAGTAGTCTTGCCTTTCATTGGACACACCTGCCAAACTAATTAGCACAGGTGTCTGCAATTGCTTACAGTGATATAAAGAGCCCTGACACACATCACCATCAATGAGTTTAACTGACAAACAAACAAATTCTTCCCTTATCACTCCTAAACACTTTTTGCATAATAATTTGGAACGCGGTGTACATGTGCTTTTCCACAAAACACCAGTGGTTCACGTAGTGAATCTTACAGTTCTAACTTGCCAACCGTGGTCTGTATGGAATTGTTCAATAAAGGGCCCAAAATTAAGATAACATAGATGGGAGAGGTCTCTATGAATAGGAATTCCTAAGTATTTGATACCCTGTGAGGGCCAGGCAAAGGGAAAGTTGGACTGGATGGAATCCTATATGGATTTAGGGAGGGAGACATCGAGGGCCTCAGACTTCGCTGCATTGATTTTAAAATTTTACCATGTAACAAAGTGATCTATTTCAGCCATAACAGCAGGGATGGATATATGTGATTGAGTGATATATACTAGGACATCATCAGCAAATAGAGAGCACTTGTACTCGGTGCCTCCCACCTCAATCCACCTAATATTGGGGTTATGGCGAATTGATGAGAGCAGGTGCTCCGTCACTAGGATGTATAAGAGAGGGGACAGAGGACATCCCTGCCTTGTCCCATTGGTGATTGTGAAAGGTGATGAAAATGTTCTGACGCACCCCCTGGGCCTTGGGACACCCGGAGCCGGACACTTTTTGGTGGATGCTGGTGGTTGTAGTCTTCGTGGCGGCGATCCGGTTCTGTGGCTCAGGGCGGTCAAACCAGTGGCGGAACTATTTATGTGGTTTTGATGTTTAAATGTCCGACTACGCCACCCGTGGATTGCGGTCAGAGTGAACCGCCGCTACAGGGCAGACCGCTAAGGCTGGTGTTGTGGGTGCAGCAGAGCGTAGCATAACTCCCCACGGGAGGAGTATAGCCTCAGGGCAGTGTATGCGGAGGATGGGGGTGATGGTGCAGGGCAGCAGCAGTAACGACACGGAGTCAGTGATGCAGTTCAGGGCCTTTACTCACAGTTCTTATTATCCAGACCACGTCTGCAGGTAACGGCTGCCCACGTCGTACTGTGCTCACCAGGTGAGGGGCTCAGACAACTCCCAGATAACTTTGGAGCGCTTCACAGGACCCCCTTTGTGTGTCCTTTGTCTGGCCTTTCTTACCAACACTTCTGTCCGGCTGCCTCGGGCCTCCTCTTGGTAAACTTGGCGCCAGTTTCCCTGACCCTATGTGGTGCCTTCCTAGCGGGTGGAGCAAGGGGCTGCGCCACATAAAATGTCAGAGCCTCCGGTTTCTAGCTGAGGGTCGTTTCCTGCCTCCACTAGTTCGGGGACCGGTCTCCCCCTTTGGCCTGACCCCTCCACGCAGGTGGATTCGGGCGTGCGGTGGCGACTCGCCCGTCCGCACCCCTGGGATCCCTTCATTCCTCGTTCCTGGAGCCTTCTCCGCTCCTCTTCCTTCCTTCTCCCTCTTGCAGGCCTGGGCCTCTGTTACTAGGCCCGCCTCCTGAGCAGAGCTCATGCAGAGCCCCTGCTCCCTGCCACTTCTGCTCAGACTTCTCTGCACTGAACTAAGATGGTGCCCACCTTTTATACTCCCTTCTCAATGCACCCAGGAACTGCTTCCTCCCTGCTCCTGCACTGCAGGGTTCCCCTTCCTCAGTGTTCCCTCCCCCCACTCCAGCCAGGGACAGGGACTGTCGTGCCCATCTCAGGGGCATATTGGTCGCCCTGCCCCACGGCAATGTGGTGTAATGCATGCAGGTGTCGGGTCCTGATCCACACTCCATCCTTATCTGAGAGTGAGATATCACACCTCTGGGTGAGGTGCAATACGTCTGTAGCAACCGAGCCCTCGGTGCTACAGTTCCATTTATCTTCAGCCTAGGTGACGTATTGTGATACAGGGCTGTGATTTTGGCTATAAAAGGGTCCCCTAGACCCCTACCCCAAGCTTTTTAAGAGAATCATATATGGCGTGCCAGGAGACTCTATGGAATGCTTTCTCAGCATCCAACGAGAGTATCTACTTACAAATTTTTAACTGCATCTAGCCCAGGAAATACTTTGTGCCTAGTAGCAGTGTCTGCTAGTCAGCGGATTATCCCGGCTGTTAAGCAAGCTACACCACCTGTAGTTTGGACACTTAATTTTTTCAAAGGAAATGCTTCGGGACCACGGGATACTTAGTGAAGAGCATCAGGAGGCACCCCAAGGCATAGGGGCTGGGACTGGCACTAGGATGCCTTGCGGTGGACAGCCGAGCTCGATCCTTATAAAAGCTTTTTAACTGCAGCAGCTTTAGTGAACGCTACTGGAGCTGGAATTACGCGGCTGCTGGCATGAGACTTGCCCTCCAATAGATCCTTGTAAATGGATTTAAAGTGTATTCATTCAAATTAGAGGGACAATTTAAATTAAAAAGCTTAGAGCTGCCTCCACCACAGGGGGGCTCTCTCGACCCACCAGCGGACAGGCACCAGTATTGGGAGAGGGGGGCTGGCCGTCAGGGTTCACCGCGGCTCTGGCACAAACCCGGCGACACGGAGGTGGCACGGGCAGGAGCGGACTGGCCGTCTCGGCTTCTCACTTTTTGGATTTTAGAAGGGCATGACATGCCTATATCTGTGTCTCCCCCTCCTTTTACTCCTCCACCTCTTTTCTTTTCGCATGACTATATGTACTTGTCACTTTTCCATGTGTTAGTTGTGTCTTCTGAGCAGTTTGTCAGCTTTTGGACACCTTTGAAGGTGTTTTCTATGTGTTTCTATGTGTTTTTGTTTGCCTGCCATTGGTTTTAACGGTGTTCGAAGGTGTTCGACGAACAGTTCGACGAACAGTTCGGCGAACACGCGGGTGTTCGACGAACCGAACCGAACTCGAACACTACGGGGGTGGCTCAACACTAGTAACATATCTATAATCTTGGCTTACAGGCTTTCTTCATCTCTTCACACCCCAATGTACTTTTTTCTGGCCAATTTATCCTTCTTGGAGATCTGTTACATCTCTACCACCGTGCCCAAAATGCTGTCAAACTTCTTGTCAATCCATAAGACCATCTCGTTCTCGGGATGTGTCATGCAGATGTACTGTGGTTTGCTCCTGGGTGGAATGGAGTGCTACCTGCTAGCCGTGATGGCGTATGATCGGTATAACGCCATATATCATCCTCTGCTATATGGCACCAATATGAATAAAAGAACATGTGTTCAGCTTTTAGCTATCTCATGGATTGGTGGTGCTATAAACTCCCTAATACATACAATTCTTACGTTTAGCTTGCCTTTCTGTAGCGATAATAGGATTAATCATTTTTTCTGTGACATTCCCCCTGTAATGCAGCTGGCCTGTACATCGAACATGATAAATGAGATTGTCCTCCTTGGGGCCAGTGGTTGCGTCATTATCAGTTACTTCATATTAACCATCATCTCCTACACACACATCATCACAACGGTTCTCAATATAAAGTCAACATCGGGAAGGAAGAAAGCGTTCTCCACCTGCACCTCTCACCTCATAGTAGTCACTTTGTTTTATGGTTCTGGTATTTTTATGTATTTAATGTCCACGTCCAGTTACTCAATGGATCAAGACAGGGTGATATCTGCTTTATATGCCTTTGTGGCACCATTGCTCAATCCATTCATCTACAGCCTAAGGAACAGTGACGTGAAGGCCACTGTTAGAAAGATTGTGTGTCATTTCGTTGTTGTTCAGAGATATTAAGGGGATGTCAGGCATTGATTTTCAAAAATATTAATACTCATGTCCATGAAGCATCGCATCTTACTTGAATAACCATTATCAACACTCGGCACTCCAAGGAAAAATTGACAAATTCTCAAGGAAGGGAGAGGAATTCCCAACTCACAACCTTTTGGAGTAAACCACGGCACTTCTGATGCTCATCAGATTGCTTTAATTAGGAATTCATAGCTTAGTCTAACAATAGCTTGTATTTTCATGCATCCAATGTATTATTATAGATGTACAATGACAAAACACTTGAATACACCACCAACGTTATGCACTTGGTTCTCCTGGAGCCTAATGGAGTAAAAAATCTGTCCAATTTTATTTTTAAGCAGTTATACAAAATTTTAGAAGATTGTGCAATCTTGTTTGCTCTTAAACAGTGCAAAAAAAATAAAAGTCAAAAAATAAGGGTCCCTATGATTTTGACCAAAATTCACAACCTATATGAACCATTTTTAAGAATTTGGAGCAAATACTGGCAACAAATAACCATAAGTCAAAAAGGAAAGCCTCTTAAAAAATGCAAATGATGAATTGGAACTGAATATCTTATTTTCTCATTAGTGTTTTGACCTTTATGATCAAGTACACTATTTTTTTCCCATCTTCACAGTCTATATACCGTAAAAAAAAAAATTCTGTCGCTATAGTCACATGAAACTTTATTTTTCATGGAATTATTTGTGTTTTTTATATCACATTTTGGGGTGCATATATAACTTTCTTACCTTTACCTTACCTTTTTTTCCCAAGGTGGATGGGAAAAGAAAATAAGAATTTTTGCGCCATTAACTAGCAACCTTTATTCTAAGGGTAAGCACAATTTTTAATACTTTTGCTAAGCAACAATAATAAGAATTTCTTTTACTTTTGCCATAATAATTTATTTTTCCTTTGGTAAAGTGGTGTGGGAGCTTCTTTTTGCAGAATAAGCTGATGTTTTCATTGCTAGCATTTTGACAGCTTGATTGCATTTTATTCCATTTTTTGAGAGGCAGAATGACCCAAAACAATAATTCTGACTTTTTTGAAAGACGAAAAACAGTAATTTAGCCATTTTTATGATGTTCATTGTGTGGATTAAAAAAAAAAAAAAGCTTAACCCTTTTGCCCCCGAAGGCTATTTGCATGTTAATGACGAGGCCAATTTTTACAATTCTGACCAGTATCACTTTATGAGGTAATAACTCTGGAACGCTTAAACGGATCCCACTGACTCTGAGACTGTTTTTTCGTGACATATTGTATTTCATGATAGTGGTAAAATTTATTTCATATGACTGCCGTTACTTTGTGAAAAAAATAAAAATTTTGAAAATTTTGCAATTTTCAAACTTTTAATTTTTATGCCCTTAAAACAGAGAGATGTCAAGCAAAATAGTTTCCCACATGTCTACTTTACATCAGTACAATTTTGGAACAAATTTTTTTTTTGTTAGGAAGTTATAAGGGATAAAAGTTGACCAGCGATTTCTCATTTTTCCAACAAAATTTACGAAACCATTTTTTTAGGGACCACATCACATTTGAAGTGACTTTGAGGGGCCTTTAAGACAGAAAATACCCAAAAGTGACACCATTCTAAAAACTGCACCCCTCAAGGTGCTCAAAACCACATTCAAGAAGTTTATTAACCCTTGAGGTGCTTCACAGGAATTTTTGGAATGTAGAAGAAAACAATGAACTTTTTTTTTTTTTTTTTCACAAAAAATTTACTTTAGACCCTAACCCTAACCGCTCAGGGAACTTATCTAGATGTGTGTTGAGCACCTTGAACCCCCAAGTGCTTCACAGAAGTATATAACATTGAGCAGTAAAAATACAATTTTCATATTTTTCCCACAAAAAAAAATTTTCAGCCCCAAATTTTGCATTTCCATAAAGATAACAGGAGAAATTGCACCAAACCATTTGTTATGCTATTTCTCCTGAGTAAGCCGATACTCCATATGTGGAGGAAAGCCACTGTTTGGGCGCACGGCAGAGTTTGGAAGGGAAGGAGCGCCATTTGACTTTTTGAATGTAAAATTTGCTTGAATAATTTGCGGATGCCATGTCGCGTTTGTAGAGCCCCTGATGTACCTAAACAGTGGAAACCCCCTACAAGTGACACCATTTTGGAAACTAGATCCCTCAGGGAACTGATTTAGATGTGTGGTGAGCACCCTCAACCCCCAAGTGCTTCACAGAAGTTTATAACGTGGAGCTGTGAAAATAAAAAAAATCCAATTTTTCCCACAAAAATGTTGTTTTGGCCCCCAATATTTTCATTTTCACAAGGATAGCAAGAGAAAATGGACCCCAAAATTTCTTTTGCAATTTCTCCTAAGTACGTCGATACCCTATATGTGGTGGAAAACTACTTTTGAGGCACAGTGCAAAGCTCAAAAGGGAAGAAGTGTTGGAGTTCATATTTTGCTGGGCTGGTTTGATGGAGCCATGTCACATTGGCAGAGCTCCTAAAATGCCAGAACAGCAGAACTCCCCATAAGAGACCCCATTTTACAAACTACACCTCTCAATGAATTCATCTAGGGGTGCAGTTGAGCATGTTGATGACTCGCCACCCGTGGATTTGCGGTCATTAGGTACCGCCGCTGCAAGGCAGACCGCTGGGGCTGATCAGGTTTGCAGCTGGGATGGTGTGACTCCCCACGGGAAGAGTGCGGCCCCAGGGCAGTGTAGTGGATGGTGGGAGTGATGGTGGTGAGAGTCCCAGTACCGGTAGTGCTGGAGGCGCGAAGGAGCACACAGACAATAGGTTGCAGTCCAGGGTCTTTACTGAAACAGGTAAACTGACCCATAAACAGTCCCAGCTAGGAGGGGACATGGATGTCTGAGAGCAACGGGGAAATTGGCCAGGGTGAGGATGTAGGCCTACCGTGCTTTCTGCGCTCCTTCTGGCTATCTCCTCGTTATAGGGTAACAGCCCACGTTTCTGAGCTTTCCGTGTATTCTCGCCTGTATGGTCTGCGACGTGGGTTCCTTTCTGCTCCCAGCCTTGTACGGCTTTGCTGGTCCCTTCTGTTGTGGCAGGGCCTCCAGGCTTCTTAGGCCAAGGAATATACAGTCCCTTGCGGACTGGTTCTCTGCTGGAGGATGTAGAATCCTCCCAGCCTCAGACACCAAAGTCTGGTAAAGTCAGTCTCTTATCTGCCAAGACAGGCTTGCCTCGCCTCTTGTCTCTGGCTTGTGGCTCTCCTCCTGCCACACTTCCTCTTAGGTGCAGTGCAACTGTCTGTCCCTGCTCTGCTCTGGGACAAGTCTCAGTGCTGAGACAGGCCATCAAGTTCTCCCTAACCCTGCCCCCAGCACCAGCTTTTATAGGGGCAGCCTGCTCCCCCTACTGGCCTGAGACAGGAGGTACTGCATGCTAATGTTCCCCTGACTAGAGAACCTCCCCCTAGCTCTCAGACACAGCTTTAATTACACTTGTGGCATCCAGGCCAGGATGACACATTCCCCCCTAGTGAAATTTAGTACTCCGGGACTAAACAATAAACAAAGACAATATGCATAACCATAAAACATTAATAGACAGACGACGCACAGATTGAGTTCTTAAGGTCACAGTGTGGTCTGTGACCAGGTGTCCATATCACCAACACAACGGGGAGCCTTAACCAGGTGGGGGTCTGTCCTACCCCAAGTCCTTCACAGTCTTAGTTCATTCCTTGGTTAGGCTCCGAACGCAGTCCATACAAGGTCCCGGTTATAAAAAGTCCATAACCTTTGAGTCCTTACGGTAGCTGCAAGAAACTGAAACACAGAATTACCAAACATGCATGTAACTTGGCAACAATTCAACATTTGGCAACAGGGTTATTTACAATTTTAGTACACTCTATATTTTCCAGCGAGCGGGTATCTGCCCCTTTGTGCTCCTGGTTGATCTACGTAGCCCACTGTCTGGTGGTGGACCAACCTGGCTTTCCCCACTAGCGTTAGGGGTACAGCTACCAGCTGGGTGTACAGGTAGGGCAGGCAGCTGTCTGCGGGTCCTTTGGCTTACCGCAGGCATGGCAGGCTCACTGTCAGCAGAGGGTTGACTCTCCTGGGCTGCTGGTTCAGGCTCTTCTGCCTCTGGAACGGCTTGCTCCTCTTCACCTTCCGGCTCTGGTGTTGGTTGTTGCTGTGCCGGTTGCAGGAAATGCAGGACAGGTACCACTATGGCATCATTTATGCGAGTCCAGGACTGAGGGAACTCTCCGAGAACGGTGCTAATCATTTCTTCCTTGTCCTCTGCGGGTTCAAGGTCACTCTGATCCTCTTCTGCACTACGGAGTTGCTCGGGGCACCTTTTGAGGTGGTCTCTGGAGACGACACTAGTGGTTTCTCCTCCGTCCTTGGTGATTACGCACACCTTTGGGTTGTCGTGGTCAGGCTGCAGTACGGTGTAGGGTTCCCTTTCCCACTGGTCGTCCAACTTATGTAGCCTTCTTTTTCGCTTTAGGACTTGCTCACCAGGTTCTAGGGGACCAGCAGGGGCATGTTGATTGAAGAGTTTTTCTTGCCTCTCTCTCACCTAGGCCAGGCTCTTCTCCACACTCTCCTGTACCTTCTTGTACTGCAGTTGCCTTTCCGTATCCCAGTCCGCATCCGGGGAGGTGTCCTCAGGTATTAGGACTCCCATCTCCAGGTCTACGGGCAGCTTACCTGGTCTAGCTCGCATCAGGTAAGCCGGGGTGCAGTTTGTAGCATTCACCGGGATATTGTTGTATAGGTCGATCAGGTCCGGCAGTTTTACTGGCCACAGGCTGCGTTCCTCCAGGGGCAACGTCTTCAGGAGATCGATAACTATATTGTTCATCTTCTCACACATCCCGTTGGTTTGTGGATGGTAAGGCGTTGTCCGAATCTTCTTACAGCCATAGAGGTTGCAGAACTCCTGGAAGATTTCAGCCTCGAACGCTGGACCCTGGTCTGTCAGGACCTGTTTCGGATACCCGTGTGGACGGCAGAAGTATTGCTGGAAGGCTCTGGCCGCTGTTTGGGCTGTCAAGTCCTTTACCGGGACCACCACTAGAAAATGGGAATAGTGGTCCACGATTGTCAGGGCGTAGATGTACCCTGACCGGCTTGGAGCCAACTTGACGTGGTCTAGAGCTACCAGCTCAAGAGGCTGCGTGGTGACGATGGGCCTCAAGGGTGTCTTCTGGCTGGTGCGGTCCTTCCTCCTTAGGTGACAAGGGCCACAGTCTCTGCACCACTTTTCTACAGCTCCTCTCATGCCGACCCAAAAGAACCTTCCTCTTAGCAGGAACTCCAGTTTCTTCCAACCGAAGTGTACCGCTCTGTCATGGTAAGCTCTCAGGACCATAGCTTCCATCCCGCCTTGGAACCACGACTTGCCAGGTCAGCTCGTGTGTCCGGTGGTTGACAATCCTTCTGCACAACTTGCCTTCGTAGAGGAACAGCTTGCTCTTCTCCTTCCATAGCTGTCTAGCTTCCTCTGGAGCATCCGGATTCATGCGGGCGTCTTCCTGGGTCAGCAGTTCTTTCACCAGACGGATGGCAGGGTCACTATCTTGGGTCTTGGCCCAGCTGTGGTGAGGTAGGGGATTGATCATCACGGTTGTTAGATCCTCCTCTTTCACGCGGTGGGAGTATTGAGCGGCTCCATACCGGTGAAACGCGGGGAGTTCTACCTCCTCCAGCTCTTCTGGGCCTTCGTCACCTTCAGGTAAGTGAGGCGTCCTCGACAGGGCGTCTGCGTTGGCATTGGTTTTGCCGGCCCAGTACTTGATCACGAAGTCATAGTTGGAGAGACGGGCCATCCACCGCTGTTCTAGGGCACCCAGTCTTGCATTGTCCAGGTGTGTCAACGGGTTGTTGTCCGTGTACACGGTGAACTTTGCGGAGGCCAGGTAATGCTTGAAGCGTTCCGTCACGGCCCACACCACCGCCAAGAATTCTAGCTTGAAGGAGCTGTAATTCTCCGGGTTCCTCTCGGTGGGTCTCAGCTTCCGGCTGGCGTACGCGATCACCCTTTTTCTGCCCTGTTGGTTTTGGGACAGTACGGCTCCCAGTCCCACATTACTGGCATTTGTGTGAAGAATGAAAGGCTGGCTATAATCAGGGTAGGCCAGGATCTCATCCCCTGTGAGGGCCATCTTTAGCTGGCAGAAGGACTCCTCTTCCGGTTTATCCCACTTGAAGGGCGGCTTTTGGCTCCTGGACTTAGACTGTCCGATCAGGAGGTCCTGCATAGGAGCTGCCATCTTAGTGAACCCAGGGATGAACCTTCGGTAGTAGCCTACCAACCCGAGAAACTGTCTCACCTCTTTGATGTTCGAGGGGCTTGGCCAGCTCTTGATTGCCGTGACCTTGTCAGGGTCGGGGGCTACTCCTTCTGCACTTACCACGTGCCCTAGGTACTGGACCTTTGGTTTCAGCAGGTGACACTTCGATGGTTTCACCTTCAGGCCATAGCCTGCCAGGGCTTCGAACACCTCGGCCAGGTGCTTTAGATGGTCCTCGTAGGTCTTTGAATAGACGATCACGTCGTCCAGGTAAAGGAGGACCGTCTTGAAGTTTCGGTGCCCTAGACAGCATTCCATCAGCCGCTGGAAGGTCCCTGGTGCGTTGCGGAGCCCGAAAGGCATACAGTTGAATTCGCTCAGTCCCATCGGGGTGGTGAAGGCGGTCTTCTCCTTGTCAGCCTCTGCCACAGGAACCTGCCAGTACCCGCTAGTAAGGTCCAAAGTAGAAAAGAAGTTAGCAGATTTTAGTGCGGCTAAAGACTCCTCTATTCTAGGCAGCGGATATGCGTCTTTGTGGGTGATACGATTGATTTGTCTATAGTCGACGCACATTCTCATGGTGCCGTCTTTCTTTTTCACCAGAACCAAGGGGGCTGCCCAGGGGCTACAGCTGTCTCTAATGACCCCAGCTTCTTTCATCTCTCTTAGCATGCCCTTTGCGTTCTGATAATGTGCAGGGGGTACAGGTCTGTGTCTTTCTTTTATCGGTGGGTGGCTCCCTGTGGGGATGTGGTGTTCTATCCCCTTTACTCGGCCGAATTCTAGCGGGTGCTTACTAAAGACTCTCTCGTACTCCTGTATCACCCGGTAGACTCCTTGTTTTTGGTGCAGGGGAGTGGAGTCAGCACCCACATGGAGTTTCCGGCACCAGTCCTCCTTTTGTTTCTGGGAGCCATAACCCTCCGCCTGTGGAGATGGAGGCAAGGGTTCCACGGCCCTGATAGCTTGGTGTTCGACAACAAACAGTTTGGCGAGTGTAGCGTACCTGGGTAAGTGTACCTCCCTCTCCCCAATGTTGAGGATGCGGACGGGCACCCTCCCATGACGGACATCAACCACCCCCCGCGCTGTCAAAATGGTGGGCCTGCTGTCTGAGTACACGGGTTCTACCATGGCTTGGTAGTCTCTACCTCTCAACCCGATTGCAGTCCGACACCAGATCATCATTTCACTTTTGGGAGGCATGGAAATGGGGAATGGGTCACTCAGTCTTACGCTACCGATCTCACCACCAGACAGTTCTACCTGCTGCCGTCTCATCAGGGCTTTTATCTCCTTGTTGAGGACTCTCTGTTGGCTGGAACTAGCTTTCACCGCCACCTGTTGTAGAATTACAATTACTTCTGAAAGACAATTTTCAATCACGTTAGTACCCACAATTATTTTAGGGTGACTTTCACGACGGTCAATGTCCACAATAATTACTCCCTGTGCCGGCAGTTCAACTTTACCAATTTTAATGGTCATCTCCTTGAACCCCATCTGCGGCACGGGTAAGCCATTACTGGCGATGATGCTCAAGTTACTGTCTGGATACCGTGTGATATCAGCATCAGTCCAATACTGCTTAAAAAGTACATAAGGGATAGTGGTTACTTGCGACCCAGTATCCAGCAAGGCGCTCATGGGGATACCGTCCAGCACCACGGGTAAAACCGGGCGCCCCCCAACGTACTTATCACGCCAATTATAAGGGCCTGGTGATCTTATGCCTGGGGGTTGGCCTTCTGCCCCAGGTTGGACCCGTTTAAATTACAGTACCTGGAAATGAGTCCGGGCTGGTTGCATCGACGGCAAATGGGCTGTCCATCCTCTGCGTAGCGGTCTGTGGGCCTCCCTCGGAACGACGGGATCCTGCTCTGTCGACGCCACGGGACATCCTCTGGACTTGACGGGTCCACTTGCAACGCCTGGACGGTCCTGGTCAACTCCGCGACGCTCCTGGTCAGCTCCTGGACTTGGTGGTGCAGGTCTTTCGACGGGGCTTGGTTCAGGGCCTGTGCATCAGCCCCCACGGGATCCATAGAGGAGGGCGCCGCCTCCTGATGGTTGGTGAGAGCAGGGTGTCGGGGGTTTATAGCGCCACTGGTTGCAGATTCACGGAGCACCCTTATGGCCCTGTCCTTAAATTGGGCAAAGGTCAGGTCGGGGTTCTGAAAGAACATGAGGCGCAGTTGGGCCCTGTGGGCGCTAGACAGCAGACCTTCTATGAATTGTTCTGTTAGCAGCTTATCCGTTTCCTGCACACTGCCAGGGTCAGTTTGTTGAATAGCCCTCAATGCTTCCTGCAGATTTAGGACATAGTCTCTGATGCTGTCCTGTGCCCGCTGCTTACATCCATAGAACCTCATTTTAATCGCAGCGGAGGTACGTGTGTCAAAGGTACCCCGCAGCCGGGCCAGAATACCCTTCACAGTCCTTTTCTCCTCAGTGGGCCATGATTTTACCTCCCGCTGGGCTGCGCCAGTTAACTGCCCTGTTAATATGCTGACCTTCTGTTCCTCTGTCAGGGGGTAAACGTGGAACAAACTGTATAGCTTTTCCTTGAAGTCAGTTAGGGCATGGGGCTCCCCTGAGTACTTGGGCAGCCAGGTCGCTCCAGGGATGTAGGGCAGGGAAAAGGGCATCACCGCTGCTGCAGCTGCGTTGGTGGTAGTGGGTGCCTCTGTGTCTGACATCTTCCTCCCCCCTAGTTAAGCGTGGCCTACCTTCCGACGATCCTCTTCTGTAGGCCGCGGCTCCGCTGCTGCTGCTATGGACGAGGACCTGGCGTCGCGTCCTGATGATGTCAGCGTCGCTCTCTCTCCCTTCCAGGACCTTGCGCAGCATCGGTGCGTGGGGCGGAGCTTCGGATCTCGCGCGGTTTTGACGTCCACGCCCCTCTTCTTCCCGCGCGGTGTCCTGAAGATGGCGTCCGATGGCGGGAAGCAGCTGCGGATGGCGGGAAGACGGCAGAAGATGGCGGGAAATGGTCCAAGATGGCGTCTGATGGCGGGAATTGGCTCCGGATGGCGGGAAACTTCGCCACAGGTAAGTTTCAAAAGTCTCTTTCAGGCACGCAGTACCCGGTGGTTGCGGGCACGAAATCCTGCCGACTACGCCAAAGCTGACTCGCCCCCTGAGCCGTGGGGCACTCGGATCCGGGCAATAGGGAGACGATGGGGGTAGTAGTGGCGACCCGGTTCCGTGGCTCAGGGTGGTCAGGCCAATGGTAGTCTGCTACGTTCTGCTGATAGTGTCCGACTACGCCACCCGTGGATTTGCGGGGCTGATGAGGTGTGCAGCTGGGATGGTGTGACTCCCCACGGGAAGAGTGCGGCCCCAGGGCAGTGTAGTGGATGGTGGGAGTGATGGTGGTGAGAGTCCCAGTACCGGTAGTGCTGGAGGCGCAAAGGAGCACACAGAGAATAGGTTGCAGTCCAGGGTCTTTACTGAAACAGGTAAACTGACCCATAAACAGTCCCAGCTAGGAGGGGACCTGGATGTCTGAGAGCAACGGGGAAATTGGCCAGGGTGAGGGTGTAGGCCTACCGTGCTTTCTGCGCTCCTTCTGGCTATCTCCTCGTTATAGGGTAACAGCCCACGTTTCTGAGCTTTCCGTGTATTCTCGCCTGTATGGTCTGCGACGTGGGTTCCTTTCTGCTCCCAGCCTTGTACGGCTTTGCTGGTCCCTTCTGTTGTGGCAGGGCCTCCAGGCTTCTTAGGCCAAGGAATATACAGTCCCTTGCGGACTGGTTCTCTGCTGGAGGATGTAGAATCCTCCCAGCCTCAGACACCAAAGTCTGGTAAAGTCAGTCTCTTATCTGCCAAGACAGGCTTGCCTCGCCTCTTGTCTCTGGCTTGTGGCTCTCCTCCTGCCACACTTCCTCTTAGGTGCAGTGCAACTGTCTGTCCCTGCTCTGCTCTGGGACAAGTCTCAGTGCTGAGACAGGAGATCAAGTTCTCCCTAATCCTGCCCCCAGCACCAGCTTTTATAGGGGCAGCCTGCTCCCCCTACTGGCCTGAGACAGGAGGTACTGCATGCTAATGTTCCCCTGACTAGAGAACCTCCCCCTTGCTCTCAGACACAGCTTTAATTACACTTGTGGCATCCAGGCCAGGGTGACACATTGACACCACATGTGCCTTACAGAATCGCTTTTTTCTGAGAGCTATAACTTGTTTATTTTTCAGCTGATGGAGCTGTATCGCGGCTTGTTTTTTGCGGAATAAGATGACATTTTCAGCGGTACCAATTTTATATACATTTGTATTTTTGTTCTCTTTTTATTCCACTTTTTGTTTGGTTGTATGATGATAAAGCACCGTTTTTAATTTTTATTTTTTATCGTGTTCACTAATGTAGTTAACTAGTGCAACAGTTTTATTGGTCAGGTCGTTGCGGACTCAGCGGTACCAAATATGTGTACTTTTGTTTAATTTTTTTCATAATATTTTTTTAAGGGTACAATATGTATATACAGTTGAAACTAGAAGTTTACATACACTATATAAAAAGACACATATGCATGTTTTTCTCAATAACTGGCATGAAATCAGAATAAACCTTTACCGTTTAGGTCAGTTAGAATTACCATAATTTTTAATATTTGCCAAATGCCAGAATAATGAGAGAGAGAGAATGTTTTAAGGCATTTTTCTTACTTACTTACATCATTAAGGCCCAGGCCACAGGGACGTATAGGTACGTTTCACATCAGAAAGGAGTTAAAGGGAACCTGTTACTCGATTCATGCTGCCCAAACCATGAACAGCATGAATGAGAGCCTGGCTGGAAGAAACCCTCCACAGGCTTCTTCCCACACCACTCCATGTGATTGACAGGTGTCTCTCTATGTACACATGTAAGGTGCCCCGGGCGGTAGCCGTGGGTGAGCAGCTGCTTCTCAACACCCTGCCACCCCACAAATAAACAGTGTCCCAGTTCCTCAATGTGGTGCTGTGTACAATGCAGTGCACTCACTTTCAGGCCGGAGGCCTCTGCTGCATCCACATCCTTTGGTCCAGGATCAGCCAGATCTACATCAGGGGACACCCGGTTCATTATAACAAATTCTACAGTTCAGATTCAACAGTCTTTAACACAGTTTCGGACACAACACCCTCCAATTCCAGTTTCATCAGCGCAGTACATTTCAAGCCTCTTCTTACGTTCAGTTTGGACTATCCCTATACTTGATCCTCCTGTCAACCCCAGGAATTTCCCATCCATCCCCACAGCACTCTCGAGATCTGTTACATTTCTCTCACGCGTTTCCCGGTCCGGCTTCCTCTGTATGGAAGAGAATAAGGCACACTTCCTAGTGTCTAGTTAGGGCTACAGGTCTGGGACGTTACAGGAATGTCCACATGAAATCTATCACAACCTCTTGCTGCCAGAACGTTAGGTACTCTACGTACCTCCAGCCCACTGCAGCTTGAACTTCCACTTGTAACGAATATCACACACTAACTCAGACTGACTGTCTGACTAAAACCAGGAAATGATTCCCCTTTTTGCTTGACCTCCCCCTCCCATGCTGGACTGGTCCCAAACATTTAACTGTATCTGTTCCTGCAGTCTGTTGCTGGGACGATCTAACCTTTCACCCACATTCCAGCACACATCTTTCATTACTTTCCTACATTAACACTATACTAAAAATACTTATGCTAACACACTAATAGGCCCACCACTGCCTATCCAAATCTATCTGTAACTACTGTGGGTCCTAAAGTTCCTATATATCACTACCTAAGTACTAACTTATAGTCTATTCTTTCCCTAAACCTAAGCTGAGTGTACACAGTTACCTTATGCATTACCAATACAGTACCCACACAGCAGCATCAGTACTTATAACATTCTATGAATTTCACATTTTACATTGCACCATAAACCGCAATGAAACCAGATGTCACAGTATACACTTTAGAATTGTTGTCCTCGGGGCAAGTACACAACAATCTCTGTCACAGCCCTACACACACAAGAGAGAGATCTGTCGATCAAGTAAAGTGGTGCAGGAAGAAGCCGGCCAGGGGCACTGCAGGAACAGACTCATCTCCAGCTATGCTCCCTGGGTAGATTTTCAAACTATGTTTTCTTTGAAACACTGAAGCATTTCAGAGAAAAAAAAACATACCTGGCAACTGTGGCTGTTGACAATAGTTTCTAAGGGATCCATCTGCCTGGATCAGAGTCATTTCTGATCCCCAAAGTTGCAGCAGGACCCTGCTTATGTATTCCAGCCATTTTCTTGATGTTGATCATATGGGCTCAGTGACAATCACAGAGCAATAAAAGTACAGATCCTCTAGGGAAGTCTGCCAACTCTGTACTATTAAATCATTGCTCATTAAGGAGTGAAAAGATGGCTAAAAGCAATTTGCCAAAATATTCACCTGTACTGATTTATGTGCAAGTGAAGAAGAACCTATGGACCCCTTATGGGGCATAGAAATGTTTGTCTTTTAATGCCATAATGTCAGTGTGCCGCCCCGTTAGTTGCCGCGGTTACGGTTCTGGTGCATGGCGGTCCGAGTGATGGTCTGGCCCAACCGGAGGCACGCGACAGTCTTTGTCAATTATGGGGATTAATAATAAAATAATAAAAAGGTTTGTGACGCCAGTTGGGATGTTCAGCCTGGTATGGCCAGGCACTGATGAAGGCCCCTGGGAGTTAGGTGGTGTTGCGCAGTGCCAGATGATTAACCCTATCCAACCAGAACTGACTCCCAGGGGAGTTGGAGTTGGAATGGCGCAGCAGAGAATAATCGATGATCAGGTAGACACTAATAGTAGTTAATGTGGGACATGCATGGGAACTACACAGGTAATTACATTAATTTTACATAAATCATTCTTGACCTGTAAAACCCTACGGAGAATGTTAGCCCTACATAAATTAAAATTATTAGTATTATTCTTTGTTATTAGGACCCTTTGGACTGTCCAACCCGCACAATTAGTTTTGTACATTACAATAGTTTGACACAGATAATCCCGCACTGCAGATTATCAAACGTTTCTGTATGTAAATTTTGGCTATAATTTTGCAAAATGCTTTCAAACGGATTATTTGCTCACAAAGAGAAAAGCTGCATTTTTTGGTTTCTGCCACCAGATGATGCTACTTAAACACAAAGCAGCAGAATAGTTGAGCTCTTGAATAAATACCTATGTGCACTTACTTCCATACTGGCGCCTGTCAGATATCTGTGAACTTTCATTATAAAGTATTAATACCTCAATCCCAGATTTGTTGTTTTTTCATTCATTTTTAATACATCAAATAATAAATATAAAATCTGTTTTCTTTACACATAAATATTATTATTGCTTTTTTTAATCCATGTTCTGCGTTGATCAGTTTCTTAATATATCATTATAGTGGTCAAGGTCTGTTTTTTCTGATACAGAGCTCTAAATTCTCTCCTTATCCAAAGAGTTAAAGAATATGGTCTCATTTGGGGTAATTCTTTTTTTTATTAAGTCCATGTATTTTAGGCTAAAAATAATTTTTGCAATCAACATGTTGGACCAGATTTTCATCCATTTTTGGTCCGTGTGTCCATTTTTACCTGTGGCATCTGTTTTTCTTGTATGCAAAATCAGAAAAAAAGTTTCCCGCCTTCTTTTACCCATTAAATAGAAAAAAATAAGGCAGCACTTGGGTGGCATCATTTGTTTTTTTTATGGATCCATTCATTTGAATGTGTGAGTGTGGTCTCCAAATCCGATAAAAACATACATACCTCCATTTACAGAGAACTAGTCTGCAAAAAGACGGAAACGTGAACAGCCCCATAAACTATAATGTATACAGTACAGACCAAAAGTTTGGACACACCTTCTCATTTAAAGATTTTTCTGTATTTTCATGACTATGAAAATTGTACATTCACACTGAAGGCATCAAAACTATGAATTAGCACATGTGGAATTATATACTTAACAAAAAAAGTGTGAAACAACTGAAAATATGTCTTATATTCTAGGTTCTTCAAAGAAGCCACCTTTTGCTTTGATGACTGCTTTGCACACTCTTGGCATTCTCTTGATGAGCTTCATGAGGTAGTCACCAGAAATGGTCTTCCGTACACGCCCCCTTTACACACGTCACCGGTCACGTGAGCGCTCACGTGATCGGCGTGAATGGTTTAAAAAAGGTCCTCCATCCCCAGCAATATCACTGCCCCTTGAGAAAGCGGCCCCAGCTGCCGTGAAACGCGCGTCGGGGGGCGCATCCTGATCCTTGTCCGATCACCCACTTCAGCCTGCTACTCTTGGTAAGAATACCAGTTTTTTTAGGTCAACCATTCATGATGGATTTCCCCTGTTACCAAGATATCTAGTAAAAAGAGGTTATTTTCCCTCTTTTTGTCTTTGGGGAATTTTGTTCAAAATGTTTTGTTACTTGCCAAAACTTTCCATCATTGGAAACATGCACACTGCACCTTATTTGACAGGTTTGGTCTGACTGCTTGTCAGCATTGCACTATAAAGTGCGCCACCACATGGTCAGTCTAAGAACAACCTGCTAATCCTGACATTACCATGCACTTTATTAAATTTTAAAATTTATTACATAAAAAATTCTTTATAATTCTTACTCTTTTGGTCAGGAATTTTGGGTACAATGTTCTCTCATGTTTTCTCATGTGTTTGCATCTTTATGGTTTATTGCTCTAACTTTTTTCTACTTGTAAATTTATGCCAATTTGATTAAATATCTAGTATTCGGGCAGGCTTTGTTTTGGCTAGATCGGATATTTTATTGTCTACCTTGCTTTTCACATCTGTTTAAAAGAGTCTGGTGTAGGCCAGAGAAATAGAACTGTGGTTTTGCAGTTCCACGGGTCAAATCTCTGTATTATTCCTGCTTTTGGCCTGTTTTACGTAAAAAAAACAGTAATAGTGTCTCCCTGTCTGTTCAGTCACCAATATATCTGTTTAAAAGATTCTGGTGTAGGCCAGACAAAAAGAACTGTGGTTTTCCTCTTCCACGGTTTTAATCTCCTTTTCATTACCCTTTTTCCATTGATAGTGCGAGTGTAAGCTATTTTACTTCATTTAAAATGGGCAAGGAGCGTGGCAAGGGACGTGGAACTGGACGTTCTGGTGATGGTGCGTGTAGAGGATGGGGCCATGGCCAAGGTGAAAATGTGCCACAACCAACAGCCCTATCTTCTCGCTCCCACTTCTTGACCGAATTACTAGGGAAGCACACTACAACACCAGTATTGCGAACTGATCAGTGTGAACAGGTTATTAATTGGATAGCAGATAATACTTCCAGTCACCTGGGCAGCCGTGAGTCTCGACCGCATACTCCTCCTCGCCCTGATGCTCCTTCCTCCCACCATGCCGAGTGTCGTCAGATAGCAACTGATCCCACAGTTGGACACTCTGAAGAGCTGTTCACTGGTCCATTTCCATATTTGTGCCCCTCACCTGCTCTGCTTGAAGTGGTGGAAGAGGAGATCCCATGTAGCGATGGCCAAATATTTGAACAGCCACGGCCACAGGAAGTTGACGCTGGCAATTTGTCAAAAGAGGTGGACGATGACGAGACACAATTGCCATGAAGTGAGGAGGAGGATCGTGGTGCGCAAGTGGAAGAGGAGGAAGTGGTGGATGATCTAGTAACTGACCCAACGTGGCAGGAAGACATGCAGAGCGAGGCCAGCAGCACACAGGGGGAGGGAGGCAGAGTACCCCAACAGGCAGGAAGAAGCAGTGTGGTGGCCGCACACAGAAGGCGGGCAACAGTTTCCCGTAACACCAACACGAGGGACATTGCCAGTACAACAGGTAGGTCTTCCAGAGTCTGGAATTTTTTTAAAGACTCTGCTGATAACCCCAAAAAGGCCATTTGTACCACCTGCCAGGCCAGCATCAGCAGGGGTGACAAAACTACCAGCCTGACCACCACCAGTATGATCAGGCACATGTCAGCAAAGCACCTGACTTTGTAGGGAGAACCCCAGGGTCCACGACCAGTGTCAGCGGGTGTCACCACTGCTTCTTTCGCTGTTGTGCGTGTAATAGAACCCCCTGTTGTGCGTGCAAGGCAATCCCCTGTCCATACTGCATGCAAAGATGCCCCCTCCTCTCAGTCTTCACTTGTTATGGCAGTTTCTCAAGAAACAGCATCAACGTCCACCTCTATGTCCCACCGCTGCGTTCAATTGGTACTCGGTCCCCAGTCCCCAGCCAACACTCAGTACTCGGTTCCCAGCCAACACTATTTTGTCCGGTGTGCCATCCCTGCACTACACAAGCACGTGTCCCAAAACATCTGCCGTGCCCTCAACAACGCAGTTACTGGGAGAGTCCACTTGACAACGGACACGTGGACAAGTGCTTGTGGCCAGGGATGGTACATCTCCCTGACGGCACACTGGGTAAACATAGTGGAAGCCGGGACCCAGTCGGACCTTGGGACGGAACACATCCTCCCCACACCGAGGATTGTGGGCCCTATGTCAGTCAGAGTTGCCCCCACAGTGTACAGCTCCTGCGCATCATCCTCCTCCTCCTCCTCATGTTTAGCCTCCATCTCAGATATCACCACATCAGTTACAAGCTGGAAGCACTGCAGTACTGCCTCAGCCAAGCGGCAACAGGCTGTGCTGAAACTCATAAGCTTAGGTGATAAACCTCACACTGCTTGTGAGTTGTGGACAGCTGTGAAAGAGGAGGCAGATCTGTGGCTGAGACCGATGAACCTACATCCAGGCATGGTCGTGTGTGACAATGGCCGTAACCTGGTGGCGGCTCTGAGGCGAGGCGAGATCACACACGTACCATGACTGGCTCATGTGCTTAACCTCGCGGTTCAGCGGTTTCTTAAATCGTACCCCGAGTTGCCAGATCTGCTCGTCAAAGTACGCTCCCTGTTAGCTCATTTTCGCAAGTCGGCTACAGCTTCCGCCGCCCTTGCTGTGTTGCAGCAGCGTTTGCAGCTTCCGGCACACCGACTGGTGTGTGATGCCCCCACACGTTGGAACTCTATCCTCCACATGTTGCAAAGGATTTGTGAGCGGAAGAGAGCAGTTGTGGAGTACCAGCTGCAACAAGGCCGTCGATATTCAGGTCAGACTCCACACATAAGACCTCAGGAGTGGACCTGGATGTCTGACATATGTACCATCCTGACAAACTTTGAGGAGTCCACCAAGATGGTGAGTGGCGATGACGCCATCATTAGCGTCAGCATCCCACTTGTCTGTCATTTGCAACGCTCTCTGCAGAGAATTAAAGAGGAGGCATTGCAGCCAGAGTATGATGAGATGGATCAAGATCCCGTAATGGGCGATTACACACAGCCCAGCCTCATCTCATCCCAACGTGCATTGGGGGACAATGAGGGAGAGGAGGAGGAAGAACAGGAGCTGGTATCATGCGCTGTAGACGGTAGTACCTCTACAACTGTCATACAGTCGGTTCAGCGTGGGTGGCCTGAGGACAGGGGGAGGAGGAGGAGGAGAGCATGGTCAGTCATCATCTTGGTGAGTACACGGAAGTCTTGCCCTTTACCAGTCTGGCACGCATGGCTGACTTTATGTTACGCTGTCTTAACCGTGACCCTCACGTTGTCAAAATGTTGGGTGACAGTCACTACTGGTTGGTGACACTTTTAGACCCCCCGCTACAAGGAGAACTTTCACTCTCTTATTCCTGAGGTGGAGAAGTCTACAAAAATGGGGCAGTACCAGAAGGCCCTTGCTGCAGAACTGTTAAAAAAATTCCCATCTGAACACGCTAGCGGCAGAGGTCACAGTTCGCTGACCAACCAAGGCGTACAGGCGAGAAAGAAGCAACTCCAATCCAGCAGAGGCAGGGGAACACTGTCAACATTCTGGGACAGTTTTCTGAGACCCGCCCAGCTTACAGGCCCTGAGGCGCCGGGTACTCTCACAAGGAGTGGAAAGTTTCAAAAGATGGTGAGGGAGTACCTTGCCGACCGTATCAGCGTCCTCCGTGATTCCTCTGTGCCTTTTAATTATTGGGTATCCAAGCTGGACACTTGGAATGAACTCGCTCTGTACGCCTTGGAGGTCCTGGCCTGCCCTGCCGCTAGCGTGTTATCGGAGCGTGTTTTTAGTGCCGCTGGGGGAATTATAACTGATAAGCGCACTCGCCTGTCAACTGACAATGCTGACAAGCTGACCCTTATCAAAATGAAGAAGGGCTGGATTGGGCCAGACTTCTCATCACCACCAAATGACAGCAGAGTAACAAAGTCAAATCCACTGTGTTATTTTGGGAGGTGTATTCCCATGCACTGCTTCACACCCACACATGGGTATACGCTTCCTCATTTCGGCTGCAATTTGCTCTTCTCCTTATCCTCAGCCTCCACCACGACTATACCACCAGAGTGACCGTGGTCCGTGTTGCCAGCATTGCAAGCTCCTCCGTCCTAATTTTTGGCAGCTTTTGCTTGGAAGGCATAGGCAAAGACTATGGGAGACCCACTCCCCAATAATGGGAATAATGTTTTTAATATGCTGTTCTGCATGGCTTTTGTAAGGGGCATGAAAACCGTCTTGTTAAGCTACTGCGACCTCCACCACTTTTCCAAGGGGCATTGATATTGTCTTTTTATTCCACTGCGACCTCCACGTCTGTTGCAATGGGCATTAAAACCGTCTTTTTATTCCACTGCGACTTCCACGTCTCTTCCAAGGGGCATTAAAACTGTCTTGTTAAGCTACTGCGACCTCCACCACTTTTCCAAGGGGCATTGATATTGTCTTTTTATTCCACTGCGACCTCCACGTCTCTTTCAAGGGGCATTAAAACCTCTTTTTATTCCACTGCGACCTCCACGTCTCTTCCAAGGGGCATTAAAACCGTCTTGTTAAGCTACTGCGACCTCCATGTCTCTTCCAAGGGGCATTAAAATCGTCTTGTTAAGCTACTGCGACCTCCACCATTTTTTCAAGGGGCATTGATATTGTCTTTTTATTCCACTGCGACCTCCACCATTCTTCCAAAGGGCATTAAAACCGTCTTGTTAAGCTACTGCGACCTCCACCACTTTTCCAAGGGGCATTAAAACCATCTTGTTAAGCTACTGCGACCTCCACCACTTTTTTAAGGGGCATGCATATTGTCTTTTTATTCCACTGCGACCTCCACCATTCTTCCAAGGGGCATTAAAACCGTCTTGTTAAGCTACTGCGACCTCCACCATTCTTCCAAGGGGCATTAAAACCCTCTTGTTAAGCTACTGCGACCTCCACCATTCTTCCAAGGGGCATTAAAACCGTCTTGTTAAGCTACTGCGACCTCCACCACTTTTCCAAGGGGCATTAAAACCATCTTGTTAAGCTACTGCGACCTCCACCACTTTTTCAAGGGACATTGATATTGTCTTTTTATTCCACTGCGACCTCCACCATTCTTCCAAGGGGCATTAAAACCATCTTGTTAAGCTACTGCGACCTCCACCATTCTTCCAAGGGGCATTAAAACCGTCTTGTTAAGCTACTGCGACCTCCACCATTCTTCCAAGGGGCATTAAAACCGTCTTGTTAAGCTGCTGCGACCTCCACGTCTCTTCCAAGGGGCATTAAAACCGCCTTGTTAAGCTACTGCGACCTCACGTCTCTTCCAAGGGGCATTAAAACCGTCTTGTTAAGCTACTGCGACCTCCACCATTCTTCCAAGGGGGATTAAAACCGTCTTGTTAAGCTACTGCGACCTCCACCACTTTTCCCAGGGGCATTGATATTGTCTTTTTATTCCACTGCGACCTCCACGTCTCTTCCAAGGGGCATTAAAACCGTCTTGTTAAGCTACTACGACCTCCACGTCTCTTCCAAGGGGCATTAAAACTGCCTTGTTAAGCTACTGCGACCTCACGTCTCTTCCAAGGGGCATTAAAACCGTCTTGTTAAGCTACTGCGACCTCCACCATTCTTCCAATGGGCATTGCATTTCCTCCTAATTTTAGTCACCTTTTGCTTTTCAATGCATCGGCGAACACTAAGGGAGACCCACTCCCCTATAATGGGTAGAAGGTTTTTAGTATGCTGTAATCCACGTCTGTTTCAAGGGGCATTGCAGTTCCTCATAATTTTTGGAAAGCCTTCCATTCACTGCTTAGGCCAACAGTGCACAGGAGACCCAGTTGCTATAAATGGAATAAACGGTTTAGTTAAGTCCCTCTGACCTCCATGTCACTTGCAAGGGGCATTGGAGTGCCTCGAAATTTTTGGTAGGCATTGCACTCACTGCATGCCCTATAATTGTGTAGCCGAACCGCTCCTTTTGGTACAGAAACATATCCTACAAGACATGTGTGGTTGACTAGTCTGATATTGATGTGAATGGTCCCTGTTCCTCCTGCTCTTTCTCCTTTGCCACCACCTCATCCATCATTCATCACCTGAAGCTTTGTTTTAACAGGAGTCATAGAACTGGGATAGTAGCAGGAAAACATCCAGCAATCCTTGGAGGTGTAACGGGTCTGGGAGGCGGAACCTCTGAGCAACTTATACAAGGGGGCGGTCCTTGTAAGGAAGCGGGTGGCGACCAGGGCAGGCAGGCAGATAGTCGCAGCAGGTGACCAGGACAGTCTCTGGGTAAACGGGCAGGAGGTCACAGCAAGTGACCGGGACAGTCTCTGGGTAAACGGGCAGGAGGTCACAGCAAGTGACCGGGACAGTCTCTGGGTAAAAGGGCAGGTACGACCTGTGACGGCTGAGCCTCCAGGTAGGCTAGCAGGCAGATGGCAGATGAGTGCTCCCAGGTGAGCAGGCGAGAGTCTCTGGATAAGCAGGTGGTCACAGCATGTGACGGCGGAGCCTCCAGGTAGGCTAACAGGCAGGTAACAGATGAGCGCTCCAGGTGAGCAGGCGAGAGTCTCTGGATAAGCAGGTGGTCACAGCATGTGACGGCGGAGCCTCCTGGTAGGCAAACAGGCAGGTAGCAGATGAGCGCTCCCAGGTGAGCGAGCAAGAGTCACTGGAGTGGCAGGTGGTCACAGCACGTGACGGCAGAGCCTCCAGGTAGGCTAGCAAGCAGGTAGCAGGTGGACGCTCCCAGGTGAGCGGGCAAGCTGGTCCATAGACAGACTGACAGGTGTTGGAAGGCAGACCGTCGGACCTCAGGCTAGCGAGCAGGCAAGCGGATAACAGGCTGGAATCAGACAGCAAACTGGCAGGAAACTGGCAGGTAACTGGCAGGTAACTGGCAACAGGACCTGAGGGCTGAAGCAGAGTAGTGAACAGTGCAACAACATTGCTCGGGCACCTCCATTTTGGAGGAGGTGCCTTATATATGGAGGGATCCTCCGGCCATTGGCCGGGGACTCCTTTGGGCGGCGCGCGCGGCCCCTTTAATAGAGGGGGAGCGCGCGCGCGCCCTAAGCACAGTGACCGGGGGAGAGCAGGCGCTGCAAGCAGAGCGGGAGGAAGCCGCCGGGCACGGAGCAGAGAGGTGAGGGGAACAGCGTCCCTGCCTAGCAGAGGGCAGGAACGCCAACGCTACAGTACCCCCCCCCCTTTAGGCCCCCCCTTTTTTAGGCCAGACAGAAATTTAGCAAGGATGAGAGGGGCATGGATGTTCTCCCGGGGCTCCCACGTTCTCTCTTCAGGACCAAACCCCTTCCAATCTACCAGAAAAAAGGTCTTTCCTCTTACCCTTTTGGTGGCCAGAATGTTCTCTACCTCAAACTCGTTTTCAGCGGAAACCGGAGCAGGAGGCGTACCTGTAGACTTGGAAAAAGAGTTAAGTACCACAGGTTTGAGGAGAGATACATGGAAGGAGTTAGGAATCCGCAAGTTGACCGGGAGTTTCAATTTATAGGCCACCGGGTTGATCTGACTGATAACCTCCAGAGGACCGATGAACCGAGGCCCCAATTTATAGGAAGGAATCTTGAGCCGGACATACTTGGACGAGAGCCAGACTTTATCTCCAGGACGGAATTGAGGAGGATCCAGACGTTTTTTGTCAGCATGTCTTTTCATACGCTCGGACGACTGTAGGAGTGCGGACCGGGTACTCTCCCAGATGGAGGAGAATTTGTTAACAAGAGATTCCGCAGCCGGATTATCCACCGAGGTGGAGACGGGAAATGGGATCCGAGGATGCTGACCGAAGACTACAAAAAACGGGGATTTGGAGGAAGATTCGCTCTCGTGATTGTTGTAGGAAAATTCGGCCCATGGCAGGAGATCCACCCAGTCAGAATGGTGGGCATTAACGAAGTGCCGGAGGTAACTGGTCAGGATCTGATTGATCCGCTCCACTTGACCATTAGACTGTGGGTGGTAAGCGGAGGAGAAGTCCAGGGTGACGTCTAGCAATTTACAAGTGGCTCTCCAGAAGCGTGAGGTGAACTGTACCCCACGATCCGACACGATGTGGAGGGGCAGACCATGAAGACGGAAGATGTGGCGGATGAAGTCTTTAGCCAGCTCGGGTGCAGACGGGAGGCCTGGCAGGGGAATGAAGTGAGCCATCTTGGAAAAGCGGTCAGCGACCACCCAAATGAACGTACAACCGGCAGAGACGGGAAGGTCAGTTATGAAGTCCATGGCTATATGCTGCCAGGGGGCAGCAGGTACAGGAAGCGGAAGGAGGCGACCGGCTGGCAGGTGTCTCGGAACCTTGTTGCGGGCGCAGGACACACAGGCAGAAACAAAGTCTATTACGTCCTTGTGCAGGGTAGGCCACCAGTAGTGCCGGGTAATAAGCTGGAGGGTCTTTTTCTGACCGGCGTGGCCAGCTACTTTAGACGAATGACCCCAGTGTAGGATCTTCTCCCGATCAGGTACCGATACGAACGTCTTACCGGGAGGGAGACGATTTAGACTCACGGGAGCCACTTGCATTACTCTGGCGGGATCGATGATATGTTTAGGTTCCTCCTCGAGATCAGACACCAGAAAGGATCGGGACAAGGCGTCCGCTTTGATGTTTTTGTCAGCCGGACGAAAATGAAGAACAAAATCAAAGCGAGCAAAAAACAAGGACCACCGGGCTTGGCGCGAGTTAAGTCTCTGGGCATGCTGGAGGTAAGCCAAGTTCTTGTGGTCAGTGTAAATTATAACCGGATGAAGAGCCCCCTCGAGTAGGTAACACCACTCCTCCAATGCCAGTTTGATGGCCAATAACTCACGGTCTCCAATGGAATAATTGCGCTCGGAAGAGGAGAAGAGTTTGGAGAAGAAGCCACAAGTTACCATTCTCCCGGAAGACGATTTTTGGGTAAGTACCACTCCGGCTCCAGAGGAGGAGGCGTCAACTTCCAGGAAGAACTGCTTGTTGCCGTCCGGGCGATGCAGCACTGGGGCAGAAGAGAAGGCCTGTTTTAAGGAGAGAAAGGCCTCCTCTGCTTCGGGCGGCCAGTCTTTGGGATTAGTACCCTTACGGGTGAGCGCGGAAATTGGGGCAGTCCGGGAAGAGAAGTGCGGGATGAAGAGGCGGTAGTAGTTGGCGAAGCCCAGGAACCGCTGAATAGCCTTCAACCCCTCCGGTCGAGGCCATTTCTCTATGGCAGACAGTTTCTCTGGATCCATTCGTAGGCCGGTCAGGGAAATAATGTAGCCCAAAAACGGAAGCGAGGTCTGCTCAAAGAGGCACTTCTCATATTTAGCGAAGAGGTGATTTTGCCTGAGCCTGAGCAGGACCTGACGAACATCCCTCCGGTGAGTCTGGAGATCCGGAGAGAAGACCAAGATGTCGTCCAGGTACACCACTACGCAGGAGTAGAGAAGGTCCCGGAAGATGTCATTGACCAACTCTTGAAAGACGGCAGGAGCGTTACAGAGACCAAAGGGCATTACCAGATATTCATAGTGGCCGTTCCGGGTGTTGAATGCAGTCTTCCATTCGTCCCCCTGACGGATACGGACCAGGTTGTACGCCCCACGGAGGTCCAATTTGGTGAAGATTCTAGCCCCCCTCAGACGGTCAAATAATTCCGGAATGAGCGGAAGGGGGTACTTATTCTTCACCGTGATCTGGTTAAGGCCTCTATAGTCTATACAAGGATGGAGAGAGCCGTCCTTCTTTTTAACGAAAAAGAAGCCTGCTCCCGCCGGGGAGGTAGATTTCCGGATGAATCCCTGGGCCAGATTCTCCTCAATATACTCGGACATTGACCGGGTCTCAGCAGCGGACAATGGGTAAATACGTCCACGGGGAGGCGTAGTACCGGGTAACAGGTCGATAGGACAGTCGTATGGTCTATGAGGGGGTAATGTCTCTGCCTCCTTTTTATTAAAGACATCAGCAAAAGACCAATAAGGAATCGGAAGTCCAGGTAGATTAGTTGGGGTAGGAGAAGGACGGACGGGATGAACAGAAACCAAACAAGTCTTATGGCAGTCCTGTCCCCAGTGAAGGACTTCTCCGGTCTGCCAGTCAAGCACGGGTGCATGTCTCTGGAGCCAAGGTAGACCTAATAAGAGGGCGTGAGAGAGTCCAGGCAGAACATGAAAAGAGATGCTCTCAGAATGCAGCATTCCCACCTGCAGAGTAATGGATTCGGTGATGAGTTGGATGGGACGTGGTAAGAGGCCCCCATCCACAGCAGCGACAGATAAGGGTACAGCCAGAGGTTTGGTGGGAATGCGGTATTTTTCTACCAGAGACTGTGAAATAAGATTCCCGGCTGCTCCAGAGTCAAGTTGGGCTAATTCGAAATAACGGTTCTCCCCGCAGATAATTGAGACAGACAGCAGCAGAGATGGAGAGGATTTATTCCTGTCTAGGTCGACCTCTCTGAGCGAACCTAGACACAGGCGTTTCCCGACCTCTCCGGGCAGGTACGGATCCGGTGCTCCTTACTGCCACAGTAGAAGCAGCTCCCCTCGGCACGGCGTAAGTCCTGACGGGTTTTGACCATCTTGGTCTGGTCGACCTGCATAGGCTCAGGAGAATGTACCTGGGGAGAAACGGAGGGAGTGACGGGTTTCTGGAAGGTAGGAGCTAGACGTGGAAACCTCCTCTCACGGGTGACCTCTTTGGCACGCTCCTGGAACCGTAGGTCAATCCGGGTGGCAAGAGTTATTAAGTCATCGAGAGTGGTAGGAATGTCCCGACCGGCAAGTTCATCTTTAATACGGCCGGACAGACCCTCCCAGAAGACAGATACCAGAGCGTCGTTATCCCAGGCCAGCTCCGAGGCAAGGATACGGAACTGTATGGCATATTGGCCCACGGTGAGACCTCCCTGACGGAGGCGTAGCAGAGACGATGCAGATGAGGTCTTCCGTCCGGGTTCGTCGAAGACTTTCCGGAAAGCCGTGAGAAAGGCAGGCAAGTCGGACACCAGGGGGTCTCCTCTCTCCTATAGAGGATTTAGCCAGGCCAGAGCCTCCCCCGTGAGATGGGACATAATGAAGGCTACTTTGGCCCGGTCGGAGTTAAACTGGTGGGACAGGAGTTCAAAGTGCAGGGTGCACTGGTTTATGAAGCCCCGAGCCTGAGCGGAGTCACCTCCGAAGCGAGGAGGTGCAGAAAGCCGGGGTCCGGAGTAGGATACCACAGTATTGGTGGGCAGCGGAGCTGCCGGGTTGCGAGTCATGACACTGGCGGTGGTTGTTGGTGGAGCAGTCAGAGTGTCCAGGCGAGAATTGACATTCCGCAGGTGACCCAGGATGGACTCCTGTTGGGACCTCTGACGGGACAGTTCATGACAAAGGTCCGAGAGCGAGGGAGCTTGGGTGCCACCGGGTTCCATGGCCCGAGCAAACTGTAACGGGTCTGGGAGGCGGAACCTCTGAGCAACTTATACAAGGGGGCGGTCCTTGTAAGGAAGCGGGTGGCGACCAGGGCAGGCAGGCAGATAGTCGCAGCAGGTGACCAGGACAGTCTCTGGGTAAACGGGCAGGAGGTCACAGCAAGTGACCGGGACAGTCTCTGGGTAAACGGGCAGGAGGTCACAGCAAGTGACCGGGACAGTCTCTGGGTAAACGGGCAGGTACGACCTGTGATGGCTGAGCCTCCAGGTAGGCTAGCAGGCAGATGGCAGATGAGTGCTCCCAGGTGAGCAGGCGAGAGTCTCTGGATAAGCAGGTGGTCACAGCATGTGACGGCGGAGCCTCCAAGTAGGCTAACAGGCAGGTAACAGATGAGCGCTCCAGGTGAGCAGGCGAGAGTCTCTGGATAAGCAGGTGGTCACAGCATGTGACGGCGGAGCCTCCTGGTAGGCAAACAGGCAGGTAGCAGATGAGCGCTCCCAGGTGAGCGAGCAAGAGTCACTGGAGTGGCAGGTGGTCACAGCACGTGACGGCAGAGCCTCCAGGTAGGCTAGCAAGCAGGTAGCAGGTGGACGCTCCCAGGTGAGCGGGCAAGCTGGTCCATAGACAGACTGACAGGTGTTGGAAGGCAGACCGTCGGACCTCAGGCTAGCGAGCAGGCAAGCGGATAACAGGCTGGAATCAGACAGAAAACTGGCAGGAAACTGGCAGGTAACTGGCAGGTAACTGGCAACGGGACCTGAGGGCTGAAGCAGAGTAGTGAACAGTGCAACAACATTGCTCGGGCACCTCCATTTTGGAGGAGGTGCCTTATATATGGAGGGATCCTCCGGCCATTGGCCGGGGACTCCTTTGGGCGGCGCGCGCGGCCCCTTTAATAGAGGGGGAGCGCGCGCGCGCGCGACCTAAGCACAGTGACCGGGGGAGAGCAGGCGCTGCAAGCAGAGCGGGAGGAAGCCGCCGGGCACGGAGCAGAGAGGTGAGGGGAACAGCGTCCCTGCCTAGCAGAGGGCAGGGACGCCGATGCTACAGGAGGAGGTAGCATATGCGCCAAAACGCTGACTACCTCAGGCCTAGCCGCTACTACATACATGCGCTTGCATTCCAAGAAAACAAAGCAGACGCTAACTTCTATCATCATCATCATGCTCCTCACCTTGGCACTCTCAACTCCCCTGATGGAGAAGACAGGGCCCACCGGAGGAGTCTGGTTCTCTTGTGGGCTCGTCCAATGCTGCCCTAAAGCAGGCCAGGCTAAGAAAAGTGTGGGGGAACTTCCAAGGAGAAATAGGGGCGGCTGGGGACCTTTTATGGACACCCGGCTGCCCCCAGGTGGCTGGGGACCGTGTGTAGACACCCAGCCGCGGGGCGGCTGGGGACCGAGCGTGGACACCCGGCCGCCGGGCGGCTGGGGACTGAGTATGGATACCTACAGTTAGGTCCATATGTATTTGGACAGAGACAACATTTTTCTAATTTTGGTTCTAGACATTACCACAGTGAATTTTAAACAAAACAATTCAGATGCAGTTGAAGTTCAGACTTTCAGCTTTCATTTGAGGTTATCCACATTAAAATTGGATGAAAGGTTTAGGAGTTTCAACTCCTTAACATGTGCCATCATCATCATGCTTCTCACCTTGGCACTCTCAACTCCCCTGATGGAGAAGCCAGGGCCCACCGGAGGAGTCTGGTTCTCTGGTGGGCTCGTCCAATGCTGCCTTAAAGCAGGCCAGGCTAAGAAAAGTGTGGGGGAACTTCCAAGGAGAAATAGGGGCGGCTGGGGACCGTGTGTGGACACCCGGCCACGGGGCGGCTGGGGACCGAGTATGGACACCCGGCCACCCCCTGGCGGCTGGGGACCGAGCTTGGACACCCGGCCGCCGGGCGGCTGGGGACTGAGTATGGATACCTCGCTGCCAAAGCAGCCATGAGGTAGTGGCCAGCTTCGGCCTCCTCCAAACTAAAAGGCCCCTTTTCAAGTGCAAGCTAGCAGTATGGTATTGCAGCCTGGGGGTGGGTGGGTGGTTGGCTGCATACTTGCGCTTGCATTGCAAGGAATGTGGAGGTACAATTGAACACTGCCCTGGGACAAGGACTTGCACGGGGATAGTTGCAAGTCTGCATCTTCTGATGCGGCAAGGATCACTTCTGATGGTCACACTTTTAGGCAGTGACCTGGGTGTCAGAGATGCTTCCAGGGGTCTTCCCCATGCTGTTCCCATGTCTTTTCAGCACTGTATGCAAGTGTCACACAGCACATGGCCAGATAAGATTGTAAAATGTTAAAATGACATTTCCCGGTGAATGCATTTGTTACGGTTGAAAGCAATACAAAAGTGCAAAAACGCATAAAAAATGCTACTTGTGAACATAGCCCAAGGTGTGGAGGAGTATTTTTGTTTTTGGTTATTTATTTTACCTTATACACATGTCTTTACCCTGGAAAGGAAGTTCCTTAACATATTTCACAGGAAAACCGTTTCAGTTTCATTTTTTAATTTTTTATTGTGAGCCTGTAAAAGTGGCTTAATACCTCTGACCACGTTGTTGACAGCAGTGACCTGGGGGTCAGAAATGCTTCCTAGGGCGATGCCCATGCTGTCTTCATGTCTTTTGAGCACTGTCACTATCGTTTTGGGCACTTTTTAGGCTTTCTACAGACTGCCAGGGGTGCCGCCGCAAACATGCTCGGGTCTCCCATAGACTAACATTGGGCTCGTTGCTCGGGTCGAGCACCCGAGTATCACGGTGAGCTCGGCCCGAGCTTCGAGCACCCGAGCACTTTAGTGCTCACTCAACACTAGTACCAATGCTTTGGACTTTTGACTTTCAGGCTCTCTATCTCACCATCCACTACTGCTCCAACTGTGAAGTTACCATCATTTTATAGACAATCATCTTGGCTAGCTCATACAATAATTTGACTTGCAACTGTTTAGCATATGATTAGTAGTGTTGAGCAACCCCCGTAGTGTTCGAGTTCGGTTCGGTTCGTCGAACACCCGTGTGTTCGCCGAACTGTTCGTCGAACTGTTCGTCGAACACCTTCGAACACCGTTAAAACCAATGGCAGGCAAACAAAAACACATAGAAACACATAGAAAACACCTTCAAAGGTGTCCAAAAGCTGACAAACTGCTCAGAAGACATAACTAACACATGGAAAAGTGACAAGTACATATAGTCATGCGAAAATAAAAGAGGTGGAGGAGTAAAAGGAGGGGGAGACACAGATATAGGCATGTCATGCCCTTCTAAAATCCAAAAAGTGAGAAGCCGACACGGCCAGTCCGCTCCTGCCCGTGCCACCTCCGTGTCGCCGGGTTTGTGCCAGAGCCGCGGTGAACCCTGATGGCCAGCCCCCCTCTCCCAATACTGGTGCCTGTCCGCTGGTGGGTCGAGCGAGCCCCCCTGTGGTGGAGGCAGCTCTAAGCTTTTTAATTTAAATTGTCTCTCTAATTTGAATGAATACACTTTAAATCCATTTACAAGGATCTATTGGAGGGCAAGTCTCATGCCAGCAGCCGCGTAATTCCAGCTCCAGTAGCGTCCACTAAAGCTGCTGCAGTTAAAAAGCTTTTATAAGGATCGAGCTCGGCTGTCCACCGCAAGGCATCCTACTGCCAGTCCCAGCCCCTATGCCTTGGGGTGCCTCCTGATGCTCTTCACTGAGTATCCCATGGTCCCGAAGCATTTCCTTTGAAAAAATTAAGTGTCTAAACTACAGGTGGTGTAGCTTGCTTAACAGCCGGGATAATCCGCTGACTAGCAGACACTGCTACTAGGCACAAAGTATTTCCTGGGCTAGATGAAGTTAAAAATTTGTAATTAGATACTCTCGTTGGATGCTGAGAAAGCATTCCATAGAGTCTCCTGGCAAGCCATATATGATTCTCTTAAAAAGCTTGGGGTAGGGGTCTAGGGGACCCTTTTATAGCCAAAATCACGGCCCTGTATCACAATACGTCACCTAGGCTGAAGATAAATGGAACTGTAGCACCCTGAGGGCTCGGTTGCTACAGAGGTATTGCACCTCACCCAGAGGTGTGATATCTCACTCTCAGGTAAGGATGGAGTGTGGATCAGGACCCGACACCTGCATGCATTACACCACATTGCCGTGGGGCAGGGCGACCAATATGCCTCTGAGATGGGCACGACAGTCCCTGTCCCTGGCTGGAGTGGGGGGAGGGAACACTGAGGAAGGGGAACCCTGTAGTGCAGGAGCAGGGAGGAAGCAGTTCCTGGGTGCATTGAGAAGGGAGTATAAAAGGTGGGCACCATCTTAGTTCAGTGCAGAGAAGTCTGAGCAGAAGTGTCAGGGAGCAGGGGCTCTGCATGAGCTCTGCTCCGGAGGCGGGCCTAGTAACAGAGGCCCAGGCCTGGAAGAGGGAGAAGGAAGGAAGAGGAGCGGAGAAGGCTCCAGGAACGAGGAATGAAGGGATCCCAGGGGTGCGGACGGGCGAGTCGCCACCGCACGCCCGAATCCACCTGCGTGGAGGGGTCAGGCCAAAGGGGGAGACCGGTTCCCGAAACTAGTGGAGGCAGGAAACGACCCTCAGCTAGAAACCGGAGGCTGTGACATTTTATGTGGCGCAGCCCCTCGCTACACCCGCTAGGAAGGCACCACATAGGGTCAGGGAAACTGGCGCCAAGTTTACCAAGAGGAGGCCCGAGGCAGCCGGACAGAAGGGTTGGTAAGAAAGGCCAGACAAAGGACACACAAAGGGGGTCCTGTGAAGCGCTCCAAAGTTATCTGGGAGTTGTCTGAGCCCCTCACCTGGTGAGCACAGTACGACGTGGGCAGCCGTTACCTGCAGACGTGGTCTGGATAATAAGAACTGTGAGTAAAGGCCCTGGACTGCATCACTGACTCCGTGTCGTTACTGCTGCTGCCCTGCACCATCACCCCCATCCTCCGCATACACTGCCCTGAGGCTATACTCCTCCCGTGGGGAGTTATGCTACGCTCTGCTGCACCCACAACACCAGCCTCAGCGGTCTGCCCTGCAGCGGCGGTTCACTCTGACCGCAATCCACGGGTGGCGTAGTCGGACATTTAAACATCAAAACCACATAAATAGTTCCGCCACTGGTTTGACCACCCTGAGCCACGGAACCGGGTCGCCGCCACGAAGACTACAACCACCAGCATCCACCAAAAAGGGTCCGGCTCCGGGTGTCGCAAGGCCCAGGGGGTGCATCAGAACATTTTCATCACCTTTCACAATCACCAATGGGACAAGGCAGGGATGTCCTCTGTCCCCTCTCTTATACATCCTAGTGACGGAGCACCTGCTCTCATCAATTCGCCATAACCCCAATATTAGGTGGATTGAAGTGGGAGGCACCGAGTACAAGTGCTCTCTATTTGCTGATGATGTCCTAGTATATATCACTCAATCACATATATCCATCCATGCTGTTATGGCTGAAATAGATCACTTTGTTACATGGTCAAATTTTAAAATCAATGCAGCGAAGTCTGAGGCCCTTGATGTCTCCCTCCCCAAATCCATATAGGATTCCATCCAGTCCAACTTTCCCTTTGCCTGGCCCTCACAGGGTATCAAATACTTAGGAATTCCTATTCATAGAGACCTCTCCCATCTGTTATCTTAATTTTGGGCCCTTTATTGAACAACTCCATACAGACCACGGTTGGCAAGTTAGAACTGTAAGATTCACTACGTGAACCACTGGTGTTTTGTGGAAAAGCACATGTACACTGCGTTCCAAATTATTATGCAAAAAGTGTTTAGGAGTGATAAGGGAAGAATTTGTTTGTTTGTCAGTTAAACTCATTGATGGTGATGTGTGTCAGGGCTCTTTATATCACTGTAAGCAATTGCAGACACCTGTGCTAATTATTTGGCAGGTGTGTCCAATGAAAGGCAAGACTACTTAAGAAGGTTGTCTCACATTATTAAGCAGCCTACATTTTCTGCCAAAATGGGAAAGAAAAAGGATGTGTCGGCTGCTGAGAAGCAACAAATTGTGGAGTGTTTAGGTCAAGGCATGACTACAATCAACATTGTGCGATGATCAGGATGAAGTGTCTTGGCAATCAAGAAGTATGTAGCTGATTCACAGTACACACGTGTGCGTGCTGATAAGGGCAAATTGAGGACTCTTTCCTACAGGCAATTACGTCAGGTTGAAAGAGCAGCGGCAAAAAAGCCTTGTCATAGCAGCAGACAAGTTTTTGAAGCTGCTTGTGCCTCCAACGTCCCCCGAACAACAAGATGCAGGGTCCTTCAGAGGTTTGCAGCTGTGCATACGCCATCCTGTCGACCTCCTCTATCCACTTCACACAAGCAGAAACGGCTCCATTGGGCCAAACATTACATGAAGACTGATTTCAAAACTGTTTTGTTCACGGATGAGTGCCGTGCAGCGCTCGATGGTCCAGATGGATGGAGTGGAGGATGGCTGGTTGATGGACACCCCACGCAAACACGGCTACAGCGCCAACAAGGAGGAGGTGGAGTAATGTTTTGGGCTGGAATCATGGGGAGAGAGATTGTCGGCCCCTTTAGGATCCCTGAAGGCGCTAAAGATGAACTCCATAATGTATGTGGATTTTCTCAAACAGCACTTCCTGCCATGGTTCAAGAAGAAGAACCGTGTATTTCACAGCAAGATCATTTTTCTGCATGATAATGCACCATCTCATGCTGCACATAAAACATCTGCATCTCTGGCTGATATGGGCATAAAAGGAGACAAACTTATGGTGTGACCCCCATGCTCCCCTGACCTGTACCCCATTCAGAACCTTTGGAGCATCATTAAAAGGAGTGTCTATGATGGCGGGAGGCAGTTCACATCTAAGCAACAGCTCTGGGAGGGTGTTCTGTCCTCATGCAAAACAATTGAAGCAGAAACCATCCAAAACCTGACAAATTCAATGGACGAGAGAGTTCAGAAGCTCCTTTCGAACAAGGGGTCCTATGTGAAAATGTAACATCACCTAGAATAAAGTTTTGAGTTGAAAACTGTTTGATTTCAGTTTCTAACAACCTGCTAATGCTTATAATTTCAAAAATGACCATTTTTTTGGTCTTTATTAAAATGAAAAGGTTGATCGAAAAGTTTGGGGGATCTAAGAGTGTGGCAACCCAGTAGTCATGATTACTTCGAATTCTGACAATATGAGGGTCATGCTGCAGGTAGTGCAGCAAGAAGGCACTTATGTGTCTTGCGCATCTCGGAGCCCCAAAATTATTTTCCGGGCTAGATGCAGCTAAAAATTATTATTAATTTTAAATCTGGTGAAGCTTTAGTATAGATGGCCTAATAGGATCAGTGCTGCACACTGCTACAAAGCCCAAATTATTTTCCAGTCAAGATACAGATAAACATGATTAGTAATTTTAAATCTGGTGGAGCTTATTATAGATGGCCTAATAGAATCAGTGCTGCACACTGCTACAAAGCCCAAATTATTTTCCAGCCAAGATACAGATAAACATGATTAGTAATTTGAAAGCTTAAAACGGTTGGTAGGGTGATTTTAACCAATCATCAAGCTTTTACTCTCCCCAGGATGACACAGGGGTAGAAAAGTCGTTTCGGATCCATGATTTGTTCATCTTTATGAACGTGAGTCTGTCTACATTATCAGTGGAGAGCCGCGTGCGCTTATCTGTCAGCACACCACCAGCAGCACTGAACACACGTTCAGACAGAACGCTGGCTGAGGGGCATGACAAGATCTCCAAGGCGTAAGTGGCTAGCTCCGGCCATTTATCCAGATTGGAAGCCCAAAAAGAGCAAGGGTCCAGTGACACAGTCGTGGCTTCAATGTTTACTTGGAGATACTCCTGTACCATCGTCTCTAGGCGTTGACTATGTGTCAGATTTCTTGTCTCCTGTGGCCTTGCAAAGGATGGGCTAAAAAAGTGGTGAAATGATTCCGCAAAATTGATGTTACCAGCAGATACTGTGGTTCTGTTACGGTTTGAGTGCTGAACACTTGACGGTCCCACGGTTGGCAAGTTGGAACTGTGAGATTCACTACGTGCACCACTTGTATTTTGTGGAAAAGCACATGTAAGATTCTGCAACAGTCTCTGCTGATACTCCTGCATGCGTGCATCCCTTTCTATGGCAGGAATAATTTCTGCAAATTTACTTTTGTACCGGGGATCTAACAGTGTGGCAACCCAGTAGTCAGGATTATTTCTAATTCTCACAATTTGAGGGTCATGTTGCAGGTAGTGCAGCAAGAAGGCACTCATGTGTGTTGCGCATCCAGGAGCACCAAGTCCCTGTTGTGTTGGTGGCGAGGTAACAATCATGCTTCCTTCCTCTGTCCTCTCCCCCCAATCTCGCACAACAGAAATGTGATCAAGGTCTCCCTCATCTGATGAGTCTTCCATCAGTTCGTCCTCCACTTCTTCCTGGGCTCCTGCACCTTCCTCACTAGTTTGGCTGCTACCATGCGCCCTGGTAAAACCATCTCCCCCACCCTCACATGCCTGCCACCTTGGTGCTGCCGACCGTCTGGACCTTGCAGATGTTAGCCCTTCCGCATACAACTCCTCCTCCTCTACTTCCTCCACCTCCTCTTGTGCCACCACCTGACTCCGAATTCTGTTTAACATGTGCTCCAGCATGTAAATCACCGGAATAGTCATGCTGATAATGGCATCGTCAGCACTAAACATCTTCGTCGCCATTTCAAAACTGTGCAGAAGGGTGCATAGGTCCCTGATCTGAGACCACTCCTCCAGCGTGATTTGCCCCACCTCTGAATCTCGTTGGCCCAGGCTATATGTCAGAACGTATTGCACCAGGGCTTGTCGGTGCTGCCACAGTCGCTGCAACATGTGCAGAGTTGAATTCCACCAGGTAGGCACATCGCATTTTAGCCGGTGAAGTGGCAGGCCCAACGACTTCTGTAGAGATGTAAGTCGCTGAGCTGCGGGATGCGAACGGCGGAAGTGAGCACACAGCGACCATGCCCTCTGCAGAAGGCCATCTAGTCTGGGATAGTGGGCTAAAAATTGCTGGACAACCAGGTTCAACACGTGAGCCATACAAGGCACGTGTGTGACATTGCCCCGGCGAAGGGCCGCACCCAGGTTTGCAGCATTGTCGCACACGGCCTTCCCTGGTTTCAGGTCCAGTGGAGACAACCATTCATGAAATTGGTTCTCCAGAGCTGACCACAACTCCTCAGCTGTGTGACTCACATTTCCCAGACATTTCAATGTAAAAACTGCCTGATGACGTTGAGCCCTACTGCCAGCATAGTAAGGAGGTGTGCAGGATCCCTTCTGCGCAGTTAGAAAGCTTGTGGCATGACCAGACAGGCTTTGGGTGCAGGTGGAAGACCGAGAGGAGGTTGAGGAGGCAGAAGCAGTGGAGGAACTTTGACATAAAGAGGATTGACGCACAACTCGTGGGGACGGCAAGACTTGGACAGCAGCCCCTTGTCCTGTTGTCACCATAGTTACCCAGTGCCCAGTCAGCGACATGTAACGCCCCTGTCCATGCCTACTCGTCCAAGTGTCTGTGGTGAAATGCACCCTGTCACACACAGAGTTTCTCAAAGATGTTGTGTGCGACATGCTGGTGGAGCGCAGGCACACCTTTCTTTGAGAAGTAGTGCCGACTGGGCATCTGGTACTGGGGCACTGCGACGGACATAAGGTCTCGAAAATCCTCTGTGTCCACCAGGCGGAAAGGCAGCATTTCTGTAGCCAAGAGCTTGCAGATGGTGAAATTCAACCTCTTAGCTTTCTCATGGCTAGGAGGAAATGGTCTTTTACTTGTCCACATCTGAGGGACCGAGGGCTGGCTATTGTGCTTAGACGGGGTTGATAAGGGTGTCCCCGGCAAACTGCCGGTCTGTGAGGAAGATGCAGGCGGACATGTTAGGTTGCCTTGATCCAAAGGTGGTGCTATCGATGTCGGACAGCGCTCAACACCAGCTGGTGTTACCACCTCCAAAGAAAATGATGACCTGCCAATCAAGCTGGCTGTTGCGGGTAAAGAGGTGGCAGGTCTGCGCCCCAAAACAGGTGTGACTGCTGTCCCCCCAGTCACAGAGGATGAAGAGGCCGCGGATGCACAAGATATGGCAGACGGTGGTTGGCCCGGCCGGCTAGGCCGCATTGTAGCACACTGAGCTTCCCACTGCAACTTATGCTTCATGTCCATGTGCCGGTTCATGCATGAAGTACTCAAACTATGTATTTTTTGGCCTCTACTTAGCTTTTGCTGACAAATGTTACAGATAACACGAGTTGGGTCATCTTTATCGATCTGAAAAAATGCCCAGGCTATGCAAGGCTTAGCACCCATGCGACCTGAAGAGCCACCACGACTTGTGGTGAGAGGCAGAGTTGTGTTTGAGGATGCAGTTGTTGACGTGCTTCCAGTACTACGTCTCTGTCCAGGAAGGCGCAACCTGACCTCGTCGTCACTAGCATCTTCCTCCACCTCCTCTGCTGACCTCATCTCTTGGCTGACTGTGGGTTGACAGTAAGTGGAATCTCCAACCTCATCATCATCACCCTGTGCGTTATCACACCCGTCGTCCTCAGAGCCAACCTGTTCCTGCCCTGACAAAAAACTAAAGTTGTCGCTCCAATCAGGTATTTGAGTCTTATCATCGTCTTCCTCATTGTCTCCACCAACAGGAGTTACAGTTTGGGAATGAGGGTCTACATTATGGTCAGAACCTTCTGCGTCTGGTCCTGGATCCGACTCATAAAGATTCTGGGCATCAGTGCAGATCATTTCCTCGTCTGGATTCACAGAAGCGCTGGAGTCGACCTCTGATTCCCAGGCTATAGTATGAGTAAACAGCTCTGCAGACTCAACCATCTGTTCTACCTCATACTCAGACGGGCAGCTGGAGATTTGGGAGCTGTGAGGAAGCAAGTGCGATTGGGGTGACACCTTTGAGGACTGGAGTATTTGTGATGTTGAAGTTGATGTGGAGGAGAGCCCACTTAAAGGAGCACTTGATATCCGTTGAAGCACCTGCTGTTTTTGTGCCTCATCTGGAATTTGTAGCGATTGGCGTGGCCGTAAGAAAGGGATCTTATCACATTGTCCGCTAAAAGAAGTAGACATTTTAGTTTGGCTGGAAGATGGTCTTTCTTCTGCAGTTGTTACTGTTGCTTTAACACCTACCCCACGGACACAACTTTTTTTCCCCTTCCCAACACGCCTATTCCCCTTTCCACCAGCAGCAGGCCTTTTTCCACTCATTTTGGTGGTTAACTAATTCACAACTCTGGAGTTGTTTGCACAAAAAAACAATGGATGGTAACCGAGCAGAGCTGAGTGGCCAAACTGTGGTATTAGGCCAAAACTATTGGCTGGGTTAGATGCAGAAAAAAATTATTTTGAATTTGCAACCTGATGGAGGTCAGTATAGATGGATTAATAGAACAAGACCCACACACAGCTAGAAGCCCAATATTTTTTCAGAGGTAGATGCAGGAAAAAAATATATTCAGTTTGCAACCTGATGGAGGTCAGTATAGATGGACTTAAACAACAAGTCCCACACACAGCTAGAAGCCCAAATATTTTTTCAGAGGTACTGTAGATGCAGATAAAAATTAGTTTTAATTTGCAACCTGATGGAGGTCAGTATAGATGGACTAATAGAGAAAGTCCGACACACTACTAGAAGGCCAAATATTTTTTCAGAGGTAGATGCAGAAAAAAATATATTCAGTTTGCAACCTGATGGAGGTCAGTATAGATGGACTAATAGAGAAAGTCTGACACACTACTAGAAGGCCAAATATTTTTTCAGAGCTAGATGCAGAAAAAAATTATATTCAGTTTGCAACCTGATGGAGGTCAGTATAGATGGATTAATAGAACAAGCCCCACACACAGCTAGAAGCCCAATATTTTTTCAGAGGTAGATGCAGAAAAAAATATATTCAGTTTGCAACCTGATGGAGGTCAGTATAGATGGACTAATACAACAAGTCCCACACACAGCTAGAAGCCCAATATTTTTTCAGAGGTAGATGCAGAAAAAAATATATTCAGTTTGCAACCTGATGGAGGTCAGTATAGATGGACTAATACAACAAGTCCCACACACAGCTAGAAGCCCAAATATTTTTTCAGAGGTACTGTAGATGCAGATAAAAATTAGTTTTAATTTGCAACCTGATGGAGGTCAGTATAGATGGACTAATAGAGAAAGTCCGACACACTACTAGAAGGCCAAATATTTTTTCAGAGCTAGATGCAGAAAAAAATTATATTCAGTTTGCAACCTGATGGAGGTCAGTATAGATGGATTAATAGAACAAGACCCACACACAGCTAGAAGCCCAATATTTTTTCAGAGGTAGATGCAGAAAAAAATATATTCAGTTTGCAACCTGATGGAGGTCAGTATAGATGGACTAATACAACAAGTCCCACACACAGCTAGAAGCCCAATATTTTTTCAGAGGTAGATGCAGAAAAAAATATATTCAGTTTGCAACCTGATGGAGGTCAGTATAGATGGACTAATACAACAAGTCCCACACACAGCTAGAAGCCCAAATATTTTTTCAGAGGTACTGTAGATGCAGATAAAAATTAGTTTTAATTTGCAACCTGATGGAGGTCAGTATAGATGGACTAATAGAGAAAGTCCGACACACTACTAGAAGGCCAAATATTTTTTCAGAGCTAGATGCAGAAAAAAATTATATTCAGTTTGCAACCTGATGGAGGTCAGTATAGATGGATTAATAGAACAAGACCCACACACAACTAGAAGCCCAATATTTTTTCAGAGGTAGATGCAGAAAAAAATATATTCAGTTTGCAACCTGATGGAGGTCAGTATAGATGGACTAATACAACAAGTCCCACACACAGCTAGAAGCCCAAATATTTTTTCAGAGGTACTGTAGATGCAGATAAAAATTAGTTTTAATTTGCAACCTGATGGAGGTCAGTATAGATGGACTAATAGAGAAAGTCCGACACACTACTAGAAGGCCAAATATTTTTTCAGAGCTAGATGCAGAAAAAAATTATATTCAGTTTGCAACCTGATGGAGGTCAGTATAGATGGACTAATAGAGAAAGTCCGACACACTACTAGAAGGCCAAATATTTTTTCAGAGCTAGATGCAGAAAAAAATTATATTCAGTTTGCAACCTGATGGAGGTCTGTATAGATGGATTAATAGAACAAGACCCACACACAGCTAGAAGCCCAATATTTTTTCAGAGGTAGATGCAGGAAAAAAATATATTCAGTTTGCAACCTGATGGAGGTCAGTATAGATGGACTAATACAACAAGTCCCACACACAGGTAGAAGCCCAAATATTTTTTCAGAGGTACTGTAGATGCAGATAAAAATTAGTTTTAATTTGCAACCTGATGGAGGTCAGTATAGATGGACTAATAGAATGATGCTATGCCCAAAAGATTTTACTTCACTAGGTGCAGTAAAAAAATTGGTATTCTATACACAGGTGGTATATCTTGCAACACAGATAGGCTACTCCACTGACTAACACACTCTGCAATAGGCCAAAAAGGATTAGCTTTGCTAGATTCAGCCAAATGCTGTGAAAAAAACTTGCACAGCACTGGCACAGACCTGCCTGGCAAAAACTGATAGGAACTGATGTAACCTAGTCCTGAAAAGGACTCCAATTACAATTAGTCTTTACTCCCACAACCTATCTATTTAAGAGCACAGACCTCCCTGATAAAAGTCGTAGGAAATGCTGTAACCTAGTCCTTAAAAGGACTGCAATCACAACTATTCCCTACTCCCAAGCTATCTGTATATTTGTGCGAAAATTGGCTTGAAATTAACAAGGTATAGCGCACACAGCAACAGCGGTGCCGTCTAACACGCAGCTGCAGCAGTGAGAAAATGGTGGCGACGGGGAAAATGGCTTGGTCTTATAGGGCAAGGACATGTGACATACACTGCCAATGACACATGCCCTTGCTTGTGTGAAAAAAAGCACTTCGCTCCGTGTGTGCGCTGCTGATAGGCTGACAGATTGCACCTCCCCACTGCAAATGCGGGAAAGAGAAAAAAAAATGGAGATCTTCATTGTTCCTGCAGAGATCCATCCCCTGCCCCTCCCCCCACCCCGCTGTACACTCAAACTGCGTATTAACATTAATTTTCATCATTACTGAGAAAAAATCCAGTTATGATTTTGGTGCACGAACAGTTATCGAACATAACCTCGAACAGCCGAATTTTTCTCAAATTGTTCGTGTTCGCCGAACGGCTCGAACACCGCCCAAAACAGCTCGAATTTGAGATTGGCGAACAGTTCGAGTAGAACAACGCTCATCTCTACAGAGCAGCACTGGAAACAGAAGAAGACAGCAACAGCAAGTGTTTTTAATGCACTCACATACTGATTGCTAACAGAAGGGACAAAAAAAAACTGAAGTGGTCATTTTACTAGAACTGTAGCCAGACTTTCTTTCACCTAGGGCTACTAGAACCTTTTGCACACTATGGGCATTTTGGTGCAGCACTGAGGTCTAGGTTTGCATTATGTAAGAAACAGTAAACAATAATATAACATCTCGTAATAAGTCTATGCTATTGGCGATGACCTCTCTATGCATTGTTTGCATTGAGCCACTTAATCAATATCCCGCAATACAATTTAGTCTGCTTTTGTCAGAAGCAAGAAGGGAAAAGTTAAGAATAAATTGCTACACTGTACAGGAGACAGCTTATTAGACAAGTCGGGAGGTGGTGTGGTCAGTAGATGGCTTTAATAATGAAAGCTCTGCCTGGGCTTCTGGAACTGCAAGTAATTGAACATTTTATTAAAAGAAGATGGATCAATAACCTGCTTTTTATACAGTTCTGTCATATGGACCATTTCCTTTTTGCTTCAGAATGGAAGGTTAAATACAAGTTGTTTCATCTTCAGACTAATAGCCAATTGCTCACTAAGATGCCTGCAGAGAAAGAAAACAGGAGGATATTTCGCATCCTATTGTTTATGGGCCTGTATTTTCATTTTGTGATGCAGGCGGCCTCCCTGGTTTGCCTTTTCCGTGAAGGCAGCCAAGCATTTTTTTAGAATTATATCACTATTTTGTGCCAAGCTGAGCAGACATTTCCTCCTGTGCTGTCTGAATGACAAGAAAATGGAATCAATTCTTTACTGATTCTTTGCAGATTTACTCTAAAGCTCATGATGATTTTGCACATAGGGTAAAATTGGCAAGCTAGCCAGGATACCCCAGATTGCATTATTATAAAACATAAATGCTTCGGTCCTATGCTGCAGTCATTTAGAAAAGTTTATTGCAAATAAGGGACTAGTATGGCATCTGGCTGGGCATTCTGCAAGTAACATGCCATATTTATGGGAGGTCAATTACCACAAATACATAATTTTTTAACTCTGTGTAAATGCCACTGTTCTCCTGAATATGATGTTATTTTTTGCTCCTGCAGCTCTCTATTCCTGAGATATGGGCCCTTCTTCCCTGGTTATATATAATGCTGTGCAAGTTTTATGCAGACGTAAAAAAATGCCATAAAGTAAGAATGCTTTCAAACATAGAAGTGTTATTAGTTTAACAAAATTAACAAAATAAACATCTAAATCACATTAATATTTCGTGTCACCACCTTGCCTTCAAAATTGCATCACTTCTAGGTACTTGTCACTTGCGCACAGTTTTGTTTCAATAATTTTTATTAAGGGGTTTTTAACATTCTGGGGAAGGAGAAACAATCATCCAAATCCTCAAATAAACAAAAATATATAGAATTTACATTTATAATAAGGTTACAAACAATGAGACTTATTATTTAAAACAAAAACATAATAACTTACTTCAAAGTTAAGCCAAGCTATAATTATGAAAGGGAAAAAAGGAAGATAATATTAGGATGAGGACAATAAAGGACACGGAGAAGATAGGAAGGATATGGGAAGGGAGAAAACAAAACTTGGAGTAAAGGGAGGGGGAGAGGGATATAGGGAAGGGTAAATAGGATAGCGGTAAGAAGGGCAAGGGAAATTAAAGGGGGAAACAGAAGAAGTTAGTCTTCTGAGATTGTATTTCACACATAAAGAATCATAGTATGAAATTTACTATTGATAACAAGGATAGAAGATCAGATTATGTAATCATTTGATCATACTGGAAGAATTTCAGTGTAACGCTTGGGTAGCTAATTCCGCATGAGAAGAAAAGTGAGAATTCCATAGTGACCATTTAGATTGATATTTTAATATAGAGTTGTTTTTTAGGGCAAAAGCAAGTTCAAAGGTATTATGATGAGTGACCTTTTCCAAAATATCGTTTATGGTAGGTATGTCAACAGCGTTCCATTTAGCAGTGATAAGAAGTTTAGCTACTGAAAAAATATATATTGAAAGATGTTTGATTTTTTGAGGGAGAGTATCTATCTCTAAAGATAAAAGAGATAATTGTGGAGTCATGTGTAGTTTTTCCTTCCCCAAGATGTAGAGAAAGTCATAAATCTCTTTCCATAATATTTTTATTTTTGGACAGGTCCAAAAAATATGCATTATGTTGCATTTGCTCCCGCATTTTCTCCAACATAGGTCGGAATAGTTTGGGTAGGCTTCTTTGAGTCTGACAGGAGTCAAATGCCATCGGGAAATTATTTTGAAAAAATTTTCTTGAATATTTGCATTAATAAAAAATTGATATGTGTATTTTAGTGTATGTTGCCAGTCACTTTTGGAAAAATTCTTGTGAAGATCAGCTTCCCATTTTAAGATTTGTTTAGATTTGAAGAATTCAAGGTTCAAGTTGAATAGGGAATATATATTTTTCGTATTCCATATTTTATCTGAAGAAGGTTGGTCTAATAACATAATGATGGTACGTGGTAAGGCCAAAGGTACTAGTGATATTTAATTTCTTATAAGTTTCCTTAGTTCTATCAAGTAGAGATGAGCATTGTTCTACTCGAACTGTTCGCCAATCTCAAATTCGAGCTGTTTTGGGCGGTGTTCGAGCCGTTCGGCGAACACGAACAATTTGAGAAAAATTCGGCTGTTCGAGGTTATGTTCGATAACTGTTCGTGCACCAAAATCATAACTGGATTTTTTCTCAGTAATGATGAAAATTAATGTTAATACGCAGTTTGAGTGTACAGCGGGGTGGGGGGAGGGGCAGGGGATGGATCTCTGCAGGAACAATGAAGATCTCCATTTTTTTTTTCTCTTTCCCGCATTTACAGTGGGGAGGTGCAATCTGTCAGTCTATCAGCAGCGCACACACGGAGCGAAGTGCTTTTTTTCACACAAGCAAGGGCATGTGTCATTGGCAGTGTATGTCACATGTCCTTGCCCTATAAGACCAAGCCATTTTCCCCGTCGCCACCATTTTCTCACTGCTGCAGCTGCGTGTTAGACGGCACCGCTGTTGCTGTGTGCGCTATACCTTGTTAATTTCAAGCCAATTTTCGCACAAATCTACAGATAGCTTGGGAGTAGGGAATAGTTGTGATTGCAGTCCTTTTAAGGACTAGGTTACAGCATTTCCTATGACTTTTATCAGGCAGGTCTGTGCTCTTAAATAGATAGGTTGTGGGAGTAAAGACTAATTGTAATTGGAGTCCTTTTCAGGACTAGGTTACATCAGTTCCTATCAGTTTTTGCCAGGCAGGTCTGTGCCAGTGCTGTGCAAGTTTCTTTCACAGCATTTGGCTGAATCTAGCAAAGCTAATCCTTTGTGGCCTATTGCAGAGTGTGTTAGTCAGTGGAGTAGCCTATCTGTGTTGCAAGATATACCACCTGTGTATAGAATACCAATTTTTTTATTGCACCTAGTGAAGTAAAATCTTTTGGGCATAGCATCATTCTATTAGTCCATCTATACTGACCTCCATCAGGTTGCAAATTGAATATAATTTTTTTCTGCATCTAGCTCTGAAAAAATATTGGGCTTCTAGCTGTGTGTGGGACTTGTTGTATTAGTCCATCTATACTGACCTCCATCAGGTTGCAAACTGAATATATTTTTTTCTGCATCTACCTCTGAAAAAATATTGGGCTTCTAGCTGTGTGTGGGACTTGTTCTATTAATCCATCTATAGAGACCTCCATCAGGTTGCAAACTGAATATATTTTTTTCTGCATCTACCTCTGAAAAAATATTGGGCTTCTAGCTGTGTGTGGGACTTGTTGTATTAGTCCATCTATACTGACCTCCATCAGGTTGCAAATTAAAAATAATTTTTATCTGCATCTACAGTACCTCTGAAAAAATATTTGGGCTTCTGGCTGTGTGTGGGACTTGTTCTATTAGTCCATCTATACTGACCTCCATCAGGTTGCAAATTGAATATAATTTTTATCTGCATCTAGCTCTGAAAAAATATTTGGCCTTCTAGCAGTGTGTGGGACTTTCTCTATTAGTCCATCTATACTGACCTCCATCAGGTTGCAAATTGAATATAATTTTTATCTGCATCTAGCTCTGAAAAAATATTTGGCCTTCTAGCAGTGTGTGGGACTTTCTCTATTAGTCCATCTATACTGACCTCCATCAGGTTGCAAATTAAAAATAATTTTTATCTGCATCTACCTCTGAAAAAATATTTGGGCTTCTAGCAGTGTGTGGGACTCATTGTATTAGGCCATCTATACCAAGCTCCACCAGCTTTGAAATTAATAATAATTTTTAGCTGCATCTAGCCCTGAAAATAATTTTTCCCAATAGTGGTAGGAATAGAAATATGGGGCGCGCGCCTGGCTAACAAAAATATACGCTTCATAACACAAAACACCAGCCTAGCGCACTGCATTAATAAGATGGCATCATCGTCTCTCCCAGTGCTAGGCCTACTACGCAGGCTAGTATTCCTGTGCCTAAAACACAATGTATGGGTCCGTGCTAGCCACTATGCTGAGGGGTATAAAGCTGCTGCTAACGCTTTATAACAATTCAATTGGCAGATTTTCACAGAGCTCTTCCACAACGCCCACCCATCGGGCAACAGTTGCCCACCCTCCCTATGGGATCTAGTGGCGAATAGTTGATGCCATTAATCAGAGCGTCAGTTGCCCCGTCAACGTGGCAAGCATACGGTAAGGTGACGCGCCCCTGGGCCTGTGTCGCGCTGCGTTGCGCACGCGGGAGCTTACCCGGAGCCGGATCTGTTGAGGGTTGTAGTCTCGTGGCGGTGATCCGGTCCGTGCCCAGGGAGTCAGACTAAGTGGCGCTGTTTTAGCGGTAGATGTTGGACGACTACGCCACCCGTTGAGTGCAGCCAGGGAGCTGCTGCTGCAGGGCAGACCGCTGAGGCCGGTGGTAGGATTATGCAGCGTGATAGTATAACCCCCAACGGGAGGGGTATGGCCTCAGGGCAGCCGACGTGGATGATGGGGGTAGCAGGAACCACTCGGAGACGGTACTGTGTAGTTCAGGGTCTTTACTGGTGACAAAGATAGACCCTCCCGGAGTACTGGCTAGCGATTGGGGCCTGGTCAGTCCTTGAGCAGATGGGATCTCCCCTGGCCAGGCGGAGTTGTAGGCCTCCCAAACTAACGATACTCTTCTGGCTACCTTGCTAGAGGCGGGTATAAGTAGCCCACGTCCCTGAGTGTACCGTGTGGTGCTCACCCGTATGGCCGGTGACTCGGGGCCTTCGGGTTTCTGGGCCAGAGGACCTGCAATCCCCTGCCGGTCGGTTTCTGCTGCTGGATAGGAGTTAGTCCCCACAGCCTCGGACTCCGGGTCCGGTGATAACTTCTCAGTCAGGGCGAGCTCTGCAGCTGCCAGCCCCTAATCCTTGTAACGCTGCTCCCACAGAGCTCCTGTTGTTTCTTCCTATATTTGCTTCTTTTCTCTGCTTCTTCTCTACTCACTCACCCTGCCTCAGCCCTAGGTTTATATAAGGGAAGTTCTTCCCCTCCCAGGACTGGGCAGGAGGTGTGGCATGCATAGGATCCCTGACCAAGAGACCTCCCACCTGCTCTCAGACATAACATTGCTGTTACTGTGGAAAACCAGACCCCTGGGGTGCCACAAAGGCATGGGAAGAGTGGACACGACTAGTAGCAGGCAGACGGGTTGACCAATGTGAACAAGCCAGATCACAAGTCACCATAGAATTTCTCCACCAGCTAATGATGAGGGGCATATCAGGGGCGTCAGCGCAGCGGTGTCTGACCGGAGTAGCATTTCACTTCCAACTACTGAATTGGGGAGATGTGACAAAGATTCATCATCAGACAATCCATAAAAGGGTGGAAAAGGGGTCAGCCAAGTCAGGAATGTAGACGTCCCGTCCCGTGTCACTAAAACTGATTTCTCACATCTTATCCCTAACACCATTAACATGACACTCACAATTTGAAGCAACACTAATGTCTACTGCATTTGTGATCGCCTTCTTCGGGGCGCTATGTATAAGCGAATTAGTCCCGCAATCCAAAATTACCACCAGTGGACGCTTATTACACCAGGAAGTAGTCATAGCCAATAATGCAATACATGTACGCACACACCAATCAAAAACGGTTCCAGCGGGCAGGGGTACTTGGGTACTTCTACAACCCACAAACGGTACACTGAGTCGGGTAACAATAGTAAAAACATATCTAACCATCAGATCACAAAGTAATTTCTTCGTATCACACATTGATGGAACGCCATTATCAAGATACCTGTTCCAAGCTATATTTAATAAATGCATAACATCGGCAGGGAACCACCCCAAAGATTACGGGACACACTCATTCCGCATAGGTGCGGCCACAGAAGCAGCAAGAGCAGGACTGTCAGAAACGGAAGTTCAGAGGATAGGGAGATGGCGATCCACGTGTTTGGCGAGATACATAAGACCGGACTTGTTATCCTAACGTGGTTTGCTTCTTTTACAGGTGACGCTAAGCCAACAGTGTGAGTGATAGGCCACTCGTATATATATTGGGCACAAAAAAGGGCGAAAGTCCGCCCAGGTGGGAGGAAATTAGAGTTTCATAACACATATTTCAACTGGAGAGGTATTAGAGGCCTGCTATGGCCACAGGTACTAATGGAGGTAATCAAGGTAGGGAGAGAGGCAAGAGGTCCGGTCATCTTAGTTATACAGGCCGGGGGAAACAACCTAGGTCATCACAAGAGCGCATAACTAATGGCAATAATGAAACTAGACACTGAGCGCTTCAGAGAATTTTTCACAAAATTAGCTATAGTATAGTCAGAGATTGTGCCGATAGCGGTATGGCAAGGTGCGCGAGACATCACGGCCATCGAATGGACAAGGCGGGTAATAAATATTCGGATGGCAAAATTTAGAAGAGACAGAGGCGGTGTAGTGATACGACACCGACAACTGGAAGGAGATAAAGCAGGCCTCATACGGCCCGACGGTGTTCACTTAATAGATATTGGACTGGACATATTCCTGTCAGGACTCCAGGATGGAGTGGAACAAGCGTTAAGAGTGATGGGTGGGGGTCAGAGTCCTGCATACGAGTACGCTGGATCCTCCGTGGCCTGGAAATAGAAAGGACATGTTGGAGAGTTACACTTGTTGGCCAACTTGCCGGAGTGGGGACCCAGGGCATGCTGCAACAAGCTGAATTATTTTAGAAATAAAATGCCTTTCTAATGGAATGAGTATAAAGAGTTAATAAAGCTGTGACCGATCCTCACCCATCCAGTTGTAAGAGTTACATTATTGGGTTGTCCATGAAAGGGGGGCGGTAGGGGGGCTGAGCATCTGGGTTTGGTTGGGGGTCCCCACAGTCTGCCTAGGCTAGATTAATTTAAAAATTCTTATTAGATACACAGGCGGTGCAGCTTGCTTCGCAGCTGGACTACTACGCCCAAAGTATTGCCTAGGCTAGATGCAGTTAAAAATTCTACGCTGACTAGCAGACACTGAAGATTTGGAGCAGACCTCTGAGTAAACAGCTCTTCAGACTCAACCATCTGTGTTACCCCAAGCCACAGTGTATGTAGTTTCTTACAGTTAAAAGGGGGGGGTGCGACCCAACCCACCTGGAATTGACGATGCCAACGTCACGTAAGACACAGCAAGGGGACTCCCAAAATTGTGGCACAGACACCACTTAACCCTAGAACGCATACCTGTGGCCTTGCAGGCCCGCCCAGTTAATTGTTTTCTATTTTCTGCAAGATTGCTTTAGTTAGAATTTTGAAACTCTAGGTATTCTTCATGTATATAGTTGTTTGTCATTTGAGTTTCAGTTATTCCATGTTATTTGCACACGGGCCTAAAGGGCCCCAGGTATGTGAAAGTGTAGATTTTTATGGTCATGCGTTCTAGGGTTAAGTGGCATCAATTGCCCCACTGTTGCTTAAAACGGTTGGTGAGGTGATTTTACCAAATCCCCAAGCTTTTAGTCTCCCAAGGATGACACAGGGGTAGAAATGTCCTTGCGAATCCATGATTTGATCATCTTTATGAACGTGAGTCTATCTACATTCTCAGTGGACAGCCGCGTGCGCTTATCTGTCAGCACACCACCAGCAGCGCTGAACACACGTTCAGAGAGAACGCTGGCTGCATGGCATGACAAGATCTCCAAGGCGTGAGTGGCGAGCTCCGGCGATTTTTCAAGATTGGAATACCAAAATGAGCAAGGGTCCAGTGACACAGTCATGGCTTCGATGTTCACTTGGAGATTCTCCTGTACCATCCTCTCTAGGCATTGACTATGTGTCAGACTTCTTGTCTCCTGTGGCCTTGCAAAGGATGGTCTAAAAAAGTGGTGAAACGATTCCACAAAATTGCTGTTACCAGCAGATACTGTGTTACTGTTACTGTTTGAGTGATGAAGACTCGACAGTCCCACCGTTGGCAAGTTAGAACTGTGAGATTCACTACGTGCACCACTGGTGTTTTGTGGAAAAGCACATGTAAGATTCTGCAACAGATACTCCTGCATTCGTCAATACCTTTTTATGGCAGGAATTATTTCGGCAAATATACTTTTGTACCGGGGATCTAAGAGTGTGGCAACCCAGTAGTCGGGATTACTTCGAATTCTGACAATCCGGGGGTCATGTTGCAGGTAGTGCAGCAAGAAGGCACTCATGTGTCTTGCGCATCCAGAAGGACCAAGTCCTTGTTGTGTTGGTAGCGAGGTAAGAATCATGCTTCCTTCCTCTGCCCTCTCCCTCCAACCTCGCACAACAGAAATGTGATCAGGGTCTCCCTCATCTGATGAGTCTTCCATGCCCATTGCCAGTTCGTCCTCCACTTCTTCCTCGGCTCCTGCACCTTCCTCAACAGTTTGGCTGCTACCATGCGCCCTGGTTAATCCCTCTCCCCCACCCTCCCATGCCTGCCGCCTTGGTGCTGCCAACCGTCTGGACCTTGGAGATGTTATCCCTTCCGCATACGACTCCTCCTCTACTTTCTCCACCTCCTCTTGTCCCACCACCTGACTTCTGTTTAACATGTGCTCCAGCATGTAAATCACCGTAATAGTCATGCTGATAATGGCATCGTCAGCACTAAACATCTTCGTCGCCATTTCAAGACTGTGCAGAAGGGTGCATAGGTCCCTGATCTGAGACCACTCCTCCAGCGTGATTTGCCCCATCTCTGGATCTCGTTGGCCCAGGCTATACGTCAGAACGTATTGCACCAGGGCTTGTCGGTGCTGCCACAGTTGCTGCAACATGTGCAGAGTTGAATTCCACCATGTCGGCACATCGCATTTCAGCCGGTGAACTGGCAGGCCCAACGACTTCTGTAGAGATGTAAGTCGTTGAACTGCGGGATGCGAACGGCGGAAGTGAGCACACAGCGACCGTGCACTCTGCAGAAGGCCATCTAGTCCGGGATAGTGGGCTAAAAATTGCTGGACAACCAGGTTCAACACGTGAGCCATACAAGGCACGTGTGTGACATTGCCCCGGCGAAGTGCCGCACCCAGGTTTGCAGCATTGTCGCACATGGCCTTCCCTGGTTGCAGGTCCAGTGGAGACAACCTTTCATGAAACTGGGTCTCCAGAGCTGACCAAAACTCCTCAGCTGTGTGACTCACATTTCCCAGACATTTCAAAGTAAACACTGATGCGTTGAGCCCTGCTGCCAGCATAGTAAGGAGGTGTGCAGGATTCCTTCTGCGCAGTTAGAAAGCAGGTGGCATTACCAGACAGGCTTTGGGTGCAGGTGGAGGACCGAGAGGAGGTTGAGGAGGCAGAAGCAGTGGAGGAAGTTTGAGATAAAGAGGATTAACACACAACTCGTGGGGACGGTAAGACTTGGACAGCAGCCCCTTGTCCTGCTGTCACCATAGTTACCCAGTGCCCAGTCAGCGACATGTAACGCCCCTGTCCATGCCTTCTCGTCCAAGTGTCTGTGGTGAAGTGCACCCTGTCACACACAGAGTTTCTCAAAGAAGCGGTGATGTTGTGTGCGACATGCTAGTGGAGCGCAGGCACACCTTTCTTTGAGAAGTAGTGCCGACTGGGCATCTGGTACTGGGGCACTGTGACGGACATAAGGTCTTGAAAATCCTCTGTGTCCTCCAGGTGGAAAGGCAGCATTTCTGTAGCCAACAGCTTGCAGATGGTGAAATTCAACCTCTTAGCTATCTCATGGCTAGGAGGAAATGGTCTTTTACTTTTCCACATCTGAGGGACCGAGGGCTGGCTGTTGTGCTTAGACGGTGTTGAGTAGGGTGTCCCCGGCAACTGCCGGTCTGTGAGGAAGATGCAGGCGGACATGTTAGGTTGCCTTGATCCAAAGGTGGTGCTCTCGATGTCGGAGAGCGCTCAACACTAGCAGGTGTTTCCACTTCCCAATGAACTGACGACCTGCCAATCACACTGGCTGTTGCGGGTAAAGAGGTGGCAGGTCTGCGTCCAAAAACATGTGTGACTGCTGTCCCCCCAGTCACAGAGGATGAAGAGGCTGCGGATGCACAAGATGGGGCAGACGGTGGTTGGCCCAGCCGGCTAGGCCGCATTGTAGCACAGTGAGCTTCCCACTGCAACTTATGCTTCATATCCATGTGACGGTACATGCATGAAGTACTCAAACTATGTATTTTTTGGCCTCTACTTAGCTTTTGCTGACAAATATTACAGATAACACGAGTTGGGTCATCCTTATCGATCTGAATAAATGCCCAGGCTATGCAAGGCTTAGAGCCCATGTGACCTGAAGAGCCACTACGACTTGTGGTCAGAGGCAGAGTTGTGGTTGAGGATGCAGTTGTTGACGTGCTTCCAGTACTCCGTCTCTGTTCAGGAAGGCGCAACCTAACCTCGTCGTCAATAGCATCTGTGATGCCCCGCTGCGCTTGGTATCACAGATCCTACAAGAGTGCATTGATGGAATCCTCCACAAGAGGCCCCCATAAACATTCACACATCTCCACCTTCCACCTCAGACCAGCAGAGGGAGCCCGTTAGGGATATAAATAGGGAAGGTGGAGCTAGGCAGTTCAGTTCCTCTGAAGAGTTCCTGCAGTAGAGAAGCCTAAGAGAGGTCAATCTGCAGTGGAGCTCAGTCTAGTCTAGAGAACGCAGTTAATAGTTCAGCAGTGGAGCACGAGGCTCCTGCTTGCTAGATTCAGGGAGCCCAGATAGAGCTTAAGGTGTGCTGGTGCCGTAAGATCAGTGAAGCGCGGCAAGCTGCCGTTAGTGTGTATAGCCTAGTGAGGGCCCGAGTAGGCCAAAGGCGAGTGGCGAGTTAGTACATAAGGGGCAGAGGAGCTTAACCAGCTCACCCCGAAGCATTTACCGGACACAGGATCCGAGCTTACCGGTATCTCTATGACCCAGTAAGGCATAACCGGAATCCATGGAGAACTACAAGTCCCAGGATCGCTAAGGTGCTGATATGTAACAGAGCCAGGAGACGCTTAGGCCCCGCATACTGGGAGCGTGAACTCCAAGAGAAGGCCCTACCACAAGGTCAGCCAGCGCAGGACAGAGACAAAGTTAGGCCTAGCTCCAGGCAGGTCAGAAACTTACTACGCAGAGGCAAGAAACAGGAGGCCCTACACCCGCTCATTGGGGAGGATCCTGATATGCACCCTTCACCCTACAGTGCTCCGGGATGTGCCTGAATTTCCACCAGTAAAAGGTACTGAAGTGACTACCGTGTCCGTTCCCGTTCTTGCTCTGACCCAGCTGGGTCTCGCCTGTCCTGCATTCCCCCTGCATACGCTGCCCTGAGACCTAGCTCCACCTGTGGGGAGCTATACCATCGAGCTGCCTTATCACCGGCCTCAGTGGACTGCTGCAGCGCTGGTGCTTGTCACCAGATACCACAGGTGGCATCATGAACTCTTATAAAATTAACAATTATCCACCCTTTTAAAGAGAGACCCCAGGGTACGGGCCAGGGAGCCGACCACCGCGACATCCCCAAGGCCAGGCAAATGCCCGGGTACCGAGTCATCCCCATCCCCAGGGCTAGTCACATCCTCCTCCACCTCCTCTGCTGACCTCATCGACTGTCTGACTGTGGGTTGACAGTAAGTGGGATCTCCAACCTCGTCATCATCACCCTGTGTGTTATCACACCCGTCGCCCTCAGAGCCAACCTCTTCCTGCCCTGACCGAAAAGTCAAGTTGTCGCTCCAATCAGGTATTTGAGTCTCATCATCGTCTTCATCATTGTCTCCACCAACAGGAGTTACAGTTTGGGAACAAGGGTCTACATTATGCTCAGAACCTTCTTCATCTGGTCCTGGATCCAACTTATAAAGATTCTGGGCATCGGATCAGATCATTTCCTCATCTGGATTAACAGAAGCTCTGGAACAGACCTCCGTTTCCCAGGCTATAGTATGAGTAAACAGCTGGGCAGACTCAGCCATCTGGGTTACCCCATACTCAGACGGGCAGCTGGAGACTTGGGAGCTGTGAGGAAGCAAGTGCGATTGGGGTGACACCTCTGAGGACTGGAGTATTTGTGATGTTGAAATTGAGGTGATGGAGAGCCCACTTGAAGGAGCACTTGATATCCGTTGAAGCACCTGCTGTTTTTGTGCCTCATCTAGAATTTGTGCCTCATCTAGAATTTGTAGCGATGGGCGTGTCCGTAAGAATGGGATCGTATCACATTGTCCACGAAAAGAAGTCGACATCTTAGTTTGGCTGGAAGATGGTCTTTCTTCTGCAGATGTTACTCCCCCCCCCCACCGTGGGGGGCCTCGACCCACCGGCGGACAGGCACCAGTATTGGGATAGGGGGGCTGGCCGTCAGGGTCCACCGCGGCTCTGGCACAAACCCGGCGACACAGAGGTGGCACAGGCAGGAACGGACTGGCCGTGTCGGCTTCTCACTTTTTGGATTTTAGAAGGGCATGACATGCCTATATCTGTGTCTCCCCCTCCTTTTACTCCTCCACCTCTTTTCTTTTCGCATGACTATATGTACTTGTCATTTTTCCATGTGTTAGTTGTGTCTTCTGAGCAGTTTGTCAGCTTTTGGACACCTTTGAAGGTGTTTTCTATGTGTTTTTGTTTGCCTGCCATTGGTTTTAACGGTGTTTGAAGGTGTTCGACGAACAGTTCGGCGAACACACGGGTGTTCGACGAACCGAACCGAACTCGAACACTACGGGGGTGGCTCAACACTACTATCAAGTTGAAAATTTCCTCTTCTGGTAGACGGTAAACAATTTTTAAAGTATAAAAGTTTAGTATTCTGTCTTTATTTGGGCCTGTAAGAATATGAGAATAGTCTTTAATTCCTTATTTAGTCCATTTCCCAGTTGGAAATGTTGTAATAATTAGACTGAAAGTATTTAAAGGAACTTTTTCAGGGGGATAGGGACAAATTTTGTCTAGAGATAGTTTTAAAAGTCTTTTCCATTGTGTAATTGTGGATTTTAAAAGAGGATGAGATGGTAATGATAGATTTGGGATTAATAAATGAATTAGGATTAGGGAAGATAAAGGGATATTTCCATTTGAATATTCTTCTAAAGAGACCCAATTTTGTATCTTGTTTTTTAATAGCCATTTCTTGCTTTGTAATACGATATTAGTCTCGTAATACGCGCAAATATTGGGTAAAGCTATACCTTCGTTCGCCTTACTTTTGAAGAGAAGATTTTTATTTACTCTTGGGGGTTTGTTCTGCCAAATGTAATCTGCTAATTGCTTGTGTAATTTTTGAATCCAGTGGGGGGGGGGGGTATAAGAAGAGGAATGCATCTAAAAATATATAGGAGTCTAGGAAGAATCATCATTTTGCATGTTATTATTCTTCCTAACCAAGATGTGTCAGTTTTAGTGAAATTTCTTAGCGTGTTCTGAATTTCTTCAAATATTTCTGTTAGGCGTCAGGCTGGTGCTGGATTTGAAATGGGTCCAGGACCTTCGGTGGTCTACCATTTTGGTCCAGTGAGGGCTGATGTTGCTTAGCATTGCCATCAGCCTCAACACCTAGCTGGTCCACGAGCCGTACAGTTTGTCTCCCAGGTAGTTGTGCCTAGCAATGTTAAGCCTGGGTTGCAGAGGGAGACAGGGCTTGTGGAGTCTAAGTCCAGGATTTGCCGCACTGAGCATGTCCGTGACCTGGCGGATCATGATTGGTGGTTTGGCACCCACCTGACCCGGTGACCTGGCACCGCCTGATTGGTCCACGGGTGGCGTCACCAATGGCGCGTCGGTGGGCAGGGTTTAGTCTTTAAAAGGCCCGCCCACAAACATGGTGGCGCGCTCGGATCATTGAGCATGATGCTGTTGTGTGGACGACTGTGCTCCACGTGTAGTTTCCTCAGGCAGGTCTAGTGAAAGTAGGCAGGCTAGTGAAAGTAGGCAGGTAGCTTCACCTTGCAGTCTGGCTCTGTCAGTGGGGGTCGCCTTACACCCCGAGCAGCCTGCAGACGTCCTACTCCCTGTAGACATCTGTGGACCACGTGGAGAAATACTCCTCTGTCCGGTAGCACGCCGGCAGAGGGCACATATCCGTCGGCGTGAGTCACACACGCATCTTAGCGCCAACTCCTACTGCGTAGCGCCTGTATCGAAGACAAGGCTACTGCTTTTCCCCCGGTCGCACGTCTCCCTGCGGTTCTTGAAGATTGTGTGAACCGTTGATACCCGCTCCGTGTGCTTTAACTCGGAGTGGTTTATCAGTTAAGTAGGTGCTATCCCGGATGCTCTTCTCCCGTGCAGTTAACGGAGATAGAGCGTACCGCTATACCCGTTCCTGCGTGCAGAAACACGGAAGGGTTTAACATTTAAGTTTGTCGCTTTCCTTTCCACCCGGAAAGTGTTCGGCAGCAGTCCACCAGGCTGCATTGCGGACCCCGGGGTCGGTTGCGCTCCATTATATTAAAGTTGTTTGCAACCGCCCTCCTAACAATTTCCGAAAGGTTTGTCTCGACTATATGACTCAAAGATTTCGTTATTCTTATACCTAAAAAAGTGATTTTGGACTCGTCCCAAGAAAAAGGGAACTCACCCTTAATGATGTTTTTTAAATTTGAATCCAAGTAAAAACTGAGGATTTTTGATTTTTTTCATTAACTTTATAATAAGAAACAAATGAGAACTTTTCAGTTATTTTGGTTATTTCACAAAGAGAATTTAAAGGATCCGTAATGGTTATGAGGATGTCGACAGCAAAAAGTCCTATCTTGTGCTGGCTCAATCCCGAGGGAATTCCATTGATGTTTTTATTAAGTCTGATTAGTTCTGCAAGGGGTTCTATTGATAGGGTAAATAGTAGCGGTGAAAGGGGGCAACCCTGACGAGTACCATTTGTTAAAGGAAATAAGTTAGAGTAGTGATTATTAACTATAGTTTTGGCGGAAGGATTTGAGTAGAGCGCTATGATTATAGATTAATATGTTGCCTTCCAAGCCAAATTTTTTAAGTGTTAAAATCATGTAGTTCCAATTTAAGTGATCAAATGCTTTTTTGGCATCTATTGATAATAAAATTGATGGGATTTTTTCGTTTTCAATCATAGTAGATTTATCACTCTTCTGGTGCTATCTGGGGCTTGTCTATTTTTAACGAAACACACTTGGTCAGAATGAATTAATTCTGGAATAATGTCTTTCATTCTATCTGCTATAATTTTTGCGTATAATTTAACATCACTTACACACAGTTTTGAAGGAATTCGACACAGAGGTTGTTCCAACATCTTGGAAAACTCACCACAGATCTTCAGTGTCTGTCGCTTGTGCAATTCCTTCTATTGACTCAATCAGGGTTCTGTGGGGCCATATCATCACTTCACTCCTTATTTTACTTACGCTGAGGATAGTTATTAATGACATTGGCTGTATGTTTGGGGCAGTTATCTGGCTGCAGAATAAATTTGGAGCCAGTCAGATGCCTCCCTGAAAGTATTGCATAATAGATACCTATCTGCCTGTTTTTCTAAGGGTTGATGACATCGTTCATCTTGACCAAATGCCCAACCCCATTTACTGAAATGCAGCCACAAACATGCAGGACCCTTCGCTGTGCTTCACAGTTTTCTACACATACTCATTATTGTACCCATCTCCATCACATCGGCAAACAAACAGCCTTCTGTTAAGCCAAATAGTTCACATTCTGACTCCTCAGTCCAGAGCACCTGCTGCCAGTTTTCTTAACCCCAGCTGCTATTTTTTCAAGTTTAGTTGAGTCACTTGGCCTTGTTTCCATGTTTAAAGTATGGTTTTTGGCTGCAATTATTCCATGAAGACCACTTCTGGACAGATTTCTCCAAGCAGTAGATGGGTGTAGCTGGGTCCCACTGGTTGCTCCCAGTTCTGAGCTGATGGCACTGCTGGACTTCTTCCGATTTCAAAAGGAAGTAAGCATTATGTGACTTTCATCTGCTGCACTAAGTTCCTTGTCCGACCACTGTGTCTACAGTCCTCAGCAGTCATCACTACTGGAAATTCAGGCAGATACTTATCCATCATGTAATACTATCAGGGCAGGGAGATGTCATAGCCCCAAATTTAATCTGCAGCTGAACAACAACCCCAAACATACAGCATGTTATTAAGAACTATCTTAAGCGTAAAGAAGAACAAGGAGTCCTGAAAGTGATGATATGGCCCTACAGAGCCCTGATCTCAACATCAAGTCTTTCTAGGATTACAAAAAGAGAAAATAATTTGTACAAGCAACATCCACAGAAGATCTGTGGTTAGTTCTTCAAGATGATTGGAACAACTTCCCTACTGGGTCCCTTAAAATATTTGATGCAAGTGTAACTAGAAGAATTGATGAAGGCAAAGGTCGGTCACCACATATTGATGTAATTTAGATTTCTCTTATGTTCCCTCACTTTGCATTTTGTTAATTGATAAAAATAAACTATTAACACTTCTATTTATGAAAGCATTCTTACTCTGCAGCAATTTTTCCACAGTACTGTAGTTCTAGTCTTTTTAACAAATCGAGACCATGATCCTCAAGAAGAAGCCCACACCATAAGACTAAATTAATATAAAATAAAAAAATCAAATAAATAAAATAAATATTTATAGGACAGATTCGAGAGAAAAGTGGTATTTATATCAGATAGAAAAATATATATTAATAATTTATGGCAAGTGACGGGTCCTCTTTAAAGTTTCAGGCCAGGGTAGCAAATTAATTAGGTGATGGAAAGCTTAGCTGCAATGCTGGTTTAGTGTCTTATGATCTTGTTTTGTAAAATAATATTAGTCGTCTTTATGAAGAATGCATTTATTTATTTTTGGTCCTATATATAATACTGAGCTTGGAAGCAGCATACAAGGAATCAGTTTTTCAGGGAAAGGCGACCAGAAAGCAGGGATCCTAAATATCTTGCTGGAATTTTAAGTAGAGCACATCCAGCCTTCAATCAGAAATTAGCAGGGAGAACGTCCGAGCTTACTAACATGACCAAAATAAAAGCAGATATTGCATTTGGGAGTTAATAACTGAAACCGCTTTACACAACCGTCTGCAGCTGCCAGGCTTTATCCCCATCTCTCTCTTCCTCTCTCCTTTAATTGCATCTGAGGATGTAGCTGCAGAAACAAGGGAGCTTTCTGGATCTCGGGAAGGCTCCGTCTCTGATTATACATACTGGTGCTGTAGTGTTGTGCAGAATTGACAGGGATAGGGGTTAATCCACTGGTAAACACGCTGCAGTAGTCTCCTTGGACTTAGACACATATGACATTGAGAGCCATGGATGCTACTGGGCCTGTCACCTTTTCCCATGTATTCGGACAGCAGTGTGAAGTCATGGAAGCAGGTAAGAATCATGGATTCTGCCTATATATATATATAATTATATCCATATATTGATATATGCTGTGCATTACTATGGGTTTATGTGATATTCCACCGGTGATCTGCATGATTATTTATAGACTGAATGGCATCTTATCGGAAACAATTAACCGGCGTGCAACAGATGTAGCCTATTCGCTGCACATATATTTTATACTGTGTAAATTGTCCTAAATCCTAGTGCATTGTAGAAATGACATAATATTGCCACATAATATAGTCTGCAGACAATTTTTCAATGTAATAAATATAATATATACTGTATATGTATATTGGTATTAATAGAATATCTTTCTATTCAGTACCAAATACTGTGAAATAGCCATATAGGCCTGTAGTATATTTTGCATCCCCCTGCTGTTAGTAGAAAGCAGGCACAGGTACGGCAGCCTGTGTTTAGTCAATGGACTGCTCAGAGAGGCTTGCTGCGATAAAGGCATGTGTGAACAGTCCAAAGATAAATTGCAAATGCACTTGAAATTTAAAAGGAAAACTCCAGGGAATACTGCTGTGGGTTAAGTCTGTAATGTCTGACCTACTGGATAACACCTGCTTGGCCTAAAGGTCCCCATACACATTAGATAACAGTCATCCAAACCGGTCAATGTTGGTGATACCAGCTGATCGTCTTACTTGTGTGGGGGCCTTTGTAACGTGGCGAGGGGCAGTAGCCGTGGGCGAGGCACCCTTTTCTCGTGCCCCAGCACGTTACATGAAGGTCGGGGTCCTGGCTAGGTGCGCGGACTTGTGCTGTGAGGGCCCTATATCCCTTCTGGCCGTATGTAATGAATGAAGCTGGTTTGCCAGGGCCAGATGTTAATCAGTTCATGATAGGAGACCTCCAGTTCTTAACAAACGAAGCTTTACTAAACTGCCATTGCGTGGCAGCTTTGTACACAGGATAGTGGGTACACAACTTCTTGCACATTTCTTCATTAATACAGAGCACTCTATACACAGTCTTGTTACTTCCACGGCATCACACATTTCTGCCTCCACTGGTCTAATTTTCTTCACCACCACACAGCTTAACACTACAGTACAGTCCGTGAAAGTCTTTTCCTCTTCCCACAGTTCTGCATCTGAATCTCCTCTTAGAGGAGAGGGTTTGCCAATATGGCCTAACTCATCTTTAAGCTCTCTGATGCTTAGGGAGCTCCCACCTGGGACACTCACTTCGTGTCACGTTCTATTCCATCCTGGCCTGTTACATTTAGCTGTAAACTACCCGGGGCCTTGCTGTTAAGTATACCTTATCTGGACCCTTCTCATTTGGTCACTCTGCTCTCTGTCTCGTAACTCTCTCTCTGTCTTGGTCAGGATCACACTATCTCTGTCCCGGTCTCCTATCTCTTTTGCCACAAAACACTCACACATGCGGCCTTGCTGAGGACTCAGACCAAACATCTGCTCCACCTGCATGCTAGGCCCCGTCTGAGTCACTACCAGGAAGTCCTCTCTGATCCTGCTGCATAGCCCCTCCCTCTCTGGGCTAGTCTCAACGCTTAACTATGTCTTACCCTACTCACTGTCTGTTGCTGGGCAGACTTTGACAACAAACCACAAGGTAAACCACTAACAGCTCAACTATATTGTTCTATCTGAAGACTGTTCAAGTTGTGCGTTTCTACACAAGTATGGCTAAACTTAAAGTACCTCTTTGGATGAGTAACCATTATGTTGCACATTTCTTTGGATATGTGACCACTATACTATATACCTCTTTAGATATGTAACCACAAAGATTATGTGCCTCCATGGATAAAAATTAAGGAAACCTTCTGCATTTGAAATGACTTCCTCAGTCTGCTACTTTAAGAACCTGCAAACCCAGCCTTCGACAAAGTTCACATCCCCTGTGCTCAAGCAAAATCACAACTTGCTGCCCTTATAGTATCGCTAGGTATGACATTATCACAGGATTATTATAGTTGGTATATTTAGAATAACAACCAGTGGCATAACTAGAGTCTGATGGGCCCTGGTGCAAGATTTGAACCAGAGACCCCTCCAGAATCCTGAATGAAATATATACACATATATATATATGCATCCTCCATCCTGGTATATATGTCCCTCATCCTGGCCCCATTCTGGTATATGGCTTGGTATATGTTCTGCCACTGTTCTTTAATGTATAGAAGAAAATAAACCATTATACTCACCAGGGTTGTACATAGAAGTTATGGGGCTCCATAGAAGAAGTATAATGCACCCCCATAGTCCTCCATATAGTTTAATGCATCCCATAGTCTTCCATATAATGTACTGCACAGCCCATAGTCATCCATGTAGTATAATGCATTCCCTTCAGTCCTCCATATAGTATAATACATAGCCCATATACTTCATATAATATAATACACAGCCCATAGTCCTCCATAAAGTATAATGCACCCCCATAGTCATCCACTCAGAGAAGTGCCTAGTACCTGACTAATTTCATTGGAAACAATTTGCTATTAGTTGGATATAAGTAGCATGTTACATCCCTGTGACATCACTGATTGATGAAGGGATTTCCATGGATATAGAATCAGAGTTGACAGCTTAGAGGAACACTCCAGGCAAAACGGTGTTATGCCTAGTGCCAGGCCTGAGGGGTTGATTTATAACATAAGATTAGGATTTCAATAAGCAGCATAGAAAGAATCATTCCTCTTTATATGTCATTATTTCCATGCTAGTTTTCCCATTCAGAACTTTCACCAAATGCAAAGAGGTCATTATCTAGGGACCTTGCCTGTTACTTGCTAATTATCGGCTCCTACGCTGTTAGTATAATTCAACTTTTGCTAACGAAACATCTGTAAATTGTGTATTTGGAGTTACCAAGTGCGGATCTAAGAAAGTAATTATCAAAAATCAGTGCTGTTCCTGCTTGTTATTACGCCAAAATCTTCTTGCCATGACACAAAACACCAGTGGTTCTTTTCACAGACTGTGGTTGTCAGTAATATTACCGAACCGATCACCTACAGAGCAGAGTGCCATAAATTTGATGGCTTGACTTTCCCCAATGATTACCTAAGGTTAGAGAAGCTGGACCTGCGGCAATCACCCAATTCCTTTGCCAGCTCCCAATCAAACATGGGTTGTTGTTTTTTCAGTGCTTTTTTTTTTAAAGAACTATAGTTCTTAAATATCCCATCAGATCATGTTGTTTAGATCCCCCTAAAAATGAAGAAGTGATGCAATTGTCACATCTATTCTCTCTACAGAATATCTACGAATCATAACCTGTCCAGGGTTTCTAAAGACTGGTGTTGATGCGCAGTGTTTGTTGATACAGAGCTCCAATATTATGACTCCCTGTGGCCACCACTAGAGGGAGCTTTTTGCATACCATTTTATTAATGAGTTCAATGCATGTACAGTATATGGTGGACCCCTAAGCCTCCAAGTAGTGGAAGTTGGCGGCGAGAGTTTTATTATTTAAACCACCACTCCAGTGTTTGTTTTTTTTTATTTTTCACTGGAGTGGTATCACTAATGTAAGTTCCCAGAACCTAGAAATATACTTACCAGCTGCCATCTTGTTCTGTTCCTCGCGCCGTAGTTTGTGACTTGCCAGATCGCTCCAGTGTTTGCTCAGGAAGCCAGAGATCTCTTCTTAATACGAGACTATAGGCAACGTCATCCACTTCTATCCAGTGGTCTTTGAAGGGATCGGGGGGCGGCTCTGATCGCAGTCTGGATTCTCCCATTGGACCAGACCATAAAATTTACATGCAGCGCAGGACATGTGTGAAGACACAGGGTCTTCCGTGGGCAGAACACTACTCAGACAACACAGGCTGATAGTAAACAGTGTGGCAATAATTTATTGAACCACCAGCAATTAATAACATGTAGAACAGTCCCAGTAAATACACGAGATGGTGAAAAATTACACAATCTCACCCTTCCCCTGGCCTGCCGGGATTAGAGTCGTGAGATATGTGGCCAGGTGACCTGATTGTCCCAACCTGGATTCTTCACATCGTCTCTGAGAGTTCAGCAATGGACAATGGAGCAGTTCTGTATCTTTCCAGCCAGGGCTGTGGTCCCTTAGGCTGTCATCCTGTTGTGTCTTTTTGAACAGACGCAGAGACCCCCTCTTTATAGTTCACATTTGTCCTATCAAGCCATCATTCACAGGTCAAGGGTGAGGGATCATGATATTAATTTACAATGCTTGAATATCCATAGCTCATCCCCCCAATGTTGGCTGGCAAACACCCTACAATGGTATTTAACATAACTTAGCAAACATTCATTGTCCAGAGTCTCTGTATGGCAGACGATACATTATAAGAGCTGATATAAGATGCAGAAAACAGGCATTCATCAATGATCAATGTCACCTCAAGTGATCAGCAATCAGGTTTATTCGAAAAATAGTCTGTGTTGAGACACCAAAGAAGAACACAGGTTAAAACAGTCAACATAAAAATAGAGGTATATTGCTCTTACCCATCAGAAAGTATGTCTGGCATAATTAAGAAGAAAACCTGTGTCGTCACAACATGTATAAAACACATTTTCAGAGGTATGCAGGGGCACCTATGAGGATATAAAGGGGTTATAGGAGCCCTATTTACATAATTTTAAAGGAGATGGCCAGGGTTTATAAACGAAAAAACTGGTGGCAGGTTCACTTTAAGGGGTTAATACTGAAGTACCCTATACTGTCTGCAGCAAGTGCTGCACAACCTTATGCCTCTACCCTAGAATAGTTATAGAGGGCTCCTGATTGGATGCTGTGGCTGTCACTTAATAGCAGAGGGGCGGGGCAGGGGAGCTCTTACTGCAAGAGACGAGAGCACTTCAGTATTAAACACGGCGTGCACTTGTGTTAGTGCTGTGCCCGATTAAAACGTCACTTTCTTAGGGACGTGGATTCTCTCATTCGAGAGAATAGGGTCGATTATGTAAATGAATCTGCGTGCACTGTATGCAGTGTGAACATAGTGTGATCCAATTTTCTTGGATGAGGAGAAGATGGAGAACATGATTTCTCCATCTTCTCCATTGTGCCAGTGCATGGAAATCAGACTGCACTCATTCTGGATCAAACTCGGACATGCAGCGATTTTCTTCCTCTGTCCAAGGAAATAAATTGGACATGTGGACAGTCCCATATCAAAACAATGGTCCTAGTGCTATCCGATGTTTTGTCGAATCGTACTCAGACCAAAAATGTGCTTGTGTACACCTGCCCTTAGTCAGAGTGGTACTAAAGCACTACCCAAAGAAATGTTTAAACACCATTCTCGATCATATTTGCTGACAGACTCCCTTTAATCCTATGACAATGCAGGGAATTTAAAACTCTGTAACATAAAGGCAAAGCTCCAACCACTATAAAAAATATAGGACTGATCAACACTAAATACTAAATTTTGGACCTATTTGGATAAAAAAAGTGGTGTGCAGGGGTATATATTCACTTTACTTTAAGGTCACCAACTGGAAGACTGTAAGAAATGTACATTTTTAGATGCTGCATATTGATTTATGGGACATATTTCCACACTGTTAATAGAATTTCTGTTATAGACGTAACAATGGAAGGAGATCATGAATATGTTTGATAAACCGAGTCTTGAGAGATTATTAAGGATGGCAGGTAATTAGAGAAAAAGCTGTGAAATCAATACTTTGATGGCACGGTCTGCGCTGGGTAACAGTTTTCTGTTATCAATAGAAAAGTGTCTAGGGACCAATATCGATAATTGCTGTAACACTGGAGTATACTTCCTTAATGCCTCATCGTCGTTGGCGATGATCTTCCTTTGTTGGGAGCAGTGTAACTCGTCTTGTCTTTTGCATGTACAGATGTAGCATTTTAGTTGCAATGTTCTTTTTAAGTGGATTTCGTTGCTTAGTAAGCAAGACTGAACAATCAATATTAATTCACATTGTATTCCTTCTGGGCAGCTGCGTATACAGAGGAAGACTTCATGTAACTAGTAATAGATAGCATGAAGATGCCTGGACATCTATAGATCGTGCACCAATAGACTCTGGACTGTATTTGCAAGATATAAGTAAAACTTGACGAAAAGGAGAACTTTTGGACCAGGGTAAAATATGAAGCCAAACTTCTCCTATTCATTACAAAGTTAATCATGGATTTCATCTATGTGTTCTCTGGGATTTTCATGGGCCCATAAACTTTTAAAGGTCATTTTGATCCTTGAGGCTGATCAAAAACAGACATGTGAACATCTCCAAAGATTATAATGAAAAGCAGGAAAAATCCAGGGTCAGGATCCCCTATAAAAAAAAAAGTCTTTAATACAAAATGGTGTTAAAAAAGCTTCAACACACAAGATAGAGTGAAAAAGTAAACGCCTTTCAGACGGAGCCTTTAGTCATGCAATGTCTAAAGGCTCCGTCTGAAACGCGTTTGCTTTTTCACTGTATCTTCTGACTTTTTTAACACCATTTTGTAATAAAGACATGTTCTTGTAGATGAACCTGACCATGAATTTTTCCTACTTTCTATTTCTACTTTGCAGGCCTCCGTGCCTCGGATCTCTTGGTGGGTGAGCTGACTTTTTTGCTCATAGTTTAGGTACTTGTTCTAACCTGTGATGCCAAGCAGTTATGAGAAGTATCCTAATCATTATTCAGGTGTTTTTCTCCATGAAGATGCTTTATACTTATTAATAAAAGTCAATGGAAAGGTTCAAGAGACTTCCAGGCTTCTGAGCATTTTCCCGACATTTCAGCATCTTCATCGTTACATAGATTAAAAAAAACAAATGGAAAATGGCAATAACAAGAGACACCACAAAAATGATGGAAAAATGCTTTAAAAAAAAAAAACGCGTTTACCGTGACAGAGTAGATCCAGAAGACTGCAGCGTCTGATTCCTCCCACTCCTGCACTCACTAGAAGCCTTTCACCTTCATATTAAATGGTGCAAGTTTCTTTTAGCAGTACAGGGGTTAATCTGCTCAGTTGTGAGCTCCTGGAAGCTTACCTTCATTTAGGCTCTCAGCTGTCCAGTGTTAGCCACTCCCCGCTCCTATATATACTGGGCTTTGGCAGGCTATCATTGCCAAAGTTAGCTTATGCTGCATGGTTCTAGGAGTGTGTTACAGAGTGGTTATTTGAGAAGGCGTTTGGTGGATTTCAGCTTAGACTGTTGTGTGGTTTAGGTTACATGTTACTCCTATTCTTCTCCAATTTTGGTTTGTTCCCCATCCTCTACTTCCCGGTGTTAACCTCTGTTGTTTGTGTGCATATATTTGTATGATTGGTATTTTCCTTTAGCCCTGTTTGTATTACCTTGTTAGTCTGGTTGGTGTACTGCCATACACTACTACTCCTCTCTTCCCTGGGTGGGGGAAGGGAATAGACTGAGGGCGAATTGAGGAGCTCAGACAAGGTACGTGGCCCCAGCATCTTCACCTTCAGAAGTAATCTGAGGAACAGGGCCAGATAAGGCACCCCTAGCATTAGGGACAGGGTAGGAACCCGACAACAGTGTCGTGACACCAACAGTCAAAAATGTCAAAAAAGTGCTCAAAAAACAACAACACAGAATAAAAACAATTTACAAATATATGATGGGACAGTACAGAGATCTTTCTAATGATCTTTTTACAAGTAAATATACAATGACAACAAAGGAGCACCCTCTGCGTCTAAAGGAAAGAAGATTTAATCATCAATACAAGTGGCAAATCTTTACTGTGCAAGTAGTTAGACTATGGATTCTTAACTGTAAGAGCAGTGAGACTATGGATTCTTCACTGTAAGAGCAGTGAGACTATGAATTCTTTACTTTAAGAACAGTGAGACTGTGGATTATATACTTTAAGAACAGTGGGAATATGGATTCTTTACTGTAAGAGCAATGGAACTCTCTGCCACGCAATGTTGTAATGGTCAATTCATTAAACAAGTTCAATGAGGGCATGGTGGTCATTACTTGATCACTAGCCTTACATTGGTGGGGTTGCATTACACAGAGATGTATGGGGATAGGTTATGGGCTGCCTTGTATGATCTTGTAATTAGCACACCTTTGTTAAAAAATATTTTTCATTTTATAACTCAATTATAAATGTTCTTCTCGCAAATATAGCAGCATAATAAAACAGAAAAATAAACCTGATTGTCAGCATGAAAATAAAATTCTCGTAAGCTGAAATTATAAAAATACTGATATTAAATGAATGGTTAATAAAAAAAAAAAGTTAGTCTTCACAGGGATTTTCTAACAACACAGTAATTATTCTTTTGCTGCCAGAGATTTTGCTTACTCTGCGTATATGGATAGGGCATACAATGTGAACACACTGGAAATAACAAAAAAACAAACTCTCATAGAGTACTGTACTCAGAAAAAAAAAACAGTCATGGCCATCAGAATATGTTGCAAAAAATATGTATTTTTTAAAGTGATTTTCTTGTGGAAAAGCAGTAAAATAAAAAAATATATATAAATTGGGTATGAATGTAATTGTATCGACCCATAGTACAACATTATATCATTATTTATCCCGCACAGAGAACGCAGGAAAATAACTGCACCATACAAAGCTCTGCATCAAACCTGTCCATGGTTCTTGGTTCCCCAGAGAGCACTTATGGCAATGTGTAGGTGGCTATGACTTACACAGTCTGACTACTGACCAAGACCCAGACTAGTGGTACTACTGTCACCAGAAGCACACCGCTAATTCAGAACCTATGTAAAGAAAACATAATAACTGTACTATGTAACGAAAATGGATGCAACCTTTTTAGCGTACTTTAGATTTCACTTCCTTACCATTTTAAAGATATCTGTTTGTTGCCAGTGAATGAAAACCATCTTTTACCGTAAATGTAGAAAAAAAAAATACATGGACCGGACATCCAAATATTATATATTGATAAATTTTGCAATACAGAACATGAGGCTCTAGTTAATATTTCGATCAAAATGTATAAGCCCACTGCCCAATTAAAAAAATAAACATACGTATTTGGTATTGCCGCATCCATAAGTTCACATTCACACGTGGTGTAAACGTGTGTTTTTTTTGTGCAGGTGGCCTCACCATAATCCACAATATCAATCTTCTCTGATTGCGGTTTTTATGTATTTTCCAGTTTATTTAATGCATTTTTGGTGCAGATTTGAAGCACTGTTGTTTTCTGCATTTTTTTCAGTCCAGAAAAACCTTGATTCTGCACTTAAAAACGCAACTGTTTAGACACTTTTTTTTCAAGCACCTCATAGAGAAAAAAAAAGCACCAAAAACGACACAATTCAACAGCGTTTTCAAATACACAGTGGCCATGAATTTTTATGAAATCGCATCTACTTTCCTAGGACAAAAGATTCTCTGCACATAAAAAAAAAAACACAACCTAAAAGTTCTTTCTATCAAAATATAAAAATTAACCTGTATACTAAATGTCATGAAAAGAAAAAAATATATAAACGCCAAAATTGTGTTTTTTTTTTCTGGTCACAGAAAGTTATTAAAAGTTTGCTCATCTCTAGTTTTAAAGGTTCGATTAATTTCAGATCGATGAACTTCCCGATGTTTGTTGAACAATTCGTCGAACAGTTCGCCGAACGTATCCGAGTCCCATTGGATTCAATGGAATGCAAAACCAAACGCATACACAACACCTTCAAAGCGGCCCAAAAGCTGCCAAAACAGCTCAAATTAGAGGCAGACACCATGAAAAATGGCATCAATTGACCCACAGTACAAATTTTATAATGGCACAGAAGCAGTCAGCCATGGGCCATGCATGAGGTATCAAGGTCTGGGCCAGCATTCACAGCTTTGAATTTAACTCCAAATGAAGACATGGTGGTGAGGGATCGGTGTAGGCCTGCTGTGCTGGGAGCCCTGATATCTCATGCAATGACTCAAGTTGCTTTTCTGCTCAGCCACACTCAGGTGGCACAAACATCAGTTTCATAGTGTACTATTGGTACAAAATTGTAAGGATAATAACACAGGTAGTTGACTGAAAGTAAGTGGAGGCCTGCCAGTCCGGGAGGCCTACTGCTACAGGCAACACACATAAAGGAGACCCAACCATCAGTTTCCACATTTCCAAAAATTAGGGGCAGACACCACCAAAGTGGCATCAATTTCACCAGGCTAGAAATAGTAAAATGGGGACTGACACCTCTTCCACTACAGCCAACCCTGCAGATCTAATCAGGAGTCTTCATATTAAAAAAAAAATAGGGGCAGACACCATCAAAGTGGCATCAATTTCACTAGAGTGGAAATAGTATAATGGTCCACTGACACCCCTTCCAATACAGCCAGCCCAGCAGATGGAGACACAATCAGGACTCTCCTCTTTTAAAAAAAATTAGGGGCAGACACCAGCAAAGTGGAATCAATTTTTCACCAGAGTAGAAGTAGTATAATGGGGCACTGGCATCCCTTCCACTACACTACAGCCAACCCACCAGATGGAGACCCAATCAGGAGTCTCCACATTTCAAAAAAAATATTGTTAACATCTGCAGCAGCAACAGCAGGCACAGAAGCCACGACAAAGATGTCACAGACTGCAATAATGCAAGATCAATGCAGCACACTAAAAACTACACCATCGCCTACTCTGTACAGTCTGCGATTGGGGTGCAAAAGTCCTTGGAGATCCATGACTTGTTCATCTTGATGAAAGTTAGGTGGTCTACACTTTCAGGGGACAGCCGGATGCACTTATCCATCAGGACACCATCAATGCTGAAGACACGTTCTGACAGAAATTTGGCTGCTGGGCATGATAAAACCTCCAAGGTGTGACAGGTGAGCTCAAGACACTTTTCCATTTTTGAAGACCAAAATGTAAAAGGGTCCAAACCCTCCCTGATGGTATTGATACTGAGCTCAAGATACTCCTGCACCATCCCCTCCAGTCGTTCACTACGTGTCTGGTACTGGGGGACTGCGATGGCCATCAGCTTTCGGAAACTGTCTGTATCCACCAGGCGGAAAGCAGCATTTCCGTGGCCAACAGATTGGAGATGGTGGAGTTCAAGCTCTTAGCTTTGGCATGGTAGGATGAAACAATCTTTTATGTGACCACAACTGTGGGACCAAGGGCTGGCTGCTGTGCTGACAGAGGGTGGAGCAGGGTGAACACGACAAACTGTTGGACCATGATTGAGGTGCAGGCGAGATGTTACGGTGGATTGAGAAAGATGTGGTGTGGTCGGTGAAGCAGAAACAGCAGGCATGTCCACTTCCATTACAGCTGACGGGCTCTCACTCAGCCTGACTGGAGAGGGTGGCAGATAACGTGAGTTGGCTCATCCTTTGCGGTCTTAAAAAAGTCCCAGGGTAGGCAACCCTTGCCACCCCTGCGAGCTTCAGACCCGCGACTGCAGCTAGCCACAGCCGCAGTTGTGTCTGAAGATGCAGTGCTCAGCGTGGCTGTATTACTCCGCAAAAAAACCTCCTCCACCTCCTCTGCTGAGCTACTCATCTGCATGTCTCTGGGTTCACACTAAGTGGGATTTACAACCTCTTCCTCATCCTCTCTGTTCTCCCATTCCTCGCCCTGAAAGTCACCCTCCTCTTCCTGCCCTGAGAGCACAGTACAGTCTGGAGGAGCACCTCAGGTATCTGAGTCTCATTAGGATCAACTCCCCCCACGGGCTTTAACATCTGGTGACGAGGGTCAGGATTCTGCTTGGACCCTACTTCGTCCTGCCCCGGATTCAACAGAAAAAAAATTTGGCCATCGGTGCAGATGCTTTCCTCCTCTTAAATCTGTGAATCTTTGGAGTAGACCTCTGATGCCCATGGCATAGAATGTGTGAACAGCTGTGCAAACTCGCCCATCTGTGGTTCCCTACAATTAGTTGGGCGGTAGGAGAGTTGTGAAGTGGGGGGAAACAAAGATAATTGGAGTGCCACCTATAAGAACTGTACTGTGTGTGATGTTGAGATAGAGGAAGAGGAGAGGCCACTTGATGCAACAATTGCCTTCCACCGGAGCACATGCTCTTTCTGGCCCTCATCCACAAAGCGTACCGCTGTGCGGCTGCCAAAGAAAGGGAATGGAGTAGCCCGTCCAGTAACAGAAGTTGTCAGTTGTCTTTGGATAGAATTTGATGAAGTTGGTTCGGTAGAGCTTTCACTAACATTATCACCTACCCCACGTACACTTTGAACACCTAGCCTATTCCCCCTTCCACCACGACCTCGCTTTTTCCCACTCATGTTGGATGTACCCTTCCCATCTTTTAACCAGCTGTTTAACAAACCTATGCCCAGACCTGTGAGTCACCTGTCTGTAAATTATCAATCAGTATTTGCTCAGATAGTGTTGCTGGAGCACGCTATTAGCAACCAAAAATTTGATTTTATACTGTAGAGCCCTGGATACAGCAGAATCTCAGAACAAAATAATTAAAAGCTGAGATGTGGCCTGCTGTATATATTACAGTAGTTATAGAAGAAATTACATTTTTAACTGTGGATGAGCCCTGGATATAGCTGAATGTCTGCGCAAAAAAAATTACAAGCTGAGATGTGGCCTGCTGTATGTATCATGGTAGGAACAGAAGAAATTAGATTTTTTACTATGGACGATCCCTGGATACAGCTGAATCTCAGTGCAAAAGAATTACAAGCTCAGATGTGGACTGCTTTATGTAGCACGGTAGGAACAGAAAAAATATGAGTTTCAAAGGTGTATTCCTGCATGGAGCACAATATCAGCACAACAAAGTTCTATGCTGAAATGTGGCCTGGTGTCTCTGACTGGACCACACTAATAGCAAAAACGATTGATCTGCTTGAAAGTTGATTTCAAAGTCACACAGGATCCTATCTATCTAAACTATCTGACTTTACAAGCAACCACCTAGCTAACTATCTCAATCTCTCAGTATCCAGGAGTAGCCTCTCTGCATTGTTACACTGACAAAATGGTACTAAAACAACATGTCCGCTATTTATATGGAGAGGGACCTGTGACTTCAGCAGCCAATGTAGTATAAAGTGAAGAGGCTGGAAAGATAATGAGTAGTGTTGAGCGAGCATGCTCGACACTGCTCGGTACTCGCCCGAGCATCTCACTACTAGGGATGTTCAGTGAGCACCAAGCATTTTCGGGTTACTCGGGCGGGAGCTCCAGTCTCCGCCCTGCATGTTTGGCGCTCTTTACAGAGCCAATGAACATGCAGGAATTGCCAGCCAGTCACTGTAATGCCGCAGCCATGTTCTTTTACAGTGATTGGCTGGCCGCACAGCGTCAGCTCGAGTATTTAAAACTGGGCACCGCCATCTTGGACACAGTCGCTCTGGATCAGACAGTGTAGGGAGAGTGCTGCTGAGCTAGGGAGAGATTTATACTGCGAAATAGGTAGTGTAGGGTCTCTAAAGCCTGCAAAATCAAACAAACAGTCCTTCTGAGGACTAATATCCATCCCAGATATCAGGCAGGCAGGCTGTATAGGAGACGCAGTGGTTATACCAACACTGCATTACAGTCCTGTATGCTGCTGCTCAAATTGGTAGACTTAGCCCTAGGTCTCAGGGGCCAGGAAAAATCCTTTTTTTTCATCTAAGTCCTCTTTTCTTTTTTTTTTTTCCTCAGTCAGACTCCCTAGCGACGTGCTTGCATGGCTTACCATCTCCGACCATGCAAGAAGGCAATCTTACCTTTCAGGCCAGGCTGCACACTTTTGCTCCAGTACCTGCTGTTTGTATGTCACTTGTCTGCTGGCTTAGGGCGTCGGTGCTGTTGCTTTCTGATTCTTAAAGCTACAGTGTGCGCAGTCCTAATGCGTCCCCAGCCTATTGCTGTGAGTTGCTGGATACTTAAACCCCCTCCACCAAGTAGGAGGTGTCTGAGCAACACTTTCTTACAGTCTGTTCTGTGCAACTGTGAGTTGCCAGGTCCTGTCCTGACTCTAGTCTGTCCGCCACCCTGGGGGCTGAGTACTCAGGGCCTCTACCTGTAGCTGTGACTTCTAGTCAGTTTCCACCACCCTGGGGTCTGAGTACCCAGGGCTGCTACCTGTATCTCTGACTTCTAGTCTGTTTCCGCAACCCTGGGGGCTGAGTTCCCAGGCTCGTTCCTGTATCTTGTTCCCGGTTCAGTTCCTATCTGAACAGTGTCCTAACCCGTTTCCTGTTTGTCTCTATGTCCGAACCTTCCCTTTTCCTGCAGTGTCTGAACCTGCACCTAACTCCAACTCGTTGTCTCTGTACTTCTGTTTGTGAGTTTTGTGTCCACTCGCTAATTCATTGTAAGTACCTTGTGTGTATCTGGTTCTGCTTGTCCCTTTTCCCTTCCTCCATATCTACCTCCTGTGTTCTAACCATCTTCCTGTATTTTCCAGTCTGTTCCATGTGAACAGAGCCCTGTCCTGTCTGCCTGCACCTTCTGCTCCACTCTGCTCTGCTTGTTCACCGCACCTGCGGTTTTGCTCCGCTCTGCTTGTTCACCGCACCTGCGGTTTTGCTCCGCTCTGCTTGTTCACCGCACCTGCGGTTTTGCTCTGCTCTGCTTGTTCACCGCACCTGCGGTTTTGCTCCGCTCTCCTTGTTCACCTCTCCTGTGGCTCCATTCCTGTGTCCCAGTCTGTACTGGTCCCCATTCTGCCTGCTTTCCTACCTGCCAGTACCTGCCTGTCTGCATACCAGCCGTGCCTGCCAGTTCCCTCCTATCTGCATACCTGCAGTGCCAGCCAGCACCCACCTGTCTGTACGCCAGCCTAACCTGCCTGTTCCTGCATTCCCCGGTGTGGGTCAACAACTGTGACCGGGGTCTGACCTGGAGTAACACCTGGTCCCTCTGCTCGGTTCCTCCCTGGTTCACAGAGTCGACTGAGCCACCGTGTGACCTTGGTCGGACCGAGTTGATACTTAGTTACGCCCCTCCAGGCACTCCTCGGTTCATGGTACAGTGGGATCACTAATCAAGCTCACGCCAGTCAGTCCGGGCGCGAGAGTAACACAAATACCCATCTTATTAACCTTTTGGTATCCCCCCCCCCCCAAAAAAAAAAAATTGAGTGTGTCTGTGAGTGTTCAGACAAAAATATATCTGTTTAAAAGAGTCTGGTTTTGGCCAGATAACTAGAACTGTGGTTTTGCAGATGCACGGTTCAAATTTCAGCATTATCAACTTTTTTGCCTTTTTTCCATAAAAAAAAAATAAAAAAAACAGTTTGAGTGTCTTGCTGACTGTTCAGACACAAATATATCTATTTTAAAAAGTCTGGTATACGCCAGGAAATTAGAACTGTGGTTTTCCTCTTCCACAGTTCAAATCTGGGTGTTATCCACCTTTTTGCCTTTTCTCCATAAATAAAAACAGTTTGAGTGTCTCGGTGACTGTTCAGACACAAATATATCTATTTAAAAAAGTCTGGTATACGCCAGGAAATTAGAACTGTGGTTTTCCTCTTAAATGGTTCAAATCTGGGTGTAATCCACCTTTTTGCCTTTTTTCCATAAAAAAAACAGTTTGAGTGTCTCGCTGACTGTTCAGACACAAATATATCTGTTTTAAAGATTCTGGTGTAGGCCAGAGAATTAGAACTGTGGTTTTCCTCTTCCACGGTTCAAATCTGGGTGTAATCCACCTTTTTGCCTTTTTTACATTAAAAAAAACAGTTTGAGTGTCTCGCTGACTGTTCAGACACAAATATATCTGTTTAAAAGATTCTGGTGCAGGCCAGAGAACTAGAACTGTGGTTTTCCTCTTACACGGTTCAAATCTGGGTGTAATCCACTTTTTTGCCTTTTTTTCATAAAAAAAAACAGTTTGAGTGTCTCGCTGACTGTTCAGACACAAATATATCTGTTTTAAAGATTCTGGTGTAGGCCAGAGAATTAGAACTGTGGTTTTCCTCTTCCACGGTTCAAATCTGGGTGTAATCCACCTTTTTGCCTTTTTTACATTAAAAAAAACAGTTTGAGTGTCTCGCTGACTGTTCAGACACAAATATATCTGTTTAAAAGATTCTGGTGCAGGCCAGAGAACTAGAACTGTGGTTTTCCTCTTACACGGTTCAAATCTGGGTGTTATCCACCTTTTTGCCTTTTTTCCATAGAAAAAAACAGTTTGAGTGTCTCGCTAACTGTTCAGACACAAATATATCTGTTTAAAAGATTCTGGTGTAGGCCAGAGAAATAGAACTGTGGTTTTCCTCTTCCACAGTTAAAATCTGGGTGTTATCCACCTTTTTGCTTTTTTTACATAAAAAAAATTAGTTTGAGTGTCTCGGTGACTGTTCAGACACAAATATATCTATTTTAAAAAGTCTGGTATACGCCAGAGAAATAGAACTGTGGTTTTCCTCTTCCACGGTACAAATCTGGGTGTTATCCACCTTTTTGCCTTTCTTTCTTAAAAAAAAAACAGTTTGAGTGTCTCGCTGACTGTTCAGACACAAATATATCTGTTTAAAAGATTCTGGTGTAGGCCAGAGAACTAGAACTGTGGTTTTCCTCTTCCACAGTTCAAATCTCCTTTTTATTACCCATTCGCCATTGATAGTGCGAGTGTAAGCTATTTTACTTCATGTACAATGGGCAAGGCGCGTGGCAAAGGACGTGTGTCTGGACGTTCTGGTGATGGTGCGTGCAGAGAATGGGGCCGTGGCGAAGGTGAAAATGTGCCACAACGAACAGCCACATCTTCTCACTTCTCTTGACCGAATTACTATGGAAGCACACAACAACACCACTATTGCGAACTGATCAGTGTGAACAGGTTATTAATTGGATAGCAGATAATACTTCCAGTCACCTGGGCACCACCACCTCCGGTCTGTCTTCCACACGGTCAAGTCTTAGTAGCCGTGAGTCTCGACCGCATACTTCTCCTCAAACTGATGCTCCTTCCTCCCACCATGCCGAGTGTCATCAGACAGCAACTGATCCCACAGTTGGACACTCTGAAGAGCTGTTCACTGGTCCATTTCCATATTTGGGCCCCTCGCCTGCTACGCTTGAAGTGGTGGAAGAGGAGATTCCATGTAGCGATGGCCAAATATTTGAACAGCCACGGCCACAGGAAGGTGACACTGGCAATTTGTCACAAGAGGTGGACGAAGACACAATTGCCACGAAGTGAGGAGGAGGACCGTGGTGCGGAAGTGGAAGAGGAGGAGGTGGTGGATGATCTAGTAACTGACCCAACGTGGCAGGAGGACATGCAGAGCGAGGCCAGCAGCACACAGGGGGAGGGAGGCTGAGTACCCCAACAGGCAGGAAGAAGCAGTGTGGTGGCCGCAGACAGAAGGCGGGCAACCGTTCCCCGTAACACCAACACGAGGGACGTTGCCAGTATAACCGGTAGATCTTCCAGAGTCTGGAATTTTTTTAAAGACTCTGCTGATAACCCCAAAAAGGCCATTTGTACCACCTGCCAGGCCAGCATCAGCAGGGGTGACAAAACTACCAGCCTGACCACCACCAGCATGATCAGGCACATGTCAGCAGAGCACCCGCCTTTGTGGGGCGAACCCCAGCGTCCTCGACCAGTGTCAGCGGGTGTCACCACTGCTTCTTCCACTGTTGTGCGCGTAAGAGAACCCCCTGTTGTCCGTGCAAGGCAATCACCTGTCCATACTGCATGCAAAGATGCCCCCTCCTCTCAGTCTTCACTTGTTATGGCAGTTTCTCTAGAAACAGCATCAACGTCCACGTCCACGTCCCACCGCAGCGTTCAATTGTCAATATCCCCGACCTTTGAACGAAAGCGGAAATTCGCAGCCAACACCCCACAGGCCACAGTCCTAAATTTGCACATTTCACGACTGCTTGCGTTGGAAATGCTGCCTTTTAGGCTGGTGGAGACGGAATCCTTCCGCATCCTTATGGCGGTGGCCGTCCCTTGGTACTCGGTCCGCAGCCGACACTATTTTGCCCAGTGTGCCATCCTCGCACTACACAAGCACGTGTCGCAAAACATCTGCCGTGCCCTCAACAACGCAGTTACTGGGAGAGTCCACCTGACAACGGACACGTGGACAAGTGCTTGTGGCCAGGGACGGTATATTTCCCTGACGGCACACTGAGTAAACATAGTGGAAGCCGGGACCCATTCGGACCTTGGGACAGAACACATCCTCCCCACACCGAGGATTGCGGGCCCTATGTCAGTCAGAGTTGCCCCCACACTGCTTGTGAGTTGTGGAAAGCTGTGAAAGAGCAGGCAGATCTGTGGTTGAGACCGCTGAACCTACATCCAGGCATGGTCGTGTGTGACAATGGCTGTAACCTGGTGGCGGCTCTGAGGCGAGGCGAGTTCACACACGTACCATGCCTGGCTCATGTGCTTATCCTCGTGGTTCAGCGATTTCTTAAATCGTACCCCGAGTTGCCAGATCTGCTTGTCAAAGTACGCCGCCTGTCAGCTCATTTTTGCAAGTCGGCTACAGTTTCCGCCGCCCTTGCAGTAGCGTTTGCAGCTTCCGGCACACCAACTTGTGTGTGATGTCCCCACACGTTGGAACTCTACCCTCCACATGTTGCAAAGGATTTGTGAGCAGAAGAGAGCAGTTGTGGAGTACCAGCTGCAACAAGGCCGTCGATATTCAGGTCAGACTCCACACATAAGACCTCAGGAGTGGACCTGGATGTCTGACATATGTACCATCCTGACAAACTTTGAGGAGTCCACCAAGATGGTGAGTGGCAATGACGCGATCATTAGCGTCAACATCCCACTTGTCTGTCTTTTGCAACACTCTCTGCAGAGAATTAAAGAGGAGGCATTGCAGCCAGAGTAAGATGAGATGAATCAAGAGGCCGTAGCGGGCGATTACACACAGCCGAGCCTCATCTCATCCCAACGTGCATTGGGGGACAATGAGGGAGAGGAGTAGTAGGAGGAAAAACAGGAGCTGGTATCATGCGCTGTAGACGGTAGTACCTGTACAACTGTCATACCATCGGTTCAGCGTGGGTGGCCTGAGGACAGGGGGAGGAGGAGAAGGAGGATGAGGGGGAGAGCATGGTCAGTCGTCATCTTGGTGAGGACACGGAAGTCTTGCCCGTTACCAGTCTGGCACGCATGGCTGACTTTATGTTACGCTGCCTTAACCGTGACCCTCGCGTTGTCAAAATGTTGGGTGACAGTCATTACTGGTTGGTGACACTTTTAGACCCCCGCTACGAAGAGAACTTTCACTCTCTTATTCCTGAGGTGGAGAGGTCTACAAAAATGGGGCAGTACCATAAGGCCCTTGCTGCAGAACTGTTAAAAAAATTCAAATCTGAACACGCTAGCGGCAGAAGTCACAGTTCGTTGTCCAACCAAGGCGTACAGGCGAGAGAGATGCAACTCCAATCCAGCAGAGGCAGGGGATCACTGTCAACGTTCTGGGACAATTTTCTGAGACCCACCCAGCTTACAGGCCCTGAGACGCGGGGTACTCTCACAAGAAGTGGAAAGTTTCAAAAGATGGTAAAGGAGTACCTTGCCGACCGTACCAGCGTCCTCCGTGAATCCTCTGTGCCTTTTAATTATTGGGTATCAAAGCTGGACACTTGGAATGAACTCGCTCTGTACGCCTTGGAGGTCCTGCCTGCCCTGCCACTAGATTGTTATCGGAGTGTGTTTGTAGTGCTCCTGGGAGAATTATAACTGATAAGCGCACTTGCCTGTCAACTGACAATGCTGACAAGCTGACCCTTATCAAAATGAACAAGGGCTGGATTGGGCCAGACTTCTCATCACCACCAAATGACAGCAGAGTAACATAAATTCAAATCCACTGTGTTATTTCGGGAGGTGTATTCCCATGCACCGCTTCACACCCACACATGGGTATACGCTTCCTAATTTCGGCTGTTTTCTGCTCTTCTTTTTATCCTCAGCCTCCACCACCACTATACCACCAGGGTGACCGTGGTCTGTGTTGCCAGCATTGCAAGTTCCTCCGTCCTAATTTTTGGCAGCTTTTGCTTGGAATGCATAGGTAAAGACTATGGGAGACCCACTCCCCAATAATAGGAATAATGTTTTTAATATGCTGTTCTGCATGGCTCTTGTAAGGGGCATTGCAAGTTCCTCCATCCTAATTTTTGGCAGCTTTTGCTTGGAAGGCATAGGCAAAGACTATGGGAGACCCACTCCCCAATAATGGGATTAATGTTTTTAATATGCTGTACTACATGGCTCTTGTAAGGGGCATTGCAAGTTACTCTGTCCTAATTTTTGGCAGCTTTTGCTTGGAAGGAATAGGCAAAGACTATGGGAGACCCACTCCCCAATAATGGGAATAATGTTTTTAATATGCTGTAGTGCATGGCTCTTGTAAGAGGCATTGCAAGTTCCTCCGTCCTAATTTTTGCCAGCTTTTGCTTGGAAGGCATAGGCAACGACTATGGGAGACCCACTCCCCAATAATGGGAATAATGTTTTTAATATGCTGTACTGCATGGCTCTTGTAAGGGGCATTGCAAGTTCCTCTGTCCTAATTTTTGGCAGCTTTTGCTTGGAAGGCATAGGCAAAGACTATGGGAGACCCATTCCCCAGTAATGGGAATAATATTTTTAATATGCTGTACTGCATGGCCCTTCTAAGGGGCATTAAAATCATCTTGTTAAGCTACTGTGACCTCCACGTCTCTTCCAAGGGTCATTGTTATTGTCTTTTAATTCCACTGTAACCTCCACCACTCTTCCAAGGGGTATTAAAACCATCTTGTTAAACCACTCTGAACTCCACAGCTCTTCCAAGGGGCATTGAAATGTTGTTTTTAATTACCTCTAGCCTCCACGGCTCTTCCAACGGGCATTGCATTTCCTCCTAATTTTAGTCAGCTTTTGCTTTTCAATGCATAGGCGAACACTAAGGGAGACCCACTCCCCAATAATGGGTAGAAGGTTTTTTGTATGCTGTAATCCACGTCTGTTTCAAGGGGCATTGCAGTTCCTCATAATTTTTGGAAAGCCTTCCATTCACTGCTTAGGCCAACAGTGTACAGGAGACCCAGTTGCTATAAATGGAAAAAAACGGTTTAGTTAAGGCCCTCTGACCTCCATGTCACTTCCAAGGGACGTTGGAGTGCCTCGAAATTTTTTGTAGGCATTGCACTTACTGTATGCCCTATAACTGTGTAGCCGAACCGCTCCTTTTGGTACAAAAATGTCCTACAAGACATGTGTGGATGACTGGCCTGATATTGATGTGAATGGTCCCCGTTCCTCCTGCTCTTTCTCCTTTACCACCACGTCATCCATCATTCATCACCTGAAGCTTTGTTTTAACGGGAGTCATAGAACTACACATACATGCGCTTGCATTCCAAGGAACAGAAAGCTAAGGAGATGGATGGCCTCATGATCATGAATAATTTACTCGTTGTGTAGGAGGCCGACCACTGCTGCTGTCTACTTTCTGAACTTTGTGATGAAGCCTTATTGACCCAGGACCCGCAATCCTCTATGTGTGGAGGACGTGTTGCATCCCAGTGTCCAACTGTGTCCCGGCTTCCACAATATTAACCCAGTGTGAAGGTGTCAGTGAGATGGACTATCCCTGGCCATATTCACTTGTTCACGTGTTTGTGGTTAGGCTGTCCTTCCCACTAAATGCACTAAATGCGGGCACCCGGCCGCGGGGCGGCTGGGGACCAAGTATGGACACCCGGCCGCCCCCTGGCGGCTGGGGACCAAGCGTGGACACCCGGCCGCCGGGCGGCTGGGGACTGAGTATGGATACCAGGCCGCCGACGCAGTCATGACGTGGTGGCCAGATTCCGCCTCCACATGCCTAAAAGGCCCAATTTCAAGTGCAAGCAAGCAGTATGGTATTCCAGCCTGGGGGTGGGTGGGTGGCAGGCTGCATACTTGCGCTTGCATTGCAAGGAATGGGGGGGGTACAATTGAACACTGCCCTGGGACAAGGACTTGAACGGGGATAGTTGCAAGTCTGCAACGACAGGTGCAGGGCGGGAGGCATCTTCACATATGCCATGAACAGGGGGTTGGCGTGCACACACTACAGCGAAATAGGCTGTCCTTCCCACTAAATGCACTGGGGAGGGCACAGGTAATGTTTTGGTATGTGCTCTTGTGTATAAGGTACACCGGGACAAATAAGGGGGGCTGGGGACCGAGTATGGACACCCGGCCGCCACCTGGCGGCTGGGGACCGAGTGTGGACACCCGGCCGCTGGGCGGCTGGGGACTAAGTATGGATACCAGGCCGCCGACGCAGACATGACATGGTGACCGGCGTCTGCTTCCACAAGCCCAAAAGGTCTCATTTCAAGTGCAATCAAGCTAGCAGTATGGTATTGCAGCCTGGGGGTGGGTGGGTGGCATTCCAAGAAAACAAAGCAGATGCTAACTTCTATCATCATCATCATGCTCCTCACCTTGGCACTCTTAACTCCCCTGATGGAGAAGCCAGGGCCCACCGGAGGAGTCTGGTTGTCTGGTGGGCTCGTCCAATGCTGCCCTAAAGCAGGCCAAGCTAAGAAAAGTGTGGGGAAGCTTACCGGGACAATTAGGGTGGCTGGGGACAAAGTATGGAGACCTCGCTGCCGAAGCAGCCATGAGGTAGTGGCCAGCTTCGGCCTCCTCCAAACTTAAAGGCCCCATTTCAATTGCAAGCTAGCAGTATAGTATTGCAGCCTGCGGGTGGGTGGGTGGGTAGATGGTTGGCTGCATATTTGCACTTGCATTGCAAGGAATGGGGGAGGTACAATTGAACACTGCCCTGGGACAAGGACTTGCACGGGGATAGTTGCAAGTCTGCATCTTCTGATGCGGCAAGGATCACTTCTGATTGGCACACTTTTAGGCAATGACCTGGGTGTCAGAGATGCTTCCAGGGGTCTTCCCCATGCTGTTCCCATGTCTTTTCAGCACTGTATGTGACGCGCCCCCTGGGCCACGCGTGTGTCGGGATACCCGAAACCGGACCCGTTGCGGATGCTGGGGGTTGTAGTCCTCGTGTGGCGGGGACCCGGTCCCGTGGCTCAGGGTGGTCAACTCAAATGGCAGTCTATTTATGTGGTTTTGATGATATTAAATGTCCGACTACGCCACCCGTGGATTTCGGTCAGGATGAACCGCCGCTGCAGGGCATACCGCTGAGGCTGGTGTTGTGGGTGCAGCAGAGTGTAATACAACTCCGCACGGGAGGAGTGTAGCCTCAGGGCAGTGTATGCGGAGGATGGGGGTGATGGTGCAGGGGTAGCAGTGACGACACAGAGTCAGTGATGCAGTCCAGCGCCTTTACTCACAGTTCTTATTATCCAGACCACTTCTGCAGGTAACAGCTGCCCACGTCGTACTGTGCTCACCAGGTGAGGGGCTCGGCCGACTCCCAGGTATCTCCGGAGTGTTTCACAGGACCCCCTTTGTATGTCCTTTCTCTGGCATGTCATTCCCCGCCAGTGACCTCACTTCTGTCCGGCTGCCTCGGGCCTTCTCTTGGTAAACTTGGAGCCAGTTTCCCTGACCCTATATGGTGCCTTCCTAGCGGGTATAGCGAGGGGCTGCGCCACGTGAAATGTCACAGCCTCCGGTTTCTAGCTGAGGGTAGTTCCCCGCCTCCACTAGCTTCGGGGACTGGTCTCCCCCTTTGGCCTGACCCTTCTACGCAGGTAGATTCGGGCATGTGGTGGCTACTCGCTGGTCCACACCCCTGGGGTCCCTTCATTCCTTGTTCCTGGAGCCTCCTCCGCTCCTCTTCCTTCCTTCTCCTTCCTTCTGCTTCCTCCAGGCTCCGGCCTCTCTCTTAGGCCTGCCTGCAGAGCAGAGCCCATGCAGAGGCTCTGCTCCCTGTCTTCTTCTGTCTGACTGAACTGAACTCTGATCTAAGATGGTGCCCACCTTTTATACCTCCCTCTAGGTGCACCCAGGAACTGCCCTCTCCCTCCTATGCACTACAGGGTTCCCCCTTCCTCGGTGTTCCCTCCCCCCACTCCAGCCAGGGACAGGGACTGTCGTGCTCTACTTGGAGCATATCGGTCGCCCTGCCCCCTGGAAATGTGATGTAATGCATGCATGTATCGGGGTCCTGATCCACACTCCATCCTTACCTGGAAGTGAGATACCGCACATCTGGATAAGATGCAATACCTCTGTAGCAACCGAGCCCTCGGGGTGCTACATATGCATGTGTCACACAGCACATGGCCAGATAAGGTTGTAAAATGTTAAAATGACATTTCCCGGTGAATGCATTTGTCACAGTTGAAAGCTATACAAAAGTACAAAAACGCATAAAAAATGCTACTTGTGAACATAGCCCAAAGTGTAGAGGAGTATTTTTGTTTTTGTTTTCACAGGAAAACAGTTTCAGTTTCGTTTTTGAACACTTTATTGTTAGCCCGTAAAAGTGGCTTAATACCTCTGACTACGTTGTTCACAGCAGTGACCTGGGGGTCAGAAATGCTTCCTGGGGCGATCCCCATGCTGTCCCCATGTCATTTGAGCACTGTCACTATCGTTTTGGGCACTTTTTAGGCTTTCTACAGATTGCAGGCGGTGCCGCCGCAAATCTGCTCGGGTCTCCCATAGACTAATATTGGGCTCGTTGCTCAGGTCGAGCAACCGAGTATCACGGTGAGCTCGGCCTGAGCTTCGAGCACCTGAGCATTTTAGTGCTCGCTCAACACTAATAATGAGCAGTGATGAGCGAACATGCTCGCCACTGCTCGGTACTCGCCCGAGCATCACGGTGCTCGACAAGCTCAGCGAGTATTTCCAGGTTGCTTGGGCGGGAACTCAGGTCCCCTCCCTGCATGTTTGGCGCTCTTTACAGAGCCAATGAACATGCAGGGATTGCCTGCCATGCACTGTAATGCCGTATCCATGTTGGCTGTGGCATTACAGTGACTGGCTGGCCGCACAGCGTCATCAGGTCTATATAAGACCTGGTGCCGCTATGCTCGTCACAGTCTACCCTGGAAACAGGCAGAGTAGGGAGAGGTGCTGCTGAGTCAGGGAGAGATTTGCTTGTTTATAGTTAATATAGGTATTTCACAATGTGACACCCCAGGGGTCTGGTTGCCACAGTAACGTAATGTTATGTCTGAGAGCAGGTGGGAGGTCCTTTAGTCAGGGATCCTGTGCATGCCACACCTCCTGCCCAGTCTTGGGAGGGGAAGAACTTCCCCTATATAAACCTGGGGCTGAGGCAGGGTGAGTGAGTAGAAGAAGAGAAGAAGTAGAGACAGCATAGGAAGAAACAGCAGTTACAAGGAGTCAGGGGCTGGCAGCTGCAGAGTTCGCCCTGACTAAGAAGACTTTTTACCGGACCCGGAGTCCGAGGCTGTGGGGACTAATTCCTGCCCAGCAGCAGAATCCATCAGGCAGGGGATTTCAGGTCCTCTGGCCCAGAAGCCCGAAGGCACGGTCACACGCGTGGGACCAGCACCGCCATCGTGGAGCGGAAGCCATTAGAAGGCCCCGAGTCACCGGCCATACGGGTGAGCACCACACGGTACACTCAGGGACGTGGGCTACTTACATCAGCTCCTAGCAAGGTAGCCAGAAGAGTACAGTCAGTTTGGGAGGCCTACAACTACGCCTGGCCAGGGGAGATCCCATCTGCTCAAGGACTGACCAGGCCCCATCCGCTAGCAAGTACTCCGGGAGGGTCTTTTGTTGTTACCAGTAAAGACCCTGAACTACACCGTACCGTCTCTGAGTGGTTCCTGCTACCCCCATCATCCACGTCGGCTGCCCTGAGGCCATACCCCTCCCGTTGGGGGTTATACTATCACGCTGCACAATCCCACCATCGGCCTCAGCGGTCTGCCCTGCAGCAGCAGCCCCCTAGCTGCACTCAACGGGTGGCGTAGTCATCAACCATTTACTACTAATGGACTGCCGTCTAGTTTGACTCCCTGGGCACGGACCGGGTCACCGCCACGAGACTACAACCCTCCACAGATCCGGCTCCGGGTAAGCTCCCGCATGCGCAGCGCAGCGCGACACAGGCCCAGGGGCGCGTCAACTTTGGCGTAGTCGGCAGGATTTCGTGCCCGCAACCACCGGGTACTGCGTGCCTGAAAAGCAAAGACTGTTCAAACTTACCAGTGGTGAAGATTCCCGCTATCCGTGGAGGTTTCCCGTCATCCGGCGCCATCTTCTACCTTCTTCCCGCCATCCGCGAAGTTTTCCCGCCATCCGGCGCCATCTTCGACCTTCTTCCCGCCATCCGTGGAGTTTTCCCGCCATTGGACGCCATCTTGAGGACGCCGCGCGGGAAGAAGAGGGGCGTGGACTCCGAAAGCGCGCGAGAACTGAAGCCCCGCCTCACGTCCGGACGTTGCGTAAGGTCCTGGAAGGAGCCCAGCAGACGCCGACGTCACAGGAGCGCGACGGAAGGTCCTCAACCCTGACGATCCACTGCGGAGCCGCGGCCTACGGAAGAGGATCATCGCAAGGTAGGCCACGGTCCACTAGGGGGGAGGAAGATGTCGGATACGGAGGAGAGCTTCACTGCCTCAACCCCCGCCAGCGCTACCGCTGCTGCAGTTATGCCCTTCACCATGCCCTATATCCCGGGAGCAGCTTGGCTACCCCAGTACTCAGGGGAGTCACATACCCTGCATGACTTTAGAGAAAAGCTGGATAGCCTCTTCCAGGTGTACCCCCTCACAGAAGAGCAAAAAGTGAGCATCCTGGTGGCCCAACTAACCGGGGCAGCCAAAAGAGAAGTAAAATCTTGGCCACCTGGGAGGAGGACTGTCGCAGAGATACTAACCCGGCTGAGGGACACCTTCGATACCCGCACCTCAGCCGAGATCAAGCTTAGATTCTACGGGTGCAAGCAGCGAGCGCATGAGAGTATAAGGGACTATGCACTAAACCTACAAGAGGCCCTGAGGGCCATAAAGCAGACCGACCCTGATGGGGTGGGAAACGAGGACAGGCTGTTGACTGAACAATTTATAGAGGGTTTATATTGCAATGCCCACCGAACCCAGTTGCGGGCAATGGCCTTACAGGATCCCCATCTGGACTTTGCACAGTTCAAGGATAGAGCTATCCGGGTGCTCCGAGAACCAGCACCGGGTGGCGTTGTGACCCACAGGCGCCCAGCTATCACTTACCACCAGGAGGCGGCGCCCTTGTCGACAGGGCCTGTGGGAGCTCATGCGCAGGCTTTGGACAATGACCCGGCTCCAGACCTACACCATCAGGTCCAAGAGCTAGTTAAGAGCGTTGCTGCGCTAACCCGAACTGTGCAGTCTTTACAGGTTTCCACCCCAGGGAAGATCCAGCTGGCATCCGGACCGGAGGACATCCCGTGGCGTCGACCAAGGAGGACCCCACCGGCCAGAGGAAGACCCAGTGACCGATACAGCGAGGACGGACGACCCATCTGCCGCCGCTGCAATCAACCCGGACATATGGAAAGGTACTGTTCTTTAAACGGGCACAACCTGGGGTAGAGGGCCAACCCCCAGGAAAAAGATCACCAGGCCCATCGAACTGGCGCGACAGATATGTGGGAGGACGTCCAGTCTTGCCTGTGGTACTGGATGGCATTCCCATGAGTGCCCTACTGGATACCGGGTCACAGGTCACCACCATCCCGTACGTGCTCTTCAAGCAGTACTGGAATGACTCGGATATTACCCGCTACCCTGACGACGACTTGAGTATCATCGCCAGCAATGGCCAGCCCGTGCCACAGATCGGATTTAAAGAGGTGACCCTCAAAATCGGTAGAGTCGAACTGGCCACACAGGGACTGATCATTGTAGATATTGATAAACATGAGAGTCACCCAAAAATAACTCTAGGAACTAACGTAATTGAAAATTGTCTTGCAGAGGTGATTTTCCTTTTACAGCAGGTTGCCAAGAACGCCAGCTCCGGCGAGCAGCGGGTGCTCCAGAAAGAGATCCGGGCACTGATGCAACGGCAACAAGTGGAACTCTCCGGCGGTGAGATTGGTAGCGTAAGAATGTGTGACCCTTTTCCTATTGCCATGCCCCCAAAAAGTGAAATGATGATTTGGTGCCGGGCAGCTATTGGTCTGAGAGGTAGAGATTACCAGGCAATGGTAGAACCAGTTTACTCAGACAGTAGGCCCACCATTTTGACAGCACGGGGGGTGGTCAATGTACGCCATGGGAGGGTGCCCGTTCGCATAATAAATATCGGGGAGAGGGAAGTGTACCTGCCCCGGTATGCCACGCTAGCCAAATTATATACCACTAATCAAAATTCTATACAATCTGTGGAACCCTTGCCTCCATCTCACCCGGAGGAAGGTAACGGCTCTAAGAAAGACATGGAGGACTGGTGTCAGCAACTACATCTGGGTACTGACTCCACTCCCTCACATCAGAAACAATGAGTCTATCGGGTGGTTCAAGAGTATGAGAGAGTGTTTAGTAAACACCCGTTAGACTTCGGGCGAGTCAAGGGGGTAGAACACCGCATCCCCACGGGAGATCATCCTCCCATAAAAGAGAGGTATCGACCCGTACCCCCTGCACATTACCAACACGCCAAGGGGATGCTTAGAGACATGAAGGAGGCTGGGGTAATCCGGGATAGCTGTAGCCCCTGGGCAGCCCCACTAGTTTTAGTCAAAAAGAAAGACAACACCATGAGGATGTGTGTAGATTACCGGAAAATCAACCGTATCACACACAAGGATGCGTACCCCTTACCAAGGATAGAGGAGTCATTGGCTGCTTTAAGATCTGCTAACTTCTTCTCTACCTTGGATCTCACTAGCGGGTACTGGCAGGTTCCTGTAGCAGAGGCGGACCGGGAGAAGACCGCATTCACCACCCCGATGGGACTTAGCGAGTTCACCTGCATGCCGTTCGGACTCTGCAACGCCCCAGGAACCTTCCAACGATTAATGGAGTGCTGTCTGGGCCACAGAAACTTCGAGACGGTCCTGTTGTACCTGGACGATGTCATCGTATACTCCAAAACTTATGAGGACCACCTGAAACACCTGGCGGAGGTGTTCGAAGCTCTGGCGAGTTACGGCCTAAAGGTGAAACCCTCCAAGTGTCACCTCCTGAAACCAAAGGTGCAATACCTGGGACACGTGGTGAGCGCTGACGGAGTGGCTCCCGACCCCGATAAGATCACCGCAATTAAGGGATGGCCAAGCCCCTCCAGCGTAAAAGAAGTGCGGCAGTTCCTAGGGTTGGTAGGCTACTACCGAAGGTTTATTCCCGGTTTCACCAAAAAGGCAGCACCTATGCAGGACCTCCTGATAGGCCAGTCCCGGAAGGCCAAGAACCAGAAGCCGCCCTTCAAATGGGAAAAGCTAGAAGAAGAGTCCTTCCGCCAGCTGAAGATGGCCCTCACGGGGGATGAAATCTTGGCGTACCCGGACTATAGCCAGCCCTTCATCCTCTACACCGACGCCAGTAACATCGGGCTAGGAGGCGTACTGTCCCAGATTCAGCAGGGGAGAGAACGAGTAATCTCCTATGCCAGCCGAAAACTGCGACCCACCGAAAGGAACCCCGAAAATTACAGCTCATTTAAGCTAGAGTTCCTGGCCGTGGTATGGGCAGTCACCGAGCGCTTTAGGCATTACCTCGCTTCTTCCCGGTTCACCGTATACACGGATAACAACCCGTTGACACACCTGGACACGGCAAGACTCGGTGCCCTGGAGCAGAGGTGGATGGCCCGTCTGTCCAACTACGAGTTCACAATCAAATACCGGGCAGGACGCTCCAATACTAACGCGGACGCCCTGTCCAGGATGCCCAACCTGCCGGACGAAGGAGAAGATCCGGAGGGACTGGAAGAAGTTGAACTCCCTGCTTTCCACCGTCATGGGACTATCCAGTATTCCCACCGGGTAAGGGGTAAGCAGGCTGCTACGTTGAACCCCTTACCCCACTACAACTGGGCGGAAACGCAAGACAGCGACCCTGCCGTCCGACTGGTGAAGGAGATGCTGACTCGGCCGGAGGCTCGCCTTGAACCAGACGCTCCGGAGGAAGCCAAACAACTATGGGCGGAGAAGAGTCGACTATTCCTTTACAAGGGGAAGTTGTGCCGCAGAATGGTCAACTCCCGGACGCATGAACTACTCTGGCAAGTAGTGGTGCCCCGAAGAGACGCAGCCATGGTGATGGAGGCATACCACGACGGAGCTGGACACTTCGGGTGGAAAAAGCTGGAGTTCCTGCTGCGCGAGCGGTTCCACTGGGTAGGCATGAGGGGAACCATCGAGAAGTGGTGCAGAGACTGTGGCCCGTGCAATCTGAGAAGGAAGGACCGGGCCAGCCAGAAGACTCCCCTGCAGTCCATCGTCACCCGGCAACCGTTGGAACTGGTAGCCTTGGATCATGTAAAACTGACCCCAAGCAGAAGTGGCTACGTCTACGCGTTAACCATCGTGGATCATTACTCCCGGTTCTTGGTTGTCGTCCCCGTCAAGGACTTAACGGCTCAAACAGCAGCTAGGGCCTTCCAGCAGCACTTCTGCCGTCCACACGGGTACCCGGACCAAGTGCTGACGGACCAGGGACCTGCCTTTGAAGCGGAGGTCTTCCAGGAATTCTGCAATCTGTATGGCTGCCGGAAGATAAGGACGACACCCTACCATCCGCAAACTAATGGACTTTGTGAAAAAATGAACCAGGTGGTAATGGATCTTCTAAAAACATTGCCCCTGGAAGAACGCAGTCTGTGGCCTGAGAAGTTGCCCGATCTGGTGGACCTATACAACCACATCCCGGTAGGTTCCACCAACTGTACCCCGGCTTACCTAATGAGGGCGAGACCTGGTAAGTTACCTGTTGACCTGGAAATGGGAGTCCTGACACCTGAGGACACTTCACCAGAAACAGACTGGGACACAGAGAGGCAGCAGCAGTACCGGAGAGTACAAGAGAGCGTGGAGCGAAGTCTCTGTCAGGCTAGGGAAAGACAAGAGAAGACTTACAACCAGTATGCTCCCGCTGTTCCCCTGGTACCCGGAGAGCAGGTCTTGAAGAGGAAAAGACGGCTCCACAAGTTGGATGACCAGTGGGAGGAGGACCCGTACACCGTACTGCCCTCAAGCCACGAGAACCCGAAGGTCTGTACCATCAGTAAAGACGGAGGGGAAACCACAGCCATTGTATCCCGGGACCACCTGAAGAAGTGTCCCAAACAACTGAGGAACCCTGAAGAGGAACAAGAAGACCATCGACCCGTGGGAGAAAGGGAAGATATGGTTAGTACCGTGCTCGGGGACTTCCCTCGGTCTTGGACTCAAGTCAATGGTGCAGTTGTGGTACCCGTACTCACCTTCCTCCAACCATCATCCCAAGAACCTACGGAGCAACGGGTAGAGCTGGAAGAACAGCCGGTCCAGGAGGCAGAAGACTCCACACAAGTAGAACAGGAGAATCAACCCTCTGCTTATAGTGAGCCTGCCGTACCCCTAGTGAGACAAAGAGCCGGTAGACAGCTGCCCAGTTTACCCTTGACAGCTCCTACACCCTGTAGTTCAGGGCCAGACAGTCAGCTCCGTAGGTCCACTAGGGCCACTAGAGGCCAGTTACCCGCACGTTGGAGGATCTAAATGTTTAAGCTATTTTATAATGTTTACCTGTCTATAGTTGCTTGTGTGTAATTTTGTATTTCTAGTTGTTTTTAGGAATCCTTGGTGGATTTACCGGGAATCCTTGTATATAGTTGGAACGTAACCCAGGATGGACTAAAGACTGTCAAGGACTCGGGGTAGAACAGACCCCTACCTGGTTACGTCTCCCTGTGTTGGTGAAATGGACACCTTGCTTTCTTCAGAGACTGCACCCGGTTGCGGACACGCCGTAACCATCTTTATGTGTTTTCTTATTGTATTATTAATGTTTTGCCTTGTTATGTTTTCTAAATGTGTTTAGTCCCGGAGTACTAAATTTTACTAGGGGGGAATGTGACACCCCAGGGGTCTGGTTGCCACAGTAACGTAATGTTATGTCTGAGAGCAGGTGGGAGGTCCTTTAGTCAGGGATCCTGTGCATGCCACACCTCCTGCCCAGTCTTGGGAGGGGAAGAACTTCCCCTATATAAACCTGGGGCTGAGGCAGGGTGAGTGAGTAGAAGAAGAGAAGAAGTAGAGACAGCATAGGAAGAAACAGCAGTTACAAGGAGTCAGGGGCTGGCAGCTGCAGAGTTCGCCCTGACTAAGAAGACTTTTTACCGGACCCGGAGTCCGAGGCTGTGGGGACTAATTCCTGCCCAGCAGCAGAATCCGTCAGGCAGGGGATTTCAGGTCCTCTGGCCCAGAAGCCCGAAGGCACGGTCACACGCGTGGGACCAGCACCGCCATCGTGGAGCGGAAGCCATTAGAAGGCCCCGAGTCACCGGCCATACGGGTGAGCACCACACGGTACACTCAGGGACGTGGGCTACTTACATCAGCTCCTAGCAAGGTAGCCAGAAGAGTACAGTCAGTTTGGGAGGCCTACAACTACGCCTGGCCAGGGGAGATCCCATCTGCTCAAGGACTGACCAGGCCCCATCCGCTAGCAAGTACTCCGGGAGGGTCTTTTGTTGTTACCAGTAAAGACCCTGAACTACACCGTACCGTCTCTGAGTGGTTCCTGCTACCCCCATCATCCACGTCGGCTGCCCTGAGGCCATACCCCTCCCGTTGGGGGTTATACTATCACGCTGCACAATCCCACCATCGGCCTCAGCGGTCTGCCCTGCAGCAGCAGCCCCCTAGCTGCACTCAACGGGTGGCGTAGTCATCAACCATTTACTACTAATGGACTGCCGTCTAGTTTGACTCCCTGGGCACGGACCGGGTCACCGCCACGAGACTACAACCCTCCACAGATCCGGCTCCGGGTAAGCTCCCGCATGCGCAGCGCAGCGCGACACAGGCCCAGGGGCGCGTCAACAACATATATATATATCCATCTGAACTAACAGTCCTTCTGAGGACTAATCCAGTTGTATATATTCAGGGGTGATAGCAGGAGTTAGGCAGGCAGGGTATGTGGCAGACTGCAGTGCATATAGTGCAAGAGGGTACATTGAACGTATTGTTAGTATAGGTATTCCACAACATATATATATATCCATCTGAACTAACAGTCCTTCTGAGGACTAATCCAGCTGCATATAATCAGTTCTAGGCAGAAGTTAGGCAGGCAGTGTATGTGGCAGACTGCAGTGCATCTAGCGCAAGAGGGTCCATTGAACATCCTGTCTGCTACTGCTGTAATAATTACAGATATTTTTAGACATAGCCCCAGATATCAGGGGCCAGGGCAATTTTTTTATCTTAATCCTGGTTGTTTGCTTAAAAAGCAATCCAGAGTACACCATTTTTCTGCTCCATTTGCTTGTTAGCACTGCAGAATACAGCCAGATCTGTTCCATATTTCAGCGATAAAAATCCAGAAATTTGAACTGACCGTGGAAAATATTGGCCTCCTTTTCCATTCTGTTGCAGTGTGTCGGTCAAGCTATTCACACTAGGTGTCTGTGAAGAATAGTATTAGTAAATTACAAGCCTGCTATTTAAAACCGTGGTTCTCTGTCAGACGTATCACCTATAACAGTGTTCCAAAATCAGCCATTTCTTCCATTTTCATTTTGTTGCAATGTGTCGGTCAAGCTATTCACACTAGGTCTCTGTGTAGAATAATAATAGTAAATTACAGGCCTGCTATTTAAAACCACAGTTCTCTTTCAGACTTATCACATATAAGTGCATTCCAAAATCAGCCATTTCTCGTGAAAGTGGAAAATATTGTCCTGCATTTAAAATGGGCAAGGTGCGTAGCAAGGGATGGGGAAGTGGACGTGATGGTGCATGCAGAGGCCGAGGATGTGGCTGTGGGCAAGCTGAAATTGTGCCACAACAAACACCCACATCTTGTTGCTCGACCTTCCTGTCCCAATTACTAGGGGACCGCAGTACACAACTATTGAACCTAGAGATGTGTCAAAAGGTTGTTGGTTGGATAGCAGATAATGCTTCCAGTCACTTTGCCACCACCAACACCCTGTCTTCCACACGGTCAAGTCTCAGTAGCCATGAGTCTGGACCGCATATTCCTCACCCTGATCCTCCTTCCTCCCACCATGCTGAGTGCCTGGAGACAACTGATCCCATACTTAGACACTCAGAAGAGCTGTTCACTGTTCCATCTGTAGATTCGGGCCTCTTGCCCGGCCAGCTTCAAGCGAGTCAAGAGGAGAACACGTGTAGCGATGCCCAAATATTAGAGCAGACACCACCACACAAAGGCAACAGTGGGAAAGTGCAATTACTGTTGCAAGAGGTGGATGATGATAATAAGACACAATTGCCAGAAAGTCAGGAGGACCAGGGTGCGGAAGTGGAAGACGAGGTGGTGGATGATATAGTAACTGACCCAACCTGGCAGGGGGACATACAGAGCGAGGACAGCAGCACACAGGGGGAGGGAGGCAAAGCACCACAACAGGCAGGAAGAAGCAGTGTGGTGGCCGCAGACACAAGGCGGGAAAGCGCTTCTTGTAACGCCAACACGATTGAAGTTGCCAGTACATAGTTGATTCTATTTATCATTACCAGTCATTTAGGACAACATTGGATCATTCAGAGATCCTCACTGAACTTCTGGAGTGAGTTTGCTGCACTGAAAGTAGAGGGGCCGAATAATATTGCACGCCCCACTTTTCAGTTTTTAATTAGTTATAAAAGTTTAAAATATCCAATAAATTTTGTACCACTTCACGATTGTGTCCCACTTGTTGTTGATTCTTCCCCCAAAAATTAATGTTTGAAGAAATGTGGCAAAAGGTAGAAAAGTTCAAGGGGGCCAAATACTTTCACAATGCACTGTAGCTACCGCCATTATCCCGGTGATCTCTTATGGACAGTCTATGGAGGCCGCTACTATTTTAATGATTTCTCAATACATATTCAAGATTTTATCTCTGTTTGAGGTGAATCTACATTTTTTGGGATCTTCATTGGCCTCGCCGAAGACTGTGGTGACTTTCCGAGCTCTGGAGTACAACAAGCTTATCTGGTGAGCAGGCTTTCCTTCCTATTGCCATCACGCTTTTATCCATCAAACTAATGGCATGCATGTAAAAGCGCTTTATTGCCAAGTATATCCTTAACTTTGTTGTACAAATCCATTTTACTCTTAGAGAAATCCATAGTTTAAATTGTCTGCTAATAAGCGGTAAGTGCATAGCTGCCAGCCTGCTGTCTGTCTGACAGGTCACTGAAACATAAGTGACCCAGAGACAGGAGGCAGGCAGGGAATGTGCAGAGAAGGAGAATAGCTTTTCTGTCATAAGGTTTTTGCTACCTCATCTGACAGCAGAATGATTTAGGGGCAGAGACCCCGATTCCAGCGATGTATCACTTAGTTTACTGGGTGCAGCAGTTGTGATACAATCACGGTTTTCTCTGCTTTAGATCTAACAGAGCTCGGAATGCTGAGCTGTGTATAACTCCGCCCACACCACTGATTGGTTCCTTTCTGTGTAGACTATATATTGACAGGAAGCTGCCAATCAGTGGTGGGGGTGGGATTACACAGAACATCAGGACAAGAAGGCACGAGACACCTCGTCCTGTAGTGATGATTTCTGGCTGATAAAGCACTGATTTTATTTGAAACAGCAACACACCGCCTAGTAAGTGACACATCACTGGAATCACGGTCTCAGACACTACATCATGCTACTCTCAGATTACATAGCAAAAAGCTGCTGCCAGATTTCTTTAACACACCTTTACATATATGCCATTAGTTTGGGGTATAAAATCCTGATGACAGGTTCACTTTAAATAGGAGCTGTCCCTTCAGAATTGTCTGCTTTAACCATGAAATGATAATTCTGGAGCATCGTTTCTTAGATCTTTACTTACTTATTCTGCTTAGAAATGCATTAATAAACTGACCACTGGGGCCAAGTATTGTCTAATCATTTCTGTCTTTGTAAGAATACCCTGGTATGCGAACACCACTTATTTTTAACCCCTTTACTTTCACCAGGCCAAGTAACAAAATTGGAGGTTTTTTTAGGGGGTAGCACGATGCAGGGACAGGAGGGCACTAAACAGCTCCCTGCCCAGACGAAAGAAAATACATCGTAGTGGTGGTACAGTACCTGCAATGACGTTGTCCTAACCTTGCTAGCGCAGCATGAACACAAAATACGGCCCAGAGGAGAACTGAGAGGGCCACTTTAAATATAATCACTATATTTCATCTCCAAGAAGGTCATGTAATATCAGGGGCATTTTTAAAGTAACTTTAAATGATAATCAAGAGGGACTCAAGATTTTAAGCCTGTGCCCTAGCCTCACCCCCATTCTTTAGATGCGCCCACAAAAAAACATTGCTCAAAGTAAGGCCTGTTAGTGTTCCCACAGAGTATGGTACCCCTTTCATGCCCTTCCACCTCCACCACCCTCACAGTACACCCCATATAGTTTGATGCCTCCTCAGTATATTCCTGACGCGCCCCTGGGCCTGCTGTGTCGCGCAGCGTCTCGCGCACGGGGGCTTACCCGGAACCGGATCAGATGAGGGTTGTAGTCTCCGAGTGGCGGGGACCCAGTCCGTGCCCAGGGAGTCAAACTCAGTGTGTGGCAGTCTTGATAGATGTTATTTGAGTGTCGACTACGCCACCCGTTGATTTGCAGCTATGGAGCTGCCGCTGCAGGGCAGACCGCTGAGGCCGGTGTAGAATTGTGCAGCGTGATAGTATAACCCCCAACGGGAGGGGTATGGCCTCAGGGCAGCCGACGTGGAAGATGGGGGTAGCAGGAACCACTCAGAGACAGTGCGGTGTAATTCAGGGCCTTTACTGGTAACAACGATAGACCCTCCCGGAGTACTTGCTAGCGAACGGGGCCTGGTCAGTCCTTGAGCAGATGGGATCTCCCCTGGCCAGGCGGAGTTGTAGGCCTCCCAAACTGACTGTACTCTTCTGGCTACCTTGCTAGAAGCGGATATAAGTAGCCCACGTCCCTGAGTGTACCGTGTGGTGCTCACCCGTATGGCCGGTGACTCGGGGCCTTCTAATGGCTTCCGCTCCACGATGGCGGTGCTGGTCCCACGCGTGTGACCGTGCCTTCGGGTTTCTGGGCCTGAGGACCTGAAATCCCCTGCCGGTCGGCTTCTGCTGCTGGGTAAGAGTTAGTCCCCACAGCCTCGGACGCCGGGTCCGGTAAGAAAGCTTCTCAGTCAGGGCGAGCTCTGCAGCTGCCAGCCCCTGACTCGTAGTAGTATTGCTCCCACTGAGCTTCTGCTGTTTCTTCCTATGACTGTTTCTCGTCTCTACTTCTTCTCTACTCCCTAACCCTGCCTCAGCCCTAGGTTTATATAGGGGAAGTTCTTCCCCTCCCAAGACTGGGCAGGAGGTGTGGCATGCACAGGATTCCTGACCAAAGGACCTCCCACCTGCTCTCAGACATAACATTACATTACTGTGGAAAACCAGACCCCTGCGGTGCCACATTCCCCCCTAGTGAAATTTAGTACTCCGGGACTAAACATTTTTTTTTTTTTTAGAAAAACATAACAAGATATAACAATAACAATAAAGAAACACATAAAGGTGGTCACGGCATGTCCGTAACCGGGTGCAGTCTTTGAAGAAAGCAAGGTGTCCATTTCACCAAAACAGGGAGACGTAACCAGGTAGGGGTCTGTCCTACCCCGAGTCCTTAACAGTCTTTAGTCCGTCCTGGGTTACGCTCCAACTATGTACAAGGATTCCCGGTAAATCCACCAAGGACTCCTACAAATAACTAGAAACACAAAATTATACACAAGCAACAATACACAGGTAAACATAAATAAAACAATTTATACACTTCAAATCCTCCAACGTGCGGGTAACTGGCCTCTAGTGGCACTAGTGGACCTACGGAGCTGACTGTCTAGCCCTGAACTACAGGGTGTAGGAGCTGTCAAGGGTAAACTGGGCAGCTGTCTACCGGCTCTTTGGCTCACTAGGGATATGGCAGGCTCACTGCAAGCAGAGGGTTGATCCTCCTGGTCTGCGTGTGTGGGGTCTTCTGCCTCCTGGACCGGCTGTTCTTCCAGCTCTACCTGTTGCTCCTTAGGTGCTTGGGATGCTGGTTGGAGGAAGGTGAGTACGGGTACCACAACTGCACCATTGACTTGAGTCCAAGACCGAGGGAAGTCCCCGAGCACAGTACTAACCATATCTTCCCTTTCCTCTACGGGTCGATGGTCTTCTTGTTCCTCTTCAGGGTTCCTCAGTTGTTCGGGACACTTCTTCAGGTGGTCCCGGGATACAATGGCTGTAGTTTCCCCTCCGTCTTTACTGATGGTACAAACCTTCGGGTTCTCGTGGCTTGAGGGCAGTACGGTGTACGGGTCCTTCTCCCACTGGTCGTCCAACTTGTGGAGCCGTCTCTTCCTCTTCAAGACCTGCTCTCCGGGTACCAGGGGAACAGCGGGAGCATACTGGTTGTAAGTTTTCTCTTGTCTTTCCCTAGCCTGACAGAGACTTCGCTCCACGCTCTCCTGTACTCTCCGGTACTGCTGCTGCCTCTCTGTGTCCCAGTCTGCTTCTGGTGAAGTGTCCTCGGGTGTCAGGACTCCCATTTCCAGGTCAACAGGTAACTTACCAGGTCTTGCCCTCATTAGGTAAGCCGGGGTACAGTTGGTGGAACCTACCGGGATGTGGTTGTATAGGTCCACCAGATCGGGCAGCTTCTCAGGCCACAGACTGCGTTCTTCCAGGGGCAACGTTTTCAGAAGATCCATTACCACTTGGTTCATTTTCTCACAAAGTCCATTAGTTTGCGGATGATAGGGTGTCGTCCTTATCTTCCGGCAGCCATACAGAGTGCAGAATTCTTGGAAGACCTCCGCTTCAAAGGCAGGTCCCTGGTCTGTCAACACTTGGTCCGGGTACCCGTGTGGACGGCAGAAATGCTGCTGGAAGGCTCTCGCTGCTGTTCGAGCTGTTAAGTCCTTGACGGGGACGACAACCAAGAACCGGGAGTAGTGATCCACGATGGTTAGTGCGTAGACGTAGCCACTTATGCTTGGGGTCAGTTTTACATGATCCAAGGCTACCAGTTCCAACGGCTGCCGGGTGACGATGGACTGCAGGGGAGTCTTCTGGCTGGCACGGTCCTTCCTTCTTAGGTTGCACGGGCCACAGTCTCTGCACCACTTCTCAATGGTTCCCCTCATGCCTACCCAGTGGAATCGCTCACGCAGCAGGAACTCCAGCTTCTTCCACCCGAAGTGTCCAGCTCCGTCGTGGTATGCCTCCATCACCATGGCTGCGTCTCTTCGTGGCACCACTACTTGCCAGAGTAGTTCATGCGTCCGGGAGTTAACCATTCTGCGGCACAACTTCCCCTTGTAAAGGAACAGTCGACTCCTCTCTGCCCATAGTTGTTTGGCTTCCTCCGGAGCGTCTGGTTCAAGGCAAGCCTCCGGGCGAGTCAGCATCTCCTTCACCAGTCGGACGGCAGGTTCGCTGTCTTGCGTTTCCGCCCAGTTGTAGTGAGGTAAGGGGTTCAACGTAGCAGCCTGCTTACTCCTTACCCGGTGGGAATACTGGATAGTCCCATGACGGTGGAACGCAGGGAGTTCAACTTCTTTCAGTCCCTCCGGATCTTCTCCTTCGTCCAGCAGGTTGGGCATCCTGGACAGGGCGTCCACGTTGGTATTGGAGCGTCCGGCCCGGTATTTGATTGTGAACTCGTAGTTGGACAGACGGGCCATCCACCTCTGCTCCAGGGCACCGAGTCTTGCCGTGTCCAGGTGTGTCAACGGGTTGTTATCCGTGTACACGGTGAACCGGGAAGAAGCGAGGTAATGCTTAAAGCGCTCGGTGACTGCCCATACTACGGCCAGGAACTCTAGCTTAAATGAGCTGTAATTCTCGGGGTTCCTTTCGGTGGGTCGCAGCTTTCGGCTGGCGTAGGCGATTACTCGTTCCTTCCCCTGCTGGATCTGGGACAGTACGGCTCCTAGCCCGATGTTACTGGCGTCGGTGTAGAGGATAAAGGGCTGGCTATAATCCGGGTACGCCAGGATTTCGTCCCCCGTGAGGGCCATCTTCAGCTGGTGGAAGGACTCTTCTTCCAGCTCCTCCCATTTGAAGGGCGGCTTCTGGTTCTTGGCCTTCTGGGACTGGCCTATCAGGAGGTCCTGCATAGGTGCTGCCTTTTTGGTGAAACCGGGAATAAACCTTCGGTAGTAGCCTACCAACCCGAGGAACTGCCGCACTTCTTTTACGCTGGAGGGGCTTGGCCATTCCTTAATTGCGGTGATCTTATCAGGGTCGGGAGCCACTCCGTCAGCGCTCACCACGTGTCCCAGGTACTGCACTTTTTGTTTCAGGAGGTGACACTTGGAGGGTTTCACCTTTAGGCCGTAACTCGCCAGAGCTTCGAACACTTCCGCCAGGTGTTTCAGGTGGTCCTCATACGTCTTGGAATATACGATGACATCGTCCAGGTACAACAGGACCGTCTCAAAGTTTCTGTGGCCCAGACAACACTCCATTAGTCGTTGGAAGGTTCCTGGTGCGTTGCAGAGTCCGAACGGCATGCAGGTGAACTCGCTAAGTCCCATCGGGGTGGTGAATGCGGTCTTCTCCCGGTCCGCCTCTGCTACAGGAACCTGCCAGTACCCGCTAGTGAGATCCAAGGTAGAGAAGAAGTTAGCAGATCTTAAAGCAGCCAATGACTCCTCTATCCTTGGTAAGGGGTACGCATCCTTGTGTGTGATACGGTTGATTTTCCGGTAATCTACACACATCCTCATGGTGTTGTCTTTTTTTCTGACTAAGACTAGTGGAGCTGCCCAGGGGCTACAGCTATCCCTGATCACCCCAGCCTCCTTCATGTCTCTAAGCATCCCCTTGGCGTGTTGGTAGTGTGCAGGGGGTACGGGTCGATACCTCTCTTTTATGGGAGGATGGTCTCCCGTGGGGATGTGGTGTTCTACCCCCTTGACTCGCCCGAAGTCTAACGGGTGTTTACTAAACACTCTCTCGTACTCTTGAACCACCCGATAGACTCCCTGTTTCTGATGTGAGGGAGTGGAGTCAGTACTCAAATGTAGTTGCTGACACCAGTCCTCCATTGTTTTCTTAGAGCCGTTACCTTCCTCCGGGTGAGATGGAGGCAAGGGTTCCACAAATTGTATAGAATTTTGGTTAATGGTATATAATTTGGCTAGCGTGGCATACCGGGGCAGGTACACTTCCCTCTCCCCGATATTTATTATGCGAACCGGCACCCTCCCATGGCGTACATCAACCACCCCCCGTGCTGTCAAAATGGTGGGCCTACTGTCCGAGTAAACTGGTTCTACCATTGCCTGGTAATCCCTACCTCTCAGACCAATAGCTGCCCGGCACCAAATCATCATTTCACTTTTTGGGGGCATGGCAATAGGAAAAGGGTCACACATTCTTACGCTACCAATCTCACCGCCGGAGAGTTCCACCTGTTGCCGTCGCATCAGTGCCCGGATCTCTTTCTGGAGCACCCGCTGCTCGCCGGAGCTGGCGTTCTTGGCAACCTGCTGTAAAAGAAAAATCACCTCTGCAAGACAATTTTCAATTACATTAGTTCCTAGAGTTATTTTTGGGTGACTCTCATGTTTGTCAATATCTACAATGATCTGTCCCTGTGCTGCCAGTTCGACTCTACCGATTTTGATGGTCACCTCTTTAAATCCGATCTGTGGCACGGGCTGGCCATTGCTGGCGATGATACTCAAGTCGTCGTCAGGGTAGCGGGTAATATCCGAGTCATTCCAGTACTGCTTAAAGAGCACGTACGGGATGGTGGTGACCTGTGACCCGGTGTCCAGTAGGGCACTCATGGGAATGTCATCCAGTACCACAGGCAAGACTGGACGTCCTCCCACATATCTGTCGCGCCAGTTCGATGGGCCTGGTGATCTTTTTCCTGGGGGTTGGCCCTCTACCCCAGGTTGTGCCCGTTTAAAGAACAGTACCTTGCCATATGTCCGGGTTGATTGCAGCGGCGGCAGATGGGTCGTCCGTCTTCGCTGTATCGGTCACTGGGTCTTCCTCTGGCCGGTGGGGTCCTCCTTGGTCGACGCCACGGGATGTCCTCCGGTCCGGATGCCAGCTGGATCTTCCCTGGGGTGGAAACCTGTAAAGACTGCACAGTTCGGGTTAGCGCAGCAACGCTCTTAGCTAGCTCTTGGACCTGATGGTGTAGGTCTGGAGCCAGGTCATTGTCTAAAGCCTGCGCATCAGCTCCCACAGGCCCTGCCGACAAGGGCGCCGCCTCCTGGTGGTAAGTGATAGCTGGGTGCCTGTGGGTCACAACGCCACCCGGTGCCGGTTCTCGGAGCACCCGGATGGCTCTGTCCTTGAACTGTGCAAAGCCCAGATGGGGATCCTGTAAGGCCATCGCCCGCAACTGGGTTCGGTGGGCATTACAATATAGTCCCTCTATAAATTGTTCGGTCAACAGCCTGTCCTCGTTTCCCACTCCATCAGGGTCGGTCTGCTTAATGGCCCTCAGGGCCTCTTGTAGGTTTAGTGCATAGTCCCTTATACTCTCATGCGCTCGCTGCTTGCACCCGTAGAATCTAAGCTTAATCTCGGCTGAGGTGCGGGTATCAAAGGTATCCTTCAGCCGGGTTAGTATCCCTGCGACAGTCTTCCTCCCAGGTGGCCAGGATTTTACTTCCCTTTTGGCTGCCCCGGTTAGTTGGGCCACCAGGATGCTCACTTTTTGCTCTTCTGTGAGGGGGTACACCTGGAAGAGGCTATCCAGCTTTTCTCTAAAGTCATGCAGGGTATGTGACTCCCCTGAGTACTGGGGTAGCCAAGCTGCTCCCGGGATATAGGGCATGGTGAAGGGCATAACTGCAGCAGCGGTGGCACTGGCGGGGGTTGAGGCAGTGAAGCTCTCCTCCGCATCCGACATCTTCCTCCCCCCTAGTGGACCGTGGCCTACCTTGCGATGATCCTGTTCCGTAGGCCGCGGCTCCGCAGTAGATCGTCAGGGTTGAGGACCTTCCGTCGCGCTCCGGTGACGTCGGCGTCTGCTGGGCTCCTTCCAGGACCTTACGCAACGTCCGGACGTGAGGCGGGGCTTCAGTTCTCGCGCGCTTTCGGAGTCCACGCCCCTCTTCTTCCCGCGCGGCGTCCTCAAGATGGCGTCCAATGGCGGGAAAACTCCACGGATGGCGGGAAGAAGGCCGAAGATGGCGCCGGATGGCGGGAAAACTTCGCGGATGGCGGGAAGAAGGCAGAAGATGGCGCCGGATGGCGGGAAACCTCACCACTGGTAAGTTTGAACAGTCTTTGCTTTTCAGGCACGCAGTACCCGGTGGTTGCGGGCACGAAATCCTGCCGACTACGCCAAAGTTGACGCGCCCCTGGGCCTGCTGTGTCGCGCAGCGTCTCGCGCACGGGGGCTTACCCGGAACCGGATCAGATGAGGGTTGTAGTCTCCGAGTGGCGGGGACCCGGTCCGTGCCCAGGGAGTCAAACTCAGTGTGTGGCAGTCTTGATAGATGTTATTTGAGTGTCGACTACGCCACCCGTTGATTTGCAGCTATGGAGCTGCCGCTGCAGGGCAGACCGCTGAGGCCGGTGTAGAATTGTGCAGCGTGATAGTATAACCCCCAACGGGAGGGGTATGGCCTCAGGGCAGCCGACGTGGAAGATGGGGGTAGCAGGAACCACTCAGAGACAGTGCGGTGTAATTCAGGGTCTTTACTGGTAACAACGATAGACCCTCCCGGAGTACTTGCTAGCGAACGGGGCCTGGTCAGTCCTTGAGCAGATGGGATCTCCCCTGGCCAGGCGGAGTTGTAGGCCTCCCAAACTGACTGTACTCTTCTGGCTACCTTGCTAGAAGCGGATATAAGTAGCCCACGTCCCTGAGTGTACCGTGTGGTGCTCACCCGTATGGCCGGTGACTCGGGGCCTTCTAATGGCTTCCGCTCCACGATGGCGGTGCTGGTCCCACGCGTGTGACCGTGCCTTCGGGTTTCTGGGCCTGAGGACCTGAAATCCCCTGCCGGTCGGCTTCTGCTGCTGGGTAAGAGTTAGTCCCCACAGCCTCGGACGCCGGGTCCGGTAAGAAAGCTTCTCAGTCAGGGCGAGCTCTGCAGCTGCCAGCCCCTGACTCGTAGTAGTATTGCTCCCACTGAGCTTCTGCTGTTTCTTCCTATGACTGTTTCTCGTCTCTACTTCTTCTCTACTCCCTAACCCTGCCTCAGCCCTAGGTTTATATAGGGGAAGTTCTTCCCCTCCCAAGACTGGGCAGGAGGTGTGGCATGCACAGGATCCCTGACCAAAGGACCTCCCACCTGCTCTCAGACATAACATTACATTACTGTGGAAAACCAGACCCCTGGGGTGCCACATTCCCACCCCTAGTTTGATGCTATCCGCAATACACATGCAGCTCTGCAACATCAGCGCACACACCCCATGCCCATGTCCTGCTCCTCGCCTCAGTCACATGACCTGAGAGTGTCAGGACACCCAGAGGGCCTTTCAGTCTTTTATATACTGATCGGTGGGGGAAGGACCTGTCGGCTCTCTGCTCCACCATTATATTCAGCTGTATGTGTGACCTGAATACACAACTACAGCTGAAGTCGGGACATAACTTTTCTACTCCCCGACCTCCCGGGACAGAGGGACGGCTCCCCTCATTTGGAACAGTCTTGCTGGATCTGGGATAGTTGGGAGGTACGTAGAGGTGATCAAATCAATTCGAGCAGAATTGACTTTGAGTCAAATTTCCTGAAATTCACAGGTCCCAAAGAATTCAAACAGTTTGTGATTTGATTCAGTCAAAAAAAAAAATGCCTGGCGCCATTTCATACACTGACGACTTGAGGTGCGAGCACGTGGGCTTCCCATAACTATCACATCACATGGTCTAATGCAGCCAATCAATGGGGACTCTTATAGCCAGTATAAAAGATAAGGGCCATCCAAGCAGCGGCATTTTACTCTTTCATAGCATACGGATACGGAATTAGTAAGTAGGCCATGATTTTTTTTCTGTGATGCATTTTGGAACCATATCTACAACTGTACAACGACACATGTATGAACAGACACCAATCTATACATTTATAAATAGGTTTATGTAATAATGAAAAGGAGCAGCAGGAGGCAGCAGAATGCCAAGAATTGTATGTGATCCTATATAGACTCAGTCTAGTACATACCTAAGTATGAATGTCTAATGAACTAACGCTATGCTGCTGATTAATGTCTCCCCATATTATAGCAGAGTACACGCCATGCATAGAATGGCAGCGATAAGACAGATATGATCAGACCGGAACTTGAAAGTAAACCAAAAATTAAATATTTTAAAATATATTGGTTTCGTAAACCATTCACTATAACCGTGTGCTGGCACGCTCCTCAATATCATAGCGAGAGCTTGTTGTATGTAAACCTCCCTTGGCCAACTAAATCCTCCTGTTACTGAAGATAAGCCTTCCGACGGTGTCTGAAGTATTTCCCTCAGCCTTAAGGGTGTGTTTGTATGTTAATTTTTTTAATAAGTGAAGGATATTGCGCTGTTTGTAAAGGCAGGACACACGCTGATAAGGTTTTAGGATAACACTATCTCCCACAGCAATGCATGGAGTTCGACAATGAATGTAACTTCAACTTGGCATCAATGCAATAGTAAAGTGCTAAAAAAAAAGTGCAAAGTGCATGATTTCCAATGAGTAGTGCACTTAAATCTCATGCCAATCACGTTATCCCATAGGTGCATTTCAGGACTTTGCGTCACTTGCTGCATGTCTTGACTATAAGGATATGATCATTTGTTGGAATGTGAGGTTTTGCTAAGCAGTTCCCCTCAGGATAACAGCGGATCGGAGAGCGTCCCTAGGGCTGGATCAATGGTGATGGAAGAAAATTATAAACTATTGATAATACTGGTGTCTTCCTATTTGTCAGATAGGCCCGTGGGCTCCTGCAGGCACATGGCCTGGGTACAACTGTTACCCCCTAAAGCTACGCCTCTGTTAAGCATTGGTAATTTATATACACATTAATCCTGGGATATCGTGCAGCCTGGTGCTCGGGGCTGACCCATTGTAGTTTCTAGATATTTCCAAGGTTGAGGATGACCCGTTCTACTGCTTACGATTATCTGTACATGGCTCCATGCATGGTTTTATAAATGAGTGGGCACTATTAAAAGTTGGTCTATAAGACATTAGAGATTTAATTTTAAGAGGATGCTTCACCTGGATAAGGTCATATCTTCTAGATGAAAAATCGTTGGTCCTCATAAAAATAAACAGTTATATAAATTAGAGATGAGCAAAGATTCAAATTCGGCCAATTGCTTGAATTTGGCATGGAAATGTTCCTTATTGTACTCTGGCGTCTTATTAACTGTAGGATTAAGAAAAATAAAATTAATAATCACCTCGCTGTTCACCTGTCCCACCACCACTGCAGCCCACCATCCGGTGCTCTGTTCCATCCCATGCTCCTTTCCTCCTTCCTTCGGTGTACAATGTCCTCTTCACGCATCAGCACTCTGCTCTGGGGTTTCCAGCGCTGAGAAGGCCACCGATGTCAAGGCAAACGTTGTGACGTCATGACGTGTGTTTCCCAGGCCGTAGCCAATGTCTATGGTACTCTTCATGACATCAGAACCCTACTTAGCGCCAGAAGCAGGGTGAAGGTGATCGAAGAGGTCAATGCTCGGCTGAAGGAAGGAGGAAAGAAGAGGACTGCAGCAGTAGTACAGGCGAAACAGTAAATTAGTATATATATATATATATATATATATATATATATATATATATATAATTTTATTTTTTTAACCCCTTCGGTCCTCTATCAGCAAAAGAGCGGCAGCGGTGCATTATTTTGCTGAATTTGCATGAAGTGTAGTGCAAAAAATTCAAAACTAATTTTAATTTTGTCTTGAACAAATTAGATTTTGAAACCTTATTAAGGTAAATAAGGGAGAATTAGACAAGGTGAACATATAATCCCTTAAACCAAACATTTATTGAATACTATTTAAAAAAAAAAAAACACCTAAAAAATCCCGTGCAGTAGAAGTAATATGTGATAGTGCAACAGGATGACCTACAACTGATTTGCACAGATATTCAATAAACGTAGATCTGGACTGGCCCATGGGAGGATGGTGAATCCCTGGGTGGGCCCCTGTGCAGAAGTACATGACCAGGTTGGTACAGTACACCTGGTGCATTATATACAAAGGCAGCCTTTTGGCATCTCATCATTTATTTAGCAAACTGACACTTACGTCTAGTTATATAGATACATAAGGGAGCAGTATAAGACCACTTTGTATCCACCTTACGTAGACCCCTTTCCTCCCAATCATTTTGTAGCTTCTTGTTGCTTAAAGTGCTCTTTAGGAAAGGTCAGCAATATCCTGAGTAATCAGCCGTCCTAAAGCAACCTGCAATACCCAGAGTATGGAGCCGGACATGACCGGTCTGATCACTGTGTATTGAACGTTCTCAGATACTCAGTGAGTTGGGAGTGGAAGAGAATGGGTGTTGAGCTGCAGTAGCACAGAACGGCCACTATGCAGTGTAGAGAGCTGTGCTGTTTCGACTCCATTCACCGTTTACTGTTTACTTCCAGCGGCCGCGGGACATGGTAACAGCTGAGCGGTTTTATGATGAAAACTGCTGTTTACCTGCAAAGTCATTAGCAGCAAACTGAAGCCATTAGCAATCCATTTAAAAAACTGCAACATTTCGTAGTAAAACTGCTTGCAAAAATAACCACATTTACATGCAAATATATAGATAATGCATCTCCTGGGAATTTGCGACTGAAGGTCAGGTAATATTTACATTATTGGTGGGCCCCAGGACCCCTGTCCAATACTGGTTGAAAATCTGAATAAAAGCTATTTCTAGTTAAAACTGCAATATCTCAAGACAACTTGCGATGTATCACATTCTGGCATTGTGTGTCACCAGGGTTTTTAGCTATAATCACATAATTATTTATCTTTATGAGGGCTAATGAGTTTTTAAATAAAATATAGACTCAACCTATATATAAACTATAATCCACAGTGATTATTTTTCTTAGAAATCCGCATTATATTGCTCCTCTGTTATTCTTCCTGGAAATATTGGTAGCTAAGTGTTATCATTCCTATTGTCAAAGTGTCACTACGCAGCCTGACATTACCCAATCTGTGCTTACAGTGGAATAGTAATATCTAGTTTTCAATTCATTCAACAGGAATAACAGGAACTATGCAATGCACCGCTCTATGAATAAATACTGTGGTTCTGTGAGATAAAGTAATGATCAGATTTTATTTAGAGTATCTTTTGTAACAGGCAACTTTGCAGAATAAACTGTAAAGTGTGTGTACATGAGGAATAACACTATTTATGGACTATATGTGAATTGCATCCTACATTTTGTTGCCAGTTTCCCCCTTTGCAGACTTTTTTTTCTTCTTTTCAGTTGTCTCTGAGCTAGTGAGTGAAAATGAGCTGCAATGATGGCTCCCATACACAGCTGTCTCTATGCAGCACAAGTATAGAAGCAGCAGCAGGGGGGATGTCATAGAGCAGTGTGGCTGTGAATACAGCATGGGGGTGAGATTAAACACTTACTAGAAAGAAGTAACTTCTCTGCCTCTTACATTTCTCCTCCCTTTTCCATGAAGTTGAACAGGTAGCTGAAACATGATCCTTCAATGAGCTGGCAGTCCTTTTAGCTGTTTTTTTTTTAGTGAATGCTTTCAGGAGGCAGGGGAAGGAGAACATGTCTCATAAGTGGAGCAAGATGTATATTTTTCTGATATATTACAAAGTTTCATATATATATATGTATGTGTGTATACTATATATATATACTGTATATTATATATATGCGTGTATATTATATTTTGTAGCAGAGCCAGGTAGGACAGGGTCAAGTCTTTGCTCTGCAGGATTTGATTAGATGCACCTTCCTAGCTTTCTACTAGAACCAAGGTGTGTCAGTCTGTTAAGTGATGCAGAATCGAGTGTACAGCTAAAATGTGAGCTATAGCTGGGAGAGAGACATGCAGAGTCTCTCTCTGAGACTGCACGGGTCAGCTAGGAAAGTTGCGCAGTCTGTGTTTGGGAGCTGCAGAGAACTGTGTAGAAGCTGCAGCCTGTTCAGTGTGAACTGTGCCTGGAGTTGAACACTTCTGTTTGGCGCTGGAAGCTGCTGGAGCTCAAGCTGAATGGGACACTGAGACTGGTGAGGTCTCTTCTGTGTATGAAATTTGGTCCGGGAGAAAGGACTGTTATCACGGGGATACCATGACAGAATGACAGAGAGGGGCCAGAAGATTGTGGCGTCTGGTTACACGAACTCCTGCACTGATTAGAACTGCTTCACCATCCTATTAAACATTGCAGGTTTCCTTGCTGTTATGGCAAGGATTAATCAGTTCAGTTGATCTCCTGGAGGTCTCCATCCTGAATTGTCTCAGCTGTTCTGTGTTGGTCACTCCCCTCTGGTATGTATGCTCCCCACTGGCACTTGACAGTTGCCAGTGATAGTTCTACTTCCTGGTTTGGTGGTAAAGGAGAAAGTTCAGTGTTTGGAGTTGGCAGTTGGAGAGTTTTTCTGGAAATTGGAGTTGTTTTGCGTGTTATTCCTTGTCCTCCTATATTTGGTTTCCCCTTTCTATACCTCCTCTGTTTCCCACTCTGCTGTTTTGTGAGTGTATTTGTATGATTGTAGTTTTCTTTTATCCCTATCTGTTAACTCTGTCTGTCTGGTTAGTGTTTTCCTATACACTTAAGCCCCTCACCTCCCTGGGTGGGGGAGGGATCAGATAAGGGCTAAGTTAGGAGCATAGATACGTATGAGAACCTGGCATCTCCACCTTCAGGAGTAATCCGGGGGACAGAGATAGACAAGGGCGCCCCAAGTTCAAGGGATCAGGTAGGTGCCCACTGTCCCACTGACATATGTGTGCCAGCTGAATGAACAGTTTATTTGCTGTGATACCTTTGTGCCCTGAAGAGGCTGTTTTTGGTTTTGAACCCCTTGGATTTTTATAAAAGATTTAAAACTGTACCTGTTTGGACCAAACCGCATTACCTGTGTGAACATTACCTAATACCTACCTGAGAGAGTGAATCCCTACAATATATATACATATTTTATTTATTTTTTTGCATAATTTCTTGAAATTACATTGACCATTTGACTGTACATCAATGAGAATTTTGATATGTGGACAGCAAATAATTGGAGTTTTACAGGCCTAATTATATTCAGCTAGAATCTGTCATAGTTGTATCTGCTATATAAACTAACACCCATTATCTTTTGGCTGTACAAATATGAGAACACAATTTGAAGAATATTTCCATTAAGACACTCGTCTGAACAGATGTTCAAGGGTTTCAAAGGATTTGCAGCTCACAAATTGGTACACGACTGAGCAATTATGTTGCAGAAACCTTTCATATCTTTAATTTCACTTCCTTACATTCCTTGCTCTGTGTTTATAAAGGTTATTTTTTGATCTGGTGAATTGTGGTATAAAATGATATCAGGAGAAATGTGTAAAGCGCTTTTGCCTATTTTTGAATATACTGTATATTCCAGGATTTCTGTTTAATAAAATAGATTTTTACTCCACATATTTTTGGTTAAAAAAAAAATTAAATCGCATTAGTAAACTTTAGCAAAAATAAATAATATATATATACAGTACAGACCAAAAGTTTGGACACACCTTCTCATATAAAGATTTTTCTGTATTTTCATGACTATGAAAATTGTACATTCACACTGAAGGCATCAAAACTATGAATTAACACATGTGGAATTATATACTTAACGGAAAAGTATGAAACAACTGAAAATATGTCTTATATTCTAGGTTCTTCAAAGTAGCCACCTTTTGCTTTGATGACTGCTTTGCACACTCTTGCCGTTCTCTTGTTGAGCTTCAAGAGGTAGTCACCGGAAATGGTCTTCCAACAATCTTGAAGGAGTTCCCAGAGATGCTTAGCACTTGTTGGCCCTTTTGCCTTCACTCTGCGGTCCAGCACACCCCAAACCATCTCGATTGAGTTCAGGACTGGTGACTGTGGAGGCCAGGTCATCTGGCGTAGCACCCCATCACTCTCCTTCTTGGTCAAATAGCCCTTACACAGTCTGGAGGTGTGTTTGGGGTCATTGTCCTGTTGAAAAATAAATGATGGTCCAACTAAACGCAAACCGGAAGGAATAGCATACCACTGCAAGATGCTGTGGTAGCCATGCTGGTTTAGTATGCCTTCAATTTTGAATAAACAGTGTCACCAGCAAAGCACCCCCACACCATCACGCTTCCTCCTCCATGCTTCACGGTGGGAACCAGGCATGTAGAGTCCATCTGTTCACCTTTTCTGCGTCGCACAAAGACACGGTAATCATGAAAATACAGAAAAATCTTTAAATGAGGTGTGTCCAAACTTTTGGTCTGTACTGTATGTCCTAACCATTTTCTGCCATAGACAATTTTCATTTTTGTGTTTTTTGTTTTTTTTTCTTTTCCCTCTTCTTTTTTGAAACACGTGCCTTTTTTATATTTCCGCTACTTAAGTTGTTTGACGGCTTTTTTTTCATGGCAAACTGAAGCTTTTAATGGAACTGTTTTTGATCACTTTTTATTGCTTTTTTTGGGGGGTGGCGGGGGGTGCAGCAACAGAAAAATGGCAATTCTGAGTTTTCCAATTTTTAGAAGGGTTAAATAATTAAAAATTTTGATATATTGATCATATTTTGGTGATACTACTGACTTAATTTTTTCAACTTTATTTTTAAATGAGAAATAGGGGGATGATTTTAATTTTTAGTTTTAAATGTTTTTTCTTTTGTTAATATTTTTAAAAACTTGTTTTTTTATTTTTAAGTTTTTCGCTTTACTTTTTAATCCCCATAGGGGACTTGAACCTGCAATCGTTCGTTGATTGGTTGTTCTACATACTGAAATACTGCAGTAGTGCAGTGCATAGTGAAATTGGCGAGGACCAAGGTGGAAGCAACAAAAGCCATAAGTTCCGGGTGCCATATCAACCCATTGACACCTGCAATCACATGGTCTCTAGACCAATCTCCAGTAATCATTGCATCAAAAACATAAAAAGAACTCCTCACCGAATAGGATAGATCTATATTCCAGCCTATATTGCTCCATTCCAGCCTATGATCTTCATCTGGAGACCAATTGGGCAATACCATTAAGAGTCCTTCACGAGGTAACGTCACACTGGTCCTACTCCCAGGATTATAGTCTGGGGGTGGTATAATGTACAGTAGCTGGACCCCTTTAGTCTTCATTCCATGTACACTAACAGCTCAGAGTTACATTTATTTGCTTGTGAAAACAGTGGTGCATCCCAAGTGTCCCAGGAACAATTTTGCAACACTAAAATGCCAGGGCGCATGTTGCTCCTACTACTGTGAGCAGTCTGCATTGCTTAGATGTACTGTCATGGCCTACAGCTAGTGATGGGTGAGCACTAAAATGCTCGGGTGCTCGATGCTCCGATCGAGCACATTAGAACACTCGGGTGCTTGACCCGAGCAATGAGCCCAATGTAAGTCTATGAGAAACTCGAGCATTTTTCAGGCGGCTCCCCCCGGCGGTCTGCAGATGGCCTAAAAATTGCCCAAATCGATGGGAACAGTGCTCAAATGACATGGGAACAGCATGGGGAAGACCCCTGGAAGCATTTCTGACTCCCAGGTCACTGCTGTCAACAACGTTTTCAGAGGTATTACGCCACTTTTACTGACTCACAATAAAACATACAAAAATGAAACCAAAATGGATTTTCCTAGGAAATATGTTAAGGAACATGCTTTCCAGGCTAATGACTTGTATATAAGGCAAAATAAATATGCAAAAACAAAAATGCTCCTCCATACCTTGGGCTATGTTCACACATAGCGTTTTTGATGCGTTTTTGCACTTTGCAATGCTTTCAACCAAGACAAATGCATTCACTAGGAAATGTCATTTTAACATTTTACAACCTTATCTCGCCATGTGGTGTGTGACACATCATCAGACACATCCTGTTTCATTTATGATGGAGGAACTCTGAAAGTCACAAAGCCTATTTTTATAGGGCCATCAGGCCGCCCTTACTATTCTTAAAGGGCCAGCAGTTGGCCCTCGCTATTGTTAGAAATCCATCGGCTGACTATGCTTTGTTGTTTCCATTATTAACTAGTGGGTCTCCTATACTGTTATTGCCTATGCAGTAACTGCAAGGGCTGCCAAAAATTTGGAGGCACTCCAATGCCCCTTGAAAGAAACGTAGAGGTCAGAGAGCCTCCTAAAAACAATGTTCCCATTATTAGGAAGTGGGTCTCCCATACTATTTGCCTATACAGTGAATGCAAAAGCTGCCAAAAATAATTCCACTGGCGGCACTAAAAACCTGCTCTGTCAAAACCCTAGCGGCAGGGCAGGCCAGGACCTCCAAGGCATAGAGAGCCAGTTCATTTCACGTGTCCTGCTTGGATACCCAGTAATTAAAAGGCACAGAGGAATCACTGAGGACGTTGGTACGGTCGGCAAGGTACTCCCTCACCATCTTCCCAAACTTTGCACTCCTTGTGAGAGTACCCCACGCCTCAGGGCCTGTAAGATGGGAGGGTCTGAGAAAACTGTCCCAGAACTTTGACAGTGTTCCCCTGCCTCTGCTGGATTGAAGTTGTGTCTCTGTCACCTGTACTCCTTGGTTGTCCAACAAACTATGACCTCTGCTGCCAGCGTTTTCAGATGGGAATTTTTTTAATAATTCCGCAACAAGGGCCTTCTGGTACTGCCCCATTTTTGTAGACCTGTCCGCCTCAGGAATAAGAGATATAAAGTTCTCCTTGTAGCATGGGTCTAGAAGTGTCACCAACCAGTAATGACTGTCACCCAAAATTTGAAGAACGCGAGGGTCACGGGAAAGTCAGCGTACCATAAACTCAGCCATGCATGCCAGACTGCTAACAGGCAAGATTTCCATGTCCTCACCAAGAGGACGACTGACCATGCTCTCCTCCTCCTCCTCCCTGTACTCAGGCCATCCACACTGAACCGACAGTATGACAGTTGTGCAGGTAGTACCATCTATAGCACATGAAACTAGCTCCTCCTCCTCTTCCTCATTGTCACCCAGTCCACGTTGGGATGAGATGAAGCTGGGCTGTGTGTAATCACCCTGTATGGTCCCTTGCTCCATCTCATCGTGCTCCGCCTGCAATGCATCCTCTTTGATTGTGAGCAGAGAGCATTTCAGAAGACAGAGAAACGGAATGGTGATGTTAATTATGGCGTCATCGCCTCTCACCATCTTGGTGGAGTCTTCAAAGTTTTGGAGGATGGTATATATGTCGGACATTCATGTCCACTCCTGAGGTCTTATGTGTGGAGTCTGAACTGAATACCGATGGCCTTGTTGATGCTGGTAGTCAACAACTGCCCTCTTCTGCTCACAAATCCTTCCCAACATCTGCAGTGTAAAGTTCCAATGCGTGGGGACATCACACACCAGTCTGTGAGCCGGAAGCTGCAAACGCTGCTGAAACACGGCAAGGGTGGTGGAAGCTGTAGCTGACTTTCTAAAATGGGCACACAGGCGGCGTACTTTAACAAGCAAATCCAGCAGCTCCGGATAGGATTTGAGAAACCGCTGAACCACAAGGTTAAGCACATGGGCCAGGCATGGTACGTGTGTGAGCTGGCCTCACCTCAGAGCCGCCACCAGGTTCCGGCAATTGTCACACACGACCATGCCTGGCTGTAGGTTCAGCGGTGTTAGGTACAGATCTGCCTGCTCTTTCAGAGCTGTCCACAAATCTTCAGTGGTGTGCGGTTTGTCACCTAAGCATATTAGCTTCAGCACAGTCTGTTGCCGCTTACCCGAAGCAGTGCTGCAGTACTTCCAGCTTCTGACTGATGTGCTCATTTCGTAGATGGAGTCTGAAGAGGAGGAGGAGGTGCAGGAGCTGTAGAATGTGGGAGCAACCCTGATTGACCCAGGGCCCGCAATCCTCAGCGTCGGGAGGACATGTTCCATCCCAAGGTGCGACTGGATCCCGGCTTCCAGTATGTTAACCCAGTGTGCCGTCAGTGAGATGTACCATCCCTGCTCACAAGCACTTGTCCACGTGTCCGTGGTTAGGTGGACTTTCTCAGTAACTGCGTTGTTGAGGGCACGGCTAATATTGTGGGACACGCACTTGTGTAATGCGGGGACGGCACACCGGGAGAAATAGTGGCGGCCTGGGACTGAGTATCGAGGGATGGCCGCCGCCATCAGGTTGTGGAAAGCTTCCGTCTCCATGAGCCTAAAAGGCAACATTTCAAGTGCAAGCAGTCGCGAAATGTGTGAATTTAGTAGTGAGGCCTGTGGGGCGTTGGCTGCATATTTGCACTTGCGTTCCAAGGACTGGGGTAGGGACAACTGAACGCTGCGCTGGGACAAGGACATGGACGTGCTTGCTGATGGTGCTACTTGAGAGTGTGCAACGACAGGTGCAGGGCAGGAGGCATCTTCGCATGTGCCATGGACAGAGGATTGGCTTCCACGCACAACAGCGGAAGAAGCAGTGGTGCCACCCACAGACACTGTTCCTGGACAGGCATGACCTAACAGTTGTACTGGCAACTTCGGTCGTGTTTATGTTACAGGGAACGGTTGCCCGCCTTCTGTCTGCGGCCACCACACTGCTTCTTCCTGCCTGCTGTGGTGCTACTCCTCCCTCCCCCTGTGTACTGCTGTCCTCACTCTGTATGTCCCCCTGCCAGGTTGGGTCAGTTACTAAATCATCCACCACATTGTCTTCCACTTCCGCACCCTGGTCCTCCTCCTGACTTTCTGGCAATTGTGTCTCATCATCATCCACCTCTTGTGACAGTTTCCCACCGTCGCCTTTGTGTGACCGTGGCTGCTCATATATTTGGGCATCGCTACATGCTATCTCCTCTTGCCCCGCTTCAAGTGGACCAGGCGAGAGGCCCGAATTTATAAATGGAAAAGTGAACAGCTCTTCAGAGTTTTCCAAGTGTGGCATCAGTGGTCTCCGGACACTCGGCATGGTGGGAGGAAGGAGGATCAGGGTGAGGAATATTCAGTCCAGACTCACGGCTACTGAGACTTGACCGTGTGGAAGACAGGGTGGTTGTGGCTAAGTGACTGTAAGCATTATGTGCCATCCAACCAATAACCTTTTCATACTGCTCTGTGTTCAATAGTGGTGTTTTGCGGTCCCCTATAAATTGGGACAGGAAGGTCAGGCAAGAAGATGTGGGTGTTTGTTGTGGCAAAATTTCAGCTAGCCCACGGCCTCGGCCTCGTCCTCTGCATGCACCATCATCACCATCACGTCCACTTTCCCGTCCCTTGCCACGTGCTTTGCCCATTTTAAATGGAGGACAATATTTTCCACGTTCAGTACAAATGGCTGGATTTGAACTGCAATGATATGTGATACGTGTAACGGAAAACCACAGTTTTAAAGAGCTGGCCTGTGGGTAACTATTTTTAACAACGATCTCATGTCAATAACTTTTCTGACACACTTCAACAAAATTGCAATGGAGGCCAGAAATGGCAGAATTTTCAGCGCAATTATATGTGATCCATGTGACGGACAAACCACAGTTTTAAATAGATGGATTTTTAGCGCTGTAACATGGAAAGGATCTGGCTGTATTCTGCAGTGCCAACAAGCAAATGGAGCAGAAAAACGGTGTTCTCTTGATTGCTTTTTAAGCAAATAATCAGGATTAAGATAAAAAAAAAAAAAAATTTCTGGCCCCTGATACCTGGGGCTATTTCTAGAAAATTCTGTAAAAGCACCAGCAGACAGAACTGGAACTCTATTTTATTATAAAAGTATAAAACAAACCATAAATAAATACTATACCAAGAACAAAAACGCAAAACCCCAACAATTATAATGTCCAGTAAACATAAAGCAAAAATGTCCCGCATAAAACATAAAATGTCCAGCATAAAACATATGTCCATACTGTCCCAAAATCCTTATTCCCCCCAGCAAGGGAAGACCTTAACCTCTTTTTTTTAAATAAACAGAATATCCCCTTCCAACATTCCCTCACATTCATACCTAACCCCCAAAAGAAAACAACAACCTGGCCCACTGCCAATAAAGAAAATAGGCCACCTGGCCGAAAACTTAATTCAAAGCAAACCCTTTTTTTTTTTTCCCCACCACCATTTTTTAAAACACCCAAGGTCCCACGAAAGTCTGTGGCCTTATCAAGGCAAGGTCACCACGAAAGTTTGTGGCTAGTAAATTCACACTTTTTTTTTTTTTCCCATACTGGGTCCTTTTTCCCGCATCCCGTAGGACGTCCATTTTCCACAAAACCCCTCCCCCCTCCCCCCCCTGAAACCCACCACCCAACCTACACTGAACCCCCCAGCACGCAAAATACACATACATATACATACAATACACAAAACTATACAGGTATATACACTACACAACATCACCATAGCAACATAACAATAGCACAATATAAACAACAGACCATAACCATGAACCAAAAGATCAGACCCAAGTTCAGTGCTTGCAAGCCCTATATTGAGATTCTGATACCGTAAAACAAAAAACTACAAATGTGAGGGGAGCAGCCCACCACCAGGAAACTGGAGACTACCGAGGCTCTCACCCTAATCTAACACACAAACAGCCTGTCCCTCCCTATTAAAGAAAAAGAAAAACCTGTCCCTACCGCCCTACCAATCTTTCCCTACCTGTCCCTCTCTGACCCTCACTACCAACCTAATGCTAACTACCTATCCCTAAAGACTGTCCCTGTCTGTCCCTCCCTGACCCTACACATCTATCTGACCCTACAAATAAATATAAAATATAGAAAGGGACTAAACTAACCCTATCACAGACACACATTCCCTAACTCTCCCTAGGGCACATTAAATGAGAACCCCCTCCATAGAAGGGAAGCCCTCCCTGCACCCAGCCTCTCATACTCCAGCGAGCGCACTTTTGCCAGGTCACCCAGGATGTTCCTAATCACCTCTTCCCGTGGGAGGACTTTCTGCTGGGTGGACACTAAACACCGTGCGTTCCACGTGTAAAACCTAGTCACTAAGCTAACTAAGAAAACAGTGCCCCGATCTCGGCCACCAAGGGATCTGAATGCCCCATAGGCCCACTCCGCATAGGAAAGGCCTGCCAGCCTGGGCCAGCCAATGGAAGCACCCACCCTCTTGTAGACCTCTGTATTAAAAGGACACCGAAGCAGGAAGTGCTCCATGCTTTCAAGCATGCCGCCACACTCCTCGCGGGGACAATCCCGGTCATCAGAGTTCCTGTACTTCAGGTTGTCCCTCACATACAGTCTCCCATGGAAGCAGCGCCAAGTCAAGTCCCAAAACTTCAAGGGGATCCGCTTAGAGTTTAATAACCCGAGCCCCACCTCTAGATCCCGGCTTGGGCAATCCTTGAGGGCCAGGGGCTTCTGGAAGTGGGTCAACAGAACCCTATTGTCAAGTAACCTCCTTGACAAGGTCCTGATCTCCCACACTCCCAGACCCCACCGGCGGATCACCTTCACAACCAGGGTAGCATAAGCCGGAAGATGCCCATGAGGCGTGCGAAGGTATTTCACCGGCCCTCGTCTCCCATTCCTGGAAGAAAGGCCGAAACCACCCCCTACAGGAGAATACCCACGGAGGAGCCCTCTCTAACCAGAGGTTGGCGATGTTTGCCTTAAGAAAGGTGTTTACTAGAAACACCACTGGGTTGACCATACCCAACCCTCCTAGTCTCCTCGTGCGGTACGTGACCTCCCTCTTTATTAGGTTCAGCCTATTCCCCCATAATAGTTGGAAGAACAGGCTGTAGACCCGTGTCCAAAGAGGTTCTGGCAAGATGCAGACGCTGCCCAGGTATATTAATAAAGGGAGCAAATACCCCTTGGCCAGGTTAACCCTTTCCCTCAGGGTCGAGGACCAACCCTTCCACTGATCCACCTTCTGGGCGGCAATCTTAAGTCTGCCCTCCCAGTTTTGCTGGGGATAGTCCCCCGGGCCGAAACTGATGCCTAAAATTTTTGCTGTGGCCTGAGGCCCTGGAAGGGTGTCCGGGAGATCAAAACTTGGATCTCCCCCTCCCAGCCAGAGACTCTCACACTTATCCCGGTTGATCATGGACCCAGATGCCACAGAGTAGCGCTCAACCTCAGACATGACCCAGTCTGCCTCCTCTCTCGAGGATACAAAAAGGGAAACGTCGTCGGCGTACGCCACTACCCTCAAGGTGGCCTCTGGCTCCGCCCGGTCCATCCCGACTCCCACCAACGGTCCGCGTTCCACTCTCCTTAAAAAGGGGTCGATTGCGAACACGTATAACAGTGGGCTCAGAGGACAGCCCTGGCGGACACCAGACTTCACCTCAAAAGGGGGTCCGACCCAACCGTTCACAAGCGGAAAAGTCTCTGCCCCATTGTATAATACTCTCAACCAATCAATAAACCTCCCGGGCAGACCGTACCTCAGAAGGACGGACCAGAGGTACTCATGGTTAACCCGGTCAAAGGCCTTCGCCTGGTCTAAGGACAGCAAGTACCCCTTCCAGTGACCTGCCCTGCCCTGCTCCACTGCCTCTCGGACACCGAGCACAGAACTAAAAGTACTGCGGCCTGGAACAGAGCAGTGCTGGGCCCCTGAAAGGAGCCGGGGTGCAAACTTCACCAACCGATTGAAAAGCACCTTTGCCAGAACCTTTCGGTCCGTATTGAGAAGCGCTATGGGACACCAATTCTCAATACGGGACGAGTCTTTACCCTTTGACAGGATAATCAGGGCGGACTTCCTCATTGAACCGGGAAGAATGTCCGAGGAGAGACATTCATTAAAAACCTCAGTCATGAGGGGGACCAAAAAGTCCCTAAAAGTCCTGTAAAACTCGGATGTTAAGCCATCCGGACCGGGCGATTTTTTGGGCCGGAGCCCATCAATGGCCCGTCTCACTTCCTCTTCCCTGATTGCTTCTGCCAAACCATGAAGAGAGGGGTCATCCCCTGGTTCAGGGATGGTTTCAGCCAGGAAAGCCGACATCTCATCCCGATCTGGATCCCTCCTTCCCAAGAGATGCGAGTAGAAGGATCTGACCACCTCCAGGATCCCTGATTTGGATCTGTTCAGGGAACCCGTACTGTCGATCAGTCCTGTTACCATCTTGCAACTCACTGACATCCTGCAGTTCCTGTAGGGGTCGGGCGAGCGGTACCTCCCGAAATCCCTCTCAAAAACTAAGGATGTGTGCCTATCATACTGGCACCCCTTGAGCAAGGCCTTCACCCTGGAGATTTCCTCACGGTCCCCTCCAGTCGAGACGAGCTGCTCGAGTTTCCTCCCCAGCTCCCGATACAGGCGGTACCTGTTCAGGCCTCTGAGGCTCGAAAGCTGACGGAAGAACCCCGCAACCCTTGTTTTGAAGATCTCCCACCACTCAGACTTACTGCTACAGAGACCCAAGAGAGGTACCTGGCTCTGAAGAAATTCCTCAAAGGATTGTCTCACATCCGCTTCTTCCAACAGGGACGAATTCAGCTTCCATAGGCCTCTCCCTATCCGGGGAGTCTCTGCAACATTCAAGGAAAAGGAAATGAAACAGTGATCGGAGAATTCCACCTCAACAGCGGACACTGCAGAAGAGACGGCTTCCTCCTTTAAAAAAAACCTATCTATCCTAGACCTACAACTACCCCTATGAAAGGTGAAACCCCCGTGACCTGGGGTGTGCCGGATGTGGACATCCACCAGGCGAGCTTCGCTTGCTATGCTGTTAAGGGTATTACTATCAAAAGCCAGCCTTCGGTCTCCGGGGCCTCCCCTATCACGGGATCTAGTTATAGTATTAAAGTCCCCACCCAAGGCCACTTGCCGGCTGGTAAAAAGATAGGACTTGATCTTCAGGAAGAGACATTTACGGTCCCACTTTGACTGTGGACCATAGATGTTAATGAGCCGGAGCTCCTGTCCCCCCATGAAGACGTCAAGGACCAAGCACCTCCCCATTTCTACCTCGATCACCCATCTGCATTCCACCGAAGCGGCCTTAAAAAGGACCGCTACCCCGCTATACGGCTCGGCCGCAAGAGACCAGTATGAGGGCCCGCACCTCCACTCCCTCCTTGCTTTGTAAATGGCCCCCATGTCCGTTAGTCTGGTCTCCTGCAAAAATAAAATGTCAGCCTCAACTCGGTTGAAAAAATCAAAGGCCATAAATCTGGCCGCATCTGACTTTATACTGGCGACATTAATCGACGCCAGAGTCAACGGGGTAGGTTCCGCCATCATGGGTGATTGAGTTAGACGGCCTTCTTTTTCACCGCACCCCTCGATTTACTTTTTTCACCCTCAGAGGAGGAGCCAGACTCTCCCCTCCTCTTTAGTGACACCGAGGTGTCCATAGCACCCGTCACCACCTTCCCAGTACAGGGTTCCTCACCCCTGGACCCCAGAGCAGTCCCCCCCCAGAGGAAAGTGAGCCCTCCGGAGGACGGACCCCGCCGCTCCCTGAAGGCACCTCAGATGTTACCGCCGGTCCCTCACCCCCGACCTCCGACACAGTAGAGTCATCGAGGGCATGGAACCGGTTGGAGAGGGGGATCAGAGGGGAGCCGGTGAGCCCTTCCGTAGGCACCTTAGTGGCCAGGGGGGGGGGACCTTAGATGTTTTTGCCCCCTTTCGGTTCCTCTTCCGACTCTTACTGGTCTTACTGTCACCTTTTGTTTTAGGCTGCTCCACCACCTCCTCGTCCAGACTTTCATACTGGGAGGAGTCATCAGAAGCAGCTACCTCCTCCCTCTCCATCCTCCTGATCTCCTCGTTCACCGCCTCCTCCCCCAGGGCCTCAGGGGCACCGGCTGCCGCTTCCGAGGAGGGTACAGACATCACCCCAGTCGCCTGGGGCTTATCCTGCCCCCTACCCCCACGGCGCCTCACCTGATGCCACTGGCGGGCAGATGTATTGGCCACGCCTTCCTTCACTGGCCCCTCAGCCCCTCTCCCGCCCCCACCTCCAGCATCAGCAGAAGATGAACCGCCAGGGACTCCCCCATGGCTCACCCCTGCCTGACCAGAGATGGCGTTAGAAAAGGAGCGGGGGCAGCGGCTGTACGGGTGACCTAGGTCACCACACAGGTGACACCTAATGTCACCACAGGCCACGGCAAGATGACCTACCCCGCCACACAAGGCACATTTCTGTACCTTGCAGCCCGCGCTGAAGTGGCGGGGATCACCGCACCTGTGGCAGACCTTCGGCTGCCCCTGGTAAAAGATCAGGATCCTGTCCCTCCCCAGAAATGCTGAGGAGGGGATGTGGGTGACAGTACCGCCTGAGACCTTCAACCTCATCATGAAGGTCCAGCCCCCTGACCAAATGCCAAACTCGTCCCTGTTCTTTTTTGGGACGTCCGTGACCTCCCCATAGCGGGAAAGCCACGTCATAATATCGACCCCAGAGAGTGACTCGTTATTTGTCAAAACGGTCACCCTCTTTACGCCATTTTGGCGAGACACCGCCTGCACGGCAAAGTCTCGCCAGCCGGGCTCCCCCTTCACCAGTTCAAAATTCTACCAGAAAAGCTCTAGGCCCTCCGGCCGAACAAAACTGATGTCGAAGATGGGGGTACCAAAAGGATGAATCAGGGCAAAGATGTCAGTCGCCCTGAAGCTCATCTTCAGGAGGAGCTCCACGACCCTCGATCTTGGCGGGCACGCTTCACTGCCCCTCCACCGAAGACGGACCACATTCCTCCTGGCCACCCCCTGCCCGGCTGTCGGGAGGGACCACACTGTCTCCCCCTCCCTTTTATCTTGGAAGGCGGCCAGGCCATGTCTATCCAGCCAAAAGGCCAAGTCTACCGCTCTTCCCTCTACCTCGAACGTCCGTTCTCCCTTTTTGAGGGCCTCGAGGAAACGGCGCCGCAAGTCACCATCCCTGAGGTCCAGAGGTGAGGAAGCCCGCCCTGAAGATCCCGAGCCCCCAGCTACTACCCCCGCAAAACTCCGGGGACCAGCAACCGGGGGGGCAGATGGACCAGCCCCACCCCCACTACCAACAGACACACCATTCTTACTCCCTTCCACAGACACCTCAACACTTGTATCTTCAATCACAGCCACATCCATACCCACGCTATCCCCATCCACGTCAATAGTCACACCCCTCGCCCCACTCTCACTCACATGCACACTAGGGTCACAGTTTGTTTTTTTCTGCAAACATTTTTTCCCTGCAGCAGCACTGCCGCCACCTGCTGGCAGCACCTTCCCTACCGGGGGGTTTTGGGAACCTGGTGCTGCTGCCATTTTTGCCGGCGCCCCTGCCCCAGATAAGCCCGTGGGCACAGAGGACACCGACAGGCAGGCACCTCCTCCGTTGACTGCCGCAGCCTTGGCACCACTGCTCCCAGCAGTAGCAGCTGCCGGCACTAAGCCCCGCCCCTTTTTGGGTGGAGCCACGCCCACTTGGGTGGTGTTTGCCGGCGAGGCCACGCCCCCCACACCAGGCAGCACGGTGGGGGCCCCAGAGGCCACACCCACCGGTGACGTGGGTGACAGGGAGACCAAGCCCCCCGCACCAGGCAGCACAGTGGGGGCCTCAGAGGCCACTCCCACCGGTGCCTTGGGTGACAGGGAGGCCACGCCCCCCGCACCAGGCAGCACAGTGGGGGCCCCAGAGGCCACTCCCACCGGTGCCGTGGATGACAGGGAGGCCACACCCCCCACACCAGGCAGCACGGTGGGGGCCCCAGAGGCCGCTCCCACTGGTGCCGTGGACGGCTGGGAGGCCACGCCCCCCGAAGCCGGCCGCGCCGGGACCCCCGAAGCCGACCCGGAACTGGGTCTACTCACAGGGGCCCCTGGACCAGCGGCACCAGCTCTCAGGGGCATAGCACCCCCTACCGTCACACCCTTCACCACAAACAGCCTGGCCACCCCAGCTCCGGCGGCCGGCCCCAGTCTAGGCCACTCCCCCTCGGCACCCATTACTGGGCCCCTGCGCAGGGGGCCCCAACCTCGCGGCGGACTTTGCCAGGGGAGCAAGCCCCACCTTTCCTTTATGAGCCGGCTCTGCCGGAGCCGCAGGCCCCGCGCCCTTCACCTTACCAGGTCTCTGGGTCCCTGAAAGTGATCCAGATTTAGTGGATCCGTGCGTGAGGGACCCAGACACCCCAGCACACGCCGCCGGAGATGCGGCCCCGGCTGTCGGCGCGCCGCCAGCAGATCAGGAGGCAGCGGCAGATGTACAAGCCGCCCCCTGCACGCCAGCAGGCGCACCAGGTGCCAGGCCAGACCTCCCTTTTACAGGGGATCCAGCCTGAGCACCACCACAGATCACACCCACCGTCGGGCCGCCCTCCGCGCCATGCTCCATATCAGACACCTTGGACCCACTGCCTCCATTACCACAAACAGAGGCAGCGCTCTGCGTGCCATGGCCTATGTTCTCCCCGCTCCCTCGCTGTGGACCCACAACAGAGTCCAAGCCGGGGTGGGTGGCGGGTGCCGCACAACGGGACAGGGGGGCCCCAGAGAGGGGGACATACACAAATTTATGTGCAATAGATGCTTTCTTTTTTTTTTTTGCTTTTCTCTTCGTCCCCCTCCCGGGTGCCTCATCCTCGCAGATCTCATCCCCGAACGTAAGCTGACCAAAACGTACCGGGGACTCGATCTGCTGGATCTGCTGCATGATAAGGCAGCCCCCCTCACTGCTGCTACTCCCATCCTCCTCATCCTCCCCCTCGCTCCCGCTGCCCTCTGAAGGGCTAGAATCAGACGGGAGAGCCATCTGCTCAGGGGCTATCCCGCTATGCGATGCCTGGAGATCACTTACCAGGCCACCAGGCGGTGGGTAGGGTGCGACCTCCTCCACGCATACCTCTTCTTCCTCCTCCCCCACCGCCTGGCCGGGGCCCTGCGACCCCTCCAGAGCCCCACCGGTCATGGCTCTGACCCGGTCATCATTAAGCAGCTTGTCCATGAAGGGTCCACTGCCCGCCAAGATGGTGCTCCTGCGGTCCTCCAGGTCTTGAATGGCCCGCTTGATCTTCCGGACCGCGGCGGATAGCTCAGGCTTCTTACTGCCAGAGGCCCTCACGGACCTCTCCTGAGCCACCCTCAACTCCCCCCAGAGGGAACTTAGCTTCTTTGTGGCGTCCTCATACTCGCAGAGGTGCGCATGTATACGGGAGGCATAGGTGACGGTTGCCTCCCTCGACGCCTTGGTACCCCAATCAGGGGGCACCACTGCAGCACCTCCGCTCGTACTCGACCTACCTCCGGAGGGAGGAGCCGCCGCGGTCGCAGCCTCGGGGGTCCTCCGGGTCCTCATGCTGGAACCCCTGCTGTCTTGGCCAGATCTTGTAGCCTTAGCCGGCTTGGTGTTCCTCCCACCCCCCGCCAGCTTGGACCGGGAGGAGGGAGCCGGGGGCCCAGCCCCGGAGGCCAGTCCCACTATGAGCCTTCTTTCCTGGGAAGGGGGCAGACAAAAAGTTCCAGATGAAAAAGATTACCTCCCTTCCCAGGAGCTCTCTCCACAGCAGCACACAGTCCAGGAAGCACACTGCACACAGCTCACTGCAGGCTCCACCTCCACCACTTCCTGTAGGGAACTGCAACAGGCTGAACTGGAGCTCTTTTATTATAAAAGTACAAAAACACATATACAAAACACAAAAACCAAACCACAGATACAATTATACAACAAACAAACAACTAACAACCAACAAAACCCCAGCAAGACATAACCTAAAATCTGAAATTATACAAGTCCAACAAAGAAATATGTGACGACACAAAGTCCAAGTCCTCCAGCAGACTCTCTAGGAGACCCCCCAGCAAGGGAAGACCCTACCATACCTCCAGGGTGCGCCCGACCCCCAGCATACACAACATCCATACCTGCACATTCATACCTAACCCCCTAAAAAAAAAGGAAAACTAAATAACTGGCCCATCGCCAAAAATAAAGAAATAGGCCACCTGGCCGAAAATTTACTGCACAGCAACCCTAATATTTTTTTTTTTTTTTTTTTTTCCCCACCACCATTTTTTAACACCCAAGGTCCCACGAAAGTATGTGGCCTTATCACAGCATCTCTTTTTAGGTCCCACGAAAGTTTGTGGCCCACAAATAACGGGTCCTTTTTCCCGCATCCCGTAGGACGTCCATTCTCCCAAAAACCCCTCCCCCTCCCCCCCTGAAACCCCCCACCCAACCTACACATACATACAATACACAAAACTATACATGTATATACAGTACTCAACATAACCAAAGCAAACACAACATAACAACACAATATAAACAAATGACCATAACCATGAACAAAAGTCAGACCCAAGTTCAGTACTTGCAAGCCCTATATTCGGGTTTCCAATACCGTAAAACAAAAAACTATAATGTGAGGGGAGCAGCCCACCACCAGGAAACTGGAGACTACCGAGGTTCTCACCCTAATCTAGCACACAAACACCCTGTCCCTCCCTATTAAAGAAAAATAAAAACCTGTCCCTACCGCCCTACCAATCTATCCCTACCTGTCCCTACCTGTCCCTCTCTGAACCTCACTACCAACCTAATGCTAACTACCTATCCCTAAAGACTGTCCCTACCTGTCCCTCCCTGACCCTACACATCCACCTGACCCTACAAATAAATATAAAATATAGAAAGGACTAAACTAACCCTATCACAGACACACATACCCTAACTCTCCCTAGGGCACATTAAATGAGAACCCCCTCCATAGAAGGGAAGCCCTCCCTGCACCCAGCCTCTCATACTCCAGCGAGCGCACTTTTGCCAGGTCACCCAGGATGTTCCTAATCACCTCTTCCCGGGGGAGGACTTTATGCTGGGTGGACACTAAACACCGTGCATTCCACGTGTAAAACCTAGTCACTAAACTAACTAAGAAGACAGTGCCCCGATCTCGGCCACCAAGGGACCTGAATGCCCCATAGGCCCACTCCGCATAGGAAAGGCCTGCCAGCCTAGGCCAGCCAATGGAAGCACCCACCCTACTGTAGACCTCTGTATTAAAGGGACATTGAAGCAGGAAGTGCTCCATGCTTTCAAGCATGCCGCCACACTCCTCGCGGGGACAATCCCGGTCATCAGAGTTCCTGTACTTCAGGTTGCCCCTCACATACAGTCTCCCATGGAAGCAGCGCCAAGTCAAGTCCCAAAACTTCAAGGGGATCCGCTTAGAGTTTAATAACCCGAGCCCCACCTCCAGATCCCGGCTTGGGCAATCCTTGAGGGCCAGGGGCTTCTGGAAGTGGGTCAACAGAACCCTATTGTCAAGTAACCTCCTTGACAAGGTCCTGATCTCCCACACTCCCAGACCCCACCGGCGGATCGCCTTCACAACCAGGGTAGCATAAGCCGGAAGATGCCCATGAGGCGTGCGAAGGTCCTTCACCCGCCCTCCTGTCTCCCATTCCTGGAAGAAAGGCCGAAACCACCCCCTACAGGAGAATACCCACGGAGGAGCCCTCTCTAACCAGAGGTTGGCGATGTTTGCCTTAAGAAAGGTGTTTACTAGAAACACCACCGGGTTGACCATACCCAAGCCTCCTAGTCTCCTCGTGCGGTACGTGACCTCCCTCTTGATCAGGTTCAGCCTATTCCCCCATAATAGTTGGAAGAACAGGCTGTAGACCCGTGTCCAAAGAGGTTCTGGCAAGATGCAGACGCTGCCCAGGTATATTAATAAAGGGAGCAAATACCCCTTGGCCAGGTTAACCCTTTCCCTCAGGGTCAAGGACCAACCCTTCCACTGATCCACCTTCTGGGCGGCAATCTTAAGTCTGCCCTCCCAGTTTTGCTGGGGATAGTCCCCCGGGCCGAAACTGATGCCTAAAATTTTTGCTGTGGCCTGAGGCCCTGGAAGGGTGTCCGGGAGATCAAAACTTGGATCTCCCCCCTCCCAGCCAGAGACTCTCACACTTATCCCGGTTGATCATGGACCCAGATGCCACCGAGTAGCGCTCAACTTCAGACATGACCCAGTCCGCCTCCTCTCTCGAGGATACAAACAGGGAAACGTCGTCGGCGAACGCCACTACCCTCAAGGTGGCCTCTGGCTCCGCCCAGTCCATCCCGACTCCAACCAACGGTCCGCGTTCCACTCTCCTTAAAAAGGGGTCGATCGCAAACACGTATAACAGTGGGCTCAGAGGACAGCCCTGGCGGACACCAGACCTCACCTCAAAAGGGGGTCCGACCCAACCGTTCACAAGCGGAAAAGTCTCTGCCCCATTGTATAATACTCTCAACCAATCAACAAACCTCCCGGGCAGACCGTACCTCAGAAGGACGGACCAGAGGTACTCATGGTTAACCCGGTCAAAGGCCTTCGCCTGGTCTAAGGACAGCAAGTACCCCTTCCAGAGACCTGCCCTGCCCTGCTCCACTGCCTCTCGGACACCGAGCACAGCACTAAAAGTACTGCGGCCTGGAACAGAGCAGTGCTGGGCCCCCGAAAGGAGCCGGGGTGCAAACTTCACCAATCGATTGAAAAGCACCTTTGCCAGAACCTTTCGGTCCGTATTGAGAAGCGCTATGGGACGCCAATTCTCAATACGGGACGAGTCTTTACCCTTTGACAGGATAATCAGGGCGGACTTCCTCATTGAACCGGGAAGAATGTCCGAGGAGAGACATTCATTAAAAACCTCAGTCATGAGGGGGACCAAAGAGTCCCTAAAAGTCCTGTAAAACTCGGATGTTAAGCCATCCGGACCGGGCGATTTTTTGGGCCGGAGCCCATCAATGGCCCGTCTCACTTCCTCTTCCCTGATTGCTTCTGCCAAACCATGAAGAGAGGGGTCATCCCCTGGTTCAGGGATGGTTTCAGCCAGGAAAGCCGACATCTCATCCCGATCTGGATCCCTCCTTCCCAAGAGATGCGAGTAGAAGGATCTGACCACCTCCAGGATCCCTGATTTGGATCTGTTCAGGGAACCTGTACTGTCGATCAGTCCTGTTACCATCTTGCAACTCACTGACATCCTGCAGTTCCTGTAGGGGTCGGGCGAGCGGTACCTCCCGAAATCCCTCTCAAAAACTAAGGATGTGTGCCTATCATACTGGCACCCCTTGAGCAAGGCCTTCACCCTGGAGATTTCCTCACGGTCCCCTCCAGTCGAGACGAGCTGCTCGAGTTTCCTCCCCAGCTCCCGATACAGGCGGTACCTGTTCAGGCCTCTGAGGCTCGAAAGCTGACGGAAGAACCCCGCAACCCTTGTTTTGAAGATCTCCCACCACTCAGACTTACTGCTACAGAGACCCAAGAGAGGTACCTGGCTCTGAAGAAATTCTTCAAAGGATTGTCTCACATCCGCTTCTTCCAACAGGGACGAATTCAGCTTCCATAGGCCTCTCCCTATCCGGGGAGTCTCTGCAACATTCAAAGAAAAGGAAATGAAACAGTGATCGGAGAATTCCACCTCAACAGCGGACACTGCAGAAGAGACGGCTTCCTCCTTTAAAAAAAAACCTATCTATCCTAGACCTACAACTACCCCTATGAAAGGTGAAACCCCCGTGACCTGGGGTGTGCCGGATGTGGACATCCACCAGGCGAGCTTCGCTTGCTATGCTGTTGAGGGTATTACTATCAAAAGCCAGCCTTCGGTCTCCGGGGCCTCCCCTATCACGGGGTCTAGTTATAGTATTAAAGTCCCCACCGAAGACCACCTGCCGGCTGGTAAAAAGATAGGGCTTGATCTTCAGGAAGAGACATTTACGGTCCCACTCTGACTGTGGACCATAGATGTTAATGAGCCGGAGCTCCTGTCCCCCCATGAAGACGTCAAGGACCAAGCACCTCCCCATTTCTACCTCGATCACCCGTCTGCATTCCACCGAAGCGGCCTTAAAAAGGACCGCTACCCCGCTATACGGCTTGGCCGCAAGAGACCAGTATGAGGGCCCGCACCTCCACTCCCTCCTTGCTTTGTAAATGGCCCCCATGTCCGTTAGTCTGGTCTCCTGCAAAAATAAAATGTCAGCCTCAACTCGGTTGAAAAAATCAAAGGCCATAAATCTGGCCGCATCTGACTTTATACTGGCGACATTAATCGACGCCAGAGTCAACGGGGTAGGTTCCGCCATCATGGGTGATTGAGTTAGACGGCCTTCTTTTTGACCGTACCCCCAGATTTTTTGTGCTCACCTTCAGAGGAGGAGCCAGACTCTCCCCTCCTCTTTAGTGACACCGAGGTGTCCATAGCACCCGTCACCACCTTCCCAGTACCGGGTTCCTCACCCCTGGACCCCAGAGCAGTCCCCCCCCCAGAGGAAAGTGAGCCCTCCGGAGGACGGACCCCGCCGCTCCCTGAAGGCACCTCAGATGTTACCGCCGGTCCCTCACCCCCGACCTCCGACACAGCAGAGTCATCGAGGGCATGGAACCGGTTGGAGAGGGGGATCAGAGGGGAGCCGGTGAGCCCTTCCGTAGGCACCTTAGTGGCCAGGGGGGGGGCCTTAGATGTTTTTGCCCCCTTTCGGTTCCTCCTCCGACTCTTACTGGTCTTACTGTCACCTTTTGTTTTAGGCTGCTCCACCACCTCCTCGTCCAGACTTTCATACTGGGAGGAGTCATCAGAAGCAGCCACCTCCTCCCTCTCCATCCTCCTGATCTCCTCGTTCACCGCCTCCTCCCCCAGGGCCTCAGGGGCACCGGCTGCCGCTTCCGAGGAGGGTACAGACATCACCCCAGTCGCCTGGGGCTTATCCTGCCCCCTACCCCCACGGCGCCTCACCTGATGCCACTGGCGGGCAGATGTATTGGCCACGCCTTCCTTCACTGGCCCCCCAGCCCCTCTCCCGCCCCCACCTCCAGCATCAGCAGAAGATGAACCGCCAGGGACTCCCCCATGGCTCACCCCTGCCTGACCAGAGATGGCGTTAGAAAAGGAGCGGGGGCAGCGGCTGTAGGGGTGACCTAGGTCACCACACAGGTGACACCTAATGTCACCACAGGCCGCGGCAAGATGACCTACCCTGCCACACAAGGCACATTTCTGTACCTTGCAGCCCGCGCTGAAGTGGCGAGGATCACCGCACCTGTGGCAGACCTTCGGCTGCCCCTGGTAAAAGATCAGGATCCTGTCCCTCCCCAGAAATGCTGAGGAGGGGATGTGGGTGACAGTACCGCCTGAGACCTTCAACCTCATCATGAAGGTCCAGCCCCCTGACCAAATGCCAAACTCGTCCCTGTTCTTTTTTGGGACGTCCGTGACCTCCCCATAGCGGGAAAGCCACGTCATAATATCGACCCCAGAGAGTGACTCGTTATTTGTCAAAACGGTCACCCTCTTTACGCCATTTTGGCGAGACACCGCCTGCACGGCAAAGTCTCGCCAGCCGGGCTCCCCCTTCACCAGTTCAAAATTCGACCAGAAAAGCTCTAGGCCCTCCGGTCGAACAAAACTGATGTCAAAGACGGGGGTACCAAAAGGATGGATCAGGGCAAAGATGTCAGTCGCCCTGAAGCTCATCTTCAGGAGGAGCTCCACGACCCTCGATCTTGGCGGGCATGCTTCACTGCCCCTCCACCGAAGACAGACCACATTCCTCCTGGCCACCCCCTGCCCGGCTGTCGGGAGGGACCACACTGTCTCCCCCTCCCTTTTATCTTGGAAGGCGGCCAGGCCATGTCTATCCAGCCAAAAGGCCAAGTCTACCGCTCTTCCCTCTACCTCGATCGTCCGTTCTCCCTTTTTGAGGGCCTCGAGGAAACGGCGCCGCAAGTCACCATCCCTGAGGTCCAGAGGTGAGGAAGCCCGCCCTGAAGATCCCGAGCCCCCAGCTACTACCCCCGCAAAACTCCGGGGACCAGCAACCGGGGGGGCAGATGGACCAGCCCCACCCCCACTACCAACAGACACACCATTCTTACTCCCTTCCACAGACACCTCAACACTTGTATCTTCAATCACAGCCACATCCATACCCACGCTATCCCCATCCACGTCAGTAGTCACACCCCTCGCCCCACTCTCACTCACATGCACACTGGGGTCACAGTTTTTTTTTTTCTGCAAGCATTTTTTCCCTGCAACAGCACTGCCGCCACCTGCTGGCAGCACCTTCCCTGCCGGGGGGTTTTGGGAACCTGGTGCTGCTGCCATTTTTGCCGGCGCCCCTGCCCCAGATAAGCCCGTGGGCACAGAGGACACCGACAGGCAGGCACCTCCTCCGTTGTCTGCCGCAGCCGTGGCACCACTGCTCCCAGTAGTAGCAGCTGCCGGCGCTAAGCCCCGCCCCTTTTCGGGTGGAGCCACGCCCACTTGGGTTGGGTTTCCCCGCGAGGCCACGCCCCCCGCACCAGGCAGCACGGTGGGGGCCCCAGAGGCCACACCCACCGGTGCCGTGGGTGACAGGGAGACCAAGCCCCCCGCACCAGGCAGCACAGTGGGGGCCTCAGAGGCCACTCCCACCGGTGCCTTGGGTGACAGGGAGGCCACGCCCCCCGCACCAGGCAGCACAGTGGGGGCCCCAGAGGCCACTCCCACCGGTGCCGTGGATGACAGGGAGGCCACACCCCCCACACCAGGCAGCACGGTGGGGGCCCCGGAGGCCACTCCCACTGGTGCCGTGGACGGCTGGGAGGCCACGCCCCCCGAAGCCGGCCGCGCCGGGACCCCCGAAGCCGACCCGGAACTGGGTCTACTCACAGGGGCCCCTGGACCAGCGGCACCAGCTCTCAGGGGCATAGCACCCCCTACCGTCACACCCTTTACGACAAACAGCCTGGCCACCCCAGCTCCGGCGGCCGGGCCCAGGCTAGGCCACTCCCCCTCGGCACCCAGCGGCGGTGGAGCCCCCCGCGCTGACCCATTACTGGGCCCCTGCGCAGGGGGCCCCGACCTCGCCACGGATTTTGCCAGGGGAGCAAGCCCCACCTTTCCTTTATGAGCCGGCTCTGCCGGAGCCGCAGGCCCCGCGCCCTTCACCTTACCAGGTCTCTGGGTCCCTGAAAGTGATCCAGATTTAGTGGATCCGTGCGTGAGGGACCCAGACACCCCAGCACACGCCGCCGGAGATGCGGCCCCGGCTGTCGGTGCGCCGCCAGCAGAGCAGGAGGCAGCGGCAGATGTACAAGCCGCCCCCTGCACGCCAGCAGGCGCACCAGGTGCCAGGCCAGACCTCCCTTTTACAGGGGATCCAGCCTGAGCACCACCACAGATCACACCCACCGTCGGGCCGCCCTCCGCGCCATGCTCCATATCAGACACCTTGGACCCACTGCCTCCATTACCACAAACAGAGGCAGCGCTCTGCGTGCCATGGCCTATGTTCTCCCCGCTCCCTCGCTGTGGACCCACAACAGAGTCCAAGCCGGGGTGGGTGGCGGGTGCCGCACAACGGGACAGGGGGGCCCCAGAGAGGGGGACATACACAAACTTGTGCGCAACAGTTGTTTTTCTCTTTTTTTTTGCTTTTCTCTTCATCCCCCTCACGGGTGCCTCATCCTCGCAGATCTCATCCCCGAACGTAAGCTGACCAAAACGTACCGGGGACTCGATCTGCTGGATCTGCTGCATGATAAGGCAGCCCCCCTCACTGCTACTGCTCCCATCCTCCTCATCCTCCCCCTCGCTCCCGCTGCCCTCTGAAGGGCTAGAATCAGACGGGAGAGCCATCTGCTCAGGGGCTATCCCGCTATGCGATGCCTGGAGATCACTTACCAGGCCACCAGGCGGTGGGTAGGGTGCAGCCTCCTCCACGCATACCTCTTCTTCCTCCTCCTCCACCGCCTGGCTGGGGCCCTGCGACCCCTCCAGAGCCCCACCGGTCATGGCTCTGAACCGGTCATCATTAAGCAGCTTCTCCATGAAGGGTCCACTTCCTGCCAGTATGGTGCTCCTGCGGTCTTCCAGGTCTTGAATGGCCCGCTTGATCTTCCGGACCGCGGCGGATAGCTCAGGCTTCTTACTGCCAGAGGCCCTCACGGACCTCTCCTGAGCCACCCTCAACTCCCCCCAGAGGGAACTTAGCTTCTTTGTGGCGTCCTCATACACGCAGAGGTGCGCATGTATACGGGAGGCATAGGTGACGGATGCCTCCCTCGACGCCTTGGTACCCCAATCAGGGGGCACCGCTGCAGCACCTCCGCTCGTACTCGACCTACCTCCGGAGGGAGGAGCCGCCGCGGTCGTAGCCTCGGGGGTCCTCCGGGTCCTCATGCTGGAACCCCTGCTGTCTTGGCCAGATATTGCAGCCTTAGCCGGCTTGGTGTTCCTCCCACCCCCCGCCAGCTTGGACCGGGAGGTGGGAGCCTGGGGCCCAGCCCCGGAGGCCAGTCCCACTCTGAGCCTTGTTTCCTGGGAAGGGGGCAGACAAAAAGTCCCAGATGGAAAAAAAAAAACCTCCCTTCCCAGGAGCTCTCTCCACAGCAGCACACAGTCCAGACAGCACACTCAGCACAGCTCGCTGCAGGCTCCACCTCCACCACTTCCTGTAGGGAACTGCAACAGGCTGAACTGGAGCTCTTTTATTATAAAAATATAAAACAAACCATAAAAACATACTATACAAAGAACCAAGACACAAACCCCAACGAAACACAAACAAATCCAAAATTATAATGTCCAGTATAAATTATAAAGCAAAGCAAAAAATGTCCTACAATGTTCATAACATAAAGTCCATTTCCCAAAATCCCCCCAGCAAGGGAAGACCTTAAACCTTTTTTTCAAAAAATATCCCCTTCCAACATTCACTCCACATTCATACCTAAACCCCCAAAACAAAACAACAAACTGGCCCACTGCCAAAAACAAAGAAATAGGCCACCTGGCCGAAACAAAAACTTAATACACAGCAAACCTTTTTTTTGCAGTTTTTTATATTTTTTTTTTTTTTTTTTTTTTTTTCCCCCACCACCATTTTTTAACACCCAAGGTCCAACGAAAGTCTGTGGCCTTATCACAGCATCTCTTTTTAGGTCCCACGAAAGTTTGTGGCCCACAAATAACGGGTCCTTTTTCCCGCATCCCGTAGGACGTCCATTCTCCCAAAAACCCCTCCCCCTCCCCCCCTGAAACCCCCCACCCAACCTACACTAAACCCCCCCGTGCGCAAATTACACAATCATACAATACACAAAACTATACATATATATACAGTACTCAACATAACCAAAGCAAACACAACATAACAATAGCACAATATAAACAAATGACCATAACCATGAACAAAAGTCAGACCCAAGTTCAGTACTTGCAAGCCCTATATTCGGGTTTCCAATACCGTAAAACAAAAAACTATAGTGTGAGGGGAGCAGCCCACCACCAGGAAACTGGAGACTACCGAGGTTCTCACCCTAATCTAGCACACAAACACCCTGTCCCTCCCTATTAAAGAAAAAGAAAAACCTGTCCCTACCGCCCTACCAATCTATCCCTACCTGTCCCTACCTGTCCCTCTCTGACCCTCACTACCAACCTAATGCTAACTACCTATCCCTAAAGACTGTCCCTACCTGTCCCTCCCTGACCCTACACATCCACCTGACCCTACAAATAAATATAAAATATAGAAAGGACTAAACTAACCCTATCACAGACACACATACCCTAACTCTCCCTAGGGCACATTAAATGAGAACCCCCTCCATAGAAGGGAAGCCCTCCCTGCACCCAGCCTCTCATACTCCAGCGAGCGCACTTTTGCCAGGTCACCCAGGATGTTCCTAATCACCTCTTCCCGGGGGAGGACTTTATGCTGGGTGGACACTAAACACCGTGCATTCCACGTGTAAAACCTAGTCACTAAACTTACTAAGAAGACAGTGCCCCGATCTCGGCCACCAAGGGACCTGAATGCCCCATAGGCCCACTCCGCATAGGAAAGGCCTGCCAGCCTAGGCCAGCCAATGGAAGCACCCACCCTACTGTAGACCTCTGTATTAAAGGGACATTGAAGCAGGAAGTGCTCCATGCTTTCAAGCATGCCGCCACACTCCTCGCGGGGACAATCCCGGTCATCAGAGTTCCTGTACTTCAGGTTGCCCCTCACATACAGTCTCCCATGGAAGCAGCGCCAAGTCAAGTCCCAAAACTTCAAGGGGATCCGCTTAGAGTTTAATAACCCGAGTCCCACCTCCAGATCCCGGCTTGGGCAATCCTTGAGGGCCAGGGGCTTCTGGAAGTGGGTCAACAGAACCCTATTGTCAAGTAACCTCCTTGACAAGGTCCTGATCTCCCACACTCCCAGACCCCACCGGCGGATCGCCTTCACAACCAGGGTAGCATAAGCCGGAAGATGCCCATGAGGCGTGCGAAGGTCCTTCACCCGCCCTCCTGTCTCCCATTCCTGGAAGAAAGGCCGAAACCACCCCCTACAGGAGAATACCCACGGAGGAGCCCTCTCTAACCAGAGGTTGGCGATGTTTGCCTTAAGAAAGGTGTTTACTAGAAACACCACCGGGTTGACCATACCCAACCCTCCTAGTCTCCTCGTGCGGTACGTGACCTCCCTCTTGATCAGGTTAAGCCTATTCCCCCATAATAGTTGGAAGAACAGGCTGTAGTCCCGTGTCCAAAGAGGTTCTGGCAAGATGCAGACGCTGCCCAGGTATATTAATAAAGGGAGCAAATACCCCTTGGCCAGGTTAACCCTTTCCCTCAGGGTCAAGGACCAACCCTTCCACTGATCCACCTTCTGGGCGGCAATCTTAAGTCTGCCCTCCCAGTTTTGCTGGGGATAGTCCCCCGGGCCGAAACTGATGCCTAAAATTTTTGCTGTGGCCCGAGGCCCTGGGAGGGTGTCCGGGAGATCGAAACTTGGATCTCCCCCTCCCAGCCAGAGACTCTCACACTTATCCCGGTTGATCATGGACCCAGAAGCCACCGAGTAGCGCTCAACTTCAGACATGACCCAGTCCGCCTCCTCTCTCGGGGATACAAAGAGGGAAACGTCGTCGGCGTACGCCACTACCCTCAAGGTGGCCTCTGGCTCCGCCCGGTCCATCCCGACTCCCACCAACGGTCCGCGTTCCACTCTCCTTAAAAAGGGGTCGATCGCGAACACGTATAACAGTGGGCTCAGAGGACAGCCCTAGCGGACACCAGACCTCACCTCAAAAGGGGGTCCTACCCAACCGTTCACAAGCGGAAAAGTCTCTGCCCCATTGTATAATACTCTCAACCAATCAACAAACCTCCCGGGCAGACCGTACCTCAGAAGGACGGACCAGAGGTACTCATGGTTAACCCGGTCAAAGGCCTTCGCCTGGTCTAAGGACAGCAAGTACCCCTTCCAGAGACCTGCCCTGCCCTGCTCCACTGCCTCTCGGACACCGAGCACAGCACTAAAAGTACTGCGGCCTGGAATAGAGCAGTGCTGGGCCCCCGAAAGGAGCCGGGGTGCAAACTTCACCAACCGATTGAAAAGCACCTTTGCCAGAACCTTTCGGTCCGTATCGAGAAGCGCTATGGGACGCCAATTCTCAATACGGGACGAGTCTTTACCCTTTGACAGGATAATCAGGGCGGACTTCCTCATTGAACCGGGAAGAATGTCCGAGGAGAGACATTCATTAAAAACCTCAGTCATGAGGGGGACCAAAGAGTCCCTAAAAGTCCTGTAAAACTCGGATGTTAAGCCATCCGGACCGGGCGATTTTTTGGGCCGGAGCCCATCAATGGCCCGTCTCACTTCCTCTTCCCTGATTGCTTCTGCCAAACCATGAAGAGAGGGGTCATCCCCTGGTTCAGGGATGGTTTCAGCCAGGAAAGCCGACATCTCATCCCGATCTGGATCCCTCCTTCCCAAGAGATGCGAGTAGAAGGATCTGACCACCTCCAGGATCCCTGATTTGGATCTGTTCAGGGAACCTGTACTGTCGATCAGTCCTGTTACCATCTTGCAACTCACTGACATCCTGCAGTTCCTGTAGGGGTCGGGCGAGCGGTACCTCCCGAAATCCCTCTCAAAAACTAAGGATGTGTGCCTATCATACTGGCACCCCTTGAGCAAGGCCTTCACCCTGGAGATTTCCTCACGGTCCCCTCCAGTCGAGACGAGCTGCTCGAGTTTCCTCCCCAGCTCCCGATACAGGCGGTACCTGTTCAGGCCTCTGAGGCTCGAAAGCTGACGGAAGAACCCCGCAACCCTTGTTTTGAAGATCTCCCATCACTCAGACTTACTGCTACAGAGACCCAAGAGAGGTACCTGGCTCTGAAGAAATTCCTCAAAGGATTGTCTCACATCCGCTTCTTCCAACAGGGACGAATTCAGCTTCCATAGGCCTCTCCCTATCCGGGGAGTCTCTGCAACATTCAAAGAAAAGGAAATGAAACAGTGATCGGAGAATTCCACCTCAACAGCGGACACTGCAGAAGAGACGGCTTCCTCCTTTAAAAAAAACCTATCTATCCTAGACCTACAACTACCCCTATGAAAGGTGAAACCCCCGTGACCTGGGGTGTGCCGGATGTGGACATCCACCAGGCGAGCTTCGCTTGCTATGCTGTTAAGGGTATTACTATCAAAAGCCAGCCTTCGGTCTCCGGGGCCTCCCCTATCACGGGGTCTAGTTATAGTATTAAAGTCCCCACCGAAGACCACCTGCCGGCTGGTAAAAAGATAGGGCTTGATCTTCAGGAAGAGACATTTACGGTCCCACTCTGACTGTGGACCATAGATGTTAATGAGCCGGAGCTCCTGTCCCCCCATGAAGACGTCAAGGACCAAGCACCTCCCCATTTCTACCTCGATCACCCGTCTGCATTCCACCGAAGCGGCCTTAAAAAGGACCGCTACCCCGCTATACGGCTCGGCCGCAAGAGACCAGTATGAGGGCCCGCACCTCCACTCCCTCCTTGCTTTGTAAATGGCCCCCATGTCCGTTAGTCTGGTCTCCTGCAAAAATAAAATGTCAGCCTCAACTCGGTTGAAAAAATCAAAGGCCATAAATCTGGCCGCATCTGACTTTATACTGGCGACATTAATCGACGCCAGAGTCAACGGGGTAGGTTCCGCCATCATGGGTGATTGAGTTAGACGGCCTTCTTTTTGACCGTACCCCCAGATTTTTTGTGCTCACCTTCAGAGGAGGAGCCAGACTCTCCCCTCCTCTTTAGTGACACCGAGGTGTCCATAGCACCCGTCACCACCTTCCCAGTACCGGGTTCCTCACCCCTGGACCCCAGAGCAGTCCCCCCCCCAGAGGAAAGTGAGCCCTCCGGAGGACGGACCCCGCCGCTCCCTGAAGGCACCTCAGATGTTACCGCCGGTCCCTCACCCCCGACCTCCGACACAGCAGAGTCATCGAGGGCATGGAACCGGTTGGAGAGGGGGATCAGAGGGGAGCCGGTGAGCCCTTCCGTAGGCACCTTAGTGGCCAGGGGGGGGGCCTTAGATGTTTTTGCCCCCTTTCGGTTCCTCCTCCGACTCTTACTGGTCTTACTGTCACCTTTTGTTTTAGGCTGCTCCACCACCTCCTCATCCAGACTTTCATACTGGGAGGAGTCATCAGAAGCAGCCACCTCCTCCCTCTCCATCCTCCTGATCTCCTCGTTCACCGCCTCCTCCCCCAGGGCCTCAGGGGCACCGGCTGCCGCTTCCGAGGAGGGTACAGACATCACCCCAGTCGCCTGGGGCTTATCCTGCCCCCTACCCCCACGGCGCCTCACCTGATGCCACTGGCGGGCAGATGTATTGGCCACGCCTTCCTTCACTGGCCCCCCAGCCCCTCTCCCGCCCCCACCTCCAGCATCAGCAGAAGATGAACCGCCAGGGACTCCCCCATGGCTCACCCCTGCCTGACCAGAGATGGCGTTAGAAAAAGGAGCGGGGGCAGCGGCTGTACGGGTGACCTAGGTCACCACACAGGTGACACCTAATGTCACCACAGGCCGCGGCAAGATGACCTACCCCGCCACACAAGGCACATTTCTGTACCTTGCAGCCCGCGCTGAAGTGGCGGGGATCACCGCACCTGTGGCAGACCTTCGGCTGCCCCTGGTAAAAGATCAGGATCCTGTCCCTCCCCAGAAATGCTGAGGAGGGGATGTGGGTGACAGTACCGCCTGAGACCTTCAACCTCATCATGAAGGTCCAGCCCCCTGACCAAATGCCAAACTCGTCCCTGTTCTTTTTTGGGACGTCCGTGACCTCCCCATAGCGGGAAAGCCACGTCATAATATCGACCCCAGAGAGTGACTCGTTATTTGTCAAAACGGTCACCCTCTTTACGCCATTTTGGCGAGACACCGCCTGCACGGCAAAGTCTCGCCAGCCGGGCTCCCCCTTCACCAGTTCAAAATTCGACCAGAAAAGCTCTAGGCCCTCCGGTCGAACAAAACTGATGTCAAAGACGGGGGTACCAAAAGGATGGATCAGGGCAAAGATGTCAGTCGCCCTGAAGCTCATCTTCAGGAGGAGCTCCACGACCCTCGATCTTGGCGGGCACGCTTCACTGCCCCTCCACCGAAGACGGACCACATTCCTCCTGGCCACCCCCTGCCCGGCTGTCGGGAGGGACCACACTGTCTCCCCCTCCCTTTTATCTTGGAAGGCGGCCAGGCCATGTCTATCCAGCCAAAAGGCCAAGTCTACCGCTCTTCCCTCTACCTCGATCGTCCGTTCTCCCTTTTTGAGGGCCTCGAGGAAACGGCGCCGCAAGTCACCATCCCTGAGGTCCAGAGGTGAGGAAGCCCGCCCTGAAGATCCCGAGCCCCCAGCTACTACCCCCGCAAAACTCCGGGGACCAGCAACCGGGGGGGCAGATGGACCAGCCCCACCCCCACTACCAACAGACACACCATTCTTACTCCCTTCCACAGACACCTCAACACTTGTATCTTCAATCACAGCCACATCCATACCCACGCTATCCCCATCCACGTCAGTAGTCACACCCCTCGCCCCACTCTCACTCACATGCACACTGGGGTCACAGTTTTTTTTTTTCTGCAAGTATTTTTTCCCTGCAACAGCACTGCCGCCACCTGCTGGCAGCACCTTCCCTGCCGGGGGGTTTTGGGAACCTGGTGCTGCTGCCATTTTTGCCGGCGCCCCTGCCCCAGATAAGCCCGTGGGCACAGAGGACACCGACAGGCAGGCACCTCCTCCGTTGTCTGCCGCAGCCGTGGCACCACTGCTCCCAGCAGTAGCAGCTGCCGGCGCTAAGCCCCGCCCCTTTTCGGGTGGAGCCACGCCCACTTGGGTTGGGTTTCCCCGCGAGGCCACGCCCCCCGCACCAGGCAGCACGGTGGGGGCCCCAGAGGCCACACCCACCGGTGCCGTGGGTGACAGGGAGACCAAGCCCCCCGCACCAGGCAGCACAGTGGGGGCCTCAGAGGCCACTCCCACCGGTGCCTTGGGTGACAGGGAGGCCACGCCCCCCGCACCAGGCAGCACAGTGGGGGCCCCAGAGGCCACTCCCACCGGTGCCGTGGATGACAGGGAGGCCACACCCCCCACACCAGGCAGCACGGTGGGGGCCCCGGAGGCCACTCCCACTGGTGCCGTGGATGGCTGGGAGGCCACGCCCCCCGAAGCCGGCCGCGCCGGGACCCCCGAAGCCGACCCGGAACTGGGTCTACTCACAGGGGCCCCTGGACCAGCGGCACCAGCTCTCAGGGGCATAGCACCCCCTACCGTCACACCCTTTACGACAAACAGCCTGGCCACCCCAGCTCCGGCGGCCGGCCCCAGGCTAGGCCACTCCCCCTCGGCACCCAGCGGCGGTGGAGCCCCCCGCGCTGACCCATTACTGGGCCCCTGCGCAGGGGGCCCCGACCTCGCCACGGATTTTGCCAGGGGAGCAAGCCCCACCTTTCCTTTATGAGCCGGCTCTGCCGGAGCCGCAGGCCCCGCGCCCTTCACCTTACCAGGTCTCTGGGTCCCTGAAAGTGATCCAGATTTAGTGGATCCGTGCGTGAGGGACCCAGACACCCCAGCACACGCCGCCGGAGATGCGGCCCCGGCTGTCGGTGCGCCGCCAGCAGAGCAGGAGGCAGCGGCAGATGTACAAGCCGCCCCCTGCACGCCAGCAGGCGCACCAGGTGCCAGGCCAGACCTCCCTTTTACAGGGGATCCAGCCTGAGCACCACCACAGATCACACCCACCGTCGGGCCGCCCTCCGCGCCATGCTCCATATCAGACACCTTGGACCCACTGCCTCCATTACCACAAACAGAGGCAGCGCTCTGCGTGCCATGGCCTATGTTCTCCCCGCTCCCTCGCTGTGGACCCACAACAGAGTCCAAGCCGGGGTGGGTGGCAGGTGCCGCACAACGGGACAGGGGGGCCCCAGAGAGGGGGACATACACAAACTTGTGCGCAACAGTTGTTTTTCTCTTTTTTTTTGCTTTTCTCTTCATCCCCCTCACGGGTGCCTCATCCTCGCAGATCTCATCCCCGAACGTAAGCTGACCAAAACGTACCGGGGACTCGATCTGCTGGATCTGCTGCATGATAAGGCAGCCCCCCTCACTGCTACTGCTCCCATCCTCCTCATCCTCCCCCTCGCTCCCGCTGCCCTCTGAAGGGCTAGAATCAGACGGGAGAGCCATCTGCTCAGGGGCTATCCCGCTATGCGATGCCTGGAGATCACTTACCAGGCCACCAGGCGGTGGGTAGGGTGCAGCCTCCTCCACGCATACCTCTTCTTCCTCCTCCTCCACCGCCTGGCTGGGGCCCTGCGACCCCTCCAGAGCCCCACCGGTCATGGCTCTGAACCGGTCATCATTAAGCAGCTTCTCCATGAAGGGTCCACTTCCTGCCAGTATGGTGCTCCTGCGGTCTTCCAGGTCTTGAATGGCCCGCTTGATCTTCCGGACCGCGGCGGATAGCTCAGGCTTCTTACTGCCAGAGGCCCTCACGGACCTCTCCTGAGCCACCCTCAACTCCCCCCAGAGGGAACTTAGCTTCTTTGTGGCGTCCTCATACTCGCAGAGGTGCGCATGTATACGGGAGGCATAGGTGACGGTTGCCTCCCTCGACGCCTTGGTACCCCAATCAGGGGGCACCGCTGCAGCACCTCCGCTCGTACTCGACCTACCTCCGGAGGGAGGAGCCGCCGCGGTCGTAGCCTCGGGGGTCCTCCGGGTCCTCATGCTGGAACCCCTGCTGTCTTGGCCAGATCTTGCAGCCTTAGCCGGCTTGGTGTTCCTCCCACCCCCCGCCAGCTTGGACCGGGAGGTGGGAGCCTGGGGCCCAGCCCCGGAGGCCAGTCCCACTCTGAGCCTTGTTTCCTGGGAAGGGGGCAGACAAAAAGTCCCAGATGGAAAAAAAAAAACCTCCCTTCCCAGGAGCTCTCTCCACAGCAGCACACAGTCCAGACAGCACACTCAGCACAGCTCGCTGCAGGCTCCACCTCCACCACTTCCTGTAGGGAACTGCAACAGGCTGAACTGGAGCTCTTTTATTATAAAAATATAAAACAAACCATAAAAACATACTATACAAAGAACCAAGACACAAACCCCAACGAAACACAAACAAATCCAAAATTATAATGTCCAGTATAAATTATAAAGCAAAGCAAAAATGTCCTACAATGTTCATAACATAAAGTCCATTTCCCAAAATCCCCCCAGCAAGGGAAGACCTTAAACCTTTTTTTTCCAAAAATATCCCCTTCCAACATTCACTCCACATTCATACCTAAACCCCCAAAACAAAACAACAAACTGGCCCACTGCCAAAAACAAAGAAATAGGCCACCTGGCCGAAACAAAACTTACACAGCAAACCTTTTTTTTGTAGTTTTTTATATTATTTTTTTTTTTTTTTTTTCCCCCACCACCATTTTTTAACACCCAAGGTCCCACGAAAGTCTGTGGCCTTATCACAGCATCTCTTTTTAGGTCCCACGAAAGTTTGTGGCCCACAAATAACGGGTCCTTTTTCCCGCATCCCGTAGGACGTCCATTCTCCCAAAAACCCCTCCCCCTCCCCCCCTGAAACCCCCCACCCAACCTACACTAACCCCCCCGTGCGCAAATTACACATACATACAATACACAAAACTATACATGTATATACAGTACTCAACATAACCAAAGCAAACACAACAATAGCACAATATAAACAAATGACCATAACCATGAACAAAAGTCAGACCCAAGTTCAGTACTTGCAAGCCCTATATTCGGGTTTCCAATACCGTAAAACAAAAAACTATAGTGTGAGGGGAGCAGCCCACCACCAGGAAACTGGAGACTACCGAGGTTCTCACCCTAATCTAGCACACAAACACCCTGTCCCTCCCTATTAAAGAAAAAGAAAAACCTGTCCCTACCGCCCTACCAATCTATCCCTACCTGTCCCTACCTGTCCCTCTCTGACCCTCACTACCAACCTAATGCTAACTACCTATCCCTAAAGACTGTCCCTACCTGTCCCTCCCTGACCCTACACATCCATCTGACCCTACAAATAAATATAAAATATAGAAAGGACTAAACTAACCCTATCACAGACACACATACCCTAACTCTCCCTAGGGCACATTAAATGAGAACCCCCTCCATAGAAGGGAAGCCCTCCCTGCACCCAGCCTCTCATACTCCAGCGAACGCACTTTTGCCAGGTCACCCAGGATGTTCCTAATCACCTCTTCCCGGGGGAGGACTTTATGCTGGGTGGACACTAAACACCGTGCATTCCACGTGTAAAACCTAGTCACTAAACTAACTAAGAAGACAGTGCCCCGATCTCGGCCACCAAGGGACCTGAATGCCCCATAGGCCCACTCCGCATAGGAAAGGCCTGCCAGCCTAGGCCAGCCAATGGAAGCACCCACCCTACTGTAGACCTCTGTATTAAAGGGACATTGAAGCAGGAAGTGCTCCATGCTTTCAAGCATGCCGCCACACTCCTCGCGGGGACAATCCCGGTCATCAGAGTTCCTGTACTTCAGGTTGCCCCTCACATACAGTCTCCCATGGAAGCAGCGCCAAGTCAAGTCCCAAAACTTCAAGGGGATCCGCTTAGAGTTTAATAACCCGAGCCCCACCTCCAGATCCCGGCTTGGGCAATCCTTGAGGGCCAGGGGCTTCTGGAAGTGGGTCAACAGAACCCTATTGTCAAGTAACCTCCTTGACAAGGTCCTGATCTCCCACACTCCCAGACCCCACCGGCGGATCGCCTTCACAACCAGGGTAGCATAAGCCGGAAGATGCCCATGAGGCGTGCGAAGGTCCTTCACCCGCCCTCCTGTCTCCCATTCCTGGAAGAAAGGCCGAAACCACCCCCTACAGGAGAATACCCACGGAGGAGCCCTCTCTAACCAGAGGTTGGCGATGTTTGCCTTAAGAAAGGTGTTTACTAGAAACACCACCGGGTTGACCATACCCAACCCTCCTAGTCTCCTCGTGCGGTACGTGACCTCCCTCTTGATCAGGTTCAGCCTATTCCCCCATAATAGTTGGAAGAACAGGCTGTAGACCCGTGTCCAAAGAGGTTCTGGCAAGATGCAGACGCTGCCCAGGTATATTAATAAAGGGAGCAAATACCCCTTGGCCAGGTTAACCCTTTCCCTCAGGGTCAAGGACCAACCCTTCCACTGATCCACCTTCTGGGCGGCAATCTTAAGTCTGCCCTCCCAGTTTTGCTGGGGATAGTCCCCCGGGCCGAAACTGATGCCTAAAATTTTTGCTGTGGCCTGAGGCCCTGGAAGGGTGTCCGGGAGATCGAAACTTGGATCTCCCCCTCCCAGCCAGAGACTCTCACACTTATCCCGGTTGATCATGGACCCAGAAGCCACCGAGTAGCGCTCAACTTCAGACATGACCCAGTCCGCCTCCTCTCTCGAGGATACAAAGAGGGAAACGTCGTCGGCGTACGCCACTACCCTCAAGGTGGCCTCTGGCTCCGCCCGGTCCATCCCGACTCCCACCAACGGTCCGCGTTCCACTCTCCTTAAAAAGGGGTCGATCGCGAACACGTATAACAGTGGGCTCAGAGGACAGCCCTGGCGGACACCAGACCTCACCTCAAAAGGGGGTCCGACCCAACCGTTCACAAGCGGAAAAGTCTCTGCCCCATTGTATAATACTCTCAACCAATCAACAAACCTCCCGGGCAGACCGTACCTCAGAAGGACGGACCAGAGGTACTCATGGTTAACCCGGTCAAAGGCCTTCGCCTGGTCTAAGGACAGCAAGTACCCCTTCCAGAGACCTGCCCTGCCCTGCTCCACTGCCTCTCGGACACCGAGCACAGCACTAAAAGTACTGCGGCCTGGAACAGAGCAGTGCTGGGCCCCCGAAAGGAGCCGGGGTGCAAACTTCACCAACCGATTGAAAAGCACCTTTGCCAGAACCTTTCGGTCCGTATTGAGAAGCGCTATGGGACGCCAATTCTCAATACGGGACGAGTCTTTACCCTTTGACAGGATAATCAGGGCGGACTTCCTCATTGAACCGGGAAGAATGTCCGAGGAGAGACATTCATTAAAAACCTCAGTCATGAGGGGGACCAAAGAGTCCCTAAAAGTCCTGTAAAACTCGGATGTTAAGCCATCCGGACCGGGCGATTTTTTGGGCCGGAGCCCATCAATGGCCCGTCTCACTTCCTCTTCCCTGATTGCTTCTGCCAAACCATGAAGAGAGGGGTCATCCCCTGGTTCAGGGATGGTTTCAGCCAGGAAAGCCGACATCTCATCCCGATCTGGATCCCTCCTTCCCAAGAGATGCGAGTAGAAGGATCTGACCACCTCCAGGATCCCTGATTTGGATCTGTTCAGGGAACCTGTACTGTCGATCAGTCCTGTTACCATCTTGCAACTCACTGACATCCTGCAGTTCCTGTAGGGGTCGGGCGAGCGGTACCTCCCGAAATCCCTCTCAAAAACTAAGGATGTGTGCCTATCATACTGGCACCCCTTGAGCAAGGCCTTCACCCTGGAGATTTCCTCACGGTCCCCTCCAGTCGAGACGAGCTGCTCGAGTTTCCTCCCCAGCTCCCGATACAGGCGGTACCTGTTCAGGCCTCTGAGGCTCGAAAGCTGACGGAAGAACCCCGCAACCCTTGTTTTGAAGATCTCCCACCACTCAGACTTACTGCTACAGAGACCCAAGAGAGGTACCTGGCTCTGAAGAAATTCCTCAAAGGATTGTCTTACATCCGCTTCTTCCAACAGGGACGAATTCAGCTTCCATAGGCCTCTCCCTATCCGGGGAGTCTCTGCAACATTCAAAGAAAAGGAAATGAAACAGTGATCGGAGAATTCCACCTCAACAGCGGACACTACAGAAGAGACGGCTTCCTCCTTTAAAAAAAACCTATCTATCCTAGACCTACAACTACCCCTATGAAAGGTGAAACCCCCGTGACCTGGGGTATGCCGGATGTGGACATCCACCAGGCGAGCTTCGCTTGCTATGCTGTTAAGGGTATTACTATCAAAAGCCAGCCTTCGGTCTCCGGGGCCTCCCCTATCACGGGGTCTAGTTATAGTATTAAAGTCCCCACCGAAGACCACCTGCCGGCTGGTAAAAAGATAGGGCTTGATCTTCAGGAAGAGACATTTACGGTCCCACTCTGACTGTGGACCATAGATGTTAATGAGCCGGAGCTCCTGTCCCCCCATGAAGACGTCAAGGACCAAGCACCTCCCCATTTCTACCTCGATCACCCGTCTGCATTCCACCGAAGCGGCCTTAAAAAGGACCGCTACCCCGCTATACGGCTCGGCCGCAAGAGACCAGTATGAGGGCCCGCACCTCCACTCCCTCCTTGCTTTGTAAATGGCCCCCATGTCCGTTAGTCTGGTCTCCTGCAAAAATAAAATGTCAGCCTCAACTCGGTTGAAAAAATCAAAGGCCATAAATCTGGCCGCATCTGACTTTATACTGGCGACATTAATCGACGCCATAGTCAACGGGGTAGGTTCCGCCATCATGGGTGATTGAGTTAGACGGCCTTCTTTTTAACCGCAACCCTCAATTTATCTTTTTCACCCTCAGAGGAGGAGCCAGACTCTCCCCTCCTCTTTAGTGACACCGAGGTGTCCATAGCACCCGTCACCACCTTCCCAGTCTTACCGGGTTCCTCACCCCTGGACCCCAGGGCAGTCCCCCCCCCGAGAGGAAAGTGAGCCCTCCGGAGGACGGACCCCGCCGCTCCCTGAAGGCACCTCAGATGTTACCGCCGGTCCCTCACCCCCGACCTCCGACACAGCAGAGTCATCGAGGGCATGGAACCGGTTGGAGAGGGGGATCAGAGGGGAGCCGGTGAGCCCTTCCGTAGGCACCTTAGTGGCCAGGGGGGGGGCCTTAGATGTTTTTGCCCCCTTTCGGTTCCTCCTCCGACTCTTACTGGTCTTATTGTCACCTTTTGTTTTAGGCTGCTCCACCACCTCCTCGTCCAGACTTTCATACTGGGAGGAGTCATCAGAAGCAGCCACCTCCTCCCTCTCCATCCTCCTGATCTCCTCGCTCACCGCCTCCTCCCCCAGGGCCTCAGGGGCACCGGCTGCCGCTTCCGAGGAGGGTACAGACATCACCCCGGTCGCCTGGGGCTTATCCTGCCCCCTACCCCCACGGCGCCTCACCTGATGCCACTGGTGGGCAGATGTACTGGCCACGCCTTCCTTCACCGGCCCCTCAGCTCCTCTCCCGCCCCCACCTCCGGCTCCAGCAGAGGATGCACCGCTGGGGACCCCCCCATGGCTCTCCCCCGCCTGACCAGAGATGGTGTTAGAAAAGGAGCGGGGGCAGCGGCTGTACGGGTGACCTAGGTCACCACACAGGTGACACCTAATGTCACCACAGGCCGCGGCAAGATGACCTACCCCGCCACACAAGGCACATTTCTGCACCTTGCAGCCCGCGCTGAAGTGGCGGGGATCACCGCACCTGTGGCAGACCTTTGGTTGCCCCTGGTAGAAGATCAGGATCCTGTCCCTCCCCAGGAATGCTGAGGAGGGGATGTGGGTGACAGTACCGCCTGAGACCTTCAACCTCATCATGAAGGTCCAGCCCCCTGACCAGATGCCAAACTCGTCCCTGTTCTTTTTTGGGACGTCCGTGACCTCCCCATAGCGGGAAAGCCACGTCATAATATCGACCCCAGAGAGCGACTCGTTATTAGTTAGAACGGTCACTCTCTTTACTCCATTTTGGCGAGACACCGCCTGCACGGCAAAGTCTCGCCAGCCGGGCTCCCCCTTCACCAGTTCAAAATTCGACCAAAAAAGCTCTAGGCCCTCCGGCCGAACAAAACTGATGTCGAAGATGGGGGTACCAAAAGGATGGATCAGGGCAAATATGTCAGTCGCCCTGAAGTTCATCTTCAGGAGGAGCTCCACGACCCTTGCTCTTGGCGGGCACGCTTCACTGCCCCTCCACCGAAGACGAACTACATTCCTCCTGGCCACCCCCTGCCCGGCTGTCGGGAGGGACCACGCTGTCTCCCCCTCCTTTTTATCTTGGAAGGCGGCCAGGCCATGTCTATCTAGCCAAAAGGCCAGGTCCACCTCTCTTCCCTCTACCTGGATCGTCCGTTCTCCCTTCTTGAGGGCCTCCAGGAAACGGCGTCGCAAGTCACCGTCCCTGAGGTCCAGAGGTGAGGAAGCCCCCCGAGAAGACCCCGAGGCCCCGGCTACTACCCCCGCAAAACTCCGGGGACCAGCAGCCGGGGGGGCAGATGGACCAGCCCCACCCCCACTCCCCCCACTAGCAACAGACACACCAGCACTCGCTTCCTCCACCACAGACACATCCATACCGACAGTCACCCCACTTGCCCCACTCCCACTCACATGCACACTGGGGTCACAGTTGTTTTTCTTCTCCACACACTTTCTGCCAGCAGGTTTTTCAACAGCATTACTACTGCTGCCACCTGCTGGCAGCACCTTCCCTGCCGGGGGGTTTTGGGAGCCTGGTGCTGCAGCTATTTTTGCCGGCGCCCCTGCCCCAGATAATGCCGTGGGCACAGAGGACACCGGCAGGCAGGCACCACCTCCATTTTTAGCCACAGCTGTGGCACTACTGCTCCCAGCAGCTGCCGGCGCTAAGCCCCGCCCATTTTCGGGTGAAGCCACGCCCACTTGTGCGGGATTTACCCGTGAGGACACGCCCCCTGCACCAGGCAGCACAGTGGGGGCCCCAGAGGCCACTCCCACTGGTGCCGTGGGTGACAGGGAGGCCACGCCCCCCGCACCAGGCAGCACAGTGGGGGCCCCAGAGGCCACTCCCACCGGTGCCGTGGATGACAGGGAGGCCACGCCCCCCACACCAGGCAGCACAGTGGGGGCCCCAGAGGCCACTCCCACCGGTGCCGTGGATGACAGGGAGGCCACGCCCCCCACACCAGGCAGCACGGTGGGGGCCCCAGAGGCCACTCCTACTGGCGCCGTGGACAGCTGGGAGGCCACACCCCCCGAAGCCGGCCGCGCAGGGACCCCCGAAGCAGACCCGGAGCCGGGTCTACTCACAGGGGCCCCTGGACCAGCGGCACCAGCTCTCAGGGGCATAGCACCCCCTACCGTCACACCCGTTGCCACAAAAAGCCTGGCCACCCCAGCTCCGGCGGTCGGCCCCAGGCTAGGCCACTCCCCCTCGGCACCCAGCGGCGGTGGAGCCCCCCGCGCTGACCCATTACTGGGCCCCTGCGCAGGGGGCCCCGACCTCGCCACGGATTTTGCCAGGGGAGCAAGCCCCACCTTTCCTTTATGAGCCGGCTCTGCCGGAGCGGCAGGCCCCGCGCCCTTCACCTTACCAGGTCTCTGGGTCCCTGAAAGTGATCCAGATTTAGTGGATCCGCGCGTGAGGGACCCAGAAACCCCAGCACACGCCGCCGGAGATGCGGCCCCGGCTGTCAGTGCGCCGCCAGCAGAGCAGGAGGCAGCGGCAGATGTACAAGCCGCCCCCCGCACGCCAGCAGGCGCACCAGGTGCCAGGCCAGACCTCCCTTTTACAGGGGATCCAGCCTGAGCACCACCATAGATCACACCCACCGTCGGGCCGCCCTCCGTGCCATGCTCCATATCAGACACCTTGGACCCACTGCCTCCATTACCACAAACAGGGGCAGCGCTCTGCGTGCCATGGCCTATAGTCTCCCCGCTCCCTCGCTGTGGACCCACAACAGAGTCCAAGCCGAGGTGGGTGGCGGGTGCCGCACAACGGGACAGGGGGGCCCCAGAGAGGGGGACATACACAAACTTGTGCGCAACAGTTGTTTTTCTCTTTTTTTTTGCTTTTCTCTTCATCCCCCTCACGGGTGCCTCATCCTCGCAGATCTCATCCCCGAACGTAAGCTGACCAAAACGTACCGGGGACTCGATCTGCTGGATCTGCTGCATGATAAGGCAGCCCCCCTCACTGCTACTGCTCCCATCCTCCTCATCCTCCCCCTCGCTCCCGCTGCCCTCTGAAGGGCTAGAATCAGACGGGAGAGCCATCTGCTCAGGGGCTATCCCGCTATGCGATGCCTGGAGATCACTTACCAGGCCACCAGGCGGTGGGTAGGGTGCGACCTCCTCCACGCATACCTCTTCTTCCTCCTCCTCCACCGCCTGGCCGGGGCCCTGCGACCCCTCCAGAGCCCCACCGGTCATGGCTCTGAACCGGTCATCATTAAGCAGCTTCTCCATGAAGGGTCCACTTCCTGCCAGTATGGTGCTCCTGCGGTCTTCCAGGTCTTGAATGGCCCGCTTGATCTTCCGGACCGCGGCGGATAGCTCAGGCTTCTTACTGCCAGAGGCCCTCACGGACCTCTCCTGAGCCACCCTCAACTCCCCCCAGAGGGAACTTAGCTTCTTTGTGGCGTCCTCATACTCGCAGAGGTGCGCATGTATACGGGAGGCATAGGTGACGGTTGCCTCCCTCGACGCCTTGGTACCCCAATCAGGGGGCACCGCTGCAGCACCTCCGCTCGTACTCGACCTACCTCCGGAGGGAGGAGCCGCCGCGGTCGTAGCCTCGGGGGTCCTCCGGGTCCTCATGGTGGAACCCCTGCTGTCTTGGCCAGATCTTGTAGCCTTAGCCGGCTTGGTGTTCCTCCCACCCCCCGCCAGCTTGGACCGGGAGGTGGGAGCCGGGGGCCCAGCCCCAGAGGCCAGTCCCACTCTGAGCCCTCTTTCCTGGGAAGGGGGCAGACAAAAAGTCCCAGATGGAAGAAAAAAACCTCCCTTCCCAGGAGCTCTCTCCAAACGCAGCCAAACAGTCCAGGAAGCACACGGCACACAGCTCACTGCAGGCTCCACCTCCACCACTTCCTGTCAGAAACTGCAACAGGCTGAACTGGAGCTCTTTTATTATAAAAATATAAAACAAACCATAAAAACACACTACATAAAGAACCAAGACACAAACCCCAACGAAACACAAACAAGTCCAAAATTATAATGTCCAGTATAAACTATAAAGCAAAGCAAAAATGTCCTACAATGCTCATAGAACATAAAGTCCATTTCCCAAAATCCCCCCAGCAAGGGAAGACCTTAACCCCTTCCAACATTCACTCCACATTCATACCTAAACCCCCAAAACAAAACAACAAACTGGCCCACTGCCAAAAACAAAGAAATAGGCCACCTGGCCGAAACAAAACTTAATGCACAGCAAACCTTTTTTTTGTAGTTTTTTATATTTTTTTTTTTTTTTTTTTTTTTTTTTCCCCACCACCATTTTTTAACACCCAAGGTCCCACGAGAGTCTGTGGCCTTATCACAACAAGCCCCACTAAAGTTTGTGGCCATTTCACACACAAAAAGGTCCCTTTGCCTCTTCCGGCATCCCGCAGGACGTCCACATTTTTCACAAAACCACCGCAAACCCCTCCCCCCTCCCCCCTAAAGCCCCCCACCCAACCTAAACTAACCCCCCCACACACACAATACACATACATTATTTATATACAACACAACATAACGATGTAACAACAACTAACCAAATCATCATGACATAACAACTTAACCGTAAGACTACTAAACATGAACCAAAGGATCAGACCCAAGTTCAGTGCTTGCAAGCCCTATATTCAGATTCTGAACCGTAAAACAAAAAACTACAAATGTGAGGGGAGCAGCCCACCACCAGGAAACTGGAGACTACAGAGGCTCTCACCCTGCTCTAACACACAAACAGCCTGTCCCTCCCTATTAAAGAAAAAGAAAAACCTGTCCCTACCGCCCTACCAATCTTTCCCTACCTGTCCCTACCTGTCCCTCTCTGACCCTCACTACCAACCTAATGCTAACTACCTATCCCTAAAGACTGTCCCTACCTGTCCCTCCCTGACCCTACACATCCATCTGACCCTACAAATAAATATAAAATATAGAAAGGACTAAACTAACCCTATCACAGACACACATACCCTAACTCTCCCTAGGGCACATTAAATGAGAACCCCCTCCATAGAAGGGAAGCCCTCCCTGCACCCAGCCTCTCATACTCCAGCGAGCGCACTTTTGCCAGGTCACCCAGGATGTTCCTAATCACCTCTTCCCGGGGGAGGACTTTATGCTGGGTGGACACTAAACACCGTGCGTTCCACGTGTAAAACCTAGTCACTAAACTAACTAAGAAGACAGTGCCCCGATCTCGGCCACCAAGGGATCTGAATGCCCCATAGGCCCACTTCGCATAGGAAAGGCCTGCCAGCCTAGGCCAGCCAATGGAAGCACCCACCCTACTGTAGACCTCTGTATTAAAGGGACATTGAAGCAGGAAGTGCTCCATGCTTTCAAGCATGCCGCCACACTCCTCGCGGGGACAATCCCGGTCATCAGAGTTCCTGTACTTCAGGTTGCCCCTCACATACAGTCTCCCATGGAAGCAGCGCCAAGTCAAGTCCCAAAACTTCAAGGGGATCCGCTTAGAGTTTAATAACCCGAGCCCCACCTCCAGATCCCGGCTTGGGCAATCCTTGAGGGCCAGGGGCTTCTGGAAGTGGGTCAACAGAACCCTATTGTCAAGTAACCTCCTTGACAAGGTCCTGATCTCCCACACTCCCAGACCCCACCGGCGGATCGCCTTCACAACCAGGGTAGCATAAGCCGGAAGATGCCCATGAGGCGTGCGAAGGTCCTTCACCCGCCCTCCTGTCTCCCATTCCTGGAAGAAAGGCCGAAACCACCCCCTACAGGAGAATACCCACGGAGGAGCCCTCTCTAACCAGAGGTTGGCGATGTTTGCCTTAAGAAAGGTGTTTACTAGAAACACCACCGGGTTGACCATACCCAACCCTCCTAGTCTCCTCGTGCGGTACGTGACCTCCCTCTTGATCAGGTTCAGCCTATTCCCCCATAATAGTTGGAAGAACAGGCTGTAGACCCGTGTCCAAAGAGGTTCTGGCAAGATGCAGACGCTGCCCAGGTATATTAATAAAGGGAGCAAATACCCCTTGGCCAGGTTAACCCTTTCCCTCAGGGTCAAGGACCAACCCTTCCACTGATCCACCTTCTGGGCGGCAATCTTAAGTCTGCCCTCCCAGTTTTGCTGGGGATAGTCCCCCGGGCCGAAACTGATGCCTAAAATTTTTGCTGTGGCCTGAGGCCCTGGAAGGGTGTCCGGGAGATCGAAACTTGGATCTCCCCCTCCCAGCCAGAGACTCTCACACTTATCCCGGTTGATCATGGACCCAGAAGCCACCGAGTAGCGCTCAACTTCAGACATGACCCAGTCCGCCTCCTCTCTCGAGGATACAAAGAGGGAAACGTCGTCGGCGTACGCCACTACCCTCAAGGTGGCCTCTGGCTCCGCCCGGTCCATCCCGACTCCCACCAACGGTCCGCGTTCCACTCTCCTTAAAAAGGGGTCGATCGCGAACACGTATAACAGTGGGCTCAGAGGACAGCCCTGGCGGACACCAGACCTCACCTCAAAAGTGGGTCCGACCCAACCGTTCACAAGCGGAAAAGTCTCTGCCCCATTGTATAATACTCTCAACCAATCAACAAACCTCCCGGGCAGACCGTACCTCAGAAGGACGGACCAGAGGTACTCATGGTTAACCCGGTCAAAGGCCTTCGCTTGGTCTAAGGACAGCAAGTACCCCTTCCAGAGACCTGCCCTGCCCTGCTCCACTGCCTCCCGGACACCGAGCACAGCACTAAAAGTACTGCGGCCTGGAACAGAGCAGTGCTGGGCCCCCGAAAGGAGCCGGGGTGCAAACTTCACCAACCGATTGAAAAGCACCTTTGCCAGAACCTTTCGGTCCGTATTGAGAAGCGCTATGGGACGCCAATTCTCAATACGGGACGAGTCTTTACCCTTTGACAGGATAATCAGGGCGGACTTCCTCATTGAACCGGGAAGAATGTCCGAGGAAAGACATTCATTAAAAACCTCAGTCATGAGGGGGACCAAAGAGTCCCTAAAAGTCCTGTAAAACTCGGATGTTAAGCCATCCGGACCGGGCGATTTTTTGGGCCGGAGCCCATCAATGGCCCGTCTCACTTCCTCTTCCCTGATTGCTTCTGCCAAACCATGAAGAGAGGGGTCATCCCCTGGTTCAGGGATGGTTTCAGCCAGGAAAGCCGACATCTCATCCCGATCTGGATCCCTCCTTCCCAAGAGATGCGAGTAGAAGGATCTGACCACCTCCAGGATCCCTGATTTGGATCTGTTCAGGGAACCCGTACTGTCGATCAGTCCTGTTACCATCTTGCAACTCACTGATATCCTGCAGTTCCTGTAGGGGTCGGGCGAGCGGTACCTCCCGAAATCCCTCTCAAAAACTAAGGATGTGTGCCTATCATACTGGCACCCCTTGAGCAAGGCCTTCACCCTGGAGATTTCCTCACGGTCCCCTCCAGTCGAGACGAGCTGCTCGAGTTTCCTCCCCAGCTCCCGATACAGGCGGTACCTGTTCAGGCCTCTGAGGCTCGAAAGCTGACGGAAGAACCCCGCAACCCTTGTTTTGAAGATCTCCCACCACTCAGACTTACTGCTACAGAGACCCAAGAGAGGTACCTGGCTCTGAAGAAATTCCTCAAAGGATTGTCTCACATCCGCTTCTTCCAACAGGGACGAATTCAGCTTCCATAGGCCTCTCCCTATCCGGGGAGTCTCTGCAACATTCAAAGAAAAGGAAATGAAACAGTGATCGGAGAATTCCACCTCAACAGCGGACACTGCAGAAGAGACGGCTTCCTCCTTTAAAAAAAACCTATCTATCCTAGACCTACAACTACCCCTATGAAAGGTGAAACCCCCGTGACCTGGGGTGTGCCGGATGTGGACATCCACCAGGCGAGCTTCGCTTGCTATGCTGTTGAGGGTATTACTATCAAAAGCCAGCCTTCGGTCTCCGGGGCCTCCCCTATCACGGGGTCTAGTTATAGTATTAAAGTCCCCACCGAAGACCACCTGCCGGCTGGTAAAAAGATAGGGCTTGATCTTCAGGAAGAGACATTTACGGTCCCACTCTGACTGTGGACCATAGATGTTAATGAGCCGGAGCTCCTGTCCCCCCATGAAGACGTCAAGGACCAAGCACCTCCCCATTTCTACCTCGATCACCCGTCTGCATTCCACCGAAGCGGCCTTAAAAAGGACCGCTACCCCGCTATACGGCTCGGCCGCAAGAGACCAGTATGAGGGCCCGCACCTCCACTCCCTCCTTGCTTTGTAAATGGCCCCCATGTCTGTTAGTCTGGTCTCCTGCAAAAATAAAATGTCAGCCTCAACTCGGTTGAAAAAATCAAAGGCCATAAATCTGGCCGCATCTGACTTTATACTGGCGACATTAATCGACGCCAGAGTCAGCGGGGTAGGTTCCGCCATCATGGGTGATTGAGTTAGACGGCCTTCTTTTTAACCGCACCCCTCAATTTACCTTTTTCACCCTCAGAGGAGGAGCCAGACTCTCCCCTCCTCTTTAGTGACACCGAGGTGTCCATAGCACCCGTCACCACCCTCCCAGTACCGGGTTCCTCACCCCTGGACCCCAGGGCAGTCCCCCCCCCAGAGGAAAGTGAGCCCTCCGGAGGACGGACCCCGCCGCTCCCTGAAGGCACCTCAGATGTTACTGCCGGTCCCTCACCCCCGACCTCCGACACAGCAGAGTCATCGAGGGCATGGAACCGGTTGGAGAGGGGGATCAGAGGGGAGCCGGTGAGCCCTTCCGTAGGCACCTTAGTGGCCAGGGGGGGGGCCTTAGATGTTTTTGCCCCTTTTCGTCTCCTCCTCCGACTCTTACTGGTCTTATTGTCACCTTTTGTTTTAGGCTGCTCCACCACCTCCTCGTCCAGACTTTCATACTGGGAGGAGTCATCAGAAGCAGCCACCTCCTCCCTCTCCATCCTCCTGATCTCCTCGCTCACCGCCTCCTCCCCCAGGGCCTCAGGGGCACCGGCTGCCGCTTCCGAGGAGGGTACAGACATCACCCCAGTCGCCTGGGGCTTATCCTGCCCCCTACCCCCACGGCGCCTCACCTGATGCCACTGGTGGGCAGATGTACTGGCCACGCCTTCCTTCACCGACCCCTCAGCTCCTCTCCCGCCCCCACCTCCGGCTCCAGCAGAGGATGCACCGCTGGGGACCCCCCCATGGCTCTCCCCCGCCTGACCAGAGATGGTGTTAGAAAAGGAGCGGGGGCAGCGGCTGTACGGGTGACCTAGGTCACCACACAGGTGACACCTAATGTCACCACAGGCCGCGGCAAGATGACCTACCCCGCCACACAAGGCACATTTCTGCACCTTGCAGCCCGCGCTGAAGTGGCGGGGATCACCGCACCTGTGGCAGACCTTTGGTTGCCCCTGGTAGAAGATCAGGATCCTGTCCCTCCCCAGGAATGCTGAGGAGGGGATGTGGGTGACAGTACCGCCTGAGACCTTCAACCTCATCATGAAGGTCCAGCCCCCTGACCAGATGCCAAACTCGTCCCTGTTCTTTTTTGGGACGTCCGTGACCTCCCCATAGCGGGAAAGCCACGTCATAATATCGACCCCAGAGAGTGACTCGTTATTAGTTAGAACGGTCACTCTCTTTACTCCATTTTGGCGAGACACCGCCTGCACGGCAAAGTCTCGCCAGCCGGGCTCCCCCTTCACCAGTTCAAAATTCGACCAAAAAAGCTCTAGGCCCTCCGGCCGAACAAAACTGATGTCGAAGATGGGGGTACCAAAAGGATGGATCAGGGCAAAGATGTCAGTCGCCCTGAAGTTCATCTTCAGGAGGAGCTCCACGACCCTTGCTCTTGGCGGGCACGCTTCACTGCCCCTCCACCGAAGACGAACTACATTCCTCCTGGCCACCCCCTGCCCGGCTGTCGGGAGGGACCACGCTGTCTCCCCCTCCTTTTTATCTTGGAAGGCGGCCAGGCCATGCCTATCTAGCCAAAAGGCCAGGTCCACCTCTCTTCCCTCTACCTGGATCGTCCGTTCTCCCTTCTTGAGGGCCTCCAGGAAACGGCGTCGCAAGTCACCATCCCTGAGGTCCAGAGGTGAGGAAGCCCCCCGAGAAGACCCCGAGGCCCCGGCTACTACCCCCGCAAAACTCCGGGGACCAGCAGCCGGGGGGGCAGATGGACCAGCCCCACCCCCACTCCCCCCACTAGCAACAGACACACCAGCACTCGCTTCCTCCACCACAGACACATCCATACCGACAGTGACCCCACTTGCCCCACTCCCACTCACATGCACACTGGGGTCACAGTTATTTCTTTTCTCCACACACTTTCTGCCAGCAGGTTTTCCACCAGCATTACTACTGCTGCCACCTGCTGGCAGCACCTTCCCTGCCGGGGGGTTTTGGGAGCCTGGTGCTGCAGCTATTTTTGCCGGCGCCCCTGCCCCAGATAAGCCCGTGGGCACAGAGGACACCGGCAGGCAGGCACCACCTCCATTTTTAGCCACAACTGTGGCACCACTGCTCCCAGCAGCTGCCGGCGCTAAGCCCCGCCCCTTTTCGGGTGAAGCCACGCCCACTTGTGCGGGATTTACCCGCGAGGCCACGCCCCCCGCACCAGGCAGCACAGTGGGGGGGCCAGAGGCCACTCCCACCGGTGCCGTGGATGACAGGGAGGCCACGCCCCCCACACCAGGCAGCACAGTGGGGGCCCCAGAGGCCACTCCCACCGGTGCCGTGGGTGACAGGGAGGCCACGCCCCCCGCACCAGGCAGCACAGTGGGGGCCCCAGAGGCCACTCCCACCGGTGCCGTGGATGACAGGGAGGCCACGCCCCCCACACCAGGCAGCACGGCGGGGGCCCCAGAGGCCACTCCCACCGGTGCCTTTGGTGACAGGGAGGCCACGCCCCCCGCACCAGGCAGCACGGTGGGGGCCCCAGAGGCCACTCCCACTGGCGCTGTGGACGGCTGGGAGGCCACACCCCCCGAAGCCGGCCGCGCAGGGACCCCCGAAGCTGACCCGGAGCCGGGTCTACTCACAGGGGCCCCTGGACCAGCGGCACCAGCTCTCAGGGGCATAGCACCCCCTACCGTCACACCCGTTGCCACAAAAAGCCTGGCCACCCCAGCTCCGGCGGCCGGCCCCAGGCTAGGCCACTCCCCCTCGGCACCCAGCGGCGGTGGAGCCCCCCGCGCTGACCCATTACTGGGCCCCTGCGCAGGGGGCCCCGACCTCGCCACGGATTTTGCCAGGGGAGCAAGCCCCACCTTTCCTTTATGAGCCGGCTCTGCCGGAGCGGCAGGCCCCGCGCCCTTCACCTTACCAGGTCTCTGGGTCCCTGAAAGTGATCCAGATTTAGTGGATCCGCGCGTGAGGGACCCAGAAACCCCAGCACACGCCGCCGGAGATGCGGCCCCGGCTGTCGGTGCGCCGCCAGCAGAGCAGGAGGCAGCGGCAGATGTACAAGCCGCCCCCCGCACGCCAGCAGGCGCACCAGGTGCCAGGCCAGACCTCCCTTTTACAGGGGATCCAGCCTGAGCACCACCATAGATCACACCCACCGTCGGGCCGCCCTCCGTGCCATGCTCCATATCAGACACCTTGGACCCACTGCCTCCATTACCACAAACAGGGGCAGCGCTCTGCGTGCCATGGCCTATAGTCTCCCCGCTCCCTCGCTGTGGACCCACAACAGAGTCCAAGCCGAGGTGGGTGGCGGGTGCCGCACAACGGGACAGGGGGGCCCCAGAGAGGGGGACATACACAAATTTGTGCGCAACAGTTGTTTTTCTCTTTTTTTTTTGCTTTTCTCTTCATCCCCCTCACGGGTGCCTCATCCTCGCAGATCTCATCCCCGAACGTAAGTTGACCAAAACGTATCGGGGACTCGATCTGCTGGATCTGCTGCATGATAAGGCAGCCCCCCTCACTGCTACTGCTCCCATCCTCCTCATCCTCCCCCTCGCTCCCGCTGCCCTCTGAAGGGCTAGAATCAGACGGGAGAGCCATCTGCTCAGGGGCTATCCCGCTATGCGATGCCTGGAGATCACTTACCAGGCCACCAGGCGGTGGGTAGGGTGCGACCTCCTCCACGCATACCTCTTCTTCCTCCTCCTCCACCGCCTGGCCGGGGCCCTGCGACCCCTCCAGAGCCCCACCGGTCATGGCTCTGAACCGGTCATCATTAAGCAGCTTCTCCATGAAGGGTCCACTTCCTGCCAGTATGGTGCTCCTGCGGTCTTCCAGGTCTTGAATGGCCCGCTTGATCTTCCGGACCGCGGCGGATAGCTCAGGCTTCTTACTGCCAGAGGCCCTCACGGACCTCTCCTGAGCCACCCTCAACTCCCCCCAGAGGGAACTTAGCTTCTTTGTGGCGTCCTCATACTCGCAGAGGTGCGCATGTATACGGGAGGCATAGGTGACGGTTGCCTCCCTCGACGCCTTGGTACCCCAATCAGGGGGCACCGCTGCAGCACCTCCGCTCGTACTCGACCTACCTCCGGAGGGAGGAGCCGCCGCGGTCGTAGCCTCGGGGGTCCTCCGGGTCCTCATGGTGGAACCCCTGCTGTCTTGGCCAGATCTTGTAGCCTTAGCCGGCTTGGTGTTCCTCCCACCCCCCGCCAGCTTGGACCGGGAGGTGGGAGCCGGGGGCCCAGCCCCAGAGGCCAGTCCCACTCTGAGCCCTCTTTCCTGGGAAGGGGGCAGACAAAAAGTCCCAGATGGAAGAAAAAAACCTCCCTTCCCAGGAGCTCTCTCCAAACGCAGCCAAACAGTCCAGGAAGCACACGGCACACAGCTCACTGCAGGCTCCACCTCCACCACTTCCTGTCAGAAACTGCAACAGGCTGAACTGGAGCTCTTTTATTATAAAAGTACAAAAACACATATACAAAACACAAAAACCAAACCACAGATACAATTATACAACAAACAAACAACTAACAACCAACAAAACCCCAGCAAGACATAACCTAAAATCTGAAATTATATAGAGTCCAACAAAGAAATATAAGACGACACAAAGTTCAAGTCCTCCAGCAGACTCTGTAGGAGACCCCCCAGCAAGGGAAGACCCTACCATAACTCCAGGGTGCGCCCTAAAACGCACCCGACCCCCAGCATACACAACATCCATACCTGCACATTCATACCTAACCCCCTAACAAAAAAGGAAAACTAAATAACTGGCCCACTGCCAAAAACAAAGAAATAGGCCACCTGGCCGAAACAAAACTTAATGCACAGCAAACCTTTTTTTTGTAGTTTTTTATATTTTTTTTTTTTTTTTTTTTTTTTTTTTTTTTTCCCCCACCACCATTTTTTAACACCCAAGGTCCCACGAGAGTCTGTGGCCTTATCACAACAAGCCCCACTAAAGTTTGTGGCCATTTCACACACAAAAAGGTCCCTTTGCCTCTTCCGGCATCCCGCAGGACGTCCACATTTTTCACAAAACCACCGCAAACCCCTCCCCCCTCCCCCCTAAAGCCCCCCACCCAACCTAAACTAACCCCCCCACACACACAATACACATACATTATTTATATACAACACAACATAACGATGTAACAACAACTAACCAAATCATCATGACATAACAACTTAACCGTAAGACTACTAAACATGAACCAAAGGATCAGACCCAAGTTCAGTGCTTGCAAGCCCTATATTCAGATTCTGAACCGTAAAACAAAAAACTACAAATGTGAGGGGAGCAGCCCACCACCAGGAAACTGGAGACTACAGAGGCTCTCACCCTGCTCTAACACACAAACAGCCTGTCCCTCCCTATTAAAGAAAAAGAAAAACCTGTCCCTACCGCCCTACCAATCTTTCCCTACCTGTCCCTACCTGTCCCTCTCTGACCCTCACTACCAACCTAATGCTAACTACCTATCCCTAAAGACTGTCCCTACCTGTCCCTCCCTGACCCTACACATCCATCTGACCCTACAAATAAATATAAAATATAGAAAGGACTAAACTAACCCTATCACAGACACACATACCCTAACTCTCCCTAGGGCACATTAAATGAGAACCCCCTCCATAGAAGGGAAGCCCTCCCTGCACCCAGCCTCTCATACTCCAGCGAGCGCACTTTTGCCAGGTCACCCAGGATGTTCCTAATCACCTCTTCCCGGGGGAGGACTTTATGCTGGGTGGACACTAAACACCGTGCGTTCCACGTGTAAAACCTAGTCACTAAACTAACTAAGAAGACAGTGCCCCGATCTCGGCCACCAAGGGATCTGAATGCCCCATAGGCCCACTCCGCATAGGAAAGGCCTGCCAGCCTAGGCCAGCCAATGGAAGCACCCACCCTACTGTAGACCTCTGTATTAAAGGGACATTGAAGCAGGAAGTGCTCCATGCTTTCAAGCATGCCGCCACACTCCTCGCGGGGACAATCCCGGTCATCAGAGTTCCTGTACTTCAGGTTGCCCCTCACATACAGTCTCCCATGGAAGCAGCGCCAAGTCAAGTCCCAAAACTTCAAGGGGATCCGCTTAGAGTTTAATAACCCGAGCCCCACCTCCAGATCCCGGCTTGGGCAATCCTTGAGGGCCAGGGGCTTCTGGAAGTGGGTCAACAGAACCCTATTGTCAAGTAACCTCCTTGACAAGGTCCTGATCTCCCACACTCCCAGACCCCACCGGCGGATCGCCTTCACAACCAGGGTAGCATAAGCCGGAAGATGCCCATGAGGCGTGCGAAGGTCCTTCACCCGCCCTCCTGTCTCCCATTCCTGGAAGAAAGGCCGAAACCACCCCCTACAGGAGAATACCCATGGAGGAGCCCTCTCTAACCAGAGGTTGGCGATGTTTGCCTTAAGAAAGGTGTTTACTAGAAACACCACCGGGTTGACCATACCCAACCCTCCTAGTCTCCTCGTGCGGTACGTGACCTCCCTCTTGATCAGGTTCAGCCTATTCCCCCATAATAGTTGGAAGAACAGGCTGTAGACCCGTGTCCAAAGAGGTTCTGGCAAGATGCAGACGCTGCCCAGGTATATTAATAAAGGGAGCAAATACCCCTTGGCCAGGTTAACCCTTTCCCTCAGGGTCAAGGACCAACCCTTCCACTGATCCACCTTCTGGGCGGCAATCTTAAGTCTGCCCTCCCAGTTTTGCTGGGGATAGTCCCCCGGGCCGAAACTGATGCCTAAAATTTTTGCTGTGGCCTGAGGCCCTGGAAGGGTGTCCGGGAGATCGAAACTTGGATCTCCCCCTCCCAGCCAGAGACTCTCACACTTATCCCGGTTGATCATGGACCCAGAAGCCACCGAGTAGCGCTCAACTTCAGACATGACCCAGTCCGCCTCCTCTCTCGAGGATACAAAGAGGGAAACGTCGTCGGCGTACGCCACTACCCTCAAGGTGGCCTCTGGCTCCGCCCGGTCCATCCCGACTCCCACCAACGGTCCGCGTTCCACTCTCCTTAAAAAGGGGTCGATCGCGAACACGTATAACAGTGGGCTCAGAGGACAGCCCTGGCGGACACCAGACCTCACCTCAAAAGGGGGTCCGACCCAACCGTTCACAAGCGGAAAAGTCTCTGCCCCATTGTATAATACTCTCAACCAATCAACAAACCTCCCGGGCAGACCGTACCTCAGAAGGACGGACCAGAGGTACTCATGGTTAACCCGGTCAAAGGCTTTCGCTTGGTCTAAGGACAGCAAGTACCCCTTCCAGAGACCTGCCCTGCCCCGCTCCACTGCCTCCCGGACACCGAGCACAGCACTAAAAGTACTGCGGCCTGGAACAGAGCAGTGCTGGGCCCCCGAAAGGAGCCGGGGTGCAAACTTCACCAACCGATTGAAAAGCACCTTTGCCAGAACCTTTCGGTCCGTATTGAGAAGCGCTATGGGACGCCAATTCTCAATACGGGACGAGTCTTTACCCTTTGACAGGATAATCAGGGCGGACTTCCTCATTGAACCGGGAAGAATGTCCGAGGAAAGACATTCATTAAAAACCTCAGTCATGAGGGGGACCAAAGAGTCCCTAAAAGTCCTGTAAAACTCGGATGTTAAGCCATCCGGACCGGGCGATTTTTTGGGCCGGAGCCCATCAATGGCCCGTCTCACTTCCTCTTCCCTGATTGCTTCTGCCAAACCATGAAGAGAGGGGTCATCCCCTGGTTCAGGGATGGTTTCAGCCAGGAAAGCCGACATCTCATCCCGATCTGGATCCCTCCTTCCCAAGAGATGCGAGTAGAAGGATCTGACCACCTCCAGGATCCCTGATTTGGATCTGTTCAGGGAACTCGTACTGTCGATCAGTCCTGTTACCATCTTGCAACTCACTGACATCCTGCAGTTCCTGTAGGGGTCGGGCGAGCGGTACCTCCCGAAATCCCTCTCAAAAACTAAGGATGTGTGCCTATCATACTGGCACCCCTTGAGCAAGGCCTTCACCCTGGAGATTTCCTCACGGTCCCCTCCAGTCGAGACGAGCTGCTCGAGTTTCCTCCCCAGCTCCCGATACAGGCGGTACCTGTTCAGGCCTCTGAGGCTCGAAAGCTGACGGAAGAACCCCGCAACCCTTGTTTTGAAGATCTCCCACCACTCAGACTTACTGCTACAGAGACCCAAGAGAGGCACCTGGCTCTGAAGAAATTCCTCAAAGGATTGTCTCACATCCGCTTCTTCCAACAGGGACGAATTCAGCTTCCATAGGCCTCTCCCTATCCGGGGAGTCTCTGCAACATTCAAAGAAAAGGAAATGAAACAGTGATCGGAGAATTCCACCTCAACAGCGGACACTGCAGAAGAGACGGCTTCCTCCTTTAAAAAAAACCTATCTATCCTAGACCTACAACCACCCCTATGAAAGGTGAAACCCCCGTGACCTGGGGTGTGCCGGATGTGGACATCCACCAGGCGAGCTTCGCTTGCTATGCTGTTGAGGGTATTACTATCAAAAGCCAGCCTTCGGTCTCCGGGGCCTCCCCTATCACGGGGTCTAGTTATAGTATTAAAGTCCCCACCGAAGACCACCTGCCGGCTGGTAAAAAGATAGGGCTTGATCTTCAGGAAGAGACATTTACGGTCCCACTCTGACTGTGGACCATAGATGTTAATGAGCCGGAGCTCCTGTCCCCCCATGAAGACGTCAAGGACCAAGCACCTCCCCATTTCTACCTCGATCACCCGTCTGCATTCCACCGAAGCAGCCTTAAAAAGGACCGCTACCCCGCTATACGGCTCGGCCGCAAGAGACCAGTATGAGGGCCCGCACCTCCACTCCCTCCTTGCTTTGTAAATGGCCCCCATGTCTGTTAGTCTGGTCTCCTGCAAAAATAAAATGTCAGCCTCAACTCGGTTGAAAAAATCAAAGGCCATAAATCTGGCCGCATCTGACTTTATACTGGCGACATTAATCGACGCCAGAGTCAACGGGGTAGGTTCCGCCATCATGGGTGATTGAGTTAGACGGCCTTCTTTTTAACCGCACCCCTCAATTTACCTTTTTCACTCTCAGAGGAGGAGCCAGACTCTCCCCTCCTCTTTAGTGACACCGAGGTGTCCATAGCACCCGTCACCACCCTCCCAGTACCGGGTTCCTCACCCCTGGACCCCAGGGCAGTCCCCCCCCCAGAGGAAAGTGAGCCCTCCGGAGGACGGACCCCGCCGCTCCCTGAAGGCACCTCAGATGTTACTGCCGGTCCCTCACCCCCGACCTCCGACACAGCAGAGTCATCGAGGGCATGGAACCGGTTGGAGAGGGGGATCAGAGGGGAGCCGGTGAGCCCTTCCGTAGGCACCTTAGTGGCCAGGGGGGGGGCCTTAGATGTTTTTGCCCCTTTTCGTTTCCTCCTCCGACTCTTACTGGTCTTATTGTCACCTTTTGTTTTAGGCTGCTCCACCACCTCCTCGTCCAGACTTTCATACTGGGAGGAGTCATCAGAAGCAGCCACCTCCTCCCTCTCCATCCTCCTGATCTCCTCGCTCACCGCCTCCTCCCCCAGGGCCTCAGGGGCACCGGCTGCCGCTTCCAAGGAGGGTACAGACATCACCCCAGTCGCCTGGGGCTTATCCTGCCCCCTACCCCCACGGCGCCTCACCTGATGCCACTGGTGGGCAGATGTACTGGCCACGCCTTCCTTCACCGACCCCTCAGCTCCTCTCCCGCCCCCACCTCCGGCTCCAGCAGAGGATGCACCGCTGGGGACCCCCCCATGGCTCTCCCCCGCCTGACCAGAGATGGTGTTAGAAAAGGAGCGGGGGCAGCGGCTGTACGGGTGACCTAGGTCACCACACAGGTGACACCTAATGTCACCACAGGCCGCGGCAAGATGACCTACCCCGCCACACAAGGCACATTTCTGCACCTTGCAGCCCGCGCTGAAGTGGCGGGGATCACCGCACCTGTGGCAGACCTTTGGTTGCCCCTGGTAGAAGATCAGGATCCTGTCCCTCCCCAGGAATGCTGAGGAGGGGATGTGGGTGACAGTACCGCCTGAGACCTTCAACCTCATCATGAAGGTCCAGCCCCCTGACCAGATGCCAAACTCGTCCCTGTTCTTTTTTGGGACGTCCGTGACCTCCCCATAGCGGGAAAGCCACGTCATAATATCGACCCCAGAGAGTGACTCGTTATTAGTTAGAACGGTCACTCTCTTTACTCCATTTTGGCGAGACACCGCCTGCACGGCAAAGTCTCGCCAGCCGGGCTCCCCCTTCACCAGTTCAAAATTCGACCAAAAAAGCTCTAGGCCCTCCGGCCGAACAAAACTGATGTCGAAGATGGGGGTACCAAAAGGATGGATCAGGGCAAAGATGTCAGTCGCCCTGAAGTTCATCTTCAGGAGGAGCTCCACGACCCTTGCTCTTGGCGGGCACGCTTCACTGCCCCTCCACCGAAGACGAACTACATTCCTCCTGGCCACCCCCTGCCCGGCTGTCGGGAGGGACCACGCTGTCTCCCCCTCCTTTTTATCTTGGAAGGCGGCCAGGCCATGCCTATCTAGCCAAAAGGCCAGGTCCACCTCTCTTCCCTCTACCTGGATCGTCCGTTCTCCCTTCTTGAGGGCCTCCAGGAAACGGCGTCGCAAGTCACCATCCCTGAGGTCCAGAGGTGAGGAAGCCCCCCGAGAAGACCCCGAGGCCCCGGCTACTACCCCCGCAAAACTCCGGGGACCAGCAGCCGGGGGGGCAGATGGACCAGCCCCACCCCCACTCCCCCCACTAGCAACAGACACACCAGCACTCGCTTCCTCCACCACAGACACATCCATACCGACAGTGACCCCACTTGCCCCACTCCCACTCACATGCACACTGGGGTCACAGTTATTTCTTTTCTCCACACACTTTCTGCCAGCAGGTTTTCCACCAGCATTACTACTGCTGCCACCTGCTGGCAGCACCTTCCCTGCCGGGGGGTTTTGGGAGCCTGGTGCTGCAGCTATTTTTGCCGGCGCCCCTGCCCCAGATAAGCCCGTGGGCACAGAGGACACCGGCAGGCAGGCACCACCTCCATTTTTAGCCACAACTGTGGCACCACTGCTCCCAGCAGCTGCCGGCGCTAAGCCCCGCCCCTTTTCGGGTGAAGCCACGCCCACTTGTGCGGGATTTACCCGCGAGGCCACGCCCCCCGCACCAGGCAGCACAGTGGGGGCCCCAGAGGCCACTCCCACCGGTGCCGTGGATGACAGGGAGGCCACGCCCCCCACACCAGGCAGCACGGTGGGGGCCCCGGAGGCCACTCCCACCGGTGCAGTGGGTGACAGGGAGGCCACGCCCCCCGCACCAGGCAGCACAGTGGGGGCCCCAGAGGCCACTCCCACCGGTGCCGTGGATGACAGGGAGGCCACGCCCCCCACACCAGGCAGCACGGCGGGGGCCCCAGAGGCCACTCCCACCGGTGCCTTTGGTGACAGGGAGGCCACGCCCCCCGCACCAGGCAGCACGGTGGGGGCCCCAGAGGCCACTCCCACTGGCGCTGTGGACGGCTGGGAGGCCACACACCCCGAAGCCGGCCGCGCAGGGACCCCCGAAGCTGACCCGGAGCCGGGTCTACTCACAGGGGCCCCTGGACCAGCGGCACCAGCTCTCAGGGGCATAGCACCCCCTACCGTCACACCCGTTGCCACAAAAAGCCTGGCCACCCCAGCTCCGGTGGCCGGCCCCAGGCTAGGCCACTCCCCCTCGGCACCCAGCGGCGGTGGAGCCCCCCGCGCTGACCCATTACTGGGCCCCTGCGCAGGGGGCCCCGACCTCGCCACGGATTTTGCCAGGGGAGCAAGCCCCACCTTTCGTTTATGAGCCGGCTCTGCCGGAGCCGCAGGCCCCGCGCCCTTCACCTTACCAGGTCTCTGGGTCCCTGAAAGTGATCCAGATTTAGTGGATCCGTGCGTGAGGGACCCAGACACCCCAGCACACGCCGCCGGAGATGCGGCCCCGGCTGTCGGTGCACCGCCGGCAGCGCAGGAGGCAGCGGCGGATGTACACGCCGCCCCCCGCACGCCAGCAGGCGCACCAGGTGCCAGGCCAGACCCCCCTTTTACAGGGGATCCAGCCTGAGCACCTCCACTGATGACTCCCACCATCGGGCCGCCCTCCGCGCCATGCTCCATATCAGACACCTTGGACCCACTGCCTCCATTACCACAAACAGAGGCAGCGTTCTGCGTGCCATGGCCTATGTTCTCCCCGCTCCCTCGCTGTGGACCCACAACAGAGTCCAAGCCGGGGTGGGTAGCGGGTGCCGCACAACGGGACAGGGGGGCCCCAGAGAGGGGGACATACACAAATTTGTGCGCAACAGTTGTTTTTCTCTTTTTTTTTGCTTTTCTCTTCATCCCCCTCACGGGTGCCTCATCCTCGCAGATCTCATCCCCGAACGTAAGCTGACCAAAACGTATCGGGGACTCGATCTGCTGGATCTGCTGCATGATAAGGCAGCCCCCCTCACTGCTACTGCTCCCATCCTCCTCATCCTCCCCCTCGCTCCCGCTGCCCTCTGAAGGGCTAGAATCCGACGGGAGAGCCATCTGCTCAGGGGCTATCCCGCTATACGATGCCTGGAGATCACTTACCAGGCCACCAGGCGGCGGGTAGGGTGCGACCTCCTCCACGCATACCTCTTCTTCCTCCTCCTCCACCGCCTGGCCGGGGCCCTGCGACCCCTCCAGAGCCCCACCGGTCATGGCTCTGAACCGGCTATCATTCTGCAGCTTTTCCTTAAATGGTCCGCTGCCCGCCATGATGGTGTTCCTGCGGTCCTCCAGGTCCTGTATGGCCCGCTTGATCTTCCGGACCGCGGCGGATAGCTCAGGCTTCTTACTGCCAGAGGCCCTCACGGACCTCTCCTGAGCCACCCTCAACTCCCCCCAGAGGGAACTTAGCTTCTTTGTGGCGTCCTCATACTCGCAGAGGTGTGCATGTATACGGGAGGCATAGGTGACGGTTGCCTCCCTCGACGCCTTGGTACCCCAATCAGGGGGCACCGCTGCAGCACCTCCGCTCATACTCGACCCACCTCCGGAGGGAGGAGCCGCCGCGGTCATAGCCTCGGGGGTCCTCCGGGTCCTCATGCCGGACCCCTTGCTGTCTTGGCCAGATCTTGTTGCCTTAGCCGGCTTGGTGTTTCTCCCACCCCCCGCCAGCTTGGACCGGGAGGTGGGAGCCGGGGGCCCGGCCCCGGAGGCCAGTCCCACCACAAGCTTTCCTTCCTGGGAAGGGGGCAGACAAAAAGTCCCAGATGGAAAAAAAAAACCTCCCTTCCCAGGAGCTCTCTCCAAACGCAGCCACACAGTCCAGGAAGCACACTGCACACAGCTCACTGCAGGCTCCACCTCCACCACTTCCTGAAACAAGCTGCAGCAGGCTGAACTGGAGCTCTTTTATTATAAAAGTACAAAAACACATATACAAAACACAAAAACCAAACCACAGATACAATTATACAACAAACAAACAACTAACAACCAACAAAACCCCAGCAAGACATAACCTAAAATCTGAAATTATATAGAGTCCAACAAAGAAATATAAGACGACACAAAGTTCAAGTCCTCCAGCAGACTCTGTAGGAGACCCCCCAGCAAGGGAAGACCCTACCATAACTCCAGGGTGCGCCCTAAAACGCACCCGACCCCCAGCATACACAACATCCATACCTGCACATTCATACCTAACCCCCTAACAAAAAAGGAAAACTAAATAACTGGCCCACTGCCAAAAACAAAGAAATAGGCCACCTGGCCGAAACAAAACTTAATGCACAGCAAACCTTTTTTTTGTAGTTTTTTATATTTTTTTTTTTTTTTTTTTTTTTTCCCCCACCACCATTTTTTAACACCCAAGGTCCCACGAGAGTCTGTGGCCTTATCACAACAAGCCCCACTAAAGTTTGTGGCCATTTCACACACAAAAAGGTCCCTTTGCCTCTTCCGGCATCCCGCAGGACGTCCACATTTTTCACAAAACCACCGCAAACCCCTCCCCCCTCCCCCCTAAAGCCCCCCACCCAACCTAAACTAACCCCCCCACACACACAATACACATACATTATTTATATACAACACAACATAACGATGTAACAACAACTAACCAAATCATCATGACATAACAACTTAACCGTAAGACTACTAAACATGAACCAAAGGATCAGACCCAAGTTCAGTGCTTGCAAGCCCTATATTCAGATTCTGAACCGTAAAACAAAAAACTACAAATGTGAGGGGAGCAGCCCACCACCAGGAAACTGGAGACTACAGAGGCTCTCACCCTGCTCTAACACACAAACAGCCTGTCCCTCCCTATTAAAGAAAAAGAAAAACCTGTCCCTACCGCCCTACCAATCTTTCCCTACCTGTCCCTCTCTGACCCTCACTACCAACCTAATGCTAACTACCTATCCCTAAAGACTGTCCCTACCTGTCCCTCCCTGACCCTACACATCCATCTGACCCTACAAATAAATATAAAATATAGAAAGGACTAAACTAACCCTATCACAGACACACATACCCTAACTCTCCCTAGGGCACATTAAATGAGAACCCCCTCCATAGAAGGGAAGCCCTCCCTGCACCCAGCCTCTCATACTCCAGCGAGCGCACTTTTGCCAGGTCACCCAGGATGTTCCTAATCACCTCTTCCCGGGGGAGGACTTTATGCTGGGTGGACACTAAACACCGTGCGTTCCACGTGTAAAACCTAGTCACTAAACTAACTAAGAAGACAGTGCCCCGATCTCGGCCACCAAGGGATCTGAATGCCCCATAGGCCCACTCCGCATAGGAAAGGCCTGCCAGCCTAGGCCAGCCAATGGAAGCACCCACCCTACTGTAGACCTCTGTATTAAAGGGACATTGAAGCAGGAAGTGCTCCATGCTTTCAAGCATGCCGCCACACTCCTCGCGGGGACAATCCCGGTCATCAGAGTTCCTGTACTTCAGGTTGCCCCTCACATACAGTCTCCCATGGAAGCAGCGCCAAGTCAAGTCCCAAAACTTCAAGGGGATCCGCTTAGAGTTTAATAACCCGAGCCCCACCTCCAGATCCCGGCTTGGGCAATCCTTGAGGGCCAGGGGCTTCTGGAAGTGGGTCAACAGAACCCTATTGTCAAGTAACCTCCTTGACAAGGTCCTGATCTCCCACACTCCCAGACCCCACCGGCGGATCGCCTTCACAACCAGGGTAGCATAAGCCGGAAGATGCCCATGAGGCGTGCGAAGGTCCTTCACCCGCCCTCCTGTCTCCCATTCCTGGAAGAAAGGCCGAAACCACCCCCTACAGGAGAATACCCACGGAGGAGCCCTCTCTAACCAGAGGTTGGCGATGTTTGCCTTAAGAAAGGTGTTTACTAGAAACACCACCGGGTTGACCATACCCAACCCTCCTAGTCTCCTCGTGCGGTACGTGACCTCCCTCTTGATCAGGTTCAGCCTATTCCCCCATAATAGTTGGAAGAACAGGCTGTAGACCCGTGTCCAAAGAGGTTCTGGCAAGATGCAGACGCTGCCCAGGTATATTAATAAAGGGAGCAAATACCCCTTGGCCAGGTTAACCCTTTCCCTCAGGGTCAAGGACCAACCCTTCCACTGATCCACCTTCTGGGCGGCAATCTTAAGTCTGCCCTCCCAGTTTTGCTGGGGATAGTCCCCCGGGCCGAAACTGATGCCTAAAATTTTTGCTGTGGCCTGAGGCCCTGGAAGGGTGTCCGGGAGATCGAAACTTGGATCTCCCCCTCCCAGCCAGAGACTCTCACACTTATCCCGGTTGATCATGGACCCAGAAGCCACCGAGTAGCGCTCAACTTCAGACATGACCCAGTCCGCCTCCTCTCTCGAGGATACAAAGAGGGAAACGTCGTCGGCGTACGCCACTACCCTCAAGGTGGCCTCTGGCTCCGCCCGGTCCATCCCGACTCCCACCAACGGTCCGCGTTCCACTCTCCTTAAAAAGGGGTCGATCGCGAACACGTATAACAGTGGGCTCAGAGGACAGCCCTGGCGGACACCAGACCTCACCTCAAAAGGGGGTCCGACCCAACCGTTCACAAGCGGAAAAGTCTCTGCCCCATTGTATAATACTCTCAACCAATCAACAAACCTCCCGGGCAGACCGTACCTCAGAAGGACGGACCAGAGGTACTCATGGTTAACCCGGTCAAAGGCCTTCGCTTGGTCTAAGGACAGCAAGTACCCCTTCCAGAGACCTGCCCTGCCCTGCTCCACTGCCTCCCGGACACCGAGCACAGCACTAAAAGTACTGCGGCCTGGAACAGAGCAGTGCTGGGCCCCCGAAAGGAGCCGGGGTGCAAACTTCACCAACCGATTGAAAAGCACCTTTGCCAGAACCTTTCGGTCCGTATTGAGAAGCGCTATGGGACGCCAATTCTCAATACGGGACGAGTCTTTACCCTTTGACAGGATAATCAGGGCGGACTTCCTCATTGAACCGGGAAGAATGTCCGAGGAAAGACATTCATTAAAAACCTCAGTCATGAGGGGGACCAAAGAGTCCCTAAAAGTCCTGTAAAACTCGGATGTTAAGCCATCCGGACCGGGCGATTTTTTGGGCCGGAGCCCATCAATGGCCCGTCTCACTTCCTCTTCCCTGATTGCTTCTGCCAAACCATGAAGAGAGGGGTCATCCCCTGGTTCAGGGATGGTTTCAGCCAGGAAAGCCGACATCTCATCCCGATCTGGATCCCTCCTTCCCAAGAGATGCGAGTAGAAGGATCTGACCACCTCCAGGATCCCTGATTTGGATCTGTTCAGGGAACCCGTACTGTCGATCAGTCCTGTTACCATCTTGCAACTCACTGACATCCTGCAGTTCCTGTAGGGGTCGGGCGAGCGGTACCTCCCGAAATCCCTCTCAAAAACTAAGGATGTGTGCCTATCATACTGGCACCCCTTGAGCAAGGCCTTCACCCTGGAGATTTCCTCACGGTCCCCTCCAGTCGAGACGAGCAGCTCGAGTTTCCTCCCCAGCTCCCGATACAGGCGGTACCTGTTCAGGCCTCTGAGGCTCGAAAGCTGACGGAAGAACCCCGCAACCCTTGTTTTGAAGATCTCCCACCACTCAGACTTACTGCTACAGAGACCCAAGAGAGGTACCTGGCTCTGAAGAAATTCCTCAAAGGATTGTCTCACATCCGCTTCTTCCAACAGGGACGAATTCAGCTTCCATAGGCCTCTCCCTATCCGGGGAGTCTCTGCAACATTCAAAGAAAAGGAAATGAAACAGTGATCGGAGAATTCCACCTCAACAGCGGACACTGCAGAAGAGACGGCTTCCTCCTTTAAAAAAAACCTATCTATCCTAGACCTACAACTACCCCTATGAAAGGTGAAACCCCCGTGACCTGGGGTGTGCCGGATGTGGACATCCACCAGGCGAGCTTCGCTTGCTATGCTGTTGAGGGTATTACTATCAAAAGCCAGCCTTCGGTCTCCGGGGCCTCCCCTATCACGGGGTCTAGTTATAGTATTAAAGTCCCCACCGAAGACCACCTGCCGGCTGGTAAAAAGATAGGGCTTGATCTTCAGGAAGAGACATTTACGGTCCCACTCTGACTGTGGACCATAGATGTTAATGAGCCGGAGCTCCTGTCCCCCCATGAAGACGTCAAGGACCAAGCACCTCCCCATTTCTACCTCGATCACCCGTCTGCATTCCACCGAAGCGGCCTTAAAAAGGACCGCTACCCCGCTATACGGCTCGGCCGCAAGAGACCAGTATGAGGGCCCGCACCTCCACTCCCTCCTTGCTTTGTAAATGGCCCCCATGTCTGTTAGTCTGGTCTCCTGCAAAAATAAAATGTCAGCCTCAACTCGGTTGAAAAAATCAAAGGCCATAAATCTGGCCGCATCTGACTTTATACTGGCGACATTAATCGACGCCAGAGTCAACGGGGTAGGTTCCGCCATCATGGGTGATTGAGTTAGACGGCCTTCTTTTTAACCGCACCCCTCAATTTACCTTTTTCACCCTCAGAGGAGGAGCCAGACTCTCCCCTCCTCTTTAGTGACACCGAGGTGTCCATAGCACCCGTCACCACCTTCCCAGTACCGGGTTCCTCACCCCTGGACCCCAGGGCAGTCCCCCCCCCAGAGGAAAGTGAGCCCTCCGGAGGACGGACCCCGCCGCTCCCTGAAGGCACCTCAGATGTTACTGCCGGTCCCTCACCCCCGACCTCCGACACAGCAGAGTCATCGAGGGCATGGAACCGGTTGGAGAGGGGGATCAGAGGGGAGCCGGTGAGCCCTTCCGTAGGCACCTTAGTGGCCAGGGGGGGGGCCTTAGATGTTTTTGCCCCTTTTCGTTTCCTCCTCCGACTCTTACTGGTCTTATTGTCACCTTTTGTTTTAGGCTGCTCCACCACCTCCTCGTCCAGACTTTCATACTGGGAGGAGTCATCAGAAGCAGCCACCTCCTCCCTCTCCATCCTCCTGATCTCCTCGCTCACCGCCTCCTCCCCCAGGGCCTCAGGGGCACCGGCTGCCGCTTCCGAGGAGGGTACAGACATCACCCCAGTCGCCTGGGGCTTATCCTGCCCCCTACCCCCACGGCGCCTCACCTGATGCCACTGGTGGGCAGATGTACTGGCCACGCCTTCCTTCACCGACCCCTCAGCTCCTCTTCCGCCCCCACCTCCGGCTCCAGCAGAGGATGCACCGCTGGGGACCCCCCCATGGCTCTCCCCCGCCTGACCAGAGATGGTGTTAGAAAAGGAGCGGGGGCAGCGGCTGTACGGGTGACCTAGGTCACCACACAGGTGACACCTAATGTCACCACAGGCCGCGGCAAGATGACCTACCCCGCCACACAAGGCACATTTCTGCACCTTGCAGCCCGCGCTGAAGTGGCGGGGATCACCGCACCTGTGGCAGACCTTTGGTTGCCCCTGGTAGAAGATCAGGATCCTGTCCCTCCCCAGGAATGCTGAGGAGGGGATGTGGGTGACAGTACCGCCTGAGACCTTCAACCTCATCATGAAGGTCCAGCCCCCTGACCAGATGCCAAACTCGTCCCTGTTCTTTTTTGGGACGTCCGTGACCTCCCCATAGCGGGAAAGCCACGTCATAATATCAACCCCAGAGAGTGACTCGTTATTAGTTAGAACGGTCACTCTCTTTACTCCATTTTGGCGAGACACCGCCTGCACGGCAAAGTCTCGCCAGCCGGGCTCCCCCTTCACCAGTTCAAAATTCGACCAAAAAAGCTCTAGGCCCTCCGGCCGAACAAAACTGATGTCGAAGATGGGGGTACCAAAAGGATGGATCAGGGCAAAGATGTCAGTCGCCCTGAAGTTCATCTTCAGGAGGAGCTCCACGACCCTTGCTCTTGGCGGGCACGCTTCACTGCCCCTCCACCGAAGACGAACTACATTCCTCCTGGCCACCCCCTGCCCGGCTGTCGGGAGGGACCACGCTGTCTCCCCCTCCTTTTTATCTTGGAAGGCGGCCAGGCCATGCCTATCTAGCCAAAAGGCCAGGTCCACCTCTCTTCCCTCTACCTGGATCGTCCGTTCTCCCTTCTTGAGGGCCTCCAGGAAACGGCGTCGCAAGTCACCATCCCTGAGGTCCAGAGGTGAGGAAGCCCCCCGAGAAGACCCCGAGGCCCCGGCTACTACCCCCGCAAAACTCCGGGGACCAGCAGCCGGGGGGGCAGATGGACCAGCCCCACCCCCACTCCCCCCACTAGCAACAGACACACCAGCACTCGCTTCCTCCACCACAGACACATCCATACCGACAGTGACCCCACTTGCCCCACTCCCACTCACATGCACACTGGGGTCACAGTTATTTCTTTTCTCCACACACTTTCTGCCAGCAGGTTTTCCACCAGCATTACTACTGCTGCCACCTGCTGGCAGCACCTTCCCTGCCGGGGGGTTTTGGGAGCCTGGTGCTGCAGCTATTTTTGCCGGCGCCCCTGCCCCAGATAAGCCCGTGGGCACAGAGGACACCGGCAGGCAGGCACCACCTCCATTTTTAGCCACAACTGTGGCACCACTGCTCCCAGCAGCTGCCGGCGCTAAGCCCCGCCCCTTTTCGGGTGAAGCCACGCCCACTTGTGCGGGATTTACCCGCGAGGCCACGCCCCCCGCACCAGGCAGCACAGTGGGGGCCCCAGAGGCCACTCCCACCGGTGCCGTGGATGACAGGGAGGCCACGCCCCCCACACCAGGCAGCACGGTGGGGGCCCCGGAGGCCACTCCCACCGGTGCAGTGGGTGACAGGGAGGCCACGCCCCCCGCACCAGGCAGCACAGTGGGGGCCCCAGAGGCCACTCCCACCGGTGCCGTGGATGACAGGGAGGCCACGCCCCCCACACCAGGCAGCACGGCGGGGGCCCCAGAGGCCACTCCCACCGGTGCCTTTGGTGACAGGGAGGCCACGCCCCCCGCACCAGGCAGCACGGTGGGGGCCCCAGAGGCCACTCCCACTGGCGCTGTGGACGGCTGGGAGGCCACACACCCCGAAGCCGGCCGCGCAGGGACCCCCGAAGCTGACCCGGAGCCGGGTCTACTCACAGGGGCCCCTGGACCAGCGGCACCAGCTCTCAGGGGCATAGCACCCCCTACCGTCACACCCGTTGCCACAAAAAGCCTGGCCACCCCAGCTCCGGTGGCCGGCCCCAGGCTAGGCCACTCCCCCTCGGCACCCAGCGGCGGTGGAGCCCCCCGCGCTGACCCATTACTGGGCCCCTGCGCAGGGGGCCCCGACCTCGCCACGGATTTTGCCAGGGGAGCAAGCCCCACCTTTCGTTTATGAGCCGGCTCTGCCGGAGCCGCAGGCCCCGCGCCCTTCACCTTACCAGGTCTCTGGGTCCCTGAAAGTGATCCAGATTTAGTGGATCCGTGCGTGAGGGACCCAGACACCCCAGCACACGCCGCCGGAGATGCGGCCCCGGCTGTCGGTGCACCGCCGGCAGCGCAGGAGGCAGCGGCGGATGTACACGCCGCCCCCCGCACGCCAGCAGGCGCACCAGGTGCCAGGCCAGACCCCCCTTTTACAGGGGATCCAGCCTGAGCACCTCCACTGATGACTCCCACCATCGGGCCGCCCTCCGCGCCATGCTCCATATCAGACACCTTGGACCCACTGCCTCCATTACCACAAACAGAGGCAGCGTTCTGCGTGCCATGGCCTATGTTCTCCCTGCTCCCTCGCTGTGGACCCACAACAGAGTCCAAGCCGGGGTGGGTAGCGGGTGCCGCACAACGGGACAGGGGGGCCCCAGAGAGGGGGACATACACAAATTTGTGCGCAACAGTTGTTTTTCTCTTTTTTTTTGCTTTTCTCTTCATCCCCCTCACGGGTGCCTCATCCTCGCAGATCTCATCCCCGAACGTAAGCTGACCAAAACGTATCGGGGACTCGATCTGCTGGATCTGCTGCATGATAAGGCAGCCCCCCTCACTGCTACTGCTCCCATCCTCCTCATCCTCCCCCTCGCTCCCGCTGCCCTCTGAAGGGCTAGAATCCGACGGGAGAGCCATCTGCTCAGGGGCTATCCCGCTATACGATGCCTGGAGATCACTTACCAGGCCACCAGGCGGCGGGTAGGGTGCGACCTCCTCCACGCATACCTCTTCTTCCTCCTCCTCCACCGCCTGGCCGGGGCCCTGCGACCCCTCCAGAGCCCCACCGGTCATGGCTCTGAACCGGCTATCATTCTGCAGCTTTTCCTTAAATGGTCCGCTGCCCGCCATGATGGTGTTCCTGCGGTCCTCCAGGTCCTGTATGGCCCGCTTGATCTTCCGGACCGCGGCGGATAGCTCAGGCTTCTTACTGCCAGAGGCCCTCACGGACCTCTCCTGAGCCACCCTCAACTCCCCCCAGAGGGAACTTAGCTTCTTTGTGGCGTCCTCATACTCGCAGAGGTGTGCATGTATACGGGAGGCATAGGTGACGGTTGCCTCCCTCGACGCCTTGGTACCCCAATCAGGGGGCACCGCTGCAGCACCTCCGCTCATACTCGACCCACCTCCGGAGGGAGGAGCCGCCGCGGTCATAGCCTCGGGGGTCCTCCGGGTCCTCATGCCGGATCCCTTGCTGTCTTGGCCAGATCTTGTTGCCTTAGCCGGCTTGGTGTTTCTCCCACCCCCCGCCAGCTTGGACCGGGAGGTGGGAGCCGGGGGCCCGGCCCCGGAGGCCAGTCCCACCACAAGCTTTCCTTCCTGGGAAGGGGGCAGACAAAAAGTCCCAGATGGAAAAAAAAACCTCCCTTCCCAGGAGCTCTCTCCACAGCAGCACTCAGTCCAGACAGCACACTCAGCACAGCTCGCTGCAGGCTCCACCTCCACCACTTCCTGAATGAAGCTGCAACAGGCTGAACTGGAATGGAGCCTCTTGCTATATGCACTGCTGTCTGCCACATACACTGACTGCCTGCCTAGCACTGATATCTATGCAGCTGGATTAGTCCTCAGAAGGCCTGTTATTTGAGATGGATATGTGTAGAATATATTGTGGTATACCTACACTAACTAAGAAACAAGCGAATCTCTCCCTAGCTCAGCAGCATCTCCCCCTACACTGCCTGATTACGGAGTTGACTGCTAAAGAGCACCAAACATGCAGGGAGGGGACCCGAGTTCCCGTCAAGCAACCTCGGAAATACTCGGCGAGCGCCGAGCATCTCGATCAGTGAGATGCTCGGGCAAGCACAGAGCAGAAGCGAGCATGCTCGCTCATTACTACCTACAGCGTCTCCGGACTTGTCTCCCACTGAGAACATCTAGGACATCATTAGTTGGCAATTGCACAGGGAGCTGCCAGCAGCGGATCTTGATGATTTATCCAAATGCATTCAGTGTGGCAGAACATTGCTCAAACGACCATTAATAACTAGTGATGAGCGAGTATGTTTTGTTAACCCTTTCGCCGAGTATGCTCGGGGGCGAGCACCGAGTAGTTACAGCTCCTCAGTGCTATGTTTGAATCACTCCCATGTGCATAATTTGCAACTGTTTGACAGCTTTAATACATGTGAGGAATGTGTAAGAAATAGACATTCCTCACATGTATTAAAGCTGTCGCAAATCATGTAAACGGGAGTGATTCAAACATAACACCGAGCTGTTATGATCTGCAACATGTACTAAGGAAAGATAAAGGAAAACTGTCCCTACAGTAACACTAAGCTGAATCCCTACGATGTAGTGGGCTGCCTGTTCCTAGCGAACAGACCCGCCTTAGTCCTCAGCTAGTCTGAACGAAGACCTATAGCATAAGGGGAGGGGTCCCTAAAAGAACTAAGGACTGGGACAAAAAATGGGACACCTCCTAAACAGAGAAGTTGTTGCAGAAAACAAAAAGACAAACAGACAAAATAAGTACTAGAGGTCCCAGAAGGACCAAACGAACTGACAGAGAAAGGCTCAGAAGCACCTGGCTAGAGAAACAGTCAAACACTGAAGTCCAGCACAGCCAAAAGGGCTGAGTTGGAATATAAAGGCAGATGGTCATGTGGCACCCCATGGGTCTGGTTACCACAGTAATAGAAATATTACGTCTGAGAGCAAGTGGGAGGTTTCCTGGTCAGGAGCCCTTAAGCAAGCAACACCTCCTGCCCAGACCTGGGAGGGGAGGAATCTGCCCTTATAAACTGGGTCTGGGGCGGGATTAGTCAGTCAGAGCCTGGAGTGAAGTTCCAGATACAGGGTGAGAAACAGCTAGGAGCTCTGTAGGAGCAGGAGCTGAGTGCCAGTGACTGGAAGCAGATATATTGCTTGTCCTGGCTGAAGAGACTACTACCGGACAACGGAGTCTGAGGCTGTGGGAACCTCTAAGTCCAGCAGCAGAACCCAGCCGGCAGGGGATTCCAGGTCCTCTGGCCATAGAAGCCCGGAGGCTCAGTCACAATGAAGGGACCAGCACCGCCATCGAGGAGCGGAGGCTATCAGAAGGCCCCAAGTCACCAGCCATACGGGTGAGCACCACACGGTATACTCAGGGATGTGGGCTACTTCCACTCGCTTACAGCAAGGTAGCCAGGAAGAGTGCAGATAGACGGGGAGGTCTACAACTCCACCTGGCCAGGGGAACTCCTGCTTGCTCGCAGACTGACCAGGCTCCTTATGCTAGCCAGTACTCCCGGGAGGGTCTGCCTTAATATCATCAGTAAAGACCCTGAACTGCACTGCAAAGACTCTGAGTCGTTCCTGCTTTCTCACCGCATACAGCACTACTAGTACTGGGACGCCCACGCACCATCACTCCCATCTTCCACGTTCCCTGCCCTGAGGCTATACTCTTCCCGTGGGGAGTTATCCCATCCTTTGCTGCGCACACTACACCAGCCTCAGCGGTCTGCCTCGCAGCGGCGGTACACCCTGACCGCAATCCACGGGTGGTGTAGTCGGACATTAAACCACAAAAACCCTATAAAGACTGCCACTGGTTTGACCACCCTGAGCCAGGGGACCGGGTCGCCGCCACGGAGACTACAACCCCCAGAGACCCGACCCCGGGTATCCCACACACGTGCACACACACGGCCCAGGGGGCGCGTCAACTTTTGGCATAGTCGGCAGGATTTCGTGCCCGCAACCACCGGGTACTGCGTGCCTTCAAAATACTGTCATACCTGCCGTGGTGAAGGTTCCTGCCATCCGGAGCCGTTTCCCGCCATCTTCAGAAGTTTCCCGCCATCCGCAGCTGTTTTCCCGCCATCCGCAGTAGTTTTCCCGCCATCGGACACCATCTTCGGGACGCCGCGCGGGAAGAAGAGGGGCGTGGACACCGAAAGCGCGCGAGACCTGAAGCTCTGCCCCACGCACCGACGCTGCGCAAGGTCCTGGAAGGGAGAGAGAGCGACGCTGACGTCACCAGGACGCGACGCAAGGTCCTCGTCCGGAGCAGCACCAGCGGAGCCGCGGCCTACAGAAGAGGATCGTCGGAAGGTAGGCCACACTTAACTAGGGGGGAGGAAGATGACGGACACGGAGGGACCCTCTACCACCAGCGTGGCCACTGCCGCAGTAATGCCATTTACAATGCCTTACATCCCCGGAGCGGCCTGGCTGCCCCAATACTCAGGGGAGTCTCATACCCTAGGCGACTTTAAAGAGAGACTGTACAGCCTATTTAAGGTACACCCCCTGACGGAGGGCCAGAAAGTGAGCATATTGATAGGCCAGCTAACCGGCGCAGCCCAGCGTGAAGTAAAGTCCTGGTCAGTCCGGGACAAGGAGACCGTAAAGGAGACCTTGGCCCGTCTGAAGGACACTTTTGATACCCGCACCTCAGCCGAGATCAAAATGAGATTTTATGGGTGCAAGCAGCGGGCCCAAGACAGTATAAGAGACTATGCTTTGAGTTTGCAAGAGGCCCTGGGAGCCATTAAACAGGCAGACCCTGACAGTGTGCGAAATGCAGATGAACTGTTAACTGAGTAATTTATTGAGGGTCTGCTGTCCAACGCCCACCGAACCCAGTTACGTGCAATGGCCTTGCAGAACCCTGGTTTAGACTTTGCAAAGTTCAAAGACAGGGCCATCCGGGTGCTCCGAGAACCGGCACCGGGTAGCGCTGTAACCCACCGGCGCCCTGCTATTACCTATCATCAGGAGGCGGCGCCCTTGTCTGCAGAGCCTATAGGAGCTGGTGCGCAGGCTTTGGACAACAACCCAGCTACAGACCTGCACCATCAGGTCCAAGAGCTAACTAAAAGCGTAGCTGCGCTAACCAGAACTGTGCAGTCTTTACAGGTCTCTCCTCCAGGAAAGATCCAGCTGGCATCCGGGCCGGAGGACGTCCCGTGGCACTGACAGAGGAGGATCCCATCGTCCAGAGGAAGACCCAGCAACAGATACAACGAGGACGGACAACCCATCTGCCGCCGCTGCAATCAACCCAGACATATGGCAAGGTACTGTCATTTAAACGGGCACAACCTGGGGCAGAGGGCCAACCTCCAGGCATAAGATCATCAGGCCCCTCAAACTGATGTGATAAATATGTAGGGGGACGTCCAGTCTTGCCTGTGGTACTGGATGGCATTCCAATGAGTGCCCTACTAGACACCGTGTCACAGGTAACTACCATCCCTTATGTGCTCTTTAAGCGGTACTGGAATGACTCGGACATAACCCGCTACCCAGATGACGACCTGAGTATCATCGCCAGCAATGGTCAGCCCGTGCCGCAGGTGGGATTCAAAGAGGTGACCATTAAAATCGGTAAAGTCGAACTGGCGGCACAAGGACTGATCATTGTGGACATTGACCGTCGTGAGAGTCACCCTAAAATAACCTTGGGTACTAACGTGATTGAAAATTGTCTTGCAGAGGTGATTCTCATTTTTCAGCAGGTTGCCAAGAACGCCAGTTCCAGCCAGCAGCGTGTCCTCCAAAAAGAGATCCGGGCACTGATGAAACGGCAACAGGTGGAATTATCTGGTGGTGAGATTGGTAGCGTGAGAATGTGTGTCCCGTTCCCTATTGCCATGCCCCCGAAAAGTGAGATGATGATATGGTGCCGGGCAGCTATTGGTCTAAGAGGTAGAGACTACCAAGCAATGGTAGAGCCCGTCTACTCAGACAGTAGGCCCACCATTTTGACAGCACGGGGAGTGGTCGATGTACGTCATGGGAGGGTACCTGTCCGCATCGTAAATATCGGGGAGAGAGAAGTACACCTGCCCCGGTATGCCACACTAGCCAAATTGTTCACCATAAACCAAAATTCTGTAAAGGCCGTAGAACCCTTGCCTCCATCTCAACCAGAGGAAGGTAACGGCTCTAAGAAACAAATGGAGGACTGGTGTCAGCAACTGCATTTGGGTACTGACTCCACTCCCTCACACCAAAAACAGGGAGTCTACCGGGTGGTTCAGGAGTACGAAAGAGTCTTTAGTAAACACCCGCTAGACTTCGGGCGAGTAAAGGGGTTAGAACATCACATCCCCACAGGAGACCATCCACCCATAAAGGAAAGATACCGACCTGTACCCCCTGCACACTATCAGCATGCAAAGGGGATGTTGCGGGACATGAAGGAGGCTGGGGTAATCAGGGACAGCTGTAGCCCCTGGGCAGCTCCACTAGTTCTAGTGAAAAAGAAGGACAACACAATGAGAATGTGTGTGGACTACAGAAAGGTCAACCGTATCACACACAAAAGATGCGTACCCGTTACCTAGAATAGAAGAATCTTTAGCTGCATTAAAATCTGCTAACTTCTTCTCCACTTTGGATCTTACTAGCGGGTACTGGCAGGTTCCTGTAGCAGAGGCAGACAAGGAGAAGACTGCATTCACCACCCCGATGGGTCTCAGCGAATTCAACTGTATGCCGTTCGGGCTCTGCAACGCACCAGGAACCTTCCAGCGGTTGATGGAATGCTGTCTGGGACACCGGAATTTCGAGACGGTCCTGTTATACCTGGATGATGTCATCGTTTATTCCAAAACCTATGAGGACCATCTGAAACACCTGGCAGAAGTGTTTGACTCCCTTGCAAGCTACGGCCTAAAGGTGAAACCCTCCAAGTGTCACCTGCTGAAACCAAAGGTACAGTACCTGGGACACGTGGTGAGTGCTGACGGAGTGGCTCCCGACCCCGATAAGATCACCGTGATTAAAGACTGGCCAAGACCCTCCAGCATAAAGGAAGTGCGGCAGTTCCTCGGGTTGGTAGGCTACTACCGAAGATTCATTCCCGGTTTCACCAAAATGGCAGCTCCTATGCAGGACCTCCTGATAGGTCAATCCAGGAAGGCCAAAAACCAGAAGCCGCCGTTCAGGTGGGAAAAGCTGGAAGAGGAGTCCTTCCGCCAGCTGAAGATGGCCCTCATGGGGGATGAAATCCTGGCATACCCTGACTACAGCCAGCCCTTTATCCTCCACACGAACGCGAGCAACATCGGGCTGGGAGCCGTACTGTCCCAGTTCCAGCAGGGGAAAGAACGGGTAATCGCTTACGCCAGCCGAAAACTACGGCCCACAGAGAGAAACCCTGAGAATTATAGCTCATTCAAGCTAGAGTTCCTGGCAGTGGTGTGGGCAGTGACCGAACGTTTCAAGCATTACCTTGCCTCTTCCAAGTTCACCGTGTACACGGATAACAACCCGTTGACACACCTGGACACTGCAAGACTTGGTGCCCTGGAGCAGAGATGGATGGCCCGCCTGTCCAACTATGAATTCACCATCAAATACCAGGCGGGACGCTCAAATGCCAATGCGGATGCCCTGTCCAGAATGCCAAACTTACTGGACGTAGGGGAAGATCCAGAAGAACTGGAAGAAGTCGAGCTCCCTGCGTTCCACCGTCATGGGATTACCCTGTATTCCCACCGTGTAAGGGACAGGCGCTCTGCTACGTTCAATCCCTTACCCCACTACAGCTGGGCGGAGACACAAGACAGTGATCCCGCAGTCCGTCTGGTGAAGGAAATGCTGACACAGGCTGATGCCCGTCTTGACCCAGACGCTCCGGAGGAGACCAAGCAACTGTGGAGGGAGAAAAGTAGACTGTTTCTTTACAAGGAGAAGCTGTGCCGGAGAATGGTCAACTCTAGAACACATGAGCTGACCTGGCAGGTAGTGGTCCCAAGAAGAGATGCGGCTATGGTTCTGGAGGCATACCACGACGGAGCAGGACACTTCGGATGGAAGAAGCTGGAGTTCCTGTTGCGTGGACGGTTCTACTGGGTAGGCATGAGAGGAGCCATCGAGAGATGGTGCAGAGACTGTGGCCCGTGCAACCTAAGAAGGAAGGACTGTGCCAGCCAGAAGACTCCCCTGCAGCCCATCATCACCAGGCAGCCACTGGAACTGGAAGCCCTGGACCATGTGAAACTGGCTCCAAGCAAATCTGGGTACGTCTACACCCTCACCATCGTAGATCACTATTCCCGGTTCCTGGTGGTGGTCCCTGTCAAGGACTTAACGGCTCAAACAGCAGCTAGAGCCTTCCCGCAGCGCTTCTGCCGTCCACACGGGTATCTGGAGCAAGTGCTGATGGACCAAGGACCAGCCTTCGAAGCGGAGGTCTTCCAAGAGTTCTGCAATCTGTATGGCTGCAGGAAGATAAGAACAACGCCCTATCACCCTCAGACCAACGGACTATGTGAGAAAATGAACCAGGTGGTGATAGACTTGCTAAAAACGTTTCCCCTGGAACAACGCAGTCTCTGGACTGAAAAACTGCCTGATCTGGTGGACTTATATAATCACATCCCCGTAGGTTCCACCAACTGTACCCCTGCTTACCTAATGAGAGCAAGACCTGGTAAGCTGCATATTGACCTGGATATGGGAGTCCTGACACCAGAGGACACCTCGCCAGAGGCAGACTGGGATACAGAACGGCAGCAGCAGTATTGGAAAGTACAGGAGAGCGTCGAGCGAAGTCTGTCTCAAGCAAGAGAAAGGCAAGAGAAGACTTATAACCAGCATGCTCCCGCTGTTCCCCTGGTACCTGGAGAGCAGGTCTTGAAGAGAAAGAGGCGGCTCCACAAGTTGGACGACCAGTGGGAGAAGGACCCGTACACCGTACTGCCCTCAAGCCATGACAATACAAAAGTCTGCATAATCAGTAAGGATGGAGGAGAGACCACAGCCATTGTTTCTAGAGACCACCTGAAAAAGTGTCCCGAGCAGCTGCAAAGCCCTGACGAAGATTAAGCAGAGCAAAGGGAAGAAATGATCAGTACCGTACTCGGAGACTTTCCCCGGTCCTGGACTCGAATCAACAACGCTGTCGTGGTACCCGTCCTCACCTTTCTCCAGCCAGCCCCTCAAGGGCCTACAGAAGAACAGGTAGTGTCAGAAGAGCAGCCGGCCCAAGAAGCAGAAGAATCCATACCAGCAGCCCAGGAGAATCAACCCTCTGCTAGTAGTGAGCCTGCCATGCCCCTAGTAAGCCAAAGAGTACGCAGAAAGCAGCCAGGCCTGCCCGTAACACCTTCTACACCCTGTAGTGCATAACCAGATAGTGGGTTACGTAGGTCCACCAGGAGCACTAGAGGACAGATGCCCGCTCGCTGGAGAGTCTAATGCCAAGTATATATTTACCTGTACATACGTAAATGCTGAAAAAGGTTTATGCTTTTCTTGGCTGTTCATTGATTATGTTTCTATAGTTACCCTGCAGGTTTATTTGGACTGATAGGTTATGGACGCTGAGTAACCGGAACTAAATTGTAGATAGTTGCACCTTGGTGCCTCTTGCGAAGATGGCCGCGGAAGAGAAAAACCTGTCTGGTGTGGCCTCCTTGTGGCCCAAAGTAGCTAGCCTCACCCTTGCAGCCACACCCAGGGCCAACGTTTGGGGTTTGCTTTGGACAGGTCCCCTACTCTGCTCCAAGACTTCACCTTGTTTGGTGACATGGACACCCGGTTACGGACACGCCGTGACCTCTAAAGACTAAAACTTCTTGTACATATGTTATGCTATTGTTATACCCTGTATTTGTGTTTTCTTAAAAATGCGTTTAGTCCCGGAGTACTAAAATTTACTAGGGGGGAATGTGGCACCCCAGGGGTCTGGTTACCACAGTAATAGAAATATTATGTCTGAGAGCAAGTGGGAGGTTTCCTGGTCAGGAGCCCTTAAGCATGCAGCACCTCCTGCCCAGACCTGGGAGGGGAGGAATCTGCCCTTATAAACTGGGTCTGGGGCGGGATTAGTCATTCAGAGCCTAGAGTGAAGTTCCACACACAGGGCGAGAAACAGCTAGGAGCTCTGTAGGAGCAGGAGCTGAGTGCCAGGGACTGGAAGCAGATATATTGCTTGTCCTGGCTGAAGAGACTACTACCGGACAACGGAGTCCGAGGCTGTGGGAACCTCTAAGTCCAGCAGCAGAACCCAGCCGGCAGGGGATTCCAGGTCCTCTGGCCATAGAAGCCCGGAGGCTCAGTCACAAGGAAGGGACCAGCACCGCCATCGAGGAGCGGAGGCTATCAGAAGGCCCCAAGTCACCAGCCATACGGGTGAGCACCACACGGTATACACAGGGACGTGGGCTACTTCCACTCGCTTACAGCAAGGTAGCCAGGAAGAGTGCAGATAGACGGGGAGGCCTACAACTCCACCTGGCCAGCGGAACTCCTGCTTGCTCGCAGACTGACCAGGCCCCTTATGCTAGCCAGTACTCCCGGGAGGGTCTGCCTTAATATCATCAGTAAAGACCCTGAACTGCACTGCAAATACTCTGAGTCGTTCCTGCTTTCTCACCGCATACAACACTACTAGTACTGGGACACCCGCGCACCATCACTCCCATCTTCCATGTTCCCTGCCCTGAGGCTATACTCTTCCCGTGGGGAGTTATCCCATCCTTTGCTGCGCACACTACCCCAGCCTCAGCGGTCTGCCTCGCAGCGGCGGTACACCCTGACCGCAATCCACGGGTGGCGTAGTCGGACATTAAACCACAAAAACCCTATAAAGACTGCCACTGGTTTGACCACGGCAGTGGGACCGGGTCGCCGCCGCGGAGACTACAACCCCCAGAGACCCGACCCCGGGTATCCCACACACGTGCACACACACGGCCCAGGGGGCGCGTCAGTCACGTGACCGCAAAACACAAGATGGAAAAAACAAACAGGAGGGTTCTCATCACTATTAATAACCTCACTAATAGCAGCCAAGGCTGTAAGGGACAGCAATTTCTGCACTTGGTGCTCATTCCACACTCGAGATATTTTGAAAATGTTTTCTTTTTTTTTTCATCATTTGCATATTACTAACATGTCTCTTGCCTGTGATTTTTGTAATCATATATTTTTTTATATAGGTGCAAAGACCCTGATTCCAGTGATGTGTCACATGCTGGGCTGTTTGCTGTAATTTTGAAAAAAATCTGTTTTTTCTGCTGCAGATCTAGCAGTGGTCAGAATGCTGAGCCCTGTATAACCCCGCCCACACCACTGATTGGCAGCTGTCTGTGTACACTGTTATAGGTACAAAGCTGCCAATCAGTGATGAGGGTGGGGGTTATACAGAGCTCATGAATATGGAGGACTATCTGGCAGCAGGTTTACTAGTCCACTAGGGATAATCATCTGATATAACTGTGTTTTTATCAAAACTACAGCAAACAGCCCAGTAAGTGACACAACATTGGAATTAGGATCTCTGTCTCTGCTATATGCTGTTCTCAGATTATGTAGCAAATCCTGGTGATGGAGTCCTTTTAAACGTGAATACAATAGATTTGACCTATAAAAGAGTTCTGAAACATAGAGGGACAATAAAGTCCTAGATTATTACTGCCCAAAAATCAAATACTATAATTAAACACATGAAAGGTATTTTTGTTTGTCATTGTAGTGAATATTTTCTTCATTAACCTGCTGCCCTTAAGATTTCTTGTCTAAATTGCTACTGATCCTCATGCACAGACTGCATCAAGTATGGCTTTTAGTTCTCCAGCAGTGCTCATATACTCTAAAGGGTTTAAATACATTTTGTTTTCCCATCTGTGTGAAAAAAAATTAAATGTATTTGTAATTTGGGATCAATTTTGAATCTTTGGTCTCTAAGAAATTAAACGAAACCAACATCATTCAATTCCACCTCTATTCATCGTGTCTTTTCAGCTAAAAGCTATTTCTCATAAAGTAAGGCTGTTGCGTTAACAAACAGATTTAGTTTGCTAAGAGTGACGCTATAGAGGGGGAGGTAGCAGACTTAAGGTCTGGGCAGGTAGTAGTCAACCGGGTCCTAGGGTGGGAGGAATCCAAAAGATCCATCTGGATATAAGACAATATAACATTCTGCAATAAAATAGGAGCAAAAACTAGTCACGTTTGACCTGGTGACAGATCCACTTTAAAGGGGTTGTCCAGTACAAATCGATACATTTTATAGAATTTTATGAATCGCCGGTTTCTGACCCGGGACCGGAGGGTATGTATGCCTTATACATACTCCCGGCCAAAGCCCATCTAATGACGTGGCCAACCAGTGGGAATGGCCAACTAGAGGGTGCGGCTTCGCTCCATACAAGTCTATGGAGAGAGGCCACGCTCACTGGTCGGGAGTATATATAACTCATACATACCCTCCGATCCCGGGTCAAAAATCGTTAAATCCCCGCAACATTGTGTGAGCTAGGGGGGATTCATAAGTCTGCAGTCACACATAGTACCATATAGTGATATTAATAGTGCCATACAGTGTCCACATCAATAGTATTTAACAGTTCTCATATCAATAGTGCTATTTAATGCCCAGATAAAGAGTGCCATATGATGACAGAAAAGGGAGCTCTATGTATACAGGTTTATACATCTCCTAGCTCACACTATATTGGATAGGTTGTATTTGCATTCTAAAGCAAAACCAAAGAAATGAGCAGTGTACAAGTGCAATGTGTAGGTATACATTAACACCGCGGCAACCCAACAGACAGAACACAGGATAAAAACAAAATGAATAAATACCCTGCGAGAGTTGGGGACCATCCTGATGGGGTGCACCTTGCGTTCCGCCTCATTGCTTTGTGTCATGTCCCACAACTTGGGAATCATATATTATTGTATTGTATTGTTGCATTGCTATGCAATAAAGTTTGCCTTTCAGAAGTTTGTCCTCCCTCTCTCCCTGTCTGCCTCCCTAGCTTTGATCTCAGTAACCCCTCCCTTCTTCCTTATTCTCAGTATGTCAGCCATCTTAAGAAGTTCATGTCTTGCATCGCTGGTTCAGAATAGACTTTTTTACATACTACAGTTGTTGCATCTACTGCTATTGTATGTGAGCATAACCATAAGAATTCAGCTTGAAAATAAACCTTCTTCTGGAATCTTCTTATGTTCCTCCTGCAGTCGAGTCAAGCTATCTGATGAAATCTTTTCGTGTGAGTACTGGTACAAGGAGACAACAAAGAAATAGTGTCTCAAGAGCACCCTACACTCGCAGCCTAGTTATGGAGTCAGAATACTTTGGTTTTGCTTTAGTTCTTTAGTGTTTTGCACTTACAGGGGCATGGCTCCCCCTTTTTGGGCTGTGTATCTTGTCCATATAGCTTCCATGGGCAGGAGTCTAAACAGTCAGGTCTGGGTCCGTCTCTGCACTGTCTATTCTGAGGTCGGTTGACACATAGTGAAGTGAACTACAAAAGTTAGGGACCATTCTGGTTGGGTACACCTTGTCATGGTGGGATGGCTTTTATGCTCTTTTGATCAGCATGGTGTCAAATAAGTCCCCCATGTTATTTACATGTACAGTCATGGCCAAAAGTTTCGAGAATGACACCAAAATTATATTTTCACATGATCTGCTGGCCTCTGGTTTTTATTAGTGTTTGTCTGATGTTTATATCACATACAGAAATATAATTGCAATCATATTATGAGTACCAATAGGTTATATTGACAGTTAGAATGAGTTAATGCAGCAAGTCAATATTTGCAGTGTTGCCCCTTCTTCTTCAAGACCTCTGTAATTCTCCCTGGCATGCTCTCAATCAACTTTTGGACCAAATCCTGACTGATAGCAGTCCATTCTTGCATAATCAATGCTTGCATTTTGCCAGAATTTGTTGGTTTTTGTTTGTCCACCCGTCTCTTGGTGATTGACCACAAGTTCTCAATGGGATTAAGATCTGGGGAGTTTCCAGGCCATGGACCCAAAATCTCTATGTTTTGTTCCATGAGCCATTTAGTTATCACCTTTGCTTTATGGCAAGGTGCTCCATCATGCTGGAAAAGGCATTGTTGGGCGCCAAACTGCTCTTGGACGGTTGGGAGAAGTTGCTCTTGGAGGACATTCTGGTACCATTCTTTATTCATGGCTGTGTTTTTAGGCAAGACTGTGAGTGAGCCGATTCCCTTGGCTGAGAAGCAACCACACACATGAATGGTTTCAGGATGCTTTACAGTTGGCATGAGACAAGACTGGTGGTAGCGCTCACCTCTTCTTCTCCGAATAAGCTGTTTTCCAGATGTCCCAAGCAATCGAAAAGGGGATTCATAAGAGAAAATGACTTTGCCCCAGTCCTCAGCAGTCCACTCCCTGTACCTTTTGCAGAATATCAGTCGGTCCCTGATGTTTTTTCTGGAGAGAAGTGGCTTCTTTGCTGCCCTCCTTGAAACCAGCCCTTGCTCAAAGAGTCTCCGCCGCACAGTGCGTGCAGAAGCACTCACACCAGCCTGCTGCCATTCCTGAGCAAGCTCGGCACTGCTGGTAGTCCGATCCCGCAGCTGAAACAGTTTTAAGATACGGTCCTGGTGCTTGCTGGTCTTTCTTGGGCGCCCTGGAGCCTTTTTGACAACAATGGAAGCTCTCTCCTTGAAGTTCTTGATGATGCGATAGATTGTTGACTGAGGTGCAATCTTTGTAGCTGCGATACTCTTCCCTGTTAGGCCATTTTTGTGCAGTGCAATGATGGCTGCACGTGTTTCTTTAGAGATAACCATGGTTAACTGAAGAGAAACAATGATACCAAGAACCAGCCTCCTTTTAAAGTGTCCAGTGATGTCATTCTTACTTAATCATGACTGATTGATCGCCAGCCCTGTCCTCATCAACACCCACACCTGTGTTAATGGATCAATCACTAAAACGATGTTAGCTGCTCCTTTTAAGGCAGGACTGCAATGATGTGGAAATGTGTTTTGGGGGTTAAAGTTCATTTTCTGGGCAAATATTGACTTTGCAAGTACAGTAATTGCTGTTAAGCTGATCACTCTTTGACATTCAGGAGTATATGCAAATTGCCATTACAAAAAATGAAGCAGTAAACTTTGGAAAAATTACTATTTGTCTCATTCTCAATACTTTTGGCCATGACTGTAGTATTGCAATTTACTTATTGAAGGTTATTTGCTCTTTTTCTTTTTATTCTGAGTTCTGTCTGTATTTCCATCCTAGTAAGTGATGTTGTATCACTAGGACATGAGAAAATTTGTGAAGGTGCGGGGCCATATGATTTTAGTAGCAAGTGTCTATTAGATGAAGGTGCTCAATCAGGAAACGAAGGACTGAGGGGGTCAGTTGGGGATTCTGCTTGATCATAATAGTTTAAATAAACAGTCCAAGATTTTATTTTCTTTACATGCATCATTTTTTTTCTTTTTCTTTTAAGGATCTCAAAATATGTTCAAAATTGCCCCAAACAATAATTTAGTTGAATAACTTCTATTCCATAATGTTTTAGTTGACTTAATGAGAAATTAGGAACCAACATCTGGAAAATCCTTTCTCTAAATGAGGAGAGCCTGTCAATTAGCTGATCGCCTCTGGACTGGCAGATGAAACCTCTCCCAAAGTCTCTCTGCTCTAGTTCTTGAGAAGGTGCACCCCCACTGTGATGTCAAATTCTAGCTGATATCCTACAATTCATAAAGTAATAAAAGTAGATTAAAATATTAAGATTTGAGAGAAAACTGAGTTTCCCTGGAGTTTTTTGGGACATTCTTTCAGTGCTGATTAGTTTCTTACAATTTCTTTATGGCACTTCGTGCTCAATTCTGAGACAGAACTCTAAAGTTCCTCCAGGGTTAAAAGATAAAAAATGGTCCCCTGCAAACCTCCTGTAGAGGAACCAGGAATTTCTTTGTTGTAGTGTATTAATGGGATTGAGAAATCTAACCACTAAAATCGTAAATTATAATCCTTGATAGACATTTTATTTTAATTTTTATGGAGACTGTTTTGGGCTGGAGGGGTCTTTTCACGATTTCCGAGATTATCTTAATAAATTTTCTTATTACTTACACAAACCATAAAAACTCCGTTATAAAAGATAAGGACATGTAAACCATCATTCTTCTTGCCTTCATCTTCATAGGTTTATTACTCCAGTCTCATGGTTGTTTTATCTCTTTTTCTCATGGGAATTCTTTACGTCTTGAACGGCTTCTTAGATTATGGAGAAGAAACGAGCCACATCTTGAGAACGCTATATACACTTTTTTGGAGTAAGGAATTTCTTAACATACACTTTTATTAACTGTGAAAAATGAAAGCCTGTGCCATACAGAGCTAAAAATGTCCAAGTCCTGGGAACGCGCTCTATGAAATATGTTTTCCAACCACTTCCTGACATGTGTTTTGTCTCCTGAGTCTCCTGAGTTTTACAAACTAACCATACGGAGTATCCAGCCTATTCCACAGGAAATTCTAATGATGGGAAAGAATTCTTTTTGTTTAAATCATTTCATTTTCACTTCAAATATACATTTCGGTCAAAAGAGAAAAGCTCGGACGTAAACATTGGATGTATGAGTCTGCGGGGCTGGAAATAATTGTTGCAGTCTCTAAAGGCTGTTTTATTAGGAGGAGGAAACCTTGTGAGACGTATAAACAGGAAAAAGGGTTTAAAAAGCATTTGGCCTTTAAAAAAAAAAGCACTAAATATACGTAATCCATGACAGTGCTGAGGTTCGTCGAACTGTAAGGTGCCTGAGTGGGGTAGTCATGGACGAGCTGCTGCTTCTACACACTCCGGCACCCTAAAGGAAAATTGTGTCCCAGTCCCAATGCACTGCTATGTGTGGGATGCATCACACTTGCTTGTGGGCCATAGGCCTTCACTGGCTCCAGACTTCCATCTTCCGGGAACCGCTGCACACAATCCAGGGGACACCAAATGCTATATAACAGTCAAATCTTTACTGAGCAGTTTACAGTCATTCCAATGAAGCATATAGGATAGGGCACAACAGGTTACAGCCTTTCCCTCAGGTACTGGACATAACTTCAGCTCTAGGACTCGGTCTGGATAGAGAATCCCTTTTTCTGCTAACTCCACGAGCACTGAAAATTCCTCTCCACTGTAAACAGTGCACCCGGATTCCATTACCTTCCACCTCAGGAAGTCTGTGTCCATCTTTACCTGCAGTACCACAGGCTTGATGTGCCTAAAGACCCCAACGCCCATCTTGAGGTCCCATGACAGACAGACGGATCCACATTGAGTGGTTATATGGCAATCCACTGTCACAGACTCATGTTGTCCCTAGCAGCCTACTGAACTTGACATCTGCAATCACTTCATCATACACTCTAATTGAACTGAACTTCCTGTTCTTGACACTATCCCCCAATCTCCCACACCTCCTCCACAATCTGGACTGGCCGTTATAGTTAACCCTGTCTAGGCTATACTGCAGCCCCAGGAGGAATACTCTAAATAACACTCATTAGTGTAAAATACATTAACCACTTGGGGGTGCCAGAGAGTGGAATACTATCTTCACCACTCCCACAGAACATCAACACACACTATTGACCAATAATTGGGATTATTAGTGAAAGATGGCATACAGAGGTAAATTTGACACTGTTTGCAGGTGGGGAGGGATTATTTGCATGTTTCAGTGACCTGTCATTCAGAGACAGGAGGCAGGCAATGGGCTGGGAAAAGGTAGAGAAGCAGGAGGGCTATAAGTGCACTACCCCGCCCACTGCACTTGCAGCTCACTAGCATATGATTTCAACTATGTGTGACATGTAGAAGTAGTGGGTTGCTTCAAAAGCATCCAGCAACTATTAGAGTTAACACAGTCACAGGAGACAGGGAGTGGTTAGGAGAGCCCAAGGGGGATTGTGGGGAACTTGTTGATTATTCTGGCTGGAGCTAAGGGAAAGGTGGTGTGTGTGATCTGTACCACACAGAAGCACCTGGGAAGTGAACAGGATTCAGATCAGGAGTGAAGCTAAGCACGGGTAAGATAGACTTCCTGAACTAACAGTGCAGAGTATTATTGGGCAGAAAGATAAGGACTGGAAGGAATTGTGTCACAGGTATCATCTCCCTCATCAAACCCTCTCCCCCTCCATCTCAATGCAGGATAAAGAATGCTGTGTACTACTGTTCCTTTGTGAAGGAAAAACCTGCTGTTGTGGGTGTGTAGAAGTGTGCTGCTAAAGAGACTTGATCTGTGCTGTATTGTGCTTCTGGAAAGACTTTTTATTCTTGTGCTTTAAGAAGAAACTGTACTGTTTGTTAATGGAGGCTGTTGCTCAAGAGACTTAAATTTCACTGGCCATGCGGCTTCATATTAAATGCTACTGTTCTACCGTTTATGAGGACTCTTGTCAAATGTGTCTGGTCAGCAAGTGAATCAACCCATCTGTCTGTGCCTGAGGGTCAATACCCCTGTATGACTGAGAGAGCCGCTGCATATGGTCACCCTGAGTAACGCCAGGATTCCAAAGAATTCATGTAACCTGTCTTGCCCCTATCTAACCTTAGCGGCGTGCAAGTAACATATGGATTTCTGTAAAACAGCAAAACTGATTTCTACAAGAAAGGTAAGGCTTTTCTTAGCATTAAAACACTTTCATAAACATGCCATTTAGTGTGGGGTATAAAATACTGGTGACAGATTCTCTTTAAGTCTGGACATGGTAATTATTACATTCTGCTATTGCTGCGTAGGTCCATGAGGACACCATGATGAAACATTCTTTATTGCGACACAAGTAGATGTCTTTGCTAATCCCCGGGCATGTAAAGGCACACTGAGGGTAGCTACTGTATAACATTTCTTACACTCCAGCATCAGTCACTCTCATTTCCCTAATCTCTCCTTTGCGACTTTGTAAATGTATTTATGGCATGATCTGCTCAAAATATGGTAAAAGCTGCAACTATTAAAGATCCCTAATTGTAATAAGTCAGGTCGTCCTTTGCTGTCACAGAAACAACCTGATGGCACGACTGCTGATCTAGCGCGATGATCTGCATGTCAGGAAGATTGCTCCATATGTTAATGTAATCACAAAGGAGGCAGATAAATGGACTGCAAATGATTCGCTGCAGGAATACTGGAAGAGTATAGTACCCATAATAATCAACTCCCTCATATAAAGGGATATTCTCAAGGTTGAACATTATCATCTTCCCGTTGGGCGTCCGATTGCGAGGATGCCCACCAATCCCGAGAACTAGGTTTCTGAAGAACCCCATGTGAATGGAGCGGTGGTCGATCACGTGCACTGCCACTCTATTCATTCTTAATGGGACCGCCAAGAAAGGCAAGCTGGTCTTCCTCTTTCCCATAAGAATGAATAAATGGTAGAGTGAATGATCAACCACGGCTTTATTCACATGGAGCTCATAAGAAACCCAGTTCTCTAGATCAGTGAGGATCTCAGAGGTCAGACACTCAGTCATTGGGAAGTTATCCTTTATCATATAGATGGGGGATAATTTTCAAACTTCATACAACTTTTAACTTTTACATTTAGTTGGATTGTTCATTGGGTTTGATGTTCTTATTCACATCTCTATGAAGTTAAAGGAGCATATGACTTGAAACATGGGAAAATTTGCTTGGGCTGAAACTCTACAATTACTAGGCACATTGGTTATACACAGGTTTTATATAAGCTTCCATAATGTAGGTTAAAAGAGAAAAAAGTTGTCCAGCTACCGCCAAAAAATTAAATATAAATTATATATAGAAAAATATTAAAAACATAATTTTATTGAATGCTCTGTCCTCATTACATACACAAAAAAGTTATATTGTGGTACCATGCTAGCCAGAAAAATCGATGTAAATACTTTTTATGACAAAAGTATTCTCGGAATGATACCTTTATTGGCTAACCAGAACTAAATATATATTTGCAAGCTTTCAGAGCACAGTTGCAATATCTCTTAAATGTTGTGCTTATCTTCTTAATTCATTTGTAATCCAGCCTGAAGAAGGAGCCTCTGTGCGCTGAAAGCTTGCAAATATATATTTTGTTCTGGTTAGCCAATAAAGGTATCACTCCGAGAATACTTTTGTCATAAAAAGTATTTACATTCAATGCTCTGAAAACAGAAAAAATACATAACACTAGTCCTACACGTTTCAAGCGTTTCCACGTTCTTAATCATAACCATGAAACCTGAAACCGGAGCCAGGATCTTCCCGTGCACTGCACACTTCGGGGATAATTTCTTGCACTGTTGAGCTAATGTGTGACTTTTTTCCTTACTATTCTCATATTCCATAATGTAGGCCTTGATGCGGTGATAGGCAAACACCATATACGAAACAAGAGTGGGATTTGTTAGAAGTAGGAAGGCGGTCAAGAGGTTGAGATAATATCTGGATATGTTGGTGACCTCGCGAGTGCATTGGCAACTATTGGAGAGTAAGTAGAAGATGGCAGTTAGCAAGGTGGATACCTCAGATGTAGAGATAAGTAACTTGGTTTGCGCTGACCTGGCCCGACATCCATTCTGGTCCTACAAGGCAGCCGGTTTTCACTTTGGCGCTCAGCATCCTCAGCCCGCCTTCTTGGGGGACTCTGCGCTTGCTACGCCCACAACGTCATGACCTAGGGCCTAGTAAAGGCCAGAGGCACCCAAGAGTTCGGGCCAAGGATGCTGAGTACTGGAATGAGGACCTGCTGCCACCGAGGACCGGACTGGACACCAGACCAGGGCAGTGCAAATTGAATAGCTCATCTCTTCTCAGATTCCATACTGTACGTCAGATACTAAATTATGGATTAGTTTTCACTATCACTACTTCTTATGGTAGGATATTTCAAAGTTTGACTCTAGCTATAAAGAATTCCTTACTATACTGATGATAGAACCAAATCATCCGCATGATTTTGCCATAAAGGCCACAATTTATCAAAGCAATTTGACCAGAATTCTGACGGAAAGTGCTTTGAAAAGTTGCAAAAGTTTAGTGATTTTTTCACACCGGTTTCACCGAGCTCCACCAAAATGGACGGAACTGGACATGACACCGTAGCTCGTCTAATTAATGAAAATTGCCAGTCTATGTTGAATCAGGTTCGGTTCGGTTCGTCGAACACCCGTGTGTTCACCGAACTGTTCGTCGAACACCTTCGAACACCGTTAAAACCAATGGCAGGCAAACAAAAACACATAGAAATACATAGAAAACACCTTCAAAGGTGTCCAAAAGCTGACAAACTGCTCAGAAGACATAACTAACACATGGAAAAGTGACAAGTACATATAGTCATGCGAAAAGAAAAGAGGTGGAGGAGTAAAAGGAGGGGGAGACACAGATATAGGCATGTCATGCCCTTCTAAAATCCAAAAAGTGAGAAGCCGACGCGGCCAGTTCGTTCCTGCCCGTGCCACCTCCGTGTCGCCGGGTTTGTGCCAGAGCCGCGGTGGACCCTGACGGCCAGCCCCCCTCTCCCAATACTGGTGCCTGTCCGCTGGTGGGTCGAGCCCCCCCGCGGCGGGGGGGGTAACATTTGCAGAAGAAAGACCATCTTCCAGCCAAACTAAGATGTCGACTTCTTTTCGTGGACAATGTGATACGATCCCTTTCTTACGGACACGCTCATCGCTACAAATTCCAGATGAGGCACAAAAACAGCAGGTGCTTCAGCGGATATCAAGTGCTCCTTCAAGTGGGCTCTCCTCCACCTCAATTTCAACATCACAAATACTCCAGTCCTCAGAGGTGTCACCCCAATCGCACTTGCTTCCTCACAGCACCCAAGTCTCCAGCTGCCTGTCTGAGTATGGGGTAACACAGATGGTTGAGTCTGCAGAGCTGTTTACTCATACTATAGCCTGGGAAATGGAGGTCTGCTCCAGAGCTTCTGTTAATCCACACGAGGAAATGATCTGCACTGATGCCCAGAATCTTTATAAGTCGGATCCAGGACCAGATGAAGAAGGTTCTGAGCATAATGTAGACCCTCATTCCCAAACTGTCACTCCTGTTGGTGGAGACAATGATGAAGATGATGATGAGACTCAAATACCTGATTGGAGCGACAACTTGACTTTTCGGTCAGGGCAGGAAGAGGTTGGCTTTGGGGACGACGGGTGTGATAACACACAGGGTGATGATGACGAGGTTGGAGATCCCACATACTGTCAACCCACAGTCAGCCAGTCGATGAGGTCAACGGAGGAGGTGGAGGAGGATGTGACTAGCCCAGGGGATGGGGATGACTCGGTACCCGGGCCTTTGCCTGGCCTTGGGGATGTCGCGGTGGTCGGCTCCCTGGCCCGTACCCTGGGGTCACTCTTTAAAAGAGTGGATAATTGTTAATTTTATAAGAGTTCGTGACGCCACCTGTGGTATCTGGTGAGAAGCACTAGCGCTGCAGCAGTCCACTGAGATCCGTGATAAGGCAGCTCGATGGTATAGCTCCCCACCGGTTGAACTAGGTCTCAGGGCAGCGTATGCAGGGGGAATGCAGGACAGGCGAGACCCAGCTGGGTCAGAGCAAGAACGGGAACGGACACGGTAGTCACTTCAGTACCTTTTACTGGAGGAAATTCAGGCACATCCCGGAGCACTGTAGGGTGAAGGGTGAATATCAGGATCCTCCCCAATGAGCGGGTGTAGGGCCTCCTGTTTCTTGCCTCTGCGTAGTAAGTTTCTGACCTGCCTGGAGCTAGGCCTAACTTTGTCTCTGTCCTGCGCTGGCTGACCTTGTGGTAGGGCCTTCTCTTGGAGTTCAAGCTCCCACTATGCGGGGCCTAAGCATCTCCTGGCTCTGTTACGTATCAGCACCTTAGCGATCCTGGGACTTGTAGTTCTCCAGGGATTCCAGTTATGCCTTACTGAATCTAGCTAGCAGGAGCCTCGTGCTCCACTGCTGAACTATTAACTGAGTTCTCTAGACTAGACTGAGCTCCACTGCAGACTGACCTCTCTTAGGCTTCTCTACTGCAGGAACTCTTCAGAGGAACTGAACTGCCTAGCTCCACCTTCCCTATTTATATCCCTAACGGGCTCCCTCTGCTGGTCTGAGGTGGAAGGTGGAGATGTGTGAATGTTTATGGGGGCCTCTTGTGGAGGATTCCATCAATACACTCTTCTAGGATCTGTGATACCAAGCACAGCGGGGCGTCACAGATGCTATTGACGACGAGGTTAGGTTGCGCCTTCCTGGACAGAGACGGAGTACTGGAAGCACGTCAACAACTGCATCCTCAACCACAACTCTGCCTCTGACCACAAGTCGTAGTGGCTCTTCAGGTCGCATGGGCTCTAAGCCTTGCATAGCCTGGGCATTTATTCAGAATGATAAGGATGACCCAACTCGTGTTATCTGTAATATTTGTCACCAAAAGCTAAGTAGAGGCCAAAAAATGCATAGTTTGAGTACTTCATGCATGTACCGTCACATGGATATGAAGCATAAGTTGCAGTGGGAAGCTCACTGTGCTACAATGCGGCCTAGCAGGCTGGGCCAACCACCGTCTGCCCCATCTTGTGCATCCGCGGCCTCTTCATCCTCTGTGACTGGGGGGACAGCAGTCACACATGTTTTTGGATGCAGACCTGCCACCTCTTTACCTGCAACAGCCAGTGTGATTGGCAGGTCGTCAGTTCATTGGGAAGTGGAAACACCTGCTGGTGTTGAGCGCTCTCTGACATCGGGAGCACCACCTTTGGATCAAGGCAACCTAACATGTCCGCCTGCATCTTCCTCACAGACCGGCAGTTTGCCGGGGACACCCTACTCAACCCCGTCTAAGTACAACAGCCAGCCCTCGGTCCCTCAGATGTGGAAAAGTAAAAAACCATTTCCTCCTAGCCATGAGAAAGCTAAGAGGTTGAATTTCACCATCTGCAAGCTCTTGGCTACAGAAATGCTGCCTTTCCGCCTGGAGGACACAGTGGATTTTCGAGACCTTATGTTCGTCGCAGTGCCCCAGTACCAGATGCCCAGTCGGCACTACTTCTCAAAGAAAGGTGTGCCTGCGCTCCACCAGCATGTCGCACACAACATCACCGCTTCTTTGAGAAACTCTGTGTGTGACAGGGTGCATTTCACCACAGACTCTTGGACGAGTAGGCATGGACAGGGGCGTTACATGTCGCTGACTGGGCACTGGGTAACTATGGTGACAGCAGGACAAAGGGCTGCTGTCCAAGTCTTGCCGTCCCCACGAGTTGTGCGTCAATCCTCTTTATCTCGAAGTTCCTCCACTGCTTCTGCCTCCTCAACCTCCTCTCGGTCCTCCACCTGCACCCAAAGCCTGTCTGGTAATGCCACCTGCTTTCTAACTGCGCAGAAGGAATCCTGCACACCTCCTTACTATGCTAGCAGCAGGGCTCAAGGCATCAGTGTTTACTTTGAAATGTCTGGGAAATGTGAGTCACACAGCTGAGGAGTTGTGGTCAGCTCTGGAGACCCAGTTTCATGAATGGTTGTCTCCACTGGACCTGCAACCAGGGAAGGCCGTGTGTGACAATGCTGCAAACCTGGGTGCGGCCCTTCGCCGGGGCAATGTCACACACGTGCCTTGTATGGCTCACGTGTTGAACCTGGTTGTCCATAAATTGTTAGCCCACTATCCCGGACTAGATGGCCTTCGGCAGAGGGCACGGTCGCTGTGTGCTCACTTCCGCCGTTCGCATCCCGCAGCTCAACGACTTACATCTCTACAGAAGTCGTTGGGCCTGCCAGTTCACCGGCTGAAATGCGATGTGCCGACACGGTGGAATTCAACTCTGACCATGTTGCAGCGACTGTGGCAGCACCGACAAGCCCTGGTGCAATACGTTCTGACGTATAGCCTGGGCCAACGAGATTCAGAGGTGGGGAAAATCCCGCTGCAGGAGTGGTCTCAGATCAGGGACCTATGAAGTTGACGCACCCCCTGGGCCGTGGGGTACCCTGAGCCGGGCCGGTAGACGCTGGGGGTTGTAGTCACTGTGGCGGTGACCCGGTCCGTGATCCAGGGCGGTCAATCCAAGGGTAATTTGCATATATGGGTTTTATAATGTCCGACTACGCCACCTCTGGAGTGGGGCAAAAGGGGCCGCCGCTGCGGAACAGTCCTCTGATGCTGGTGGTTTTGCAGCAATGGTATTATTACTCACCACAGGAAGAGTGTAGCTTCAGGGCAGTATGGGTGGATGATGGTGGTTGTAGTGCAGGGAGTCAGTAATGAACACAGAGTCCGTGTGATGCAGTCCCAAGATCTTTACTCACAGTTGTTGCAGTCCAGATTACAGGTACCAGAGCAATCTCACCCGTCGTGCTGTGCGTACTCAGTGAGGGGCTCAGTCCACCCCCAGATAGCTCCGGAGTACTTAGCAGGACCCCCTTCTGTGTGTCCTTTCTCTGGCCTTCTCCCTGCACCTCACACCCAGTGACACTTCTATCCGGTATCCTGGGGCCTTGGCGGGCGACTTGTGTTCCGTCCCCTGGGTCCTATGTGGCTACCTTCTTAGTGAGACTGGTGTGGACTTTTACCTGCAGTACATGAAATGCTGCAGCCTTCGGTTTCTAGTTGAGCCTCGCTGTTTCTCCGCTAGTTGAGGGACCGGTTCCCCTTATCTGGCCTAACCCCTCTACCTCCTGGTAGAAGCAGGCGTACGGGTGGCCTTCTGCACGGCCAGTAGCGCTAGGGTCCCTTCGGTTCCTGGAGCCTTCCTGCTCCTACTCCTCTCTTCTCTCCTTCAGTCCTGGGCCTCCCAGGCTAGGCCCGCCTCTGGAGCAGAGCTCATGCCGAGCCTCTGCTCCTGTCACTTTTGCTCCTCTGACTGGCTTGTTCTTTCTAAGATGGCTTCCTATTTATACTCTCCCTGTCATGTGCTCCGCTAAGCTGCTCCCCTAAGCACCCACTACATAGGACCCTCCCACCAGCTAGGGGCCTGGGACTGTGCTCTCCCTTAGGAGCAATCTCGCCCTACCCCCACTGCGGGTATGTGTTGGATGCAGGTGTTAGGGTCCCGAGCCATAAGCCTTCCTTACCTGAGGGTGAGATACCACACCTCTGGGTGAGATGCAGTAACTCTGTGGCGACTGAACCCTCAGGGGCGCCACACACCCTTCTGTACAGTTTTGAAATGGCGACGAAGATGTTTAGTGCTGACGACGATGCCATTATCAGCTTGACTATTCCGGTGATTTACATGCTGGAGCACACATTAAACAGAATTCAGAGTCAGGTGGTGGGACAAGAGGAGGTGGAGGAAGTAGAGGAGGAGTCGTATGCGTATAACATCTCCAAGGTCCAGACGGTTGGCAGCACCAAGGCGGCAGGCATGGGAGGGTGGGGGAGAGGGATTAACCAGGGTGCATGGTAGCAGCCAAACTGTTGAGGAAGGTGCAGGAGCCGAGGAAGAAGTGGAGGACGAACTGGCGATGGGCATGGAAGACTCATCAGATGAGGGAGACCTTGATCACATTTCTGTTGTGCGAGGTTGGGGGCAGAGGGCAGAGGAAGGAAGCATGATTCTTACCTCGCTACCAACACAACAAGGACTTGGTCCTCCTGGATGCGCAAGACACATGAGTGCCTTCTTGCTGCACTACCTGCAACATGACCCTCAGATTGTCAGAATTCGAAGTAATCCCGACTACTGGGTTGCCACACTCTTAGATCCCCGGTACAAAAGTAAATTTGCCGAAATAATTCCTGCCATAAAAAGGGATTGACGCATGCAGGAGTATCTGCAGACGCTGTTGCAGAATCTTACATGTGCTTTTCCACAAAACACCAGTGGTGCACGTAGTGAATCTCACAGTTCTAACTTGCCAACCGTGGGACTGTCGAGTCTTCATCACTCAAACCGTAACAGTAACACAGTATCTGCTGGTAACAGCAATTTTGTGGAATCGTTTCACCACTTTTTTAGACCATCCTTTGCAAGGCCACAGGAGACAAGAAGTCTGACACATAGTCAATGCCTAGAGAGGATGGTGCAGGAGTATCTCCAAGTGAACATCGAAGCCATGACTGTGTCACTGGACCCTTGCTCATTTTGGTATTCCAATCTGGAAAAAAGGCCGGAGCTCGCCACTCACGCCTTGGAGATCTTGTCAAGCCCTGCAGCCAGAGTTCTCTCTGAACGTGTGTTCAGCGCTGCTGGTAGTGTGCTGACAGATAAGCGCACGCGTCTGTCCACTGAGAATGTAGACAGACTCACGTTCATAAAGATGAACAAATCATGGATTCGCAAGGACTTTTCTACCCCTGTGTTATCCTTGGGAGACTAAAACCTTGAGGATTTGGTAAAATCACCTCACCAACCATTTTAAGTAACTGTGGGGCAATTGATGCCACTTAACCCTAGAACGCATGACCATAAAAATCTACACTTTCATACACCTGGGGCCTTTTAGGCCCGTGTGCAAATAACATGGAATAACTCAAACTCAAATGACAAACAACTATATACATGAAGAATACCTAGAGTTTCAAAATTCTAACTAAAGTAATCTTGCAGAAAATAGAAAACAATTAACAGGGCGGGCCTGCGAGGCCCCAGGTATGCGTTCTAGGGTTAAGTGGTGTCTGTGCCACAATTTTGGGAAAAAATGGAGACTCTTTTTGGAGTCCCCTTGCTGTGTCTTACGTGACGTTGGCATCGTCAATTCCAGGTGGGTTGGGTCGCTCCCCCCCCCCTTTTAACTGTAAGAAACTACATACACTATGGCTTGGGGTAACACAGATGGTTGAGTCTGAAGAGCTGTTTACTCAGAGGTCTGCTCCAAATCTTCAGTGTCTGCTAGTCAGCGTAGAATTTTTAACTGCATCTAGCCTAGGCAATACTTTGGGCGTAGTAGCCCAGCTGCGAAGCAAGCTGCATCACTTGTGTATCTAATAAGAATTTTTAAATGCATCTAGCCTAGGCAGACTGTGGGGACCCCCAACCAAACCCAGACGCTCAGCCCCCCTACCGCCCCCCTTTCCTTGACAATACAATAATGTAACTCTTACAACTGGATGGGTGAAGATCGGTCACAGCTTTATTAACTCTTTATACTCATTCCATTAGAAAGGCATTTTATTTCTAAAATAATTCAGCTTGTTGCAGCATGCCCTGGGTCTCCACTCCGGCAAGTTGGCCAACAAGTGTAACTCTCCAAAATGTCCTTTCTATTTCCAGGCCACGGAGGATCCTGCATACTCGTATGCAGGACTCTGACCCCCACCCATCACTCTTAACGCTTGTTCCACGCCGTCCTGGAGTCCTGACAGGAATATGTCCAGTACAATATCCATTAAGTGAACAACGTCGGGCCGTATGAGGCCTGCTTTATCTCCTTCCAGTTGTCGGTGTCGTACCACTGTAACGGGACTGGGAGGCGGAACCTCTGAGCTACTATACAAGGGGGCGGTCCTTGTAAGGGAGCGGGTGGCGACCAGGGTAGACAGGCAGGCAGTCACAGCAGGTGACTGGGACAGTCTCTGCATGAACGGACAGGAGGTCACGGCAAGTGACCGGGGCAGTCTCAGGATGAACGGGCAGGAGGTCACGGCAAGTGACCGGGGCAGTCTCTGAATGAACGGGCAGGAGGTCACGGCAAGTGACCGGGGCAGTCTCTGGATGAACGGGCAGGAGGTCACGGCAAGTGACCGGGGCAGTCTCTGGGTAAAGGATTGGTACGACCTGTGGCGGCAGATGATAGACGTGAGCTCCCAGGTGAGCAGGCGAGAGTCTCTGGATAATCGGGTGGTCACAGCATGTGACGGCGGAGCCTCCGGGAAGACCAACAGACAGGTAGCAGATGAGCGCTCCCAGGTGAGCGGGCAGGAGTCTCTGGACAGGCGGGTGGTCACAGCACGTGACGGCGGAGCCTCCTGGTAGGCTAGCAGACAGGCAGCAGATGAGCGCTCCCAGGTGAGCGGGCAAGCTGGTCCTTAGACAGACTGACAGGAATTGGAAGGCAGACCGTCGGACCTCAGGCAAGCAGGCAGGTAGTAGATGTGCGCTCCCAGGTGAGCGGGCAAGCTGGTCCTTAGACAGACTGACAGAAGTTGGAAGGCAGACCGTCGGACCTCAGGCTAGCAGGCAGGTAGCAGGATATCAGGCAGGAATTAGACAGCAGACTGGCAGGAATCTGGCAGGTATCTGGCAGGTAACTGGCAACGGGACCTGAGGGCTGAAGCAGAGTAGTGAACAGTGCTACAACATTGCTCGGGCACCTCCATTTTGGAGGAGGTGCCTTTTATATGGGAGGTCCTCCGGCAATTGGCCGGGGACTCCTTAGGACGGCGCGCGCGGTCCCTTTAAGAGAGGGGGAGCGCGCGCGCGCTCCCTAAGCACACTGCCGGGGAAGGAGCGCGTGCCGGAAGCAGCGGGGAGAGAAGCGCTGGAGGACGCCGCGCCAGGAGCGGGGAGGTGAGAGGGACGGCGTCTCTGCCTAGAACGGGGCAGAGACGCCGATGCTACAACCACTACACCGCCTCTGTCTCTTCTAAATTTTGCCATCCGAATATTTATTACCCGCCTTGTCCGTTCGATGGCCGTGATGTCTCGCGCACCTTGCCATACCGCTATTGGCACAATCTCTGACCATACTATAGCTAGTTTTGTGAAAAATTCTCTGAAGCGCTCAGTGTCTAGTTTCATTATTGCCATTAGTTATGCGCTGTTGTGATGACCTAGGTTGTTTCCCCCGGCCTGTATAACTAAGATGACCGGACATCTTGCCTCTCTCCCTACTTTGATTACCTCCATTAGTATCTGTGGCCATAGCAGGCCTCTAATACCTCTCTAGTTGAAATATGTGTTATGAAACTCTAATTTCCTCCCGCTTGGGCAGACTTTCGCCCTTTTTTCTGCCCAATACATATACGAGTGGCCTATCACCCACACTGTTGGCTTAGCGTCACCTGTAAAAGAAACAAACCACGTTAGGATAACAAGTCCGGTCTTATGTATCTTGCCAAACACGTGGATCGCCATCTCCCTATCCTCTGAACTTCCGTTTCTGACAGTCCTGCTCTTGCTGCTTCCGTGGCCGCGCCTATGCGGAATGAGTGTATCCCGTAATCTTTGGGGTGGTTCCCTGCCGATGTTATGCATTTATTAAATATAGCTTGGAACTGGTATCTTGATAATGGCATTCCATCAATGTGTGATAGGAAGAAATTACTTTGTGATCTGATGGTTAGATATGTTTTTACTATTGTTACCCGACTCAGTGTACCGTTTGTGGGTTGTAGAAGTACCCAAGTGCCCCTGCCCACTGGAACCGTTTTCGATTTGTGTATGCGTAGACGTATTGCATTATTGGCTATGACTACGTCCTGGTGTAATAAGCCTCCACTGGTGGTAATTTTGGATTGAGGGACTAATTCGCTTATGCATAGCGCCCCGAAGAAGGCGATCACAAATGCAGTAGACAGTAGTGTTGCTTCAAATTGTGAGTGTCATGTTAATGGTGCTAGGGATATGATGTGAGAAATCAGTTTTAGTGACACGGGACGGGACATCTACACTCCTAACTTGGCTGACCCCTTTTCCACCCTTTTATGGATTGTCTGATGATGAACCTTTGTCACACCTCCCCAATTCAGTAGTTGGAAGTGAAATGCTACTCCCGTCAGACACCGCTGCGCTGACGCCCCTGATATGCCCCTCATAATTAGCTGGTGGAGAAATTCTATGGTGACTTGTGATCTGGCTTGTTCACATTGGTCAACCCGTCTGCCTGCTACTAGTCGTGTCCACTCTTCCCATGCCTTACCGTATGCTTGCCACGTCGACGGGGCAACTGACGCTCTGATTAATGGCATCAACTATTCGCCACTAGATCCCATAGGGAAGGTGGGCAACTGTTGCCCAATGGGTGGGCGTTGTGGAAGAGCTCTGTGAAAATCTGCCAATTGAATTGTTATAAAGCGTTAGCAGCAGCTTTAGACCCCTCAGCATAGTGGCTAGCGCGGACCCATACATTGTGTTTTAGGCACAGTAATGCTAGCCTGGGTAGTAGGCCTAGCACTGGGAGAGACGATGATGCCATCTTATTAATGCAGTGCGCTAGGCTGGTGTTTTTTGTTATGAAGCGTATATTTTTGTAAGCCAGGCGCGCGCCCCATATTTCTATTGCTACCACTATTGACTATTTTCAGGGCTAGATGCGGCTAAAAATTATTATTAATTTAAAAGCTGGTGGAGCTTGGTATAGATGGCCTAATACAATGAGTCCCACACACTGCTAGAAGGCCAAATATTTTTTCAGAGCTAGATGCAGATAAAAATTATTTTTCATTTGCAACCTGATGGAGGTCAGTATAGATGGACTAATAGAGAAAGTCCCACACACTGCTAGAAGGCCAAATACTTTTTCAGAGCTAGATGCAGACAAAAAATTATTTTGAATTTGCAACCTGATGGAGGTCAGTATAGATGGACTAATAGAGAAAGTCCCACACACTGCTAGAAGGCCAAATATTTTTTCAGAGCTAGATGCAGACAAAAAATTATTTTGAATTTGCAACCTGATGGAGGTCAGTATAGATGGACTAATAGAGAAAGTCCCACACACTGCTAGAAGGCCAAATATTTTTTCAGAGCTAGATGCAGATAAAAATTATTTTTCATTTGCAACCTGATGGAGGTCAGTATAGATGGACTAATAGAGAAAGTCCCACACACTGCTAGAAGGCCAAATATTTTTTCAGAGCTAGATGCAGAAAAAAATTATTTTTAATTTGCAACCTGATGGAGGTCAGTATAGATGGACTAATAGAGAAAGTCCCACACACTGCTAGAAGGCCAAATATTTTTTCAGAGCTAGATGCAGATAAAAATTATTTTTAATTTGCAACCTGATGGAGGTCAGTATAGATGGACTAATAGAGAAAGTCCCACACACTGCTAGAAGGCCAAGTATTTTTTCAGAGCTAGATGCAGATAAAAATTATTTTTCATTTGCAACCTGATGGAGGTCAGTATAGATGGACTAATAGAGAAAGTCCCACACACTGCTAGAAGGCCAAATATTTTTTCAGAGGTAGATGCAGAAAACAATTATATTCAGTTTGCAACCTGATGGAGGTCAGTATAGATGGACTAATAGAACAAGTCCCACACACTGCTAGAAGCCCAAATATTTTTTCAGAGCTAGATACAGAAAAAAATTATATTCAATTTGCAACCTGATGGAGGTCAGTATAGATGGACTAATAGAATAATGCTATGCCCAAAAGGTTTTACTTCACTAGGTGCAGTAAAAAAATTGGTATTCTATACACAGGTGGTGTATCTTGCAACACAGATAGGCTACTCCACTGACTAACACACTCTGCAATAGGCCAAAAAGGCTTAGCTTTGCTAGATTCAGCCAAATGCTGTGAAAAAAACTTGCACAGCACTGGCACAGACCTGCCTGGCAAAAACTGATAGGAACTGATGTAACCTAGCCCTGAAAAGGACTGCAATTACAATTAGTCTTTACTCCCAACCTATCTATTTAAGAGCACAGACCTGCCTGATAAAAGTCGTATGAAATGATGTAACATAGTCCTTAAAAGGACTGCAATCACAACTATTCCCTACTCCCAAGCTATCTGTAGATTTGTGCGAAAATTGGCTTGAAATTAACAAGGTATAGCGCACACAGCAACAGCGGTGCCGTCTAACACGCAGCTGTAGCAGTGAGAAAATGGTGGCGACGGGGAAAATGGCTGGGTCTTATAGGGCAAGGACATGTGACATACACTGCCAATGACACATGCCCTTGCTTGTGTGAAAAAAAGCACTTCGCTGCGTGTGTGCGCTGCTGATAGGCTGACAGATTGCACCTCCCCACTGTAAATGCGGGAAAGAGAAAAAAAAATGGAGATCTTCATTGTTCCTGCAGAGATCCATCCCCTGCCCCTCCCCCCGCCCCGCTGTACACTCAAACTGCGTATTAACATTAATTTTCATCATTACTGAGAAAAAATCCAGTTATGATTTTGGTGCACGAACAGTTATCAAACATAACCTCGAACAGCCGAATTTTTCTCAAATCGTTCGTGTTCGCCGAACGGCTCGAACACCGCCCAAAACAGCTCGAATTTGAGATTGGCGAACAGTTCGAGTCGAACAACGCTCATCTCTAGTTAGGACCTTTAGCAATCTACTTTGATCTCTGCAGAAACCCAGAAGCAATGGCTTATTTTCCTTTGTTTCCTTACAGCACCACCTCAGGAGAAGTGAAGCATTACATGGTTTATATCGTAACTAATGGGCTATCCATGTAATACCTAAATATACCGAATCCTCCTAAATGTGAAATATTCTTTTCAACCAATCTCTGCTTCTATATAAATACCCCGATTGGAGAATCCTTCTCTACTAGCTCAAAATTTACTGAACCAGAATTGTCTGCACTTTTTCACGCACGGTAGTGGCATGGCTGTGTGTGCAGTTATGCCCCAATAAAAAATTATACCTTTTTTAAACACAAATGTAATGTGCTGGTTGTTAGAAATCTGGTGTATAAATTATGTGCAAATTAGACTGTTGCATTGGGGGCACTGCAGTAAATTTGGACTACTTTTTCACCTCTTCACTTTATTCCTGAAGTGATGTCACCCTCCTCTTCCTGATTGATATCTCCGGCCTTCATTCCATCATTTCTATGGCCACATTTGTTCACATATAGGATTATCCTGTGCATGCGCCGGCCCAAGCAGTAACAGCGCATGCACAATATTTCCACTGGAAACAGGGATGATGTAACAGATATAATTGCTGTCAATCAGGAAGTGGAAACTGCCAGGCGTAATGAAGAGAGCAGAAGCAGTCTAAGTGCACTGACACGCCCCCAGTGCATTTTCAGACTGATTTGCATATAGTTTATGTTATGCACACGCACGGACTGACTGGTGTGAGCAGGATTAGTGATCCCACTGGGCCATGAACCGAGGAGTGCCTGGAGGGGCGTAACTAAGTATCAACTGGGTCCGACCAAGGTCACACGGCGGCTCAGTCGACTCCGTGAACCAGGGCAGAGGGACCAGGTGCTACTCCAGGTCAGACTCCGGTCACAGCTGTTGACCCACACCGGGGAATGCCGGAACAGGCAGGTTAGGCTGGCATACAGACAGGTGGATACTGGCAGGCACGGCTGGTATGCAGACAGGTGGGTATTGGCAGACACGGCTGGTATGCAGACAGGTGGACACTGGCAGGCACGGCTGGAATGCAGACAGGTGGGCACTGGCAGGCACGGCTGGCATGCAGACAGGCGGGTACTGGCAGGTAGGAACACAGGCATGATACTGACCAGTACAGACTGGGACACTGGAATGGAGCCGCAGGTGCGGTAGACAAGCAGAGCAGAGCAAAACCCACAGATGCGGTAGACAAGCAGAGCAGAGCAAAACCCGCAGGTGCGGTAGACAAGCAGAGCAGAGCAAAACCCGCAGATGCGGTAGACAAGCAGAGCAGAGCAAATCCCGCAGATACGGTAGACAAGCAGAGCAGAACAAAACACGCAGATGCGGTAGACAAGCAGAGCAGAGCAAAACCCGCAGATGCGGTAGACAAGCAGAGTAGAGCAAAACCCGCAGATGCGGTAGACAAGCAGAGCAGAGCAAAACCCGCAGGTGCGGTAGACAAGCAGAGAAAAACCTGCAGGTGCGGTAGACAAGCAGAGCAGAGCAAAACCAGCAGGTGTAGTAAACAAGCAAAGCAGAGCGAAACTGCAGGTGCGGTGAACAAGCTGAGCAGAGCGAAACCGCAGGTGTGGTGAACAAGCAGAGCGGAGCAAAACCGCAGGTGCGGTGAACAAGCAGAGCAGAGTGAAGCCGCAGGTACAGTGAACAAGCAGAGCAGAGCGAAACCGCAGGTGCGGTGAACAAGCAGAGCTGAGCAAAACCCGCAGGTGCGGTGAACAAGCTGAGCAGAGTGAAACCGCAGGTGCGGTGAACAAGCAGAGCTGAGCAAAACCCGCAGGTGCGGTGAACAAGCTGAGCAGAGTGAAACCGCATGTGCGGTGAACAAGCTGGGCAGAGCGAAACTGCAGGTGCGGTGAACAAGCTGAGCAGAGCGAAACTGCAGGTGTGGTGAACAAGCAGAGTAGAGCGAAACCGCCGGTGCGGTGGACAAGCAGAGCAGAGCGAAACCGCAGGTGCGGTGAACAAGCAGAGCTGAGCAAAACCCGCAGGTGCGGTGAACAAGCTGAGCAGAGTGAAACCGCAGGTGCGGTGAACAAGCAGAGCTGAGCAAAACCCGCAGGTGCGGTGAACAAGCTGAGCAGAGTGAAACCGCATGTGCGGTGAACAAGCTGGGCAGAGCGAAACTGCAGGTGCGGTGAACAAGCTGAGCAGAGCGAAACTGCAGGTGTGGTGAACAAGCAGAGTAGAGCGAAACCGCCGGTGCGGTGGACAAGCAGAGCAGAGCGAAACCGCCGGTGCGGTGGACAAGCAGAGCGGAGTGAAACCACAGATGCAGTGGACAAGCAGAGCGGAGAAAAACCGCAGGTGCGGTGAACAAGCAGAGCAGAGCGAAACCGCAGGTGCGGTGGACAAGCAGAGCGGAACAAAACCGCAGGTGCGGTGAACAAGCAGAGCGGAGCAAAACCCGCAGGTGCGGTGAACAAGCTGAGCAGAGCGAAACCGCAGGTGCGGTGGACAAGCAGAGCGGAACAAAACCGCAGGTGCGGTGAACAAGCAGAGCGGAGCAAAACTCGCAGGTGCGGTGAACAAGCTGAGCAGAGCGAAACCGCAGGTGCGGTGGACAAGCAGAGCAGAGCGAAACCGCAGGTGCAGTGAACAAGCAGAGCAGAGAGAAACCGCCGGTGCGGTGGACAAGCAGAGCAGAGCGAAACCGCAGGTGCGGTGAACGAGCAGAGCGAAACCGCAGGTGCGGTGAACAAGCAGAGCGGAGCAAAACCGCAGATGCGGTGGACAAGCAGAGCGGAGCAAAACCGCAGGTGCGGTGAACAAGCAGAGCGAAACCGCAGGTGCGGAGAACAAGCAGAGCAGAGCGAAACCGCAGGTGCGGTGAACAAGCAGGGCAGAGCAAAACCGCAGGTGCGGTGAACAAGCAGAGCAGAGCAAAACCGCAGGTGCGGTGAACAAGTAGGGCAGAGCAAAACCGCAGGTGCGGTGAACAAGCAGAGCAGAGCGAAACCACAGGTGCAGTGAACAAGCAGAGCAGAGCGAAACTGCCAGTGCGGTGGACAAGCAGAGCGGAGCGATACCGCAGGTGCGGTGAACAAGCAGAGCGAAGCCGCAGGTGCGGTGAACAAGCAGAGCAGAGCGAAACCGCAGGTGCGGTGAACAAGCAGGGCAGAGCAAAACCGCAGGTGCGGTGAACAAGCAGAACCAGATACACACAAGGTACTTACAATGAAGTAGCGAGTGTACACAAAACTCACAAACAGAAGTTCAGAGACAACGAGTTGGAGTTAGGTGCAGGTTCAGACACTGCAGGAAAAGGGAAGGTTCGGACATAGAGAGAAACAGGTAACGAGCTAGGACACACTTCAGACAGGAACTGAACCAGGAATAAGATACAGGAACGAGCCTGGGAACTCAACCCCCAGGGTGGCGGAGACAGACTAGAAGTCACAGATACAGGTAACAGGCCTGGGTATACTGCCCTCAGGGGCGGAAACAGACAAGATACAGGACAGTACCTGGCAACTCAGTTGCACAGAACACACTGAATGAAAGTGTTGCTCAGGTACCCCCTACTGGGTGGAGGGGGTTTAAGTATCCAGTGACACACAGCAATAGGCTGGGGGGGCATTAGGAGTGCGCACACAGTAACTATAAGAATCTGGCAGTAGCCACGCCGCCACCCTAAGCAATCAGACAAGAGACACAGCAGGTACTGGAGCAAAGTGTGCAGCCTGGATTGATAGTTAAGATGGCGGTCTTGCATGGTGGGAGGTGGTAAGCCATGCCAGCTCACCACCAGGGATGTTACAGTATCCCCCCCTTTACGCCCCCTCTTCTTCAAGCCTGCAAGGATTTTCTGCAGAGAATTTGGAGGCCGATCCTTCTCTTCAAGAAGATTACCTCTTCTGTCCACTAGAGGGAACGAAACTGGTCTCACCATCTTGGTGACTAGGATGCTTCCTCCCATCGAGCCATCCTCAGCAACAGATGAAGTGAGTGAAGTACCAGGAACAAGACACAGAAAAGTCTCTCTCCATTTGTTAATATCGGGTAGCACCCCAAAGGATTCACGGGATGACTGGAGATCCTCCACTGGGTTGGAGGGGTGCAGAGACTCGGGGGTAACCACCGCCTTGATGTACACTTTGCCAAGCTTACTGGAAGAAGTGGGTGAAGTACCAGGTTCAGGGTGCAGAAAAGTCTCTTTCCATTTGTTATCAGGTAGCACCCCGGAGGATTCAGGAGGCAACTGGAGGTCCTCCGCCTGGTTGGAAGGGTGCAGAGACTTGGAAGTAGCCACCTCCTTGATGGACTTATTGCCAGATTTGTTAGAGATGGAGGATCCTTGCTTAGGGACCAACTTCAGTCTGGTTTCTGAGATGACACGTCTGCGAGGCGGAGCGGTGCCTAAAGCCAGATCATTGGTACAATCGTCGAGACTGTGTGGGGACAACGCCTCTGCTTCCCTTCCTTCAGAGACTTCAGTGCACAGCGAGTCAGCGACTAGCAGATCTGGTGAAGAAGAAGAAGGCACTGCTGACTGTCCTGAAGATATGGGGACTGGACACCCCTTGTACCTCAGTAGTCCCCCAGGAAACACCATGCAGGATCTCCAGACCAGAGCGGGCACTAGATTTCTCGGCTCTGGACGACCTCTGGGTAAACCAGACAGCACCTGGAATGTGAACTTCTTCATGTGTAATGCTCCAATCTGGAGCTTAATTTGTACAGACATATTTTGACTGTTTCTAAGTAGGGCTCATCCTTCCGCTGACAATGCCCAAACCGGATTCTGGAGTTGTTGGACGGGAATCAGACACCGACTCTTCAAGGCTTTACGCCCGAAACTTCCAGTTAATCCGAGGCCTTCACTTGCCACAGAGACAGTCATGGTCATCTGTGGAGAGGAAACACTAACGCCAAGGGCAGCCTCTCCTACAGGCCTAATTTCTTGGGATTCTCCAACCTTCGCTGGACAGAGACCGTCAGGGTGTCCCAAACAACCGCAGCGGGACCGCAATCCGATTTTGTGACTGAGTTCTGGCCTCTGCTTTGCCTGACGAACATGGTCATCCTTCATGGATTCAGTACGGGTAGCTGCCTCAACAGGCTGGGGAACAGGAGGTCTTTGGGAGGACAGAACCTGGCGTGACGGTTTACCTCTACGCCTTGCACGTCTGGACTGCCTCTTGAGGTTGGGAAGAGAAGTATTCTGTGGAGCATTGTCATCCTGTGTGAATTCTGTGTGGGCAGCAGTCTCTTCAGACTGGAGAGCTGGTGGGCTACCTACACGCATCACCCATCGGGACTGCTCCAGGATATTGGGAAGGGGAGCTTTAGCAGAAGCCTCAGGGTTAGGGTCATCAAAAACCATTAGAAAGGCCACTAGGAATGCCTGCAGGTCAGAGACGATAGGATCCCATGCTTCCCGTAGGGGGTGATCCAATTCAAGACATCACCCGCTAAGTAGGACATCATGAATGCTACTTTAACCCGATCAGTGAGAAAATAGCATAGAATTTGAAATGCAGCATACATTGCTCCACAAACGCATGGCTTTGTTTTGGATCCCCATAGTACCGTGCTGGATCTGCAGGAACGAGTGCTGATAGCTCCATTTGGGCTGTTGCGTAAATTGCCTGGACCTCAGCTTGAGAAAAAATTTTTCCTTGGTGCACATATTCGCCAGACAAGAATTCAAATGTCTCTGAGAGCGAAGGGCCGTGGGGCTCAACGGGGACCATGGCCTGAGCAAACTGTTACACACACGCCCGGACTGTCTGGCGTGAGCATGATTAGTGATCCCACTGGACCATGAACCGAGGAGTGCCTGGAGGGGCGTAACTAAGTATCAACTCGGTCCGACCAAGGTCACACGGCGGCTCAGTCGACTCCGTGAACCAGGGAGGAACCGAGCAGGGGGACCAGGTCAGACCCCGGTCACAGCTGTTGACCCACACTGGGGAATGCAGGAACAGGCAGGTTAGGCTGGCATACAGACAGGTGAATACTGGCAGGCACGGCTGGTATGCAGACAGGTGGGTATTGGCAGGCACGGCTGGTATGCAGACAGGTGGACACTGGCAGGCACGGCTGGCATGCAGGCAGGTGGGCACTGGCAGGCACGGCTGGCATGCAGACAGTCGGGTACTGGCAGGTAGGAACACAGGCAGGATAGGGACCAGTACAGACTGGGACACAGGAATGGAGCCGCAGGAGCGGTAGAAAAGCAGAGCAGAGCAAAACCCACAGATGCGGTAGACAAGCAGAGCAGAGCAAAACCTGCAGGTGCGGTAGACAAGCAGAACAGAGCAAAACCCGCAGGTGCGGTAGACAAGCAGAGCAGAGCAAAACCCGCAGGTGCGGTAGACAAGCAGAGCAGAGCAAAACCCTCAGGTGCAGTAGACAAGCAGAGCAGAGCAAAACCCGCAGATGCGGTAGACAAGCAGAGCAGAGCAAAACCCGCAGGTACGGTAGACAAGCAGAGCAGAGCAAAACCCGCAGGTGCGGTAAACAAGCAGAGCAGAGCAAAACCCGCAGGTGTGGTAGACAAGCAGAGCAGAGCAAAACCCCAGGTGCGGTAGACAAGCAGAGGAGAGCAAAATCCGCAGGTGCGGTAAACAAGCAGGGCAGAGCAAAACCCGCAGGTGCGGTAGACAAGCAGAGCAGAGCGAAACCGCAGGTGCGGTGAACAAGCAGGGCAGAGCAAAACTGCAGGTGCGGTGAACAAGCAGAGCAGAGTGAAACCGCAGATGCAGTGAACTAGCAGGGAGAGCAAAACCGCAGGTGTGGTGAACAAGCAGAACCAGATACACACAAGGTACTTACAATGTGTGTACACAAAACTCACAAACAGAAGTTCAGAGACAACGAGTTGGAGTTTGATGCAGGTTCAGACACTGCAGGAAAAGGGAAGGTTCAGACATAGAGAGAAACAGGTAACGGGCTAGGACACACTTCAGACAGGAACTGAACCAGGAATAAGATACAGGAACGAGCCTGGGAACTCAGCCCCCAGGGTGGCGGAGACAGACTAGAAGTCACAGATACAGGTAACAGGCCTGGGTATACAGCCCCCAGGGGCGGAAACAGACAAGATACAGGACAGGACCTGGCAACTCAGTTGCACAGAACACACTGAATGAAAGTGTTGCTCAGGCACCCCCTACTGGGTGGAGGAGGTTTAAGTATCCAGTGACACACAGCAATAGACTGGGGAGGCATTAGGAGTGCGCACACAGTAACTATAAGAATCAGGCAGTAGCCGCGCCGCCGCCCTAAGCAATCAGACAAGAGATACAGCAGGTACTGGAGCAAAGTGTGCAGCCTGGATTGATAGGTAAGATGGCGGTCTTGCATGGTGGGAGGTGGTAAACCATGCCAGCATGCCACCAGGGATGTTACAGTTTATACACTAGATTTTTCATGAATGGCAGATCGCATCTCTATCATTTTTATTGGGGGATATATCACTTTTTCCATATGCAAAATGTGTTGACATGTTTCCTTTAAAAATGGGTTTTCTAAAGCATGTAAAACAGCTAGAAATGAGCCAATAAATTCCACTGAAATTGAATTCTACTCGAATTTTTCAAAAATCCAAATTCAGCAAAATGGTGGCTGCTGGCTGCCATTTTTCTGAACCACAAAAGGACATCACAGTGTTAAAAAATCCTTATACCACCCCTTCGGGTCACCATCTGGTCCTTGCAGCATCTCCAGATCCCCTGTGCTGAAATCCCCAGGCCTCTAACACTGATCTGGGACTTACAGCTTTCATGAGGGCTCGGGAGGGTTCCGGGCCCCTTCATAGCCATAAGTCCCAGTCCAGCATGAAAGGCCTGGGAATTTTGGCAATCTGAAGATGCTTCAAGGACCAGATGGGTGATGGTGAGGAGCGGAGTTGCTGGAGAGGGGAGTATAAAACATTTTTTTATTCTTTATATCTTTTGTTTATTATTCTCTGGTGTCTTGAGAGACCCCAAAGCATAATAAGGCTATGTGCCCACGATCCAGAAATGCTCCGGATTTTTCCTGAGCGTTTCTGCATCTCCCTGGCAGAAAAAAACGCATGCGGATTGTACATGCGGATTGTACATGCGTTTTCCAGCCAGGGACATGCGGATGTGAAGCGTTCTTCACATGCATTTCTGCATGCGGGTTGTCAAGCGCTTTCCAAGCGATTTTAGCATCACTTGGAAAGTGCTTCACAACTTGGACACACTATATAAATCCATGCAACCGGCATGGATTTATATAGTGTGACTGTAGAGAATGTTTAAAAAAAAAAAATCTATACTTACCTTCCGATGGCCCCCGCAGTCTTGCTTCACTCTCGTCCTCTCATGCCGGCAGATCGTGGTACACTGAAGGACCTGCCGACGTCAGCGTCGCGTGACCCGTCACATGACTATGACGTCAGCGCAGGTCCTCCAGTCCATCGCGATCTGCCGGCATGAGAGGACGAGCACATCGGGGACTGCCAGAAGGTAAGTATAACATATATTTTTTATTTTATTCTTTTTTTCACAGTTTTCTATGGTACCCGGGTCCGGAGGAGAGTCTCCTCTCCTCTAGACCTGGGTACCATCCGCACATTGAACGCATGTATTCCGCATGTGCTTATCTAGTGAAGCCTTCTATGTTATAATGCAAGTGAATGGCGGCAAAAACGCAGCACTTCCGCAAAATAATTGGTAGTGCTGCTTTTTTTTCTGCAATGATAACCCGCAGCGGAAATTTCCACAGCATGTGCACAGCACATGCGGATTATCATTGGGGAACATGGCAGACCTTCTACCAAGCGTTTTTTAAGCGTTTCTGCAGCGTTTTTGCCGCTGCAGAAACGCTTAAAAAAGCGCATCGTGGGCACACAGCCTAAGGGACATTAAATTCGAGGAGAATCACTTTCCCTTGAGTCAAATATTCCGGGAAAAACTCTTCTGTCCTCCTTTCATGGGGTTATCCAAAGTTAGCTTTCGGTGGCAAAAGGAAATGGCAACCAGTTCTCGTCACAGATAATCAGGTAAATCCTATTTTGGTAATATTTTTCAGCTTTGAGGGGAACAAGGGGCTATTTATGAGCAATATAGCCTCCCTGTTGGTGTTTTCTTTAAAAGGCCATGTGAAGCAGCAATTAGACAGCATGTAATCGCATTACCACTACTTTTATGTGAAATGTCCTTATTACAAAATGTTTCCTTAAGACAACATCTCCATGGAAATATATTAGGCTTGACTAAAGCGTAAAATCATTTATTTTCAATGGAAAGACAATATTAAAAATGCAAAGTGGGCCAGCACGACTCACTGACCAGTCGGCAACAGTCTGAACTTTTGCGGACCCAAGCAGCATAATAATGAGAAATGCCCGAGGCGATACTTTCCTATTTCAGCTACACAGATTTTTCCTGCTGTTTGGCAGATATGTTATTGAATCTTCAATTATCCGGCATTAGTCTTATATGCTAAAATACTTAAAAACATTTTGCAATGGAATTTGTCCTACAGGGGTTGTTTACTAGTGATATATGCCCAAGTAAGAATTTGTAAGTTAAGGGTTATTCCTGATATCTGACCCCAGACTCCCCCGCAGTGCGTAAGAAAACTGGACTCTGCAGAGCCCTATCGTGAATAGAGCAGATGTGTGCATGCTCAACCTCTACTCCATTCATTGTGTATGGTACTGACAGAGAAAGTGGAGTACAGAACTCCTTCAAGCAGTCCCATAGACAATGAATGGAGCGGAGGTTGACTATGCGCACATAAGCTCGATTCATGATAGAGCCCAGTTCCCAGGTTCTAGAGCCCCATTCTCAGGGGATGCCAATGAGAACCGGTGATCAAAATGTTGTCCTTTATCCAAAGGATATGGATCAATTTAGGATTTTGAGAAGATCCTTTTAGTAGAGGGAGATCATCTGTTTAGGCTTCTCATACCTTGGCCAATGTGCAGTGCGGAGAGTGTCCTTCAGTGTTTGACCTGTCATGTCCTGCACTATGCTGACAATCCATTTATTGGAAATGCATTGTGCAGTGCTTCATCCTCCTGTCGGTACAATCTAGGGAAGTTGAACACTTGTTTTCCCTACAGATTATAGTTTATCACTAGGCGGTGAAACGTCGACGAGGGACAGCCACAGGACGAGAGGTACAGCAACAATCAGCACACACGCGCAAAGATTAGATAATATAATATAAATATTTACCAACCAGTTTATAAAATAAAGGAAAGGATGTTAGGCAAACAGCGTATATATAACAAATACAATGAGAGCAGTTACTCTCAATAACACCAAATAAGAGTATACGCAGGTACACTTAAACAGAATTAACAGTTATATGCAAGCAAAATACAACGTGATTAACCCTTTCTATGCATAAAACAATTAAACAACAGTGTTGTGCCAGCACTTTAAAAATCGCCTACTCGGAGCAGTTTTCGAAGTGCCTCTTACAGAAAAGGCCTTTTCTCCTAATTGGACCTCCATAAGGCTATTTATATATGCGCATATATATTCAGATGTAAGATGGTACCAGTACATTTTGAGACTGAAGTAGAAAGGTCCTTGCTGGGTTGAATCCCAAATAATCAGAAACGCCGTCTTGAAGCTCTTAGGGAATGCCAATCTCTCCAACGCAGGGTTTCCCTAAGTCCTTAGAGATAGAAATGTCATCTTGAAGCTCTTAGGGAATGCCAATCTCTCCAATGTAGGGTTTCCCTAAGTCCTTAGAGACAAGGCTTAGTCCAAGATGCTGTGTACTTGGTTGTCCTCACCGAGTCAGCTAATGTCAAGCCAAACAACGCATCCAGAGTCACCAACAACAGATCCAGAGTTGCACCGTTCTATCCAGACTTTCTCCAAGGATGCCCAGTTTCACTTCCATCCAGACTCTCCTTCAACTCCTCTCAACTGCCAATTCCTCATGCCTCTCACCGCTGTCCTCTACTGGTCTAATCATATATTACATCACAAACCTCCAACAATACAGTAAACTGTGATTAACCCTTACAGAGGGGCAGAATCTTATTGCCAACAGACCCGTCTAACAATTCAGGCTTGACCCTTAAAGAAGACCTTTTACTTGATTTTTTTTAATGTAAACTGAGTACCTCATCTATTTGCTGCCGTTCCACAGATTTTGGATCAGTGTTTCTTTTTCTTCTGTGCCCCTCCATTCCAAAGTTATTCCCCCTGGTAATAATGGAGCAAATTTTCCTTTCAATGAACTGGGAGTGTACCACATGCTTCTTTGTGGGCATTTTGCTTTTTCTTCTCTGATGCTGGCCAATCAAAACACGGTCACACAGAGCTTTTGTGGTGTACGCCCAGCTGGTTGAAGAGAAAATTTGTATCTTTATTACTGGGAGTAATAACTTTGGAATGGAATGGCACAGAAGTAAAAGAAAAGCTGTTACCAAATCAGTGGAGCAACAGCAATTAGAGGATATTTTCAGTTTAGATTCAAATGTCCTGGGAAATGCCCCCTTTAAATGTTCAAGACTTAACAGACCATAATCTGGGGTAATCATACTGTTTGTGCAGTTGTACAGGGGTCCAGAAGAAAGAAAAATGTATGTTGAAGCAGGTCTTGGCAGCCAGTGTATATTTAGTGGAGTAGGTAATATGCATGGGAGGCACAGGCATAGATATTGGGTTCTCCAGGTGCTCCCAAAATTTGGTCTGCTACATAAGAAAACTCCAGTATTATTATTAACACCTGGCAGGTAGCAAGTCTCTTTCTCAATAAATCCAATTATTTATCACCTATCAACAGAGTAGGGGATAAATGTATGATCTCTGGGGGAATGGCTATTGGACGCCCATTGATAACAGGGGTAGCATGTCTCTTGATGAATACAGCATGTGTAACCACTGCTCCATTTACCTCTATGGAACTGACAGAAAATTGTTCAATTAGTCCCATAGAAGTGAATAAGCTGGTGGTCACGTACGTATACATCCACTCTATTTACAAAGGGGACTTTGAGATCCCCATCGATCATTCATTTGTCACCCATCCTGTCCTGAAAACTGAAAACAAACTTATACCTGGGGGATAAGTTTGTTAGAAAAACGTCTTTAACATTTTGTCCCAAGGACTTTAAGTTTTGCTTCTGCTGTTAGTGGATGGGGGTAAAGTCTATATTAGCAAGAAGGTATCTGCCTGTTCTGGAGAATGAGGAGATAGAAAAGTGTCTGCCTAGTTGGATGGGTAATAATTGTGTGCCAGGAAATGTGCTGGTGGCATGGGAGAGCAAATAACTGACTAAGGTGGAGGAACTGACTTCAGAAAAGTAAAATTGTGGGGGTGTTGCACTGGGGCACGATGCATGGAATAGCGGAAAAGAGAACACTGATTTATCAATGTTTTATTCCAAAGTAAAAGTTGCAATATTTTTGGGCAATGCAGAGTTTCACAAAGATTTTGCAACTTTTAGCTTTTTCACGATAGTTTTGCCCAGCTCCAACAAAATGGGAGGGTCAGGGGCATAACGCCACACCTTGTCTTTCATAATGAGCTGCGACGCTCCTTACACTAGAAAGATTTGGAGTCACACGCCATTTGTCAGGAACCATTCAGGGCCATTTTTGGGGGCTATAATGTTTGGGAAATGCCCATATGGAATGCGGAATCTTCTATGGAATTGTATTTTTTTTCAGCTTCCTCCATCTTACAAACAAGAGATTCGGTTTCCACAATCACAGCCACAATTGCAGCCTTCACTATAACAGAGTTCCCCTGGCTGCACTGACATGGGTAATAATGATGCACCGCTCTCCTCCACGGTGCTGCTATTGGGCTTTAATACGTGCGTGCCTCATACTGGCTCCGTGATGTATGTTGATCCGGCACAACTGATGGCAGTGATAGGGGTCAGTATACAACATCTGCTATGCTCATTTCCCCTGGGCCGGCTGTCACAGAACACAGTCTATTAAAATCAGATAAAACAGCTCATCCAAAGCATCTTCGCTCTCTTAGAACAGCCAAATAATAAATCTTTAGACACCACTAGTTATTTGGAGGATGTTTTTTATCCAATTTTTATATGATAATTAAATTAAAAAATATCTTGTGTTAACGATTTGGTTACTGATTTTGGTAAAATTGCAATATTAATTTTAGACTATTTTAATATCAGACAAGCAGAGGATGAAGTCTATGAAAGCAATTTATATACATATTTACCTGTCACAGAGACTTTACTTTGGGGCCCAAGAGGTGGTGTAACCTGGGGCCAAATGGCTAATTCCAGTAGGTTCATGAAGAAAAATTCAGACCCACCAGGCTGATATAGATTCTTAGGATAGGTCATCAATATCATATTCCCAGAGAGTCCCTTTAATCTAACTCATCATCTATCTTTCATTTCGGAGTCCTAAGCCAAAGGGACTCTCTGGGCATATGATATTGATGATCTATCTTAAAGATCAGTATCAGTTTGGTGGGGGCAGATAACCAGGACCCAACCGATCTGCTGTTAGTGACTCGCCCCCTGGGCCGTGGGGCACGCGGATCCGGGCGATAGGGGAACAACGGGGGTAGTAGTAGTGGCGGCCCGGTCCCGCGGCTCAGGGTGGTCAGGCCATTGGTAGTCTGCTACGTACTTGAGATAATGTCCGACTACGCCACCCGTGGATTGCGGTTATTAGGAACCGCCGCTGCAAGGCAGTCCGCTGGGGCTGATGATGGGTGCAGCTGAGGTGATGTGACTCCCCACAGGAAGAGTGCAGCCCCAGGGCAGTGTAGTGGATGGTGGGAGTGATGGTAGTGCGAGTCCCGGTGCTGATAGTGCTGGAGGCGCGAAGGAGCACACAGACAACAAGTTACAGTCCAGGGTCTTTACTCACAGTTCATTTGTTCCGGGTCACTTCTGTCAGCAGTGACCGCCCGAGCCGCGCTGCGTCCACCAGGTGTGGGGCTCGGTCAACTCCCAGGCAGTTCAGGAGCATGGCACAGGACCCCCTTTAATCCTTTCTCTAGCCTGCCTCACCAGTGACCCACTTTTGTCCAGCTGCCGCGGACTTGTGCGGTTAAACGTGGGCCCCGTCCTCCGCTGTCCTATATGGTGCCTTCCTAGCAGGTTTGATGAGGTGTCGCACCAATAGATCATCACGACGACCGGTCTTTGGCTGAGGGTTGTTTCTCCTCCACCAACTTGGGATCCGGTACCCTTAATCTGCCTGACCCTGCACCCTGGATTCTCGTGGGTTCTTAGGGTCCCTTCCACCTTCTTGTTCCTGAGCCCTTCTGTTTCTCTGTCTCTCCTTCTTTGCAGTTCCTGTTCTGTTCCTTTCTGTTCCTTTCTCTTGGAGCTGAGGTGAGCCAGAATCTCAGCTCCCCTTCACCTCCTCCTCGGCCTCTCACTAGGCCCTCCTGGAGTAGAGCTCCTACAGAGCCTCTACTCCCTGTCTTCTCCTCTGGCTGAACGAACCTAGATCTAAGATGGTGCCCACCTTTTATACCTCCCTCTAGCCATGAGCCCAGGTGACCAGCAACCAATGGGCTCCTACCTACGCTCAGAAACCGCCCCCTATCTGCCCCTACAGCACTGGGTGTTCCACCCCTCCCTCCCCACTCCAGCAGGGACATGGTCGGTCGTGCCTGCACTTATGTCTAGTGGGAGCACCGTTGAGCTGTCCCTCGGAAATGGGGTGTGTGTGCTGCATGCAGCTAACTGAGCCCTGGTCCATTCTCCATCCTTACCCGGGAGTGGAATATCACACCTCTGGCAGAGGTGCAATACCCCTGTAGCGGCCGAGCCCTCGGGGCGCTACATTAGTAATAGGAGCTGATCTGCTGGACCTGGCTACACATTGAGCTGCCCAGTGTTGCACCGTTCAGTGCTTACATCCAGCCACCACTTGCACTAATGCCAGCTGATTAGTGTGGATGTTTGACCCTTACTAATCCAATATTGATGAATTGTCCTTCAGAAACCCCTTAGGACACACTTGTCAATGTCAGAGACTCTTTCTCAAGCAAGGTGAGGGAAAGACTAAGTGCACAACAACGGGAAGAGGGGGAGGAAGCCCAAACACTAGGGAAAGGGGGAGTGGAGACCCCTAGGCAGATCTGACAACACCCTGGCTCCCCTAACGTCCCTAAATAGGTTCCACACCTATCGCCGAGCAGGAAACCTAATCCCTGACTGCCCCTAGCAATAGGCCTTAGATAGAGAGGGGACGCAGTGAGCACTAGTTAGCCTCCACTGCAACTAAAGACAAACAGGTAAACAGACAAGGGAAACACTTAGCCTGAGAAGACACCAGAGAGATCACGCCAACTATCCTCCAAGGGAACTCCAAGAAGACACTAGCTGGCTACTAGTACTTCAAGCTTGGACAGAGGAAAATAGAGCTATCACCGGCAACTCGATGGAGAGAATGAAGGTATTTAAACATCCAGCAGGGGTGTGTCAATTAGCAGCAGAAGGTGGAGGTAACTGCTAGGTCCTAGAAGGAGAAGGATATCACTACACTACAGAGATGAAAAGATCAAGAAGGTGCCTGCAGGGCCAAGTGCAATGACCTTCTACAGTTGGATCCAGAACGACTGTCTGTCACACCTGACACACCCGTGACACTCTTGGGCAAAGGTAGATCTCCTGAAAGAACCAACAGATCTCCTAGGTGCCCCACATACTCACTTCTCCCAGCTCCTGCGATTCCCTCCGCTCCTGGGCTATGCCGCAGGCAACATCTTGATACTAAGTGTATCAGCTGTGTTTAGGCTCGCCTTGTGAGGTGGATCCTCTAAGCCTCTGGTCCGGGCGGGCACACAGACCTTTGATGTTGGAGGCACAAGCAGGACGGCCATGGTAAGCAAGGACATGACACATTCAGGAATCTTAGAAGCTGCAGGATGGATGAACCCAGATGGAATTCCATGAATCCAGATGGAATGGAAGCAAGTCAAAGCACAGTAAGGCCAGAAAGTGGAGACCACCATACTAAAGTCTCGAGGTTAAATCTGAAGACACAGGTGTGCATCCTAATGCGTCTTAAATAGGATTAGGGAGATTACATCGCTGAGCCACACCTGGCAGCCTGCAAAAATTGATGTGGAGCACAACAGAGGGCAGAGGACCAAGGTGATAAAAGCAGAGCTGGGATGCCCGGGACAGCTGCGCAACAAGCACATTGTCAGCAGTGCTGGGGAGTGAAGCTGCGGAACAGGGAGAGATAAGAATCCTAACACTCGGTCTGTGCTCTATAGATCGATGACTGCAGGATCAGACAACACAGGGCTTATTTGTAGTCTGTAACCATGGTGACACATAGTGTCACGGGTGTATCAGAGGTGACAGACAGTCGCCCTGCAGTTGGTTGCAGGAGATATCTACGTTTGGCATTACAGACATCTTCTTAGATGAGAGGCTGTCTCTAGGACCTAGCAGCTACCTCCCTCTGGTAATTAGCTCCCTGGCCGGGGTGTATATATACCTGATGAGTCTGAGAGGGAGGTGCTGGCTATATTCATTTCTACTTGTGAAGGCTTAGCAAGAGCAGTACTTCGTCCTCTCTGGAGCTTGAGGCCGAGTTCGCATATGTCTGGAGTCATCTAAAGCTAAGCATTCTCCCCCTGTTTGTCTACCCTTGTTGTCCATAGAGTTTAGTGGAGATCGACTAGTGCTCATCTCCTCCCATCCCTAGCCTTAGCCATACGCCAGGGATAGACAGGACGAGGCACACGTGCTGCGATTGCTGAAGAGGCAATATAGGGACGGTAGTTGAGACAGGGTGACACTAGACCAGACTAGGAGGTCTCCACTTCCCCCTTTCCCTAGTGTCTGGGCTCCCTTTCCCTCTTCCCTCTGTGTTGCACTAAGTTTTTCCCACACCTGGCATGATACATAGGTCTCTATAAAAGGTGTAGTCTCAAATGGATAGGAGAATTTTAATCAAGACTATATTTAACATTACTTAATTTTTATCTTTACTGCATTGTAGCAGGAAAAGAAACAGTTTATGACAAGGTTGAACATAGGATATAGGGAACAATTGGAGCTGCCACCCATTTATACCACCACCAGTGTAGAAAGTCCATCTGACTTTCCTTGTCCCTGACAATTTCCACTGCAGCAAGTAGCAGTTTGTAGGAAAAAACTTCCTGGGACAGAGAAGCGGCCATACGAAATTGGGTTCTTCCTAATATTTGATGCATAACAAACTGCACATGGAGCAAATAAGCTCCACAATCAAGAATCTGATCAAGTTCTTCTTTCATAACGAATTCCGGAGGGCAACGACTCGTACAATCGGGCTAACAGGATTTATCACTCACACTAATAAAAAATAAGGAACATTGTCACCAAACATTTAATCCAATCTAACCGTGCAAATATAACGTCTAATTTCAATTTTCTGCTATGTCATACTCATAATATCTCAATATAATGGTCAAATAAAAGGACACAAGTGCTGCATGGGGGTAAAATAATTTTATTAAAGAGGACATATGACATTAGAAAATAAAATTGTCTTCTAGAAACAGTGCCACTTGTTTCCCCAGGTTTTGTCTGGTATTGCAGCTCGGACAGATTCGAGTACATGGACTGGAGTTGCAATATAACAGCCAATAATGGCGCTGTGTCTAGAAAGAAACAAATCTTTTTTCTCCTGATACCACACAACTTTTTAGAGCCCATGTAACAGTTAGTTATCTGTATTAGTTCATGTAGAGTGTTGCAGTGTGAGCAGACACATCTATGTATTTACCTGGTTATATTATACTTTTATCAGGTGCTTATGGCATCTACTAAATTCTATATCAGTTTTCAGTTAAAGCAAATATTACTAATGAAAGTGAAAAGGCGAAGACGCTACAACTTTACCTGCTTTACCATGTACAGTACTTGAAATCTCTTGCTGAATGCACCCTTAGGGAATCTTTGAATCAATGTCAATGTGTGCGGGATTGCTCTGCTGACGTTTTTTGTGCGCGATTGCTCTGCTGACATATTTTGTGCGGGATTGCTCCACTGACATTTTTTGTGCGGGATTGCTCCGCTGACGTTTTTTGTGCGGGTTTGCTATGCTGACGTATTTTATATATATATTCAGTAGAAAGTGGCTGGATTGCTCCGCTGACGTATTTTGTGCGGGATTGCTCCGCTGACGTTTTTTGTGCGGGATTGCTATGCTGACGTATTTTATATATATATTCAGTAGAAAGTGGCTGGATTGCTCCGCTGACGTATTTTGTGCGGGATTGCTCTGCTGACGTTTTTTGTGCGGGATTGCTCTGCTGACGTATTTTATATATATATTCAGTAGAAAGTGGCTGGATTACTCCACTGACGTATTTTGTGCGGGATTGCTCCACTGACGTTTTTTGTGCGGGATTGCTCTGCTGACGTATTTTATATATATATTCAGTAGAAAGTGGCTGGATTGCTCCGCTGACGTATTTTGTGCGGGATTGCTCTGCTGACGTTTTTTGTGCGGGATTGCTCTGCTGACGTATTTTATATATATATTCAGTAGAAAGTGGCTGGATTACTCCACTGACGTATTTTGTGCGGGATTGCTCCACTGACGTTTTTTGTGCGGGATTGCTCTGCTGACGTATTTTATATATATATTCAGTAGAAAGTGGCTGGATTGCTCCGCTGACGTATTTTGTGCGGGATTGCTCTGCTGACGTTTTTTGTGCGGGATTGCTCTGCTGACGTATTTTATATATATATTCAGTAGAAAGTGGCTGGATTGCTCCGCTGACGTATTTTGTGCGGGATTGCTCCGCTGACGTATTTTGTGCAGGATTGCTCCACTGACGTTTTTTGTGCGGGATTGCTCTGCTGACGTATTTTATATATATATTCAGTAGAAAGTGGCTGGATTGTTCCGCTGACGTATTTTGTGCGGGATTGCTCCGCTGACGTTTTTTGTGCGGGATTGCTCCGCTGACATTTTTTGTGCGGGATTGCTCCGCTGACATTTTTTGTACGGGATTGCTCTGCTGATGTATTTTATATATATATTCAGTAGAAAGTGGCTGGATTGCTCCACTGACGTATTTTGTGCGGAATTGCTCCGCTGACGTATTTTGTGCAGGATTGCTCTGCTGACTGTGTTGGAGTACTCTGATGACTATTGACGCGCCCCTGGGCCTGTGTCGCGCTGCGGTGCGCACGCGGGAGCTTACCCGGAGCCGGATCCGTGGAGGGTTGTAATCTCGTGGCGGTGACCCGGTCCGTGCCCAGGGAGTCAAACTAGACGGCAGTCTATTAGTAGTAAATAGTTGATGACTACGCCACCCGTTGAGTGCAGCCAGGAAGCTGCTGCTGCAGGGCAGACCGCTGAGGCCGGTGGTAGGATTGTGCAGCGTGATAGTATAACCCCCAACGGGAGGGGTATGGCCTCAGGGCAGCCGACGTGGATGATGGGGGTAGCAGGAACCACTCAGAGACGGTGCGGTGTAGTTCAGGGTCTTTACTGGTAACAACGACAGACCCTCCCGGAGTACTTGCTAGCAAACGGGGCCTGGTCAGTCTTTGAGCAGATGGGATCTCCCCTGGCCAGGCGTAGTTGTAGGCCTCCCAAACTGACTGTACTCTTCTGGCTACCTTGCTAGAAGCTGATGTAAGTAGCCCACGTCCCTGAGTGTACCGTGTGGTGCTCACCCGTATGGCCGGTGACTCGGGGCCTTCTAATGGCTTCCGCTCCACGATGGCGGTGCTGGTCCCACACGTGTGATCGTGCCTTCGGGCTTCTGGGCCAGAGGACCTGAAATCCCCTGCCCGACGGATTCTGCTGCTGGGTAGGAGTTAGTCCCCACAGCCTCGGACTCCGGGTCCGGTAAAGAATCTTCTTAGTCAGGGCGAGCTCTGTAGCTGCCAGCCCCTGACTCCTTGTAACTCTGCTGTTTCCTATGCTGCTTCTCTTCTCCACTCTCCTTGTCTGACTCACCCTGCCTCAGCCCCGGGTTTATACAGGGGAAGTTCTTCCCCTCCCAAGACTGGGCAGGAGGTGTGGCATGCACAGGATCCCTGACCAAAGGACCTCCCACCTGCTCTCAGACATAATATCTCTATCACTGTGGCAACCAGACCCCTGGGGTGTCACATTCCCCCCTAGTGAAATTTAGTACTCCGGGACTAAACACATTTAGAAAAACATAACAAAGTATAACAATACTATAAGAAAAACACATAAGATGGTTACGGCGTGTCCGCAACCGGATGCAGTCTTTGAAGAAAAGCAAAGGTGTCCATTTCACCAACACAGGGAGACGTAACCAGGTAGGGGTCTGTCCTACCCCGAGTCCTTAACAGTCTCTAGTCCATCCTGGGTTACGCTCCAACTATATACAAGGATTCCCGGTAAATCCACCAAGGTTTCCTAAAAATAACTAGAAACACAAAATTATACACAAGCAACAAGACACAGAAAAACATAAATAAAACAATTTATACACTTTAAATTCTCCAGCGTGCGGGTAACTGGCCTCTAGTGGCCCGAGTGGACCTACGGAGCTGACTGTCTGGCCCTGAACTACAGGGTGTAGGAGCTGTCAAGGGTAAACTGGGCAGCTGTCTACCGGCTCTTTGTCTCACTAGGGGTACGGCAGGCTCACTATAAGCAGAGGGTTGATTCTCCTGTTCTGCTTGTGTGGAGTCTTCTGCCTCCTGGACCGGCTGTTCTTCCAGCTCTACCCGTTGCTCCGTAGGTTCTTGGGATGATGGTTGGAGGAAGGTGAGTACGGGTACCACAACTGCACCATTGACTTGAGTCCAAGACTGAGGAAAGTCCCCGAGCACGGTACTAACCATATCTTCCCTTTCTTCCACGGGTCGATGGTCTTCTTGTTCCTCTTCAGGGTTCCTCAGTTGTTCGGGACACTTCTTCAGGTGGTCCCGGGATACAATGGCTGTGGTTTCCCCTCCGTCTTTACTGATGGTACAGACCTTCGGGTTCTCGTGGCTTGAGGGCAGTACGGTGTACGGGTCCTTCTCCCACTGGTCGTCCAACTTGTGGAGCCGTCTCTTCCTCTTCAAGACCTGCTCTCCGGGTACCAGGGGAACAGCGGGAGCATACTGGTTGTAAGTTTTCTCTTGTCTTTCCCTAGCCTGACAGAGACTTCGCTCCACGCTCTCCTGTACTCTCCGGTACTGCTGCTGCCTCTCTGTGTCCCAGTCTGTTTCTGGTGAAGTGTCCTCGGGGGTCAGGACTCCCATTTCCAGGTCAACAGGTAACTTACCAGGTCTTGCCCTCATTAGGTAAGCCGGGGTACAGTTGGTGGAACCTACCGGGATGTGGTTGTATAGGTCCACCAGATCGGGCAACTTTTCAGGCCACAGACTGCGTTCTTCCAGGGGCAACGTTTTTAGAAGATCCATTACCACCTGGTTCATTTTTTCACAAAGTCCATTAGTCTGCGGATGGTAGGGTGTCGTCCTTATCTTCCGGCAGCCATACAGATTGCAGAATTCCTGAAAGACCTCCGCTTCAAAGGCAGGTCCCTGGTCCGTCAGCACTTGGTCCGGGTACCCGTGTGGACGGCAGAAGTGCTGCTGGAAGGCTCTAGCTGCTGTTTGAGCCGTTAAGTCCTTGACGGGGACGACAACCAAGAACCGGGAGTAATGATCCACGATGGTTAACGCGTAGACGTAGCCACTTCTGCTTGGGGTCAGTTTTACATGATCCAAGGCTACCAGTTCCAACGGTTGCCGGGTGACGATGGACTGCAGGGGAGTCTTCTGGCTGGCTCGGTCCTTCCTTCTCAGGTTGCACGGGCCACAATCTCTGCACCACTTCTCGATGGTTCCCCTCATGCCTACCCAGTGGAACCGCTCGCGCAGCAGGAACTCCAGCTTTTTCCACCCAAAGTGTCCAGCTCCGTCGTGGTATGCCTCCATCACCATGGCTGCGTCTCTTCGTGGCACCACTACTTGCCAGAGTAATTCATGCGTCCGGGAGTTAACCATTCTGCGGCACAACTTCCCTTTGTAAAGGAACAGTCGACTCTTCTCTGTCCATAGTTGTTTGGCTTCCTCCGGAGCGTCTGGTTCAAGGCGAGCCTCCGGCCGAGTCAGCATCTCCTTCACCAGTCGGACGGCAGGGTCGCTGTCTTGCGTTTCCGCCCAGTTGTAGTGGGGTAAGGGGTTCAACGTAGCAGCCTGCTTACTCCTTACCCGGTGGGAATACTGAATAGTCCCATGACGGTGGAACGCAGGGAGTTCAACTTCTTCCAGTCCCTCCGGATCTTCTCCTCCGTCCGGCAGGTTGGGCATCCTGGACAGGGCGTCCGCGTTGGTATTGGAGCGTCCTGCCCGGTATTTAATTGTGAACTCGTAGTTGGACAGACGGGCCATCCACCTCTGCTCCAGGGCACCGAGTCTTGCCGTGTCCAGGTGTGTCAGCGGGTTGTTATCCGTGTACACGGTGAACCGGGAAGAAGCGAGGTAATGCTTAAAGCGCTCAGTGATTGCCCATACTACGGCCAGGAACTCTAACTTAAATGAGCTGTAATTCTCGGGGTTCCTTTCGGTGGGTCGCAGTTTTCGGCTGGCGTAGGCGATTACTCGTTCCTTCCCCTGCTGGATCTGGGACAGTACGGCTCCTAGCCCGATGTTACTGGCGTCGGTGTAGAGGATAAAGGGCTGGCTATAATCCGGGTACGCCAGGATTTCGTCCCCCGTGAGGGCCATCTTCAACTGGCGGAAGGACTCTTCTTCCAGCTCTTCCCATTTGAAGGGCGGCTTCTGGTTCTTGGCCTTCCGGGACTGGCCTATCAGGAGGTCCTGCATAGGTGCTGCCTTTTTGGTGAAACCGGGAATAAACCTTCGGTAGTAGCCTACCAACCCGAGGAACTGCCGCACTTCTTTTACGCTGGAGGGGCTTGGCCATCCCTTAATTGCGGTGATCTTATCGGGGTCGGGAGCCACTCCGTCAGCGCTCACCACGTGTCCCAGGTACTGCACCTTTGGTTTCAGGAGGTGACACTTGGAGGGTTTCACCTTTAGGCCGTAACTCGCCAGAGCCTCGAACACTTCCGCCAGGTGTTTCAGGTGGTCCTCATACGTCTTGGAATATACGATGACATCGTCCAGGTACAACAGGACCGTCTCGAAGTTTCTGTGGCCCAGACAACACTCCATTAGGCGTTGGAAGGTTCCTGGTGCGTTGCAGAGTCCGAACGGCATGCAGGTGAACTCGCTAAGTCCCATCGGGGTGGTGAATGCGGTCTTCTCCCGGTCCGCCTCTGCTACAGGAACCTGCCAGTACCCGCTAGTGAGATCCAAGGTAGAGAAGAAGTTAGCAGATCTTAAAGCAGCCAATGACTCCTCTATCCTTGGTAAGGGGTACGCATCCTTGTGTGTGATACGGTTGATTTTCCGGTAATCTACACACATCCTCATGGTGTTGTCTTTCTTTTTGACTAAAACTAATGGGGCTGCCCAGGGGCTACAACTATCCCGGATTACCCCAGCCTCCTTCATATCTCTAAGCATCCCCTTGGCGTGTTGGTAATGTGCAGGGGGTACGGATCGATACCTCTCTTTTATGGGAGGATTATCTCCCGTGGGGATGCGATGTTCTACCCCCTTGACTCGCCCGAAGTCTAACGGGTGTTTACTAAACACTCTCTCATACTCTTGAACCACCCGATAGACTCCTTGTTTCTGATGTGAGGGAGTGGAGTCAGTACCCAAATGTAGTTGCTGACACCAGTCCTCCATGTCTTTCTTAGAGCCGTTACCTTCCTCCGGGTGAGATGGAGGCAAGGGTTCCACAGATTGTATAGAACTTTGATTAGCGGTATATAATTTGGCTAGCGTGGCATACCGGGGCAGGTACACTTCCCTCTCCCCGATATTTATTATGCGAATGGGCACCCTCCCATGGCGTACATTGACCACCCCCCGTGCTGTCAAAATGGTGGGCCTACTGTCTGAGTAAACTGGTTCTACCATTGCCTGGTAATCTCTACCTCTCAGACCAATAGCTGCCCGGCACCAAATCATCATTTCACTTTTTGGGGGCATGGCAATAGGAAAAGGGTCACACATTCTTACGCTACCAATCTCACCGCCGGAGAGTTCCACTTGTTGCCGTTGCATCAGTGCCCGGATCTCTTTCTGGAGCACCCGCTGCTCGCCGGAGCTGGCATTCTTGGCAACCTGCTGTAAAAGGAAAATCACCTCTGCAAGACAATTTTCAATTACATTAGTTCCTAGAGTTATTTTTGGGTGACTCTCATGTTTATCGATATCTACAATGATCAGTCCCTGTGCGGCCAGTTCGACTCTACCAATTTTGATGGTCACCTCTTTAAATCCGATCTGTGGCACGGGCTGACCATTGCTGGCGATGATACTCAAGTCGTCGTCGGGGTAGCGGGTAATATCCGAGTCATTCCAGTACTGCTTGAAGAGCACGTACGGGATGGTGGTGACCTGTGACCCGGTGTCCAGTAGGGCACTCATGGGAATGCCATCCAGTACCACAGGCAAGACTGGACGTCCTCCCACATATCTGTCGCGCCAGTTCGATGGGCCTGGTGATCTTTTTCCTGGGGGTTGGCCCTCTACCCCAGGTTGTGCCCGTTTAAAGAACAGTACCTTGCCATATGTCCGGGTTGATTGCAGCGGCGGCAGATGGGTCGTCCGTCCTCACTGTATCGGTCACTGGGTCTTCCTCTGGCCGGTGGGGTCCTCCTTGGTCGACGCCACGGGATGTCCTCCGGTCTGGATGCCAGCTGGATCTTCCCTGGGGTGGAAACCTGTAAAGACTGCACAGTTCGGGTTAGCGCAGCAACGCTCTTAGCTAGCTCTTGGACCTGATGGTGTAGGTCTGGAGCCGGGTCATTGTCCAAAGCCTGCGCATCAGCTCCCACAGGCCCTGCTGACAAGGGCGCCGCCTCCTGGTAGTAAGTGGTAGTGGGGCGTCTGTGGGTCACAACGCCACCTGGTGCCGGTTCTCGGAGCACCCGGATGGCTCTGTCCTTGAACTGTGCAAAGTCCAGATGGGGATCCTGTAAGGCCATTGCCCGCAACTGGGTTCGGTGGGCATTGCAATATAAACCCTCTATAAATTGTTCAGTCAACAGCCTGTCCTCGTTTCCCACCCCATCAGGGTCGGTCTGCTTTATGGCCCTCAGGGCCTCTTGTAGGTTTAGTGCATAGTCCCTTATACTCTCATGCGCTCGCTGCTTGCACCCGTAGAATCTAAGCTTAATCTCGGCTGAGGTGCGGGTATCAAAGGTGTCCTTCAGCCGGGTTAGTATCCCTGCGACAGTCTTCCTCCCAGGTGGCCAGGATTTTACTTCCCTTTTGGCTGCCCCGGTTAGTTGGGCCACCAGGATGCTCACTTTTTGCTCTTCTGTGAGGGGGTACACCTGGAAGAGGCTATCCAGCTTTTCTCTAAAGTCATGCAGGGTATGTGACTCCCCTGAGTACTGGGGTAGCCAAGCTGCTCCCGGGATATAGGGCATGGTGAAGGGCATAACTGCAGCAGCGGTAGCGCTGGCGGGGGTTGAGGCAGTGAAGCTCTCCTCCGTATCCGACATCTTCCTCCCCCCTAGTGGACCGTGGCCTACCTTGCGATGATCCTCATCCGTAGGCCGCGGCTCCGCAGTGGATCGTCAGGGTTGAGGACCTTCCGTCGCGCTCCTGTGACGTCGGCGTCTGCTGGGCTCCTTCCAGGACCTTACGCAACGTCCGGACGTGAGGCGGGGCTTCAGTTCTCGCGCGCTTTCGGAGTCCACGCCCCTCTTCTTCCCGCGCGGCGTCCTCAAGATGGCGTCCAATGGCGGGAAAACTCCACGGATGGCGGGAAGAAGGTCGAAGATGGCGCCGGATGGCGGGAAAACTTCGCGGATGGCGGGAAGAAGGTAGAAGATGGCGCCGGATGGCGGGAAACCTTCACCACTGGTAAGTTTGAACAGTCTTTGCTTTTCAGGCACGCAGTACCCGGTGGTTGCGGGCACGATGATCCTGCCGACTACGCCAAAGTTGACGCGCCCCTGGGCCTGTGTCGCGCTGCGGTGCGCACGCGGGAGCTTACCCGGAGCCGGATCCGTGGAGGGTTGTAATCTCGTGGCGGTGACCCGGTCCGTGCCCAGGGAGTCAAACTAGACGGCAGTCTATTAGTAGTAAATAGTTGATGACTACGCCACCCGTTGAGTGCAGCCAGGAAGCTGCTGCTGCAGGGCAGACCGCTGAGGCCGGTGGTAGGATTGTGCAGCGTGATAGTATAACCCCCAACGGGAGGGGTATGGCCTCAGGGCAGCCGACGTGGATGATGGGGGTAGCAGGAACCACTCAGAGACGGTGCGGTGTAGTTCAGGGTCTTTACTGGTAACAACGACAGACCCTCCCGGAGTACTTGCTAGCAAACGGGGCCTGGTCAGTCTTTGAGCAGATGGGATCTCCCCTGGCCAGGCGTAGTTGTAGGCCTCCCAAACTGACTGTACTCTTCTGGCTACCTTGCTAGAAGCTGATGTAAGTAGCCCACGTCCCTGAGTGTACCGTGTGGTGCTCACCCGTATGGCCGGTGACTCGGGGCCTTCTAATGGCTTCCGCTCCACGATGGCGGTGCTGGTCCCACACGTGTGACCGTGCCTTCGGGCTTCTGGGCCAGAGGACCTGAAATCCCCTGCCCGACGGATTCTGCTGCTGGGTAGGAGTTAGTCCCCACAGCCTCGGACTCCGGGTCCGGTAAAGAATCTTCTTAGTCAGGGCGAGCTCTGTAGCTGCCAGCCCCTGACTCCTTGTAACTCTGCTGTTTCCTATGCTGCTTCTCTTCTCCACTCTCCTTGTCTGACTCACCCTGCCTCAGCCCCGGGTTTATACAGGGGAAGTTCTTCCCCTCCCAAGACTGGGCAGGAGGTGTGGCATGCACAGGATCCCTGACCAAAGGACCTCCCACCTGCTCTCAGACATAATATCTCTATCACTGTGGCAACCAGACCCCTGGGGTGTCACACTATTCTATATAGTAGATATATATATGTATATTTGTATATAGTAGCTTCTTTAGATATATATAGATATATGTGTAATATACACTACTCCAAAAAATAGAGGGAGCACTTAAACAACAGAATCTAACTCTAAGTAAATCAAACTTCTGTGAAATTAAACTGTCCACTTAGGAAGCAACACTGATTGACAATCAATTTCACATGCTGTTGTGCAAATGGAATAGATAATAGATGGAAATTATTGGCAATTATCAAGACACCCTCATTAAAGGAGTGGTTCTGCAGGTGGGGACCACAGACCACATCTCAGTACCAATGCTTTCTGGCTGATGTTTTGGTCACTTTTTAATGTTGGTTGTGCTTTCACACTCGTGGTAGCATGAGACGGACTCTACAACCCACAGAAGTTGCTCAGGCAGTGCAGCTCATCCATGATGGCACATCAACAGCTGTGGCAAGAAGGTTTTCTATGTCTGTCAGCGTAGTGTCCAGAAGCTGGAGGCGCTACCAGTAGACAGGCCAGTACACCAGGAGACGTGGAGGGGGAAGTAGGAGGGCAACAACCCAGCAGCAGGAACGTTACCTCCGCCTTTGTGCAAGGAGGAACAGGAGGAGCACTGCCAGAGCCCTGCAAAATTACCTCCAGCGGGCCACAAATGTGCATGGGTGGTATGAGGGCCTGACGTCCACAGGTGGGGGTTGCGCTCACAGCCCAACACCATGCAGGATGCTTGGCATTTGCCACAGAGCACCAGGATTGGCAAAGTCGCCACTGGCGCCCTGTGCTCTTCACAGATGAAAGCAGGTTCACACTTAGCACATGTGACAGATGTGACAGAGTCTGGAGACGCTGTGGAGAGCGATCTGCTGCCTGCAACATCCTTCAGCATGATCGGTTTGGCAGTGGGTCAGTAATGGTGTGGGGTGGCATTTCTTTGGAGGGCCGCACAGCCCTCCATGTGCTCGCCAGAGGTAGACTGACTGCCATTAGGTACCGAGGTGAGATCCTCAGACCCCTTGTGAGACCATATGCTGGTGCGGTTGGCCCTGGGTTCCTCCTAATGCAGGACAATGCCAGACCTCAAATGGCTGGAGTGTGTCAGCACTTCCTGCAAGATGAAGGCATTGAAACTATGGACTAGCCCCTCCGTTCCCCAGACCTGAATCCGATTGAGCACATCTGGGACATCATGTCTCGCTCCATCCACCAACGTCACGTTGCACCACAGACTGTCCAGGAGTTGGCGGATGCTTTAGTCCAGGTCTGGGAGGAGATCCCACAGGAGACCATCCGCAACCTCATCAGGAGCATGGCCAGGCGTTGTAGGGCGGTCATACAGGCACGTGGAGGCCACACACAATACTGAGCCTCATTAAAACAAGTCACAAGGACATTACATCAAAGTTGGATCAGCCTGTAGTGTGTTTTTCCACTTTAATTTTGGGGGTGACTCCAAATCTAGGCCTCCATTGGTTAATAAATTTGATTTTCATTGATGATTTTTGTGTGATTTTGTTGTCAGCACATTCAACTTTGTACAGAACAAAGTATTCAATGAGAATATTTCATTCATTCAGATCTAGGATGTGTTATTTGAGTGTTCCCTTTATTTTTTTTGAGCAGTATTTATCTATAGATGTAGATATATTTAAATTTCCCTTCCCCCCCCCACCAAAAAAAAAGCTTATATCACTCCCTTTTTTTCCCAAACATAAATGCTGAAATCTAAAAGTAAATAATAAAAATATCTTAAAATATTTATTTTATTTACTCATATAGCGCCATTAATTCCACAGACATAATCACCTATCCCAATTTATCCCATACAGTGAAAATTACCATGACATTTTTACTCTGAAGTGAACATCGTAAAAAGAAAAAACGAAAAGATGCCAAAAATTCAGATGTATATCAATTCGACTCCATTGGGATATTTTTTTAAATTTTTCATTATACATTAATAAACCATGTCATTCAAAACTGCAACTTGTGCCACACAAAAAAACAAGCCCTCATATGGCTAATGTCGATGGAGAAATAAAAAGTCATGAAAGTCTTGAAAAAAGGGCGTGAAAAAAAACTGAAGCCTAAAAATGAAAAAATAGCCCGGTCCTTAAAGTGTTAAAAAGAGGTTGTGAGGGAGTGGACAATCCCCTTAATCAACTCACTCTTTTATCTTAATTTTGCTGCATATTACAATTAATTTTGAGACTACTGTGAAGATGATTAGGAGATCCGGCACGTCCCCACCCTCTTCCTCTTGGCTGTAAGACAACTGGCTGCAGCAGAAGCCTCACCGCTGGGCTCTGCGTGCAGGAAGACAAAGGATCACTGAATTGCACCAAATGGGGACGCTGTGGTTTAGAAATTAGAAAGTAAATAGCGGACCCTTCATTTGTTGTATAATATCCATACAGCCTAACAGGGCAAAGGATAACAGCTGTCTTTAAGAAACATCCCCTTTAAAAATATATATTCTACGACCAGGTTCTTTAGCAGTTGCAGAGTCCATTGAATTCTTTTTTTTTTTTTTTTTTTTTACTTTTTTTATATTTGTTTTTACTAGGTCATTTTGAGATTTCGGAGGTGCCACAATGAATTATGATGTTATTATATAATGTGTCAACATTGATTTGAAGATTTTAAGATGTGGAAAACCTCCTGTCTCCAAAGTCTTATTGTGCTGACATCTTGTGATTGCTATTTTGACCACAGGTTTAGGAAAAGGCCTTCACTGTTCTGACAATCCTACAGGGAGAAGGCTGAAAATTTTTTTTTTAGATTGTTTTAATAACCTTTAGCATTTGGTTTAAGGGAATGTCATTTATATCGTATTGGTACACCAGACCGAACCATTAACTTTCTCCAAGGAGCACTCAGAATCTATTAAGCAGATGAGCGGAGCTTTCCATATAGCATTGTTGCTATGAGGTCATCCTCTATTCACAATGGTCACAGGCACAGAGCATTTATATTGGTTATTCTCTATGTAGATGGACCAGATCTATAATCTCTTGTATTCAAAACTGCAAGATGACGTAGTTTGTTTTTTTTACGAGACTTTTTGTGCATATTCTGCTTCAAAATCCACTTGAAAAAACTACTTCAAATACTCTTTAAAAAAGGTTATTAAACATTTCAATAGGAAAATATTACCTATAGTGCACAGATTTTTATATATATATACAGTGGGTACGGAAAGTATTCAGACCACTTTCAATTTTTCACTCTTTGTTTCATTGCAGCCATTTGGTAAATTCTAAAAAGTTTATTTTTTTTCTCATTAATGTACACTCTGCACCCCATCTTGACTGAAAAAAACAGAAATGTAGAATTTTTTGCAAATTTATTAAAAAAGAAAAACTGAAATATCACATGGTCATAAGTATTCAGACCCTTTGCTCAGACACTCATATTTAAGTCACATGCTGTCCATTTCCTTGTGATCCTCCTTGAGATGGTTCTACTGCTTCATTGGAGTCCAGCTGTTTTTAATTAAACTGATAGGACTTGATTTGGAAAGGCACACACCTGTCTATATAAGACCTCACAGCTCACAGTGCATGTCAGACCAAATGAGAATCGTGAGCTCAAAGGAACTGCCCAAGGAGCTAAGAGACAGAATTGTGGCAAGGCACAGATCTGGCCAAGGTTACAAAATAATTTCTGCATTACTCAAGAGCATAGTGGCCTCCATAATCCTTAAATGGAAGAAGTTTGGGACCACCAGAAGTCTAGACTTCCAAACTGAGCAATCGTGGCAGAAAAGCCTTGGTGAGAGAGGTAAAGAAGAACCCCAAGATCACTGTGGCTGAGCTCCAGAGATGCAGTAGGGGGATGGGAGAAAGTTCGACTAAGTCAACTATCACTGCAGCCCTCCACCAGTCGGGCTTTTATGGCAGAGTGGCCCGACGAAAGCCTCTCCTCAGTGCAAGACATATGAAAGCCCGCGTAGTTTGTTCAAAAATACTGAAGGACTCCCAGACTATGAGAAATAAGATTCTCTGGTCTGATGAGATGAAGATAGAACTTTTTGGTGATAATTCTAAGTGGTATGTGAGGAGAAAACCAGGCACTGCTCGTCACCTGCCCAATACAATCCCAACAGTGAAACATGGTGGCGGCAACATCATGCTATGGGGGTGTTTTTCAGCTGCAGGGACAGGACGACTGGTTGCAATTGAAGGAAACATGAATGTGGCCAAGTAAGAGATATCCTGCATGAAAACCTCTTCCAGAGTGCTCTTGGCCTCAGACTTGGCCGAAGGCTCACTTTTCAACAAGACAATGACCCTAAGCACACAGCTAAAATAACAAAGGAGTGGCTCCAGAACAACTCTGTGACCATTCTTGACTGGCCCAGCCAGAGACCTGACCTAAAGCCAATTGAGCATCTCTGGAGAGACCTGAAAATGGCTGTCCACCAACGTTCACCATCCAACCTGACGGAACTGGAGAGGATCTGCACGGAAGAATGGCAGAGGATCCCCAAATCCAGGTGTGAAAAACTTGTTGCATCATTCCCAAGAAGACTCATGGCTGTACTAGCTCAAAAGGCTGCTTCTACTCAATACTGAGCAAAGGGTCTGAATACTTATGACAATGTGATATTTCTATTTTTCTTTTATAATAAATTTGCAAAAATTTCTACATTTCTGCTTTTTTTTCAGTCAAGATGGGGTGCAGAGTGTACTTTAATGAGAAAAAAAATGAACTTTTTAGAATTTACCTAAATGGCTGCAATGAAACAAAGAGTGAAAAATGTAAAGGGGTCTGAATACTTTCCGTACCCACTGTATATGTATATATATATATATATATATATATATATATATATATATATATATATGGAAGTTCCTATGGTTACTGAAGTACAATCATCAGTGTTTTTAAACTTTTATTGACAAATACATCAAGTTTATGTAAACACTCAACAGCTACAGTGTTGTCCCTTTTTCTCCAGACTTCTGCCCTTCATCCTGGCAGCTAGATATCCGCCCATATCTAGTCAATACTTGGAGTTTATAACAATTTTTGTGCTTTCTTTGTCCCCCCACTTTTTGAAGATTGATCACAGGTTCTCAATGGGATTAAGATTCCTTGGACTTTCCTGTCCATGGACCCAAAATGCCAATGTTTTGTTCACTGAGCCACTTAGTTATCAATTTTGCCGTATAACATGGTCTCCATCATGCTAGAAAAATACTTTTTCATCACCTAATTGTTCCTGCATCATAGGGAGAAGTTGCTCTTTGAGGAGGATTAGATCCTATTCTTTATTCACGAAAGTGTTCTTAGGCAAAATTGTGAGCGAGCCCCCTCCATGGATGAAAAGGAACCTCACACATGAATAGCATCGGGATGCTTTACTATTGGCATATTATAATACTGATTTAATATTGATGACCTATTAAAGCTTTGGAAAGAGCTGGATTCAAAAGAGCCTGAAATTGGCTAAAACAATGAATACTCGCCAGGTTCTCAACGGTCTTCTTCAGCCACATCACTAGAGGAGTCTCTACTGGTGCCATATTCGGCGTCTTTCTTCAAACTGCATATTTGGGGTCTCCAGCACTAACTAAACTGCAATATCATGAAGTTGAGGGATGTCATGACATGCATGATGTCACTCCATGTGTCGCCCAACATCATAATCTCGTGGCCTAGTTAACACAGGAGACGATAAAGATGCTGGAAAGCAGAAGGTGTCGATAAATGCCAAATATGAGCGAACTGCCAAATTCAAATTCGGCACATTCACTCATCCAGGGACGGATATATCATTGGTGCAACCTGGGGCCCAAAAGGTAAGGGGGCTCATTTCCACCTTAAAAATTGGTGGGATAGTGCATTGTGATGAGCTATTGGACTGCAAAAGGTCCATACATTGTTCTTGCACAGGGGTTCTTTTTAGTCTGTGTCCACCAGTATTACACTCATCTCTATGTATCCTTCCAGCTGCAGGCTAGGCTTGTCCTCATAAATAACTGATGCATACAGCTTGTTGGGAAGTTAATTTATGTTGAAAAATCACTTTTTTTATTTTTTTTGCTACCTTATCAGTCAGCAGGTAAAGCCTCTTAAAGGGAATCTGTCACTCCCCCCAAAACGCTATTATATAGGGTAAATCTGCAGGTTAAAAGCATTACAAAGCTGTCCGGCCACCTTTTTGAAAGTGCAGCTACTGGGAGAAAATTAACTTTATTCCACACACTCTGGCACGCCTCTATGACTGAAAGCCGACAAATTCCTGGAGGAATAAAGTTGATTTTATCCCAGTAGCTGCGCTTTCAGTAGGGCGGCCGAACAGCATTGCAATGCTATTAACCTGCATATTAACCCTATATCTGCAGGTTAATAGTGTTTGGGAGCAGAATGGGTTCCCTTTAAAAGGTTATTATCTACAAAACGCACTCTGCAGCAAATTCCATAAATCTGTTGTCTTCCACAATTTGCACATTGCTTAATACCATTGCCAGTTTTTTTATTCTCTACATTCTGAAAACTACTTAAAAAGGGAAAAGGTATTTCATAATGTGTCCAAAATGGCATTTGTGCAGTCAAGCGTGATTCTTAGCTCTTTAGATCAGCAATTTTCGTTTCGCTGTCCTGGCGCGGACTCGCTACACTCTTATTAACCAGTGATGCCTGTGACGCTCGATATAAGATAGGGGCATCCACTTGACATCGCCAGGTGGTGACACACATTCAGACATAAGCCGTTAATTGCCCTGGCTGAAAGCCTGTAATATTATAAAGTGAGTTGGATTAGAACATAGCGGATGCTAATCACAAGTTTGTGATCCAATTTTCCAAGCAGTTTCATTTTTCTTTTATTTATGGCACCAGTAGAAGACTGCTTTTGACAGATGTGACTTCTACATAATAAAAGATTGCCAAAGAAATGCAATGAAAATACAATTTGTTAAGCCAATGACAGGAACAATGCCATGTTCGATGTGTTAATCAAATCAGAAAAATTGCTTTTTGTATCTCAATGCCATCGGAGACTTACGTCCTCTGCCATGCATTTCATGCAGCGCTTATAAATGTGAGGTCTGAAGGACTATTTAATTAAGCAATCCAACTTGGTGGAAAAAAGCAAGACTTACAAAGTAACAAGGCTCGGATAACAATGGAGGATTTCATACATTCAAGTACAATGTCCAGTATATATTGTTTTAATTATAAATGCAAAAAAAATCCTGTCCCAGATTAGTTCATAATACATTTTGTTGCAGTCAGATTTGGTTTTTTTATTTCTGATATCTCATGTACATACATTTTAAAGATAACATTCTGGCGACATCAATGACCACTAGAGGGAGTGCATACTCTGTTGATATTGGATTCAATTTATAGACTGTATGCGGTGCACTCCTAAGCTCCCCCTAGTGGTGGCTGCTGGCAGGCAGCATGGATTTTTTTTTTAACTTTAAATTCTACAAATAGGATTCAGAGCTCTGTATCAAAAAAAATGGAGCTCCAAATACTATCTAATGTATAAAAAAATTCTTTTTTTCCTCCCACATTGCATTAATTCCTGTAATGCACCTAAAGCGTTTATAAACTTCTTGAATGTGGTTTTGAGTACTTTGAGGGGTTCAGTTTTTAGAATAGTGTCATTTTGGGGTATTTTCTGTCACTTCAAATGTTAGGTAGTCCCTAAAAAAAAATGCTTTTGTACATTTTGTTGGAAAAATGAGAAATCGCTGGTCAACTTTAAACCCTTCTAACTTCCTAACAAAAAAAAAATATATGTTTAAAAAATTGTGCTGGTGTAAAGTAGACATGTGGTAAATGTTATTAACTATTTTGTGTGATATAACTCTCTGGTTTAAGGGCATAAGAATTAAAAGTTTGAAAATTGTGAAATTTTCTAAATTTTCACCAAATTTCCGATATTATCACAAATAAATGCCGGTCATATCAAACAAATTTTATCACTAACAAAGTACAATATGTCACAAAAAAACAATCTCAGAATCAGTGGGGTCCTTTGAAGCATTCCAGACTTATTACTTCATAAAGTGACACTGGTCAGATTTAAAAAATGAGGCCCGGTCAATAACCTACAAAGTGGCTCGGTACTTAAGGGGTTAAATATGCTATGATAGTCCCTCCTGATTGGCTGTGCTATACAATCTGATGTGGTAGCCATGTCCGAGGTCATGTGAGCCTAATCTGGCTGTTTCAATAATCTGCAATGTGTAGAATGTTGGTAGCCAATTTTTTCAGTTTGTCAAAATCGAATCGAAAATTATCCAAATTCGCTGGCTTGAGCGAATTCCTGAAATTTCAACATGGGTTTGATTTGCATTGAATCAATTTGCTCATCTCTATATATGCATTATCTCCATGGACTGATTGCAGGCAGTATCACCGCTGATGCATTTCAGGCCACTGTGGCCTTTAGATGCAAACAGTGATGTAGCCACTTGTGGAAGCTAATCAGCAAGCTCAATTGATCATATGCCAAAATTGCGAGCACCTGTACTAGGTACCAACAAGATAAGCATGAGGAAAGTCATACAGTATATGACTAAATGGCATAAATTAAGAATCCATGCCGTTTAGAAAATCCATGAAAAACATTTAGAAAAATATCTAATATTTCTTGACCGAGACAGGCCATGGACCAGGGTTCCCTTACAGATCTGGGTCAGATTACAGTTGGTGGGATCCTTTGGGAATCCACCTGACCACCTATTGTGGTTACTAGAGATGGGTGACTCAATTTGCAAGACTGCGGTCCATCAGCCAGGTCAGTAATCTGTGACCACTGGACGAGAGGCGTGTGAATCTTCTTACAACCTGACTCATCTTTTGATTAGCTGGAGCAATGTCGTGTCTGCGTCATGCTGGAATGATGAGGTCGAACTAACCTGGCTAATTAAAAGAGGAGCTGGGAGGTATGAAGATTCACAGACCTCCCATCCAGAGGTCAAAAATTACTGACTTGACCTGGCTGATGGACCGGAGTCCTTAGAATTGATTCACCCATCTCTAGTGGCCACACGTGTGTTGTCCGCCTCACTAATGTCTTTAGGAATTTTCGAGACAGCTGATTGACTCATCAATCATCGATTGAGCGTTCATAGAAAAATATTAATCATCGTCAGTCTGTATAAACGACAGCCATTTGACTTGCATATAGTCAATTGGCGCCCAAAATCTGTCTAAATGGACCTTGAGTTAGAGTAACCATAGCTTTAATCTTTCTTTTATCATAAATTAATAGTACACGTGATAAAAAGAAACTTTATAATCTTATCAGAGAAATCTGCTTCTTTCTCCTCCTGGACTGATGACTCATTCTCAAAATTCTCAATTCAGGGTTAAAATGTGTCTTCAGCAAACACAGATTTTCCCATTACTGAGATAGGAGATGGCTGTTGGTGCTCATAAAATTCTATGGATAACTGTAACTGTTATTTCAGGTGATCTTGCAGCAGAACGTCTGTGTCGTCCTCTACCTCCTCGTCCCTTCTCCATCCCCCTCTCCATAGAGTGTTACAAGCACCAAATGTCGTCTCCTATATCACTAATGGGTAATCTGTCTTCACTGAATACAAATTTTACCCATGAATTGAGAGTGAAATATTAATCCCCCAGTAAAAAGAAGCAGATTTCTCTGATAAGATAGATTGCAAAGTAGCTTATTTTTATGCTTACTATTGCTTTATTAAATAAAAATTAACACACAAAAGTTCTTCTTGATGTGATAAAATGTCGTCTGTATTTGAGAGGACCTGTCACCAGGTCATAGGCGTCCAATTTTTGCTCTTATTTTATCACCACTGCCCCTATACCTTTTTTTAAAGCCCCATAGTATTCCAAAGATATGTTTTTTTTATTTAGTGCTAATTCTTATGTTCTTTACAAGGAGGCATGACTCACGGGATGCTCAGGGGCGTATCTTTAGGCTGTCCTGCATAATTACCATGTTAGCCACGACCCCTTGGCAAGGACCATAAAAATTAGCACTAAATAAACATTCCCACATCTCTGGACCCAAATGGCGGTTTAAAAAAAAAAATCAAAAAACGTAATAGTCAGGGGAGCAGTGAGATTAATATCAGAGAAAAAACGGGTCACTTTTGACCTGGTCATGGATCCTCCTTTAAGCATTCCTATATCCCCCAACGTGATGGAGGTCCTAATGCAAGTCTGATTTGAAAGTAGGTTTTTGAACACCTTTAGTAGTCTCTATAATGAAATCTTATCTGATTGCCAAGGACTACATGTCTATTTTCTCCTTGTTGTCACCACTTGTACGATGAACATCGATCACGTGAGTAGAAACCCACCTCCTGCTTATGGAAACCATCCATGATTCTTAATCCTCGGAATAATTTGTACAAATCTACATTGACATCAACAATTCTCCTCATTTCTTTTATCAGGGTACAGAATATTTTACAGAGTTTCGCCCACACACAATCCCTGTATCATTTTATTTTTTTTCCTTTTAGATATCAGTCTGGTAGAACACATATGCTCTGGTGTTTGCTCGGAATGGGCTTTAAAGTCCTTTGTGACTTGTAGTCTGGAATCCAATCACACCACCAGCCTCTATCACTACAGATATTCCCAGTATCCAGGGGAGATGGATCATACCCGGTTAGCAGGAACCAAGCTGCCTACTTAACGAAATGTAAATTGCCATGTGAAAGGTCAACGAGATCATGAAGAAGAGCTGACGTTAAGTAGCGTCTAATCATTTCTCTCGACAGTGGATTTTACCCAGGAGATATTTATGTGATTTTTTTTGTTTTTTTTTTCATTATCCTTAGACTCCGCATACGTTTTTTTTTTATAAGTTGCTAAGCAACATGATTGCAGCTATGACCGATTAAAAAGACTTTCTATATAATTAACTCTCCGGCTATACCGCCGCGCTATTGCAAGAAGATGATGTCAAAGTTACAATCAGTAACACGGAGCCTCCATAGAAAGGAAGTTGATAGACAAGAAGTGGGAGGACGTCATGTTCAGAGGCGACGTACAGAGGTGTGATGTTAGGAAAAGGATGAGGACGGGAGCTGTGAACGTTCAGAGCAGAGGCAGGAAAGTGTTGTGTGAATATAAAGGTCTTCAGCGTCTTATAATTATATAGAAGTTCTGATGTTCTAAGACTGAGTTCAGATGAGCACGCAAGACAGACTGGACACGGATAGCAGAAATAACTGGCACAATTCAGACAATCATTTGTTCATGTAGACACAGGGTCCTTGGGGGGGGGGGGATCGGAAAGTGTACAAGTCAAGTTGTTCTGCAAACTAAGACTTTCTCATTGAACTCAATGACTGAGCATGAAAACAAAGAACTTATAGACACTATCTATGCGGCATCTATTTTCATGAATCCGCAGCAAAAATAATACAGAATACTGATAAAGTCAAAACTGGACAAAGGGACCAAGGACGAGTGTGATTTTAGCACATATGAAAACCATATCGATAATAGTCTTTCTTCAGGAGATGATTTTTCATACTTTCGTCTGATCTTGGCCCAATACAAAATACTTGAATGCATAAACCTTTACCCTTTTTAAATCCCTATCTAGTAGAAGCACCTCTGGCAGCAGATAGTAAACTATCAGGTTGGCAACCCATTGAGACAACCATTTAGCATTACCCAAAACACCTATTTTTACAGTTACTATTCCCATTATTTCCACATCATCAATGGCAAGTGTGGGGTTTCTACTCACTTCGGTGCGTCGGGAGGCAAAACAGGAAGCGTTTTCGTTTAAATGTCCAAGTCGGTTTATTTCTCCATAAACTGTCCACAAGCAAAATGGAAAATAAACGGCCTTCAGTGCAGGCAAAACAAAGAAAACAGTTCTTTAGACAAAGTCTCTGGTTAGCCAGTCCTGTGGGCACGCAGGCTGGATAGCATCCAGTACACTGGCTCAGTCTGGAGAAAACAACACACAGGAGGCCTTTTCCCACCACACACACAGGCCATGTGTCAAACAAAGAACTCCATTATAACCTCTTAACCACACCTAGAGGTGAGGTATGTGGGCAGCCAGACCCTCCCATCTCTCAGGCTGCCCATAAAACCTGGGCCTGGATGCACCACTGTGCATTAGAGCAACACTCTAGGATTACCTCACAGATGAAAACCATCTCTGTGACACATACCTCCCATCAACTATTTGTCATGTAGCCGCCTTACACAAGCTATGCAGACTCTGAAAACAGTGGAGCCATCAGGAGAAGAACTTCTTTCAGAATAGGATCCCTACAAATAGAAAATACTCATAAAAGTTACAGAAAATTCCAGGGAGAAACATTTTTCCTTGCAGAGAGTGCCAAGCCAGTGTAAGGAGACTTATAGGCCATTCAATGCTCCTTTTGGAATTTAAATATGCAAATAGCCTCTTCAGAAAACGAGGACTTTCTCTCTGGTGCCACTTATTGGATGTAGCAATCCTATAAGTTGATATCGACCCTTTAACGAGCCTTGCCACCTGAATTAGGATAAGGAGCCAAACCAGATACACCAGTGTCTGATTTGGCTTCTTATCCTAAGTTATGTGGCAAGGCTCGTTAAAGGGTCGATATTGACTTATAGGATTACTACATCCAATAAGTGACACCAGAGATAAAATCTTCTTTTTTTCTAAAGAGGCTATTTGCATATTTAAATTCCCAGAAGAGCATTGCATGGCCTATAAGTCTCCTTACGCTGGCTTGGCACTCTCCGCAAGGAGAAGCGTTCCCCCTTAGACCCCAGTCAGAGGCCGCTCATGCAGCCAAATCAGATCTCCTGCTTTGTACTGAGAAGGGGTAATACCCCGTAACATGTGTCTGTAAATGGAGTTTCTGGTTTGGCGTCTTTTCCTAAGTCATGTGGCAAGGCTCATTAAAGGGTCAATATTGACCTATAGGAGTGCTACATCCTATCAGTGGCACTAGAGATCAAGTCCTCTTCCTTCTGAAGAGGCTATTTGCACAGAGAAAATTGCAGAAATGTAACCTATTCTTTGACTTTGTCTTATTCTGCAAACAGAAGTGTTTGAAATGTATTAAGAAACTTAAAGACGAGCCATTATCTTCTCTTGCTCCTTCTCATAAACAGGTTTGTGGCTGTAAAGCAACTAGATGTAGCAGGAGCCCTTCCCCACTGTCCGGTCTGCAATAGTAGAAAGTCACATGAAGCCCCACTTCTACTTGCTAATCTCCTTTAAATAAAAAAAATGGGAGAATAAGAATTTACTACTTGTTTTGTTTTTAGTTGTTTTTTTTTCTTTTGCTTTTTTTCCTGCAAGGATTTTCTAAGACTGGTGTTTGGGCATCGATAATTTGTTTCTTTCTTGTCCGATCTCTCTAGTGTGAGTGTTCCTTTGAAACAAAGTTACAGCCTTTGCTTACAACATGTGACATGTTTATGACTTTGTTTCTGCTGCATAATTCCAGTATCTGCTGTCTAAAGATAAGAAAAATTAAGCCACAACACCACCTGTCGGTGAGATGAATCGCTTCAATCATACAGTCCCTGAGAGGGAATGGAAAATAGCAATAGTCCGCCAGATGATTACAGTCTTTCTTTGAATCCCTTCATGATTTTATTAAGATTTTGATTTTTGCAATATTAGATTTTTTTTCCCCATGTGCACTTCATCACACATCCCCTTTGCCGTTATACTTTTTTCTTGTTTTTGCACATTGCAGTTTAAATAATAAACTGAGAAACCCTGTTTAGTAGGACAATGACTTCATGATGACGAGCCTTTAAAAAAGTCCCAAATTAGTTTAAACTTAGAAAGAAGAGTTTATGCTTCTCAAATCACCTCGTTGCAGTTTCGCTTGTGGTCTGGTTATCAATAGTGTTGAGCGAGCATGCTCGACACTGCTCGGTACTCGCCCGAGCATCTCACTACTCGGGATGTTCAGCGAGCACCGAGCATTTCCGGGTTACTCGAGCGGGAGCTCGGGTCTCCGCCCTGCATGTTTGGCCCTCTTTACAGAGCCAATGAACATGCAGGGATTGCCAGCCAGTCACTGTAATGCCGCAGCCATGTTGTTTGTGGGCATTACAGTGATTGGCTGGCCGCACAGCGTCACCTCGAGTATTTAAAACCGGACGCCGCCATCTTGGACACAGTCGCTCCCGATCAGACAGTGTAGAGAGGGTGCTGCTGAGTTAGGGAGAGACATATAGTGCAAAATAGGTAGTGTAGGGTCTCAAAAGCCTGCCAAATCAAAAAACAGTCCTTCTCAGGACTAATATCCATCCCAGATATCAGGCAGGCAGGCTGTATAGGAGACGCAGTGGGGTTATACCAGCAAACGCTGCATTACAGTCCTGTGTGCTCCTGTTGGTCAAATTGCTAGATTTATCACCCCGGTCTCAGGGGCCAGGAAAAATTATATATTTTTTTCATCTAAATCCTGTATTTTTTTTTTTCCTCAGTCAGACTGTACAAATACCCATCTTATTAACCTTTTGGTATACCCCCCTCCCCCCAAAAAAAAAAAATTGAGTGTGTCTGTGACTGTTCAGACACCAATATATCTGTTTAAAAGAGTCTGGTGTAGGCCAGAAAAATAGAACTGTGGTTTTGCAGTTCCACTGGTCAAATCTCTGTATTATCCTGCTTTTGGCATTTTTTGCCGTAAAAAAACTGTAATAGTGTCTCCCTGACTGGTCAGACACCAATATATCTGTTTAAAAGATTCTGGTGTACGCCACATAACTATAACTGTGGTTTTGCAGTTCCACGGGTCAAATCTCTGTATTATCCTGCTTTTGGCATTTTTTACCGTAAAAAAAAACTGTAATAGTGTCTCCCTGACTGGTCAGACACCAATATATCTGTTTAAAAGAGTCTGGTGTAGGTCAGAGAAATAGAACTGTGGTTTTGCAGTTCCACTGGTCAAATCTCTGTATTATCCTGCTTTTGACATTTTTTGCCATAAAAAAAACAGTAATAGTGTCTCCCTGACAGGTCAGACACCAATATATCTGTTTAAAAGATTCTGGTGTACGCCACATAACTATAACTGTGGTTTTGCAGTTAAACGGGTCAAATCTCTGTATTATCCTGCTTTTGGCACTTTTTGCAGTAAAAAAAAACTGTAATAGTGTATCCCTGACTGATCAGACACCAATATATCTGTTTAAAAGAGGAATGGAACTGTGGTTTTCCTCTTCCACGGTTCTAATCTCCTTTTTATTACCCTTTTTCCATTGATAGTGCGAGTGTAAGCTATTTTACTTCATTTACAATGGGCAAGGGACGTGGACCTGGATGTTCTGGTGATGGTGCGTGTAGAGGACGGGGCCGTGGCCAAGGTGAAAATGTGCCACAACCAACAGCCACATCTTCTCACTTCCACTTCTTGACCGAGTTACAAGGGAAGCACACTACAACACCAGTTTGTGAACTGATCAGTGTGAACAGGTCATTAATTGGATAGCAGATAATACTTCCAGTTACCTGGGCACCACCACCTCCGGTCTGTCTTCCACATGGTCAAGTTTCAGTAGCTGTGAGTCTCGACCGTATACTCCTCCTCACCCTGATGCTTCTTCCTCCCACCATGCCGAGTGTCGTCAGACAGCAACTCATCCCACACTTGGACACTCTGAAGAGCTGTAAACTGGTCCATTTCCATATTTGTGCCCCTCGCCTGCTCCGCTTGAAGTGGTGGAAGAGGAGATCCCATGTAGCGATGCCCAAACATTTGAACAGCCACGGCCACAGGAAGTCGACGCTGGCAATTTGTCACAAGAGGAGGACGATGACGAGACACAATTGCCACGAAGTGAGGAGGAGGATCGTGGTGCGCAAGTGGAAGAGGAGGAGGTGGTGGATGATCTAGTAACTGACCCAACGTGGCAGGAGGACATGCAGAGCGAGGCCAGCAGCACACAGGGGGAGGGAGGCAGAGTACCCCAACAGGCAGGAAGAAGCAGTGTGGTGGCCGAACACAGAAGGAGGGCAACAGTTCCCCGTAACACCAACACGAGGGACGTTGCCAGTACAATCGGTAGGTCTTCCAGAGTCTGGAATTGTTTTAAAAACTCTACTGCTAACCCCAAAAAGGCCATTTGTACCACCTGCCAGGCCAGCATCAGCAGGGGTGACAAAACTACCAGCCTGACCACCACCAGCATGATCAGGCACATGGCAGCAAAGCACTCGACTTTATGGGGCAAACCCCAGGGTCCACGGCCAGTGTCAGCGGGTATCACTACTGCTTCTTCCGCTGTTGTGCGTGTAATAGAACCCCCTGTTGTGCGTGCAAGGCAATCTCCTGTCCATACTGCATGCAAAGATGCCCTCTCCTCTCAGTCTTCATTTGTTATGGCAGTTTCTCAAGAAACAGCATCAACGTCCACGTCCCACCGCAGCGTTCAAATGTCCATATCCCAGAGCTTTGAACGAAAGCACAAATTGGCAGCCAACGCCCCACAGTCCACAGTCCTAAATTCGCACATTTCACGACTGCTTGCGTTGGAAATGCTGCCTTTTAGGCTGGTGGAGACGGAATCCTTCCGCAACCTTATGGCGGTCGCGGTCCCTCGGTACTCGGTCCCCAGCCGACACTATTTTGCCCGGTGTGCCATCCCCGCACTACACAAGCACGTATCCCAAAACATCTGCCATGCCCTGAACAACACAGTTACTGGGAGAGTCCACCTGACAACGGACAAGTGGACAAGTGCTTGTGGCCAGGGATGGTACATCTCCCTGACGGCACACTGGGTAAACATAGTGGAAGCCGGGACCCAGTTGGACCTTGGGATGGAACACATCCTCCCCACACCGAGGATTGCGGGCCCTATGTCAGTCAGAGTTGCCCCCACAGTGTACAGCTCCTGCGCATCATCCTCCTCCTCATGTTCAGCCTCCATCTCAAATATCACCACATCAGTTACAAGCTGGAATCACTGCAGTACTGCGTCAGCCAAGCGGCAACAGGCTGCGCTGAAACTCATAAGCTTAGGTGATAAACCTCACACTGCTTGTGAGTTGTGGACAGCTGTGAAAGAGCAGGCAGATCTGTGGCTGAGACCGCTGATACATCCAGGCATGGTCGTGTGTGACAATGGCCGTAACCTGGTGGTGGCTCTGAGGCAAGGCGAGATCACACACGTACCATGCCTGGCTCATGTGCTTAACCTCGTGCTTCAGCGGTTTCTTAAATCGTACCCCGAGTTGCCAGATCTGCTCGTCAAAGTACGCCTCCTGTCAGCTCATTTTCGCAAGTCGGCTGCAGCTTCCGCCGCCCTTGCTGTGTTGCAGCAGCATTTGCAGCTTCCGTCACACCGACTGGTGTGTGATGCCCCCACACGTTGGAACTCTACCCTCCACATGTTGCAAAGGATTTGTGAGCAGAAGAGAGCAGTTGTGGAGTACCAGCTGCAACAAGGCCATCAATATTCAGGTCAGACTCCACACATAAGACCTCAGGAGTGGACCTGGATGTCTGACATATGTACCATCCTGACAAACTTTGAGGAGTCCACCAAGATGGTGAGTGGCGATGACGCCATCATTAGCGTCAGCATCCCTCTTGTCTGTCTTTTGCAACGCTCTCTGCAGAGAATTAAAGAAGAGGCATTGCAGGCAGAGTATGATGAGATGGATCAAGAACCCGTAATGGGCGATTACACACAGCCCAGGCTCATCTCATCCCAACGTGCATTGGGGGACAATGAGGGAGAGGAGGAGGAGGAGGAAGAACAGGAGCTGGTATCATGCGCTGTAGACGGTAGTACCTGTACCACTGTCATACAGTCGGTTCAGCGTGGGTGGCCTGAGGACAGGGGGGAGGAGGAGAGCATGGTCAGTCATCATCTTGGTGAGGACACAGAAGTCTTGCCCGTTACCAGTCTGGCACGCATGGCTGACTTTATGTTACGCTGCCTTAACTGTGACCCTCGCATTGTCAAAATGTTGGGTGACAGTCATTACTGGTTGGTGACACTTTTAGACCCCCGCTACAAGGAGAACTTTCACTCTCTTATTCCTGAAGTGGAGAGGTCTACAAAAATGGGGCAGTACCAGAAGGCCCTTGCTGCAGAACTGTTAAAAAAATTTGCATCTGAACACACTAGCGGCAGAGGTCACAGTTCGTTGACCAACCAAGGTGTACAGGCGAGAGAGACGCAACTCCAATCCAGCAGAGGCAGGGGAACACTGTCAACATTCTGGGACAGTTTTCTGAGACACACCCAGCTTACAGGCCCTGAGGCACGGGGTACTCTCACAAGGAGTGGAAAGTTTCAAAAGATGGTGAGGGAGTACCTTGCCGACCGTACCAGCATCCTCCGTGATTCCTCTGTGCCTTTTAATTGTGGGGTATCCAAGCTGGACACTTGGAATGAACCCGCTCTGTACGCCTTGGAGGTCCTGGCCGGCCCTGTCGCTAGCGTGTTATCGGAGCGTGTTTTTAGTGTCGCTGGGGGAATTATAACTGATAAGCGCACTCGCCTGTCAACCGACAATGCTGACAAGCTGACCCTTATCAAAATGAACAAGGGCTGGATTGGACCAGACTTCTCATCACCACCAAATGACAGCAGAGTAACATAAAGTCAAATCCACTGTGTTATTTCGGGAGGTGTATTCCCATGCACCGCTTCACACCCACACATAGGTATACGCATCCTCATTTTGGCTGTATTTTGCTCTTCTCCTTATCCTTAGCCTCCACCACCACTATACCACCAGGGTGACCGTGGTCTGTGTTGCCAGCATTGCAAGTTCCTCCGTCCAAATTTTTGGTAGCTTTTGCATGGAAGGCGTAGGCAAAGACTATGGGAGACCCACTCCCCAATAATGTGAAAAATGTTTTTAATATGCTCTACTGCATGGCTCTTGTAAGGGGCATGAAAACCGTCTTGTTAAGCTACTCCAACCTCCACCATTCTGCCAAGGGGCATTATAAACATTTTGTTAATCTACTGCGACCTCCACGTCTCTTCCAAGGGGCATCAAAACCGTCTTGTTAAGCTACTGCGACCTCCACGTCTCTTCCAAGGGGCATTAAAACCATCTTGTTAAGCTACTGCGACCTCCACCACTTTTCCCATGGGCATTAAAACCGTCTTGTTAAGCTACTGCGACCTCCACCACTTTTTCAAGGGGCATTGATATTGTCTTTTTATTCCACTGCCATCTTCACCATTCTTCCAAGGGGCATGAAAACCGTCTTGTTAAGCTACTGCGACCTCCACCACTTTTCCCATGGGCATTGATATTGTCTTTTTATTCCAATGAGACCTCCACCACTTTTCCCAGGGGCATTAAACCATCTTGTTAAGCTACTGCGACCTCCACCATTCTTCCAAGGGTCATTAAAACCATCTTGTTAAGCTACTGCGACCTCCACGTCTCTTCCAAGGGGCATTAAAACCGTCTTGTTAAGCTACTGCAACCTCCACGTCTCTTCCAAGGGGCATTAAAACAGTCTTATTAAGCTACTACGACCTCCACCACTTTTCCCAGGGACATTAAAACCATCTTGTTAAGCTACTGCGACCTCCACCACTTTTTCAAGGGGCATTGATATTGTCTTTTTATTCCTCTGTGAACTCCACCATTCTTCCAAGGGGCATGAAAACTGTCTTGTTAAGCTACTGTGACCTCCACCACTTTTCCCAGGGGCATTGATATTGTCTTTTTATTCCACTGCGACATCCACCACTTTTCCTAGGGGCATTAAAACCGTCTTGTTAAGCTACTGCGACCTCCACCACTTTTCCAAGGGGCATTAAAACCGTCTTGTTAAGCTACTGTGACCTCCAACACTTTTTCAAGGGGCATTGATATTGTCTTTTTATTCCACTGCGACCTCCACCACTTTTCCCAGGGGCATTGATATTGTCTTTTTATTCCACTGCGACCTCCACGTCTCTTCCAAGGGGCATTAAAACCGTCTTGTTAAGCTACTGCGACCTCCACCACTTTTCCCAGGGGCATTGATATTGTCTTTTTATTCCACAGCAAACTGCACCATTCTTCCAAGGGGCATCAAAACCGTCTTGTTAAGCTACTGCGACCTCCACCACTTTTCCCAGGGGCATTGATATTGTCTTTTTATTCCACTGCGACCTCCACCACTTTTCCCAGGGGCATTGATATTGTCTTTTTATTCCACTGCGACCTCCACGTCTCTTCCAAGGGGCATTAAAACCGTCTTGTTAAGCTACTGCAACCTCCACCACTTTTCCCAGGGGCATTGATATTGTCTTTTTATTCCACTGCGACCTCCATCACTTTTCCTAGGGGCATTTAAACTGTCTTGTTAAGTTACTGCGACCTCCACCATTCTTCCAAGGAGCATTAAAACGTCTTGTTAAGCTACTGCGACCTCCAATATACCACCAGGGTGACCGTGTTCCGTGTTGCCAGCATTGCAAGTTCCTCCATCCTAATTTTTGGCAGCTTTTTTGCTTGGAAGGCATAAGCAAAGGCTATAGGAGACCCACTTCCCAATAATGGGAAAAATGTTTTTAATATGCTGTACTGCATAGCTCTTGTAAGGGGCATGAAAACCGTCTTGTTAAGCTACTGCGACCTCCACCATTCTTCCAAGGGGCAATAAAACAGTCTTGTTAAGCTACTGCGACCTCCACTTCTCTTCCAAGGGGCATTAAGACCGTCTTGTTAAGCTACTGCGACCTCCACATCTCTTCCAAGGGGCATTAAAACCATCTTGTTAAGCTACTGCGACCTCCACCACAGTTCCCAGGGGCATTAAAACCGTCTTCTTAAGCTACTGCGACCTCCACCACTTTTTCAAGGGGCATTGATATTGTCTTTTTATTCCACTGCGAATTCCACCATTCTTCCAAGGGGCATGAAAACCGTCTTGTTAAGTTACTGCGACCTCCACCACTTTTCCCAGGGGCATTGATATTGTCTTTTTATTCCACTGCGACCTCCACCACTTTACCTAGGGGCATTAAAACCGTCTTGTTAAGCTACTGCGACCTCCACCATTCTTCCAAGGTACATTGAAAACATCTTGTTAAGCTACTGCGACCTCCACCACTTTTCCAAGGGGCATAAAAACCATCTTGTAAAGATACTGCGACCTCCACGTCTCTTCCAAGGGGTATTAAAACCGTCTTGTTAAGCTACTGCGACCTCCACCACTTTTCCCAGGGGCATTAAAACCGTCTTGTTAAGCTACTGCGACCTCCACCACTTTTTCAAGGGGCATTGATATTGTCTTTTTCTTCCACTGCGAACTCCACCATTCTTCCAAGGGGCATGAAAACCGTCTTGTTTAGCTACTGCGACCTCCACCACTTTTCCCAGGGGCATTGATATTGTCTTTTTATTCCACTGCGACCTCCACCACTTTTCCTAGGGGCATTAAAACCATCTTGTTAAGCTACTGCGACCTCCACCATTCTTCCAAGGGGCATTAAAACCATTTTGTTAAGCTACTGCGACCTCCACCACTTTTGAAAGGGGCATTGAAACCGTCTTGTTAAGATACTGCGACCTCCACGTCTCTTCCAAGGGGCATTAAAACCGTCTTGTTAAGCTACTGTGACCTCCAACACTTTTCCCAGGGGCATTAAAACCGTCTTGTTAAGCTACTGCGACCTCCACCATTCTTCCAAGGGGCATTAAAACCGTCTTGTTAAGCTACTGCGACCTCCACCACTTTTCCCATGGGCATTGATATTGTCTTTTTATTCCACTGCGACCTCCACCACTTTTTCCAGGGGCATTGATATTGTCTTTTTATTCCACTGCGACCTCCACCACTTTTCCCAGGGGCATTGATATTGTCTTTTTATTCCACTGTGACCTCCACGTCTCTTCCAAGGGGCATTAAAACCGTCTTGTTAAGCTACTGCAACCTCCACCACTTTTCCCAGGGGCATTAAAACTGTCTTGTTAAGCTACTGCGACCTCCACCACTTTTTCAAGGGGCATTGATATTGTCTTTTTATTCCACTGCGAACTCCACCATTCTTCCAACGGGCATTGCATTTCCTCCTAATTTTAGTCAGCTTTTCCTTTTCATTGCATAGGCGAACACTTAGGGAGACCCACTCCCCAATAATGGGTAGAAGATTTTTAGTATGCTGTAATCCACGTCTGTTTCAAGGGGCATTACAGTTCCTCATAATTTTTGGAAAGCCTTCCATTCACTGCTTAGGCCAACAGTGCACAGGAGACCCAGTTGCTATACATGGAAAAAATGGTTTAGTTAAGGCCCTCTGACCTCTATGTCACTTCCAAGGGGCATTGGAGTGCCTCAAAATTTTTGGTAGGCATTGCACTCACTGCATGTCCTATGACTGTGTAGCCGAACCGCTCCTTTTGGTAAAGAAACATATCCTATAAGACATGTGTGGTTGACTGGCCTGATATTGATGTGAATGGTCCCTGTTCCTCCTGCTCTTTCTCCTTTGCCACCACCTCATCCATCATTCATCACCTGAAGCTTTGTTTTAACGGGAGTCATAGAACTGGGATAGTAGCAGGAAAACATCCAGCAATCCTTGGAGGAGGTAGGATATGCGCCAAAACGCTGACCATCTCAGGCCTAGCCGCTACTACATACATGCGCTTGCATTCCAAGAAAACAAAGCAGATGCTAACTTCTATCATCTGTAGCATCGGCGTCTCTGCCCCCTGCCAGGCAGAGACGCCGTCCCTCTCACCTCCCCGCTCCCCGCGCGGCATCCTCCTGCGCTCCTCTTCCTGCTGCTGCCGGCGTGCGCAGCTTCCCAGGCACTGTGCTTAGGGCGCGTGCGCGCTCCCTCTCTCTTAAAGGGGCCACTGGCGCCGTCCTATGGAGTCCCCGGCCAATAGCCGAGGGTCCTCCCATATATAAGGCACCTCCTCCAATATGGAGGTGCCCGTGTAAAAGTTGATGCACAGCATACTTACCTCTGCTTCAGCCCTCAGGTCCAGTTGCCAGCCTGACTACTGTTCCAGTCCACCAGTCTGACTACTGTTCCAGTCCGCCAGTCTGACTACTCTCCAGCCCGACAGTCTGCCTTCTGTTCCTCCCGCCAGTCTGTCTATGGGCAAGTCCGCCTGCTTACCAGGAAGCACCTCCCAGTTACCTGCCTGCTACCTGCCGTGCCTGCTAGCCCGCTCACCTGGGAGCACTCGCCTGTTACCTGCCTGTTACCTGATAGCCTACCTGGAGGCTCCTGCTGTCACTTGCCGTGACCACCCGCCTGCTAACCTAGAGACTTCAGCCTGCTTGGCCGTCACTTACCGTAGCCTACCTGGAGGCTCCTGCTGTCACTTGCCATGACCACCTGTCTGTTACCTAGAGACTTCTACCTGCCCTGCCGTCACATGCCGTGACCACCTGTCAACTATCCAGAGACTTCTGCCTGCCTGTTGTGTCCATCCGCTATACCGGTCAGTCCCAGTCTGCTGACCCGTGGGAGCCACCTGCTCTCTTACAAGGTCGTCCCCAGAGTAGCACCTGGTCCCTCTGCTCGGTCCCTCCCTGGTCACGGAGTCGTTAGCCGCCGTGCGACCAGGGTTGATCTGAGTTGATACTTAGTTACGCCCCTCTGGGTCCCTCCTTGCACCACATTTTAGTGCTCACTCAACACTAGTTATGAATCTTGTCCTGACATACCCTCTTACATTGACCCTTTGTATGAATTTGTGGCTCCTCCATGTGTTGTCTTTGGCACCAGGGAAGGACATTCCATTGCGGTGACCTGTGCAGTCGCACAATAGCCCGAGAGGTAAGGGGGCACACTTCAGCTTCTGTCACACTGTAAGGGCTCAACAAGTGAAGTGGATCCTCTAAGCCCAAGGTCCTGGTGGGTACACGGTCCCCATGTGTCTGTGCAGCAGATGGGTGAGGCATGCAGGACACAGGTAGCAGACAGAATACCATTAGCAGATGAACAAAAGGCGGCAGGCTGGCAGACAGCAGAAGTACGGGAAGCTGCAGGCAGACAGGAGACATCTTGAAGAGTAAAGACAGGTTGCAGAGATACTAAAAGATGCAGGCAGGCAGTCAGGTAACTGAGGGACTGGATAGCCGCAGGAAGACCTGAGACACCCGAGAAACCGAAAACAGCTAGCAGAGGTACTGGAAGCTGCAGGCAGGCCTGAGATATACGGGAGACCACAGACAGGTAACAGAGGTACTGGAAGCTGCAGGCAGACAGGATACATCAGAGGCAGACAGGTAGCAAAGCTCCTGAAAGACTGGGAACAAGTAGCAGAGGTACTGGAAGCCGCAGGCAGACAGGTAGCAGAGGTCCTAGAAGACCGGTAACAATTAGCAGAGGTGCTGGAAGAAGCAAACAGAACTGAGATGTCCGGGAGACTGCAGACAGGAAACAGAGGTACGTTAGCTGCAGGTAGACAGGTGATGTCCTGGAAGCCACAGACAGGTAGCAGTGCACTAGCAAACTAAAAGCCTTAATACCAAGGCATAGGTGTTTGTCTTTGTTGGCCTTATATAGGCCTAGGAAGCTCAACACATTGGAGCATGCAGGGGTACTTGCAAAGCCCTATGTTGAGCACAAGAAAGTTCAGTGGACTGGGATGTATTGAGTAGAACCCAGACGTGGGACGGGTGTGTAACACCCAGGCACATAACAGGGTGCATTGTGATGAGCAATTGGACTGCAAAGAGTCTATATAATGTTCTTGCGCAGGGTCCATCTTTTTTCTGTGTCCACCACTGTTTGGCTCCATCTAAAGCCTTTATTCCAGTTAACACCTTGCACTAAGATTTGCTCAAACTGAAATCCCTCGTGCCCAGCAGCGAAAATTATTCTAAGAACACAACTTCCATAGAACAAATTCAAGAGAGGAGGCGACCATGGACAGGAACCGGATGAGATGAGTAACGCTAGACCTTGCCTGCTAGAGACAAAGTGTCCTATCCTTCCAAAGTCATGCCTCATTTTACTCCCTTTTTATTCCTCCTTTTTCCACACCCCTTTCCGCCTATCTACACAACCCTTGAATGTGCATTTGGGTGGCACTGAAGTATATAAAAATCCGATCTCAGGGAGATTTAAGGAGCATAAGGTGGTGCCCCGGAAATTTGCCAGCTCCTTTTTATAGCAGCCTCTGGGGCACTCGAGGAGAGTTGGTGAGTACGAGAAAGAATAGATGTTCTTGTAACGTAACTGCACATTCCTAAAATGGCTGTGTAACAGCGTGATATTTAATCATACCACATGTGAGTAAAACTGTCAACATTTTCAACGCAAAGACCACCTCAAATCACCGTAACATGACACAAGATGACTTATTACATTTGGATAGCTTATACATAGATATATCTAGTAGAGCTAAAGAGATGAGTATTACCAGAAAGTATTCTTGGCAGTAGCCTAGAGATCATCACTCACTCAGTGTTCCATAGATGTGATTTCTTGGCCTTTTTATTCAACATTCAGCTCTTGAACATTTATTAATACAGTACAATATGTTAGAAGTCATCACCAATTACATGACTGATTGTAAAAATGCTGACACTGACATGGAAAGATTGTGTCTGGGAAATTTAAAAGGGGAACTATCATGAACACTTAGCTAATATGATGTGCTCTGAAATACAGAATATTTTTTCAACTGTTTATTTAGAAAGTGTCCAAATGTGCCATTCAAGTAGTAACCTTACCCATCCACAACATACTTTTCAACATTCCTAAATCCTTCTACATTTTGGTAATATCTCCAAAAAGGCTAAAAGATTGTTGGCCAGAATGCGTATGTGGGGCCATTATACTGTATGAAGGACTATGTAGGGCCCATTATACTGTATGGAAGACTATGTGGGGCCATTATTCTGTATGGAGGACTATGTAGGGCCCATTATTCTGTATGGAGAACTATGTAGGGCCCATTATACTGTATGGAAGACTATGTGGGGCCATTATTCTGTATGGAGGACTATGTAGGGCCCATTATACTGTATGGAAGACTATGTGGGGCCATTATTCTGTATGGAGGACTATGTGGGACCCATTATTCTGTATGGAGGACTATGTAGGGCCCATTATACTGTATGGAAGACTATGTGGGGCCATTATTCTGTATGGAGGACTATGTAGGGCCCATTATTCTGTATGGAGGACTATGTGGGCCATTATACTGTATAGAGGACTATGTGGGGCCATTATTCTGTATGGAGGACTATGTGGGGCCATTATACTGTATGGAGGACTGTGTGGGGCCCATTATTCTGTATGGAGGACTATGTGGGCCCATTATTCTGTATGGAGGACTATGTGGGGCCCATTATTCTGTATGGAAGACTATGTGGGACCCATTATTCTGTATGGAGGACTATGTGGGGCCCATTATTCTTTATGAAGGACTATGTGGGGCACATTAAACTGTATTGAGGACTATGTGGGGCCCATTATTCTGTATGGAAGACTATGTGGGGCCCATTATTCTGTATGGAGGACTATGTGGGGCCATTATACTGTATGAAGGACTATGTGGGGCCATTATACTGTATGGAGGACTATGTGGGACCCATTATACTGACGAAGGTCCTCAGCATCCGAAACGCGCGTCGGGGTGTGCTCCGCATTCTACCTCATCACCCTTATCAGGTAATATACGGCATTTCCATACCTTTCCCTGCTACAACATTTATTATATTACAGGTGGTCACATCCTTGTGCTCTTACTACCCCTTCCCTCTTCCCTCTCCCTTCCCTCCTTTCCGGGGTATTTGTTTATGAATTACATTGATGGTGCTTATTTTGGTAGTTATCCTTAGATATTATATTTATGCAATGATCTATATTTGCTCTTAACAATTATTATGCATGGACATTTTATACTACCCTAAGTGCCTTATAGATATATGTAAATCAATTGTTGAGGCTTCCATTTATTATATATGACTGATGTGTGCATATATGCCTATGTAGGTGAGATGCTTCTTATATGTATATATATATATATATCTTTTTATGAATGCGGACACTCTTGTGCTTTTCTTACCACTGTAACCATAGTCGAATAAAGGTTTTTTATTATATCTTATGTGTCATATGATATATTTTTTTGGACATAACATTCGGTAATTTCTCTTGGTTGTTGCATGTTTAGCCGAATGGTCTGCCATTCGTTGTCCATATAGCACACATTCCTTCATCATCTGGATGTTTTATATTGACCAAACTGGTCTCTGATGAAACTCCAATACATGTGGCTATATCCTATGTGTCTGCATATTCTGTATGGAGGACTATGTGGGCCATTATACTGTATAGAGGACTATGTGGGGCCATTATTCTGTATGGAGGACTATGTGGGGCCATTATACTGTATGGAGGACTGTGTGGGGCCCATTATTCTGTATGGAGGACTATGTGGGCCCATTATTCTGTATGGAGGACTATGTGGGGCCCATTATTCTGTATGGAAGACTATGTGGGACCCATTATTCTGTATGGAGGACTATGTGGGGCCCATTATACTGTATGGAGGACTATGTGGGACCCATTATACTGTATGGAGGACTATGTGGGGCCCATTATTCTTTATGAAGGACTATGTGGGGCACATTAAACTGTATTGAGGACTATGTGGGGCCCATTATTCTGTATGGAAGACTATGTGGGGCCCATTATTCTGTATGGAGGACTATGTGGGGCCATTATACTGTATGAAGGACTATGTGGGGCCATTATACTGTATGGAGGACTATGTGGGACCCATTATACTGTATGGAGGACTATGTGGGGCCCATTATTCTTTTTGAATGACTATGTGGGGCCCATTAAACTGTATTGAGGACTATGTGGGACCCATTATACTGTATGGAGCACTATGTGGGGCCCATTATTCTGTATGGAGGGCTATGCGGGGCCCATTATTCTGTATGGAGGACTATGTGGGGCCCATTATACTGTATGGAGGACTATGTGGGGCCCATTATTCTGTATTGAGGACTATGTGGGGCCATTATACTGTATGAAGGACTATGTGGGGCCATTATACTGTATGGAGGATTATGTGGGGCCATTATACTGTATGGAGGACTATGTGGGGCCATTATACTGTATAGAGGACTATGTGGAGCCCATTATTCTGAATTGAGGACTATGTGCATTATACTGTATGAAGTACTATGTGGGGCCATTATACTGTATGAAGGACTATGTGGGGCCATTATACTGTGGAGGATTATGTGGGGCCATTATACTGTATGGAGGACTATGTGGGGCCCATTATTCTGTATGGAGGACTATGTGGGGCCATTATACTGTATGAAGGACTATGTGGGGCCCATTATTCTGTATGGAGTACTATGTGGGGCCTATTATTCTATATGGAAGACTATGTGGGGCCCATTATTCTGTATGGAGGACTATGTGGGGCCATTATACTGTATGGAGCACTATGTGGAGGGCCATTATACTGTATGGAGGACTATGTGGGGCCCATTATACTGTACGGAGGACTATGTGGGGTCATTATACTGTATAGAGGACTATATGGGGCCCATTATTCTGTATTGAGGACTATGTGCATTATACTGTATGAAGTACTATGTGGGGCCATTATACTGTATGGAGGACTATGTGGGGCCAGTATACTGTATGGAGGACTATGTGGGGCCCATTATTCTGTATGGAGGACTATGTGGGGCCATTATACTGTATGGAGGACTATGTGGGGCCCATTATTCTGTATTGAGGACTATGTGCATTATACTGTATGAAGTACTATGTGGGGCCATTATACTGTATGGAGAACTATGTGGGGCCAGTATACTGTATGGAGGACTATGTGGGGCCCATTTTTCTGTATGGAGGACTATGTGGGGCCCATTATTCTGTATGGAGGACTATATGGGGCCATTATACTGTATGTAGCACTATGTGGGGCCATTAGACTGTATGGAGCACTATGTGGAGGGCCATTATACTGTATGGAGGACTATGTGGGGCCCATAATACTGTATTGAGGACTATGTGGGGCCCATAATACTGTATTGAGGACTATGTGGGGCCTATTATTCTATATGGAGGACTATGTGGGGCGCATTATACTGTATGGAGGACTATGTAGGGCCATTATACTGTATGGAGGACTATGTGGGGCCATTATTCTGTATACTGGTTGGCCCCCGACTTTGTCCAAGTTTTTCATTTTAACCTTCTGTGTGTTTGGGTTTGACATCCCTATGTTAGATGAACGACAGGGATCGTTTTGGTGTTTGGACCAGGAAGCTCGAGACAACTAGTCCTCTAGTGATAATCTTCTGCGGCTAAAACTCTGATTTTATTGAATCAGCAAAACACACCCTAGTAAGTGACACATCGCTCGAATCCAGGTCTCAGCCCCTACTTCATGCTACTTTCAGATTACATAGCAAAAAAACTGCTGACAGATTCTCTCCAAGGAGTTAAGAAATGGAGCTATTTTTTAAGAACTTGACAGCAGAAGACGTTTCAAGGACTTGTAATTTATTGCAGATAAAAAATTTTTTAATAAACAATGAGCGTGAGTTTCTTTTCTCCTTCTTATAATAGATATAGCAATTCCATCCATTCCTGGCCTCGCTCCTATGTAGTTATGTACAGTGAGACCTTTGAGGGTTTACTAAGCGCTGACACTTTGTAATCAGTATTTTTTCACCTGGCATTGCAATTACTGGGTTGTTTGGTCCTGATAATATCACAGTAATGTACTGCGTCTAGAACTAATAACAGTGATCTCTCCGGTCTATCACCAGGACTTGTAAGTGTACAAATAGAAAAGAAGGCTCCATCCATCCTTGACTGCCCTCACAGCTTGACTTCATACTAAATGATATTTTGTTTTATTCGGGGACCCAAAATAAAAGCCCCCGGGACTGTGAGATAGACTTGCTTGTTTGTAATTGACAATGGCAAGCCATAAAATGTAATAGACGGTGCACAGATCAGGAGATAATGAATTGCTTGCAGAATATGAAATCAGGATATGCGGCCGGCATCAAACATCCAAAATACATTACATGGATTAATGGATTACATCTCTCTATTCTCTGCTAGTTTCGTGCTTGGACCTAAAAATTTAATTATTGTGTTTTCCATGCCAGTTATTAATTGCCCAAAGCTGCAAATGTTAGTTATTAAATCATAGAAACATAATAAAGCCATATTATATTAATGGATGCCCTCCATTGATATGAATAGTAACTCTTAGGGTCTGTAAGGGAGATCTGAGTGTGTCTTTCTAAGCATGGTAACCCATTAAAGGGAATATCTCACGTATGTCGTTTAGGCTACCACCGTATTATTTCATCCGAGAGAATCGGGCCAATTATGCTAATCACACTCTGATCAGACTCTGATCATAGTGTGATCCGATTTTCTCAGATGAGAAGATGGAAAAAAAAATTCTCTATTCTGGATGAAAATTGGTCCCTACTTAGATGTCATCTGAGTGCAGTCCGATTTTTTCCAAAGACTCATTGACTTGCATGACCAAGTGCGATCCCAATATTGGATGCAAATCTGACATGCACGACGGCCCCATAGACTAACAGAGGTCCTAGTATGATCCAATGTTTTGTCGGATCGCACTCGGACCGAAAATACGGTCATCTGCACAAGCCCTTAGAGTTGAGCAAAAAGATCTGCCATGGTCCAACATTCCCCCATTCTCAAAAAAGGGTGAGGTTACAGGTGTCTGACCCCATGGATGACAAGCCCTTTGAAGGAGTTTTCCGAGAATAGAAAAAAATAACTAAATGAAATGTCATTATAAAAAAAAAAAATGCTAAATACTCTTAAATTTAAAAAATACACATTTTGTTTAGGGAGGTAATCGCTATAGAATTAAAATGGGCACTGCTTTGTTATACTGACAGAAACCAGTCGTAGAAACCCAATAGCACAGGAATCTCTGAACATGTACAGTAGGAAACTTATATGCTGTGACCTGGAGGAAACCTGTTGTCATTCAGAATGACAGGGTGGACCACAGTGTGAGCAGCCTCTTAGTACCTCAGCACCCCTGGTATCTCTGGTATTAGATCACATAAACAGGATGGACAGCAGTATGAGCAGCCTCTTCTTACCTCAGCACCCCTGGTATCTCCAGTATTAGATCAGATAGACAGGGTGGACATCAGTGTGATTAGCCTCTTCTTACCTCAGCTCTCCTGGTATCGCCAGTATTAGATCACATAGACAGGATGGACAGCAGTGTGAGCAGCCTCTTCTTACCTCAGCACCCCTGGTATCTCCAGTATTAGATCAGATGGACAGGGTGGACAACAGTATGAGCAGCCTCTTCTTACCTCAGCACCCCTGGTATCTCCAGTATTAGATTAGATAGACAGGGTGGACAACAGTATGAGCAGCCTCTTCTTACCTCAGCACCCCTGGTATCTCCAGTATTATATCAGATAGACAGGGTGGACAGCAGTGTGAGTAGCCGCTTCTTACCTCAGCACCCCTGGTATCTCCAGTATTAGATTAGATAGACAGGGTGGACAGCAGTGTGAGTAGCCTCTTCTTACCTCAGCACTCCTGGTATCGCCAGTATTAGACCACATAGACAGGGTGGACAGCAGTGTGAGCAGCCTTTTTTTTACCTCAGCACTCCTGGTATCTCCTGTATTAGATCTGATAGACAAAGGTGGACAGCAGTGTGAGCAGCCTCTTCTTACCTCAGCACCCTTGATATTTCCAGTATTAGATCACATAGACAGGGTGGACAGCAGTGTGAGCAGGCTCATCTTACCTCAGCATCCCGGTATCTACAGTATTAGATCAGATAGACAGGATGGACAGCAGTGTGAGCAGCCTCTTCTTACCTCAGCACCCTGTTATCTCCAGTATTATATCAGATAGATAGGGTGGACAGCAATGTGAGTTGCCTCTTCTTACCTCAGCACTAGTGGTGTTTCCAATATAAGATCAGAATACCCACTGAATACACATCTGCCAACACATGAAAGGAAGGGGGCAAAGCCTCCTACTCCACACACTTACATGCTCTTGCTCTTGCCCTAGTAACATTCTAGGACAGGTTTCTATCAGTGTAGCTAGGCAATGACCATTTTAATTCTATAATGATATAGTGATCCATTGACAAAATGATTGTGATTTCCTAATTAAAAGTATTTAAGAAATTATTTATGAGATTTCAATTAGTTTTTTTTCTATTCTTGGAGATCCCCTTTAAGGAAGTATGTAAATTGTATCTCATTCAGTCTTTCTAGTGCCCCCTTGTGGGTAGCTGTATCTAAGAAAAACACGTATGGCAACAAACTCTGCTATAACATCCAAATGTTAAAAGGGGTTGATCAGTGGGTAAAGCAAGTTGCGCCAAAATTTTGGTGAATTTTTTATTGCACGATGGCACATATTAAGCCATGCACTTTTCACAAAGTAACATCTCTTCTGATGAAGCCATGCCCTCCTGTCAGACGAGGTGCAGAGTGTGTCCAAAACTCATATTAAACATTTAATTTGGTACAAATTGCACCAAAATTCAGGCATATTTATCTTCATAAATATCCTCATACTGGGGAAGTTGAGCATTAATCCTACAGTTATACAATGACCCTCATCCATCAAGAGTAGGCAAAGAGGTGACTGGGCTCCGAAATAAAGATTAACATGGTGTCCTTTCTGGTACTGGTAGCACCACAACAGCCCATCACATAATGGCTGCTGAATTCCTTGCTTCTGCTTTTATACAGGCTATGACTGTCCCTCCTGCATGGCTGTGCTAGACCATGTGATTTGATAGCTGCAAGGCATTATGGGGAAGCCCAGCCGAGGTCATGTGATCATCTTTTGGCTGATGCAAATAGCAGGGGCCATTTTGACGATTCGGATTAAGCAAATTGCAAATTGATTGAATTCGCTGGATCCAGAAAATTCCCCAAAATTTATCACAAATTCGACTCTTATAGAAATAATAATAATCATCTCTACTGTACTGAAGAATTCAAAAAGCAGATTTATAAAACACTCTTCTTTATTTAGAAAATTCTATAAAATCCGAATTCAAAACAACCACCATGGAAAAAAATGCACAAAATTATTACATGAAATATGGAGACTAGAGTGTGTTCTCCATATTTCATGTCATCACTTTATTCATTTTTTAATGGTGGATTTTTTCAATCCTCATTTTATGGAATTTTCCAAATAAAGAAGTGTTTTATCATGAACCCTGTTGCAAAATCCACTTTTCGTCTTCTTCAGTACCCGTGCATTTACTTTTTACATACATCTCTACAGCACACACTTGGTATCTACTTAGGTTGATTCTTTAAACCATATGAGTAACTTAGTTTAAATTGCAGAAATTCCCAGAAGATGCATGGAGACATAGACTATTATTGGTTCCCTGCGGCATCGTTCAATACACTGAAACTATGACTCCCAGTGGAGCTCCTTATATTGAGTTAGGACAGGTTCCTGAAATTAATATTACAAATAGCTCCCCGGTATAAAAGAGTTGTGATTTAGCTCTTGTCTTCCTTGGGTACTAGACAGAAATGAACGCATGGCCCAATGATATAATTGTATCTCTTAAATATTTATCACCTTTTAATTAATCTAAGCTTCAATATCACCTTCCTCACTTTATCAAATCATTTCCCCCTTCCACTCGGAGGAAATAATGAATGCGATGAGAGAAGCAATTTTCCAGCATGTTGATGAATGCAGCAAATCATTAAAAATCATCTGACAGCAATAAATATTTTCTATGATGGATTTACTCGCCAGATGTAACGTAAAAAAAAATGTGATTGATGTTCCCGATTATCATCGGTTTTGTACAAGATGAAAATAGTTCACCCTGGAGAAATTAAAAAATGAAAATAAGTCATTTTAGGTCCTGCATTCTGTCCTGATTTATATTTTAATATATATTTTTAGTGCTAAAAATACAATTTTCCTAGCATATATCTCCAAATTTGTTTCCAGATAGAGAGAGACCCCTAGCCTTTACTACGACCATTTTACATCCCCTTTTACAGCACCAAAGTTCTGATCTTTATTGATTTCTTTGGGGTTTTGAGTTCGGCTCAGGTTCAGGTAGAGTACTGGTACCTGATCCGAACGAATCCAAAGAGCCCAAACATCCACAGGTCCGCTCGTCCCTAGTCATGCGGTCACCCGGTGAGGTGGATTCGCTAAGGGTGAGATGAGCAGTACGAGCTGGAAGTATTGATACAGCGGAGCTAAAGTTGTCAAGTAGAACAGTAAAGTCCAGTAGACCTGGATATGCAGGATGACAGGTAGTTCAGCTAAGCTGGAAGTACTAAAAGCAGCAGAGCCAAATGTGTGGATTGCACAGGGATAGCAGAGAACTGTAGATATTCTGGTACCTTGTTGCAGGTGTGCGGTTACAAGGAAAAAAGAATTGTGCGTTTGGACAGCGCAAAGAAAAGCTAGAACAAGTTAGTAATCAGGTACATTTATATAGCAGAGTTGAGGGTATGACAGCACCAGCTTAGCAGAGAAGAGTTGGGTATCAGGTAACTTGATAGTAAAATGGATGGTGCGGACAGCAGCTTGGTAATAGAAATTGGTTGCTAGACAGCTGTCTTAAGAAGCTGAATCAGACACTTGGTTGAGCAGAACCAAGTGGGAAGTGTGGCTTAACTCCAGGAAAAAAAACATGGTAGCATAGTGCACTATTAACTGTATACTCGGGTGATACTTAGCCATTGTCGCTTAATCCAGTCTTGAAAATTATTTTTATGACATCAGCCATAGAGGAAAGAAGCAAAGTCCAGAACTGGAGCCGGGACAGGTGAGTAACAGTGTAAAAGACATGGTTGTCTGCATCCACCTCTAAGTGAATCTTAGGGGATTCTTGCAGACTTTTGTGGCACCCCTGAGGGTTCGGTCGCCACAAAGGTATTGCATCTCACCCAGAGGTGTGGTATCTCACTCTCAGGTAAGGAAGGAGTATGGCTCAGGACCCTAACACTACATCCACTACACCACATTTCCGGGGGACAGGGCGATAATGCTCCTACAGTAGAGCACAAGTGTCCCTGATCCCTGGCTGGAGTGGGGAGGAACCACCTAGAAAGGGGAAACTATGTAGTGGATGGGTGGAGGACATAGATCCTGGGAGCACATGTAGAAGGAGGTATAAAAACTAGGAAACATCTTAGATCAGAGTTTTTTAGTTCAGTTCCAGTCAGACAGACTGAGGAGAAGTCAGGGAGCAGAGGCTCTGTATGAACTCTGCTCCACAGGCGGGCCTAATTAGGAGGCCTGAGCCTGGAAGGAGGAAAGAGAAGAGGGAACAGGAAGGCTCCAGGAACCGAAGGGACCCTAGGGGTATGGGCCGTGCAGCAAGCCACCCGTACGCCCGCCGCTGCCAGGAGGTAGGGGGGTCAGGCCAGAGAAGGGGAACCGGGTCCCCCAACCAGCAGAGACTACAGGGCTCAACTGGGAACCGGAGGCTGCAGTACTTCAAGTACAGCAGGCCGTCCACACCAGCCACTAGGAAGGTAATCACATAGGGCCAGGGGACGGAACCCACGTCGCCCGCCAAGGCCCGAGGACACTGGACAGAGGTGCCGCTAGGTGTGAGATACAAGGAGAGAGGCCAGAGAGGACACACAGAAGGGGGTCCTGTTAAATTCTCCAGAGCTACCTGGGAGTCGACTGAGCCCCTCACTCGGTAAACACAGGACGACGCGGGAAGTTATAAACCTGCAGTAATAACTTGGAGTGAAAGAACTGTGAGTAAAGACCCTGAGACTGCATTGGAAAGACTCCGCGTTGTCACTACTGATTCCCTGCACCACTAACACCATCATCCATACACGCTGCCCTGAAGCTCCACTCTTCCTGTGGGGAGTCACATCACCTTGCTGCACACACCACCAGCTTCAGCGGCCTGCTCCGCAGCGGCGGTTCTTAATAACCGCAATCCACAGGTGGCGTAGTCGGACATTAACCTCACACAAATAGACTGCCACTGGTTTGACCACCCTGGGTCACGGACCGGGTCGCCGCCACGGTGACTACAACCCCCAGCATCCAACAAAGGCCCGGCTCCGGGTTCTCCCCTCTGCCCAGGGGGCGCATGACTTTTACTTGCATTAAGCTTTTAAGCTCCCTCTAGTGGTGACTGCAGTGAGTCAAAAAAGTATTTATTTTCTCACAGCACTTCTATTCAGGAGACCTGAAGTTCTGTGAAAACGAGCTCCTATCACTATACAGATCTTTATAAAGAGAATAAAAAGACACATGAGCAGTAGGATTCCTGATGGCTTTTTATGACTTAACCTTCTTATAGTTCAGTTGTGTTTTTTGTTTTGAAGATTTCCATAAAAACCAAAGAGAAGAACAGTTTACAGAACTTCACAGCGAATCAATGTTTCAAATATTTACCACAAAATTTTTACATCAACCAACTGTGGATACAATCAATGCTTGCGTTAGAGGGGAAACAGACTGGACAATTGCCCGGGGCCCCCACTCCCTCAGGCGCCACCAGCGTCTAAAGCAAAAATTAGATTCATAATAGCTCTGCATTATCAATCTAATTTCTGATGCCGAGACTGCTTAAGGATCGTCGGTAACATCACAGTCAAGTGACCGTGATGTCACCACAGGATTTGCAGTCTTGTACTCTGCGGAACTTCAGGACCTTTGGTGGCATCATGATCACATGACCAGTCATGTGACCATGATGTCACCACGGGACCTGTATTGTGCGGGAGTTTAAAAGAACTGAAGAATGAATAGTGGACTGGTAAGTATTCTATTGTGTGTGTTTGTTTATATATACAGTATATATATGTACAGTATGTGCATGCGTGTGTCTGTATGTATGTGCTCTGTATATGCATATATCTATATGTATGTGCTCTGTGTATGCATGTGACTCGCCCCCTGGGCCGTGGGGCACCCGGAACCGGGCTTCTATGCGATGCTGGGGGTAGTAGTGGCAACCCGATCCCGTGGCTCAGGGTGGTCAGACCAAACTGTGGCAGTCTATTTATCAGTGTTTTGAATGTCTGACTACGCCACCCGTGGATTGCAGTCAGAGATAACCGCCGCTGCGAGGCAGACCACTGAGGCTGGTGTTAGTGTGCAGCACAGGGGTAGGACAACTCCCCACGGGAAGAGTGTAGCCTCAGGGCAGCGTATGTGAATGCTGGGGGTGATAGTGCAGGCCGCAATAGTAAGAGTTCAGAGTCCGCTTCAAACAGTCCAGGGTCTTTATTGCAGATGTTATTACTGACCCAACAGGAGTACCGGCTAGGAGTGGGCCTGGGTATCTGAGAGCATTCGGGCGAGCCCCACTGGTCAGGGTGAGTGTGTATGAACAAATAACGTAGCACACTGTAAGGCGTTTCTCGATGTCAGGACCTACCAATGTGAATACCTCTCTAAGAGACCTCCATCTGCTTATGTGTGGGAAAGTCAGATCCTGATGCATTTAAAACCACCTGCGGCATGGGGGTGGGGTGGGGGTGGAGTGCTCAGTCAATGCTAAATCTAGTAACAAAGAAAATGACGGCACTTCCACTTCAAGAAATAGGTGTGAACAGGTGCCTACTAAGAGGAGCTACCTCCATATACAATGAACAAATAACGTAGCACACTGTAATACTGAGTATGTAAATATGAAATATGAATAGCATAACTGCTGTAAAAAATAGAAATAAATGAAAAAAATTTTGAAAAATTTTTAGCGCATGTAAATATGAAGTATGAAATATGAATAGCATTGCTGCTGTATAAATAAATGGGAAATCTTAGCGCATAAATTGGCCAATTCATGTGTACCTGACAGCCGCGGTAAGGCGTTTCTCGATGTCAGGACCTACCAATGTGAATACCTCTCTAAGAGACCTCCGTCTGCTTATGTGTGGGAAAGTCAGATCCTGATGCATTTAAAACCACCTGCGGCATGGGGGAGGGGGTGGAGTGCTCAGTCAATGCTAAATCTAGTAACAAAGAAAATGACGGCACTTCCACTTCAAGAGGGTGAGGGTGAGTGTGTAGGCCTACCGTTCTCTCTATGCTCTTTCTGACTATCCCCCTCTTCATGGTGTAATAGCCCACGTCCCTGAGCTGGCCGTGTACTTTGCATGTATGGCCTTGGGTACCTTTTGCTTCTCCTTGCTGTACTGGTCCCTCTGTGTGGCGGAGCCTCCAGGCTTCTTAGGCCAAGGGACCTGAAATCCCTCGTGGGTTGGTTCTCTGCTGCCGGGCTTGCAACCCTGACAGCCTCAGACCACAATGTCCGGTAGATTGGTTCTCTGCCAGGACCGGCTCTCGTCGCCTCTGTCCCTGGCTCGCAGTCTCTCCTCTGCCTCACGGACTCCTCAGCTGCTGCTGACCTGTCCCTTCCTCTGAGAACCCTTCTGGACACTTCAGAAGTGGGTTCTGGTCTCTCTAACCCTGCCCCAGTTCCAGCTTTTATAGGGGCAGCCTGCTCCCCCTACTGGCCTGGGACAGGAGGTGCTGCATGCTAATGGTCCCTGACCAGGGAACCTCCCTCCTGCTCTCAGACACAGCCTTTAATATTTGTGGCATCCAAGCCTGGGGTGACACACATGCATCTTCTCTTTGTATACATATATGTGTGTGTGTGTTGTATGTCTATTTCCAATTTATATACAGTATGTGTGTGTAACATATTATGTTTGTGTCACATGATGAGTGTGTAACATCCGCATTTATAGATTCTTGAAGCGCAGACGAGAGTTCATAGGTGTAAACATCACCCAACAAACAAGCAAAATGCTGCTTATTCATTGGATAATTGGATATTTATACCGGAACAAAAATCATTGTTCTCAGCAACACATCACCCTGTGCAAACTGCAGATGTGCTGCTGATAACATGATACTGTATGGGGACAGATTGATATATTAGTGATTGTTCTGTACTCACCATACTTTGCCAGCCTGTGTAGGGAGGGCAAGAAACAAGCACCAAACCACTTTAATATTGTCGATCATGCTCATTTAACAATCTGAACTCAGCGCATGTAAATGCAACTGAAATGTTTCCATGTGATGGTGCAATATATTAGCATTTGGGGCCCCACTTTAAACTTTTGCCCAGTGTCTCACTTCGTCTAAAACCGACCCTGGATACAATGTCTTCCTATTGTCACAGGTGTGTCAGGTGTGACAGACTGTCATCCTGGATCCAGCTGTAGAAGGTCATTGCACTTGGCTCTGCAGGCACCTTCTTGATCTTCTCATCTCTGTAGTGTAGTGATATCCTTCTCCTTTTAGGACCTAGCAGTGACCTGCACTCTCCGCTGCTAATGGACACACCCTTGCTGGAGGTTTAAATACCTTAAGTCTCTCCAGGTAGTCACCGGTGATAGCTCTATTTTCCTCTGTCCATACTTGAAGTACTAGTAGTCAGCTAGTGTCTTCTTGGAGTTCCCTTGTAGGATAGTTGGCGTGATGTCTATGGTGTCTTCTCAAGCTAAGTGTTTTCCTTGTCTGTTTACCTGTTTGCCTTTAGGTGCAGTGGGGACTGACTAGTGCTCACCCCGTCCCCTCCCTATCTAGGGCCTATCGCTAGGGGCAGTCAGGGATTAGGTTTCCTGCTCGGCGATAGGTGCGGAACCTATTTAGGGACGTTAGGGGAGGGTGTTATCAGATCTGCCTAGTGGTCTCCAATCCCCCTTTCCCTAGTGTTTGAGCTTCCTCCCCCTCTTCCCTTTTTTGTGCACTTAGTCTTTCCCGCACCTTGCATGACACCTATTGAGCACCTACTATTAATAAAAACCCTGAAAATACATTTACAGATTTATAATTGGAGAACAAGGACTTTTAAAGTTTACATACATAGATATAATCTAAATGGCATGTTTAAATGGTCGCTACTGTTTTAACCTTCGTCAGGCTGCATAATTTTGCAACGTTAACAGGCTGCAGAGGTACAATTGTACCTTCATATATACCTCCGCTTTACTTGGTTTCAGAAACTAAAGTTCATTCAGCTGCAAATGTTATGCTGATATCTATTGGCCAGTGTTGTTACTGCTCACTTATGTTGCTGTCAATTAAGTTGATTCAAACTGGGAGTGGCTTCTACTTCTCTTCCTGCCTCCCTCCTCTCAGTAGCCATTTTGCTGTTCATCTCATTGCTGTGAGCACACACATTTCTAGGCTTGTGAAGTCTTCAATTTCTTGGATACGAAGGTAGGAAAGTCTCACAGCATCTAACAGCCAGTTATACCTTCATTCGCCTTATGTGGGGACAGAACAGTCAGAAATTGTCTTTGAGCCTGGACTTGGCTTACATATATTTTGCATGATACTTATCACTATAGGTATGATTTTTATACGAAAAATGGATAATAATTAGTATCTACATATTGTTTTTCGTTGTTTTACTTATATTCAGCACAAAATAAAGATGGTGGCTCTGTTACAATTTTCCTATTGGTCGAAAAAACAGTCGAAGATGGACTGAAAATTCTGAAACCGTATACGGTTTACATAATATATAAATGACATTTATAAATAATTATCACTAGAAATAATTAACTTTTTTATCTGCACTTTAGAATCGAGTTTCATTCTACTTGCCACGTGTTACTGAACTAAATTACGAAGCCAAAATTCATCTACCAAGTCATCATGAGTGATAGTGATGCTGGATCTAGTTTCCGCCATAATCCAAGAAAACGTGTTTGCAGGTTAGTGACGCGCCCCTGGGCCTGTGTCGCGCTGCGTTGCGCACGCGGGAGCTTACCCGGAGCCGGATCTGTTTAGGGTTGTAGTCTCGTGGCGGTGACCCGGTCCGTGCCCAGGGAGTCAAACTGGACGGCAGTCTGTTAGCGGTAGAAAATGGTTGATGACTACGCCACCCGTTGAATGCAGCCAGGGGGGCTGCTGCTGCAGGGCAGACCGCTGAGGCCGGTGGAAGGATGGTGCAGCGTGATAGTATAACCCCCAACGGGAGGGGTATGGCCTCAGGGCAGCCGACGTGGATGATGGGGGTAGCAGGAACCACTCAGAGACGGTATGGTAGCGTTCAGGGTCTTTACTGGTAACAACGATAGACCCTCCCGGAGTACTTGCTAGCGAACGGGGCCTGGTCAGTCCTTGAGCAGATGGGATCTCCCCTGGCCAGGCGTAGTTGTAGGCCTCCCAAGCTGACTGTACTCTTCTGGCTACCTTGCTAGAAGCTGATGTAAGTAGCCCACGTCCCTGAGTGTACCGTGTGGTGCTCACCCGTATGGCCGGTGACTCGGGGCCTTCTAATGGCTTCCGCTCCACGATGGCGGTGCTGGTCCCACGCGTGTGACCGGGCCTTCGGGCTTCTGGGCCAGGGGACCTGAAATCCCCTGCCTGACGGATTCTGCTGCTGGGTAGAAGTTAGTCCCCACAGCCTCGGACTCCGGGTCCGGTAAAGAATCTTCTTAGTCAGGGCGAGCTCTTTAGCTGCCAGCCCCTGACTCCTTGTGACTCTGCTGCTTCCTATGCTGCTCTTGTCTCTACTCTTCCTGGACTCACTAACCCTGCCTCAGCCCCGGGTTTATACAGGGGAAGTTCTTCCCCTCCCAAGGCTGGGCAGGAGGTGTGGCATGCACAGGATCCCTGACCAAAGGACCTCCCACCTGCTCTCAGACGTAATATCTCTATCACTGTGACAACCAGACCCCTGGGGTGTCACACTCCCCCCTAGTGAAATTTAGTACTCCGGGACTAAACACTTTTTAGAAAAATATAACAAGGTATATCAAAGAACAATAAAATACAATAAGGAAACACAATAAGATGGTCACGGATGTCCGCAACCGGGTGCAGTCTTTGAAGAAAAGCAAAGGTGTCCATTTCACCAACACAGGGAGACGTAACCAGGTAGGGGTCTGTCCTACCCCAAGTCCTTAACAGTCTCTAGTCCATCCTGGGTTACGCTCCAACTATATACAAAGGATTCCCGGTAAATCCACCGAAGACTCCTAAAAACAACTAGAAACACAAAATTACACACAAGCAACAATAAACAGGTAAACATTGTAAAACAACTTAAACATTTAGATCCTCCAACGTGCGGGTAACTGGCCTCTAGTGGCCCTAGTGGACCTACGGAGCTGACTGTCTGGCCCTGAACTACAGGGTGTAGGAGCTGTCAAGGGTAAACTGGGCAGCTGTCTACCGGCTCTTTGTCTCACTAGGGGTACGGCAGGCTCACTATAAGCAGAGGGTGGATTCTCCTGTTCCGCTTGGGTGGAGTCTTCTGCCTCCTGGACCGGCTGCTCTTCCAGCTCTACCCATTGCTCCGTAGGTTCTTGGGATGATGGTTGGAGGAAGGTGAGTACGGGTACCACAACTGCACCATTGACTTGAGTCCAAGACCGAGGGAAGTCCCCGAGCACGGTACTAACCATATCTTCCCTTTCTTCCACGGGTCGATGGTCTTCCTGTTCCTCCTCAGGGTTCCTCAGTTGTTCGGGGCACTTCTTCAGGTGGTCCCGGGATACAATGGCTGTGGTTTCCCCTCCGTCTTTACTGATGGTACAGACCTTCGGGTTCTCGTGGCTTGAGGGCAGTACGGTGTACGGGTCCTTCTCCCACTGGTCGTCCAACTTGTGGAGCCGTCTCTTCCTCTTCAAGACCTGCTCTCCGGGTACCAGGGGAACAGCGGGAGCATACTGGTTGTAAGTCTTCTCTTGTCTTTCCCTAGCCTGACAGAGACTTCGCTCCACGCTCTCCTGTACTTTCCGGTACTGCTGCTGCCTCTCTGTGTCCCAGTCTGTTTCTGGTGAAGTGTCCTCGGGCGTCAGGACTCCCATTTCCAGGTCAACAGGTAACTTACCAGGTCTTGCCCTCATTAGGTAAGCCGGGGTACAGTTGGTGGAACCTACCGGGATGTGGTTGTATAGGTCCACCAGATCGGGCAACTTCTCAGGCCACAGACTGCGTTCTTCCAGGGGCAACGTTTTTAGAAGATCCATTACCACCTGGTTCATTTTCTCACAAAGTCCATTAGTTTGCGGATGGTAGGGTGTCGTCCTTATCTTCCGGCAGCCATACAGATTGCAGAATTCCTGGAAGACCTCCGCTTCAAAGGCAGGTCCCTGGTCCGTCAGCACTTGTTCCGGGTACCCGTGTGGACGGCAAAAGTGCTGCTGGAAGGCTCTAGCTGCTGTTCGAGCCGTTAAGTCCTTGACGGGGACGACAACCAGAAACCGGGAGTAATGATCCACGATGGTTAACGCGTAGACGTAGCCACTTCTGCTGGGGGTCAGTTTTACATGATCCAAGGCTACCAGTTCCAACGATTGCCGGGTGACGATGGACTGCAGGGGAGTCTTCTGGCTGGCCCGGTCCTTCCTTCTCAGATTGCACGGGCCACAGTCTCTGCACCACTTCTCGATGGTTCCCCTCATGCCTACCCAGTGGAACCGCTCGCGCAGCAGGAACTCCAGCTTTTTCCACCCGAAGTGTCCAGCTCCGTCGTGGTATGCCTCCATCACCATGGCTGCGTCTCTTCGTGGCACCACTACTTGCCAGAGTAGTTCATGCGTCCTGGAGTTAACCATTCTGCGGCACAACTTCCCCTTGTAAAGGAACAGTCGACTCTTCTCTGCCCATAGTTGTTTGGCTTCCTCTGGAGCGTCTGATTCCAGGCTAGCCTCCGGGCGAGTCAGCATCTCCTTCACCAGTCGGACGGCAGGGTCGCTGTCTTGCGTTTCCGCCCAGTTGTAGTGAGGTAAGGGGTTCAACGTAGCAGCCTGCTTACTCTTTACCCGGTGGGAATACTGGATAGTCCCATGACGGTGGAACGCAGGGAGTTCAACTTCTTCCAGTCCCTCCGGATCTTCTCCTCCGTCCGGCAGGTTGGGCATCCTGGACAGGGCGTCCGCGTTGGTATTGGAGCGCCCTGCCCGGTATTTAATTGTGAACTCGTAGTTGGACAGACGGGCCATCCACCTCTGCTCCAGGGCACCGAGTCTTGCCGTGTCCAGGTGTGTCAACGGGTTGTTATCCGTGTATACGGTGAACCGGGAAGAAGCGAGGTAATGCCTAAAGCGCTCGGTGACTGCCCATACCACGGCCAGGAACTCTAGCTTAAATGAGCTGTAATTTTCGGGGTTCCTTTCGGTGGGTCGCAGTTTTCGGCTGGCATAGGAGATTACTCGTTCTCTCCCCTGCTGAATCTGGGACAGTACGGCTCCTAGCCCGATGTTACTGGCGTCGGTGTAGAGGATGAAGGGCTGGCTATAGTCCGGGTACGCCAAGATTTCATCCCCCGTGAGGGCCATCTTCAGCTGGCGGAAGGACTCTTCTTCTAGCTTTTCCCATTTGAAGGGCGGCTTCTGGTTCTTGGCCTTCCGGGACTGGCCTATCAGGAGGTCCTGCATAGGTGCTGCCTTTTTGGTGAAACCGGGAATAAACCTTCGGTAGTAGCCTACCAACCCTAGGAACTGCCGCACTTCTTTTACGCTGGAGGGGCTTGGCCATCCCTTAATTGCGGTGATCTTATCGGGGTCGGGAGCCACTCCGTCAGCGCTCACCACGTGTCCCAGGTATTGCACCTTTGGTTTCAGGAGGTGACACTTGGAGGGTTTCACCTTTAGGCCGTAACTCGCCAGAGCTTCGAACACCTCCGCCAGGTGTTTCAGGTGGTCCTCATAAGTTTTGGAGTATACGATGACATCGTCCAGGTACAACAGGACCGTCTCGAAGTTTCTGTGGCCCAGACAGCACTCCATTAATCGTTGGAAGGTTCCTGGGGCGTTGCAGAGTCCGAACGGCATGCAGGTGAACTCGCTAAGTCCCATCGGGGTGGTGAATGCGGTCTTCTCCCGGTCCGCCTCTGCTACAGGAACCTGCCAGTACCCGCTAGTGAGATCCAAGGTAGAGAAGAAGTTAGCAGATCTTAAAGCAGCCAATGACTCCTCTATCCTTGGTAAGGGGTACGCATCCTTGTGTGTGATACGGTTGATTTTCCGGTAATCTACACACATCCTCATGGTGTTGTCTTTCTTTTTGACTAAAACTAGTGGGGCTGCCCAGGGGCTACAGCTATCTCGGATTACCCCAGCCTCCTTCATGTCTCTAAGCATCCCCTTGGCGTGTTGGTAATGTGCAGGGGGTACGGGTCGATACCTCTCTTTTATGGGAGGATGATCTCCCGTGGGGATGCGGTGTTCTACCCCCTTGACTCGCCCGAAGTCTAACGGGTGTTTACTAAACACTCTCTCATACTCTTGAACCACCCGATAGACTCCTTGTTTCTGGTGTGAGGGAGTGGAGTCAGTACCCAGATGTAGTTGCTGACACCAGTCCTCCATGTCTTTCTTAGAGCCGTTACCTTCCTCCGGGTGAGATGGAGGCAAGGGTTCCACAGATTGTATAGAATTTTGATTAGTGGTATATAATTTGGCTAGCGTGGCATACCGGGGCAGGTACACTTCCCTCTCCCCGATATTTATTATGCGAACGGGCACCCTCCCATGGCGTACATTGACCACCCCCCGTGCTGTCAAAATGGTGGGCCTACTGTCTGAGTAAACTGGTTCTACCATTGCCTGGTAATCTCTACCTCTCAGACCAATAGCTGCCCGGCACCAAATCATCATTTCACTTTTTGGGGGCATGGCAATAGGAAAAGGGTCACACATTCTTACGCTACCAATCTCACCGCCGGAGAGTTCCACTTGTTGCCGTTGCATCAGTGCCCGGATCTCTTTCTGGAGCACCCGCTGCTCGCCGGAGCTGGCATTCTTGGCAACCTGCTGTAAAAGGAAAATCACCTCTGCAAGACAATTTTCAATTACATTAGTTCCTAGAGTTATTTTTGGGTGACTCTCATGTTTGTCAATATCTACAATGATCAGTCCCTGTGCGGCCAGTTCGACTCTACCAATTTTGATGGTCACCTCTTTAAATCCGATCTGTGGCACGGGCTGACCATTGCTGGCGATGATACTCAAGTCGTCGTCAGGGTAGCGGGTAATATCCGAGTCATTCCAGTACTGCTTGAAGAGCACGTACGGGATGGTGGTGACCTGTGACCCGGTGTCCAGTAGGGCACTCATGGGAATGCCATCCAGTACCACAGGCAAGACTGGACGTCCTCCCACATATCTGTCGCGCCAGTTCGATGGGCCTGGTGATCTTTTTCCTGGGGGTTGGCCCTCTACCCCAGGTTGTGCCCGTTTAAAGAACAGTACCTTTCCATATGTCCGGGTTGATTGCAGCGGCGGCAGATGGGTCGTCCGTCCTCGCTGTATCGGTCACTGGGTCTTCCTCTGGCCGGTGGGGTCCTCCTTGGTCGACGCCACGGGATGTCCTCCGGTCCGGATGCCAGCTGGATCTTCCCTGGAGTGGAAACCTGTAAAGACTGCACAGTTCGGGTTAGCGCAGCAACGCTTTTAGCTAGCTCTTGGACCTGATGGTGTAGGTCTGGAGCCGGGTCATTGTCCAAAGCCTGCGCATCAGCTCCCACAGGCCCTGCTGACAAGGGCGCCGCCTCCTGGTAGTAAGTGGTAGTGGGGCGTCTGTGGGTCACAACGCCACCTGGTGCCGGTTCTCGGAGCACCCGGATGGCTCTGTCCTTGAACTGTGCAAATTCTAGATGAGGGTCCTGTAAGGCCATTGCCCGCAACTGGGTGCGGTGGGCATTGCAATATAAACCCTCTATAAATTGTTCGGTCAACAGCCTGTCCTCGTTTCCCACTCCATTAGGGTCGGTCTGCTTAATGGCCCTCAGGGCCTCTTGTAGGTTGAGTGCATAGTCCCTTATACTCTCATGCGCTCGCTGCTTGCACCCGTAGAATCTAAGTTTAATCTCGGCTGAGGTGCGGGTATCAAAGGTGTCCTTCAGCCGGGTTAGTATCCCTGCGACAGTCTTCCTCCCAGGTGGCCAGGATTTTACTTCCCTTTTGGCTGCCCCAGTTAGTTGGGCCACCAGGATGCTCACTTTTTGCTCTTCTGTGAGGGGGTACACCTGGAAGAGGCTATCCAGCTTTTCTCTAAAGTCATGCAGGGTATGTGACTCCCCTGAGTACTGGGGTAGCCAAGCTGCTCCCGGGATATAGGGCATGGTGAAGGGCATAACTGCAACAGCGGTAGCGCTGGCGGGGGTTGAGGCAGTGGAGCTCTCCTCCGTATCCGACATCTTCCTCCCCCCTAGTGGACCGTGGCCTACCTTGCGATGATCCTGTTCCGTAGGCCGCAGCTCCGCAGTGGATCGTCAGGGTTGAGGACCTTCCGTCGCGCTCCTGTGACGTCGGCGTCTGCTGGGCTCCTTCCAGGACCTTACGCAACGTCCGGACGTGAGGCGGGGCTTCAGTTCTCGCGCGCTTTCGGAGTCCACGCCCCTCTTCTTCCCGCGCGGCGTCCTCAAGATGGCGTCCAATGGCGGGAAAACTCCACGGATGGCGGGAAGAAGGCTGAAGATGGCGCCGGATGGCGGGAAACTTCACCGATGGCGGGAAGAAGGCTGAAGATGGCGCCGGATGGCGGGAATCTTCACCGATGGCGGGAATCTTCACCACTGGTAAGTTTGAACAGTCTTTGCTTTTCAGGCACGCAGTACCCGGTGGTTGCGGGCACGTGATCCTGCCGACTACGCCAAAGTTGACGCGCCCCTGGGCCTGTGTCGCGCTGCGTTGCGCACGCGGGAGCTTACCCGGAGCCGGATCTGTTTAGGGTTGTAGTCTCGTGGCGGTGACCCGGTCCGTGCCCAGGGAGTCAAACTGGACGGCAGTCTGTTAGCGGTAGAAAATGGTTGATGACTACGCCACCCGTTGAATGCAGCCAGGGGGGCTGCTGCTGCAGGGCAGACCGCTGAGGCCGGTGGAAGGATGGTGCAGCGTGATAGTATAACCCCCAACGGGAGGGGTATGGCCTCAGGGCAGCCGACGTGGATGATGGGGGTAGCAGGAACCACTCAGAGACGGTATGGTAGCGTTCAGGGTCTTTACTGGTAACAACGATAGACCCTCCCGGAGTACTTGCTAGCGAACGGGGCCTGGTCAGTCCTTGAGCAGATGGGATCTCCCCTGGCCAGGCGTAGTTGTAGGCCTCCCAAGCTGACTGTACTCTTCTGGCTACCTTGCTAGAAGCTGATGTAAGTAGCCCACGTCCCTGAGTGTACCGTGTGGTGCTCACCCGTATGGCCGGTGACTCGGGGCCTTCTAATGGCTTCCGCTCCACGATGGCGGTGCTGGTCCCACGCGTGTGACCGGGCCTTCGGGCTTCTGGGCCAGGGGACCTGAAATCCCCTGCCTGACGGATTCTGCTGCTGGGTAGAAGTTAGTCCCCACAGCCTCGGACTCCGGGTCCGGTAAAGAATCTTCTTAGTCAGGGCGAGCTCTTTAGCTGCCAGCCCCTGACTCCTTGTGACTCTGCTGCTTCCTATGCTGCTCTTGTCTCTACTCTTCCTGGACTCACTAACCCTGCCTCAGCCCCGGGTTTATACAGGGGAAGTTCTTCCCCTCCCAAGGCTGGGCAGGAGGTGTGGCATGCACAGGATCCCTGACCAAAGGACCTCCCACCTGCTCTCAGACGTAATATCTCTATCACTGTGACAACCAGACCCCTGGGGTGTCACATTAGTATCATTTTGTGAAAAGCCAATAATGTCGTATTGTGTAGTATTTCGGAAAATTATTTATTTTTCATTTTTTCATATTTACAGATTTACGTCTGACGAAATAATGCGAATGCTAGAAGAATCTGATTCTGAGCACGAGGAAGAACCATATGTTGCATCTGATGATGAAAACTATGTACCACAAGTGGATGTTACTGAAGAAGATTCAGACATTGAACAAGAAATGGTCATAGAGCAGGAAAAAGAATACGACTCAGACGAAAGTGTTGAGGATGAGTCTGTGCCTCAAAGTCCAGGCGACATTTGGACTGCTAAGGATAAAACTCAATGATGTAGTGATCCACTGCCAAATGCACAAACAAAATCTCGTAATGTCCTACGACAAAGAGGTGGCCCTGCAGCAATCAGCAACCTGTATACAGCAAAATAGCTATTCAAGTCAATCATGACTCCCGAGATGTGTGACATCATATTACGAGAAACGAATCGAAAGGCCAAGAGAGTTTGTGATGCTTACAACAACGAACTGGTACAACGTTTTCCTGATTCTTCTGAACGGCCACCACAAAAAACATTCAAGCAATTTACTGAAACTGAACTCCATGAATTTTTGGGCATACTGATTGCTGCTGGTGTGCACAGAGACAACAAAGAGAATCTGGAGGAAATGTGGAATGTTGCTGCTCTGCCTCTTATACGTGCAGCCATGTCTCGTGACCGCTTCAAGATGATACTCAGATTTATCAGACTTGACAATGAAAATACAAGTGCAGAACGTGTGCAAACAGATAAAGCTGCACCAATACGGGACATCTGGACAATGCTGAACAGAAATCTGGAGAGAGCCTACAAGCCATATAATTGTATCACCGCCGACGAGCAATTATTTCCATTTAGAGGCCATACTAAATTTACCCAGTATATACCTTCAAAACCAGCTAAATATGGCATAAAGATTTTCTGGGCTTGTGACTCGTCAAACGCCTACCCATTACAAGGTCATCTCTACACTGGGAAACCAACTGATGGTCCTCGACAAGTAAACATTGGTGAACGAACAGTATTGGACCTAGTGAGCTCGTATAAAGGCTCTGGAAGAAATGTCACCACCGATAACTTCTTTACAACCATGGAACTAGCTAAGGTATTGAACTCCTGGAACATGACACTAGTTGGTACAGTGAGAAAAAACAAAAGGTTCCTACCTAGCAACATGCAGCCTGCCAAAGAAAGGCCTGTAAACTCGACAAATTTTGCCTACAATCATGATGCAACAGTCTGTTCATATGTACCAAAGAAGAACAAATCAGTCGTGCTTCTATCATCTATGCACATGATGGGAGAAGTTGAAGAGACACTAACAGCCAAGCCAGAGATAATAAAATACTACAACGAAACAAAAGGCGGAGTTGATGTTATGGATAAAATGTTGGGAGAGTACACTGTGAAACGACGAACATTACGTTGGCCTCTGGCATTTTTCTACAATATGATTGACGTCACTGGGTTAGCATCCTACATCATCTACAGAGAACACAATCCAAGCTTCAGGACAAAGGATCAACGAACAAAGTTCCTGAAAGATCTCGCAAATCAGCTGTGTATGCCTGCAATTGAAGATCGTAGTACAAACCGAATGATGATGAGAAACCATTTTCTTCGAGGTGCAGTAGAAATGGTGCTTGGACGATGCATTCTGGTAGCATCGCAAGCAGCAGCTGGCCCTCAAATACCTCATGGTAGTCGTGGACCCTCCCCTGTTGTTTGTAGTTGCTATGTCTGCCGAGACCTGAGGCGAGAACAACGTAAGACTAGAAAGTCTGGTGTGGTTTGTGTGAAACCCATTTGCGATGAACACTCGGTAGCAAAGACAACATGCATTACTTGCGAAGAAAATCAATAAAAAAAGTTTCTTACATTTTCTTTTATAATGTAAATAAACAGTTTTTTACTTGTTTCTAATAATAAAATAGCACTATCATTAAAAAAAATATTATTCTTTTTTCCTTGCATTATCTTCATTCAAAATATATGAGGGTACATTTGTACCTATGCAGCTTGTTATGGATGCAAAAATATCTCGACCCCTTATCTCGGAAGGGGGTGGAGATATTTAATTGAAATTTGGCCAATATATTCTGGACCAAAACTGCAGAGATGTCACGAAATTTCAGCCCTCTACGGCTTTTCAAAAAATAGTTACAATTGTACCTACTCAGCCGGACGAAGGTTAACAAACTTGCATAAACTAATAGTAGAAGTGAATATAAGAACATTTATAACATATTTTATCAGAGAAATATGATTACTTTTCTACTTTTGAGCCACTTCTTCTCATTCCCCCTGCCTCCTGTACTCATCATCCAATCTGAAAAAAAAACAGTTCAACTTGATCAAAACAAGAGGGATCGGTAGCACAGTAATGTGTCAGGTTACACAGCCTAGTAAACTATATGGAAAGTGGAAGTAGGAGGAGGAGTGAGGAGCAGTCAACACAGGGAGAAACCAGGCAGACACAGGCAGAAAATGCTGCACCTTCTAGCCAAATTTATTTTACATAAGTGCTGGATTCACAGCAACACAGCTCAGTACTGATGTGTAATGTCTTCTGTGCTGGTGGTAAAAAATTGGCAAAAGGGTCATGGAAAGGGAAGAGCAAGTATCATACCCTTGTTTCCTGCTGGGCATCACTTTGCACTATGAGAGCCATGCTTTGATCACTATTCATCTATGTACATACTGACATAAGGCTATGGGCAACCAGTGATGTATCCTTTGAGGGCTGATGATGAGCCACCATACTGTAGTTTGAACATGACGTGGTCTTTTGCCCAAAATGGAAATGGATAACTAGACAAAGAATGACTTCATTCCATTACCCTTGTCATCCTGCAATGGAGGAAAGTGCCTACAAGCCCCACCATTCTTAGAGACGTTCCTGCTTTTTCCTTGTGCCTTAAAGGATAATGCCAACCTGTGGTGCATCCTATGAGAGATGGTGAACCACTATGCTGTAGTTTGAGTAAAAAAAGACTCCATTTTCAAAGGGAAAATGGATAACTAGATAAAGAACGGCTTAATGCCATTACCCTTGTCATTCAGCAATGGAGGTAAGTGCCTACAAGCTCCATCTTTCTTAGAGACAGTCCTACTTTTCCTTGTGCCCTAAAGGATACTACCAACCAGTGATGTGTCCTATTAAAACTGCTGATCCACTATCCTGTAGTTTTAAAATAGAGTGGTCTTTTACCCAAAGGGGAAATGGGTAACTAGACAAAGAATGTCATCATTCCATTACCATTATCATCCAGTAGTGATGGCAAGTGCCTACAAGATCCACCATTCTTTGTGATATTCCTGTTTTTTGCCCTGTGTCCCAAAGTGGCTTTAAGATTTAAATACATTTTACAAGAGGAGGACTACCTGAATTCTTCATTATCGAAGCATTGCCAGTTGCATACCATGGTATTAGCAGACCATCAAGCCATTGATAAAGCCAAGGTTGCCATAGAACACTGGCCTTCAGCCAATCTAATGAAGGAAAATATAACTAAGAATAATTATTACTGCAATCATTGCTTTTCTAAGAGCGTGTTTTATGTTCTCCAGGCTGTCTTTAATTATCACTGACCTTTTCTCTTCGACGTCCTTGAATACTAATGCCTATGCCACCTCTCTTATTTTCCACGTTGATATCATCTGAAGAAAGTTAATTTTTCTCATATTATTTATCAGCAGCCACCATTAATGATTCCTGCAAAAGTAAGAATATTTGCATTATTAGAAAATGCAGCATGTACACAGAACCAGCATGGTTCCAGGCAATTGGCAGCTGCAAAATCTCTTTCAGAAACAATAAAAGTAGAAAGAAAAAAGGATAATGTTGCTACGATACAACTCTGGATTGCGTGAGGAAACCAGCAAAATATAGGTTGTCAAAGTCAAAAATGACTCCTGAAGAAGGTTGATTGTTTTAAAATTTATGGAAACTAATAAAGCCAGCAAACTCATCATAATCTTCCCAAATCCATTGATTAAATCTGCAAATAATTGTCAGAATCCCTAGGAAGGCTTCACTGCAGTACCAAGAACAACCGCACATACAGACAAGGTGCCGTGCCAGGGTAAACATTGGATCACCTTTTGTACTATTGCTAGGGGTGAACCAAATACACACTGATGACATCCTAAGAGGGCTAGCACGTGGTAAACCCAGGCGAATGCTGAAGCCTACTCTGCCCTGGGGGGGCGCACACTGCCCAGGTTTCAAACTTGCAACATGTGCATACTACATATATAGAACAGGCTCATGAGCTGAGCCTGCTCCATACAGTGTGGGTAATAGCTGGGTATAACTGCTGAGAACAGAGTTAGCTGTGACTGCCATTGTTTGACCTGTAAAATGCCAGTCGGGTGTGATAGTGACAATAAAGATGCTGGAAATGGGGAAAGGTGTCCCTTCTGATGCCCCTCGAGACTTACCTCTCCCCTGCAACATGAGTGCAAGGTGCTTATGGTACTGCCGCGACAGCGTGGGCTGACTACTGAAGACCCCTGTGTTTGCCATGTTTGTACGCTTGGGGCTGGGCTTAAAGGGGTTGTCTGGTCTTGACGTATAAGTCTTCAGTCACCTTATGTGACTGCAGACTTGTGAATCCTCACAGCACGCACAGAGCGCACTGTCAGGATTCTCCGCCACCAGGAGCAGAAGGGCGCGTGATAGCAAGTATGCGATTTGCATACATGCGCTCATGTGCTGACTAGATGTGCACGACCTCGCTCAATGCAAGTGAATGTCTAGTATTAATGTGGCAGAGAACATGCAAATCGAATACTTGCAATTTGCACGCCATCCTGCTCCTAGCGCCGGCACCGAAGAATCCTGACAATGTGCGCACTGCATGCTGTGAGGATTCCCAAGTCTACAGTCACATACAGTAGAGTGACTGCAGACTTGTACCCCAAGGCCAGGCTACCTATTTAACAAAATTAATTTAAAATACACTGCAATATTACAGTATTGCTGTCTAAGATATAATCTCCCTAGGGAGACCAATAAAAAATGTAAGAAAAAGTATTAATAGTAAAAAAATAAAAATATAAAAGTTCACATCTTTCACCTCTAAATAAAATCTAAAAAATTTAAAATGAACATATTTCATATAGCAGTATGCATAACTTTCCAAACCAATACAATATGATAATACTGATCCCATTCCGTGATCGCCGAAACCAAATAAAATAATCAAAATGCCAGAATTGTTTTTTTTTTATGTTCACTTCACATTCCAAAAAATAAAAAGGGATCAGAAAGTCATGGATCTCAAAATGGTAGTGATAAAAACCACAGCAAAAAAAAAATAGTTATTGAAATATCTAAAAGTTATAGTTCTTGGAAGGCAAGGAGGAAACTTCTAAAGCAAAGAGGCGTCATAAACCTGAAGTCTGCCATGTTTTCTAAGAGTCGGCTTTCAATGTTTTTTACCTTATTGTGACTCTACAAAATCACAATAAGGAAATAAATGTTCAGAAAGGATGAAGTGAACATATTTTTCTGGGTGTTGTGATATCGGTAGTTTATTATAAGACACAGCGAGGGAGTTCATAAGATTATGAGTTCAGTGGATACAACAAGGCGTAGGCAATAATATTCTTTTATGGAGAAGGAAACAGTGATTTAGTTGTAAAGTTTAATGCTATATAGTGAATAGAAGCAGAGAATATTCTTTTGTTTTATTCAATGTTCTGCAGTTTAATAGTATCCGGACATCGGCGGATCCTACCAATGGCGCCCATATATAATCTGCGTGTCTGCTGTGTTCTTATACTCAAGGATTATTTATGGCCATCTATTCCTACAGACAAATAACAACGTCATATAAAGCAATGTCGGCGTAGACATAAAACCCCGATGTGACTGCTCCTCTGCATCTGCTCCGTCAAACATTAAGTATTACAGAAATTTGTCTACCTCTGCCAGCGACATAACCGGGTATAAATAACGCCTCGTACTGGCACGGTAATTACCGACGTGCAATTTTTGCTTCTTTCCGCACTTATCCTTATTTGTAAAATGCCTTTCTGACTCATAAAAACCTGCCATAATAAAAGACCACTAAGCGTCAAAGTGCTCATTTTGTGGTTGAGGGCTATAGAACGTGTTAGAGCGTTTATGTCTCATTTACTGTACATATTGTGGCTGGTAAACAAGGAGATGGAGAGGCAGACGGGCTCGGGGAAAAAAAGCCCAAGAAGCCAAGAAGCCGGGATGAAGACATATGTACGCTTGAAATCACAAAGGCAGCATTCTCCATAATGAATACGCTTTCTATGTCTGTAGCTACTGTTTATTAGCAGCCTCCGAAGGTGCGACCGAGGTTACCATGGGAAATGCTAATATGACTATTATGTAATGCAGTAATCTCTGCCGCAAGATGCAAGAAAAACAAGAATTACTGATTCTCGGTCTTCAGATTTCACTATTATAAGCTATTTATTATTTTGGATTTCACCTATGAAGAGATTGTTCGATTTTCAACATTAGATCCAATATTTGAATATTATTTTTTTTTACTATACTTTAATTTTATATGCTCTCCATCTTTTTAAAAACCGAGCACCAAATTCATGACACAGAGATAACTGATGCAATGTTTCACTTTCTGGCTTCCTCTGGAGAAAGAATTGTATCATTTAAAATGTAACTGTCATTTCATAAGAACTTGCAGCAAATTGTCTGTGTGTTCCTCTAGCTCCTCCCTAGAGTCTCTGTATCTGCCTCTAGCTCTTACCCAGAATGTCTGTGTCTGCCTCTAGCTCTTACCCAGAATGTCTGTGTCTGCCTCTAGCTCCTCCCTAGAGTCTCTGTGTCTGCCTCTAGCTCTTACCCAGAATGTCTGTGTCTGCCTCTATCTTCTACCTAGAATGTCTGTTTCTGCCTCTAGCTCCTCCTCAGAATGTCTGTGTCTGCCTCCAGCTCCTCCCTAGAATCTCTGTGTCTGCCTCTAGCTCCTCCCTAGAATGTCTGTGTCTGCCTTTAGCCCCTCCCCAGAATGTCTGTGTCTGCCTCTAGCTCCTCCCTAGAATGTCTGTGTCTGCCTCTAGCTCCTCCCTAGAATGTCTGTCACTGCCTCTAGCTCCTCCATAGCATGTCTGCGTCTGCCTCTGGCTCCTCCGTAGAATGTATGTGTCTGCCTCTAGCTCCTCCGTAGAATGTATGTGTCTGCCTGTAGCTCCTCCCTAGAATGTCTGTGTTTGCCTCTAGCTTCTCCCCAGAATGTCTGTGTCTGCCTCTAGTTCCACCCCAGAATGTCTGTGTCTGCCTCTAGCTCCTCCCCAGAATGTCTTTGTCTGTCTCTAGCTCCTCCCTAGAATGTCTGTGTCTGCCTCTAGCTCCTCTTTAGAATGTCTGTGTCTGCCTCAAGCTCCTCCCTAGAATGTATGTCTGCCTCTAGCTCCTCTTTAGAATGTCTGTGTCTGCCTCTAGCTCCTCCCTAGAATGTCTGTGTCTGCCTCTAGCTTCTCCCCAAAATGTCTATGTCTGCCTCTAGTTCCACCCCAGAATGTCTGTGTCTGACTCTAGCTCCTCTTTAGAATGTCTGTGTCTGCCTCTAGCTCCTCCCTAGAATGTCTGTGTCTGCCTCTAGCTCCTCCCTAGAATGTCTGTGTCTGCCTCTAGCTCCTCCATAGCATGTCTGCATCTGCCTCTAGCTCCTCCGTAGTATGTATGTGTCTGCCTCTAGCTTCTCCGTAGAATGTATGTGTCTGCCTCTAGCTCCTCCCTAGAATGTCTGTGTCTGCCTCTAGCTTCTCCCCAGAATGTCTGTGTCTGCCTCTAGTTCCACCCCAGAATGTCTGTGTCTGCCTCTAGCTCCTCCCCAGAATGTCTTTGTCTGCCTCTAGCTCCTCCCTAGAATGTCTGTGTCTGCCTTTAGCTCCTCCCTAGAATGTCTGTGTCTGCCTCAAGCTCCTCCATAGAATGTATGTGTCTGCCTCTAGCTCCTCCGTAGAATGTCGGTCTGCCTCTAGCTCCTCCCTAGAATGTCTGTCTGCCTCTAGGTCCTCTTTAGAATGTCTGTGTCTGCCTCTAGCTCCTCCCTAGAATGTCTGTGTCTGCCTCTAGCTTCTCCCCAGAATGTCTGTGTCTGCCTCTAGTTCCACCCCAGAATGTCTCTGTCTGCCTCTAGCTTCTCCCCAGAATGTCTGTGTCTGCCTCTAGTTCCACCCCAGAATGTCTGTGTCTGACTCTAGCTCCTCCCCAGAATGTCTGTGTCTGCCTCTAGCTCCTCCCCAGAATGTCTGTGTCTGCCTCTAGCTCCTCTTTAGAATGTCTGTGTCTGCCTCAAGCTCCTCCATAGAATGTATGTGTCTGCCTCTAGCTCCTAGATCCTCCATAGAATTTTATAAGCACCAACCATCATCTCCTATCTCAGTAACGGGAAAATCTGTCTTCACTGAATACCAATTTTATCCATGAATTGAGAATGATTGATCAGTCGAGGAGGTGAAAAAAAGCAGATTTCTCTTAAGATATCTTATAAAGTTGTTTATTTTCATGTGAACTATTGATCTATTCAATAAAAATTAAACCGATAGTTACTCTTTAACTATATGGGTATTCATACACAGGATTTTAAGCACCTCATTAGGAAAACCGAGGTCTGATCACTATTAAAATATATTTATATTGTGTGATAGTGACTGGATAAGTGGTCGGGAATTGCAAGATTTCCTCAAGATTTCTCATGCAACCAGTTTCCAAGGGTCTTCAATAAGTTATCTACTCCAGCATATTCTGTCAGTGTTGGGGTATGTGCACACATTAAGAATTTAGTGCAGAGATATCTGCACCATTTCTGCATCTCTTGGAAAGAAAATCACTGCATAAATATGTGCATTTTTGCAGCGTTTTTTACATGCAAAAAAGCGACAAATCAGCAACGTATGTGACGCGCCCCTGGGCCTGTGTCGCGCTGCGTTGCGCACGCGGGAGCTTACCCGGAGCCGGATCTCTTGAGGGTTGTAGTCTCGTGGCGGCGACCCGGTCCGTGCCCAGGGAGTCAAACTGAGCGGCGATGTACTAGCAGTAGATGGTTGGTGACTACGCCACCCGTTGAATGCAGCTATGGAGCTGCCGCTGCAGGGCAGACCGCTGAGGCCGGTGGAAGGATGGTGCAGCGTGGATGGTATAACCCCTAACGGGAGGGGTATGGCCTCAGGGCAGCCGACGTGGATGATGGGGGTAGCAGGAACCACTCAGAGACGGTGCGGTGTAGTTCAGGGTCTTTACTGGTGACAAAGATAGACCCTCCCGGAGTACTTGCTAGTGATAGGGGCCTGGTCAGTCCTTGAGCAGATGGGATCTCCCCTGGCCAGGCGGAGTTGTAGGCCTTCCCAACTAACTGTACTCTTCTGGCTACCTTGCTAGAGGCGGGAATAAGTAGCCCACGTCCCTGAGTGTACCGTGTGGTGCTCACCCGTATGGCCGGTGACTCGGGGCCTTCTAATGGCTTCCGCTCCACGATGGCGGTGCTGGTCCCACGCGTGTGACCGTGCCTTCGGGCTTCTGGGCCAGAGGACCTGAAATCCTCTGCCGGACGGTTTCTGCTGCTGGGTAGGAGTTAGTCCCCACAGCCTCGGACTCCGGGTCCGGTAAGAAATCTTCTCAGTCAGGGCGAGCTCTGCAGCTGCCAGCCCCTGACTCGTTGTAACACTGCTCCCCACAGAGCTACTGATGTTTCTTGCTATGCTGCTTCTCTTCTCTACTCTTGTTCTGTCTTCTTTCTCACTAACCCTGCCTCAGCCCCGGGTTTATATAGGGGAAGTCCTTCCCCTCCCAAGACTGGGCAGGAGGTGTGGCATGCACAGGATCCCTGACCAAAGGACCTCCCACCTGCTCTCAGACGTAATATCTCTATCACTGTGGCAACCAGACCCCTGGGGTGTCACATTCCCCCCTAGTGAAATTTAGTACTCCGGGACTAAACATATAATTTTTTTTAGAAAAACATAACAAGGTATAACAATAACATTACAATAAGAAAAACACATAAGATGGTTACGGCGTGTCCGCAACCGGGTGCAGTTTTGAAAAGCAAGGTGTCCATTTCACCAAAACAGGGAGACGTAACCAGGTAGGGGCCTGTCCTGCCCCGAGTCCTTAACAGTCTTTAGTCCATCCTGGGTTACGCTCCAACTATGTACAAGGATTCCCGGTAAATCCACCAAGGACTCCTAAAAAGAACTAGAAACACAAAATTATACACAAGCAACTATAAACAAGTAAACATTATAAGATAGCTTAAACATTTAGATCCTCCAACTTGCGGGTAGCTGGCCTCTAGTGGCCCTAGTGGACCTACGGAGCTGACTGTCTGGCCCTGAACTACAGGGTGTAGGAGCTGTCAAGGGTAAACTGGGCAGCTGTCTATGGGCCCTCTGGCTCACTAGGGGTATGGCAGGCTCACTATAAGCAGAGGGTTGATTTTCCGGGTCTGCTTGTGTAGAGTCTTCTGCCTCCTGGACCGGCTGTTCTTCCAGCTCTACCGGTTGCTCCGTAGGTTCTTGGGATGATGGTTGGAGGAAGGTGAGTACGGGTACCACAACTGCACCATTGACTTGAGTCCAAGACCGAGGGAAGTCCCCGAGCACGGTACTAACCATATCTTCCCTTTCCTCTACGGGTCGATGGTCTTCTTGTTCCTCTTCAGGGTTCCTCAGTTGTTCGGGACACTTCTTCAGGTGGTCCCGGGATACAATGGCTGTGGTTTCCCCTCCGTCTTTACTGATGGTACAGACCTTCGGGTTTTCGTGGCTTGAGGGCAGTACGGTGTACGGGTCCTTCTCCCACTGGTCGTCCAACTTGTGGAGCCGTCTCTTCCTCTTCAAGACCTGCTCTCCGGGTACCAGGGGAACAGCGGGAGCATACTGGTTGTAAGTTTTCTCTTGTCTTTCCCTAGCCTGACAGAGACTTCGCTCCACGCTCTCCTGTACTCTCCGGTACTGCTGCTGCCTCTCTGTGTCCCAGTCTGTTTCTGGTGAAGTGTCCTCGGGTGTCAGGACTCCCATTTCCAGGTCAACAGGTAACTTACCAGGTCTTGCCCTCATTAGGTAAGCCGGGGTACAGTTGGTGGAACCTACCGGGATGTGGTTGTATAGGTCCACCAGATCGGGCAACTTTTCAGGCCACAGACTGCGTTCTTCCAGGGGCAACGTTTTTAGAAGATCCATTACCACCTGGTTCATTTTTTCACAAAGTCCATTAGTCTGCGGATGGTAGGATGTCGTCCTTATCTTCCGGCAGCCATACAGATTGCAGAATTCCTGGAAGACCTCCGCTTCAAAGGAAGGTCCCTGGTCCGTCAGCACTTGGTCCGGGTACCCGTGTGGACGGCAAAAGTGCTGCTGGAAGGCTCTAGCTGCTGTTTGAGCCGTTAAGTCCTTGACGGGGACGACAACCAGAAACCGGGAGTAATGATCCACGATGGTTAACGCGTAGACGTAGCCACTTCTGCTTGGGGTCAGTTTTACATGATCCAAGGCTACCAGTTCCAACGGTTGCTGGGTGACGATGGACTGCAGGGGAGTCTTCTGGCTGGCGCGGTCCTTCCTTCTCAGGTTGCACGGGCCACAGTCTCTGCACCACTTCTCAATGGTTCCCCTCATGCCTACCCAGTGGAATCGCTCGCGCAGCAGGAACTCCAGCTTCTTCCACCCGAAGTGTCCAGCTCCGTCGTGGTATGCCTCCATCACCATGGCTGCGTCTCTTCGTGGCACCACTACTTGCCAGAGTAATTCATGCGTCCGGGAGTTAACCATTCTGCGGCACAACTTCCCTTTGTAAAGGAACAGTCGACTCTTCTCTGCCCATAGTTGTTTGGCTTCCTCCGGAGCGTCTGGTTCAAGGCGAGCCTCCGGCCGAGTCAGCGTCTCCTTCACCAGTCGGACGGCAGGGTCGCTGTCTTGCGTTTCCGCCCAGTTGTAGTGAGGTAAGGGGTTCAACGTAGCAGCCTGCTTACTCCTTACCCGGTGGGAATACTGGATAGTCCCATGACGGTGGAACGCAGGGAGTTCAACTTCTTCCAGTCCCTCCGGATCTTCTCCTTCGTCCGGCAGGTTGGGCATCCTGGACAGGGCGTCCGCGTTAGTATTGGAGCGCCCTGCCCGGTATTTGATTATGAACTCGTAGTTGGACAGACGGGCCATCCACCTCTGCTCCAGGGCACCGAGTCTTGCCGTGTCCAGGTGTGTCAACGGGTTGTTATCCGTGTACACGGTGAACCGGGAAGAAGCAAGGTAATGCTTAAAGCGCTCAGTGACTGCCCATACCACGGCCAGGAACTCTAGCTTAAATGAGCTATAATTCTCGGGGTTCCTTTCAGTGGGTCGCAGTTTTCGGCTGGCGTAGGCGATTACTCGTTCTTTCCCCTGCTGGATCTGGGACAGTACGGCTCCTAGCCCGATGTTACTGGCGTCGGTGTAGAGGATGAAGGGCTGGCTATAATCCGGGTACGCCAAGATTTCATCCCCCGTGAGGGCCATCTTCAGCTGGCGGAAGGACTCTTCTTCTAGCTCTTCCCATTTGAAGGGCGGCTTCTGGTTCTTGGCCTTCCGGGACTGGCCTATCAGGAGGTCCTGCATAGGCGCTGCCTTTTTGGTGAAACCGGGAATAAACCTTCGGTAGTAGCCTACCAACCCGAGGAACTGCCGCACTTCTTTTACGCTGGAGGGGCTTGGCCATCCCTTAATTGCGGTGATCTTATCGGGGTCGGGAGCCACTCCGTCAGCGCTCACCACGTGTCCCAGGTACTGCACCTTTGGTTTCAGGAGGTGACACTTGGAGGGTTTCACCTTTAGGCCATAACTCGCCAGAGCTTCGAACACCTCCGCCAGGTGTTTCAGGTGGTCCTCATAAGTTTTGGAGTATACGATGACATCGTCCAGGTACAACAGGACCGTCTCGAAGTTTCTGTGGCCCAGACAGCACTCCATTAATCGTTGGAAGGTTCCTGGGGCGTTGCAGAGTCCGAACGGCATGCAGGTGAACTCGCTAAGTCCCATCGGGGTGGTGAATGCGGTCTTCTCCCGGTCCGCCTCTGCTACAGGAACCTGCCAGTACCCGCTAGTGAGATCCAAGGTAGAGAAGAAGTTAGCAGACCTTAAAGCAGCCAATGACTCCTCTATCCTTGGTAAGGGGTACGCATCCTTGTGTGTGATACGGTTGATTTTCCGGTAATCTACACACATCCTCATGGTGTTGTCTTTCTTTTTGACTAAAACTAGCGGGGCTGCCCAGGGGCTACAGCTATCCCGGATTACCCCAGCCTCCTTCATGTCTCTAAGCATCCCCTTGGCGTGTTGGTAATGTGCAGGGGGTACGGGTCGATACCTCTCTTTTATGGGAGGATGATCTCCCGTGGGGATGCGGTGTTCTACCCCCTTGACTCGCCCGAAGTCTAACGGGTGTTTACTAAACACTCTCTCATACTCTTGAACCACCCGGTAGACTCCCTGTTTCTGGTGGGAGGGAGTGGAGTCAGTTCCCAAGTGTAGTTGCTGACACCAATCCTCCATTACTTTCTTAGAGCCGTTACCTTCCTCCGGGTGAGATGGAGGCAAGGGTTCCACAGACTGTATAGAGTTTTGGTTGATGGTATATAATTTTGCTAGCGTGGCATACCGGGGCAGGTACACTTCCCTCTCCCCGATATTGATTATGCGAACGGGCACCCTCCCATGGCGTACATTGACCACCCCCCGTGCTGTCAAAATGGTGGGCCTACTGTCTGAGTAAACTGGTTCTACCATTGCCTGGTAATCTCTACCTCTCAGACCAATAGCTGCCCGGCACCAAATCATCATTTCACTTTTTGGGGGCATGGCAATAGGGAAAGGGTCACACATTCTTACGCTACCAATCTCACCGCCGGAGAGTTCCACCTGTTGCCGTCGCATCAGTGCCCGGATCTCTTTCTGGAGCACTCGCTGCTCGCCGGAGCTGGCGTTCTTGGCAACCTGCTGTAAAAGGAAAATCACCTCTGCAAGACAATTTTCAATTACATTAGTTCCTAGAGTTATTTTTGGGTGGCTCTCATGTTTGTCAATGTCTACAATGATCAGTCCCTGTGCTGCCAGTTCGACTCTACCGATTTTGATGGTCACCTCTTTAAATCCGATCTGTGGCACGGGCTGGCCATTGCTGGCGATGATACTCAAGTCGTCGTCAGGGTAGCGGGTAATATCCGAGTCATTCCAGTACTGCTTAAAGAGCACGTACGGGATGGTGGTGACCTGTGACCCGGTGTCCAGTAGGGCACTCATGGGAATGCCATCCAGTACCACAGGCAAGACTGGACGTCCTCCCACATATCTGTCGCGCCAGTTCGATGGGCCTGGTGATCTTTTTCCTGGGGGTTGGCCCTCTACCCCAGGTTGTGCCCGTTTAAAGAACAGTACCTTTCCATATGTCCGGGTTGATTGCAGCGGCGGCAGATGGGTCGTCCGTCCTCGCTGTATCGGTCACTGGGTCTTCCTCTGGCCGGTGGGGTCCTCCTTGGTCGACGCCACGGGATGTCCTCCGGTCCGGATGCCAGCTGGATCTTCCCTGGGGTGGAAACCTGTAAAGACTGCACAGTTCGGGTTAGCGCAGCAACGCTCTTAGCTAGCTCTTGGACCTGATGGCGTAGGTCTGGAGCCGGGTCATTGTCCAAAGCCTGCGCATCAGCTCCCACAGGCCCTGCCGACAAGGGCGCCGCCTCCTGGTGGTAAGTGATAGCTGGGCGCCTGTGGGTCACAACGCCACCCGGTGCCGGTTCTCGGAGCACCCGGATGGCTCTGTCCTTGAACTGTGCAAAGTCCAGATGGGGATCCTGTAAGGCCATTGCCCGCAACTGGGTTCGGTGGGCATTGCAATATAAACCCTCTATAAATTGTTCAGTCAACAGCCTGTCCTCGTTTCCCACCCCATCAGGGTCGGTCTGCTTTATGGCCCTCAGGGCCTCTTGTAGGTTTAGTGCATAGTCCCTTATACTCTCATGCGCTCGCTGCTTGCACCCGTAGAATCTAAGCTTAATCTCGGCTGAGGTGCGGGTATCAAAGGTGTCCTTCAGCCGGGTTAGTATCCCTGCGACAGTCTTCCTCCCAGGTGGCCAGGATTTTACTTCCCTTTTGGCTGCCCCAGTTAGTTGGGCCACCAGGATGCTCACTTTTTGCTCTTCTGTGAGGGGGTACACCTGGAAGAGGCTATCCAGCTTTTCTCTAAAGTCATGCAGGGTATGTGACTCCCCTGAGTACTGGGGTAGCCAAGCTGCTCCCGGGATATAGGGCATGGTGAAGGGCATAACTGCAGCAGCGGTGGCGCTGGCGGGGGTTGAGGCAGTGAAGCTCTCCTCCGTATCCGACATCTTCCTCCCCCCTAGTGGACCGTGGCCTACCTTGCGATGATCCTGTTCCGTAGGCCGCGGCTCCGCAGTGGATCGTCAGGGTTGAGGACCTTCCGTCGCGCTCCGGTGACGTCGGCGTCTGCTGGGCTCCTTCCAGGACCTTACGCAACGTCCGGACGTGAGGCGGGGCTTCAGTTCTCGCGCGCTTTCGGAGTCCACGCCCCTCTTCTTCCCGCGCGGCGTCCTCAAGATGGCGTCCAATGGCGGGAAAACTCCACGGATGGCGGGAAGAAGGTCGAAGATGGCGCCGGATGGCGGGAAAACTTCCACGGATAGCGGGAATCTTCGCCACTGGTAAGTTTGAACAGTCTTTGCTTTTCAGGCACGCAGTACCCGGTGGTTGCGGGCACGAAATCCTGCCGACTACGCCAAAGTTGACGCGCCCCTGGGCCTGTGTCGCGCTGCGTTGCGCACGCGGGAGCTTACCCGGAGCCGGATCTCTTGAGGGTTGTAGTCTCGTGGCGGCGACCCGGTCCGTGCCCAGGGAGTCAAACTGAGCGGCGATGTACTAGCAGTAGATGGTTGGTGACTACGCCACCCGTTGAATGCAGCTATGGAGCTGCCACTGCAGGGCAGACCGCTGAGGCCGGTGGAAGGATGGTGCAGCGTGGATGGTATAACCCCCAACGGGAGGGGTATGGCCTCAGGGCAGCCGACGTGGATGATGGGGGTAGCAGGAACCACTCAGAGACGGTGCGGTGTAGTTCAGGGTCTTTACTGGTGACAAAGATAGACCCTCCCGGAGTACTTGCTAGTGATAGGGGCCTGGTCAGTCCTTGAGCAGATGGGATCTCCCCTGGCCAGGCGGAGTTGTAGGCCTTCCCAACTAACTGTACTCTTCTGGCTACCTTGCTAGAGGCGGGAATAAGTAGCCCACGTCCCTGAGTGTACCGTGTGGTGCTCACCCGTATGGCCGGTGACTCGGGGCCTTCTAATGGCTTCCGCTCCACGATGGTGGTGCTGGTCCCACGCGTGTGACCGTGCCTTCGGGCTTCTGGGCCAGAGGACCTGAAATTCTCTGCCGGACGGTTTCTGCTGCTGGGTAGGAGTTAGTCCCCACAGCCTCGGACTCCGGGTCCGGTAAGAAATCTTCTCAGTCAGGGCGAGCTCTGCAGCTGCCAGCCCCTGACTCATTGTAACACTGCTCCCCACAGAGCTCCTGATGTTTCTTGCTATGCTGCTTCTCTTCTCTACTCTTGTTCTGTCTTCTTTCTCACTAACCCTGCCTCAGCCCCGGGTTTATATAGGGGAAGTCCTTCCCCTCCCAAGACTGGGCAGGAGGTGTGGCATGCACAGGATCCCTGACCAAAGGACCTCCCACCTGCTCTCAGACGTAATATCTCTATCACTGTGGCAACCAGACCCCTGGGGTGTCACATTTGCACAGACCATTAGATAGCCAAGCTTTTCTGTGCCTGTTAACATGTCTGTACAAGCAGCAGACACAGAGGTTCAGTCTGATGAAAGCACTGGAAGTGACAGGATGGCAAGTGCAGTACAGTACAGTGTGGCTCTGCAAAGAAGATTATGGAATTGGAACTTCGTTCTGTTTTTGTTTAACTCAATGGAATATGTATATCTCAATGCAAAGCTGGGTGATGTATAAGGAATCCAGGAAAGATGGAAATCCCTAGCAAAGTACGGTTTGCTAAGGGCTTTGGTAATTCACGTTTTCGGGCTTGGATTTTTACGGACTGATAGCTAGTTTTTGTAGCGGACCTGACCTTCCCTTCTGGACCTTGTTTTCTCTATAGTCCTCAGTCAGTTTAGATATTAGCTGACTCATTACTTAGTTGGTACTAGGCCTGGCCATCTACAGGTATATAGTAAGGGGCAGCTAATGTCTAGAAAGCCATTAGCTGAGTAACGGTTACTCCGTGTTTTGTGCCTGGATGTAAAAATTTTGTATTTATCATCTATAACAACAATAAAGAACAGGAGAAGCTCTGTTTGGTCTGAATTCGGAGTCCCTGTCTCTGACTGCAGCAATGATGGCGGAGGGAGCGTCATGTGACACTCGCTCTCCCATCATTCCTCCTCTGCGTCTGACGCACCAGCGCGCACTGGGTCAGGAAGTGGAGCTGTGGAGACGCGCTGCAGAGACCAAAGCAGCAGGGGAACGAGGAGTGGAAAGTGTGTATTTATTTATTTAAATTTGGTGCCCATATTACTGGAGGACTGTGGCTGCACTATACCCTATGGGGACCCGCACTATGCCCTATGGGGACCTGGAATAAGCCATATGGGGTTGTACTAAGCCATATGGGGCCGCACTAAGCCATTTGGGGCTGCACTATGCCATATGGGGGCCCACACTAAGCCATATAGGGCCGCACTAAGCCCTATGGGAGCCGCATTATACTGTATGGAGGACCATGGGGGTGCATTATACTGTATGGAGGATCATGGGGGCCGCATTATATTGTGTGCAAGACCATGGGGTGCATTATATTGTATAGAGGACCATGGGGGGTGCATTATACTGTATGGAGGACCATGGGGGCCACATTATACTGTATGGAGGACCATGGGGGTGCATTATCCTGTATGGAGGACCATGTGGGTGCATTATACTGTATGGAAGACCATGGGGCTGCATTATACTGTATGGAGGACCATGTGGGTGCATAATATTGCATGGAGCGCCATGGGGGATCCATTTTATTGCGTGGAGGACCATGGGGAGTGCATTTTATTGCGTGGAGGACCATGGGGGGGCTCATTTTATTGCATGGAGGACGTTTGGGGGTGCATTTTACTATATGGAGGCCATGGGAGGTGCATTATACTATATAGAAGGCTTTGTGGGCCATTAGGTCCTCGCTCCTCCTATACCAGTCGTCGTCACGTTTTGTTAAAGATCTTTGTAATAGTTCATTTATGTATACCCATTTTTCACATGTTAAGTGCCATGGAATAAATGGCACTATAATAATAACAATAATAATAATAATAATAATATTTGGAGGGTTATGTGGGGCCATTATACTGTGGGCAAACAATTATACAGTGTGAAGGTTTGTGTGGGGGCAATCTTACTGTGTGGGGGCCATCTTAATGTTTGGAGGGCTAGTGCAGGCCATTATACTGCATGGATGGCTGTGTGGGGGTCTCAGTTGTGGGATCATATTTTGTTGGGGTCACCATACTTTGCCTTGGGAGTTGAGGTGGGGTACAGTAGGGTCATTATACTGTGTATGTGGAGGAATTCACCATGGGGGTATCATGCTGTGCTTGGGGGGGCACTTTTGTTGGCATCATACTTTTTATGGGTGCAATGAAAGAGGAATCTAGGACTTCAGTAGGAGGAAAATTACTATGTAAAGGATGGAAAGTTGTGAGATTTGCTCTTCTGTGACCCCGACAATTATTTAATTTTTGTTTGTTGTTTTTTTCTTTTTTTGGAGGGGGGTGCCCAATTAGAACTTCTGCTATGGGGCCCCATGATTTCTATGGCTGCATGATTGCAATCAGACATGGTTTTTCTCTGAAACACTTCATCTTTTCATTGAAAACATAAGTTGAAGAGCCAGCTGAGGACCATAGGAATAGCTGAGACTAGTCTGGGGTAAACCGTGACCGGCTTTTCCTCGCACAGCTCCAGGTAATGTACATGTACAGTATGTACACTCTCTCAATGCACATATATGGGAGAGACCTGTGTTGTCACCTGTGTTGGTGCCAGCCCTCTGTCTCTGCTTCTGTCGCCAGGCAGCGCTGCACTCTTGTTCCAAACGATGCGAGGCAACTACTCTAGTTCCATGTTCTCAGGTACTTTAAGTTCTGTCTGTACTGGGAGATCAGGAGTTAATTTTTCTGTGTTTGTTTCCTTCTGTGTGGCCTGGGAGGGGCTGCAAGCTATTTAAGCTCCTGAAAGCCTTCTGTCCACTGCCAGTTATAATTTGACTTTCTTACATAGAACTTCTCAGCATCTTGCTTTGACTCCCCGTAGACATTCCTGATTTTTGACCACGGTTCGTTTTATGACTACTCTCCTGCCTTGTTATTTTGTCCCTGTACTGACCTCCTCATTCTGACCCAGCTGCCAGACTATTCTACTTGCCAGCTTGCACCACTAGATGGCAGCTAACTTTGTGGCCCCATCCTAAGGGTCCTTGTGAAGTCCAGATCCCTGTATAGATGTTAAAGGGTGAAGGCCAGAGCAACCCATGGAATCTGTAAAACTGAGTAGCTAGTGTCACGCCTGTCCGTGGTAACCCTCTTTAGAACTGCCAAGTGACCACCTACACTTCTCGATCAACTAGAGTAGTGTGGGGAGAAGTCGGTGGGACTTGTTTCATTTTCCTCGACAGTCCCCAGCCTAATCTTCAAACTATGATTTCTCCAAAAACCATACAAGGCTGAAATCAGGATCTGATTCATCCTGCTTATGCTTTGGGCAGCATGAATTGACTTAACAAGTTTCCTTCAAAAGACATTTAGTCTAAGTTTGAATGACCACACTCCCATGTGCCGCCACAGAACGATCGCTAATACGATCGTTATGTGCACATAAAATTTCATTGTTCTCAGCAGCACATGACCATCTAAAACAGGAAGATGTGCTACCAAGAATGATTGATTAGTTTTAAGCCAGTTAAAAAATCTTAACACCTTCCTTGTATTTTCACAAATATGTGTATGGCAATGAAGAGCTTTCATAAGATTAAAAAATGTCACCAAAGGTAGTTATCACCCAATGTACACAAGACCTTGAGCACCATGTACTGTTACCAGCCATTATATTGTATATCAGTCCTTCCACGCCTGTGTGTCATAGTGGTTCTCTATCAACTGACCAGAAGGCTGTAGATAAACGCTATAGGTTCTGTATTTAGGAGGTTTTGTGGCTTTCAGGACGTTCTTGAAAGACATTTAATTCCAACATTGAAGACTTCTTATATTAAAACGTTTCATCTTAAGTACTGGGTAAAAGCTTTCTAAGTGTTTATGCCTTTGACGCATCTTTGTAAATCCAGTTGAAGAATAGAAAGTTAATAAATCAAAAGCCGAACATAAATACAAATGGAAAGGGACGGCTTCCTCTGTGCTTTATTGTAAAACATCAAGTAAGCAGTACGAGAGATTATTCTAACAAAATATAATTTCAGCACTTAAATTTTTTACTGCATCTGCAGACTTCTATTCCTGCATTATAAATAGGGTCACCGGAGTCAGGCAGAAATGAAAAAGCGCAGCTTTATGTAAATCGTAGTAAATTGCTGTTTTTATCCTTCTTCAGATTTGGAGCTAGATCCTCTCTTGCATCACTGCAGTGGCTGAAAAGGATTGTACAGGAAGAAGGGTTGCACAAGGGCTCATTTACTAAGACATCCAGGTGACTTAAAGGGGTTTTCCACCCCTGAATTATTTAAAAAAAAATAGTCCAGAATTCTGAAAAATAAAAACATATTGTATACTCCCCTAAACGATGCCCTACCATTCCACTTCCAGCCATGTGTGAGTCCCCACCAGTCTCCGCACTTCCTCTTCACTGCTGCAGAGCTTACAGTACATATCTGCCCACCCAGAAGAGGGAGCGTGGAAACTTTTGGGGACATCCCATAACTATGACCTACTGTAGTCATCTACGTATCACAATCGTGCATCTGATTATGTATAGACCCCACTGTAATCTGGCGGCCAGCGTTCTGTGCGACTTACATGGCTATGGCCAACCATGATCTTGTGCCACACTCCATACTTTGTAGGCCACTCCTTCTCATCAGAACAGCCACTACGTACCATGCAGGAATCCACCCTTCTCCAATTGGTGGGAATAAATTTGCTTGAGTCTGATAACATGTGCTAGGGTTTGCTGATGTTGGGTCTGATAACGTGCTAAGATCTGCTGATGTTGGGTCTGACAACATGTACTAGAGTCGGCTGTTGTTGGGTCTGATAATATATGCGAGGGTCGGCTGAAATTGGGTCTGAAAACATGTGCTAGGGTCTGCTGATGTTTGGTTTGATAAAATGTGCTAGGGTCTGCTGATGTTGGGTCTGATAACATGTTCTAGGACCAGCTGATGCTGGGCCTGATAACATGCTAGGGTCTGCTGATGTTGGGTTTGATAACATGTGCTAGGGTCTACTGATGTTGGGACTGATAACATGTGCTAGGGTCTACTGATGTTGGGTCTGATAACATGTGCTAGGGTCTGCTGATGTTGGGTCTGATAACATGCTAGGGTCTGCTGATGCTGAGTTTGATAACATGTGCTAGGGTCTGCTGATGTTGGGTCTGATAACATGCTAGGGTCTGCTGATGTTGAGTTTGATAATATGTGCTAGGGTCTACTGATGTACTAGAGTCTGCTGTTGTTGGGTCTGGTAACATATGCGAGGGTCTGCTGATGTTGGGTCTGATAACATGTTCTAGGGTCTGCTGATGTTGGTCTGATAAAGTGCTAGGGTCTTCTGATGTTGGGTTTGATAACCTGTACTAGGGTCTACTGATGTTTGGACTAATAACATGTGCTAGGGTCTACTGATGTTGGGTCTGATAACATGTGCTAGGGTCTGCTGATGTTGGGTCTGATAATGTGCTAGGGTCTGCTGATGTTGGGTTTGATAACATGTGCTAGTGTCTACTGATGTTGGGACTGATAACATGTGCTAGGGTCTGCTGATGTTGGGTCTGATAACATGCTAGGGTCTCCTGATGTTGGGTTTGATAACATGTGCTAGGGTCTGCTGATGTTGGGTCTGATAACATATTCTAGAGTCTGCTGTTGTTGGGTCTAATAACATATGCGAGGGTCTGCTGATGTTGGGTCTGATAACATGTGCGAGGGTCTACTGATGTTGGGTCTGATAACATGTGCTAGGGTCTACTGATATTGGGTCTGATAACATGTGCTAAGGTCTTCTGGTGTTGTGTCTGATAACATACTAGTGTCTGCTGATGTTGAGTTTGATAACATGTGCTAGGGTCTACTGATGTTGGAGCTGATAACATGTGCTAGGGTCTGCTGATGTTGGGTCTGATAATGTGCTAGGGTCTGCTGATGTTGGGTTTGATAACATGTTCTAGGGTCTACTGATGTTGAAGCTGATAACATGTGCTAGGGTCTGCTGATGTTGGGTCTGATAATGTGCTAGGGTCTGCTGATGTTGGGTTTGATAACATGTGCTAGGGTCTGCTGATGTTGGGTCTGATAACATGTGCTAGGACAAGCTGATTCTGGGTCTGATAACATGCTAGGGTCTGCTGATGTTGGGTTTGATAACATGTGCTAGGGTCTACTGATGTTGGGACTGATAACATGTGCTAGGGTCTACTGATGTTGGGTCTGATATCATGTGCTAGGGTCTGCTGATGTTGCATCTGATAGCATGCTAGGGTCTGCTGATGTTGAGTTTGATAACATGTGCTAGGGTCTACTGATGTACTAGAGTCTGCTGTTGTTGGGTCTGGTAACATGTGTAGGGTCTACTGATGTTGGGTCTGATAACATGTGCTAGGGTCTGCTGCTATTAAATGTTGCTGTGCTCTTGTATCTTAAATTTTATGCCATGAAAGATACAAAGATTCAAACATGTTCAGGGCGGGGCATATGTCATGTGGAAAATTGAGGCAAAATGTTACCTAGCAATCATATGCCACATACACTTTCAGATGCAATTCAGTGGTTTTAGTAAAAACCTACTCAGGCTGGACTTCAAAAGTTTAAAGGGGGTGTCCAGGATTAAATTATTTTTTTTTACTATGAGAAAAAAAACTAACAGGCAGGTAGTAGCTAGTTAGCAACTATTTGCCTGTTCTATCCAGGGTGGTCACAGATTGCTCCGGCCAATTCAGCTGCTCCAAATGAACAGAGCAGCTCTTCTTCTTCCAGCTGCTCTGTCGATGGGGCGTGACTGCTGATATCATACCGATTGACATCTGGCTCCCTGCAGTTAAGCAGCGGGGAGCCAGCTGTTAATCAGCATGTCAGCAGTAACAACGCATCGACAGAGCAGAGCAGAGTGGAAGAGAAGCAGCTGCTCTTTGACATGACGTCAGAGGAAGCCGCTGAGTCACCAGCGAGAGCGATCTATGAACGCTCTGTGTCGGTAGAGATCGGAGTAGGGCACAACAGGCAGGTTAGCAACTATCTGTTTGTTAGTCCATCATCCTACAGTAAAATATTAATATAGTCTTGGATAACTCATTTAATGGATTTTCCTAAGCAAGGGCCTAGAGTTCCTAAGCTTGCTTCAAGCCAGGTTATGAATTGACAAAACCACTGTACATAGTGCAGTTACCGAGCAAGGAAATGGGAAACATCGTTCATCCATATTTTTCAGACTATAAGGCTGAAGATACGGGAATCTGTCGGTAGAAAATAACTACTTGAATCAAGCACAGGCGCTTGGCTCATGGTCAAAAAGTTCAGTGCACCATCCCACCTAATGTCTTTTCATTTATCTCTGTCCGATCTTTCTGAATTGACAGCTCTGGCTTTATAGGAGCCAGAGGAGAACGGAGATAGATCGGAAAGTGCACTAAAATGTATTTCCACACCAAAGTTGCATCATGCGCCTGTGCTTGGTTTGAACAGTCATTTTGTGCTGACAGACTCCCTTTAAGACAATTTTAAAAAAAAAGTGATAGTGTCTCTGCTGGGAATAACACATCCATTGTCTGTTTCTACAGCTGTGAAGTCACTTCATACCCTAAATGACCAAATATCACATTTCATTGTGGCCAAGCCATCAGCTCTAGAAGATAATGAGGACATCTTCCATCCAACTGAGAAAGAGTCTTTAAAGAAGTCTATGATTATTATGAGACAACTCTTAATTGAAGCCCAGGTAAGAAAATATGTTCTTTACTGATTCAAAACTGGTGCAAAAAGTCTCAAATCATATATAAGACATTTGGTGCATGCTTTGTATTCCATGTTTGATGCAATGAGTGACAATTTAAGAGGACAGTTCAAGGTCTCCAGGTTGGATCAAGATGTGTGCAAGTGAGACTACCATTTTTCAGGATGGAAGGCAAAATGGAACATAATACATGCAAAATTCCTTTCCTGATTTCAGACTATAGAATGTCGGAGAAGCTAGCGAGCACTATAGGCGCTACCAACAATCTTGAGACATTTAGTTTTATTTTTTTTTTATTGTGTAAAATAATGCATTTTCGAATGCAAACTGGGAACCTTGAAGTACTACAAGTCGCAAAATTGCCGATGGCTCCTCTGGTGCCTACAAGCTTCTCCTCCATCCTATGATCATTTAAGCTTCATTTTCGGACAGCAAACCATCCGGAGCACACGGCAGCAACCTGTTACTGTGAATCCGTGAGTGTTGTGCCTCCAGCACAAGCACAATGGGTGAGTGCAATATCTCACATTATTCAACATTACTGTACCTCTAATAGATAGTCTTGCACTTGCACTTTCCTTATTTTTGAGGGACAAATTCATATTTCTTTTCCAGTAATGTCTAAATAATACCAATACACAATGCCAATAAAATACCCCCCTGACAAAGCACATTCTGCGAAACATGCACCAGGTGAGGTGGGCACCACAATTTCTCATTATTGGTGCAATGTTTCTGAATTTGTGTTGTGCTCAATGTGCGATTTTTTTTTTACTACCATTATTAATTCCTATTTTTATTTCTGCTTTCATATATTCCTTCATTATTATTTTTTGCATTTATGATATTGTTACAAGCGGTAGCCTTCATTTGATGATCTGTGCCTTATATAGTTGCTATATTGTGGTTTGTATGTCTGTAACAAAAATTTACCACCTTTTCAGGGTTCACATTTCTACGGTTTTGATTGTATTTTTCACCTCTTTATGTGCCTAACCTCATACGAGTATAGGGTTCTGTATGGTCCCTCCTCTGCTTCATTGTGCGGACACATTTTGATCTTCTTTTAACACTTTTATCTTATGCATTTTCAATAAAGGTTATGACTTTTTATGTCATATTTATATTATTTGATCGTTTTCACGCTTCCTCTATGGGTCCGCTAGATATTTCTTGCTTGTGACCTTATACCTATTTTCCTTGGACTGCTTTGGTGTAATGAACTAATAACAGTACACACATAATAGCGGCATATATTTCCTTACAGTACAACTTGAGTCTTGATGTTTAGGTGGAGGTAGTATAGAGGAGGACCCCAAGTGGTGGAGGTTTAGGGACAGTTGCCCCTTGGACCACATCCTATAATCAGGATCTTCAAGGAATTTTTTTTTTTTTTTATTTCTAGAAAATCACACTTATCTTCATCCTTGAGTGAATTCTATTTCAGAACTTCCCATGCACTTTAAGATCTGGAGGAAAGTAGACGTGGTGTTAGAATGGCGAGATCTAAAGGTCATAAGCCAAGAGTTCATTTCCTTGAGTTATGGTAAATAATCCCAAGATTTATAAACCACAATCCCTACAAATGAAAGACATTTCTGTGCAGGACATTAAAAAAAAATTCAAAGGACCCAGGCACATTGCCAATCTCGGTTGTTTTTGCAGCTTTCCGTAGATTATCTCTTCGTTATAGAGAAGAATCGTCAGTTTAAGAAGCGATATCTTCTCTCCAAAGAGCCGCAATTAAGAGAAAGCTCCTATCTGTTATTTATCACCATGTTTAGAAGTGTTCTACATAGAAAAATAAATCAAGGTGTGTAATAGATCTCTGTGCAGTGATTATCTGGCAGGGAAGGTCAAGACAGAATGGAAGGCGAGGAAGCGGCAAGAAGGCAGAAGTTCATATTCCTTCTGTTACTATCTATGGGAATTTTTGGAAGATAGTTGCAAAAATGCTAAAATGAATATTGCATATTGCAATCAATATGAAGTAAGTTTGCAAATATACTTGAATTCAATTGTTTCACTCTTGTAAGATATACAGCTCCTATGCAGATTTATGTGTTTACACAGTAACAGACTACAAGCAAACCATGTCTGGTCTGATCTTGCAGATAGGCTATAGCCTTCAATCTAAAAATGATTTTACCTTCTAATACTGTGTAGCACCCCGAGGACTCGGCTGCTACAGGGGTATTGCACCTCGACCCAGAGGTGTGGTATTCCACTCCCGGGTAAGGATGGAGTGTGGGACTGAGCTCAGTAGGCTGCATGCACTACATACATCCCATTTCCGGGGGACAGAACTACGGTACTCCCACCAGATAAATGTGCAGGTACGACAGCGTCTGTCCCTGGCTGGAGTGGGAGGGGGGTGGAACATCCCAGTAGTGTAGGGGCAGATAGGGGAGGGGCTCTGGGCATAGAGATAGGAGCCCATTGGGTGCTAGTCACCTGGGCTCACACATAGAGGGAGTATATATGGTGGGCACCATCTTAGATCAGGGTCAGTCAGTTCAGCCTGAGGAGAAGCCGAGCAGAGGAGCTCAGCCAGGAGGGCTGACAGGGAGCTGTGGCTCCGTCTGGGCCCAGCTCCAGGGCCAAGCTTGTAGTGGAGGAGGAAGAAGAGAGGCCCAGAGACGCAGAGCCAGAGGGAACCCTGAGATCCCAGAATTAAGCCAAAAGGGTGAAGGGTTGGCAGAAGAGGGCACCGGATCCCAAGCTGGCGGAGGCAAAAGTAACCCTTAGCCAGGAACCGGAGGTCGTGGTCAAGCTTTGCCACGACCCTCACCACATCCACCAGGAAGGTACACCAAGAGTAGGGTCAGGAAAGCCAGGGAAGGTTTTGCCACCAGGAGACCCAAGGGAACCGGACAAAGGTGGATCCCTGGTGGGGACGGCCAGGAGAAAGAGAGAGAGAGGGAAGCTCAGGACCACGCTCCAGAACTGCCTGGGGGTTAGCCGAGTCCCACATCTGGTGAATGCAGCACGGCTCGGATGGTCACTCAAGGCCGGAGTGACTGAAAGAACTACTGTGAGTAAAAACCCTGAAACTGCATCTCACGCCTCTGACTCTCCTTTCTGCCTTACCACTACCTCCATCATCCACACCAGCTGCCCTGAGGCCATACCCCTCCCGTTGGGGGTTATACCACCATTGCTGCACACATACCACCGGCCTCAGCGGACTGTTCTGCAGCGGCGGCCTTGTGACCGCAAATCAACGGGTGGCGTAGACGACACTTAAGCAACATCTACAAAGACTGCCACACACTTAGTTTGACACCCTGGGCACGGACCGGGTCACCGCCACAAGGACTACTACCCCTACTCAGATCCGGCTCCGGGTATCCCCTGAACATGGCCCAGGGGGCGCGTCAACTGCATCTTACATGACTGCTTGTCATCCCTTGTCTCAGGTGGCTACTCCATGATACAATGTAATACCATTCCATTTGTTAACTTTTTGTTGGACTTGTAAGAAGTGTTACATTCAGCATATAAGAGGTGGTACATGGTTGATGGTCCCATCGCACACCATTATGGTTCATCACAAGATTTATTTATTTTTTTTTTTTTAGTGAACAGTTAGTGATGACCGAGCATGCTCCTTACTCGAGATTTACGAGCATGCTCGGGTGTTTTCCGAGTATCTTCAGCGTGCTCGGGTGTTATGTTTCAGTCACGCTGTGCTCATGATTTGCGACTGTTTGACAGCTTTAATACACGTGAGGAATGCATGTTTCTTACATGTATTAAAGCTGTCAAACAGTCACAAATCATGAGTACAGCATGACTGAAACACAACACCCGAGCACGCTGAAGATACTCGGCGAGCACCCGAGCATGCTCGCCGAAAGGGTTAACAGAACATACTCACTCATCACTATTAACAGTGGCACAAATTCTTGATGGTTGCATATATGTTAAGTGGCACATTACTCTTGATGGGTGCACAATATGTGCTACGTGCTTGGTTGTTGCAAGGTTGCATTGTAGTAGTGGGGAAGGACGTAGCCTTCCTTTGGCACGGAAAGAGTTAAACAAGAATGTTCCTATAGTTAGAGCTCTCTGAGCTGCTGTTAGGTCCAGTTAAGGGGTTAGCTGTAATGATCCAGCCAGTAGAGTAGAGGGGGAAGTTAGTGCCATGATCAAGCATAAAGTTTGTATAAAGCTTGTCCCTGATATATTTCCTTGTGCGTCTGTAGTACTTTTAATCGGTCACAAGAAGCCGCTGTCGGGCGCAGCTGTTAGTGAGAGCCTGCTACCAGAATAACAGTGAGGAATTAACTGCCGCAGAGGGCGGGGCTTCCTAGGTAATGTCTGGAGAATTTTCCAGAAAGTGTCAGTTGGAGTCCTGTCAGAGTTGTGACAGGAAGCCTTATGGCCGGACAGTCAGGGACATTGGCTGCTAGGGTAGACGGGGGCTCCCTACCCTCAGACAGTGGATCAACAGTGTAAATATCTCCTCACGCAGGAGTCCCATTAGCCGGCCGGAGACACTCAATGGAGGTATTGAGGACCCGGGGCACGTCTAGTCTGCAGGTAGCAGAGGAAGATAGGACTCCAGGCTAAGTCGTGAGGGAGATATAGGATCTGGATATACTGTCACTGGTGAGGAAACTTCTCTTCAGCTAAAGAATAGAGTTAGAGAGATGCTTCACCTAAAGAGGGAACCAGGGCTGAAGATGTTTCTAGCACCTGTATGGAAGATGAAAACCTGTGGGGCCTTATCCAATGTACCTGACTGTAAATACTGTATATACTCCTCTCCCCCGAGTAAAATCCCAGTTATGGTTAAGAACTTCATGTCCTCTGAATTTATTGCTGTCCTGGTCCCAGAAGAGAAATGCCTGGAGACAGCCGCGATCGGATGGTTTGATGTAAGTGAAGACTGTAATATGCCCAGTCACACATCGGAGGGAGGACACAGATTGTCTGTAGGGTGTCAAAGCGAGCAGGGGCTACAACTCGCCCACGACTACCTTGCTGAGGCAGCTTACAGTATTGTATGCTTACTGGTTGCTGATCACACTTGGAGGCTCGGTACATTCTAGAACTTCATTTCAACAGTCTTTCATGAACAAGCATTGAAACTTCAGTCCATCTTAACTCCAAAGAGATTGCAGGTTTAATAACACAAGAAGTAACTTCAGCAATTTTCAGTTAGATAGTCATCATCCATACCTTGTCCTTCTTCGGAGAGTCCTCCTTGAGCCAACCTGTAGTATGCTACTGTTATATCACAGAACTGGACAATCCAAGCAAACCAATCACAGGCCTTATGGTAGCCAATCTACTATCTACAAGCTGATCACCAGCCCCTCCCATGCGGACATCCCAGACAGCTCCTACTAGGTCAGGCGTTAACTTGCCCCAGGGTTTATGTATTCAATGACAGAAATAACATTGGGTACTTTATGGGCCAACGTCTCTCACAGCTCAGCATATTCTTTCTCCCAAGGCTGACAGTAGGCTCGGCCATCATGGGTTCAACCCACACAGAGCACCCCTAAACATTTTGTGTCTAACAGTTGGAAAAGATTCCAATCCCACTGTCTTATAGTAATGCAGAATCTGTTCCCTACGGCTCACTGTCTACTTAGTTGTGGTTTTCTCCAAGGCACTGCTAGGTGACACCTCATGAAATCACCTACACTTACCCTAGCACCTCCTCCGCTCTACAGCACATGGCAACTGCAGCTGTGCACAAAGAATGGTCAGTCCAAGAATTCTTGTTGGTATACAAGGTGCTCAGACAACACCACATTCCTCATTCACAAAGTTCATAAGTCAGTCTCACTTATTACAGCCTGTTGGCCTCAGTGTTTCCTTTCTGCACCATAGTTTCCCATCTAGTCATTGAGTTGGAGAATGCTTTAGCCATGTCACCACCATGGAACTGCCCCATACATCTGGCCTAGGTATATTCTGTGCCCAGTAATAGAGGACTTCTACCATCAATATGGCTCAGCCACGCACTGTCTCACTTCCTGGATGCAGCGTTTTATATCCTTCAGATTTCACCTACAACATCGACATCTAGTGACAGCATTTAATCTTATAGTATTTTTCCTTATGCATCTTACTGCCAAGGGTGGTAAGATTTAACCATTGTGCCTACGTATATCAGCCAACAGAGGCAAACAGAGCAGCAGTGTAAAGTATGGGGGAGGAACAAATGCAGGGAGAAAGCAGGAGCCTGACATGGTTTTAAAATAATCTGTCATTTTTGCACCTAACCTGAGAGCAACATGTTGTAGGGGCGGAGACTCTGATTCCGATTATGTGTCACTTACTGGGCTGATTGCTGTAGTTTTGATAAATTCCCTGTTTTATCAGCAGGAGATTATCATTAGAGGACTAGTAAACATACTGCCCTGTAGTCCTCCATATTCATGAGTTCTGTATAATCCTGTTCCCACCACTGATTGGCAGCTTTCTGCCTATGCACAGTGTACATGGAAAGCTGCCAATCAGTAGTGTGGGCGGGGTTATACAGGGATGAGCATTCAGAGACCTGGTAGATCTGCAGCAGAGAAAACAGGAGTTTTATGAAAACTGCAGCATGCAGCTCAGTAAGTGACACATCGCTGGAATCAGGGTCTCTGCCCCTACATTATACTGCTCTCAGATGGTATAGCAAAAACATGGTGACAGATTCCCTTTAAAAAGTCACAGGTGCAAAATTTCTGACTATAGTAAAGTCTAGTAGGATATGTAATCAAATAAAATAGCAGGTAAATCCAAAAATAATGACATGCCTATTAACCACGGATGCACTTTTCCATAACTGAAAAATAATCTAAAATCGTATCACATTATTCTTTCAGATTTTATTGCTTGGACAAAAGGTCTGTATAAAATGATGTGATCAGGTCACAGAGAAGCCTCATTATTGTTTTATCAATATGCTAATTAAATACTATTAATGCAGCAGAGGGGGTTTTAATTTGCTCCTCTTCATGTCTGATTACTGTCAAAATATAGTAAGATGATAACTCCTGATGACACCCGATGTGCAAAGAAGAAATTATCTAATAATGTCCTCAGAAGAAATAAGATTGAACTGTGCAAATCACAAGACATACCTGTGAGGTTAAAGGGGTTACCAGAAATTTAATATAGAATCAATATTTGATCAGTGGGAGTCTGAGTCATGAGACCCCCGCCGATAAGCAAGCTAATAATGCTGTGGCTGTTAGGCTGTGTGCCCACGTAGCATTTTTCAAGCGTATATGCTGCGGAATTTCCCCAGCGTAAACGCTTGAAAAACGCATGTATATCCGCACCCCATGGTCCCCAATGGCATTCCGCAATGTCAATGCCCATGCTGCGGATTTTTCCGCAGCGTATATGCTACGGTCAAAAATCCGCAGCATGTTCATTAATTTTGCGGAAGCGCAGCGGAATCAATGTGCGGATGGTACCCAAGTCTGGATGAGAGGAGACTCTCATCCAGACCTGGGTACCAAAGAACCTGTAAAAAAAAGAATAAAATAAAGTTTATACTTATCTTCTGATGTTTTCCCTCCGTCGCGCTGTTGTCTGAAGGACCTGCCACGTCATTGAGTCATGTGACCCACCACATGACTCAATGACGTCACCGCAGGTCCTGCACACAACAGCGTGAGCCGCTCAAGCCTCCGGACGGGGCAGAGAATGCATCAGAAGGTGAGTATAAAGTTTATTTTTTTATTTTTTACCATTCTGAACAAGTTGTCAAGCACTTTTCCAAGTGATGCTTGGAGAAGTGCTTGATAACCCGCATGCGGAAATGCATGCAAAGACGCCTCACAAACGCTTCTACCTGGCGGGAAAACCGCATGTAATATCCGCATGCGATTTTCCCGCCAGGGAGAAGCGTAAAAAATATGCTTCAGGTCCGCAACGTGGGCACATAGCCTTAGTGTTTATAAAGGCACAGCGCCATGTATATTGTTGTGGTCACAAATAGTACTGCAGCTCGGCGTCACTGACTTTTTTTTTAACTGGTGTTACCAGATATGGCCACAACAATATTCATTCTGTTATTTGGAGTCATGAACGACAAGCCTCTACTGAATTAGCCTCTGAGCAGTTCTTGCAAACTTTATAGCAAAGAGCTTGTAAGCACTGCTCTCCTAGGAAAACAGCCACACTGACCGGTAACCAAAGAAATGAGAAGTAAACTGTGGAATTAAAGATCCTTCCATTCTATAGAGAGCAAAATTGCAAAGTTGCTTGATGTTACAAGGACTTTGCAATGTTGCCCATTTATTGTGATGAGGAAACCCCTATAAAGGGAGTCTGTCAGCACAAAATGACTGTTCAAACCAAGCACAGTCGCTTCGTGCACCCTTGAGGTGGCCAAACAATTCAGCGCAGCTTCCCGCTCCCTTGTTTTCCATCTCTTTCTGCTCTTTTCTAGACCTTGAAAAGCCAGAAGAGGGGCCAGACATAAATGGAAAACAAGGAGGTGGAAAGGCGCACTGCTCGGACACTCTAAGGGTACAAGAAGCTCCTATGCTTGGTTTAAACAGTCATTTTGTGCCGACGGATTCTTGTTAAAGGGGTTATTTGCTTTGAGGAGAAATTGGTAGACAAGCTCGTAATGCTATAAAATAGTAAAAAATAAAACATTTCTTACCTATTGAAGCCTTTGCTGCTAGTTGTTATTTTACAGCATCACATCCAGTGTCCATCAGTTTAGCTCTAAATGAACGATCTCCTTTAAAGTGGTTGTCTGGCCGCAACCTACAAGTCAGTGACTCTATGTGACTGCAGACTAGAGATGAGCGTTGTTCTACTCGAACTGTTCGCCAATCTCAAATTCGAGCTGTTTTGGGCGGTGTTCGAGCCGTTCGGCGAACACGAACAATTTGAGAAAAATTCGGCTGTTCGAGGTTATGTTCGATAACTGTTCGTGCACCAAAATCATAACTGGATTTTTTCTCAGTAATGATGAAAATTAATGTTAATACGCAGTTTGAGTGTACAGCGGGGCGGGGGGAGGGGCAGGGGATGGATCTCTGCAGGAACAATGAAGATCTCCATTTTTTTTTCTCTTTCCCGCATTTGCAGTGGGGAGGTGCAATCTGTCAGCCTATCAGCAGCGCACACACGGAGCGAAGTGCTTTTTTTCACACAAGCAAGGGCATGTGTGATTGGCAGTGTATGTCACATGTCCTTGCCCTATAAGACCAAGCCATTTTCCCCGTCGCCACCATTTTCTCACTGCTGCAGCTGCGTGTTAGACGGCACCGCTGTTGCTGTGTGCGCTATACCTTGTTAATTTCAAGCCAATTTTCGCACAAATATACAGATAGCTTGGGAGTAGGGAATAGTTGTGATTGCAGTCCTTTTAAGGACTAGGTTACAGCATTTCCTACGACTTTTATCAGTCAGGTCTGTGCTCTTAAATAGATAGATTGTGGGAGTAAAGACTAATTGTAATTGGAGTCCTTTTCAGGACTAGGTTACATCAGTTCCTATCAGTTTTTGCCAGGCAGGTCTGTGCCAGTGCTGTGCAAGTTTTTTTCACAGCATTTGGCTGAATCTAGCAAAGCTAATCCTTTTTGGCCTATTGCAGAGTGTGTTAGTCAGTGGAGTAGCCTATCTGTGTTGCAAGATATACCACCTGTGTATAGAATACCAATTTTTTTACTGCACCTAGTGAAGTAAAATCTTTTGGGCATAGCATCATTCTATTAGTCCATCTATACTGACCTCCATCAGGTTGCAAACTGAATATAATTTTTTTCTGCATCTAGCTCTGAAAAAATATTTGGGCTTCTAGCAGTGTGTGGGACTTGGTCTATTTGTCCATCTATACTGACCTCCATCAGGTGGCAAATTAAAAATAATTTTTTTCTTCATTTAGCTCTGAAAAAATATTTGGGCTTCTAGCAGTGTGTGGGACTTGTTCTATTAGTCCTTCTATACTGACCTCCAGCAGGTTGCAAATTGAATATAATTTTTTTCTGCATCTAGCTCTGAAAAAATATTTGGGCTTCTAGCGGTGTGTGGGACTTGGTCTATTAGTCCATCTATACTGACCTCCATCAGGTTGCAAATTAAAAATAATTTTTTTCTGCATCTAGCTCTGAAAAAATATTTGGGCTTCTAGCAGTGTGTGGGACTTGGTCTATTAGTCCATCTATACTGACCTCCATCAGGTTGCAAATTAAAAATAATTTTTTTCTTCATTTATCTCTGAAAAAATATTTGGGCTTCTAGCAGCGTGTGGGACTTGTTCTATTAGTCCATCTATACTGACCTCCATCAGGTTGCAAATTAAAAATAATTTTTTTCTGCATCTAGCTCTGAAAAAATATTTGGGCTTCTAGCAGTGTGTGGGACTTGGTCTATTAGTCCATCTATACTGACCTCCATCAGGTTGCAAATTAAAAATAATTTTTTTCTGCATCTAGCTCTGAAAAAATATTTGGGCTTCTAGCAGTGTGTGGGACTTGTTCTATTAGTCCTTCTATACTGACCTCCAGCAGGTTGCAAATTGAATATAATTTTTTTCTGCATCTAGCTCTGAAAAAATATTTGGGCTTCTAGCGGTGTGTGGGACTTGGTCTATTAGTCCATCTATACTGACCTCCATCAGGTTGCAAATTAAAAATAATTTTTTTCTGCATCTAGCTCTGAAAAAATATTTGGGCTTCTAGCAGTGTGTGGGACTTGGTCTATTAGTCCATCTATACTGACCTCCATCAGGTTGCAAATTAAAAATAATTTTTTTCTTCATTTATCTCTGAAAAAATATTTGGGCTTCTAGCAGCGTGTGGGACTTGTTCTATTAGTCCATCTATACTGACCTCCATCAGGTTGCAAATTAAAAATAATTTTTTTCTGCATCTAGCTCTGAAAAAATATTTGGGCTTCTAACAGTGTGTGGGACTTGGTCTATTAGTCCATCTATACTGACCTCCATCAGGTTGCAAATTAAAAATAATTTTTTTCTGCATCTAGCTCTGAAAAAATATTTCGGCTTCTAGCAGTGTGTGGGACTTGGTCTATTAGTCCATCTATACTGACCTCCATCAGGTTGCAAATTGAATAAAAAAAATTTCTGCATCTAGCTCTGAAAAAATATTTGGGCTTCTAGCGGTGTGTGGGACTTGGTCTATTAGTCCATCTATACTGACCTCTATCAGGTTGCAAATTAAAAATAATTTTTTTCTGCATCTAGCTCTGAAAAAATATTTGGGCTTCTAGCAGTGTGTGGGACTTGGTCTATTAGTCCATCTATACTGACCTCCATCAGGTTGCAAATTAAAAATAATTTTTTTCTTCATTTAGCTCTGAAAAAATATTTGGGCTTCTAGCAGTGTGTGGGACTTGTTCTATTAGTCCTTCTATACTGACGTCCAGCAGGTTGCAAATTGAATATAATTTTTTTCTGCATCTAGCTCTGAAAAAATATTTGGGCTTCTAGCGGTGTGTGGGACTTGGTCTATTAGTCCATCTATACTGACCTCCATCAGGTTGCAAATTAAAAATAATTTTTTTCTGCATCTAGCTCTGAAAAAATATTTGGGCTTCTAGCAGTGTGTGGGACTTGGTCTATTAGTCCATCTATACTGACCTCCATCAGGTTGCAAATTGAATAAAAAAAATTTCTGCATCTAGCTCTGAAAAAATATTTGGGCTTCTAGCGGTGTGTGGGACTTGGTCTATTAGTCCATCTATACTGACCTCCATCAGGTTGCAAATTAAAAATAATTTTTTTCTGCATCTAACCCAGCCAATAGTTTTGGCCTAATACCACAGTTTGGCCACTCAGCTCTGCTCGGTTACCATCCATTGTTTTTTTGTGCAAACAACTCCAGAGTTGTGAATTAGTTAACCACCAAAATGAGTGGAAAAAGGCCTGCTGCTGGTGGAAAGGGGAATAGGCGTGTTGGGAAGGGGAAAAAAGGTTGTGTCCGTGGGGTAGGTGCAGAAGAAAGACCATCTTCCAGCCAAACTAAAATGTCTACTTCTTTTAGCGGACAATGTGATAAGATCCCTTTCTTACGGCCACGCCAATCGCTACAAATTCCAGATGAGGCACAAAAACAGCAGGTGCTTCAACGGATATCAAGTGCTCCTTTAAGTGGGCTCTCCTCCACATCAACTTCAACATCACAAATACTCCAGTCCTCAAAGGTGTCACCCAAATCGCACTTGCTTCCTCACAGCTCCCAAATCTCCAGCTGCCCGTCTGAGTATGAGGTAGAACAGATGGTTGAGTTTGCAGAGCTGTTTACTCATACTATAGCCTGGGAATCAGAGGTCGACTCCAGCGCTTCTGTGAATCCAGACGAGGAAATGATCTGCACTGATGCCCAGAATCTTTATGAGTCGGATCCAGGACCAGACGCAGAAGGTTCTGACCATAATGTAGACCCTCATTCCCAAACTGTAACTCCTGTTGGTGGAGACAATGAGGAAGACGATGATAAGACTCAAATACCTGATTGGAGCGACAACTTTAGTTTTTTGTCAGGGCAGGAACAGGTTGGCTCTGAGGACGACGGGTGTGATAACGCACAGGGTGATGATGATGAGGTCGGAGATCCCACTTACTGTCAACCCACAGTCAGCCAAGAGATGAGGTCAGCAGAGGAGGTGGAGGAAGATGCTAGTGACGACGAGGTCAGGTTGCGCCTTCCTGGACAGAGACGTAGTACTGGAAGCACGTCAACAACTGCATCCTCAAACACAACTCTGCCTCTCACCACAAGTCGTGGTGGCTCTTCAGGTCGCATGGGTGCTAAGCCTTGCATAGCCTGGGCATTTTTTCAGATCGATAAAGATGACCCAACTCGTGTTATCTGTAACATTTGTCAGCAAAAGCTAAGTAGAGGCCAAAAAATACATAGTTTGAGTACTTCATGCATGAACCGGCACATGGACATGAAGCATAAGTTGCAGTGGGAAGCTTAGTGTGCTACAATGCGGTCTAGCCGGCCGGGCCAACCACCGTCTGCCATATCTTGTGCATCCGCGGCCTCTTCATCCTCTGTGACTGGGGGGACAGCAGTCACACCTGTTTTGGGGCGCAGACCTGCCACCTCTTTACCCGCAACAGCCAGCGTGATTGGCAGGTCATCATTTTCTTTGGAGGTGGTAACACCAGCTGGTCTTGAGCGCTGTCCGACATCGATAGCACCACCTTTGGATCAAGGCAACCTAACATGTCCGCCTGCATCTTCCTCACAGACCGGCAGTTTGCCGGGGACACCCTTATCAACCCCGTCTAAGCACAATAGCCAGCCCTCGGTCCCTCAGATGTGGACAAGTAAAAGACCATTTCCTCCTAGCCATGAGAAAGCTAAGAGGTTGAATTTCACCATCTGCAAGCTCTTGGCTACAGAAATGCTGCCTTTCAACCTGGTGGACACAGAGGATTTTCGAGACCTTATGTCCGTCGCAGTGCCCCAGTACCAGATGCCCAGTCGGCACAACTTCTCAAAGAAAGGTGTGCCTGCGCTCCACCAGCATGTCGCACACAACATCACCGCTTCTTTGAGAAACTCTGTGTGTGACAGGGTGCATTTCACCACAGACACTTGGACGAGTAGGCATGGACAGGGGCGTTACATGTCGCTGACTGGGCACTGGGTAACTATGGTGACAGCAGGACAAGGGGCTGCTGTCCAAGTCTTGCCGTCCCCACGAGTTGTGCGTCAATCCTCTTTATGTCATTTTTCCTCCACTGCTTCTGCCTCCTCAACCTCCTCTCGGTCTTCCACCTGCACCCAAAGCCTGTCTGGTCATGCCACAAGCTTTCTAACTGCGCAGAAGGGATCCTGCACACCTCCTTACTATGCTGGCAGTAGGGCTCAACGTCATCAGGCGGTTTTTACATTGAAATGTCTGGGAAATGTGAGTCACACAGCTGAGGAGTTGTGGTCAGCTCTGGAGAACCAATTTCATGAATGGTTGTCTCCACTGGACCTGAAACCAGGGAAGGCCGTGTGCGACAATGCTGCAAACCTGGGTGCGGCCCTTCGCCGGGGCAATGTCACACACGTGCCTTGTATGGCTCACGTGTTGAACCTGGTTGTCCAGCAATTTTTAGCCCACTATCCCAGACTAGATGGCCTTCTGCAGAGGGCACGGTCGCTGTGTGCTCACTTCCGCCGTTCGCATCCCGCAGCTCAGCGACTTACATCTCTACAGAAGTCGTTGGGCCTGCCACTTCACCGGCTAAAATGCGATGTGCCTACCCGGTGGAATTCAACTCTGCACATGTTGCAGCGACTGTGGCAGCACCGACAAGCCCTGGTGCAATACGTTCTGACGTATAGCCTGGGCCAACGAGATTCAGAGGTGGGGCAAATCACGCTGGAGGAGTGGTCTCAGATCAGGGACCTATGCACCCTTCTGCACAGTTTTGAAATGGCGACGAAGATGTTTAGTGCTGACGATGCCATTATCAGCATGACTATTCCGGTGATTTACATGCTGGAGCACATGTTAAACAGAATTCGGAGTCAGGTGGTGGCACAAGAGGAGGTGGAGGAAGTAGAGGAGGAGGAGTTGTATGCGGAAGGGCTAACATCTGCAAGGTCCAGACGGTCGGCAGCACCAAGGCGGCAGGCATGTGAGGGTGGGGGAGATGATTTTACCAGGGCGCATGGTAGCAGCCAAACTAGTGAGGAAGGTGCAGGAGCCCAGGAAGAAGTGGAGGACGAACTGATGGAAGACTCATCAGATGAGGGAGACCTTGATCACATTTCTGTTGTGCGAGGTTGGGGGGGAGAGGACAGAGGAAGGAAGCATGATTGCTACCTCGCCACCAACACAACAGGGACTTGGTGCTCCTGGATGCGCAACACACATGAGTGCCTTCTTGCTGCACTACCTGCAACATGACCCTCGAATTGTGAGAATTAGAAATAATCCTGACTACTGGGTTGCCACACTGTTAGATCCCCGGTACAAAAGTAAATTTGCAGAAATTATTCCTGCCATAGAAAGGGATGCACGCATGCAGGAGTATCAGCAGAGACTGTTGCAGAATCTTACATGTGCTTTTCCACAAAATACCAGTGGTGCACGTAGTGAATCTCACAGTTCCAACTTGCCAACCGTGGGACCGTCAAGTGTTCAGCACTCAAACCGTAACAGAACCACAGTATCTGCTGGTAACATCAATTTTGCGGAATCATTTCACCACTTTTTTAGCCCATCCTTTGCAAGGCCACAGGAGACAAGAAGTCTGACACATAGTCAACGCCTAGAGACGATGGTACAGGAGTATCTCCAAGTAAACATTGAAGCCACGACTGTGTCACTGGACCCTTGCTCTTTTTGGGCTTCCAATCTGGATAAATGGCCGGAGCTAGCCACTTACGCCTTGGAGATCTTGTCATGCCCCGCAGCCAGCGTTCTGTCTGAACGTGTGTTCAGCGCTGCTGGTGGTGTGCTGACAGATAAGCGCACGCGGCTCTCCACTGATAATGTAGACAGACTCACGTTCATAAAGATGAACAAATCATGGATCCGAAACGACTTTTCTACCCCTGTGTCATCCTGGGGAGAGTAAAAGCTTGATGATTGGTTAAAATCACCCTACCAACCATTTTAAGCTTTCAAATTACTAATCATGTTTATCTGTATCTTGACTGGAAAATAATTTGGGCTTTGTAGCAGTGTGCAGCACTGATCCTATTAGGCCATCTATAATAAGCTTCACCAGATTTAAAATTAAAAATAATTTTTAGCTGCATCTAGCCCGGAAAATAATTTTGGGGCTCCGAGATGCGCAAGACACATAAGTGCCTTCTTGCTGCACTACCTGCAGCATGACCCTCATATTGTCAGAATTCGAAGTAATCATGACTACTGGGTTGCCACACTCTTAGATCCCCCAAACTTTTCGATCAACCTTTTCATTTTAATAAAGACCAAAAAAATGGTCATTTTTGAAATTATAAGCATTAGCAGGTTGTTAGAAACTGAAATCAAACAGTTTTCAACTCAAAACTTTATTCTAGGTGATGTTACATTTTCACATAGGACCCCTTGTTCGAAAGGAGCTTCTGAACTCTCTCGTCCATTGAATTTGTCAGGTTTTGGATGGTTTCTGCTTCAATTGTTTTGCATGAGGACAGAATACCCTCCCAGAGCTGTTGCTTAGATGTGAACTGCCTCCCGCCATCATAGACACTCCTTTTAATGATGCTCCAAAGGTTCTGAATGGGGTAGAGGTCAGGGGAGCATGGGGGTCACACCATAAGTTTGTCCCCTTTTATGCCCATATCAGCCAGAGATGCAGATGTTTTATGTGCAGCATGAGATGGTGCATTATCATGCAGAAAAATGATCTTACTGTGAAATACACGGTTCTTCTTCTTGAACCATGGCAGGAAGTGCTGTTTGAGAAAATCCACATACATTATGGAGTTCATCTTTAGCGCCTTCAGGGATCCTAAAGGGGCCGACAATCTCTCTCCCCATGATTCCAGCCCAAAACATTACTCCACCTCCTCCTTGTTGGCGCTGTAGCCGTGTTTGCGTGGGGTGTCCAGCAACCAGCCATCCTCCACTCCATTCATCTGGACCATCGAGCGCTGCACGGCACTCATCCGTGAACAAAACAGTTTTGAAATCAGTCTTCATGTAATGTTTGGCCCACTGGAGCCGTTTCTGCTTGTGTGAAGTGGATAGAGGAGGTCGACAGGATGGCGTATGCACAGCTGCAAACCTCTGAAGGACCCTGCATCTTGTTGTTCGGGGGACGTTGGAGGCACAAGCAGCTTCAAAAACTTGTCTGCTGCTATGACAAGGCTTTTTTGCCGCTGCTGTTTCAACCTGACGTAATTGCCTGTAGGAAAGAGTCCTCAATTTGCCCTTATCAGCACGCACACGTGTGTACTGTGAATCAGCTACATACTTCTTGATTGCCAAGACACTTCATCCTGATCATCGCACAATGTTGATTGTAGTCATGCCTTGACCTAAACACTCCACAATTTGTTGCTTCTCAGCAGCCGACACATCCTTTTTCTTTCCCATTTTGGCAGAAAATGTAGGCTGCTTAATAATGTGAGAGAGCCTTCTTAAGTAGTCTTGCCTTTCATTGGACACACCTGCCAAACTAATTAGCACAGGTGTCTGCAATTGCTTACAGTGATATAAAGAGCCCTGACACACATCACCATCAATGAGTTTAACTGACAAACAAACAAATTCTTCCCTTATCACTCCTAAACACTTTTTGCATAATAATTTGGAACGCGGTGTACATGTGCTTTTCCACAAAACACCAGCGGTTCACGTAGTGAATCTTACAGTTCTAACTTGCCAACCGTGGTCTGTATGGAATTGTTCAATAAAGGGCCCAAAATTAAGATAACATAGATGGGAGAGGTCTCTATGAATAGGAATTCCTAAGTATTTGATACCCTGTGAGGGCCAGGCAAAGGGAAAGTTGGACTGGATGGAATCCTATATGGATTTAGGGAGGGAGACATCGAGGGCCTCAGACTTCGCTGCATTGATTTTAAAATTTTACCATGTAACAAAGTGATCTATTTCAGCCATAACAGCAGGGATGGATATATGTGATTGAGTGATATATACTAGGACATCATCAGCAAATAGAGAGCACTTGTACTCGGTGCCTCCCACCTCAATCCACCTAATATTGGGGTTATGGCGAATTGATGAGAGCAGGTGCTCCATCACTAGGATGTATAAGAGAGGGGACAGAGGACATCCCTGCCTTGTCCCATTGGTGATTGTGAAAGGTGATGAAAATGTTCTGACGCACCCCCTGGGCCTTGGGACACCCGGAGCCGGACCCTTTTTGGTGGATGCTGGTGGTTGTAGTCTTCGTGGCGGCGATCCGGTTCCGTGGCTCAGGGCGGTCAAACCAGTGGCGGAACTATTTATGTGGTTTTGATGTTTAAATGTCCGACTACGCCACCCGTGGATTGCGGTCAGAGTGAACCGCCGCTACAGGGCAGACCGCTAAGGCTGGTGTTGTGGGTGCAGCAGAACGTAGCATAACTCCCCACGGGAGGAGTATAGCCTCAGGGCAGTGTATGCGGAGGATGGGGGTGATGGTGCAGGGCAGCAGCAGTAACGACACGGAGTCAGTGATGCAGTTCAGGGCCTTTACTCACAGTTCTTATTATCCAGACCACGTCTGCAGGTAACGGCTGCCCACGTCGTACTGTGCTCACCAGGTGAGGGGCTCAGACAACTCCCAGATAACTTTGGAGCGCTTCACAGGACCCCCTTTGTGTGTCCTTTGTCTGGCCTTTCTTACCAACACTTCTGTCCGGCTGCCTCGGGCCTCCTCTTGGTAAACTTGGCGCCAGTTTCCCTGACCCTATGTGGTGCCTTCCTAGCGGGTGGAGCAAAGGGCTGCGCCACATAAAATGTCAGAGCCTCCGGTTTCTAGCTGAGGGTCGTTTCCTGCCTCCACTAGTTCGGGGACCGGTCTCCCCCTTTGGCCTGACCCCTCCACGCAGGTGGATTCGGGCGTGCGGTGGCGACTCGCCCGTCCGCACCCCTGGGATCCCTTCATTCCTCGTTCCTGGAGCCTTCTCCGCTCCTCTTCCTTCCTTCTCCCTCTTGCAGGCCTGGGCCTCTGTTACTAGGCCCGCCTCCGGAGCAGAGCTCATGCAGAGCCCCTGCTCCCTGCCACTTCTGCTCAGACTTCTCCGCACTGAACTAAGATGGTGCCCACCTTTTATACTCCCTTCTCAATGCACCCAGGAACTGCTTCCTCCCTGCTCCTGCACTGCAGGGTTCCCCTTCCTCAGTGTTCCCTCCCCCCACTCCAGCCAGGGACAGGGACTGTCGTGCCCATCTCAGGGGCATATTGGTCGCCCTGCCCCACGGCAATGTGGTGTAATGCATGCAGGTGTCGGGTCCTGATCCACACTCCATCCTTATCTGAGAGTGAGATATCACACCTCTGGGTGAGGTGCAATACGTCTGTAGCAACCGAGCCCTCGGTGCTACAGTTCCATTTATCTTCAGCCTAGGTGACGTATTGTGATACAGGGCCGTGATTTTGGCTATAAAAGGGTCCCCTAGACCCCTACCCCAAGCTTTTTAAGAGAATCATATATGGCGTGCCAGGAGACTCTATGGAATGCTTTCTCAGCATCCAACGAGAGTATCTACTTACAAATTTTTAACTGCATCTAGCCCAGGAAATACTTTGTGCCTAGTAGCTGTGTCTGCTAGTCAGCGGATTATCCCGGCTGTTAAGCAAGCTACACCACCTGTAGTTTGGACACCTAATTTTTTCAAAGGAAATGCTTCGGGACCACGGGATACTTAGTGAAGAGCATCAGGAGGCACCCCAAGGCATAGGGGCTGGGACTGGCACTAGGATGCCTTGCGGTGGACAGCCGAGCTCGATCCTTATAAAAGCTTTTTAACTGCAGCAGCTTTAGTGGACGCTACTGGAGCTGGAATTACGCGGCTGCTGGCATGAGACTTGCCCTCCAATAGATCCTTGTAAATGGATTTAAAGTGTATTCATTCAAATTAGAGGGACAATTTAAATTAAAAAGCTTAGAGCTGCCTCCACCACAGGGGGGCTCTCTCGACCCACCAGCGGACAGGCACCAGTATTGGGAGAGGGGGGCTGGCCGTCAGGGTTCACCGCGGCTCTGGCACAAACCCGGCGACACGGAGGTGGCACGGGCAGGAGCGGACTGGCCGTCTCGGCTTCTCACTTTTTGGATTTTAGAAGGGCATGACATGCCTATATCTGTGTCTCCCCCTCCTTTTACTCCTCCACCTCTTTTCTTTTCGCATGACTATATGTACTTGTCACTTTTCCATGTGTTAGTTGTGTCTTCTGAGCAGTTTGTCAGCTTTTGGACACCTTTGAAGGTGTTTTCTATGTGTTTCTATGTGTTTTTGTTTGCCTGCCATTGGTTTTAACGGTGTTCGAAGGTGTTCGACGAACAGTTCGACGAACAGTTCGGCGAACACACGGGTGTTCGACGAACCGAACCGAACTCGAACACTACGGGGGTGGCTCAACACTACTGCAGACTTGTGAATCCTCACAGTACATGCACTGCACGCTGTGAGGATTTTCTAGTGCCAGCGCTGAGAGCGGACGGTCATGTGACCACAAGTATGCAATTTCCATACTTCCGGCCACATTCCGACTAGCCTGTGTCCGGCCTTGCTCAATACAATTGCACTGAGCGAGGCCGCGCATGTCTAGTTGGCTTGTGACCGCTTGTATACTAATCACATACTTGCGGTCACAATGCACTCGATATGCTGTCACATAGTGACTGCAGACATGTACCCCAAGACCGGACAACCCCTTTAAGGTCATAAAAAACTCCTTAAAAATTCTGCTCTGAATTGTAGCGGGTCTGGAGCATAATACAGAATCAAAAATACATTGATATTTTGACAAAAGTTCTACTGCATAATTGAATGAAGCTTCCCCTTTGAACGCCTCTAGGACATACTGTATTATCGAGGTCAGATAGGAGGAGCTTTAGGACTTATGAGTTCTCTCTGTCTCCGGTTCTGTAACTCCCAAAAGTTTCCATGTATGGAACTCTCTATGAAAGAGAGAGGCCTGGTCAGGCTGGATCCTGCCGTCTCTTGGGTTCTTTATGACATGTCTGATCCACAGGGGTTATATGAGATTATAAAGATTTCTTTTCCAAAACCTGAAAACCCCTTAAAGGTTGCAGTTGCACTAGCAGACCGAGTAGTGCAGGTTTTATAGAAATTTAAGTAGTAGGTAGAACTGTGGCTGGTACAAATTACTTTGCATATTTATTTCCCATGGAATATTGCCTTAAAAATAAGTCTCCATACAAACGGTAACTGGGTCTCTTCAATGAGAATTGGTGCCCCACTGGACTTGAAGATGAATAATATGAGCGATGCGCCCTCTAGTGGACAGATTTTTGCAGCTGCACAATATGACAGCACTGAAGATAAAATCACAACTGATGCTTTATGGTATTTTTCTTCTTTTTTTTCCCTAAGAACTGCACCTAAATCCTATAGTGCATGGATTCCTAAATAGAAATCATTGAGAAAGTAATTATCTCATTATGATATCTCTTTTCCATATTAGTGCATGTGAACATCATAGAAGGGGTTCCTTGCTCAGGACCTCATTTCATTGATGAGAGCAGAGGGACACTAGTAATGAACAATCTCTCATCTCCATTTGCAAGTGAATACTATTTATTGTTCTCTGTTGTCAGCCATTTCATTGAAAGGATAGGGTAGGTCATACATTTCTGAACTCTGGTAACCCTACCGATCCCAAGAATATGGTTTTGAAAAGTCTTGCAGGAATGTAAGTGGTGCTCAGGATGTGGCTATCTCTAGCAGTACCATAGGGAATGAATAGAGCGTGTGGAGTAGACCCACTAAGCCCCAGGTCCAGGTCGGTACACGGACCCCGGGCGTTGGTGCAGAATGGTATGTAGGGAACAAAGATGTGGCACACTCAGGAATCTTGGAAGCAGCAGCATGGGTGAAGTCAGCAGGGAATGAAGCAAATTAAAGCACAGTTGTACACCGAAGGTGGGGTTCACCAAACTAAAGTCTTTAATCTCAGTCTTAAGGCACAGGTGTGAATCCTAATGGGCATTAAATAGGATCATGGAGATAACGTCACTGAGCCACAATGAGCAACCTGCAAAACCCAACGTGGAGCACAACAGAGGGCAGCGGACCGAGGTGAAGGAAGCAGAGCCTGTGATATCCTGGGCAGGTGTGTAACAGATAGGTGGTTCCATCCCAACGGAGAATTTGAGAGCTCCGTTCTCAGGAGTGGTCAGATCTCCACCAAACATATGGATAGGTGATAATACTCAATGTTGGACCATGAATGATATTTATCAGCTATCTACACTTCTGAGAGGTGTGTATTGGGTGTAAAACTCCTTTAAGCCGTGATCTTGTCACATCCTAATGTGCGTTATACAGCAATGTACCAGCAAAGTATATCAGTGAGTCAGCATCTAAGTATAGGTCAGCCCGAGGGAGAAAAGACACGTGCAGGACAAACATGGCCTACGCTGACTGAGGATGCAGTTACCTTTATTGCTTTTTTAGATTGATCATTCAGCTTTTCTACCTGACTTCTTATTCTCAGGACAAGATTTTGATCTAATTTATGGATATAATACTTGAACGACTATGAATGAGCGATCCCTTTAATTGGTCCAACACCCTATAAAGGAAGTTGTATTGAGGACCTTCAGAGCCGAAGTGGATATCTCTTGGTCTAGAGGACCCGACCTGTCCATGCATTTTATAGACACTGCATTGACCGGTGCAGCACAGACACTAATTCCAGCGATGTATCACTTACTGTGCTGCTTGCTGTAGTTTTGAAGCTTCTACACATCTGTACAAGGTTTTCTATAGTCAGTAGTTGGCTTATGACCACCTCTCGTAACCAAACTCTACATGACTTTTTGTTATCTCATGGTAAAGATTTTAAACTGCTGCTAAGAATTGCATTGTAGGACCATTATTTTCTAAGAAACTTTTCTAAGAAAGTTTGTCGCCCTTCGCACTTGTCTTTTTCTTCATTTGAAACCTTAACGGTATTCATCTATCTCTGTTTGAATTTTAAAGATTTGGGGTAAAGTACGGCAAAGAGAATGATTCACGAGTAGACCCCTGCGTTGTGTTTTCTTCTTGTCACTTACAGCTATTGCCGTTCAAGACATCTGTCTGACAGTCTGTTTCTTGTCAGACAGAAATGTGAAAACTTGGATTTCCATATGTTTATGTGAATGTACACACCACATGTTCTCAAAGGACAAGAGATTTATTTTGTTTTTTTGTACCACTCAGTGGTGTGGGAATTGGCTTTTGGTTTCCCATGTTTGGCTCAATGTCAAGATATAGGATAAAGCTAAGTCAACGGCATCAGGGTCATAGGGTAGACCGAGAAAGAAATGAGTGATTCTCATGACAGTGCCACCAACAAATATCACTTCAGCCCAAAAATACTAGTGATCTAACTCAAGTGATGTAAAATCTCATTGCAATTACTTATCTTCCTGAAATATCTCCAAGCCCTGACCTTATTATATTGACTTATCATCATGAACTGACTTCTCTAAAGTTTTTGTGATGCTGAGTCACTTCTCACAGACTAACCATGAGACAGGAGGAATCGAGAAGTCCGGGGTCAAATACCAGGAGAACAAGACAAAGGCAAAAGAATGGTCAAAAGGCAAAGTCTGAAGTCAGACAGTAAAGGTCAGAATAAGTCAAAGGCAATGGGGCATTATAAATGAGTAGTCAAAAGGAAAAGTCCAAGATCAGTCAACAAAGATCTGAATAGCTGAACACAAAACACACACACCACCGAGCAAGGCTACAACTGGCAATGGCCTGACCATTGTCAGCCAGCTAAATAACCAGGTAATCACTCAGATTGGGTGGTTGTGCTGTCACTCACCAAACTGACAGCCCAGCAAGCCCCTGCCTCAGATTGGGTGGCTGAGCTGTCAATAGCCGTACTGACAGCCCAGCATTCCCCTGATTCTATAGGTTGTCTGAGCTGTCACTCATAGCGTTCCTAGGACACCGTAATTATTGGAATCTGGACAGTTTTGATAAGAACTTGTCAAACCACCCTCTCCTGAGACACTATCTCTAGGCCCCCATATATACGGCCAATATAGGTAGGATCAGTTGACAGTCTGTGTATGGGAGCTTGCTGACTCTCTCATGGCCGATTATGTTCTGAGAGAATTACGGTTTCAGCATGTCTAATTTAGAACCCCCAATCCTTTTGTTTTCTGGGAGATTAGCCATTACAGGAGGAGCCTTGCAGTGGCCGTCTCGTAGAGAAAAGAGGAGTGTTAGGGCAAACTGAATGCTCCTGTGTATGGGAGCATTTAGGAAAAATAATTGCCTGCTGAACATTAAAGAGAATCCTCCTAAGCCAACTATATGGGCATGTGGGTCAAAGGAACCTGAATAAAATGATACCTTGATATCTACGATCCGATGTCATATTCCAGAGAAATCCACAGTTTTCTTAATATGTAAATGAGCTGTTAAGATCTATGGGCGGGGCATAGATCTCCCTGAGTATCTGCCTCCAGAGCTTCTTTCAAAATGAAAGGGGGTGTTACCAGTGTGATTTGTGTACGACCCCTTTCCCCCACTCTTAGGTTAGGGTCACACGACTGTTTTCTCTCTACCCGTGAAAATCAATCCGATTATGCTAATCAGACTCTGATCAAAGTTTGATCAGAGTGGGATCCAATTTTCTTGGAGCTGGAGAGAAAAAAAAGAGTTTCTCCAGCGTCTCCATTCTGTCAGTCCGTGAAAATCGGACCGCACTCGGTTGTCATCTGATGGGCACGATACAGTTTTTTCATGGACTCATAGACTTGAATGGGCAAGTGCCATCCGATTCCCAGATGCAACTCGTAAATGCTAAAAAAAAAATTTCCCCTCTGAACACTCGGTCCGAGGAAATATTTGGACATGTGAAAGGTCCCATAGAATAACATGGGTACGATTGCTATCCGTCAAAACCGCGGATAACACTTGTCCGAGTTAACCGATCGTCTGCACGAGCCCTAACACTCAGAGAAGAAAAGGGGAGCAGAGAGAGTTGTCAAGAGCATGGTCTCTGAATTTGTAACATTTTTGCAAAAGCAGCAGCAAAATGTTAAAAAAATGTACTATTTAGAAATTTTTAAACTTTATTCTAAGAAAGCAAATTATAAAGTAAAAAAAATTTGAGTCCTGATGATGCAAGTGTAGTTACTTTAAAAATTCTCGTCAGAATAACTATATAATTTTGGTATTTAAATATGCCTATCTAGTCCAGCAAGAGTTGATTTTAATATCAGGCAGGAAATACTTCCAAAAAAAGGCATGGATTTACAGAGTAAATACACCAGCTTCATCTGGGCTAAAATTTACTATTAAACAATGTATGCAGTTTGCTTTGGGAAATCTTTAAAGGGGTTTTTCATACTTAATAAAAAGTCAGCGTGCACTGGTCTTTGACCAACTCAGCCCTCTTTTCTCTGTCTTTTCATTGGTGGTGGCATCGAAGGGGTCTGGCTTTGCTGTTGAAATTAGCAGCCAGTCAGTCCTACTTCACACACAGCACTGATGAATATGATGTGGCAACCAAGGAAATGCTTTCCTATATTGTGCACATGGCAGGAAGTAGAGGTGCCAGGACCCCACCAATATCTGAAAATAAGTAAGTGAACCCTTGGTGATCATCAAAAAATCCAGACCATCTACTTTCCAAACTTTTGAACATGACTCGACTTTGATAAGTCTCTTTTTTCGTGCCACCCTAAAGGGCTACAGACAAGGTCTGCATACGTTACCCTGCGACGTGATGGTAATAAGGCTCCTTAATCGTTTTAACTTGGCAGCTGGAGGCTTGAAACGCGGCATTCATAAATCAACCCACGGATATATTTTCCTTTCATAGGGGAAAGCAGATATCATTTAATGCATAATTAATTATGTAATTTCATGTATTTACCTACCAGAGAGCAATTAAGTATCTTTCCAATTTATTTATAGTCACAAGAGAAGGAAATTAACTGATTTACTCCTGGACGAGAGCGCGGAGCTGTGTCTGTGCATTAACTTTCTGCCGCGATGGGAGAGAATGATAAGAGAGAGAACAAAAAAATACAATTTTCATTTCCTTCGATATAGGTTATTGCAAAGTGAATCACAGGATCTTGTTTCCAGACGAGCAATTAAGTAGCCGCAATGTCGCGCAGTAACTTCACAGGCTAAATATACATAATCAAGACTCTGCAGAGCTCTGGTAAACAACAATTAGAGACGCACAAAGAAGATTCTTGTACAGAACTGAACCCGGAGCGGATGATAGGAAAGATGAATCGGGGTATCTACATAGGAGAAGGTCTCAACAAGTTTTTGCCAGATAATCTGAGAGCAGCAGGATGAAGCGGTAGATACCCTGATTCCAGTGATGTGTCACTTACTGGGCTGCTTGCTGTAGTTTTTATAAAATCACAGTTTTATCAGCAGGAGATTATCGCTAAAAGACTAGTGAACCTGCTGCTCGGCATGGAACCAGATTCCAGCAATGTGTCGCTTAGGCTGTGTTTTGCTGTTTCAATAAAATCAGTGTTTTTATCTGCAGGAGATTATCACTAGAGGACTCGGTGTCTCGTGCCTCCTAGTCCAACCACACCGCCACCACTGATTGGCCTGATTGGCAGCTGTCTGCCTATGCACAGTGTGCACATAAAGCTGCCAATCAGGTGTGTGGGCGGGGTTATACAGAGCTCAGCATTCAGAGAACTACTAGATCTGCAGCAGAGAAAACTGTGCTATGCAAATGAGGCTGAAGAGCTATGGTAGATCTTAACCCTCTGTCACTCCAGCTCTATTCCCTAACCTGAAATCACACAGCTTAGAGGCGGTCAGTCAAGCAGGAAGAGGCAGCAATGGAAGGGCAATAGAGCTGGAGTGACTGAAGGTTCAGATCTACCATAGCTCTTCAGCTTCATTTGCATATCAATTCAAACGCTGATTATTCAGTAACGGAGGAACGAACTGGCCATGTAAAAGTATTGCTGGACTTGTCTTTGAAAGGGCTACATGTGCATATAAATAGTTTGGGAGGGGGGAAATCCTGCTGACAGATTCCCTTTAAACTCAAGATGAAAGCTCCAACCAACTGATGCCTTCTGGGGGGCCAATATCTGTAGGATCGCAGCCTGTACAGGCTGAAGGGTTCCCGGGATAGCTGGGACATTGAATTTAATATTTATTTGGCACCTTTGCTATTCTCCTGGTATTGGTATCCTGTAGACCTAATGTGAAAACTGCAGATGATGGAGAGAGATTGTGAGGATGTAGATCAATATATGAGGGACGTACGAAGATAGAGATGACTTCGGTCGTTGATTAAGATGATTCTCAGCATTTCAAAGATGATGGTTTTGTAAGCGTGAAACGGAATTTTAGGCCATTTCTTATTGCTTTGCTTTATTGGCAGTGTAGAACAGTTATGGTTGTATTTACCGTAATAGTCCGTATGACTTGTATGGATGAAGAAGCATGGAGATTGATGGTCATTCTTGTCCGCAGTAAACTATGTTCATTTTACTATGGAAATGACATAGAAAATGTGTCCTAAATAAATGCATGTGTTCTATGACATCAGGATATTTCTGGGGCTCTTTAAACGACATGCAGATTGAACACTGAGGGCAAGAAGGCGTTCTCCTGATGCTGGGTCCTACCTAATGTGAATCCTCTTCTAGGCGGAAGCCTGTATTTATATGGGTGGGAAGGACCTTGCTACAATTAAAACCACCATGTGCTGATGGGTGGAGTGCCCGGTCAGAGAGCCTATATATAACAAAAGACTGACTGTCACTTCCAAAAAAAAACTGGTGTGTACAGGTGCAAACTAAGAGTAGCCAGTAGTAGTGCTATAGCATATATGAATTGCTCTAGATAATAGTGTGGCACCCTGCTGTGCACAGGTACCACAGGACCCAGGGTGCATGGACGGACTTCTCCACAAGAGGCCCTCATTACATACAAACACCTCCACCCTTCCACCTCATACCACAAGAGGGAGCCCATTAGGGATATATATATGGAGGGTGGAGCCAGGCAGTTCAGGTCAGTCAGACTGAGAGAGAGTCTGAGAACGTGCTGACGCTGAGAGCAACGAAGACGCAGCGCGTCTGCTGCTGAGTTCTGAGGGCCCCGAGTGTGGCCGAAGGCAAGAGGAGAAAGGAGAGAGGAGTTGAGGGAGCAGAGGAGCATCATAGGCTCACCCCAGTAAACAAACCGGACACCGGGTCCGCGCCTACAGGGTCCCTTTATACCCAGTAGGGATCACCGGCATTCCAGGAGGACTACAAGTCCCTGGATGACCTGAAGCTAGACCCATTACAGGACCAGGAACAACAAGGCCCCAGCGTCCAGGGAGAGTGGTTACCAGCAGAAGGTCCTACTACCGAGCGACAGGTGAAGGAACAGAAACATATAAGCTAGGCCCAGTTGCAGGCTGGCCAGGAGCATACAGAGAGGCAGACACAGACCAGGAGGCCTTATACCCGCTCACTGGGGAGAAGTCCTGAAGTGCACCCATCCTACTGAGTACCCTGGACCGTACCTGACATCCGCACCAGTAAAGGTATTGAAGCAAATCCCCTGTCTCTGTCAATTACTCCTGCTGTGCCATCCGCCTGCACTACAAGTCCCAGCATCACCACCCACCAAACTCCACACTGCCCCGGGGGCCCACTCCACCTGTGGGGAGCAGAAAGACTTCAGCTACCATCCCATCACTCCCCGGAGGTCTGCAGCAGCGCTGGTAATCCTTACCAGGTACCACAGGTGGCGTCACAAACTATTTATTTTATTTTTATTTTTTATCCAAGTTACAATCCCCCTTTTTGGTTGACCGCCCTGGGCCACGGGCCGGGCCAGCCACTGTGACATACCCCCCCCCCCCCCACAGCATCCATAGGCCCAGCTGCCGAGTACCCCACAGCCCTGGGGGCGCGTCAATAGGTCCCTAAAAATTTGGTTTTGTAAATTTTGTAATTAAAATGAGAAATTGCTGATAAACTTTTAAACCATCTACCTTCCTAACAAAAACATTTACATGTGGTAAATGTTATTTATTAACTATATTGTGTCGTACAACTACTATTTTTGTGTGGTATAACTATCTAGTTTAAGGGAAAAGAAATTTCAAGGTTTGAAAATTGCTACATTTTCACAATTTTCGTAAAATTTTCAATATTTTCATAAATAAACACAAATCATATTGAGTCAACCTAAATTTACCACTAATATGAAGTACAGCATGTCACTAAAAAAACAAACTCAGAATCACTAGGATCTGTTGAAGCGTTACAGAGCTATTGCCTCATAAACTGACACTGGTCAGAATTGAAAAAATTGATCTGGTCAGGAAGGTGAAAACAGGCTGGGGAATGAAGGGGTTAAAATAAATTATGCCTGTGGACTGGGAGTCCTGAGACCGGAAAACCCCTTTAAAACCCTTATAGTTGCATACCGTGTATTTGTAATTTGTACAGATTAAATGTCACAGTGTCAAGATGAAAAGCTCGAACATGGGAATGCTACTCAATACAAAGATATTGTTAGGAATTGTGGTTCTCCGCTGCTACCTGGGAATGGATCGGTTCCGGTTCTACTCTACTCCGGTCACAAGCGTTGCCATTGTCCTCCTGACCCCGAGAGGGTACACTCTTAGCCTTCCTCAGGTATCAGAAAGGTGTCTGTTCACCCCTGAGGAAGAGCTAACATGAGTGCAGGGAAACCGTCCCAATCTTATGTAGTGTGGCGTTCTGCAGTAGTAGGATGTGTGGGGATGTGGGATGCCGTATCTCCCACGGATTTCACTGCCGGGTGATGCTGTGCTCCACGGTTGCCAGGCAATGCAGGACGCTGCTGTGTCTGGTACTAGGCAGTAGTGGGATTGTGTCCATTCTGCAGTGCAAGTTAGCAGGGAGTGGTTGTCTGGGGGTGATTAGGAAGTCTTCAACACCTGATAATTTCCTTCAGTATCAGACAGGCTATTTAACCCTGTTCCCTGCCCAGGTCTTTGCTGTTTATTGCAGTTCATTTGTGTTGTGGTGGTGCTTACAGTATTGGTTGCTCTCTTTCAGGGTTGGTCTTAGGGTTCATTTCCTTTTCTCTCTGGGCTACACTCCCAGGGTTTCTGGTTGAGGTACCTAACTGTTCTCGACTGGGCTCCAACTGCTTCACCAGATGCCAGCTGCCCGCCAACAGCAGACCTGGGAACGGCTCTGCCAAAGTCCCCCTCCCATTTAATGGGAGCTGGGTGAAGAGTATCTTGGACCTTTAAGGTTTGCCTTGCCGAGACAGTTTGCATCAAGTGCATTTGAGGCTGCGCCTTTGCTGGTTTGATGCCAGTCTTGCTGGGTCTCTCTGCAATTGCACATAACAGATATCGACTACTACCAGGTACGACTGGGACACACTTGAAATAGACGGCGACGAACTGGAAGTTGAAACGGACTTCAACGTACTTAGACCAATGATCACCTAGGATGTATCCACGACACCGGAAGTCAATAGGACAATAGCTATGGGCATATCAACAATGAAGTCACTAGAGAAGGTCTTCAAATGGAGGAACATTTCACTGGCGATGAAGACACGGCTCCTACATAGTTTGGTCTTTTTGTGTTAACATACGGATGAAAAACCTGGACAATAAAGAAACAAAACAGAAGTAGAATCAATGACTTTGAAATGTGGTGATGGAGAAGGATGTTATCAATACCATGGATGGCAAGAAGAACTAACAAATCAATTTTGGAACAAATCAGTCCAGCCATGTCACTCGAAGCAAGAATCACCAAGCTACGACTTGCCTAGTTTGGGCACATCATATGAAGAGGAGCAATCACTGGGGGAGGACATCATGATGGGAAGAATAGAAGGAACAAGGTGAAGAGGAAGACCAGCAATGTGATGGTTGGTACTATCAAGATAACGGCGGAGAAGACCCTGGTGGACCTATCTAGGCTTGCACAAGATCGATCTTTCAGCAGGTTGTTCATCCATCAGTTCGCCTTTGCACGAGATCGAGCCAAAGGTCATTGAATAAGAATAAGAATAAATAATAAACCAGACTAAATCCTCAGCGAATAGGAACAAGATGAATTATCCTAATACCGTTATACCAAATATTGGATGTGATTCCAAGAGGAAGAAAGGCCGTTAATCAATATGTGTGAATTACCATTGGCTTGTAAAGTAAGCAGGCGTCTCATCATGAAGCCCAGTTTTCAATGCTGCGATGTCCCTGTCTCATTCTTCACTTGTTTGCATCGGAATGAGCATTAAATCTTCGCTGACATAACTTAAATGTGTCACATTGCTTGTATTGCAAAGGGGAAATGACTTTCCAACAGACAGCAATATAACAGTGTCAAATTATCATTAAAATGATGATAATATACCAGCCATGCCGCTGCCAAGAAATGATGTAACAGTAAAACCACCAGATATGCCAGCATTGTTTAGTAAAGGGATGTAAATGCCATGCTTGGAGATGCCACTTGTTTGCTTGAAGATACTTTATAGCAATAGCTTTATGTATGGAAGAGACCTGTGGCCATGCGAAAAAAATAAAATTTCTGTCGTAACCTGAAAATCCTGTGCCAAAAAGGTCATAGTCTCAGATAAGAGGTAGATTCACATGAGTGCATAAAAAATCGATCAGTTTCATACAAAAAACTTTGACGATTTTTTTTCTCACTTGTCATCCATGTGCAATCCGTTTTTTTATTCAGCAACTATTAATCATTTGCAGTTTCCTATGTTACAGAATTGCAATTTATCCGTAAAAGTCTGATGCTCTGCTCTTCATTATTTAGTTAGGATCACGGCCGTGCCGAGGTGTCAGTAGTTTCAGCATTATCTTGAAAATTAATAATCCCAGATTGTATCGTGCTCCTCTGTCCAGCACTATATGGTCCTACCCATTATTCGCTTCCTGCATCCTTTATTTCCCCAGAGCTTCCTACAGCAAAGTTCTTCACTGGCCAATGGATCTGTACATGCACTAAAAAGGGAATAAATAATGGGGAGAAACATCTGTACTGATGTCCCCTCGACAGGACAGTGTTTTGCTGGCCCTGTACCACATGATTCGTCGACAAGTCGACATGACGTCAGCAGAGAATAGCACTGAATATGCTGTGACCACTTGGTACAGCTTGGGATCAGGAGGACACTATAAGACAGCGATTACAAAGATGCCTCACCTTCTTTATGGGATGTAATTGGAGGTAAAGCGTTGAAACAGTCCAACCCCTTTAAGCCCATTGGGTAGAACATTGTTAGCCATCTTTCATGTTGTTCCTCATTATGTACATTTGGTGGGCACCTAAAGTTGAGAAGATCCTTTTTTTAACATTAAGGCCTGAGAGATGAGCAAAAAAAAAAATTGCAGGGCAAAGGGCAGGCATCCACATTGGTCCTCCCAGGCAGCTGGACCAGGGTCCTGCAAACTTCTGCCAGGACTAAATTGTCAGCATCCTGTGGCATTTACAAGGTGCCCAACATACTGGCATTCAAGTGCAGGCCAGGGAAGTTCACAGGACCCTGGTCCAGCTGCTTTGGAGGAAACATGGGGAGAACATACAAACTCCTTGCTGATGTTGTCCTTGGTGGGATTTGAACCAAAGACTCCAGAGCTGCAAAGCAATAGAGCTAACCACTGAGCCACCATGCTGCCCAAACCACTTATCATGTTGGCAATTACGTATATCTCATATTTTCCTTATTATTATTCTCACACTCCTATCTGCACGACTTCTCCTGTGTTTCACTCATCCGTTGCCCCAGACTTGCTGCTAACATTCCCATTTTTAGGAGTGTCACAAAAATGTATTTCTTCAAGGTCTACTGTATATCACATCACGCTAGAGCATAGGCTATACACAACCTGACCTCATTACAGATCTCTCCATTCCACTTAGCTTCCCTTGTCCCAACACTTTGTACTTAATACCCATGTTGGCTCAGATACTGGCTGGTGGCAGCATACTTACCAACCTTTAGGGTATGTGCACACGATGCAGAAATGAAGCAGAAAATTTCTGCATCATTTCTGCATCTCCCTGGCAGAAAAAACGCATGCAGATTGTGCATGCGTTTTTCCTGCAGAATACATGCGGATCCACATGCAGATTAAGGCTGAGTTCACACGATGCGTATTTCATGCGTTTCCGCGGCGTTTTTGCAGTTGCGTAAACGCCGCGGAAACGCATGAAAAACGCATGGTAGAAGGGAAGCAATGTTCCCCAATGGAAATCCGCATGTGCTGTGCCCATGATGCGGATTTTTCCGCAGCGTTAACGCTGCGGTCAAAAATCCGCAGCATGTCAATTAGGGTATGTGCACACGATGCAGAAATGAAGCAGAAAATTTCTGCATCATTTCTGCATCTCCCTGGCAGAAAAAACGCATGCAGATTGTGCATGCGTTTTTCCTGCAGAATACATGCGGATCCACATGCAGATTGACATGCGTTTCCGCATGCAGATTGACAAGCGCTTTCCAGGCGATTTTAGCATCACCTGGAAAGTGCTTGACAACTAGGTCACACTATATAAATCCATGCAAACAGCATGGATTTATATAGTGTGACCCGAGAGAGTGTATATACTTACCTCTGATGGCCCGCGCTGTCCTGCTTTACAAAGTTCCCGGCTGCCGGCAACTTTGAATTGAAAGACCTGCCGACGTCAGCGTCACGTGACACGTCACATGACTCTGACGTCACCGCAGGTCCTACAACTCACTGCAAGAGCCGGGAACCAAGCGGGAGCGCTGCGCGGGCCGACAGAAGGTAAGAATACATTTATTTTTTATTTTATTCTTTTTTTACAGCTTTTTTAATGGTACCTGGGTGTGGATGAGACTCTCCTCTCCTCCACACCCGGGTACCATCCGTATATTAGAACGCGCCAATAACGCAAGTACAAATGCTGTCTTGCGGAATTGGCGCGCTCTAATGCAAGTCAATGGCGGCGAAATCGCCGCGTTTCCGCAAAATTAATTGACATGCTGCGGATTTTTGACCGCAGCGTTAACGCTGCGGAAAAATCCGCATCATGGGCACAGCACATGCGGATTTCCATTGGGGAACATTGCTTCCCTTCTACCATGCGTTTTTCATGCGTTTCCGCGGCGTTTACGCAACTGCAAAAACGCCGCGGAAATGCATGAAATACGCATCGTGTGAACTCAGCCTTAATTTTGCGGAAACGCGGCGATTTCGCCGCCATTGACTTGCATTAGAACGCGCCAATTCCGCAAGACAGCATTTGTACTTGCGTTATTGGCGCGTTCTAATATGCGGATGGTACCCGGGTGTGGAGGAGAGGAGAGTCTCATCCACACCCAGGTACCATTAAAAAAAAAAGAATAAAATAAAAAATAAATGTATTCTTACCTTCTGTCGGCCCGCGCAGCGCTCCCGCTTGGTTCCCGGCACTTGCAGTGAGTTGTAGGACCTGCGGTGACGTCAGAGTCATGTGACGGGTCACGTGACGCTGACGTCGGCAGGTCTTTCAATTCAAAGTTGCCGGCAGCCGGGAGAACGGAGTGAGCAGGACAGCGCGGGCCATCGGAGGTAAGTATATACACTCTCTCGGGTCACACTATATAAATCCATGCTGGTTGCATGGATTTATATAGTGTGACCTAGTTGTCAAGCACTTTCCAGGTGATGCTAAAATCGCCTGGAAAGCGCTTGTCAATCTGCATGCGGAAACGCATGTCAATCTGCATGTGGATCCGCATGTATTCTGCAGGAAAAACGCATGCACAATCTGCATGCGTTTTTTCTGCCAGGGAGATGCAGAAATGATGCAGAAATTTTCTGCTTCATTTCTGCATCGTGTGCACATACCCTTAATTTTGCGGAAACGCGGCGATTTCGCCGCCATTGACTTGCATTAGAACGCGCCAATTCCGCAAGACAGCATTTGTACTTGTGACGCGCCCCCTGGGCCAGTGCTGTTAGGGATACCCGGAGCCGGATCAGATGGGAGTTGTAGTCTCCAAGTGGCTGTGACCCGGTCCGTGCCCAGGGTGTCAAACTCAGTGTGTGGCAGTCCTTATAGATGTTACTAGATGTTCTATCCTGCCGACTACGCCAAAGTTGACGCACCCCCTGGGCCAGTGTTGTTAGGGATACCCGGAGCCGGATCAGATGGGGGTTGTAGTCTCCGAGTGGCTGTGACCCGGTCCGTGCCCAGGGTGTCAAGCTCAGTGGGTGGCAGTCCTTACTGATGTTACTAAAGTTCTTTATGTCGACTACGCCACCCGTTGAATTGCGGTCACTACGGCCGCCGCTGCAGCAGGGTCCGCTGAGGCTGATGGTGTTTGTGCAGCTTAGGTAGTATAACCCCCAACGGGAGGGGTATAGCCTCAGGGGGTCAGGTGCAGAGGATGGTGGTTGTGGAGGTGCAGGGAAGATGGTAATGAGAGTCAGAGTCGGGTTGTGCAGTTCAGGGTTCTTTACTTACTGCTGTTCTTGTACCGGTCACTCCGGCCTTGAGTGACCACCCGAGCCGCGCTGCGTCCACCAGGTCCTGGACTCGGCCAACCCCCAAGTAGTTCTGGAGCGTGGTTCTGAGCTCCCTTTCTGTCCTGTCCTCGTCTCTGGCCTTCCCCACCAGGGATCCACCTATGTCCGGCTCCCTCGGGCCTCTTGTTGGCGAACCCTTGTCTCTGGGTTCCCTGACCCTATGCGTGGTCTGCCTTCCGGGTGGATATAGTGGGTGGCCGTGGCAGATCCTGCCCACGACCTCCGGTTCCTGGCTAAGGTGTGCTGTAGCCTCTGCCAGCTTGGGATCCGGTACCCTGTTGCCGACCCTTCACCCTATTAGCTCTCTTATGGGCTCTTGGGGTCCCCTCTGCGCCTCTGGGTCTCTCTCTCTTCTCCTCTGCTCTGCTTCTCAGGTTACACTCTGACAGACTGACGTCTCACAGACTGACAACTGACTGACTGACTGACCCTGATCTAAGATGGTTCCCACCTTATATACTCCCTCTATGTGTGAGCTCAGGTGACCAGCACCCAATGAGCTCCTAGCTTTACCCAGGCTGCTCCCCCTATCTGCCCCTACACTACTGGGATGTTCCACCCCCCTCCCACTCCAGCCAGGAACAGACACTGTCGTACCTGCACATTTCTCTAGTGGGAGTACCATCGGTCTGTTCCCCGGAAATGGGATGTGTGTAGTGCATGCAGCCTACTAGCTCAGTTCCACACTCCATCCTTACCCGGGAGTGGAATATCACACCTCTGGGTTGAGGTGCAATACCCCTGTAGCAGCCGAATCCTCAGGGTGCTACACTTGCGTTATTGGCGCGTTCTAATATGCGGATGGTACCCGGGTGTGGAGGAGAGGAGAGTCTCATCCACACCCAGGTACCATTAAAAAAGCTGTAAAAAAAGAATAAAATAAAAAATAAATGTATTCTTACCTTCTGTCGGCCCGCGCAGCGCTCCCGCTTGGTTCCCGGCACTTGCAGTGAGTTGTAGGACCTGCGGTGACGTCAGAGTCATGTGACGGGTCACGTGACGCTGACGTCGGCAGGTCTTTCAATTCAAAGTTGCCGGCAGCCGGGAACTTTGTAAAGCAGGACAGCGCGGGCCATCAGAGGTAAGTATATACACTCTCTCGGGTCACACTATATAAATCCATGCTGTTTGCATGGATTTATATAGTGTGACCTAGTTGTCAAGCACTTTCCAGGTGATGCTAAAATCGCCTGGAAAGCGCTTGTCAATCTGCATGCGGAAACGCATGTCAATCTGCATGTGGATCCGCATGTATTCTGCAGGAAAAACGCATGCACAATCTGCATGCGTTTTTTCTGCCAGGGAGATGCAGAAATGATGCAGAAATTTTCTGCTTCATTTCTGCATCGTGTGCACATACCCTTAGAATGACAAATGTTTGGACATTTAAACCTCATCTCTAGAATCATTGTGAACATCCAAACGTGGCCATTTTGGATTTGGTTTTCTTAACCCCCACCCTTGCCTCCCTTTACTGCTTGTACTGTCCTCGTTGTGAACAAGGTCGGACTTTTCAGTGAGAAAAATAAAAATTCACTTTTCCGCGAAGGTGGTTTACATGAATGATTCAAAACAGTCGTTGAGATTGGAGCAGAAATGTCAGGTCTCATGTGGTTACTTGCAGCTTCCGTAGGTGGCAGACAAATTAATTGTGTGGTGATGGCACTATGTTTTTTGCCCTTTAATTTCTTTTGTTCAAATTCGATACTTTACATTTCATGCACAGAACAAGGAGTATTCCTTATTTACTTCTTAGAAGGTACCAGTGACTCCAGCATTAACCATTTGGAGATATTATAGGTATAGCTGGTTAGGGACATATTAAGACTAGGGCTCACAAGGCATGTGCCCTGAGTGGTGGGGGAAGACGCCAACAAGCCATTCTGCCAGGTTATCTAGATGTCTGGCATTTCTTTGTATTTTTGTATTAATTGATCTAGGTATGTTCCATCTAAGCAGTGGTGTAGTGTGGATTACCAGCATATGGGGCAAGGTAAGCATTGTGATATTGCAGCCTGAATGCCTCTTTCAAACAAAAACTGCCCCCTGAATGAGCCCTTGAATATTATTGATGTCATTCCACACAAAAAATAAAGTTTCTTTTCACCTAAGTCCTCTTCTCTCTCGCACACAGAGGGGGCAGAGGTGGTAACATCATTACACCGCCTGTGCCGTAACACAGATGTCTTGTAGTCCATAAAGCAGCCTGTGTGTCAAGGGGCTCAGTAGGTGAGGTGGGTCCTCTAAGCCCAAGGTCCGGGTGGGCACACGGGCCACAGAGATCAGTACAGTAGAAGGGTGAGGCATGCAGGACGCAGATAGCAGACATGAGACGTTTAGCAGAGGTACTGAAGGCCGCAAGCAGACAGATAGCCGAGCGACTGGAAGCCGCAGGCAGACCTAAAACATTCTGGAGACTACAGACTGGGAACTGTGCACAGACAAGCTAAAAGTCTAGACTAGGAAGCTCGACACATGGGAAGACACTACTTGCAAAGCCGGAAGTTTAGCATCACTGCTGCCCGACTAATCGACCTGTCCCCTCGCTATTGACGCGCCCCCAGGGCCATGGGGCACACGGCAGCCGGGCCTCTTATGGATGCCGGTGGGGGATATCACGGTGGCTGGCCCGGTCCGTGACCCAGGGCGGTCAATCAAAAGGGGGAAATTATTTATAGGGGATTTGGAAAATGTTCATGACGCCACCTGTGGTGTCTGGTGAGGATCACCAGCGCTGCAACAGTCCTCTGAGGCAGATGTTAGGGCAGCTTGAGATGGGACGGCTCCCCACAGGTGGAGCAGGCCTCAGGGCAATGAAGTGATGGACAGTGGGTCGCACTGGGCGTTGTGGTGCAGGGGGAACGATGGCACCGATGAAGAATGGACGGAGGCAGTGCAGTGCAGTCATCCAAGATTTTACTCACAGTTCTTTAGACACTTCACAGGTGCACTATACAGGTAAAAGCCTCCCGCGTCGCGCTGCGTTCACCGGGCAGGGGTTCAATCCTTCCTCAGGCAACTTGGGAATACCTGGCAGAACCCCACTTTCTCGTGTTCCTATTTTGACCGTCTTCACACTAGGTCCTTCTCCTTCCTGCCCTGCGCTGCCCACTGTCAATCCTGCTCGGGTGCTCTGAAGTCCTTACTGTACAGTACAGACCAAAAGTTTGGACACACCTTCTCATTTAAAGATTTTTCTGTATTTTCATGACTATGAAAATTGTACATTCACACTGAAGGCATCAAAACTATGAATTAACACATGTGGAATTATATACTTAACAAAAAAGTGTGAAACAACTGAAAATATGTCTTATATTCTTGGTTCTTCAAAGTAGCCACCTTTTGCTTTGATGACTGCATTGCACACTCTTGGCATTCTCTTGATGAGCTTCAAGAGGTAGTCACCGGAAATGGTCTTCCAACAATCTTGAAGGAGTTCACAGAGATGCTTAGCACTTGTTGACCCTTTTGCCTTCACTCTGCGGTCCAGCTCACCCCAAACCATCTCGATTGGGTTCAGGTATGGTGACTGTGGAGGCCAGGTCATCTGGCGTAGCACCCCATCACTCTCCTTCTTGGTCAAATAGCCCTTACACAGCCTGGAGGTGTGTTTGGAGTCATTGTCCTGTTGAAAAATAAATGATGGTCCAACTAAACGCAAACCGGATGGAATAGCATGCCGCTGCAAGATGCTGTGGTAGCCATGCTGGTTTAGTATGCCTTCAATTTTGAATAAATCCCCAACAGTGTCACCAGCAAAGCACCCCCACACCATCACACCTCCTCCTCCATGCTTCACGGTGGGAACCAGGCATGTAGAGTCCATCCGTTCACCTTTTCTGCGTCGCACAAAGACACGGTGGTTGGAACCAAAGATCTCAAATTTGGACTCATCAGACCAAAGAACAGATTTCCACTGGTCTAATGTCCATTCCTTGTGTTCTTTAGCCCAAACAAGTCTCTTCTGCTTGTTGCCTGTCCTTAGCAGTGGTTTCCAAGCAGCTATTTTACCATGAAGGCCTGCTGCACAAAGTCTCCTCTTAACAGTTGTTGTAGAGATGTGTCTGCTGCTAGAACTCTGTGTGGCATTGACCTGGTCTCTAATCTGAGCTGCTGTAAACCTGCGGTTTCTGAGGCTGGTGACTCAGATAAACTTATCCTCAGGAGCAGAGGTGACTCTTGGTCTTCCTTTCCTGGGGCGGTCCTCATGTGAGCCAGTTTCTTGGTAGCGCTTGATGGTTTTTGCAACTGCACTTTGGGACACTTTCAAAGTTTTCCCAATTTTTCGGACTGACTGACCTTCATTTCTTAAAGTAATGATGGCCACTCGTTTTTCTTTACTTAGCTGCTTTTTTCTTGCCATAATACAAATTCTAACAGTCTATTCAGTAGGACTATCAGCTGTGTATCCACCTGACTTCTGCACAACACAACTGATGGTCCCAACCCCATTTATAAGGCAAGAAATCCAACTTATTAAACCTGACAGGGCACACCTGCGAAGTGAAAACCATTTCCAGTGATTACCTCTTGAAGCTCATCAAGAGAATGCCAAGAGTGTGCAAAGCAGTCATCAAAGCAAAAGGTGGCTACTTTGAAGAACCTAGAATATAAGACATATTTTCAGTTGTTTCACACTTTTTTGTTAAGTATATAATTCCACATGTGTTAATTCATAGTTTTGATGCCTTCAGTGTGAATGTATAATTTTCAAAGTCATGAAAATACAGAAAAATCTTTAAATGAGAAGGTGTGTCCAAACTTTTGGTCTGTACTGTACGTCAGATCCGGGACCCACTTGACCCTCCTGGGGATTAGAATGCCGCAACGATCTCTCTGTCTTCTGACAGATGCGGGGCGTACGGGTGCCGTACCCCCTGGGATCCTTTCTGTAGAACGGAGCCTACTCCCTGCTCCCCTCCTGGGCCTCTGACACTGGGCCCTAACTGTGGAGCAGATCTCCTAATGAGACTCTGCTCCCAGACTGTTCCTCTGAAAAGTCCTGAGCTGTTCTTCTGAACTGCTCCCTAGAACTGACCACTTAACTAATCTGCCACCCTAAGATGGCTTCCCTACTTATACTCCTACTAAAGTGCTCCCTCTAATTACTTCCTCCACCCACACCCACTACTGGTTCCCCCTACCTTTGGGTTCCCCCCACTCCAGCCAGGGTCAGGGCTCAGCAGAAATGTACATTGCGTCTTGCCCCTCCAGCCGGCCTGGAACAGTGCAGTGTTGGATGCAGGTGTTTGGGGTTCCGTGCCGCACTCCCATCTTACCTGAGAGAAAGGAGACACCACACCTCTGGTTGAGGTGCAGTACCTCTGTGGCGACTGAACCCTCAGGGGTGCCACACTATTCCCCGGCATATCCCCTCTGTCAATTCCTTCACTGGCACCCCATTGCCCAGAGACTCCAGTTCAAAACCCTAACCATGGCATACAAATCCATCCACAACCAGTCTCCTCCATACATCTGTGACCTAGTCTCCCAATACATACCTTCACACAACCTCCGATCCTCACAAGATCTCCTGCTCTACTCCCCTCTTATCTCCTCTTCCCACAATCGCATACAAGATTTCTCCTGTGCATCCCCCCTACTCTGGAACGCTTTACCCCAAAGCATCAGACTCTCGCCCACCGTGGAAACCTTCAAAGGGAACCTGAAGACCCACCTCTCCCGACAAGCCTACAACCTGCAGCGACCATCGCTCCACCATATCGCTGCACGACTAGCTCTACCGTCACCTACTGTATCCTCACCCATTCCTTGTAGACTGTGAGACCTTGTGGGCAGTGTCCTCTCTCCTCCTGTACCAGTCGCCGTCACGTTCTGTTCAAGATTATTGTAATTGTTTTTGTATGTATACCCCTTTTTTACATGTAAAGCGCCATGGAATAATTGGCGCTATTACAGTAAATAATAATAATATCGGGGTGTAGGGAGCAGAGACCAGATCCAGGACAGGTGTGTAACACTATGGCCTACAAGAAGGGGAGTGGTGGTGCAGGTAGCCATGTGCTCTCTGCTCTTCAAAAGGATCCAACTGTATCAGAATCATGGTGATACAGTTCAATGTGGTCCTGAAAACCGGCACAACTTCCCAGAAGTCTGGAGCATGTGCACTGCTCTGTTTCTTCAGTACTAATGACATACTAGTTTTCTTTTTTTCTTTAGAAATTTGGTGTCCCTAACCTGCGCCCAGACCACCCACGCCTGTGACTCTCCCATACTATGACACAGCATGTAAGCTAAATAAAGCATTTACCCCTTAAAATATCTTGAATTAGAAAAACACATATTTCTTATCTTGACCTTCGAAAGTAACAGAAGTCGAGTAACACCCACCACGAATTTAAGCAAGTTTGGTTTCCGTAAGAGTTGTCACACCAGGTTTCGGATAGCTCCATGGAGAACTTAGACATCATTTTCCATTTCAGCTCTCGGAGATGAATGAGATCCATCAATGGAGGGATCTCTGTCCCTATTTTATGCTCATCTCTGATAAGTAGTATAAACCCAGTGATTTTTAAAAAAATTTCCTAAAAGGCTGGCAATAGAGAGGTCGCCCAAGAAAGCTGTTCTTGCAAACTCAAGACTTCTTTGCAGTCGTATATGGATGACCAATCATCTGAATGGCTGCAGCGTACTATTATGTTCCTGAATGGTTACAGTTTCCTTTAAAATAATTGATTACTAGTGGTGCCAGGACCCCAACCCACAGCTCAAATGTTTTCGATTTTTTTTCTTTAAAGGGGTTTTCCACTTTCATGTTAATCACCTCTAATGATTGGCAGCTTTGTATAAAAATGAAAAAAAAATCCTATGGTACTCATTCTTCTGCACTTAGAGCTGTTTCTCCGCAGCTGCTCTGCGCGCTTTCTGTGTTTTAGTTGCAGTGGCACCGTCACAACACCGCTGCAGCCAATCATTGATCACAGATATAGACAGCAAACACTGCCGAGCACAGTGATTAGCTGCAGCGGTGATGTGCATTTTAGCCATGACGTCGTCGCCACAACCAGTACACCGAGACCGAAATAGTGTCAAAAAGACGACACAGGACCCAGGGGGGTGAGATCCATGTGATTTTTATTATTTTTTTCACAGCATTGTTCAATAGACTGGAAAAATGTGAAAGTCGTAAACTTCTTTAATTTTTCTATTATTTATTATTTAATTTGTATTTTTTTTATTTATTTATTGTTTTTCAGTCTCATTGAGGTCATACAACATAAGATGCACTTGGCTATTTTCAGCTACCCTGAGTTTTGTGTCTTCTGGTTGAAAAGAACTTTGACTTTCAAGACTTTTAAGACTAAACTTTTTAAATAAGTTGATGAAAATAACTTTTATAGTTTTATGTCTCGCTGCTCAGTTATTTCCTTTAATGCTCTGGAAATGTTGTGTCCTTTCTCCAGTAGATGTCTATCCTCAGAAGCCCTATCAGAACATGCCTTGTTTTTATGCATGCAACTGGGCCAAGTCAGACTAAATAGCTTCCCATAAACTTTGCATCCTAAAGGTATTTCCTGCATTCTTCCTCCTGAATGTTTTGAGCAGCGCTCCTTAATGGGGGCTGGTTGTTTGTAATTGTCTGTCTGCAGAATGTGGCGTAGCGGATGGGGAGGGGGGGGTCGCGGTGCACGATTATATCAACCGGCATAAGAAATGCAAAGATCCTAAAACATAAAATACAAACTCGACACCCAGAAACCTTTCCTAACATGCTGACTTTAAAATATCATTAGCAGAACATTCCCTGGCCTTTCTATGGGCTGGAATCATAGGTCAGTAATACTCAGCTGCACAGAAAAGAAAGAAAAAACACTTGAATGGGAAAAGCTTAGAGGAAATGCTGAGAGAGGGAAGGTCACAATCTGCTGACATATCTCCCTCTTGTGATTGAAAATGCCTAAAATAGCTGAGTACAACATTGCTAGCCTTTAGGAAAAGAAACATTACAAGTTACAATGCCCGTCTTCTTTATTCGCCACAGCTCTGTCTGATAACAATGGGAACCTGTCACCAATACAAGTTCCCTAGAGATTAGGACACCTCGCTATTCAGTCTGGCCAATTTTGTAGGGTTCCATACTTCTGTGATATAATAGAGTTATTACTATAGTAATGAGAAAACATTGACCTAGAAGCCCCCTCTAGCTAAATAGTCAAAGTGATCCAATGTAGGGATGGCCAAGATGGTGACATGTTACACAGCTATAAAGTAGATTGAACTATATACAGTGGGGAAAATAAGTATTTGATACACTTCCGATTTTGCAAGTTTTCCCACCTACAAAGAATGGAGAGGTCTGTAATTGTTATCATAGTTACACTCCACCTGTGAGAGACAGAATCTAAAAAGAAAAAACAGAAAATCACATTGCATGATTTTTACATAATTAAATTGTATTTTATTGCATGAAATAAGTATTTGATCACCTACCAACCAACAAGAATTCTGGCTCTCACAGACCTGTTAGTTTTTCTTTAAGAAGCCCTCCTTCTCTGCACTCATTACCGGTATTAATTGCTCCTGTTTGAACTTGTTACCTATATAAAAGACACCTGTCCACACACTCAATCACACTCCAACCTCTCCACCATTGCCAAGACCAAATTGTTGTCTAAGGACACCAGGGACAAAATTATAGACCTGCACAAGGCTAGGATGGGCTACAGGATAATAGGCAAGCAGCTTGGAGAGAAAGCAACAACTGTTGGCACAATTATTAGAAAATGGAAGAAACACAAGATGACTGTCAATCTTCCTCGGTCTGCGGCTCCTTGCAGGATCTCGCATTGTGGGGTAAGCATGATTCTGAAAAAGGTCAGGAATCAGCCCAGAACTACATGGGAGAACCTGGTCAATGACCTGAGGAGAGCTGGGACCACAGTCTCAAACATTACCGTTAGTAGCACACTACGCCGTCATGGATTAAAATCCTGCAGAGCACACAAGGTCCCCATGCTCACACCAGCACATGTCCAGGCCCGTTTGAAGTTCACCAATGACTATCTTGATGATCCAGAGGAGGCATTGGAAAAGGTCATATGGTCAGATGAGACCAAAATAAAACTTTTTGGTATCAACTCCACTCACCATGTTTGGAGGAAGAAGAAGGATGAGTACAACCCCCAAAACACCATCCCAAATGTGAAGCATGTTGGGGGAAACATTATACTTTGGGGATGCTTTTCTGCAAAGGTGACAGGACGACTACACTGTATTGAAGGGAGGATGGATGGGGTCATGTATTGCGAGATTTTGGCCAATAACCTCCTTCCCTCAGGAAGAGCATTGAAGATGGGTCATGGCTGGGTCTTCCAGCATGACAATGACCCAAAACACACAGCCAGGGCAACTAAGGAGTGGCTCTGTAAGAAGCATTTAAAGGTCCTGGAGTGGCCTAGCCAGTCTCCAGACCTGAACCCAATAGAAAATATTTGGAGGGAGGTGAAACTCAATGTTGCTCAGTGACAGCCCCGAAACCTGAAAGATCAGGAGAAAATTTGTATGGAGGAGTGTGCCAAAATCCCTGCTGCAGTGTGTGCAAACTTGGTCAAGAACTACAGGAAACGGCTGACCTCTGTAATTGCAAAAAAAGGTTTCTCTATCAAATATTAAAGAGGTTTTCCCACAAACAAAAGTTCATTTTAATCAATAGATCTTTGTATAATAATAAGTTCCATAATTGAATGTATTTAAATAAAATGTTCCTGTACTGAGATAATCTTATAAATGTTCCCCTGTGCATTGGCTGTGTCTGACCGTGTATGGAACACTGTCTGGTCATACCACATCTCCTGGCCAGGGGAGGAAGCAAAGGAGTATACAGACAGGACTGCAGGGGATCACAGATGATTCTTTCTTTGAAGTAAAACATTGTTTAAAAACAGGCAGTGAAATGTCTTACCTCACAAAAAGAATCAGCTTTGATCCATGGCTGCAATGTCTGTATACTCTTTTGCTTCCTCCCCTGCCCAGGAGATGTGGTATGATCAGACCGTGTTCTGTACATGGTCAGACACAGGGGAACATTTATAAGATTATCTCAGCACAGGGACATTTTATTTAAACACATCCAATTGTGAAAGTTATTATTATTCTAAGATCTATTGATTAAAATCAACTTTCGTTTGTGGGAAAAACCCTTTAAGTTCTGTTTTTCTATTGTATCAAATACTTATTTCATGCAATAAAATGTAAATTAATTCTGTAAAAATCATACAATGTGATTTTCTGGATTTTTTTTCAAGATTTTGTCTCTCACAGGTGAAGTGTACCTACGATAAAAATTACAGACCTCTCCATTCTTTATAGGTGGGAAAACTTGCAAAATCGCAAGTATCAAATACTTATTTTCCCCACTGTACATCCATATTCATCCATCCATCCAGTTCAAACGTATCAATAAGTGGTGATTTAGGGAAAGACAAAAATCTCCTATGAGGTTGTTCTCATTTCAAGGTACAAAGTTCTTTTCATACCTCAAACATGGTTATTAGACTTCCATCAGAGATCGATAAAAAATCCTACAGTGTGAAATCTTTTCTTGTAGACATTGTTGATGGACTTTAGTTATGGGTGGAGGCCAGGGCTTGAAACAGCTATTTTGGTGTTTTGATATACACCATTTGGAGAAAAGTATTAAGACACATCATGTAATTATTGAATTCAGGTTTTTCATTCAGGCCCAAATCCCCCGGTGTATAATATCCAGCCTCTGATGTTTAAAATCCCGCCCCTGGCGTATAACATCTGGCTCCTCGCCTCCAGTGTATAACATCCGGCCCCCCCCGGTGTATAACATTCTGCCCCTCACCTGACTTTACTACCATGTAACAGAATGGCCGGTGGTGCAACGCTCACTGATACCAGTGCGGTCCTGTAATAGGAACCACTGGTGTAACAAGTCCATTCATGACATTTCTTCCCTCCTAAATCTTCCCCCATCACCTGTGAATGATATTAATTAGAAGAGGAAGGAACCGCAGCAACTCAGCTACGAAATGGAGACCACGTAATGTTACAGAGCGGGGTCAACGAGTGCTGAGGAACGGAGGGCAGAAAAGTCCCCACCGCTCTGCTGAACCCATAACTGTAGAATCCAAATCTCCTCTGGTATCAACATCAGCACAAACACTGCACCCCCGCTGGGAGATTCATGGCCGAGCAGCTGCATGCAGCCGTACATCACCAAGCACAATGCCAAGAGTCGAATGGAGGAGTGTAAAGCCACCACCCATGGACTCTGGAGCAGAGAAAACGTGTTCTGTGCAGTGATTAATCGAACTTCTCTATCTGGCGTTTGATGGATGAGTCTGGGTTTGGCGAATGCAAGGAAGACATTACCTGTCTGGCTCAATGCTTCAACACACCAATACATCTTGGAAAATTGTAGCTGCCAGCTTTGTGGTAACAGTTTGGTAAAGGCTCATGTCAGTTCCTAATGACTGTGTTCCAGAGCACAACGTCCATAAAGACATGGTTGGGTGGGTTTGGTGTAGAAGAACATGTCCGGTCACAAAGAGTCCTGACTTTAACCCCATCCATCACTTTAGGGATAAATTACAACTGATATTGTGAGCCTGGCCTCTCCCCAACATCAGTGTCTGACCTCACAAATATTCTTCTGGATTAACAGGCAAAAATTATCACAGACGCCTCCAAAATCTTGTAAAAAGTCTTTCTAGAAGAGAGGACGTTATTACAGCTGCAAAATGGGGACCAACTCTCTATATATGTCTATCAATGTAGATTGGGGGGGTCATGAAAGCTTCTTCAGGTGTAAGGAGGGGACACATGGTTTTATCCATAAAACATTTTTGTACATAGGAATTAAAGGGGTTGTTTCAGAAAGAAAAACAAATGTCATAGGAACATCATAAAGTGGTGTATTCAACACCCCTTTACTAGTCCAGTATGACCGCCACTGAAAACAGTGGCTTCCACCCTTTTTAGGAGCTTCCTATTTTTTCACATTTTTAACGAAGTTTTCCCATATTTATCACGAAAGCACAAGATCATAAATGTATGATTGATGAGGTCTTTAGGCATAGGTGGATTATAATGAGGGCAATCTGGGCTACCGCCCGGGGCCTGGGGCTCCGGTGGGCCCTTGGCCAGATTTCCCTCATTATAATATGTTCTGTGCCGGCGCTAATGCGGCAGACACCGGCAGGCAGAGGCGGGGGGGCCGCCGGACCACTCCCTCAGCAGCAGCGCAGGGCTGCTGCTTCTTCTTCGGCCGGGTCTGCACTGCACCTGTTAACTACCCTGTGTGCTTGTGCTGGCCCGGCCGCACCACAGCTAGGAGACATGGCCCTGAGCACGGCCGTGTCTGCTAGTATGACGTCACACAGTGTGCGCCCTGCACTGTTGCATCAGAGAGGAGCTGGACGACGTCTGGAGCCGAGCCGGGGGATGGTGAGTGATATTTGTGTGTGTGTGTGCATGTCACAGTGTGTCTGTGTGTGCAGATATCATTGTGTGATGTCTGTTTATATGTATTTTTGTGTTTCAAATGTGTTTATGCATGTATGTATATGTCTGTATATATTTGCGTGTGTGTGCGGCCTCCTCCCGCTGTATCTGGGGGGTGCTGTGCGGCCTCCTCCCGCTGTGTAACATGTTGACATATATTTTTAGTAATGAGTTCATATTACTGACAGTATAAATTTCTCCGGCAATGACTTAGTCCGGCCATTAGGGGTCAGCAAGAAACAAGTAAAGAAAAAGCCCGGGGATCTGTAAAAAAGCCCGGGAAATACAGAACCAGGAAGTCCTCCGAGGAAACGAGACGTGACTGATTCCTAGGGGACGTTTGGGAGCTTGTGCAGACTGCAGTCAGACTGTGTGTCCAAGAAGAAGCTGTGTCTTGTGATTTCTCTTTGCTCCTGTAAGAAAGGAAACTGTATACTGTATAGGTAACGCGTTGGCTAAATATATATGCGTGTTCTCTAAGGGGAAAACAAGGGTACCCAGATCCTATTGTATTAGTGTGGAAGGGGGGGTGTAAGGTTATATTCCTGGGAGGACCACGTGCCACGTCCGCGGTAACATCCTGGGTAGGCCCTGTACTGAATAAGACTGGGAACGGCATAGCCCAGTAGTTTGGCTCATTGTCGTGAGAATGGCACTTGGGCTCTCTCGGGCTGCATAACTTGTAATTTGTGTTAGTGGCTGTTGTGGCCCATATTTTGTAGAATCGTTTAACCATGTCATTTGTGTGTCAAGTATAAAGAAAGTTATTTGCCACTATACGAGGTCGGAGTCATTCATAGCAGCGCGTATCCCTCATACACATTCGACCAGCATTCCGGTCGTTACAGTTGTATCTGGGGGGGTGCCGTGCGGCCTCCTCCTGCTGTACCTGGGGGGCGCCGTGCGGCCTCCTCCCGCTGTAGCTGGGGGGCGCCGTGCAGCCTCCTCCCGCTGTACCTGAGTGGCACCGTGCGGCCTCCTCCCGCTGTATCTGGGGGGGCGCCATGCGGCCTCCTCGCGCTGTGTATAGATGGCGCCGTTCGGCCTCCCGCTGTATTTGGGGGGCGCCGTACGACCTCCTCCCACTGTGTATAGATGGCTACTTGCGGCCTCCCGCTATGTATAGATGGCTACGTGCGGCCTCCCGCTGTGTACAGATAGCACCGTGCGGCCTTCTGCTGTGTATAGATGGCTATGTGTGGCCTCCCGCTGTGTATAGATGGCGCCGTGCGGCCTCCTGCTGTGTATTGATGGCTACGTGCGGCACCCTGCCGTGTATAGATGGCTACATGCGGCCTCCTGCTGTGTATAGATGGCTACGTGCGGCCTCCTGCTGTGTATAGATGGCTATGTGCGGCCTCCCGCTGTGTGTAGATGGCTACGTGCGGCCTCCCGCTGTGTGTAGATGGCTACGTGCGGCCTCCCGCTGTGTATAGATGGCTATGTGTGGCCTCCCGCTGTGCGTAGATGGCTACGTGCGGCCTCCCGCTGTGTATAGATGGCTCCGTGCGGCCCCCTGCTGTGTATACACTGTGTTCCAAATTATTATGCAAATAATATTTTCTCAGATTTTCCCAAATTACCTATATGAATTGCAGTCATTGTAATTTTCCAGTCAAATAACTATTAGAGTACATTTGAAAGGTTTTTGTACAAACTGCCTATGATAACAGTATATTTTTTAAAAAATAAAAAACTCAAACTGCACTCAAAATGCATGTTCCAAATTATTATGCACAGCAGAGTTTTCATACATGATAATGCCCCGTCTCATGCCGCACATAACACATCTGCATCTCTGGCTGCTATGGGCATAAAAGGGGACAAACTTATGGTGTGGCACCCATGCTCCCCTGACCTCAACCCCATTGAGAACCTCTGGAGCATCATCAAAAGGAGTGTCTATGATGGCGGGAGGCAGTTCACATCTAAGCAACAGCTCTGGGAGGGTATTCTGTCCTCATGCAAAACAATTAAAGCAGAAACGATCCAAAACCTGACAAATTCAATGGACAAGAGAGTTCAGAAGCTCCTTTCAAACAAGGGGTCCTATGTGCAAATGTAACATCACCTAGAATAAAGTTTTGAGCTGAAAACTGTTTGATTTCAGTTCGTAATAACCTGCTAATGCTTATAATTTCAAAAGTTACCATTTTTTTGTTCTTTATTAAAATGAAAAGGTTGAAAACTCTGCTGTGCATAATAATTTGGAACATGCATTTTGAGTGCAGTAATTTAAAATATTATTTGCATAATAATTTTGAACACAGTGTAGATGGTGCCGTGCAGCCTCCTGCTGTGTATAGATAGCTACATGCGGCCTCTTGCTGTGTATAGATGGCTACGTGCAGCCTCCTGCTGTGTATAGATGGCTACGTGCGGCCTCCCACTGTACATAGATGGCTACGTGCGGCCTCCCGCTGTGCGTAGATAGCTACGTGCGGCCTCCCGCTGTGTTTAGATGGCTACGTGCGGCCTCCCGCTGTGTGTAGATGGCTACGTGAGGCCTCCTGCTGTGTGTAGATGGCTACGTGCAGCCTCCCGCTGTGTGTAGATGGCTACATGCGGCCTCCCACTGTGTATAGGAGGATTATGTGGCCGCTCATATTGTATGTAGGGTCTCATACTTTATATAGGGGATGTCAGCATACGTAATTGTGCTCAATATTAAGTCATACAATTAATGTAAAAAAATGATTATAATATATTAATATTGTGCAAAATTTATTTCACGTGAACTATCACATGATCTATCACAGGGGATCATGTGACATGTCACGTGATACATCAGGTGTGTGTGTGGTGGGGGGGCCCATGCCTTGTAAACTTCCCGGGGCCCTTGCTACTCTTAATCCACCCCTGTGTTTACAAGTCACAAGAACTGGGGTCTCAAAGTTTCCTGTGTGGATGAAGCTTTGGTCTACATACGTAACCACTGATCCAGTAACTTTTATGGGACTGACATAGAAGCAACTGTATCTCCATCAGTTCTACAGAAGTCGAGTGAGTATGCTCACCACTGCTCCATCCACTCCCACATCTCCATCTCTGCTATGACTTCCCTACACTTGGGAGCGTCTGAAAGGCATCATACACAGAATAGGGTGTTATAGGGTGTAACTACAGCTTTTTGCTGGACCAATTAGTGATGCCTAATGAGGCTCAACTGCATCACTAGAGGACACCAGTCACTAACTTGTCATAGTTAGGAATCATTTGTAGATTTTAAATCCAAAAATATATATTTCCATAGGCTAAATAAATAAGTTTGAAATAAACTTATTGAAAAACATCAATTAAAAAAACACAAGACACATAGACCAGTTAAAAATTAAAAACATAGCCGTAGAGGAACAATTCATATTGATTATAGTGCATGATATAACCCCAAAATATATCTGTTGTAGTATAAGTATATGGAGTGATATAAAGGGTAAGTGCAAAACTGTATATGACAATGCCATGAAACAAAAGTGACGTCAGAAATATGAATACAGATATAGTTATCTACACATATCAAAAATTGATGATAAAACCACTGACACATGATTAATATAGGATGAAAAAGCTAAGCTAGATCAGCGTGATACAAATACAGACCAGTTCATACAGACACACCCTGAAGAAGCAGATGCGAAACGTGCATTGGAGTGGCTGGAGGAGGAACAATTTCAGTCTCTATCATGCAACCTGCTCTGTATGTGTATTGTGCTGATCTGGCTTAACTTTTTCATCCCTTACTAATAATCATGTGTCAGTGGTTTTATCTTCACTGATTGACACTTTACATGGAGTCCTCCTAGGTGATTAAATCACTCCCAGGAAAGGAATAAAGGTCCCCAATATCTCAATAAACCTTCCCAGAATTTAGACTTCTTAATTTCATATTTTTTATATTTGGATTTATTTAGCACATAAATGTGAAGCATCCGCTCTCCTAGAAACCTGAGATTTAGTGGGAGCATTTAATTGAATAGATTCAGTTCCTTTTGTATATTACAATCCTCCGACTCTGAGTCATTTCTAAATGGATTCTTTTCAGATATATTTTCATTAGCCGCCCTACAGGTCCTCTTGCTCCCCCGTAGAGTATTGTGCTGTACCGCAGTAAACAAAACAAAACAAAAAAAACAAGGCGCGCTACATTCCGGGGAATCTTATAATTACTCTTCAGTCTTCAATCCATAAATGATTACACTGCATTTTCGACAAACTTTTCATATGCAAAATTCACCGTAGGGAATGTGTGCTTTTTTAAAAAAAAAGTAAATCCCATCTTATTTCTAAGATAAATAGTGTTTAGTGTTCGGAAGCAGATGTCAGGTTGGGTACTAGGGATGAGAAAGTCAAGAATATTATGAATCAACACTGTAGGGGATAAACAGCCATGATGGTCTAGTAGAGACATCATATTGACAAGAATGAAAAACTGATGCTCCCCTGTGGTCACCAATGCACATAGCAGACCCCCATGGTAAAGAGCACCCAATAGCAGGGGACAGATGTAGCCAAGCTTAACTTGACAAAAATGCACCATATTGATGGCTTGTCACAGAAGGTTATCTCACTTGAAGAATAACCCCTTATTTTATTTTTGTTTAATAAATCAGTTGTACACATGAAAATGAGCAACATTGTAATATATCTTATCAGAGAAATCAACTTCTTTCTCCTCCTGGACTGATCATTTACTCACAATTCATGGGTAAAATCGGTATTCAGTGAAGACAGATTTTACCATTACTGAGATAGGAGATGGAAGTTGGTGCTTTTAAAATTGTATGGAGGCGGAGGAGCTAGGGGCAGACACAGACATTCTGGGGAGGAGCTAGAGGCAGACACAGACATTCTAGGGAGGAGAAAGAGGCAGACACAGACATTCTAGGGAGGAGCTAGAGGCAGATACAGACATTCTAGGGAGGAGCTAGAGGCAGACACGGACATTCTAGAGAGGAGCTAGAGGCAGACACAGACATTCTAGAGAGGAGCTAGAGGCAGACACATACATTCTAGGGAGGAGCTAGAGGCAGACACAAACATTCTAGGGAGGAGCTAGAGGCAGACACAAACATTCTAGGGAGGAGCTAAAGGCAGTCACAGACATTCTAGGGAGGAGCTAGAGGCAGACACAGAAATTCTGGGGAGGAGCTAGAGGCAGACACAGACATTCTAGGGAGGAGCTAGAGGCAGACACAGACATTCTAGGGAGGAGCTAGAGGCAGACACAGACATTCTAGGGAGGAGCTAAAGGCAGACAGACATTCTAGGGAGGAGCTAGAGGCAGACACAGACATTCTAGGGAGGAGCTAGAGGCAGATACAGACATTCTAGTGAGAAGCTAGAGGCAGACACAGAAATTCTGGGGAGGAGCTAGAGGCAGACACAGACATTCTAGTGAGAAGCTAGAGGCAAACACAGAGATTCTGGGGAGTAGCTAGAGGCAGACACAGAGATTCATTCTGCTGCAAGTTCTCCTGAAATGACAGATTTCAACATGCTCAATCCTTTTGCTTTCAGGGAAGATAAGACAAGTTGAGCATTCATGTGTAAGTAGGGGTCAGAAGAAAGCGCTAAAAGTATATGTCCAGCTCAAGCTTGCCCAACGGCCCCACTGCCACATAAGAAGACACCAGTATTTTAATGGAGTTATGTAGATGGGCTAAGGGGTCTATTATGAATTTTGCCTTGGGACCCAAGAGCTTCAAGTTACCCCTATGCTCACTCAGGCGAGTAGTAATTGTAGTATTTGATTCAATCATGGTCCTTTTATTGCTATTGGCATCACAAAATACAGACATGGATTTGGTTCTTAGTAAAATATGAAACCAATATTGGTGGGAGAAGGTATTATGATGATTAAAGACTAGGGTCCCTAAAGTCACAGCACTAGGGTCAACCCCTAAGCATGTAGATCCCACTAAGGATCTCAATATCTCATCAACTATAAAAAATCCAAACCATTGGTATGAAGAACTCGCTCTGCCCTCGAGAGGGAGCCGATGACCCAGAAGTGAAGCCAAAGAGAGATTTTCAGGACTGGGTGGATGAGGTAGGAGACACCATCCACATCCATCAGGACAGTAAGGCAGGTTCTTACAAGGTGCCAAGCACAAGCCTGGAATTGAACTGGGCCGTATACAGCATGTGAGAATTGCAAAAGGTATTTTCATGGATCTGCGGTGGAGCAGGGGGCTTATACACACATTGCTGGAGTGATAATTAAGGGGGCTTAAAGGTGGTATTTTAGGTTAACGTGAAGGGGGAATTGATGACAGGTTCCCTTTAACAGATGATATACTTAGTGTTGGTAATGGTTGCGAGGGCCACCCCCCATCTATATAGGACATGTGTAAATGCACTTATTTGCAGTAGTTGCATTATAATTCATTACCATTGCACCCTCAGGGTAGATAGGCTAGTGAGAAAGTAGCGCAAATAGGGTCTTATCTGACAACAATTTAAGGTAAATAACAGATTATGCTAACCTGATCCGTTGAATTTATGCATTTTTAAAAACGTTTTTCAGCCGCTGAGAATCCACAGATCATCAGACTGATTGAAATGAGAGGATGGAGGTTTAGTGGAGTTATTTTGTGATGCTGAGGATTGAAGACATTAATTGTCAAGAAATATTAATGACACGATAGTGTAGCAGGATTTCCCATTCAATGGGCTCCTTCCCTGTCCCTCACGCTAGGAGGACCCTAGGCTATCCCTGTAGCCCAGATTACCCATGAAGGTGGAGATGCTGGGGTCTCATACCTTGCTATGCTCCAATATGCATGCTGATCTGTTTCCTCCCCCACCAAGGGAGGTATGGGACAGAAATGTATAGGATAACACAAACCTGACAGACAGGGGAAACAGATAGGGATGAAAGAAAACTACAATCATACTAATACACTCATCAAAAAACTGAGTGGAAAACAAGGTAACAATAGGAGGGGTAAACCAAATGGGAGAAGATAAGGATTAACACACAATACCAAATCCACACAGATATCTCCTGTAAACTACACCAATCAACTGCTACTTATTCAGAATTCTCCTTCACAACCAAACCAGGAAGTTGTAACTATCACCAGCAATTCCCTAGTGCAAGAGTTAAGCACATACTGCATACCTGAGAGGAGTGGCCAACACAAAACAGCTGAGACCAAGTCCAGGAGATAGACAGAACTGATTAATCCTTGCAATAACAAAGCAAGGAAAACCTGCTCTGTTAATAGGAAGGTGAAGCAGATCTAATATGTGCAGGGGTTTGTGTAACTATGTGCCACAATATTCTGGCCCCTATCTGTCACAGTATCCCTGTGACAACTAATATGTGATTTTATTCAACGTATTTTGAAGTATAACACATTTCTTCAGGAAATAACCACATATGTCACATGTGGTTATTTCCTGAAGAAGTGTGTTATACGTCAAAACTCGTCAAATCAAACCACATGTTAATATTTCTTGGCAATGTCTTCAATCCTCAGCAGCGCAAAATAACTCCACTAATATTTCATCCTCTCATTGTACCCTCATTGACTTCAAAATGGAACACACTATTATACCAGAGCCTGAGCCTACTGGATGATCCACTTATATTCTGCTGAGCCACTCTGACCATACATCTAGGACACAATCGCTCACATTCATTAGAGTGTTCTCCAACATTCTAGTGTAAAACTGTATGAAATTTTGCAAAATTTTTGCTGAACTTGTAGTAAAGCTTTGGTGTTTTTACACCTGTCACAGCCAGCTCCAACAACTTTTTGAAAAGTAGGCAGTGCTTTGCAGGGAGATGGGGTGGCAGTGAAATGCCAGTAAATTTATCATAGTTTATTCCACAAAAGTTCCAGACTGGAGTGGCACATGGCAGCAGAAAGAATCATGAATTGGGCACATCTTACTCCAGCACATTCTTCATTAAGACTGACCTACAAAGTGCTACTCTTGATGAATCGGAGCTAATGAGTAGTGTTGAGCCACCCCCGTAGTGTTCGAGTTCGGTTCGGTTCGTCGAACACCCGTGTGTTCGCCGAACTGTTCGTCGAACACCTTCGCACACCGTTAAAACCAATGGCAGGCAAACAAAAACACATAGAAACACATAGAAAACACCTTCAAAGGTGTCCAAAAGCTGACAAACTGCTCAAAAGACATAACTAACACATGGAAAAGTGACAAGTACATATAGTCATGCGAAAAGAAAAGAGATGGAGGAGTAAAAGGAGGGGGAGACACAGATATAGGCATGTCATGCCCTTCTAAAATCCAAAAAAGTGAGAAGCCGACACAGCCAGTGCGTTCCTGCCCGTGCCACCTCCGTGTCGCCGGGTTTGTGCCAGAGCCGCGGTGAACCCTGACGGCCAGACCCCCTCTCCCAATACTGGTGCCTGTCCGCTGGTGGGTCGAGCGAGCCCCCTGTGGTGGAGGCAGCTCTAAGCTTTTTAATTTAAATTGTCTCTCTAATTTGAATGAATACACTTTAAATCCTTTTACAAGGATCTATTGGAGGGCAAGTCTCATGCCAGCAGCCGCGTAATTCCAGCTCCAGTAGCGTCCACTAAAGCTGCTGCAGTTAAAAGCTTTTATAAGGATTGAGCTCGGCTGTCCACCGCAAGGCGTCCTACCGCCAGTCCCAGCCCCTATGCCTTGGGGTGCCTCCTGATGCTCTTCACTGAGTATCCCGTGGTCCCGAAGCATTTCCTTTGAAAAAATTAGGTGTCCAAACTACAGGTGGTGTAGCTTGCTTAACAGCCGGGATAATCCGCCGACTAGCAGACACTGCTACTAGGCACAAAGTATTTCCTGGGCTAGATGCAGTTAAAAATTTGTAATTAGATACTCTCGTTGGATGCTGAGAAAGCATTCCATAGAGTCTCCTGGCACGCCATATATTATTCTCTTAAAAAGCTTGGGGTAGGGGTCTAGGGGACCCTTTTATAGCCAAAATCACGGCCCTGTATCGCAATACCTCACCTAGGCTGAAGATAAATGGAACTGTAGCACCCTGAGGGCTCGGTTGCTACAGAGGTATTGCACCTCACCCAGAGGTGTGATATCTCACTCTCAGGTAAGGATGGAGTGTGGATCAGGACCCGACACCTGCATGCATTACACCACATTGCCGTGGTGCAGGGCGACCAATATGCCCCTGAGATGGGCACGACAGTCCTTTTCCCTGGCTGGAGTGGGGGGAGGGAACACTGAGGAAGGGGAACCCTGTAGTGCAGGAGCAGGGAGGAAGCAGTTCCTGGGTGCATTGAGAAGGGAGTATAAAAGGTGGGCACCATCTTAGTTCAGTGCAGAGAAGTCTGAGCAGAAGTGACAGGGAGCAGGGGCTCTGCATGAGCTCTGCTCCGGAGGCGGGCCTAGTAACAGAGGCCCAGGCCTGGAAGAGGGAGAAGGAAGAAAGAGGAGCGGAGAAGGCTCCAGGAACGAGGAACGAAGGGATCCCAGGGGTGCGGACGGGCGAGTCGCCACCGCACGCCCGAATCCACCTGCGTGGAGGGGTCAGGCCAAAGGGGGAGACCGGTCCCCGAAACTAGTGGAGGCGGGAAACGACCCTCAGCTAGAAACCGGAGGCTGTGACATTTTATGTGGCGCAGCCCCTCGCTACACCCGCTAGGAAGGCACCACATAGGGTCAGGGAAACTGGCGCCAAGTTTACCAAGAGGAGGACCGAGGCAGCCGGACAGAAGGGTTGGTAAGAAAGGCCAGACAAAGGACACACAAAGGGGGTCCTGTGAAGCGCTCCAAAGTTATCTGGGAGTTGTCTGAGCCCCTCACCTGGTGAGCACAGTACAACGTGGGCAGCCGTTACCTGCAGAAGTGGTCTGGATAATAAGAACTGTGAGTAAAGGCCCTGGACTGCATCACTGACTCCGTGTCGTTACTGCTGCTGCCCTGCACCATCACCCCCATCCTCCGCATACACTGCCCTGAGGCTATACTCATCCCGTGGGGAGTTATGCTACGCTCTGCTGCACCCACAACACCAGCCTCAGCAGTCAGCCCTGCAGCGGCGGTTCACTCTGACCACAATCCACGGGTGGCGTAGTCGGAAGTTTAAACATCAAAACCACATAAATAGTTCCGCCACTGGTTTGACCGCCCTGAGCCATGGAACCGGGTCGCCGCCACGAAGACTACAACCACCAGCATCCACCAAAAAGGGTCCGGCTCCGGGTGTCCCAAGGCCCAGGGGGCGCGTCAGAACATTTTCATCACCTTTCATAATCACCAATGGGACAAGGCAGGGATGTCCTCTGTCCCCTCTCTTATACATCCTAGTGATGGAGCACCTGCTCTCATCAATTCGCCATAACCCCAATATTAGGTGGATTGAGGTGGGAGGCACCGAGTACAAGTGCTCTCTATTTGCTGATGATGTCCTAGTATATATCACTCAATCACATATATCCATCCCTGCTGTTATGGCTGAAATAGATCACTTTGTTACATGGTCAAATTTTAAAATCAATGCAGTGAAGTCTGAGGCCCTCGATGTCTCCCTCCCCAAATCCATATAGGATTCCATCCAGTCCAACTTTCCCTTTGCCTGGCCCTCACAGGGTATCAAATACTTAGGAATTCCTATTCATAGAGACCTCTCCCGTCTATGTTATCTTAATTTTGGGCCCTTTATTGAACAACTCCATACAGACCACGGTTGGCAAGTTAGAACTGTAAGATTCACTACGTGAACCACTGGTGTTTTGTGGAAAAGCACATGTAAGATTCTGCAACAGTCTCTGCTGATACTCCTGCATGCGTGCATCCCTTTCTATGGCAGGAATAATTTCTGCTAATTTACTTTTGTACCGGGGATCTAACAGTGTGGCAACCCAGTAGTCAGGATTATTTGTAATTCTCACAATTCGAGGGTCATGTTGCAGGTAGTGCAGCAAGAAGGCACTCATGTGTCTTGCGCATCCAGGAGCACCAAGTCCCTGTTGTGTTGGTGGCGAGGTAACAATCATGCTTCCTTCCTCTGTCCTCTCCCCCCAACCTCGCACAACAGAAATATGATCAAGGTCTCCCTCATCTGATGAGTCTTCCATCAGTTCGTCCTCCACTTCTTCCTGGGCTCCTGCACCTTCCTCACTAGTTTGGCTGCTACCATGCGCCCTGGTAAAATCATCTCCCCCACCGTCACATGCCTGCCGCCTTGGTGCTGCCGACCGTCTGGACCTTGCAGATGTTAGCCCTTCCGCATACAACTCCTCCTGCTCTACTTCCTCCACCTCCTCTTGTGCCACCACCTGACTCCGAATTCTGTTTAACATGTGCTCCAGCATGTAAATCACCGGAATAGTCATGCTGATAATGGCATCGTCAGCACTAAACATCTTCGTCGCCATTTCAAGAGTGTGCAGAAGGGTGCATAGGTCCCTGATCTGAGACCATTCCTCCAGCGTGATTTGCCCCACCTATGGATCTCGTTGGCCCAGGCTATACGTCAGAACATATTGCACCAGGGCTTGTCGGTGCTGCCACAGTCGCTGCAACATGTGCAGAGTTGAATTCCACCGGGTAGGCACATCGCATTTTAGCCGGTGAAGTGGCAGGCCCAACGACTTCTGTAGAGATGTAAGTCGCTGAGCTGCGGGATGCGAACGGCGGAAGTGAGTGACGCGCCCCCTGGGCCTGTGCTGTGCAGGGGGATACCCGGAGCCGGATCGCTGGGGGTTGTAGTCCTCCGTGGCGGTGACCCGGTCCATGCCCAGGGCGGTCAAACCAGTGGCAGTCTATTGGTGTTATAATAAGTGTCCGACTACGCCACCCGTGGATTGCGGTCAGTGGGGACCGCCGCTGCGCTGCCGACCGCTGAGGCTGATGTTGTTTGCGCAGCTGAGTATGGAATAACTCCCCACGGGAGAAGTATTGCCTCAGGGCAGCTAGTGTGGATGATGGGAGTGATGGTGTGAGCGTCCCAGTAGTAATGGTGCTGGTGCGGCGATGAAACACAGAGACGTGTGGTGCAGTTCAGGGTCTTTACTGATGGTATAAAGCAGACCCTCCCGGGAGTACTGGTTAGCAGTAGGGGCCTGGTCAGTCTGTGAGCAAGCAGGATCTCCCCTGGCCAGGTGGAGTTGTAGGCCTCCTCGACTATCTGCACTCTTTCCTGGCTACCTTGCTCTATGCGGGTAGAAATAGCCCACGTTCCTGAGTATACCGTGTGGTGCTCACCCGTATGGCCGGTGACTTGGGGCCTTCCGTTAGCCTCCGCTTCACGATGGCGGTGCTGCTCCCTTGCTTGTGACCGTCCCTCCGGGCTTCTATGGCCAGAGGACATGGAATCCCCTGCCGGTTGGATTCTGCTGCTGGACCTGGATGTCCCCACAGCCTCGGACTCCGTGTCCGGGTATAGTGTTTTCAGCCAAGGCGAGCTTTCTAGCTTCCAGCCTCTGGCACTCGCTCCTGCTCCTACAGAGCTCCTGGTTCTTACTTTCCCTCTCCAGGCTTTGACTGCTCTGCTTGTTCTGCAGGCTCTGTCTCACTTAATCCCGCCCCAGACCCAGTTTATAAGGGCAGATTCCTCCCCTCCCAGGTCTGGGTGGGCCGTGTTGCATGCTTAGGGCTCCTGACCAGAGAAACCTCCCACTTGCTCTCAGACATAATATTTCTATTACTGTGGCAACCAGACCCCTGGGGTGCCACATGAGCACACAGCGACCGTGCCCTCTGCAGAAGGCCATCTAGTCCGGGATAGTGGGCTAAAAATTGCTGGACAACCAGGTTCAACACGTGAGCCATACAAGGCACATGTGTGACATTGCCCCGGCGAAGGGCCGCACCCAGGTTTGCAGCATTGTCGCACACGGCCTTCCCTGGTTTCAGGTCCAGTGGAGACAACCATTCATGAAATTGGTTCTCCAGAGCTGACCACAACTCCTCAGCTGTGTGACTCACATTTCCCAGACATTTCAAAGTAAAAACCGCCTGATGACGTTGAGCCCTACTGCCAGCATAGTAAGGAGGTGTGCAGGATCCCTTCTGCGTAGTTAGAAAGCTTGTGGCATGACCAGACAGGCTTTGGGTGCAGGTGGAGGACAGAGAGGCGGTTGAGGAGGCAGAAGCAGTAGAGGAACTTTGAGATAAAGAGGATTGACGCACAACTCGTGGGGACGGCAAGACTTGGACAGCAGCCCCTTGTCCTGCTGACACCATAGTTACCCAGTGCCCAGTCAGCGACATGTAACGCCCCTGTCCATGCCTACTCGTCCAAGTGTCTGTGGTGAAATGCACCCTGTCACACACAGAGTTTCTCAAAGAAGCGGTGATGTTGTGTGCGACATGCTGGTGGAGCGCAGGCACACCTTTCTTTGAGAAGTAGTGCCGACTGGGCATCTGGTCCTGGGGCACTGCAACGGACATAAGGTCTCGAAAATCCTCTGTGTCCATCAGGCGGAAAGGAAGCATTTCTGTAGCCAAGAGCTTGCAGATGGTGAAATTCAAATTGTTAGCTTTCTCATGGCTAGGAGGAAATGGTCTTTTACTTGTCCACATCTGAGGGACCGAGGGCTGGCTGTTGTGCTTAGACGGGGTTGAGAAGGGTGTCCCCGGCAAACTGCCGGTCTGTGAGGAAGATGCAGGCAGACATGTTAGGTTGCCTTGATCCAAAGGTGGTGCTATCGATGTCGGACAGCGCTGAACACCAGCTGGTGTTTCCACCTCCAAAAAAAATGATGACCTGCCAATCACGCTGGCTGTTGCGGGTAAAGAGGTGGCAGGTCTGCGTCCCAAAACAGGTGTGACTGCTGTCCCCCCAGTCACAGAGGATGAAGAGGCTGCAGATGCACAAGATGGGGCAGACAGTGGTTGGCCCGGCCGGCTAGGCCCCATTGTAGCACAGTGAGCTTCCCACTGCAACTTATGCTTCATGTCCATGTGCCGGTTCATGCATCAAGTACTCAAACTATGTATTTTTTGGCCTCTACTTAGCTTTTGTTGACAAATGTTACAGATAACACGAGTTGGGTCATCTTTATCGATCTGAAAAAATGCCCAGGCTATGCAACGCTTAGCACCCATGTGACCTGAAGAGCCACCACGACTTGTGGTCAGAGGCAGAGTTGTGTTTGGGGATGCAGTTGTTGACGTGCTTCCAGTACTACTTCTCTGTCCAGGAAGGCGCAATCTGACCTCATCGTCACTAGCATCCTCCTCCACCTCCTCTGCTGACCTCATCTCTTGGCTGACTATGGGTTGACAGTAAATGGGATCTCCAACCTCATCATCATCACCCTGTGTGTTGTCACACCCGTCGTCCTCAGAGCCAACCTGTTCCTGCCCTGACAAAAAACTAAAGCTGTCGCTCCAATCAGGTATTTGAGTCTCATCATCGTCTTCCTCATTGTCTCCACCAACAGGAGTTACAGTTTGGGAATGAGGGTCTACATTATGGTCAGAACCTTCTGCGTCTGGTCCTGGATCCGACTCATAAAGATTCTGGGCATCAGTGCAGATCATTTCCTCGTCTGGATTCACAGAAGCGCTGGAGCCGACCTCTGATTCCCAGGCTATAGTATGAGTAAACAGCTCTGCAGACTCAACCATCTGTTCTACCTCATACTCAGACGGGCAGCTGGAGATTTGGGAGCTGTGAGGAAGCAAGTACGATTGGGGTGACACCTCTGAGGACTGGAGTATTTGTGATGTTGAAGTTGATGTGGAGGAGAGCCCACTTAAAGGAGCATATGATATCCGTTGAAGCACCTGCTGCTTTTGTGCCTCATCTGGAATTTGTAGCGATTGGCGTGGCCGTAAGAAAGGGATCTTATCACATTGTCCGCTAAAAGAAGTAGACATTTTAGTTTGGCTGGAAGATGGTCTTTCTTCTGCAGATGTTACTGTTGCTTTCACACCTACCCCACGGACACAACCTTTTTTCCCCTTCCCAACACGCCTATTCCCCTTTCCACCAGCAGCAGGCCTTTTTCCACTCATTTTGGTGGTTAACTAATTCACAACTCTGGAGTTGTTTGCACAAAAAAACAATGGATGGGAACCGAGCAGAGCTGAGTGGCCAAACTGTGGTATTAGGCCAAAGCTATTGTCTGGGTTAGATGCAGAAAAAAATTATATTCAATTTGCAACCTGATGGAGGTCAGTATAGATGGACTAATAGACCAAGTCCCACACACTGCTAGAAGCCCAAATATTTTTTCAGTGCTAGATGCAGAAAAAAATTATATTCAATTTGCAACCTGATGGAGGTCAGTATAGATGGACTAATAGACCAAGTCCCACACACTGCTAGAAGCCCAAATATTTTTTCAGAGCTAGATTCAGAAAAAAATTATATTCAATTTGCAACCTGATGGAGGTCAGTATAGATGGACTAATAGAACAAGTCCCACACACTGCTAGAAGCCCAAATATTTTTTCAGAGCTAGATGCAGATAAAAATTATTTTTAATTTGCAACCTGATGGAGGTCAGTATAGATGGACTAATAGACCAAGTCCCACACACTGCTAGAAGCCCAAATATTTTTTCAGAGTTAGATGCAGAAAAAAATTATACTCAATTTTCAACCTGATGGAGGTCAGTATAGATGGACTAATAGAACAAGCTCCACACACTGCTAGAAGCCCAAATATTTTTTCAGAGCTAGATGCAGAAAAAAATTATATTCAATTTGCAACCTGATGGAGGTTAGTATAGATGGACTAATAGAACAAGTCCCACACACTGCTAGAAGCCCAAATATTTTTTCAGAGCTAGATGCAGATAAAAATTATTTTTAATTTGCAACCTGATGGAGGTCAGTATAGATGGACTAATAGACCAAGTCCCACACACTGCTAGAAGCCCAAATATTTTTTCAGAGCTAGATGCAGAAAAAAATTATATTCAATTTGCAACCTGATGGAGGTCAGTATAGATGGACTAATAGACCAAGTCCCACACACTGCTAGAAGCCCAAATATTTTTTCAGAGCTAGATGCAGAAAAAAATTATATTCAATTTGCAACCTGATGGAGGTCAGTATAGATGGACTAATAGACCAAGTCCCACACACTGCTAGTAGCCCAAATATTTTTTCAGAGCTAGATGCAGAAAAAAATTATATTCAATTTGCAACCTGATGGAGGTCAGTATAGATGGACTAATAGAACAAGTCCCACACACTGCTAGAAGCCCAAATATTTTTTCTGAGCTAGATGCAGAAAAAAATTATATTCAATTTGCAACCTGATGGAGGTCAGTATAGATGGACTAATAGAACAAGTCCCACACACTGCTAGAAGCCCAAATATTTTTTCAAAGCTAGATGCAGATAAAAATTATTTTTAATTTGCAACCTGATGGAGGTCAGTATAGATGGACTAATAGAACAAGTCCCACACACTGCTAGAAGCCCAAATATTTTTTCAAAGCTAGATGCAGATAAAAATTATTTTTAATTTGCAACCTGATGGAGGTCAGTATAGATGGACTAATAGAACAAGTCCCACACACTGCTAGAAGCCCATATATTTTTTCAGAGCTAGATGCAGATAAAAATTATTTTTAATTTTCAACCTGATGGAGGTCAGTATAGATGGACTTATAGACCAAGTCCCACACACTGCTAGAAGCCCAAATATTTTTTCAGTGCTAGATGCAGAAAAAAATTATATTAAATTTGCAACCTGATGGAGGTCAGTATAGATGGACTAATAGACCAAGTCCCACACACTGCTAGAAGCCCAAATATTTTTTCAGAGCTAGATGCAGATAAAAATTATTTTTAATTTGCAAACTGATGGAGGTCAGTATAGAAGGACTAATAGACCAAGTCCCACACACTGCTAGAAGCCCAAAGATTTTTTCAGAGCTACATGCAGATAAAAATTATTTTTAATTTGCAACCTGATGGAGGTCAGTATAGATGGACTAATAGAACAAGTCCCACACACTGCTAGAAGCCCAAATATTTTTTCAGAGCTAGATGCAGAAAAAAATTATATTCAATTTGCAACCTGATGGAGGTCAGTATAGATGGACTAATAGACCAAGTCCCACACACTGCTAGAAGGCCCAATATTGTTTCAGAGCTAGATGCAGATAAAAATTATTTTTAATTTGCAACCTGATGGAGGTCAGTATAGATGGACTAATAGAACAAGAACCACACACTGCTAGAAGCCCAAATATTTTTTCAGAGCTAGATGCGGAAAAAAATTATACTCAATTTGCAACCTGATGGAGGTCAGTATAGATGGACTAATAGAACAAGTCCCACACACTGCTAGAAGCCCAAATATTTTTCAGAGCTAGATGCAGAAAAAAATTATATTCAATTTGCAACCTGATGGAGGTCAGTATAGATGGACTAATAGAACAAGTCCCACACACTGCTAGAAGCCCAAATATTTTTTCAGAGCTAGATGCAGATAAAAATTATTTTTAATTTGCAACCTGATGGAGGTCAGTATAGATGGACTAATAGAACAAGTCCCACACACTGCTAGAAGCCCAAATATTTTTTCAGAGCTAGATGCAGATAAAAATTATTTTTAATTTGCAACCTGATGGAGGTCAGTATAGATGGACTTATAGACCAAGTACCACACACTGCTAGAAGCCCAAATATTTTTTCAGTGCTAGATGCAGAAAAAAATTATATTAAATTTGCAACCTGATGGAGGTCAGTATAGATGGACTAATAGACCAAGTCCCACACACTGCTAGAAGCCCAAATATTTTTTCAGTGCTAGATGCAGAAAAAAATTATATTAAATTTGCAACCTGATGGAGGTCAGTATAGATGGACTAATAGACCAAGTCCCACACACTGCTAGAAGCCCAAATATTTTTTCAGAGCTAGATGCAGATAAAAATTATTTTTAATTTGCAACCTGATGGAGGTCAGTATAGATGGACTAATAGACCAAGTCCCACACACTGCTAGAAGCCCAAATATTTTTTCAGAGCTACATGCAGATAAAAATTATTTTTAATTTGCAACCTGATGGAGGTCAGTATAGATGGACTAATAGAACAAGTCCCACACACTGCTAGAAGCCCAAATATTTTTTCAGAGCTAGATGCAGAAAAAAATTATATTCAATTTGCAACCTGATGGAGGTCAGTATAGATGGACTAATAGACCAAGTCCCACACACTGCTAGAAGGCCCAATATTGTTTCAGAGCTAGATGCAGATAAAAATTATTTTTAATTTGCAACCTGATGGAGGTCAGTATAGATGGACTAATAGAACAAGAACCACACACTGCTAGAAGCCCAAATATTTTTTCAGAGCTAGATGCAGAAAAAAATTATACTCAATTTGCAACCTGATAGAGGTCAGTATAGATGGACTAATAGAACAAGTCCCACACACTGCTAGAAGCCCAAATATTTTTCAGAGCTAGATGCAGAAAAAAATTATATTCAATTTGCAACCTGATGGAGGTCAGTATAGATGGACTAATAGAACAAGTCCCACACACTGCTAGAAGCCCAAATATTTTTTCAGAGCTAGATGCAGATAAAAATTATTTTTAATTTGCAACCTGATGGAGGTCAGTATAGATGGACTAATAGAACAAGTCCCACACACTGCTAGAAGCCCAAATATTTTTTCAGAGCTAGATGCAGATAAAAATTATTTTTAATTTGCAACCTGATGGAGGTCAGTATAGATGGACTAACAGACCAAGTCCCACACACTGCTAGAAGCCCAAATATTTTTTCAGTGCTAGATGCAGAAAAAAATTATATTCAATTTGCAACCTGATGGAGGTCAGTATAGATGAACTAATAGACCAAGTCCCACACACTACTAGAAGCCCAAATATTTTTTCAGAGCTAAATGCAGAAAAAAAATATATTCAATTTGCAACCTGATGGAGGTCAGTATAGATGGACTAATAGACCAAGTCCCACACACTGCTAGAAGCCCAAATATTTTTTCAGAGCTAGATGCAGATAAAAATTATTTTTAATTTGCAACCTGATGGAGGTCAGTATAGATGGACTAATAGACCAAATCCCACACACTGCTAGAAGCCCAAATATTTTTTCAGAGCTAGATGCAGATACAAATTATTTTTAATTTGCAACCTGATGGAGGTCAGTATAGGTGGACTAATAGACCAAGTCCCACACACTGCTAGAAGCCCAAATATTTTTTCAGTGCTAGATGCAGAAAAAAATTACATTAAATTTGCAACCTGATGGAGGTCAGTATAGATGGACTAATAGATCAAGTCCCACACACTACTAGAAGCCCAAATATTTTTTCAGAGCTAGATGCAGAAAAAAATTATATTCAATTTGCAACCTGATGGAGGTCAGTATAGATGGACTAATAGACCAAGTCCCACACACTGCTAGAAGCCCAAATATTGTTTCAGAGATAGATGCAGATAAAAATTATTTTTAATTTGCAACCTGATGGAGGTCAGTATAGATGGACTAATAGAACAAGAACCACACACTGCTAGTAGCCCAAATATTTTTTCAGAGCTAGATGCAGAAAAAAATTATACTCAATTTGCAACCTGATGGAGGTCAGTATAGATGGACTAATAGAACAAGTCCCACACACTGCTAGAAGCCCAAATATTTTTCAGAGCTAGATGCAGAAAAAAATTATATTCAATTTGCAACCTGATGGAGGTCAGTATAGATGGACTAATAGAACAAGTCCCACACACTGCTAGAAGCCCAAATATTTTTTCAGAGCTAGATGCAGATAAAATTTATTTTTAATTTACAACCTGATGGAGGTCAGTATAGATGGACTAATAGAACAAGTCCCACACACTGCTAGAAGCCCAAATATTTTTTCAGAGCTAGATGCAGATAAAAATTATTTTTAATTTGCAACCTGATGGAGGTCAGTATAGATGGACTAATAGACCAAGTCCCACACACTGCTAGAAGCCCAAATATTTTTTCAGAGCTAGATGCAGAAAAAAATTATATTCAATTTGCAACCTGATGGAGGTCAGTATAGATGGACTAATAGACCAAGTCCCACACACTACTAGAAGCCCAAATATTTTTTCAGAGCTAAATGCAGAAAAAAAATATATTCAATTTGCAACCTGATGGAGGTCAGTACAGATGGACTAATAGACCAAGTCCCACACACTGCTAGAAGCCCAAATAATTTTTCAGAGCTAGATGCAGAAAAAAATTATACTCAATTTGCAACCTGATGGAGGTCAGTATAGATGGACTAATAGACCAAGTCCCACACACTGCTAGAAGCCCAAATATTTTTTCAGAGCTAGATGCAGATAAAAATTATTTTTAATTTGCAACCTGATGGAGGTCAGTATAGATGGACTAATAGACCAAGTCCCACACACTGCTAGAAGCCCAAAGATTTTTTCAGAGCTAGATGCAGATAAAAATTATTTTTAATTTGCAACCTGATGGAGGTCAGTATAGATGGACTAATAGAACAAGTCCCACACACTGCTAGAAGCCCAAATATTTTTTCAGAGCTAGATGCAGAAAAAAATTATATTCAATTTGCAACCTGATGGAGGTCAGTATAGATGGACTAATAGACCAAGTCCCACACACTGCTAGAAGGCCCAATATTGTTTCAGAGCTAGATGCAGATAAAAATTATTTTTAATTTGCAACCTGATGGAGGTCAGTATAGATGGACTAATAGAACAAGAACCACTCACTGCTAGAAGCCCAAATATTTTTTCAGAGCTAGATGCAGAAAAAAATTATACTCAATTTGCAACCTGATGGAGGTCAGTATAGATGGACTAATAGAACAAGTCCCACACACTGCTAGAAGCCCAAATATTTTTCAGAGCTAGATGCAGAAAAAAATTATATTCAATTTGCAACCTGATGGAGGTCAGTATAGATGGACTAATAGAACAAGTCCCACACACTGCTAGAAGCCCAAATATTTTTTCAGAGCTAGATGCAGATAAAAATTATTTTTAATTTGCAACCTGATGGAGGTCAGTATAGATGGACTAATAGAACAAGTCCCACACACTGCTAGAAGCCCAAATATTTTTTCAGAGCTAGATGCAGATAAAAATTATTTTTAATTTGCAACCTGATGGAGGTCAGTATAGATGGACTAATAGACCAAGTCCCACACACTGCTCGAAGCCCAAATATTTTTTCAGTGCTAGATGCAGAAAAAAATTATATTCAATTTGCAACCTGATGGAGGTCAGTATAGATGAACTAATAGACCAAGTCCCACACACTACTAGAAGCCCAAATATTTTTTCAGAGCTAAATGCAGAAAAAAAATATATTCAATTTGCAACCTGATGGAGGTCAGTATAGATGGACTAATAGACCAAGTCCCACACACTGCTAGAAGCCCAAATATTTTTTCAGAGCTAGATGCAGATAAAAATTATTTTTAATTTGCAACCTGATGGAGGTCAGTATAGATGGACTAATAGACCAAGTCCCACACACTGCTAGAAGCCCAAATATTTTTTCAGAGCTAGATGCAGATACAAATTATTTTTAATTTGCAACCTGATGGAAGTCAGTATAGATGGACTAATAGACCAAGTCCCACACACTGCTAGAAACCCAAATATTTGTTCAGTGCTAGATGCAGAAAAAAATTACATTAAATTTGCAACCTGATGGAGGTCAGTATAGATGGACTAATAGACCAAGTCCCACACACTACTAGAAGCCCAAATATTTTTTCAGAGCTAGATGCAGAAAAAAATTATATTCAATTTGCAACCTGATGGAGGTCAGTATAGATGGAATAATAGACCAAGTCCCACACACTGCTAGAAGCCCAAATATTGTTTCAGAGCTAGATGCAGATAAAAATTATTTTTAATTTGCAACCTGATGGAGGTCAGTATAGATGGACTAATAGAACAAGAACCACACACTGCTAGTAGCCCAAATATTTTTTCAGAGCTAGATGCAGAAAAAAATTATACTCAATTTGCAACCTGATGGAGGTCAGTATAGATGGACTAATAGAACAAGTCCCACACACTGCTAGAAGCCCAAATATTTTTCAGAGCTAGATGCAGAAAAAAATTATATTCAATTTGCAACCTGATGGAGGTCAGTATAGATGGACTAATAGAACAAGTCCCACACACTGCTAGAAGCCCAAATATTTTTTCAGAGCTAGATGCAGATAAAATTTATTTTTAATTTACAACCTGATGGAGGTCAGTATAGATGGACTAATAGAACAAGTCCCACACACTGCTAGAAGCCCAAATATTTTTTCAGAGCTAGATGCAGATAAAAATTATTTTTAATTTGCAACCTGATGGAGGTCAGTATAGATGGACTAATAGACCAAGTCCCACACACTGCTAGAAGCCCAAATATTTTTTCAGAGCTAGATGCAGAAAAAAATTATATTCAATTTGCAACCTGATGGAGGTCAGTATAGATGGACTAATAGACCAAGTCCCACACACTACTAGAAGCCCAAATATTTTTTCAGAGCTAAATGCAGAAAAAAAATATATTCAATTTGCAACCTGATAGAGGTCAGTATAGATGGACTAATAGACCAAGTCCCACACACTGCTAGAAGCCCAAATATTTTTTCAGAGCTAGATGCAGAAAAAAATTATATTCAATTTGCAACCTGATGGAGGTCAGTATAGATGGACTAATAGAACAAGTCACACACACTGCTAGAAGCCTAAATATTTTTTTCAGAGCTGGATGCAGATAAAAATTATTTTTAATTTGCAACCTGATGGAGGTCAGTATAGATGGACTAATAGAACAAGAACCACACACTGCTAGAATCCCAAATATTTTTTCAGTTCTAGATGCAGAAAAAATTATATTAAATTTGCAACCTGATGGAGGTCAGTATAGATGGACTAATAGACCAAGTCCCACACACTGCTAGAAGCCCAAATATTTTTTCAGAGCTAGATGCAGATAAAAATTATTTTTAATTTGCAACCTGATGGAGGTCAGTATAGATGGACTAATAGAAAAAGTCCCACACACTGCTAGAAGCCCAAATATTTTTTCAGAGCTAGATGCAGATAAAAATTATTTTTAATTTGCAACCTGATGGAGGTCAGTATAGATGGACTAATAGAACAAGTCTCACACACTGCTAGAAGCCCAAATATTTTTTCAGAGCTAGATGCAGAAAAAAATTATATTCAATTTGCAACCTGATGGAGGTCAGTATAGATGGACTAATAGACCAAGTCCCACACACTGCTAGAAGCCCAAATATTTTTTCAGAGCTAGATGCAGATAAAAATTATTTTTAATTTGCAACCTGATGGAGGTCAGTATAGATGGATTAATAGACCAAGTCCCACACACTGCTAGAAGCCCAAATATTTATTCAGAGCTAGATGCAGATAAAAATTATTTTTAATTTGCAACCTGATGGAGGTCAGTATAGATGGACTAATAGACCAAGTCCCACACACTGCTAGAATCCCAAATATTTTTTCAGTTCTAGATGCAGAAAAAATTATATTAAATTTGCAACCTGATGGAGGTCAGTATAGATGGACTAATAGACCAAGTCCCACACACTGCTAGAAGCCCAAATATTTTTTCAGAGCTAGATGCAGATAAAAATTATTTTTAATTTGCAACCTGATGGAGGTCAGTATAGATGGACTAATAGAAAAAGTCCCACACACTGCTAGAAGCCCAAATATTTTTTCAGAGCTAGATGCAGAAAAAAATTATATTCAATTTGCAACCTGATGGAGGTCAGTATAGATGGACTAATAGAACAAGTCCCACACACTGCTAGAAGCCCAAATATTTTTTCAGAGCTAGATGCAGATAAAAATTATTTTTAATTTTCAACCTGATGGAGGTCAGTATAGATGGACTAATAGACCAAGTCCCACACACTTCTAGAAGCCCAAATATTTTTTCAGAGCTAGATGCAGAAAAAAATTATATTCAATTTGCAACCTGATGGAGGTCAGTATAGATGGACTAATAGAACAAGTCCCACACACTGCTAGAAGCCCAAATATTTTTTCAAAGCTAGATGCAGATAAAAATTATTTTTAATTTGCAACCTGATGGAGGTCAGTATAGATGGACTAATAGAACAAGTCCCACACACTGCTAGAAGCCCAAATATTTTTTCAGAGCTAGATGCAGAAAAAAATTATATTCAATTTGCAACCTTATGGAGGTCAGTATAGATGGACTAATAGAATGATGCTATACCCAAAAGGTCTTACTTCACTAGGTGCAGTAAAAAAATTGGTATTCTATACACAGTTGGTGTAGCTTGCAACACAGATAGGCTACTCCACTGACTAACACACACTGCAAGAGGCCAAAAAGGATTAGCTTTGCTAGATTTAGCCAAATGCTGTGAAACAAACTTGCACAGCACTGGCACAGACCTGCCTGGCAAAAACTGATAGGAACTGATGTAACTTAGTCCTGAAAAGGACTGCAATTACAATTAGTCTTTACTCCCAACCTATCTATTTAAGAGCACAGACCTGCCTGATAAAAGTTGTAGGAAATGCTGTAACCTAGTCCTTAAAAGGACTGCAATCACAACTATTCCCTACTCCCAAGCTATCTGTAGATTTGTGCGAAAATTGGCTTGAAATTAACAAGGTATAGCGCACACAGCAACAGCGGTGCCGTCTAACACGCAGCTGCAGCAGTGAGAAAATGGTGGCAACGGGGAAAATGGCTGGGTCTTATAGGGCAAGGACATGTGACATACACTGCCAATGACACATGCCCTTGCTTGTGTGAAAAAAAGCAGTTCGCTCCGTGTGTGCTTTGCTGATAGGCTGACAGATTGCACCTCCCCACTGTAAATGCGGAAAGAGAAAAAAAAATGGAGATCTTCATTATTCCTGCAGAGATCCATCCCCTGCCCCTCCCCCCGCCCCGCTGAACACTCAAACTGCGTATTAACATTAATTTTCAGCATTACTGAGAAAAAATCCAGTTATGATTTTGGTGCACGAACAGTTATCGAACATAACCTCGAACAGCCGAATTTTTTTCAAATCGTTCGTGTTCGCCGAACGGCTCGAACACCGCCCAAAATAGCTTGAATTTGAGATTGGCGAACAGTTCGAGTCGAACAACGCTCATCTCTACTAATGAGTCTTGAACCTCAAGCTAATGCCCCACTACAACTGTCTCCAGCCATGGAAGGCCCATTCTTTTCACCTGTCCAGTTTCACAAGACAACCCCAAGGACACAAGAAGCCTTCCAGAATTTCTGATTTCCAGAAGGTTTTGGTGGAATATGGGAAATATGACAACTCTTTCTGAAGTCTGGGATATCCCTAGTTGCCTTGCAGCTAATGAATCTTGAAGCTCAAACTCATTCCCTAAAACAACCGTCTCCAGCTCCTTGAGGCCAATTCTTCTCTCCTTTGGTCCAGTTTCCCAAAACAATCCCAAAGGCACAAAAAACCTTCCAGAATCTCTGATTTCCAGAAGGTTTTGGTGGGATATGGGAAATATGACAACTCTTTCTGAAGTCTGGGATGTCTCTATTTTTCCGGTAACCTCTCGAATGTACCGGAGAATTTACAACTTTGCTTCAATATTACTGTGTGCCAAAGGGATGCTTCACAAAGTATTTCATTTATTAGCCGTGTGCTGTAATGTCTCACAGATGATTTGCATGTGAATTATCGTTTGACATTTTACAAGTCATTTGTCAATATTCATGGGTCTCGTCCCCAGTGGCCGGAGTTGATTGCCTGATCATTTGAATCTTGGATTGTGAGATGCATGTTTTTGTTTGTTGAGATGCTGCACAATGCTGATACTGTATCCTCCCGTGCCCCGGTAGCCATTTGACATTTCCGAAGTTAATAGTTTGCCCTTTATGTTCCATAATACATGTGACTTGTGTTTGTAGACTTCATTTCGAGCGACCTAACAAGAACCTGTACAATTTGTTGATGCAGGGTGCACTTTTTTATTAGACATCTGACTTTTTTGATGCTCGTCTAAAGCAGAACTTAATGTTCTCAATCAATTTCTAAAGAAAATATGCTCCTTCCACAATCATTTATTTATTTCTTGTCCCGGTTGCCATGAATATCAGATAAAACAAGGAGATAAAATAAGAATACACATAAGATGATCTCATTTTACAAGAATTTATACCCTCATACTCCAGAAGCTCAGACAGTTTCATAGACTTTCCCCAGTTCTGGTTTATATTGGTTATTTATAAAATGGAAATTTCTACGATTGCTTGGTATGAATGTGAAAATGTCAAGACTCCAGCAGTATAAAAAGGCAAGATCCAGTATTGAACATCTTAGCAGGACTTCTTCGGAAGTCTCCATTGTCCACCTAAACAGCAGAATACTTGTATCTGAATTTTTCAAAATTATTTTTGATAGAACTTTATTATTGACCCTTTATTCCATGCTCATCAGGAAGACCCCACTAATTATTCCCTTAATTCCAAGAAAAAATAGAGATTGAGTAACCGTCCAGTAGCAGCTGACAGGGAAGCGGGTATTCAGTAGTCATGAGAGAACAGCATGACACATGGCTTCAGAAAGAGGTCAGACAAGGCAATGAAAACAACACATGCTTCGACTGATACTTGGCCAGCGGAGATGCTGTCCATGCATGAAAAATTCCACTACAATAGAAATATAGATATCCAAAGGACCTCAAGTATGTACATTAAACCTGTGCACTTAAAGGAGATCTATTACCAAATTTTACAATACAAGCTGCATACTTTAATAAATAGCTTTTAATCCTAGTGAGGCTGGTGTGCTTACTTTCCAAAAAAAAATCCTTGTCAGAATAGCTGCATACAGAGTCCAACTAAAGAGTAAAAGAGTTCAAGATAACAAGTGTATTCAATCTCCACTCACCCACCCAATCTGACTGACAGCTGCAGTTTGTGCTGAACAGTGTGAGATCTCAGCAGCAGTAGCAGGGAGGAGGAACACTGAGCAAATGTCAAAAGGGATCATAGAAAACTTGCTGTGGGTGGGTGCAGTGGTTGCAATCAAACCTGAGCCTGGAGCTGAATGGGGCAAAAAAAGTCTCTTGGAGTCATATCAAAAGACCAATACTATTAAAAACCTGTGATAGTTGGGGGCCCTGATGGAGTATTCGTATTGTGGCCCATCAACGTCAGCTTATGCCACATACACCACTTCTGACAAGAATGTACAAAGTAAGTACACATCAGGTCTAGCAGATCTATTTAATAATGCATACAGTGTGTATTGTAAAATCTAGTGACAGATGGACTATAAGACATGTTGGCTATGGAGGCAGAAAAACGGCCAGATTCACAAAAATGTCACAGCACGGAGATAAAGCAAATTCAATGATAAGTTATACAGAGATAATAAACACAGTGATGTCACAGTACAGGGATAATAAACACAGTGATGTCACAGTACAGGGATAATACACACAGTGATGTCACAGTACAGAGATAATACACACAGTGATGTCACAGTACATGGATAATACACACAGTGATGTCACAGTACAGAGATAATACACACAGTGATGTCACAGTACAGGGATAATAAACAAAGTGATGTCACAGTACAGGGATAATAAACACACAGTGATGTCACAGTATAGGGATAATAAACACAGTGATGTCACAGTACAAACATAATAAACACAGTGATGTCACAGTACAGGGATAATACACACAGTGATGTCACAGTACAGGGATAATACACACAGTGATGTCACAGTACAGGGATAATAAACACAGTGATGTCACAGTACAGGGATAATAAACACATTGATGTCATAGTACAGGGATAATACACACAGTGATGTCACAGTACAGGGATAATACACACAGTGATGTCAGAGTACAGGGATAATACTCACAGTGATGTCAGAGTACAGGAATAATACACACAGTGATGTCACAGTACAAGGATAATACACAGTGATGTCACAGTACAGGGATAATACACACAGTGATGTCACAGTACAGAGATAATAAGCACAGTGATGTCACAGTACAGGGATAATACACACAATGATGTCACAGTACAGAGATAATACACACAGTGATGTCACAATACAGGGATAATACACACAGTGATGTCACAGTACAGGGATAATACACACAGTAATGTCACAGTACAGGGATAATAGACACAGTGATGTCACAGTACAGGGATAATACACACAGTGATGTCACAGTACCAAGATAATAGAAAAAAGAGGGGTCGCTTACTGGTCTATTCGGGTGCTCTGAAGAAAAAAGTAATCTAAATTACCAAGAGAACTTCGGCACTCCATACATGAATATATAAGAAATATTATATCTAGACTGATGTCACTTTACAAAATGAAGGTTTTTTGCGCACAATTTGTCCAATTTATGTGTGCCCATCAACCACGACAATGTCACCTTCGTATGATGGGTAACTACGCTACGCTACCACTGAATATGCCACTCTTGGGCTGTAAGCCTGTATGGACAATATGTCTCTGCTTGGGCTATAAACCTACAATGTATGGGCTGGTAGAGCTAGTTAAAACCACCTGTGAATGAATAGAAGGAATTAGTGGGAGGGACGCATGGTCAGATAAAAGGCAATCAAACTTCTAATAGTGTGAACACGTACCTGCTGCAATGTCCCAGGAGCGGAATCCCAAAAATGATTAATAGAAAAAAGAGGGGTCGCTCACTGGTCTATTCGGGTGCTCTGAAGAAAAAAGTAATCTAAATTGCAAAGAGAACTAGGGCACTCCATACATGAATATATAAGAAATATTATATCTAGACTGATGTCACATTACAAAATGAAGGTTTATTGCGCATAATTTGGCCAATTTATGTGTGCCCATCAAACATGACAAGGTCATCTTCGTATGATAGGCAACTATGCGACGCTACCACTGGATATGCCACTCTTGGGCTGTAAGCCTGTATGGACAATATGTCTCTGCTTGGGCTTTAAATCTACAATGTATGGGCTGATAGAGCTAGTTAAACACAGTGATGTCACAGTACAGGGATAATACACACAGTGATGTCACAGTAGAGAGATAATACACACAATGATGTCACAGTACAGGGATAATACACAAAGTGATGTCACAGTACAGGGATAATACAGAGTGATATCACAGTATAGGGATAATCAACACAGTGATGTCACAGTACAGGTATAATACACACAATCATATCACAGTACAGGGATAATACACACAGTGATATCACAGTACAGGGATAATACACACAGTGATATCACAGTACAGGGATAATACACACAGTGATGTCACAGTACAGGGATAATACACAAAGTGATGTCACAGTACAGGGATAAAAAACACAGCAATGTCACAGTACAGGAATAATACACAAAGTGATGTCACAGTACAGGGATAATACACACAGCGATGTCACAGTAAAGGAATAATACACAAAGTGATGTCACAGTACAGGGATAATACACACAGTGATGTCACAGTACAGAGATAATACACACAGTGATGTCACAGTACAGAGATAATACACACAGTGTTGTCACAGTACAGGGATAATACACAAAGTGATGTCACAGTACAGGGATAATACACACAGTGATGTCACAGTACAGGGATAATACACACAGTGATGTCACAGTACAGAGATAATACACACAGTGATGTCACAGTACAGGGAAAATACACACAGTGATGTCTCAGTACAGGGATAATACACACAGTGATGTCACAGTACTGAGATAATACACACAGTGATGTCACAGTACAGGGATAATTAACACAGTGATGTCTCAGTACAGGGATAATACACACAGTGATGTCACAGTACAGGGATAATTAACACAGTGATGTCTCAGTACAGGGATAATACACACAGTGATGTCACAGTACAGGATAATAAACATAGTGATGTCAAAGTACAGAGATAATAAACACAGTGATGTCACAGCACAGAGATAATAAACACAGTGATGTCACAGTAAAGGGATATTAAACACAGTGATGTCACAGTACAGGGATATTAAACACAGTGATGTCACAGTACAGGGATAAAAAACAGTCATGTCACAGTACACAGATAAAAAACAGTGATATCACAGTACAGAGATAATAAACACAGTGATGTCACAGTAAAGGGATAATACACAAATTGATTTCACAGTACAGGGATAATAAACACTGTGATGTCACAGTACAGAGAAAATAAACACAGTGATGTCACAGTACAGAGATAATATACACAGTGATGTCACAGTACAGGGATAATAGACACAGTGATGTCACAGTATAGAGATAATACACAGAGTGATGTCACAACACAGAGATAATAGACACAGTGATGTCGCAGTACAGGGATAATAGACACAGTGATGTCGCACTACAGGGATAAGAGAAACAGTGATGTCACACTACAGGGACAATAAACACAGTGATGTCACAGTACAGAGATAATAAACACAGTGAAGTCACAGTACAGGGATAATAGACACAGTGATGTCACAGTACAGGGATAATACACAGAGTGATGTCACAGTACAGGGATAATAAACGCAGTGATGTCACAGTACTGAGAAAATAAACAGTGATGTACCAATACTGAGATAATAAACACAGTGATGTCACAGTACAGAGATAAACACAGTGATGTCACAGTACAGGGATAATAAACACAGTGATGTCACCCTACAGGGATAATACACGCAGTGATGTCACAGTACAGAGATAATACACACAGTGATGTCACACTACAGGGATATTTAAAACAGTTATGTCACAGTACAGGGATAATAAGCACAGTGATGTAACAGTACAGAGATAATAGACACAGTGAAGTCACAGTACAGGGATAATAAACACAGTGATGTCACAGTACTGAGATAATAAACAGTGATGTAACAATACAGAGATAATAAACACAGTGATGTCACAGTACAGAGATAAACACAGTGATGTCACAGTACAGGGATAATAAACATAGAGATGTCACACTACAGGGATATTACACTCAGTGATGTCACAGTACAGAGATAATACACACAGTGATGTCACAGTACAGGGAAATTTAACACAGTTATGTCAGAGTACAGGGATAATAAGCATAGTGATGTAACAGTACAGGGATAATATACATAGTGATGTCACAGTACAAGGATGATACACAGTGATCTCACAGTACAGGGATAATACTCACAGTCATGTCACAATACAGAGATAATACACACAGTGATGTCACAGTCCAGGGATAATAAGCACAGTGATGTAACAGTACAGGGATAATATACACAGTGATGTCACAGAACAGGGATGATACACACAGTGAAGTCACAGTACAGGGATAACACACAGTGATGTCACAGTACAGTGATAATACAGACAGGGATGTCACAGTACAGGGATAATAAACACAATGATGTCACAGTACAGGGATAATACACACAGTGTTGTCACAGTACAGAGATAATGCACACAGTGATGTCACAGTACAGGGATAATACACACAGTGATGTCACAGTACAGAGAAAATACAAAAAGTGATGTCACATTACAGTGATAATAAGCACAGTGATGTCACAGTATAGGGATAATAAGCTCAGTGTTGTCACAGTACAGGGATCATATACACAGTGATGTCACAAAACAGGGATAATAAACATAGTGATGTCACAGTACAGGGATAATGCACACAGTGATGTCACAGTACAAAGAAAATATACACAGTAATGTCACAGTACAGAGATAATACACACAGTGATGTCCCAGTACAGAGATAATACACACAGTGATGTCCCAGTACAGAGATAATGCACACAGTAATTTCACAGTACAGGGATAATACACACAGTGATGTGACAGTACAGAGATAATACACACTGTGATGTCACAGTACAGGTATAATACACACAGTGATGTCACAGTACAGAGATAATACACAAAGTGATGTCACAGTACAGAGATAATACACACAGTGGTGTCACAGTACAGGGATAATACACACAGTGATGTCACAGTACAGATATAATACACAAAGTGATGTCACAGTACAGGGATAATACACACAGTGATGGCACAGTACAGGGACAATATACACAGTGATGTCACAGCACAAGGATAATACACAGTGATAGCACAGTACAGGGATAATACACACACTGATGTCACAGTACAGTGATAATACACACAGTGATGTCACAGTACAGGGATGATTCACACAGTGATGTCACAGTACAGGGATAAAACACATAGTGATGTCATAGTACAGGTATAATACAGTGATGTCACATTACAGGGATAATAAACACAGTGATGTCATAGTACAGGGATAATACACACAGTGATGTCACAGTACAGAGATAATATAAACAGTGATGTCACAGTACAGGGATAATACACATAGTGATGGCACAGTACAGGGACAATATACACAGTGATGTCACAGCACAAGGATAATACACAGTGATAGCACAGTACACGGATAATGCACACAGTGATGTCACAGTACAGTGATAGTACACATAGTGATGTCACAGTACATGGATGATACACACAGTGATGTCACAGTACAGGGATAAAACACACAGTGATTTCACAGTACAGGGATAATACAGTGATGTCATAGTACAGGGATAATAAACACAGTGATGTCACAGTACAGGGATAATACACACAGTGATGTCACAGTACAGGGAAAATAAACATAGTGATGTCACAGTACAGAGATAATATACACAGTGATGTCACAGTACAGGGATAATACACACAGTGATGTCACAGTGCAGAGATAATACACACAGTGATGTCACAGTACAGAGATAATATACACAGTAATGTCACAGTACAGGGATAATACACACAGTGATGTCACAGTACAGAGATAATACACACAGTGATGTCACAGTACAGGGATAATACACAAAGGGATGTCACAGTACAGGGATAATACACACAGTGATGTCTCATTACAGGGATAATAAGCACAGTGATGTCACAGTACAGGGATAATAAGCACAGTGATGTCACAGTACAGGGATAATATACACAGTGATGTCACAGTACAGGGATGATACACACAGTGATGTCACAGTACAGGGATAATACACACAGTGATGTTACAGTACAGGGATAATACACACAGTGATGTCACAGTACAGAGTTAATGCACACAGTGATGTCACAGTACAGGGATAATACACACAGTGATGTCACAGTACAGAGATAATACACAAAGGGATGTCACAGTACAGGGATAATACACACAGTGATGTCTCATTACAGGGATAATAAGCACAGTGATGTCACAGTACAGGGATAATAAGCACAGTGATGTCACAGTACAGGGATAATATACACAGTGATGTCACAGTACAGGGATGATACACACAGTGATGTCACAGTACAGGGATAATACACACAGTGATGTTACAGTACAGGGATAATACACACAGTGATGTCACAGTATAGGGATAATAAACACAGTGTTGTCACAGTACAGGGATAATACACACAGTGATGTCACAGTACAGAGATAATTTACACAATGATGTCACAGTACAGAGAAAATACACACAATGATGTCACAGTACAGAGATAATGCACACAGTGATATCACAGTACAGAGATAATGCACACAGTGATGTCACAGTACAGGGATAATACACACAGTGATGTCATAGAACAGAGATAATACACACAGTGATGTCACAGTACTGGGATAATAAACACAGTGATGTCACAGTACAGAGATAATACATAAAGTGATATCACAGTAGAGGGATAATACAAACAGTGATGTCACAGTACAGGGATAATATGCACAGTGATGTCACAGTACAAGGATAATACACAGTGATATCACAGTACAGGGTTAATGCACACAGTGATGTCACAGTACAGTGATAATACACAGAGTGATGTCACAATACAGGGACGATAAGCACAGTGATGTCACAGTACAGAGATAATACACACAGTGATGTCACAGTACAGAGATAATAAACACATTGATGTCTCCGTACAGGGATGATAAACACAGTGATGTCACAGTACAGAGATTGTACACACTGTGATGTCACAGTACAGAAATAATACACACCGTGATGTCACAGTACAGGGATAATATAGACAGTGATGTCACAGTACAGGGAAAATATACACAGTGATGTCACAGTACAGAGATAATAAACACAGTGATGTCACAGTACAGAGATAATACACAAAGTGATGTCACAGTACAGAGATAATACACACAGTGGTGTCACAGTACAGGGATAATACACACAGTGATGTCACAGTACAGATATAATACGCAAAGTGATGTCACAGTACAGGGATAATACACACAGTGATGGCACAGTACAGGGACAATATACACAGTATGTCACAGCACAAGGATAATACACAGTGATAGCACAGTACAGGGATAATGCACACACTGATGTCACAGTACAGTGATAATACACACAGTGATGTCACAGTACAGGGATGATTCACACAGTGATGTCACAGTACAGGGACAAAACACATAGTGATGTCATAGTACAGGTATAATACAGTGATGTCACAGTACAGGGATAATAAACACAGTGATGTCATAGTACAGGGATAATACACACAGTGATGTCACAGTACAGGGAAAATAGACATAGTGATGTCACAGTACAAGGATAATACACACAGTGATGTCACAGTACAGAGATAATATAAACAGTGATGTCACAGTACAGGGATAATACGCATAGTGATGACACAGTACAGGGACAATATACACAGTGATGTCACAGCACAAGGATAATACACAGTGATAGCACAGTACACGGATAATGCACACAGTGATGTCACAGTACAGTGATAATACACACAGTGATGTCACAGTACATGGATGATACACACAGTGATGTCACAGTACAGGGATAAAACACACAGTGATTTCACAGTACAGGGATAATACAGTAATGTCATAGTACAGGGATAATAAACACAGTGATGTCACAGTACAGGGATAATACACACAGTGATGTCACAGTACAGAGATAATATACACAGTGATGTCACAGTACAGGGATAATACAGACAGTGATGTCACAGTGCAGAGATAATACACACAGTGATGTCACAGTACAGAGTTAATGCACACAGTGATGTCACAGTACAGGGATAATACACACAGTGATGTCACAGTACAGAGATAATACACAAAGGGATGTCACAGTACAGGTATAATACACACAGTGATGTCTCATTACAGGGATAATAAGCACAGTGATGTCACAGTACAGGGATAATAAGCACAGTGATGTCACAGTACAGGGATTATATACACAGTGATGTCACAGTACAGGGATGATACACACAGTGATGTCACAGTACAGGGATAATACACACAGTGATGTTACAGTACAGGGATAATACACACAGTGATGTCACAGTACAGGGATAATAAACACAGTGTTGTCACAGTACAGGGATAATACACACAGTGATGTCACAGTACAGAGATAATTTACACAATGATGTCACAGTACAGAGAAAATACACACAATGATGTCACAGTACAGAGATAATGCACACAGTGATATCACAGTACAGAGATAATGCACACAGTGATGTCACAGTACAGGGATAATACACACAGTGATATCATAGTACAGAGATAATAAACACACTGTGATGTCACAGTACAGGAATAATAAACACAGTGATGTCACAGTACAGAGATAATACACAAAGTGATATCACAGTAGAGGGATAATACAAACAGTGATGTCACAGTACAGGGATAATATGCACAGTGATGTCACAGTACAAGGATAATACACAGTGATATCACAGTACAGGGTTAATGCACACAGTGATGTCACATTACAGTGATAATACACACAGTGATGTCACAATACAGGGACGATAAGCACAGTGATGTCACAGTACAGAGATAATACACACAGTGATGTCACAGTACAGAGATAATAAACACATTGATGTGACCGTACAGGGATGACAAACACAGTGATGTCACAGCACAGAGATTATACACACTGTGATGTCACAGTACAGAAATAATACACACCGTGATGTCACAGTACAGGGATAATATAGACAGTGATGTCACAGTACAGGGATAATATACACAGTGATGTCACAGTACAGAGATAATAAACACAGTGATGTCACGGTACAGGGATAATACACACAGTGATGTCACAGCACAGGGATAATAAACACAGTGATGTCACAGTACAGGGATGATACACACAGTGATGTCACAGTACAGGGATAATACACACAGTGATGTTACAGTACAGGGATAATACACACAGTGATGTCACAGTACAGGGATAATAAGCAAAGTGATGTCACAGTACAGGTATAATGCACACAGTGATGTCACAGTACAGAGATAATTTACACAATGATGTCACAGTACAGAGAAAATACACACAGTGATGTGACAGTACAGAGATAATGCACAAAGTGATATCACAGTACAGAGATAATGCACACAGTGATGTCACAGTACAGGGATAATACACACAGTGATGTCATAGTACAGAGATAATACACAGAGTGATGTCCCAGTACATGGATAATACACACAGTGATGTCACAGTACAGAGATAATACACAAAGTGATATCACACTAGAGGGATAATACAAACAGTGATGTCACAGTACAGGGATAATATACACAGTGATGTCACAGTACAAGGATAATACACAGTGATATCACAGTACAGGGTTAATGAACACAGTGATGTCACAGTACAGTGATAATACACACAGTGATGTCACAATACAGGGATGATAAGCACAGTGATGTCACAGTACAGAGATATTACACACAGTGATGTCACAGTACAGAGATAATAAACACATTGATGTCACCGTACAGGGATGACAAACACAGTGATGTCACAGTACAGGGATAATACACACTGTGATGTCACAGTACAGAAATAATACACACAGTGATGTCACAGTACAGGGATAATATAGACAGTGATGTCACAGTACAGGGATAATATACACAGTGATGTCACAGTACAGAGATAATAAACATAGTGATGTCACGGTACAGGGATAATACACACAGTGATGTCACAGCACAGGGATAATAAACACAGTGATGTCACAGTACAGGGATAATATACACAGTGATCTCGCAGTACAGAGATAATAAACACAGTGATGTCACAGTACAGGGATAATACACACAGTGATGTCACAGTACAGGGATAATAAACACAGTGATGTCACAGGACAGGGATAATACACACAGTGATGTCACAGAACAGAGATAATAAACACAGTGATGTCACAGTACAGGGATGATAAACACTCTGATTTCACAGTACAGAGATAATACACAGAGTGATGTCACAGTACAGAGATAATACACACAGTGATGTCACAGAACAGGGATAATACACATAGTGATGTCACAGCACTGGGATAATACACACAGTGATGTCACAGTACAGGAATAATAAACAGTGATGTCACAGTACAGAGATAATACACACAGTGGTGTCACAGTACAGGGATAATTAACACAGTGATGTCACAGTACAGAGATAATACACACAGTGATGTCACAATACAGGAATAATAAACACAGTGTTGTCACAGTACAGAGATAATACACACAGTGATATCACAGTACAGAGATAATACACACAGTGATGTCACAGTACAGGGATATTAAGCTGTGATGTTACAGTACAGGAGTAATACACACAGTGATGTCACTGTACAGGGATAATAAACACAGTGATGTCACACTACAGGGATAATACACACAGTGATGTCACAGTACAGAGATAATGCACACAGTGATGTCACATTACAGGGATATTAAATACAGTTATGTCATAGTACAAGGATCATAAGCACAGTGATGTCACAATACAGAGATAATAAGCACAGTGATGTAACAGTAGAGGGATAATATACACAGTGTTGTCACAGTACAGGGATGATACACACAGTGATGTCACAGTACAGGGATAACACACACAGTGATGTCACAGTACAGGTATAATACAGACAGTGATGTCACAGTACAGGGATAATAAACACAGTGATGTCACAGTACAGGGATAATACATACAGTAAGGTCACAGTACAGGGAAAATAAACACAGTGATGTCACAGTACAGGGATAATACACACAGTGATGTCACAGTACATAGAGAATATACACAGTGATGTCACAGTACAGAGATAATACACACAGTGATGTCACAGTACAGATATAATGCACACAATGATGTCACAGTACTGGGATAATACACACAATCATGTCAAAATACAGAGATAATACACAAAGTGATGTCACAGTACAGGGATAATACACACAGTGATGTCACATTACAGGGAAAATAAGCACAGTGATGTCACAGTATAGGGATAATAAGCACAGTGATATCACAGTACAGGGATAATATACACAGTGATATCACAGTACAGGGATGACACACACAGTGCTGTCACAGTACAGGGATAATACACACAGTGATGTCACAGTACAGGGATAATAAACACAGTGACGTCACAGTACAGGAATAATACACACATTGATGTCACAGTACACTGATAATACACACAGCGATGGCACAGTACAGGGATAGTAAACACAGTGATGTCACAGTACAGGGATAATACACACAGTGATGTTACAGTACAGGGATAATACACACAGTGATGTCACACTACAGGGATAATAAACACAGTGATGTCACAGTACAGGGATAATACACTCAGTGATGTCACAGTACAGTGATAATACACACAGTGATGTCACAGTACAGAAATAATGCACACAGTGTTGTCACAGTACAGGTATAATACACACAGTGATGTCACAATACAGAGATAATACACACAGTGATGTCACAGTACAGGGATAATATAGACAGTGATGTCACAGTACAGGGATAATACACACAGTGATGTCACAGTACAAAGATAATATACACAGTGATGTCAAAGTACAGAGATAATAAACACAGTGATGTCACAGTACAGAGATAATACACACAGTGATGTCCCAATACAGAGATAATGCACACAGTGATGTCACAGTACAGGGATAATACACACAGTGATGTGACAGTACAGGGATAATACACACAGTGGTGTCACAGTACAGGGATAATACACACAGTGATATCACAGTACAGAGATAATACACACAGTGATGTCACAGTACAGGGATAATAAACACAGTGATGTCACAGTACAGGGATAATATACACAGTGATGTCACAGTACAGGGATAATAAACACAGTGACGTCACAGTACAGGGATAATACACCCAGTGACGTCACAGTACAGGGATAATAAACACAGTGTTGTCACAGTACAGAGATAGCTTGAAGCTTGAAGAGGACAATTTGCATATTCCAGGTGCCTTCTGGGAAAAGCGAAGAGTCTCCCTCAGCTAGAATATCGTTGGGTACAGCCGGGACCAGCTGCTTGTGTTTATCCTAGGGTAACACAAGAAAGAAGACAGACATCAAGTCAGCAGGGACAAGGAGCAGCATGGCAGATGTGACAACCTACATGGTGAGCTGCAACATGTGCTACATGTTCACAGATCGACCAGAAGATGAAACCAACTTCACCTGCCAGAAGTGTAGACTACTGGCTCTTTTAGAAGAAAAGGTGCGGGGACTGGAAGAAAGAATTGCGACATTAAAACTCATCAAGGAAAATGAAGACTTCCTGGACAGAACAGAAGCGTCACTACTGGTCACGGAAAGTGAAGGAAGCGTCAGAGAACCTCCAGAGGCAGACAAGTGGAGGCAAGTGACCAAAAGAAGCAAGAAGACCATGGAGACACCAACAATCACACAACTGAGAAACAGATTCCAAGGACTTGTGGAGGACGAAGATGTCACACCTAAGGATGAGGCACTACCAGCAAGCATAAAAGAAAAGAGCACCCAGAAACACCCAGAAGCGACAAGAAAAAGGACAGCCAAGAAGGGAAGAAGAGTGGTGGTGGTGGAAGACTCACTACTGAGAGGAACAGAAGCAACTATCTGCAGACCGGACATAAACGCAAGAGAAGTATGCTGCCTCCCAGGTGCGAAGATCAAGGATGTTACCGATAGGATACCGAAGCTCATCAGTTCCAAGGATGTCCGCCCATTTCTTCTGATACATGTTGGCACCAATGACACGGCAAGGAAGGACCTACCGACAATCTGCAAGGACTTTGAAGCATTGGGGAAGAAAGTAAAAGAACTGGATAAGCAGGTAGTTTTTTCTTCTATCCTTCCAGTAGACGGGCATGGCGTCAGGAGATGGAACAGGATCCTTGATGTGAACAACTGGCTGAGACGATGGTGCAGACAACAAGGATTTGGATTCCTGGACCATGGTGTGAATTACCTCTATGACGGACTCCTTGCCAGAGACGGACTACACCTCAACAAACCCGGGAAACAGACATTCACCAGGAGACTCGCAACACTCATCAGGAGGGCGTTAAACTAGAAGAAGAGGGGATGGGAAGAAAAACGCCGGACACGAACATGAAACCAGAGAACATACTAATGAAAGATATGAAGTGCGACAAAGAAGGTCCAAGACAAGATACTTGGAAGGGAGGTAAGAAAATTTCTAATACAATCCACAGGGAGAAAATTGGAACAAAACAAAATAATGTAAACTGCGTGCTAGCAAATGCCAGAAGCCTGACAAACAAGATGGATGAACTGGAAGCAGAAATATCTACAGGTAACTATGACATAGTGGGAATAACCGAGACATGGTTAGATGACAGCTATGACTGGGCAGTTAACGTACAGGGTTACAGTCTGTTTAGAAGGGATCGAAGAAATCGGAAAGGGGGTGGAGTCTGTCTATATGTAAAGATGTGTCTAAAGCCTACGATACGGGAGGATGTATGGGAGGGAAATGAGGAGGTCGAGTCCTTATGGGTGGAGATACATGGGGCAAAAAACAATAATAAAATTATCATAGGAGTCTGTTATAAACCACCAAATATAGCAGAAGCCACGGAAAGTCTATTAATGAGACAAATAGACGAAGTAGCAAAAAATAACGAGGTGATTATTATGGGGGACTTCAACTACTCCGATATAGACTGGGAAACCAAAAGCTGTAGATCTCAGAAAGGAAACAGGTTTCTGTCAATTATCAAAGACAATTATTTGTCACAACTTGTGCAGGAACCAACTAGAGGGGCGGCCCTTTTAGACTTAATATTAACTAACAGGCCAGACAGAATAACTGAGGTGCAGGTCGGGGGGCACCTGGGAAATAGTGACCACAACACTATACAATTCCACATGTGCTTCAGTAGGGTGCCCAGCAAGGGAGTCACAAAAACACTGAACTTCAGGAGGGCAGTTTGATCAGCTAAGAGATGCCCTTCACCTTATAGACTGGGATAGTATCTTCAGTAATAGGAGCACGGATAGAAAATGGGCAATTTTCAAAACCGTCCTACATAGTCACTGTAGAAGGTACATACCTTATGGGAATAAAAGGGCTAGGAATAGGAGGAAGCCAATGTGGCTAAATAAGGAAGTCAAGAGGGCAATGAAAAACAAAAAAAGGGCTTTCGGTAAACTTAAACAAGAAGGCAGCGAGGAAGCGCTAATATCTTATAGGGAAAAAAACAAAATCTGTAAGAAACAAATAAGAATAGCAAAAGAGGAGACAGAGAGACTAATTGCCAAGGAAAGTAAAACGAATCCCAAACTGTTCTTTAACTATATAAACAGTAAAAGGATTAAAACTGATGGAGTTGGCCCATTGAAAAATAACCTGGGTAAAATCATAGAGGGCGATGAGGGTAAAGCAAACCTACTCAATAGCTTCTTCTCCACTGTTTTCACAAAAGAAAACAATTTATCGGAGGAAATACAGAGTGATAAAGTAAACCCTCCGCTAAATATCACCCACCTAACCCAGGAGGAAGTTCAGAAACGCCTAAATAATATCAAAATAGACAAGTCACCAGGCCCAGATGGCATACACCCCCGGGTACTAAAAGAATTAACTAATGTGATAGACAGACCGCTGTATCTTATATTCAAGCACTCTTTATATACAGGGACTGTCCCACTAGACTGGCGCCAAGCAAATGTGGTACCAATATTCAAAAAGGGGTCTAAAAGTGACCCTGGGAACTATAGACCAGTAAGCTTAACGTGTGTTGTGGGTAAATTGTTTGAAGGATTTCTTAGAGATGCTATTGTAGAATATCTTAATGATAATAACTGTCTAACTCCATATCAACATGGATTCATGAGGGATCGCTCCTGCCAAACAAACCTGATCGCCTTCTACGAGGAGGTGAGCTCACAGCTGGACCGGGGAGAGTCAGTGGATGTTGTATACCTCCAAAGCGTTTGATACCGTGCCACACAAAAGGTTGGTACATAAAATGAGAATGCTTGGTCTGGGGGATAATGTGTGCAAGTGGGTAAATAGCTGGCTGAGTGATAGAAAGCAGAGGGTGGTTATCAATGGAGTAAGCTCAGGGTGTGTCAGGGTTACTAGCGGGGTGCCTCAAGGGTCTGTCTTGGGCCCTATATTATTTAATATATTTATTAATGGTCTAGTGGAAGGGTTGCATAGTAAAATAGCAATATTTGCAGATGATACTAAACTTTGTAAAGTAGTTAATACAGATGAGGATAGGGCACAGCTACAGGAGGATTTAGATAAATTGGGGTGTTGGGCCAAAAAATGGCAAATGGGGTTCAATGCCGATAAATGTAAGGTCATGCACATGGGAAAGAAAAACAGCAGTCACCCATACATATTAAATGGGAAACCGTTGGGGAAATCTGACATGGAGAAGGACCTGGGCGTCTTGGTTAACAGCAAATTAAATTGGAGTGCCCAGTGTCATGCAGCAGCTGCGAAGGCAAATAGAGTCATGGCATGCATCAGAAGAGGAATAGGGGCATATGATGAGAACATTGTTCTTCCTCTGTATAAAGCGCTGGTAAGGCCGCACTTAGAATATTGTGCACAGTTCTGGGCTCCGGTGCTCAGGAAAGACATATTGGAGCTAGAGAGGGTACAAAGGAGGGCGACTAAGGTAATAAAGGGAATGGAGGGACTAGAATACCCAGAGAGGTTGTCAAAATTAGGCCTATTTACGTTGGAAAAGAGAAGGCATAGGGGAGACTTCATAAACATGTATAAATACATCAGGGGGCAGTACAGAGATCTCTCCCATGACCTGTTTATACCAAGGATGGTGACAAAGACGAGGGGGCACACTATGCGTCTGGAGGAAAGGAGGTTCCTGCACCAGCATAGAAGGGGATTCTTTACGGTCAGAGCCGTGAGACTCTGGAACTCTCTGGGAGAGGAAGTGGTAATGTCCAACTCACTTAATGAGTTCAAGAGAGGCCTGGACGCCTTTCTTGAGAACAATAAAATTACATCTTATGCTTAGTGATAGTTAATTAATCCAGGGATTTAATCTGACTACCAGATTGGAGTCGGGAAGTGAATTTTCCCTCAATGAAGTAAATTGGCCTATACCGCATGGGGTTTTTTTGCCTTCCCCTGGATCAACGCTGCGGAATAGCTGCAGTGCACAAGAAATAGGCTGAACTGGATGGACGCTTGTCTTTTTTCGGCCTTATAAACTATGTAACTATGTAACTATGTACACACAGTGATGTCACAAGTGAGGCAGTGACCGGGATCGTATACGAGGGACGTTATATCTCCCCCAGAATGTGTACAGAGACCTATGAAATCTATTGGAGTGCATTGCAGTCACAGACACAGCTGCGGCTGCAATGCAGGAATGAAGGTGAGCAATGACCTGGTCAGACTACTTGGCTAAGGCAGATTAAGTAAAACCCGGCAGGGCCTTCATTTCTTGGAGGAGGTCACAGGAGGCAGTGGGGCGGCCTCCTCCCTCCATCCCGGGTTTTCCATTAGCTCTTGCCACAGGTCCTTTAAAACCCCACTAAGGATTAATGTTGTTCTATGTTGGAACCTGCTAGGAGCACAGCAGGGAAGCTCAGCAGGATTGAGTGTGGCTGAACCCACGCCTGGGAAGCCTCTGCACCTGTCAGGCTCTGAGCGGCCTGGCGCGGCCATTGCCCCAGGCAACCGTTGTTTATGGACTAATGTTAACCCAGCTGCGAACTGGAGGACTTTCTGTTTACCCGTGAGTTGCTGAATAAAAGCTGTTTATGTTGGACTTGCTTGGGTCATTGCCTCAGTTACTGCACGGTGTGAACACCGCTGCCTTACAGCTTGGTGGAGAATGCGGGCATTGTGACTGAGGCATACCCCACCAGCAGCTGCATGACCACAATCCGGCCTGCCACCTTTCAGTTCCACCACGTGGACAAAATGGAGGAGCTGTTAAAGCACAAACAGATGGCTGCCCTGCGGGAGACACCGATGGCGCCAGCCCTGGAACGTCGAGAGGCTCGGGACAAGGTTCGCTCAGCGTTGAGGAAGATGGGACCGGAGGACGACGTGGAAGCCTTCCTGACCATATATGAGCGCACAGCAGAGCGGGAAAACCTACCGGCCGGCCAGTGGGCAGAAGTGGTGGCTCCGTTTCTCGTCGGCGATGCCCAAAAGGCCTGCTTCGACCTAAGTCGAGAGGACGCCCAGGACTACCAGAGGCTCAAAGGTGAGATCCTTGCCCGGCTGAGGGTCAATACATACGTGAGGGCTCAGCGTGTGTTTTAGTGGGCCTATGTGGAGACCCGACCCGCCCGGTCTCAGGCTTAGACCTCCTGCAGCTGGTAAAGAGGTGGCTCCAGCCTGATACTTTGTCTCCAGCCCAGATGGTGGAGAGGGTGGTGGTTGACCGGCTGGTGAGGACTCTGCCAGCCGCTATCCAATGTTGGGTGGGGCAAGGGGACCCCGGCACACTTGACCAGGTGGTCAGCCTGATTGAGTGCTACTCAGCCACTCAGGACTTTATCCGGGACTCTGCCCCCTCGCGGCTGTCACGCCGATCCCTGCCAACCCAGGAGTCGGGAAAGATGTCGCTTACCTTTGCTGGGAACAGTCAGCACCATACCCGTGCTAAAGGGGAAGCTCGGAGTGAGTGTGGCAGGAGACCGATTCCCTCCCAAACTGTCATAAAACCTAACAGTACCTCCACCCTTAGGTGCTGGCGGTGTCAGGGGCCAGGACATGTGGTTGCTAATTGTCCCCTGAATACGGAACCCATGGACTGCGGATATAGCCTCCGGGTCTCAATGTATGCCCAGACCGTCTGCACGGCAATCGCCGACCCCTGGGACAATGAACTCCAACTGTGCCAGGTACTGGTTAACCCCTTTAAAGCCCATGATGTACTAATACACGTCAGTGCACTGGGCTTTAAGAGCCTGACCCATATTAGTACGTCATCGCGATCGCGCGCGCACACAGGCCGGGTGTCAGCTGATTGTCACAGCTGACACCCGGTACTATGTGCAGGGAGCGGTCCCGCACCGCTCCCAGCACATTAACCCCCGCAATGCTGCGATAGAAGTTGATCGCAGCTTTGCGGTGGCAAGGGGAGGTGATCGGTGTACTCACCTCCTCTTCCGGCATCCAGCGCTGTCTGCCGCGCTTCCCGGGTGTTGACATGACGACCCGATGTCGTCATGACAACATCCGGGTCACCAGACAACAGGAAGATTGTTTGGACATGCGCAGTGCATCTCCAAACTATCTTCTCCCTGTCCAGCGCTGACTGCCTGCATGGCACAGGGATGGTGCTGCATTCCTGTGCCATGCAGGCGATCAGAATAAAAAAGTGAAAGTCCCATAGTGGGACAAAGTAAAAAAGTAAAAAACTCCCAAAAAGTGAAAAAAAAATAGAAAAAAAATTGGAAAAATATTAAAAAAAAATAAAAAAAATAATCCACTAAAAATAAAAATATAATGTACCCATCAATAAATATTATTATGAAAAAAAACAAACAAACAATAAAAGTACACATATTTGGTATCATCGCGTCCTTAACGACCTGGCCTATAAAACTGTTCCACTAGTTAACCCCTTCAGTGAACACGGTAAAAAAAAAAAAAAAAGCAAAAAACAATGCTTTATCATCATACCGCCAAACAAAAAATGGAATAACACGCGATCAAAAAGATGAATATAAATAAAAATGGTACTGCTGAAAACGTCATCTCGTCCCGCAAAAAACAAGCTGCCATACAGCTCCATCATCCGAAAAATCAAAAAGTTACAGCTCTCAGAATAAAGCGATGCAAAATAATAATTTTTTCTATAAAATAGCTTTTACTGTGTAAAAGCGCCAAAACATAAAAAACTATACAAATGTGGTACCACTGTAAATGTACTGACCCGAAGAATAAACCTACCTTATCAATTTTACCACACCCGGAGCAGAATAAAAAAATGTAAAAAAACACAATTCCTGAATTGTTGGTTTTTGTTTATTCTGCCTCAGAAAAATAGGAATAGAAAGCGATCAAAAAATGTCACGTGCCTGAAAATAGCACCAATAAAAACGTCAACTCATCCCGCAAAAAACAAGCTATCACATGACTCTGTAGGCCAAAATATGGCGATGCAAAAACTAGATTTTACAAAATATGTGTCTTTTAGTGTGTGACAGCTGTCAATCATAAAAACCCGATATGATTCTGGTATCTCTGTAATCGCACCGACCCGAAGAATAAAGTCGTCTAATCACTTATACCGCACGAGGAACGGCGTAAAAAATAAACGCTAGGGCTGGTGTTGGGGTTGTGCTAATGTTAGGGTTGGGGTTGTTTTTTTCTTTCAAAAGTTAAAAAAAAAAAAAAGATGACGATATGGCGACTAGCGTTGAGCGCAAGTGCTCGCTACTTGAGTTTGCATCGGGTGCTCGGGTATGCACTGAGTATCGCGGGTGCTCGAGTCTCCGCCCCATATGCTTCGCGACCACAAAAACCTCGCGGGGATTGCCTGCCATGCACGAGCGATCCCCGCATGTTTTTTTTGGGGTGTCTAATAACCGTGAAACATGTGGGCGGGGACTCGAGCATTTCACTTGAGCACCCGTGATACATGGTGCATACCTGAGTACCCGATGCAAACTCAAGTAGCGAGCACTTGCGCTCAAGGGTAATGACAACTTATTCAATATGATGACCTAATGTTATCAAATTCTGTGTCTTACCTCTGGGTTCAAAATGTTCACTTTACCCCTTAATAAAATCCTTGAGGGGTATAGTTTCCAAAATGGGGTCACTTGTGGGGGAGCTCCACTGTTTAGGCACACAGGGGCTCTCCAAACGCAGCATGGTGTCCGCTAACAATTTGAGCCGATTTTCCATTCAATTTGTTAGCGGACACCATGTCGCATTTGAAGAGCCCCTGATGTGCCTAAACAGTGGAGCTCCCCCACAAGTGACCCTATTTTGGAAACTAGACCCCCCAAGGCACCAATCTAGATGCATAGTGAGCACTTGGAACCCTCAGGTGCTTCACAAATTGATTCGCAAAAATGAAAAAGTGGAAAAAAAAATACTTTTTCATTTTTACGAATCAATTTGTGAAGCACCTAGGGGTTCCAAGTTCTCACTATGCATCTAGCTAGGTGCCTTGGGGGGTCTAGTTTCCAAAATGGGGTCACTTATGGGGGGTTTCCACTGTTTAGGCACATCAGGGGCTCTCCAAATGCAACATGTCGTCCGCTAATTATTGAAGCAAATTTTACAATCAAAAAGTCAAATGGCGCTCCTTCCCTTCTGAGCCCTGCCGTGCGCCCAAACAGTGGTATTTCCCCCCATATGGGGTATCTGCGTGCCCAGGGAAAATTGCACAACAAATTTTGGGGTCCATTTTTTCCTGTTACCCCTGCAAAAATAAAAAAAATGGGTCTAAAGTAACATTTTTGTGAAAAAAGTTAAATGTTCATTTTTTTCTTCCACATTCCAAAAATTCCTGTGAAGCACCTGAAGGGTTAATAAAGTTATTGAATGTGGTTTTGAGCACCTTGAGGGGTGCAGTTTTTAGAATGGTGTCACTTTTGGGTATTTTCTGTCATAAAGACCTCTCAAAGTGACTTCAAATGTGATGTGGTCCCTAAAAAAATGGTTTTGTAAATTTTGTTGGAAAAATGAGAAATCGCTGGTCAAATTTTAACCCTTATATCTCCCTAACAAAAAAAAATTTTGGTTCCAAAATTGAGCTGATGTAAAGTAGACATGTGGGAAATTTTATTTATTAACTCTTTTGTGTGACATATCTCTCTGATTTAAGGGCATAAAAATTCAAATTTTGAAAATTGAAAAATTTTCAAAATGTTCGCCAAATTTCCATTTTATTCACAAATAAATGCAAGTGATATCGAAGAAATTTTACCACAATCATGAAGTAAAATATGTCACTAAAAAACAATCTCATAATCAGGGGGATCCGTTGAAGCGTTCCAGAGTAATTACCTCATAAAGTGACAGTGGTCAGAATTGTAAAAATTGGCTTGGTCATTAACGTGCAAACCACCCTCGGGGGTAAAGGGGTTAATGGGTACCCCACGGAGGCCCTCCTGGACTCAGGGAGCCTTGTGACTCTGGTACATGGGTCGCTGGTGGCAGGAGACAACCCCAGTGGACGGCCAGTCGGGGTTGTGTGTATCCATGGGGACCTCCGAGAGTACCCAACTGCAGAGGTAGTTTTGTCCACGCCATGTGGAGACATAAAACATGTGGTGGGAGTGGTAAAAACTCTTCCCTATGGGACTGTGTTGGGAAGAGACTTGCCCCTGTTCTGGACTCTGTGGAAAAACAAAATCCACTCTCCCCCGGTAAAATGTATTACAGACGCTGTACCCGACTAACCTGCCGTAGGGGTGTCCAACCTATGGATAGAGTGTGACCCCGATAGGTTTCCCTTAGAGGTGCTGGCAGGAGAGGTCGAGGAGACCCCCATCGATCCCCGAGCTGGAAGTGTCCCGGGACACGTTTGGGACGGCTCAGCTACAGGATCCCACCCTGACTCAGGCGCGGGAAAGGGTGTTAGAGGTAAACGGCGTAGCCCAACAGCCCGATGCAGATACTTTATTTCCACGCATGGTAGTCAACGGTGAGTTGCTCTATAGGATAGACAAGATCAGGGACGAGGTCGTGGAACAGTTGGTAGTACCTCAGTCGTACCGTCGGGTGGTTTTAGATTTGGCACACACACACTTGCTGGGTGGACACTTAGGGGAAAAAAAAACGCAAGAACGTATCTTGCAGCGGTTCTTTTGGCCTGGGGTTTACGCGGAGGTCAAAAGGTACTGCGAATCTTGCCCCGAATGTCAGTTGACCTCACCCACCGCAAGTTTCCATAACCCATTGGTACCCCTGCCAGTGAAAGAGGTACCTTTTGAACGGATTGCAATGGATTTGGTAGGGCCCATTGTAAAATCCGCCCGTGGCCACCAACATATACTGGTGGTCGTCAACTATGCCACCCGGTACCCAGAGGCTAAACCACTACGCCACACCTCGGCAAAACTGATTGCACAGGAGCTGTTTGCCATGTTCTGTCGCCTTGGACTACCTAAGGAGATCCTGACGGATCAAGGGACCCCTTTTATGTCCAAAGAGACAAGGGAACTGTGCAAGTTGCTAAAATTAAACAATTGCGCACCTCGGTGTACCACCCTCAAACCGACGGGCTAGTAGAACGGTTCAATAAAACCCTCAAGTCCATGTTAAAAAAGGTGGTTTCTAAGGACGGAAGGGATTGGGACATGTTGCTACCCTATTTGATGTTCGCCATCCGTGAGGTACCCCATTCTTCCACAGGGTTCTCTCCCTTTGAGTTATTGTACAGCAACACCCTAGGGGTCTGTTGGACGTAGCCAAAGAGACATGGGAACAAGAGCCGACTCCACATAGGAGTATAATTGAACAAGTGGCTAGTATGCAGGACCGGATTGTGGTGGTCATGCCCATCGTGAAAGAACATCTGTTAGATGCCCAGGCAGCTCAGAGGCGCAAATATAATAAAAGAGCCAGAGTCAGGTCCTTTAACAAGGGCGATCGGGAGTTAGTACTGGTACCCACAGCTGAGAGTAAGCTCATGGCTAAGTGGCAAGGGCCATATGTGGTTCGAGAAAAAGTGGGGAGGTAAATTACCGGGTGTATCAGCCCGGAAAGAGGAAACCTGAGCAGCTTTACCATGTAAACCTGCTAAAGCCTTGGAAAGATCGAGAGTGTTTAGTTACAGACGTCACTCCGGGCATATCGCCAGAGAGTCTACCTTCAGCCAGGGATGCGCCTGGGGGAGAGGCCAGGATAAGTGATGAACTCACTAAACAGCAGCGACGGGAGGCTCGCTCGCTGGTGCAGCACAATACCGACGTGTTCTCAGAGCTACCAGGTAGGACTACGGAAATACAACATGACATTGTCACCGAACCTGGGGTAAGGGTGCGAATAAGACCGTACCGGGTACCCGAAGCCCGGAGGCATGACATCACGGCTGAGGTAAAACAAATGATTCAGTTAGGCGTCATAGAGGAATCACGAAGTGAGTGGGCTAGCCCCATCGTACTGATTCCAAAACCAGACGGATCGTTACGCTTCTGTAACGATTTCCGGAAATTGAATGAAGTGTCAAAGTTTGACCTTTATCCAATGCCCAGGGTGGACGAGCTGCTGATTGAGAGACTGGGGCAGGCCCAGTACTTTACCACGCTTGATCTCACCAAGGGTTACTGGCAGGTACCTCTCACAGATTCGGTGAAGGAAAAGACCACCTTCATAACTCCGGAGGGTCTATACCACTATGTGGTCTTACCTTTTGGGTTACATGGGGCCCCGGCTACATTTCAGAGGTTGATGGACATAGTGCTCAAGCCTCATCAGGAATACGCATCCGCGTATCTAGATGATATTATCATCTTTAGCACCGACTGGCATACACACCTATCACAGGTACAAGTGGTGCTGGATTCTCTCAGAGCTACGGGGTTAACGGCAAACCCCAAAAAATGTGCGATAGGGCTAGAGGAAGCCCGATATTTGGGGTATGTGATAGGCCGAGGAGCTATCAAGCCCCAAATCAATAAAGTTGAGGCCATAAAAAAACTGGCCTAAACCGTCAAGTACGAAACAGCTGAGGGCGTTCCTTGGCATCCTTGGGTATTACCGCCAGTTTATACCTAATTTTGCTGGGCGAACGGCGGCCCTGACCGCTCTCTTGAAAGGAAAAAAATCGGTAATGGTTCGGTGGAACCCTCAGGCAGAAGAAGCTTTTCAGTCCATGAAGTTGGCCCTGTGTGGACAGCCGGTCCTCATCAGCCTCAACTTCAAGGAAACCTTCATTGTACAGACAGATGCCTCGGAGGTAGGCCTAGGGGCGGTATTGTCACAAAAAGTGAATGGTGAAGAGCACCCGGTCACCTACTTGAGTAGAAAACTTGTCCCGGCAGAGAAAAACTATAGGATGGTAGAGAAGGAGTGTTTGGTTATTAAGTGGGCCTTGGAATCACTACGTTATTATTTACTCGGGCGTCAGTTCCGCTTGGTGACGGACCACTCACCCTTGGTATGGATGAGGAATGCCAAGGAGAGGAATGCGCGAGTCACCAGGTGGTTCCTGTCACTGCAAAATTTCAGTTTCTCTGTAGAACATCGCCCTGGTAAGTTGCAAGCAAATGCAGATGCCCTGTCCCGGGCTCCCTGTATGGTGGCAAATGTTCAACCCCACAAGTTTGAACAGAGGGGGAGGGATATGTGAGGCAGTGACTGGGATCGTATGTGTACAGAGGCCTATTAAATCCATTGGAGTGCATTGCAGTCACAGACACAGCTGCGGCTGCAATGCAGGAATGAAGGTGAGCAATGACCTGGTCAGACTACCTGGCCAATGCACATTAAGTAAAACCCGGCAGGGCCTTCATTTCTTGGAGGAGGTCACAGGAGGCAGTGGGGCGGCCTCCTCCCTCCAACCCGGGTTTTCCAGTAGCTCTTGCCACAGGTCCTTTAAAACCCCTGCATTAAGTATTAATGTTGTTCTATGTTGGAACCTGCTAGGACCATAGCAGGAAAGCTCAGCAGGATTGAGTGTGGCTGAACCACCACCTTGGAAAGCTCTGTACCTGTCAGGCTCTGAGCGGCCTGGCGCGGCCATTGCCCCCCGCAACTGTTGTTTATGGACTCATGTTAACCCGGCTGCAAACCGGAGGACTTTCTGTTTACCCGTGAGTTGCTGAATAAAAGCTGTTTATGTTGGACTTGCTTGGGTCACTGCCTCAGTTACTGCACGGTGTGAACACCGCCGCCTTACACACAGTACAGGGATAATAAACACAGTGATGTCACATTACAGAGATAATAAACACAGTGATGTCACAGAACAGAGATAATAAACACAGTGATGTCACAGTACAGGGATAATACACATAGTGATGTCACAGTACAGGGATAAGAAACACAGTGATGTCACAGTACAGAGATAATAAACACACTGATGTCACAATACAGGGATAATACACATAGTGATGTCACAGTACAGGGATAATACACACAGTGATGTCACAGTACAGGGATAATACACACAGTGATGTCACACTACAGGGATAATACACACAGTGATGTCCCAATACAGAGATAATAAACACACTGATGTCACAATACAGGGATAATACACATAGTGATGTCACAGTACAGGGATAATACACACAGTGATGTCACAGTACAGGGATAATACACACAGTGATGTCACACTACAGGGATAATACACACAGTGATGTCACAGTACAGGGATAATAAACACAGTGTTGTCACAGTAAAAATGTAACACGGGTGCTTTAGATGCAGCGACACAGAAACACAGAGCAGCCAATACAGGGTTAATAAACAGGGGAAGTTTATAATAATAGGGTAAATCTCCACGCAGGGAGTATCAGGGGAAAATATGGGGGAAAACAAGGAAAGTAGCAGGTAAAAGTCTTTAACTGACAGTTCACAGTTTAACTAGATATAGCAAAGTCGAACCGGCTGTAATCAACAGTTTTTACACTTAGCTGACTCTTTTCCTCCACAAGGCAGTTGCCAGCTTAGGCCAGTGTTAATTTCTTCAGGCTTCCCCCGCCCAAACAATGCTTCGGCTTCTGGCGGCAGTGGGCGGTCTCCGGTTTTACTCGCTGAGCCCCTAGTCCATAACACGGCACCTCACGTGCCTGGCTCCACCGACCCTACGTCTCTTCTCTAGTCGGCTTGACTCCTCCGGTCCACTGCACTCGGCTCTTGCTCCCATTCCTGCAGCCAGGAGCCTGGACCCTCTCACACCGCTCTGCTGAGTAGGACCCAGCTCCACTTTCCCGCGCAAACGTCCTCGACTCTTACTCTCTCTACCCACGCCACCAGTCTCTCAGTCACCTGACCTCCCAGCTCTCACTCTGGACACGCCCCCAGCTTCTCAGTCACCTGACTCCTGTGCTCGCAGTCTGTCTTCCCCCTTCAACCAGAGGCACGGCCCCAGCAGTTCCAGATCCCTTGCTCTGAAAGTACTTACACCCAGGTCTTCCCCCTTCCACTCCTGCTCTCCTTTAACTCCCCATTCCACAGGCGAGAGTTCCTTCATCAAACGTTCACATTCTTGGACTTCCTGGACAATACGGTACCATTTGAATTGATCTTGTTCGTAACGGTGAGGAGGCACTCCTGCTGTTGTCAATTCTGACCGGCGTAACTCAGTCTGACCGATGGGGGGTGAAGGGTCACTCGGATTTCCAATCTCCGTCTGCCCGGTGGCTTCAACCGAGGTTGTTCCCTCGCCGCCTGCACTGGGGGCTGCAGGTAATCGAGGGCTGGGGCTCGGAGGTAGAATCAACAACTCTTCTTCGTCCACATCGTGGCTTGGGGCAACTGTGACAGGGCCCTCTCTAGAAGCAGGTGATTCTTCTCCATCCTCGTCATCTTTAGAAGACAGGGTCGCAGAATACCTTGGGTTGAACTTCATACACAGGTCCTTCAGCGCCAATCCTGCACTTCACTCGGTGCGGGGTCCGTTCCCACCGCCTAGTCAATTTTCCCCGGGGCCACCTGTCCCGAACCAACACCCGCTCCCCGGGCCTCAGAGTTGTCCCTCGAAGAGGCAATGTCTCATGATGTTTGAGCTCCTGAAACTTTTGTTGTACCAACCGTCGGAGGGTCTGCAGTCGATGCCGATGTTCCCGGACACAGGAAGACACCCCCGTCCGTGGGTAGTCCTCCTCGGGGTCCAGCTCTAACTTGGTAATCTCTCGCCCCTTTCGCACGAACAGCAAGGTATAAGGAGTGAACCCCCATCGTACTATTCACTCGGTTGTTGTAGACCCACACCAGCTCGGCCACAAACTCAGGCCACCGTACCTTCCAATCTTCCTCCAACGTGCGGAGCATTTGGATCAGTGTCCGATTAAAGCGTTCACAGGCCCCATTTCCTTGAGGGCGGTAAGGAGTAGTCCATGAATTCTCAATCTTGTACAACCGGTGCAGCTCTTCCATCACCCGGCCTTGGAAGCAGGCGCCTTGACCGGAATGAATCCTCTTTGGGCAGCCGTACACCCGAATGAAGTCTCGGCAGATGGCCTGCGCAGCGGACTCGGCGGTCTGGTCTCTGGTCGGGGTCACTACCGCAAACTTTGTGAAGTGGTCTGTCATTACCAGGCAATGTTCATACCCGAGATGCGCCGGTCTAACAGTCAAATAGTCGATCATCAGCACCTCCAAGGGGGCAGAAGTCACAATAGTTTGTATGGGGACCCGCTGCTCTGGGGGCTTAACCAGCTCACAGCTCCGACATCTTCAACAAGTGTCTTCTATTGTTGCTCGTAGTCGGGGATGATACACCAGCCTCTGCAACCACTGAAACGTCTTCTCTGGTCCAAAGTGAGCCCCTCGTTCATGAGTCTCCTTAGCCACTACTCCGACCAACTTCTCTGGGATCACCACTTGCCAGGTGGTCCCGAACTCTCACAGTAGCTGCACCCGTCGGTACAGCAGTCCGTCTCGCAAACACAGTCTCTCCCATAGTCCCAGCATCTTCAGTGCTCCCGGGGACAGGGTACTCCTCTCTTCTCGACTGGGGACTTGCCGCAAAGGCACTGATTGATGTAATTGAGCAACTTCTCTGTCAGTCTGTTGAAGTCGGATCCAGTCATCTCTTGGCCACCCTAGCACTTGTTATTCCGATGTCTCTCCGATTTGTACCAGCGCCGCGGCCAGCGGTCCCACGAAACTTCGGAATCTAGGGGTCTCATCCGCCTCCAAATCTTCATTGCGGTCATGATCAGACCGCTCATATGTCACTCTGGAGAGGGCGTCGGTGTGAGTATTCTCCGCCTTAGGCCGGTAGGCGATCTTATACCAGTACCTGGCCATGCGGGCCACCCACCGCTGCTCCAGGGCCCCCAATTTCGCATTCTCCAGGTGGGCCAGCGGGTTGTTATCTGTTCTCACCAGTACTTCAGACCCGGACAAATGCTCTGCAAACTTCTCGGTCATTGCCCAAACCAGAGACAGCAACTTTAATTTGAAAGAGCTATAATTATCCGGGTTCCTCTCGGAGTCGTGAAGGGAGCGGCTGGCGTACGCAATCACGCGCTCTTTCCCCTCCTGTACTTGGGATAACACGGCTCCCAGACAATTTAGGTTCCCATCAGTGTGGAGTATGAAGTGTTGGGAGAAATCCGCATAGGCAAGTATTGGGGCCTCAGTCCGGGCCAATTTTAGGGCACGGAAGGCCTCTTCCTGGTTGCTTCCCCACCGAATTGCCTGATTCTTGGAGCCCGCCGGCACTCCCTTAAGTAGCTCCAGTAATGGGTTGGCTAGGCGGGTGAAGTTCTTCACGAATCTTCGGTAGTACCCGGCAAGTCCCAGGAAGGCCCGAACGTCCTTCACTGTCTTCGGGGTAGGCCACTCCAGTATGGCGGCCACCTTTTCCTGGGTGAACCTGACTCCTTCACTGGACACAGTATGACCGAAATATTTGATCTGTTTGCGAAACAGGTGGCACTTCTGGGGCTTCACCTTTAGGCCATGACTCTGTAGGCGACTCAGTACTTGCTCCAGTCGCTGGAGGTGCTCCTCGAAGGTGGCGGCATAGACAATTATGTTGTCAAGGTAAATCAGTGTCGCCTCGAAGTTTAAAACGCCCAGGCACCTCTCCATCAGACGCTGGAACGTCTCGGGGGCATTAGTCAGGCCAAAGGGCATCCGATTGTACTCGAACAGTCCCATGGGTAATATGAACGCCGTCTTCGCACGGTCATGTTCGGCCACGGGCACCTGCCAGTACCCACTGGCCAGATCCAAGGAGGAGAAGTATCTTGCCTTCCCTAAGGCCGACAGGGACTCTTCGATTCGGGGTAGTGGGTAAGAGTCCCGTACTGTAGAGGCATTCAGTCGTCTATAGTCCACAGAGAACCGCAGGGTCCCATCTTTCTTCCGGACGAGGACAATCGGGGCTGCCCACAGACTCTGACTCTCCCGTATCACACCATTCTGTAACATATGGGCTATCATCTCCTTAAACTCTTTATACATCTGGGGAGGTATCTGCCGGTATCTCTCCCGCACTAGGGCAGCGCTCCCCGTGGGAATCTCATGGGTAATGGCTTCGGTGCAACCAAAATCATCCTCATGGAGAGCAAAGACTTCCAGGTACCGCTCCAGCACCTCTTCAACCTGCTGCACCTGTCGAGGTGTAAGTCCCGTCAATTCAGCCAGCATTCATTCTAGGATTCTTCGTCCCACCTTCGCACTAGCCCGGTGGGATTCTGGCAACACGGTGACTGCCAGAGTCCAGGGGTCTCCTCGTACAGCGGACAGCTGTACCACATCAGGTTGCACCAACTTCTCTGGCATTCTCAGAATCTGGGCTATTTCCGCCCTGGAAGGGAGTGTGAGATCATCTTCGCCCAGATTAACACACCGCACTATAACATTGCCACCCCGAATGGTGGCCAGTGTCTGAGCCACCAAGAGTCCGGGGGTACTTTTTCCATTGATGTTGGTTCTATCTGAACTTCGACCCCCTCAAGAGGCAGGCCCATGCGGATAACGTGAGTACAGTTTGTCCGGGCGGTAAGGTGATCACCGTAGCTGCTGGCACTATTATTTTCCCCAGGATCTTCCCATCACTCGACGTCTCCTGAGCCTGGGCAGCTCAGATTAGTTGTTGAATGACCCTCCTTTGGGGGGTTCGCGGGTCCCACTGGTCTAGAGGAATCTCCTTCGGCTCACTAATCAGGATTTGCCCGATCTCTTTCAGCACATTCATTCCGAGGGTCACCGGGGGTCCACTTCCGGTTCCCCCTGTGACAAGGACGACTCCTTTTTTTCCCACATCTTTTCCACACACTCGGATCTTCATCCACACCACCCCTGAGACCGGGATGGGTAACTGATTAGCTGCCATGAGTCTAATTACTGGTCCTCATTCAGGCCGCGTTATCTCTGGAAATCGCTGTTGGAAGTAGGCTTCTGTCATAGTAGTCACCTGGGATCCCATGTCAATCAGGCAGTGAACAGCCCGACCGCTTATTTCGGCATAGACAGTCGGGCTGGTGGAAACCAGGTCCTTGGGACTTCCTTTTTCTCTTTCCCCTTCCTCAGGCTCCGGGATGTGTCACCCAAACACGGAGCCCGCTAGTTTAACGGCTGTCGCGACAGGGGCTGCCCTCGGCTAGCACAGCCCCTGGCGTAATGTCCTGCGCCTGCACACTTCCAGCAGATCATGTCTCTGTCTGTGTAGGGCTGCCTCACTCCCCTACGGAACTCTCCTGCAGGGGGGTCCTGCATTCAGTTCTTTCCATAACTGGAGCAATCGATCTGGGTATCTCTGGTGTCGGGGCAGGGGTCTTCTTGAGACTGGACCATTCATCCCGCATCTCCTGTATCTCCTTTCGCATCTCTCGAGCCCATTCCGGTTCAGCTGCAGGCGGGGTGGGTACCTCGTTACTCCGGACCATCCCTGCCAGTGCCGTCACCCCCATCTCCTGCTCTCTCACACGCCCCCACTACTAGAAAAGTCATATGTGGGTTGGCGCGCAGGCGCTCCCGCAAGGCCTGCTTCAGCTGCACATCCCTGAGGCATGCCACAAACTGGTCCCTTAAAATCACGTTAGGGGGACCCATTCCCAAATTCCGCATGTCGTCTTTTCTAGTGATATAGGCATGCACCCTCTGTAAGGCATTAACATACTGCATCACAGTCTTCCCCTCCTGCTGCACTTGGTGAGACAGCCGTTTCCTCAGCTCTCCTACATTGGTGGGATCCCCATGCATCTCCTCCAGTATCCGCACCACTTTTTCTACAGTATCCCGGTCATGGGGAGGGCGGTACATCACAGATTGTGGGGCCTCGTCGTTCAGGGCCAGTAAGGCTATTTCGGCTTGTATATCTGGGGTCATCAGATGCATACGTAACATACTCCTAACTCTCTCAATCCAGTTCCACAGCATCATATTGTCCCCGGTGAACTTTGGGCAATGGCTGAGCATGGCCCCCAGTGGCAAGCTAGATTTAGGGGCTCCCAGGATGGACTGCTGTGCAGTGTCTGTGTCTAACGACTACATCCTGCTGACTACGCCAAATGTAACACGGGTACTTTAGATGCAGCGACACAGAAACACAGAGCAGCCAATACAGGGTTAATAAACAGGGGAAGTTTATAATAACAGGGTAAATCTCCACGCAGGGAGTATCAGGGGAAAATATGGGGGGAAACAAGGAAAGTAACAGGTAAAAGTCTTTAACTGACAGTTCACAGTTTAACTAGATATAGCAGAGTCATTGTAATGGACAGTATTTACAATTAGCTGACTCTTTTCCTTCACAAGGCAGTTGCCAGCTGAGGCCGGTGTTGATTTCTTCAGGCTTCGCCGCCCAAACAATGCTTCGTCTTCTGGCGGCAGCGGGCGGTCTCCGGTTTTACCCGCTGAGCCCCTAGTCCATAACACAGCGCCTCACGTGCCCGGCTCCACCGACCCTACGTCTCTTCTCTAGTCGGCTTGACTCCTCCGGTCCACTGCACTTGACTCTTGCTCCCAGTCCTGGAGCCAGGAGCCTGGACCCTCTCACACCGCTCTGCTGAGCAGGACCCAGCTCCACTTTCCCGCGCACACGTCCTCGTTTCTTCCTCTCTCTACCCACGTTACCAGTCTCTCAGTCACCTGACCGCCCAGCTCTCTCTCTGGACATGCCCCCAGCTTCCAAGTCACCTGACTCCTGTGCTCGCAGTCTGTCTTAGCCCTGCAACCAGAGGCTATGACCCCAGCAGTTCCGGATCCCTTGCTCTGAAAGTACTTACACCCAGGTCTTCCCCCTGCAACCAGAGGCATGGCCCCGGCAGTTCCGGATCCCTTGCTCTGAAAGTACTTACACCCCGGTCTTCCCCCTTACACAGGGATAATATACACAGTGATGTCACAGTAAAAGCATAATACACAGTGATATCACAGTATAGGGACAATGCACACACTGATGTCACAGTACAGGGATAATACACACAGTGATGTCACATTACAGGGATAATACACACAGTGATGTCACAGTACAGGGATGACAAACACAGTGATGTCACAGTACAGAGATAATACACACAGTGATGTCACAGTACAGGGATAATACACACAGTGATGTCAGAGTACAGGGATAATACACATAGTGATGTCACAGTACATGGATAATACACACAGTGATGTCACTGTACAGGGATAATAAACACATTGATGTCACAATACAGAGATAATACACACAGTGATGTCACAGTACAGGGATAATACACAGTGATGTCACAGTACAGGGATAATAAACACAGTGATGTCACAATACAGAGATAATACAAACAGTGATGTCACAGTACAGGGATAATAAACACAGTGATGTCACAGTATAGTGATAATACACAGTGATGTCACAGTACATGGATAATACACACAGTGATGTCACAGTACAGGGATAATACACACAGTGATGTCACAGTACAGGGATAATAAACACAGTGATGTCTCAGTACAGGAATAATACACACAGTGATGTCACAGTACAGGGGTAATAAACATAGTGATGTCACAGTATAGGGATAATAAACACAGTGATGTCACAGTACAGGGATAATACACACAGTGATGTCACAGTACACGGATAATATACACAGTGATGTCATAGTACAGGGATAATACACACAGTGATGTCACATTACAGGGATAATACACACAGTGATGTCACAGTACAGAGATAATACACACAGTGTTGACACAGTACAGAGATAATACACACAGTGATATCACAGTACAGGGATAATACACACAGTGATGTCACAGTACAGAAATAATACACACAGTGATGTCACAATACAAAGATAATAAACACAGTCATGTCACACTACAGGGATAATAGACACAGTGATGTCACAGTACAGGGATGATACAGACAGTGATATCACAGTACATGGATAATACACACAGTGATGTCACAGTACAGGGATAATACACACAGTGATGTCACAGTACAGAGATAATACACACAGTGATGTGACAGTACAGAGATAAAAAACACAGTGATGTGACAGTACAGGGACGATAAAAACAGTGATGTCACAGTACAGGGATAATACACACAGTGATGTCACAGTACAGGGATAATAAACACAGTGATGTCAAAGTACAGAGATACTACACACAGTGATGTCACAGTAAAGGGATAATAAACACAGTGATGTCACAGTACAGAGATAATAAACACAGTGATGTCACACTACAGGGATAATACACAGTGGTGTCACAGTACATGGATTACACACACAGTGGTGTCACAGTAGAGGGATAATACACACAGTGATGTCACAGTACAGGGATAATAAACACAGTGATGTCACAGTACAGAGATAATACACACAGTGCTGTCACAGTACAGGGATAATACACACAGTGATGTCACAGTACAGGGATAATACACACAGAGATGTCACAGTACAGAGATAATAAACACGGTGATGTCACAGTACAGAGATAATAAACACAGTGATGTCACAGCACAGGAATAATACACACAGTGATGTCACAGTACAGGGATAATAAACACAGTGATGTCACAGTACAGAGATAATAAACACAGTGATGTCACAGTACAGGGATAATACACATAGTGATGTCACAGTACATGGATAATACACACAGCGATGTCACATTACAGGGATTATACACACAGCGATGTCACAGTACAGGGATAATAGACACAGTGATGTCACAGTACAGGGATAATAATCACAGAGATGTCACAGTACAGGGATAGTAAACACAGTGATGTCACAGTACAGGGATAATACACACAGTCATGTCACAGTACAGAGATAATACACACAGTGATGTGACAGTACAGAGATAAAAAACACAGTGATGTCACAGTACAGGGACGATAAAAACAGTGATGTCACAGTACAGGGATAATACACACAGTGATGTCACAGTACAGGGATAATAAACACAGTGATGTCAAAGTACAGAGATACTACACACAGTGATGTCACAGTACAGGGATAATAAACACAGTGATGTCACACTACAGGGATAATACACAGTGGTGTCACAGTACATGGATTACACACACAGTGGTGTCACAGTACAGGGATAATACACACAGTGATGTCACAGTACAAGGATAATAAACACAGTGATGTCACAGTACAGGGATAATAAACACAGTGATATCACAGTACAGAGATAACACACACAGTGCTCTCACAGTACAGGGATAATAATCACAGTGATGTCACAGTACAGGGATAATAAACACAGTGATGTCACAGTACAGAGATAATAAACACGGTGATGTCACAGTACAGAGATAATAAACACAGTGATGTCACAGTACAGAGATAATAAACACAGTGATGTCACAGCACAGGAATAATACACACAGTGATGTCACAGTACAGGGATAATAAACACAGTGATGTCACAGTACAGAGATAATAAACACAGTGATGTCACAGTACAGGGATAATACACATAGTGATGTCACAGTACAGGGATAATAAACACAGTGATGTCACAGTACAAGGATAATAAACACAGTGATGTCACAATACAGGGATAATACACACAGTGATGTCACAGTACACAGATAATAAACACAGTGATGTCACAGCACAGGAATAATACACACAGTGATGTCACAGTACAGGGTTAATAAACACAGTGATGTCACAGTACAGAGATAATAAACACAGTGATGTCACAGTACAGGGATAATACACATAGTGATGTCACAGTACAGGGATAATAAACACAGTGATGTCACAGTACAAGGATAATAAACACAGTGATGTCACAATACAGGGATAATACACACAGTGATGTCACAGTACACAGATAATATACACAGTGATGTCACAGTACAAGGATAATACACACAGTGATGTCACAGTACAGGGATAATAAACACAGTAATGTCACAGTACAGAGATAATAAACACAGTGATGTCACACTACAGGGATAATACACAGTGGTGTCACAGTACATGGATTACACACACAGTGGTGTCACAGTACAGTGATAATACACACAGTGCTGTCACAGTACAGGGATAATAAACACAGTGATGTCACAGTACAGAGATAATAAACACGGTGATGTCACAGCACAGGAATAATACACACAGTGATGTCACAGTACAGGGATAATAAACACAGTGATGTCACAGTACAGGGATAATACACATAGTGATGTCACAGTACATGGATAATACACACAGTGATGTCACAGTACAGGGATAATACACACAGTGATGTCACAGTACAGGGATAATAAACACAGTCATGTCACAGTACAAGGATAATAAACACAGTGATGTCACAATACAGGGATAATACACACAGTGATGTCACAGTACAGAGATAATACACACAGTGATGTCACAGTACACAGATAATATACACAGTGATGTCACAGTACAGGGATAATACACAGTGATGTCACAGTACAGGGATAATAAACACAGTAATGTCACAGTACAGGGATAATACACACAGTGATGTCACAGTACAGGGATAATACACAAAGTGATGTCACAGTACAGGGATAATACACAAAGTGATGTCACAGTACAGGGATTATACACACAGTGATGTCACATTACAGGGATTATACACACAACGATGTCACAGTACAGGGATAATAGACACAGTGATGTCACAGCACAGGGATAATAATCACAGAGATGTCACAGTACAGGGATAATAAACACGGTCATGTCACAGTACAGAGATAATAAACACAGTGATGTCACAGTACAGAGATAATAAACACGGTGATGTCACAGCACAGGAATAATACACACAGTGATGTCACAGTACAGGGATAATAAACACAGTGATGTCACAGTACAGGGATAATACACATAGTGATGTCACAGTACATGGATAATACACACAGTCATGTCACAGTACAGGGATAATACACACAGTGATGTCACAGTACAGGGATAATAAACACAGTGATGTCAGTACAAGGATAATAAACACAGTGATGTCACAATACAGGGATAATACACACAGTGATGTCACAGTACAGAGATAATACACACAGTGATGTCACAGTACACAGATAATATACACAGTGATGTCACAGTACAGGGATAATACACAGTGATGTCACAGTACAGGGATAATAAACACAGTAATGTCACAGTACAGGGATAATACACATAGTGATGTCACAGTACATGGATAATACACACAGTCATGTCACAGTACAGGGATAATACACACAGTGATGTCACAGTACAGGGATAATAAACACAGTGATGTCAGTACAAGGATAATAAACACAGTGATGTCACAATACAGGGATAATACACACAGTGATGTCACAGTACAGAGATAATACACACAGTGATGTCACAGTACACAGATAATATACACAGTGATGTCACAGTACAGGGATAATACACAGTGATGTCACAGTACAGGGATAATAAACACAGTAATGTCACAGTACAGGGATAATACACACAGTGATGTCACAGTACAGGGATAATACACAAAGTGATGTCACAGTACAGGGATAATACACAAAGTGATGTCACAGTACAGGGATTATACACACAGTGATGTCACATTACAGGGATTATACACACAACGATGTCACAGTACAGGGATAATAGACACAGTGATGTCACAGCACAGGGATAATAATCACAGAGATGTCACAGTACAGGGATAATAAACATGGTCATGTCACAGTACAGAGATAATAAACACAGTGATGTCACAGTACAGAGATAATAAACACAGTGGTGTCACAGTACAGGGATAGTAAACACAGTGATGTCACAGTACAGGGATAATAAATATTGATGTTACAGTACAGGGATAATAAACACAGTGATGTCATAGTACAGAGATAATAAATACAGTGATGTCACAGTACAGGGATAATAAACACAGTGATGTCACAGTACAGATATAATAAACACAGTGATGTCACAGTGCAGGGATAATAAACACAGTGAAGCCACAATACAGATGTAATAAACACAGTGATGTCACAGTGCAGGGATAATAAACACAGTGATGTCCCAGTACAGGGATAATACACAGTGATGTCACAGTACAGAGATAATAAACACAGTGATGTCACAGTACAAGGATAATAAACACAGTGATGTCACAGTACAGGGATAATACACACAGTGATGTCACAGTACAGGGATAATACACAGTGATATCCCAGTACAGGGATAATATACAGTGATATCACAGTGCAGGGGTAATAAACACAGTGATGTCACAGTACAGATATAATATAGACAGTGATGTCACAGTACAGGGATAATAAACACAGTGATGTCACAGTACAGGGATAATAAACACAGTGATGTCACAGTGCGGGGATTATAAACACAGTGATGTCACAGTACAGATATCGTAAACTTAATGACTTCAAAGAAGAAAGATAATACACCAGGATGTCACTGTATAGAGATGTACTGTAAAATATTTAGTGTTTTTTTTTATTTCCCCATTATTTTTCCTTTTAGATGCTTTATAGAAATAAATAATTGTTGTTGAAGCTTGCATATGCTTTAAGGTTAGACATCACTGAAGATGACCAGCATCCTGATGAAAAATACCAGGCAGGCATCATAATCTAACACAGAGACTTAACTGAGGAACATCAATGTTTCAAGTTTTTTCATGTAAACATTTCAAAGGAGTAATACATTCCACTTGTATAACCAGATGCTGCGTTCAGCTGATGTGTGTGTCACAGGGTCAAGTGAATCAATGCTAATCCTTCACTGACAATACTCTGCTCTATCACTAAGAGCGTGATAAATCCAAAAATCCACAATTCACATCAGAAACTCACCTTGGGACAGATTACTTACGAATAGTGGGGTCTAATAATAATTTTTTGGCGTCATTCATAAATTACCCAAAGACTATATTGATTATCTGACCAGTGTGTGCTCTGTTCAGCTGTGAGCAGTATTAGGTCTATGCAAGTTTTGAGTATCCACATCCATCAAAGGTGCATCTTCCAAGAGACAGACTATGTCACTGCTATGCGGACATTTGGGAAATCAGACCCAGAACTAAATGACTCCTGCCACGTCTCTTCAAGCCGAAGGACGGCGATTAGTAAAAGAAAGGAGGCACAGACACCGCAGTGATGACACCCATCAGACCGGATCATACTAATTTACATACAGAGGGGGGAGAAATTCAAACAGTATTTTTGGGAATATACAGTCAATAGATGATCTACACGTTTGTGGACTGCAGTAAAGAAGAAGATAAATGTGGTGGCATTTGTTATGATATTCAAAAGCTGGTGACAGGTTCTCTTGAAATTGGTCTCAGTGGCCAGTGTGGAATAAAAATTCTAAGACAAAAAAAGGGAACTTCAACTCTTCAACCAAATAATGCACACTCAAACTAAAACTTTGTTGAATTCTCCTCCAAATTTTGTGACAGTGGTCAGCATTTTAGGGTCAGAGTCTATCAGCATGGCACCTCTAGAATTGGCAATCTTTGCCCACTCTCCCTTGCAGTATCTCCAAATCTGTCAGATTACGAGTGTATCTCCTGTGTACAGCGCCCTCTTCTGGCCACCCACAGATTTTTAATTGAATTCAGATATGGTTTCCAGCTGGGCCATCCAAAAAGTTTGATCTTCTAGCGAAGTGATTCTTTTGTTGATTTGGAGGTATGCTTGGAGTTGTTGCTGAGCTGAAAAGTGTCATTTTTCTTCATCTTTAGCTTCTTAGCAGAGGCCTGAAGGTTTTGTTGCAAAATCTTTTGGTGATGCACAGTGTTGGATTTGTGCCAAACATATCATTTGGAATTATGGCCAAAAAGATCAATTTTGGTCTAATCAGACCATAATGTGTTTTCCCTCAAGCTTTTGGCAGACTTGATGTAGGTTTTGGCAAACCAAAGCAGGGTTTGGATGTTTTTAACTGTAAGAAAGGGCTTCCATTTTGCTGCCTTGCCCCACAGGTCAGACTTATGAAAAATACAGGAGATTGTTGCGACATGCAATATATACCAGTACTTGCCAGAAATTACTGCAGCTCCTTTAATGTTGCTGTAGGTCTCTTGGCAGCCTCCTAGACCAATTTTCTCCTTGTTTTTTCATAAATTTTTGAGTAACTTCCAGTTGTAGGTAATGGCATTGTTGTACCAAATTTAAGTCACTTCTTGATGACCCTCTTCACAGTGTTACATGATATATCTAATGTCTTGGAAACATTTTTGTATCTTTCTCCCGACTAATAACTTTCAACAACGTGATCCTTTGCTGTGTTGTAAGCCATTTACAGACCATGGCTTTTGCTGTAAAATGCAACTAAAAAAATGTCTGGAAAATCCTCCTAGAACAGCGAAACTTTATATGGGGTTTATCAGAATCACTGTAAATGATGGCAGGTGAGTATTAACATGAGTTTAAATGTGATTGCCTAATTCTTAACACAACCACATCCACAATTGGAAAAGTGCTCACACTTATCCAACCACATTATTTAAATTTTTATTTTCCACCTCTAAATGATTTCAGAGATGTGTAAACTTTTTTAAATCATGTATATATACTGTACTGTATTGTGCAAAAGTGCTACAAAAAAAGAATTCTTTTAAAAAGGAGAAGCTGTAAATTATGAAAATCATATGATGGTTAGACATCACAGCTTTTGACAGTCATATAGTAATCAGACTACTTGTACGTTCATCAGGTATTTTATAATTAGTGAAGCTGAAGATGTAATGTTGGAATCAAGTCACCCATGAAGAGGCTTTTCGAAAGTAGAAAAGCATGGCTGATTTGTTCCATAAAACAAGCACCACTTTTGCCCATGAGCTTTGTATGGTATTGCATTTCAAGCCACTTATATGAATGAGTCTGAGCTGTAATACCAGACTTTGACAATGGACAAAAATGGCGTTATCTCTTAAAGAAAGCGACAACGTTTTCCTACATGATGGCAGATCTTTCTTTTTTTTTTTCAGTACAAGATAAAGATTTCCTGAAAATGAAAGCAAGGGAAGAATCTTGCATTTTCCCTACAAATAGTAGGATCTTATATTTTTCTTGACTGGTGGACCCTACAAACCGGCCCTTCGATTCTAGTAATTCCTCAAATCCATCAAATACAGCACGTGATACGCAAACAAATTGTACAGCTCCATTGCTGCTGGGCATAAGATCTGCACAATGGAGAGATTCAGTATTTTTCTTGTACACTTCATCCTCCTCCATTACTTTAATCTGAACAGAGGAGACGTCTTCATCACCAAACCTGACATTAGAGATGAGAGTGTAAATTCGGATCCTTCTCCCAGTCCAATGTTTCATTATCCCTACGTGTCAGCTTGTCATATAGACTCCATTACAATTCATGTGGAAGTCGATCCGCAATGCTGCCGCCTTATCACTTCTTATATTTGCCATCGATGCGGTGTAGTCAGTAATACATGGCTACAGTGACTGAACCTTGCACAGTTAATGACACTGATTATGGTCAATATCAGTCCTCGAGTCTTCTTCAAGTTCTTTAAATTTCAATTCCGACATTTCTTAGAAGCATTCATGTTACACTGGGTCAGAGGCTTAGGGTTCGCTATCATCTTAAAATTGGCGAGAACAATGTGAGAAAAAAAATCGCATTGTACTTGCACTAATGTTATTCAATGAGGCAGTGCTCATCTGTGAGTTTTTCCTCAACTGGAATTCGAGTGAGGAAAAAATTCGCATCATACTGCATATTGCCATGTAAAGCAGCGAAGACTCACCAAATGAAAGTCAATGGGTGCAAGAAAAAAAATCACATTTCACATGGACCATGCATGTGCCATCCGATTTTACGCACCCATCTCGAGGGAAACCCGACATTTCATCAGCCAAGTACAGTAAATTCACAGCCAGAACCGTCAGAATATAATAGATAAAATAGATGTATAGATAGAATAGATAGAAATATGTCAGTGAGATATATAATTAGTGCAGTGCGTGTCTATTTTACTGTAAATGTATTTAGCTAATAAAAATAAATGAAAAAAAATGGCATGGGGTCCCCTTTATTTTTAATAACCAGCTGAGGGAAAGCAGACAGCTGTGAGCTGGTCTTATTATTCTGGGAATTGGCCACTAACCATGGATCTTCTCAGCCTATTAATATCAGCTCACAGCTGTCTGCTTAGTCTTTACTGGTTACTAAAAAGGGGGACACCCCAAAAAATTATTATTTTTAATAACTAGCTAATAAAAAATTAGCTACAATTGTATCCAGTCTATGCAATCATCTGTGAGCTGAACATAATTCTCTTTTGTGTCCTTACAGTTTGTTACAATGTCTACGTGACTATGGTGGTAAACCAGAATCACTTATTAAAAATTCAGTAGCCTTTTGCCTAACATAATAATCAAAGTGGTTCCATTTGTGAACCTCTGAGGAGTAACAATAGGCGTATAAGAATTTACACTCATACCCAGGATTTGGGGTATAAGAAAGCACAGTGGCCCCTCTGCCACATTAAAAGACACCAGAATAGTAAAGCGCACATGGTAAGATGAAAGCTATTGGAGGGACTGGCATTGCAATCTTGTTTGATGTGGTCAGTGCTACTATCTAATATAGATATGACACATTTAAAAGGAATCTGTCATTATGTTAATACTGCACCTAGCACAGGTGGCATGAATCAAAGAATAGCGGCATTATTGCAGCGTTGTATTCCTGCAATAATGTTTTCCGGGGACTGTGCAACTCAAATGTGTGATGCTGAGTCACAAATGTGACGCTGAGTCACTACTCATGGACAAGCCGTGAGACAGGGTAGTCAAGAGGTCCGAGGTCAGATACCAAGAGAGCTCACCATAAACAGAAGGGTAAGACAAAGGCATAGTCAGGTCACAATCCGAGGTCAGAATTCCAGGAAAGTAGTGGATCAAGACAAAGGGGCTAGGCAAATGGATGGTCAAAAGCAAGGTCCCAGGTCAGGCAGCAGAAACAGAGCACTGGAAAACAAGGCACACACACCCCTGAGCTAAAGCTACGACTGGCAATAATCAGACACTGACAGCCAGGTAACTAGCCAGGTAATCACCCAGAACGGGAGACACATGGAAGAAACACAGCACGCCTGTGCCCTGATTGACGGTTGGTCTGTCGCTCACAATACTGACACCTCAGTACGACCCTGATTCTATTGGGCGGCTGAGCTGTCACTCACTGTGTCCAGGACACAATGTGTGGTGGAATCGTGACAAAATGACTAGTCCAAAGCAAGTTGCTGGCGGTTTCTCCTTGCTCAGTACCTCACTTACAGGTTTCCTCTTATACTCACATAGAGAGTAAGAGGCAAAAAAACAAGAGATGGGGCGATCCCTTGTGCAATATCATCAAGGACTGACTAAAATGAAAAGTGGATTAGTGCTACCACCCATAGATAGCATGCTATGATTAAGAACAGCCACCGTCTTCTAAATGCGTAAGCGTGATTGTTTTTTTTTTTATCTTGAACTGTTTTTGCTTGTTTTTTTTTCATTTTTGTTTGAAGAAATCAAGCTAAAGATTACTTTTATTCTACCTATGAGAGCAGGATATTTTTCTACATAGTCTTATTCTTGGAGGCAGGGGCATACATAGGAATCATGGGGCCCCATAGCAGAAGTTCTAATTGGGCCCCTCCCCCCCAAAAAAAATGTAAAAATGTAAATAATTGTCAGGGTCACAGAAGAGCAGATCTCACAACCTTCCAGCCTTTACATAGTAATTTTCCTCCTGCTGAAGTCCTAGATCCCTTTTTCATTGCCCATGAAGTGTGGTGCCAACAAAAGTGCCCCCCAAACATGGTATGATACCCCCATGGTGAATTCCTCCACATGCGCAGTATAATGACCCTACTGTACCCCACCTCAACTCCCAGGGTAAAGTATGATGACACCAACACAGTATGATCCCCCAAGTGCCCCACACCTCCCCATACTCCATAGAGTACAATGCACTCACCATGGTCCTCCACACAGTATAAGGCACTCGCCATGGTCCTCCACGCAGTATAATACACTCCCCATGGTCCTCCAAGCAGTATAATGCACTCCCTCGTGGTCCTCCACACAGTATAATGCACTCCCTCGTGGTCCTCCACGCAGTATAATGCACTCCCTCGTGGTCCTCCACGCAGTACAATGCACTCCCCGTGGTCCTCCACACAGTATAATGCATTCCCACATGGTCCTCCACACAGTACAATGCACTCCCTGTGGTCCTCCACACAGTATAATGCACTCCCACATGGTCCTCCACACAGTACAATACACTCCCCCATGGTCCTCCACACAGTACAATGCACTCCCCCATGGTCCTCCACACAGCACAATGAACTCCCCCATGGTCCTCCACACAGTACAATGCACTCCCCGTGGTCCTCCACACAGTATAATGCACTCCCACATGGTCCTCCACACAGTACAATGCACTCCCCCATGGTCCTCCACACAGTACAATTCACTCCCCCATGGTCCTCCACACAGTACAATGCAGTTGGAGGCCATACTCACCCTTGCACCATTAGATGGCAGCACACGGCACTGGGCTGTTCAATAGTGGCTCTTTTCACTCATAAAGAAAGAGTTATAAGTCTAAGAGAACGGGGCAGGGAGAAGCCACAGGAGAGCTAACTCGGAATAGTTATCTGAGACACATAGTCACAGGACAGTTTTTCAAAGCGTGTTTTTTTCTGAAATGCTGCAGAATAAAGTGTAAGGCCATGGCCCCACTATCAGTATTCGGTCAGTATTTTTTCTCAGGAGTGGGAGCCAAAACCAGGAGTGGGTGATAAATGCAGAATTGGTGACTTGTTTCTATTATACCTTTTGTAACATACCTGGCGGCGTCCTTGCATGGTGGTCCATCTCCCACTGTGCAAGAGGGCGCACTTGATCTCCTGTCCAGAATGTCTCTCTGGCTTCCCTCCATGCTGTCTGTTTGTGTCTTTCTGCTGCTTAAGGGCGGTGCCCGATCACTTCCTGCCTTTTGTACCTGCTGTGGGTCACACCCCTTGTGCGTCCTCAGCCTATTGCTGTCTGTCACCTGGTATATAGCTCAGCTGCTCCCTTCTATCCCTGCCTGAGCATAGTGTTTCCTTCAGTGTGTGCTTGCACTCTGAAGGTGCCAGGTCCCGTCTCTTGTCTCCTGCTTTTTGTATCAGTTCCCGTGTCTGAACTGAGTCCTGTATGTCTCCTGCTTTGCGGTATCAGCTCCCGTGTCTGAACTGTGTCCTGTATGTCTCCTGCTTTGCGGTATCAGCTCCCGTGTCTGAACTGAGTCCTGTATGTCTCCTGCTTTGCGGTATCAGCTCCCGTGTCTGAACTGAGTCCTGTGTCTGGTCTGTCCTGTCTGAACACGCTCCTTGCCTGTTCGTTCCGCCTTCTAGTGGCCGATTTCCTAGACCCGCTCCTGCGTCTGGTCTGTCCTGTCTGAACACGCTCCTTGCCTGTTCGTTCCGCCTCTCTGGGGGCCGTATTCCCAGACCCGCTCCTGTATCCCTCTGCAGTGTCGGTCTCCTCCGTACACTCAGTTCCAGTCTGAACTCTCTCCTGTCCTTTACCTGTTTTGCCTCTATGTCCGTTCCCTTCCTTTTTCTGCAGAGTCTGAACTCGTACCTAACTCCTGTTTGTTGTCTCTGCAAGTACTGTGTGAGTATCTGGCTCTGTCTTTCCCTTCCTGTCTGTTCCGTGTGAACAGAGCCCTGTCCTCCCTGCTCAGCCTTGTCTGCACTCTAGCTGTGCTTGCCTGTAACCCTCTGCCTGTATTGTTCCTGAGTCCCGGTGTGTACTGGGTCCTATCCCGCCTGTGTTCCTACCTGCTAGTGCCTCCCTGTCTGCACTCTAGTTGTGCTTGCCTTTACCCCCCTGCCTGCATACCCGCCTGCCTGCATACCAGTCGTGCCTGCCTATACCCACCAGTCTGTGTGCCAGCCTACCAGCCTGTTCCTGTATTCCCCTGTGTGGGTCAACAGCCGTGTCCGGGGTCTGTCCTGGAGTAGCACCTGGTCCCTCTGCTCGGTTCCTCCTTGGTGCACTGGCGTCGTATGCCGTCGTGCGACCCTGGTCGGATCGGGTGAATACTTAGTCACGCCCCTCCAGGCATTCACTCTCCGGCACGGTCCAGTGGAATCACTACCAATCCCACGCACACGCCGCTCAGCCCGGGCGTGTGCATAACAGCATGCTCAGGCCATGGTTCCCGTTGAGCCCCACGGCCTTCGCTCTTTGAGAAGTTTTTCCAGCGAATACATGCATTAAAATAAAATAAATAAATTTTTTTCCCCCTTTAGCTGAGTTCCAGGCGAGTTACGCACCCGTCCAGATGGATCTATCAGCCCTCATTCCTGCGGATCCGCCACGTTACTATGGGGATCCAAGACAGTGTCGTGCATTTGTGGAGCAATGCATGCTACACTTTAAGGCCTACCCTCTCTATTTTCCTTCCGATTGGGCTAAAGTGGCCTTTATGATTGACTACCTAGCGGGTGATGCCTTGAAATGGGTCACCCCCCTATGGGAAGCATGGGATCCTGTCATCCTTGACCTGCAGGCCTTCCTGGTGGCCTTTCGTATGGTCTTCGAGGACCCTAACTCTGAAGCCCCTGCTGAAGCTTCACTTCCCAATATCCCGGAGCAGCCCCGACGGGTAATGTGTGTGGGTAGCGCAATAGTCCTCCAGCCCAATGAGACTACTGCCCACCCAGAATCCTCACAGGGTGACTACGCTTTCCGGAATACTTCTCTCAACCTCAAGAGGCAGCCCAGACGTGCTAGACTTAGAGGCAAGCCGTCACGCCAGGGTCTGTCCTCCCTGAGACCTCCTGACCCCAACCTTGAAGTCCCTACTGAAGCTTCATCTCCCTGTATCCCGGAGAAACCCCAATGGGTAATGTGCGTGGGTAGTGCACCAGTTCTCCTGGCCGAAGAGACTTCTGCCCATCCAGACTCCACACAGGAGAACTTCCTGCACCCGGCATCAGATGCTTCTTTCTCTTTAACCGGTGTGCATGTCCAAGGATGCTCCAAAGCTGTGGTTACCTCAGAGTCTGTGCACCTCTACTACCTGGCGGAGGATCCCCTGTTGCCTCCTGAACCCTCCGGGATACCACTCGATGACAAATGGAGAGAGACTTCTCTACACCCGGTACTCAATACTTTGTCCGCTTCGTCCTGTGAGCCTGACAATGGGTACCCCAAAGTGGTAGTTACCTCCGAGTCTCTACACCCCTCCGACCAGGCGGAGGATCTCCAGTTGTCTCCTGAACCCTTCGGGGTGCTACCTGGTAGCGAAAGGACAGAGACTCTCCTATACTCTGTACCTGATACCTCGCTCGCTTCGTCCAGTGAGTCCAACTTAGTGTACTCCGAAGCAGAGGTTACTCCTGAGTCTCTACACCCCTCCGACCAGGCGGAGGACCTCCAGTTGTGTTCAGAATCCTTCGGGGTGCCACCTGGTGGTGAATGGACAGAGACTTTCCTATATCCTGGATCTGATACCTCGCTTGCTTCGTCCAGTGAGTCCGACCTAGTGTACTCTGAAGCAGAGGTTACCCGTGAGTCTCTACACCCCTCTGACCAGGCGGAGGACCGCCAGCTGTCTCCAGAACCCTTCGGGGTGCCACCTGGTGGTGAATGGACAGAGACTCTCCTATACTCGGTACCCGATACCTCGCCTGCTTCCTCCAGTGAGTCCGACCTAGTGTACTCTGAAGCAGAGGTTACCCGTGAGTCTCTACACCCCTCTGACCAGGCGGAGGTCCGCCAGCTGTCTCCAGAACCCTTCGGGGTGCCACCTGGTGGTGAGTGGACAGAGACTTTCCTATACTCGGTACCCGATACCTCGCCTGCTTCCTCCAGTGAGTCCGACCTAGTGTACTCTGAAGCAGTTGTTTTCTCTGAGCCTCTGCACTCTTCTGACCCGGCGGAGGACCTCCAGTTGTTTCCTGAATCCTCCGGGATATCACCAGATAACAAAGAGACAGTGACTTTTCCTCATTATGTACCTGATAACCCGTCTATTTCTTCCTGTGAGCTTGACAAGATGTACCTCGAAGCAGAGATTACCCTTAAGTCTCTGTCCCCCTCCAACCCAGTGAACGACTGGCCCTCGAATTCCCTGCGGAAGATTCTGGCAGGCCTGAAGAAGAGGGGGCGTAAGGGGGGAGGTACTGTAACATACCTGGCGGCGTCCTTGCATGGTGGTCCATCTCCCACTGTGCAAGAGGGCGCACTTGATCTCCTGTCCAGAATGTCTCTCTGGCTTCCCTCCATGCTGTCTGTTTGTGTCTTTCTGCTGCTTAAGGGCGGTGCCCGATCACTTCCTGCCTTTTGTACCTGCTGTGGGTCACACCCCTTGTGCGTCCTCAGCCTATTGCTGTCTGTCACCTGGTATATAGCTCAGCAGCTCCCTTCTATCCCTGCCTGAGCATAGTGTTTCCTTCAGTGTGTGCTTGCACTCTGAAGGTGCCAGGTCCCGTCTCTTGTCTCCTGCTTTTTGTATCAGTTCCCGTGTCTGAACTGAGTCCTGTATGTCTCCTGCTTTGCGGTATCAGCTCCCGTGTCTGAACTGTGTCCTGTATGTCTCCTGCTTTGCGGTATCAGCTCCCGTGTCTGAACTGAGTCCTGTATGTCTCCTGCTTTGCGGTATCAGCTCCCGTGTCTGAACTGAGTCCTGTGTCTGGTCTGTCCTGTCTGAACACGCTCCTTGCCTGTTCGTTCCGCCTTCTAGTGGCCGATTTCCTAGACCCGCTCCTGCGTCTGGTCTGTCCTGTCTGAACACGCTCCTTGCCTGTTCGTTCCGCCTCTCTGGGGGCCGTATTCCCAGACCCGCTCCTGTATCCCTCTGCAGTGTCGGTCTCCTCCGTACACTCAGTTCCAGTCTGAACTCTCTCCTGTCCTTTACCTGTTTTGCCTCTATGTCCGTTCCCTTCCTTTTTCTGCAGAGTCTGAACTCGTACCTAACTCCTGCTTGTTGTCTCTGCAAGTACTGTGTGAGTATCTGGCTCTGTCTTTCCCTTCCTGTCTGTTCCGTGTGAACAGAGCCCTGTCCTCCCTGCTCAGCCTTGTCTGCACTCTAGCTGTGCTTGCCTGTAACCCTCTGCCTGTATTGTTCCTGAGTCCCGGTGTGTACTGGGTCCTATCCCGCCTGTGTTCCTACCTGCTAGTGCCTCCCTGTCTGCACTCTAGTTGTGCTTGCCTTTACCCCCCTGCCTGCATACCCGCCTGCCTGCATACCAGTCGTGCCTGCCTATACCCACCAGTCTGTGTGCCAGCCTACCAGCCTGTTCCTGTATTCCCCTGTGTGGGTCAACAGCCGTGTCCGGGGTCTGTCCTGGAGTAGCACCTGGTCCCTCTGCTCGGTTCCTCCTTGGTGCACTGGCGTCGTATGCCGTCGTGCGACCCTGGTCGGATCGGGTGAATACTTAGTCACGCCCCTCCAGGCATTCACTCTCCGGCACGGTCCAGTGGAATCACTACCAATCACACGCACACGCCGCTTAGCCCGGGCGTGTGCATAACACCTTTTCTCTGATTGTTCCTCACCTGGTTTTGGCTCCCACTCCTGAGAAAAAATACTGACTGAATACTGATCAAATACATATAGTGGGGCCGTGGTCTAAGAGTAAAACTCTCCTGGCTACTTTACTAAAGCCAGTGTCTGATTATTGCTGCCCGTGGGGCGGACAGCAGGTATCTCATGACAGGTTCCCTTTAAAATTCTTTTTTTGCAAGAACATTACAGTGAAACTGATTCACAATAGAGTGCTGTCTTAAGTCCACTGATCGACTCCTGTAAATTGCTGGCAGCAGTGTGGCCTAAAGGGCTCAATATTTAAAGTGATTTTGCGACAAACAAAGTTCATTTTAATTAATAGATCTTGGAATAATAATAATTTCCACAATTGGATGTGTTTAAATAAAATGTTCCTGTGCTGAGATAATCTTATAAATGTGCCCCTGCTGTGTACTGTGTAACGGCTGTGTCTGACCGTGTACAGCACATACCACATCTCCTGGGCAGGGGAGGAAGCAAAGGAGTATAGAGACAGGACAGCAGGGGATCACAGATGATTCTTTCTGTGAAGTAAAACATTGCTTAAAAACAGGCAAGGAAATGTTTTGCCTCAGAAAAATAATCAGCTGCGATCCCTTGCTGTAATATCTGTATCCTCTTTTCCTTCTTCCCCTGCCCAGGAGATGTGGTATGATCAGACCATGTTCCTGCATGGTCACACACAGTCATTACACAGTACACAGCAGGGGCACATGTATAAGATTATCTCAGCACAGGAACATTTTTTTTAAACACATCCAATTGTGGAAGTTATTATTATTCCAAGATCTATTGATGAAAATGTTGCTTAAAATTAACTTTGTTGGTGGGAAAACCCCTTTAATCAGTCCTCTTGCATAAAAAGTAACCTGTAGAAAAGAGGCAAACCACATTCAAGGTGACCTCAAGTTTCTGCAAAAGGGGACATTCTGTGGTCCCAGAGGTTTACTCCTCTGTATGCACAATAGCAATGTAAAAATCAACTTAATGGTTACTTGATGTACAGTATTGATAACAAATAATGGCAAACCATAGATAGATAGATAGATATGGGATCATAGATAGATGGATAGATAGATAGATAGATAGATATGGGATCATAGATAGATAGATAGATGATAGATAGATAGATAGATAGATAGATAGATAGATATGGGATCATAGATAGATAGATAGATAATAGATAGATAGATAGATATGGGATCATAGATAGATAGATAGATAGATATGAGATCGTAGATAAATAGATAGATAGATAGATAGATAGATAGATAGATATGAGATCATAGATAGATAGATAGATAGATAGATAGATAGATAGATAGATAGATAGATAGATATGAGATCGTAGATAAATAGACTACAAATACCATCCACACATTTTCTCTTATAACAACTTATTTTCCCTTTCTAGTCGATGTTTCCACCTGCCATGCCGTACAATCTGTGTTCTGTCCTGTATGAGACCTTGATCAACGCTGGGAAGTAAATAGAACAAACTTTAAAAAAATCTGCTTTTATTTGATTACATTCTCTTCACATGAGAAGGGACAGAAGTTCTCACAGCCGACTCTCGACACAGTTGACCTCTAAATCTGACAAAGTAGTTGACGAAGGATACAAAGGGACTTACAAATGATGCATTTATTTATGCGCACAAAACCAGAGTGAATTGGCTGTACAGAACCCCAAGGTTAAAAGGATACGGTAAAATATGACTGTACGCACAAAACTCTCACCTGTTACACTCATTCTTAAAAAGAATGTCCAGCCTTGAACGCTATTGTGCATTTTTTATGTCTGTAGGTGCAAAAATTCTGTCCAAATTATTTTATTAATTAATCTTCAGAGCAGTGAGAGGTACATATCTTCTTACAGAGAGCTTTATAGCACTTGCACAAACCTAGAGGAAAAGCAGCACTATAGCAAAAAAAATTATTTTGCCTATACAGTGCAACAAAGGTTATTACTAAAGAATGACGTATAGGCTTTTGTGAATCCTTGTGTTTCAGCTGAAGTGCTATTTCTGGGTTACCTGTCATACTGATTGCTTTTTTACTCTTTATGGTTTTTATAATGCACACTGTTTTTACCGTGATTCCTCTAGTTTTGCAGAGATCCTTTGTTTGAAGTGGGTTAGTTTTATCATTTATCCACTCTAAATCCTAATAGCAGCAAGTTATAAATTAGTGTCATAAAACTAATGTCAAATTCTAAGGGCTTCTATGTGATGCAGTTTTGGCCAGTCTCCCCTGCCTCTTGCTTGTGATGGGTTTCTGCCTGTCAGCTCGTACAAGCAGGAGGCAGGAAAGACAAGCTAAAACTGCATCTCATAGATTGCACTGCAGATTCTGCACAAAGCCCTTACAGATTGTAGAGACAGGCAATGTCAATCAGGTATTCATTTTGTAGACTGCTCTTTCATATATAAGGTAGAAATTCTTCAACTGCATTGTACCCATTAAAAAAATAACACAAAATTGTATTCAATGAATCTTGCCCAGTGACTCATGCTGCCCAAACCATGGACTAACATACATCAGAGCCTGACTGCACCATTGCAACCACGTTATATTTCACTTAAATGCACAGCATGTTATATATACATGTGTGTGTATATATATATATATATATACAGCACAGACCAAAAGTTTGGACACACCTTCTCATTTAAAGATTTTTCTGTATTTTCGTGACTATGAAAATTATACATTCTCACTGAAGGCATCAAAACTATGAATTACACATGTGGAATTATATACTTAACAAAAAAGTGTGAAACAACTGAAAATATGTCTTATATTCTAGGTTCTTCAAAGTAGCCACCTTTTGCTTTGATGACTTCTTTGCACACTCTTGGCATTCTCTTGATGAGCTTCAAGAGGTAGTCACCGGAAATGGTCTTCCAACAATCTTGAAGGAGTTCCCAGAGATGCTTAGCACTTGTTGGCCCTTCTGACTTCACTCTGCGGTCCAGCTCACCCCAAACCATCTCGATTGGGTTCAGGTCTGGGGACTATGGAGGCCAGGTCATCTGGCGTAGCACTCTCCTTTTTGGTCAAATAGCCCTTACACAGCCTGGAGGTGAGTTTGGGGTCATCACACCTCCTCCTCCATGCTTCACGGTGGGAACTAGGCATGTAGAATCCATCCGTTCACCTTTTCTGTGTTGCACAAAGACACTGTGGTTGGAACCAAAGATCTCAAATTTAGACTCATTAGACCAAAGCACAGATTTCCACTGGTCTAATGTTCATTCCTTGTGTTCTTTAGCCCTAACAAGTCTCTTCTGCTTGTTGCCTGTCCTTGGCAGTGGTTTCCTAGCAGCTATTTTACCATGAAGGCCTGCTGCACAAAGTCTCCTCTTAACAGTTGTTGAAGAGATGTGTCTGCTGCTAGAACTCTGTGTGGCCTTGACCTGTTCTCTAATCTGAGCTGCTGTTAACCTGCGATTTCTGAGGCTGGTGACTCGGATAAACTTATCCTCAGAAGCAGAGGTGACTCTTGGTCTTCCTTTCCGGGGGCGGTCCTCATGTGAGCCAGTTTCTTTGCAGCACTTGCTGGTTTTTGCAACTGCACTTGGGGACACTTTCAAAGTTTGCCCAATTTTTCGCACTGACTGACCTTCATTTCTTAAAGTAATGATGGCCACTCGTTTTTATTTACTTAGCTGCTTTTTTCTTGCCATAATACAAATTCTAACAGTCTATTCAGTAGGACTATCAGCTGTGTATCCACCAGACTTCTGCACAACACAACTGATGGTCCCAACCCCATTTATAAGGCAAGAAATCCCACTTATTAAGCCTGACAGGGCACACCTGTGAAGTGAAAACCATTTCCGGTGACAACCTCTTGAAGTTCGTCAAGAGAATGCCAAGAGTGTGCAAAGCAGTCATCAAAGCAAAAGATGACTACATTGAAGAACCTAGAATACAAGATATATTTTCAGTTGTTTTACACTTTTTTGTTAAGTATATAATTCCACATGTGTTAATTCATAGTTTTGCTGCCTTCAGTGTGAATGTACAATTTTCATAGTCATGAAAATACAGAAAAATCTTTAAATGAGAAGGTGTGTCCAAACTTTTGGTCGATACTGTATATATATACACAGTGGGGAAAATAAGTATTTGATACACTACCAATTTTGCAAGTTTTCCCACCTTAAAAGAATGGAAAGGTCTGTAATTTTTATTGTAGGTACAATTCATTTATGAGAGACAGAATCTTAAAAAAAAATCCAGAAAATAATTTTTTAAAATAATTAATTTGCATTTTATTGCATTAAATAAGTATTTGACACAATAGAAAAACAGAACCTAATATTTGGTACAAAAACCTTTGTATGCAATTACAGAGGTCAGACGTTTCCTGCAGTTCTTGACCAAGTTTGCATACACTGCAGCAGGGATTTTGGCCCACTCCTTCATACAGATCTTCTCCAGATCTTTCAGGTTTCGGGGCTGTCGCTGGGCAACATTGAGTTTCAGCTCCCTCCAAAGATTTTCTATTGGGTTCAGGTCTGGAGACTGGCTAGGCCACTCCAGGACCTTGAAATGCTTCTTACGGAGCCACTCCTTAGTTGCCCTGGCTGTGTGTTTCGGGTCATTGTCATGCTTGAAGAACACTGAGGGAAGTAGGTTGTTGGCCAAACACGGCGTAGTGTGCTACTAACGGTAATGTTTGAGACTGTGGTCCAAGCTCTCTTCAGGTCATTGACCAGGTCCTCCCGTGTAGTTCTGGGCTGAATCCTGACCTTTCTCAGAATCACTCTTGCCCCACGAGGCGAGATCCTGTATGGAGCCCCAGACCGAGGAAGATTGACAGTCATCTTGTGTTTCTTCCATTTTCTAATAATTGTGCCAACAGTTGTTGCCTTCTCACCAAGCTGCTTGCCTATTGTCCTGTAGCCCATCCCAGCCTTATGCAGGTCTATAATTTTGTCCCTGGTGTCCTTAGACAGCTCTTTGGTCTTGGCCATGGTGGAGAGGTTGGAGTGTGATTGAGTGTGTGGACAGGTGTCTTTTATACAGGTAATGAGTTCAAACAGGTGCAATTAATACCGGTAATGAGTGTATAGTAGGAGGGCTTCTTAAAGAAAAACTAACAGATCTGTGAGAGCCAAAATTATTGCTGGTTGGTATCTGATCAAATTCTTATTTCATGCAATAAAATGCAATTTAATTATTTAAAAGTCATACAATGTGATATTCTGGTTTTCATTTTTAGATTCTATCTCTCACAGGTGAAGTGTACCTATGATAGATATTACAGACCTCTCCATTCTTTGTAGGTGGGAAAACTTGCAAAATCGGCAGTGTATTAAATACTTATTTTCCCCACTGTATACTATATTATATAGTTTGAAGAACCAGCGAGGGACCATAGGCAGAGATGTTATTAGTCCATCGTCGTCCACAGCCAGCTTTTCCCAGGGTCTCTCCAGGTGATTGACATGCGTCTTCCATAGTGAGAGACCTGTCAATCACCTAGAATGGCACTGGCACCAGACTAATCACACCTCTACCTATGTTCCCGCCCGGATCTACCAACTATATTTTCTCTGAAATGTTGAATCATTTCATAGAAAAATAACCTGGGTGCGATTGTGCAGCCAGGATCTAGGTTTGAGCGGCATGAATCGCGTAACAGGTTCCCTTTTAAACTGTAGATTTATGCAGGGAATTGTATGCACTAAATGAGAAAAAATTTCATATGTGGGAAAATGTTGTATTACGGAAAATATATTTTCTTTGACAGTCTCATAGAGAATGAATGAAGCAGGGATGTTCCTGCGCGACCTCCGCTCCATTCAGACATGGCTCTTCAGAGTTCCACTCCTGGGATCTGTGGTTCCCAGTGGTCGGACCCAGGGGTGGATTAAGAGTAGCAAGGGCCCCGGGCAGTTTAGAAGGCGCGGCCCCCCCCCCCCACACCTGATTTATCACGTGACATGTCACATGATCCCCTGTGATAGATCATGTGATAGTTCACGGGAAATTAATTTGGCACAATATTAATTGTGCTGCCTCATCTGAGAGCAGCACAATATAGGGGCAGATACCCTGATTCCAGCGATGTGTCACTTTTTCAGCTGCTTGTTGTCATTTTGAGAAAATCACCGTTTTATCTGCTGCAGATCTAGCAGCTCTCTGAATGCTGCGCTCTGTATAGCCCCACCCACACCACTGATTGGCAGCTTTCTGCCCATGCTCAGTGTACACAGAAATCTACTGATCAGTGATGGGGGTGGGGTCCTACAGAACTTACTAGTCATCTAGTGATAATTACCTTCTGACAAATCAATGATTTTATCAAAACAACACTAAGCAGCCCAGTAAGTGACACATTACTGGAATCAGTGCCTCTAACCCTACATTATGCTGCTCTCAGATTAGGTGGCAAAAACCTGATGACAGATTCCCTTTAAAGGAGCTGTAAAGACAAAAAAGTTTGTATTAAAAAAAATACAAGCCATTTGTGAAATTAACTTTTTTTCATTGTTAATTCACATTAGACTGTATCTTCAACACTTTTGTCAGCAGGTCTTATTACAGACTCTGAATAGGGCAGCTCTCTCCCTCTCCCTCAGCAGAAAGTCACAGCATGGTTAAAAAACGGGATCTTTTATGATTTTCTCATAATAAATAAAAATGGACATGCAAGTCCTCCAAACTATTTTCCTTTTCTCTATAGGGGTGGTCCTAAATTTTTCTTGTTCTTTAGTTGATCTCATGTCAAAAAGGCAAAGCATTTACTATGAACTCGCCTAAAAAAATATACACTGGGAGAGTAATATCATCATCTGCATGTAAATATTCCTTGACTCTAAGGGCTCGCTCACACTGTCGTATAACACGGCCGAATGCTATGTGATGTTTTATCGGATAGGACTTGACCCTATGTTATACTATGAGACAGTGCAGATCTGCGATTATCGGCATGAGAAAATAATCTCATTCGATAGACATACAAGTCTATGGGTGCACGTAAAACATTAGACTGCACTCGGATTTCATCCAAGTGCAGTCTGATGAACACTCACAGAGACTATGGAGAAGATGGAGAAAGTAAGTTCTCCATCTTCTCCATATCTGTGCTGCGAGAGAATCGGATCACACTCAGTTGAAGCTCTGACAGAGTTTGAGCCGAGTGTCATTAGCATAATTGGCCCTATTCTCTTGCATGAGAGAATATATGGCTTAGTGAGTGGACCCTAAAACTGAATAGTAGTGACGGACAGGCACCTCACAAGCGGGATCCATGTAGCTCTCAGATGTCGTGTAGGTAGGGCTTCATTCCATGGGGTAGGGCTTAATTTCAAGGTATATAAAAAAAATGGACTTCAAATAAAAATTAAATGAACACAAAAAGCACTAATTGAATTATTTTTTTCGTATTTATGTTTGCAGCCCCTTTAAAAACCCTTTGAGGACCAAGGCACATATATGTCCCATAGTTTTAAACTGGAAAAAAATTTGATTGAATAAAATTTAAGGTCCTCGAAGGTTTAAGTAGGTCATAAATTCATATGAATACTTGCTCATACAATTGCACATGCCAGTAGATGAAGAAGAACAGAATCAAAAATATGACATTAAGTGGAGCACTTACAGGTATTCAAGGTGAAAGAGACCAGCAAAGGCATCGTCTCGAATGACAGTAAATGAGTTAGAATTCAGCAAGCTGAAAATGAAGACAGCAGGTTAGAAGCGAACCAGACTTTATGGTGCTCAGAATTAGTCAAGCAGAATTTATTGACTGCTCTTGCAAAGCACTGAGACTCCCGCGGTGTATAGATGGCGCCGTGCGGCCTCCCGCTGTGTATAGATGGCGCCATGCGGCCTCCCGCTGTGTATAGATGGCGCCGTGCGGCCTCCCGCTGTGTATAGATGGCGCCGTGCGGCCTCCCGCTGTGTATAGATGGCGCCGTGCGGCCTCCCGCTGTGTATAGATGGCTACGTGCAGCCTCCCGCTGTGTATAGATGGCACCGTATAGATGGCTACGTGCGGCCTCCTGTTGAGTATACGTGTATAGATGGCTACGTGCGGCCTTCTGCTGAGTATAGATGCCGCACAGCGCCCCCCCAGAGACAGCAGGAGGCCGCACAGCGCCATCTATACTCAGCGGGAGGCCGCACGTAGCCATCTATACACTGCGAGAGGCCGCACGGCGCCTCCCTCAGAGACAGCAGGAGGCCGCACAGCGCCATCTATACTCAGCGGGAGGCCGCACGTAGCCATCTATACACAGCGGGAGGCCGCATGGCGCCCCCCCAAGAGACAGCAGGAGGCCGCACAGCGCCATCTATACTCAGCGGGAGGCCGCACGTAGCCATCTATACACAGCGGGAGGCCGCACGGCGCCCCCCCAGAGACAGCAGGAGGCCGCACAGCGCCATCTATACTCAGCGGGAGGCTGCACGTAGCCATCTATACACAGCGGGAGGTCGCATGGCGCCCCCCCAGAGACAGCAGGAGGCCGCACAGCGCCATCTATACTCAGCGGCAGGCCGCACGGAGCCATCTATACACAGCGGGAGGCCGCACGGCGCCCCCCCAGAGACAGCAGGAGGCCGCACAGCGCCATCTATACTCAGCAGGAGGCCGCACGTAGCCATCTATACACAGCGGGGAGCCGCACGGCGCCATCTCTACACAGCAGGGGGCCGCACGGCGCCATCAATACACGGTGGGGGGCCGCACGGCGCCATCTATACACAGAGGGGGGCCGCACGTAGCCATCTATACACAGCGGGGGGCCGCACGTAGCCATCTATACACAGCGGGGGGCCGCACGTAGCCATCTATACACAGCGGGGGGGCGCACGGCGCCCCCCCCCAGATACAGCAGGAGGCCGCACGGCGCCAACTATACTCAGCAGGTGGCCGCACGCAGTCACGCACACACACAAACATATACAAACATATACATACACGCATAAACTCATTTAAAACACAAAAATACATATAAACAGACATCACACAATCATATCTGCCCACACACACAAACAGACATCACACAATGATATCTGCCCCCCCACACACATACAAACAGACATCACACAATGACATCTGCCCACACACACACACACACACACACAAACAAACATCACACAATGACATCTGCCCACACACACACACACACAAACAGACATCACGCAATGACATCTGCCCACACACACACAAACAGACATCACACAATGACATCTGCCCACACACACACACACACACACAGACATCACACAATGACATCTGCCCACACACACACACACACACACACAGACATCACACAATGACATCTGCCCACACACACACACACAGACATCACACAGTGACATCTGCCCACACACACATACACACACAGACATCACACAATGACATCTGCCCACACACACACACATATACAAACAGACATCACACAATGACATCTGCCCACACACACACACACACACACAGACATCACACAATGACATCTGCCCACACACACACAAACAGACATCACACAATGACATCTGCCCACACACACACAAACAGACATCACACAATGACATCTGCCCACACGCACACAAACAGACATCACACAATGACATCTGCCCACACACACACATACAAACAGACATCACACAATGACATCTGCCCACACACACACACATATACAAACAGACATCACACAATGACATCTGCCCACACACACACACACAGACATCACACAATGACATCTGCCCACACACACACAAACAGACATCACACAATGACATCTGCCCACACACACACAAACAGACATCACACATTGACATCTGCCCACACGCACACACAAACAGACATCACACAATGACATCTGCCCACACACACACATACAAACAGACATCACACAATGACATCTGCCCACACACACACACACACACATACACACACACACACACACACACACACATACACACTCACCATCCCCCGGCTCGGCTCCAGTCCTCAGGCTCTTCGGTGCAGCAGTGCAGGCCGGGTGCGCACTGCGTGACGTCACAGCTAGGAGACACGGCCGCGCACAGGGCCGTGTCTCCTAGCAGTGACGCGGCCGGGCCAGCACAGGGAAGTTAACTGCTGCAGTGCTGGCCCGGCCGATGAAGAAGTAGCGGCGGCCGCTGCTGCCCGGATTGCCCTCATTATAATCCGCCTATGGTCGGACCCATATTGATCAATATTATACTCTATATTATCAATAGGCATAACTCATTAACCTGGGTCAAACCCTTTTATCTCTGTAGGTAATTTACTCAATTTGGTTCATTGTGGTTTGTGTCTTGATAAAGAAGCCAGTCTGACTTCGAAACACGTCGGAAAATAAACCTCATCTTCTATTCCTGAGTCTGAAGAACCATTATCCCCAGCAGCGCAGCCCTTAACCATGTTTCTTCCCTTTATGCACTTTATGGCAGTCATTTTAATGACAATTAACTAGTCAACAGCCCTGATGGTTGGCCATTTAGCGATGGCGATTTATGACGAGTTGTTCCAAGATGAGAGAGAGCCCCTGTGGAGCAGATTAACAATTATTAATCAGTAAATGTAACTTCCTAATTAATTATTTTCTGTCAAGTTTTTAATACCTTTTTTCCACAAATGTATTTATTATATCTGAAAGCTGGGTGAGCTGCATTCCTGCTGGACATCAGATCTGCACAATGGAGGGATTCAGTATTTTTCTTGTACACTTCATCCTCCTCCATTACTTTAATCTGAACAGAGGAGACGTCACCAAACCTGACATTAGAAATGAGAGCCTAAATTCGGATCCTTCTCCCAGTCCCATGTTTCATTATCCCTATGTGTCAGCTTGTCATATAGACTCCATTACAATTTATGTGGAAGTCGATCCGCACTGCTGCCGCCTTATCACTTCTTATATTTGCCATCGATGCAGTGTGGTCAGTAATACATGGCTACAGCGACTGAACCTTGCACAGTGAATGACACTGATTATGGATGGTCTTTCAGTCGTACTCAAGTAGTTTAAAAGGGTTGTTCGCCCTTTGGGGTACAAGTCTGCAGTCACTCTATGTGGCTGCAGACTTGTGAATCCTCACAATGTGCAGTGTGACCACTGTCAGGATCCTCCAGTGTTGGCGATTTGCATACATGTGATCACATGCCAACTCGAAGTGCGCAGCCTCGCTCAGTACAAGTGAATTGAGCGATGCTGGATACGTCTACTCAGAATGCATACTTGCATTTCAATGATCACCCACTCCTGGCATTAGAGAATCATGAAAGTGTGCACTGTGCACACTGTGAGAATTCACAAGACTGCAGTCACCTAGAGTAACTGCAGACTTGATGAACATTGGACTCCATCGGTGTGCATGTATAATACTACAAACTACCCCCTCCATGAATTGGTAGGTTAGTGAGTGGCTGTCTGTATCAGTATTTTGCACATGTGCTGCCCCCGCCTTCATCATGGAGGCTTGCTGCATCCTGCAGTGCAATGGTAATCTGACCTGGTGTTGGTAAGGCATTATCTTTTACTGTGATATTTTTTTACATTTTGTCCAATGTTCACCATTTTTAATGTTTAGTGTTAGGACTCGCAAGTATGATGACCCTTGACGTTTGGGTTGCGAGCTTGCGTATTTTGGCTAAAATATCGACCAATACCTCACATGGTGTATTTATGTTACACACTATTTTTCATCTCTTTTGCACATTTTTTTGCAGGATGCGGCCAGGCCTCTTTAGTGTTGGCTGGGTGAATTGGGGTGTCTGTCCTGTGGGGGTGCACGTATATAGTGCTGGGCATCCCACCTGATCTAATAGTATGGGCGTCATCCATAGGTTGCAAGCCAGACACTGTGCATCACACATATCTGTGTGACTGGCGCCCTATGCAGACTCCATCGGTGTGCATTATAATACTACACAGCCACCCCCTCCATGAATTGGTAGGTTAGTGACTGGCTGTCTGCATTAGTATTTTGCACATGTGCTGCCCCCGCCTTTATCATGGAGGCTTGCTGCATCCTGCAGTGCATTGGTAATCTGACTTGATATTGGTAAGGCATTATCTTTGACTGCAGACTTGAACCCCAAAGATGGACAACCCCTTCAGCTTTAAGGACCATGGCTATTTTTATTTTTGAGCTTTTATTTTTACCAATAACCAATCAAAATAAATAGAGGTAGAGAAGTGGTAAATGAATCTCACATTGTGCTTATTTATGTATACACCATCTATAGGGCACCAATAAGACAGCGATATGTTGGAAGGATCAATGTACCACTTCCATAAACCCCAAATTAACATGATTGTTCCAGAAGGAGTAGGTATGTGTAGGTAATATAACCAATAAAGGGTAACATCAATACTGTCCGAATTAGACCCTTACCCAACAATCATTTTTATTATGTAGTATTAAAAACGTGGTAGAAAAAATTCCCAGGAACTGACCTACGCGTTACGAACTTGGAAGTTCTTACTTATAGTATGAAAAACATGGACCAGTTCCCAGGAGTTTTTCCTACCATGTTTTCAATACCATGTTCTCTTATTTTATCTGTTTATTTTTACATTTACAGTACTTATGTAGCAATAATTTTACTTTATAGGGCCCATAGGGTGCACTGATAAAGACGTGGCATTACGATCTACGAGCTTCAAGTTTTGTTTCTTCAGTGATTCTGGTGGAACCTGATAACAGATAGATCTTCTCTCTCACAATATTCTGGTTATTTCATAGCTTGTGGCGCAGCACTGCCCGCAGGTATAGAAGGCTTCAGTGTAATATAGGCTTCTATTGACTCGTCAGTTGGAAAGTCATGAGGTTGTGCATTGCTTTTGTCTGGGACAAGCAGACTTTGAGTTGCATTCAGATGCAACATAATGAAAACTCCTGACACTATATAAGCGAGTTTGCACTAATTACCCTTGGGAGAGACTTATACACAGTCTCCGGAAAGAGCTACGAGCAGAAGAAATACTGCAAATTCTTCTGGTCAATGTGAGTTAAATCTTTCTCTGGGAACAATAATATTTTAAAGGGGTTGTCCACTACTTAGACAATTACTTCTCAATTACTAGATTCCACCACGTCAAATAAAAACAGCCTCTACACACCTTAGATGCCGCTCCATTCAAGGGACATTGGTGCTAGGTCTCCCAGAGCTCACGTGACATTATTATGTCACGTGAGCCCTGCAGCCAAACAGTGGCTGCTGATTGACTGCAGAGCTCACATGACATAATAATGTCACCCAATCCTCATTCACTTCCGGTGGTGGCGCCGTTCCTGTTACATCGGCGCCGGCACTGGAAGTCAGTAAACTGGATCGGCTCCGCCATCGAAGGTGAGTAAACGCTGTTTTTCTTTTACATGGGTGAGTCTAGTAATTGAAAAGGGTTGTCCACTACTAGGACAACCCGTTTCAAACTTTTTTTACCATTTTTATAATGCATAGAGGCAGGCTTGGACTGGCCCACAGGAGAGCAGGAGAATCCTCCGGTGGGCCACCCTCCTCTTATATGAGCAGTACTTGGCACAATATACTTGAATCACTATGTACAGACAAAGGCAGCATCTTATTCATATAACAATCTACCCAGTTCATTGTTATATAAATTTGTGATTTGCATTTAGCTGAAAAGTGGGGCCCTGGAGTTGGTTTCTGGTGGGCCCTTGGTACCCCAGTCCAACACTGGATAGAGGCCATATGTATGCAGAATGATGTACATCACATAAAATAACATCAGGTGGTTCATAACTTGCAGCCTCCTTTTTTAGACATGTTTTGCTAATAGAAAGTGAACAGACTTCAGTATCTAAAGGCAGATTTGTTTTTTGCACCATAGGCTAGCAGAGGTATAATGTAACAAAGCTGGTGCTCGCCTTCCCCTGCACCAGCTCAGTCTTTCCGCCACTGCTCCTATGAGTGTTTATAAACTGCAGTGGTAATGTCATGACATAAATGCACATCACCGCTGCAGCCAATCACTAAGCTCAGTGGTTCGTGACCATTTAATAAGTGATATCACTGCTGCACCGTGACTAGACAGTCCGCAGTTTAATGCAAGGCTGTCAAAGTGCACAACCCTTTTAGGCTAAGGCTACATGGAGATCCCGGTTGCACGATTAAAGTCCTGTTTCAAAAACATTTTGCGACTTATTAGGATATTTACATCAGCAATATGGCTATAAAAACCTGCCAAATTAGAGACAAGGTGCTCACGAGTCGTAAGTGATAGTGATATACATTTATTGCTGTGGGGGAAAATCAAATGCTACTTGCAACCAAAAATTCAATAGTTAACCCCATTGACTATCAGTAGGTGCAAAGTCTCGTTTTCATGTGGGGTGGTAAGTGCTGAAATGTAGTCATAATCCTAATCTGGAACTTCTAATTTCATAACTGATAAAAAATAGTCACAAGCTGAGATGACCATGAGATTTCTTGAGCAAAGGGGCCGCAAAGGCTCTTCTGCCACAAAGGAAGACGCCAGGATTAGAAACAGCACATGGTTTGAGGACGTCCTTTGCAGGTTTTTTGTTACAGATCTTTCATGGCAAAGTAAAGAAGATTTCCCCCTGAAAAAAAAGCCCGTAGTATTATCCCTCCCCACTTAACTATACAGCGGGCACAATGCAGTCAGGGGGTAACGTTCTCTTGGCATTTGCCAAACTAAAACTTGTTGATCCGATGCCAGATAGGGAAGTGTGATCCGTCACTGCACAAAACACGTTTCCTCCAGAGTACAGTGGTGACGGCTTTACACCACTCCATCCGACGCTCGGCATTGTGCTTGGTGATGTACGGCTGCATGCAGCTGCTCAGCCATGAAGCTCCCGGCGGGGGCGAGGTGTTAGTGCTGATGGTAATAGCAGAGGAGGTTTGGAATCAGCAGAGCGTTGGTGACTTTTCTGCCCTCTGCTCCTCAGAGTCTATAATGTTACAAGGTCTCCCATCCGTGGCTGAGTTACTGCCATTCCTTCCTCTTCTCAATAATATCACTCACAGATAATGGGGGAATATTTAAGAGGGAAGAAATGTTATCAGCTCACTTATTACGAAGGTGTTATCCTATTAATTATAGGGTGCCACTTCTCTTTAGAACAAGCCATTTTTCCACATGTTAGTAAGGCTATGTGCCCACGATGCAGAAATGAAGCGGAAAATTTCCACTTCATTTCTGCATGTCCTTGTCAGTAAAAACGTGCGCGGATTTTAACACGCGTTTTTGAAGCATTTTTGAAGCGTTTTTGACATGCGGATTTGTCATGCGTTTTTCTAATGCATTGAGTAAACGCACAAATAATGGACATGCTGCGGATTTTTCCGCACATAAAATCCACTGTGGAAAATTCCGCAGCATGGGCACAGAACATGCGGATTGTCATTGGGGACTATGGGGCACGTATTACCAAGGGGTTTTCAAGCGTTTCCGCAGCAGAAATTCCGCAGCAAAAACGCTTGAAAAACGCATCGTGGGGACGCAGCCTAAATCAGACTGCATGGCGAGGTACTGGATCTTATACACAGGGGGCAATGGGTATAAAGAAAAATCTGAGTACACTGATTAACAGGTATGGCCCAATACATTTGTCCAAATAGTGTAGGTGTGCAATGGATGGATGGATTTATAGATGGATAAATGGATGGACAGACGGAATCTTACTGTATAGCCATAAGATACACAATGTTAAGATTCGACTCTACTTGCTGATTCGATTGGTTATCACGTAATCGCTGACATACTATTTAAATCCAGATGGTCGCGTTGAGTTATCCCCGACTCAAGGGCCCATAGCGGCTGCGAAGTCTGTCGCTATGGATGCCCCAGAAGGAGAAGTCAGGGCCCACCAGAGATTCTCCGGTTCTCTGGTGAGCCAGTCCAACCCTCAATACAGAGATACTGTAGATAGATAGATAGAGAGATACTATAGATATAGATAGATAGATAGAGATACTATAGATAGATACTGTGGCGCCCAGCTGCGCTTGGTACCACAGATCCTAGAGGGGTGTATTGCCGGATTTCTCCACAAGAGGCCCCCACAGCATACACACACCTCCACCTTCCACCTCAGACCACCAGAGGGAGCCCGTTAGGAATATAAATAGGGAAGGTGGAGCTAGGCAGTTCAGTTCTTAGCCTGCTAGAGTACAGAGCAGCTAGGGAGTTCCTGCTCAGACACAGAAGGAGTCAGTGCAGTCGAGCCAGAGCCTAGTAGTTCCTGCAGAAAGAGTTCAGTACAGTCTGTATAGTGAGTCCAGACTAGAACTCACAGAGCTCAGGATAGAGAGCTAGGAGTGTGCCGACACTCTGAGAGCGGCGAAGAAGAGCAGCATCCCGGCTGCAGTGTGTGTAGCCTAGTGAGGGCCTGAGCGGGGCTGAAGGCGAGTGGAAAATGAGTAACATAGGGGGCAGAGAAGCTTAACCAGCTCACCCAGAAGCATATACCGGACACCGGGTCTGAGAGTCTACCTGGATCTTCATGACCATTAGAAAACAACCAGAACCCCTGGCGAACTACATGTCCCAGGATCACCAAAAGCTGATACGTATCAGGGTCAGGAATCACGGAGACCCCAGAGAATAGGGAGAGTGATCTCCAACAGAAGGCCCTATCACCAAGTCAGCCGGTGCAGTACAGAAACCAAGTTAGGCCTAGCTCCAGGCAGGTCAGAAACTTACTACAGAGAGGCAAGAGACAGGAGGCCCTACACCCGCTCACTGGGGAGAATCCGGACGTGCACCCCTCACCCTACAGTGCTCCGGGACGTGCCTGAATTTCCATCAGTAAAAGGTACTGAAGTGACTTTCGTGTGTGCTCCTATTCTTGCTCTGACCCGGCTGGGTCCCCTCTGTCCTGGGTCTCCCTCTCCATAGAATCATAGAATCATAGAATGGTAAAGTTGGAAGGGACCTCCTGGGTCATCTGGTCCAACCCCCTGCTCAAAGCAGGATTCACTAGATCATCTCAGACAGATGTCTGTCCAGCCTCTGTTTGAAGACGTCCATTGAAGGGGAACTCACCACCTCTCGTGGCAGCCTGTTCCACTCATTAATCACCCTGTCAAAAAGTTTTTTCTAATATCTAATCTGTGTCTCCTCCCATTTAGTTTCATCCCATTGCTTCTAGTCTTTCCTTGTGCAAATGAGAATAAAGATGATCCTTCTACAATGTGACAGCCCTTGACATATTTGTAGACAGCTATTAAGTCTCCTCTCAGTCTTCTTTTTTGCAAGCTAAACATTCCCAAATCCTGCAACCGTTCCTCATAGGACATGGTTTGCAGACCAGTCACCATTCTGGTCGCTCTTCTCTGAACTTGCTCCAGTTTGTCTATGTCTTTTTTAAAATGTGGTGCCCAAAACTGTACACAGTATTCCAGATGAGGTCTGACCAAAGAGGAGTAAAGACCGATAATGACTTCACGTGATCTAGACTGTATGCTTCTGTTAATACATCCCAGAATTGTATTTGCCTTTTTTGCTGCTGCATCACACTGTTGACTCATGTTCAGTCTATGATCTATTAGTATACCTAAGTCTTTTTCACATGTACTGTTGCTTAGCTCTATTCCTCCCATTTTGTATATGCTTTTTTCATTTTTATTGCCCAGATGTAGTACTTTGCATTTTTCCCTGTTAAAAACCATTCTGTTGGTTGCTGCCCACTGCTCCAGTTTATTTAGGTCTTTTTGAATCCTCTCTCTCTCTCTTCTCTAGTATTAGCTATCCCTCCTAGCTTTGTGTCATCAGCAAATTTAATCAGTTTACCCTCAATTCCTTCATCTAAATCATTGATAAAGATGTTGAACAATACAGGTCCCAGGACGGAGCCCTGTGGTACCCCACTTGAGACATTCATCCAGCTGGATGTGAAGCCATTTACGACCACCCTTTGAGTCCGATCACTAAGCCAGTTATGAATCCACCTAACAGTTGCCTGGTCCATTGCATACTTGGTCATTTTTTCAATAAGGATGGTGTGAGATACTTTGTCAAATGCTTTGCTGAAGTCAAGATATACTATATCTACAGCATTTCCCTGATCCACCCAGTCAGTGATTCTGTCATAGAAGGAAATTAAGTTAGTCTGACATGACTTGTTAGTTACAAACCCATGCTGACTCTGGTTAATCACTTCATTCTTATCCATGTACTTACATACATGTTGTTTAATAATTTGTTCAAAGATCTTTCCTGGTATAGAAGTCAGACTCACCGGCCTATAGTTCCCTGGGTCCACCTTCTTCCCCTTTTTGAAGATAGGAACAACATTTGCTCTTCTCCAGTCTTCTGGGACTTCTCCTGTTCTCCAAGGATTTTCAAAGATTATGGAGAGTGGTTCTAAAATTTCTTCTACGATCTCCATACCCTGCCCTGAGGCCTAGCTCCACCTTTGGGGAGCTATACCATCGAGCTGCCTTATCACCGGCCTCAGTGGGCTGCCGCAGCGCTGGTGATTCTCACCAGAAACCACAGGTGGCGTCACGAACTTTCATAGAATTAACAAACAATCCCCTTTTAAAAGCTGACCCCAGGGTACGGGCCCGGGAGCCGACCACCGCGACATCCTCAAGGCCAGGAAAAGGCCCGGGGGCTGAGTCGTACACATCCCTCTGGGCTAGTCAATAATAGATGGATAGATAGATAGATAGATAGATAGATGGATAAATAGATAGATAATAGATAGATAGATAATAGATAGATAATAGATAGATGGATAGATAGATAGATAGATAAATAGATAGATAATAGATAGATATATAATAGATAGATGGATAGATAGATATATAAATAGATAGATAGATACTAGATAGCTAGATAGATAATAGATAGATAGATAATAGATAGATGGATAGATAGATAGATAATGTATAGATAGATAAATAGATAGATAGATAATAGATAGATATATAGATAGATATATAATAGATAGATGGATAGATATATAAATAGATAGATAGATACTAGATAGCTAGATAGATAATAGATAGATAGATAATAGATAGATGGATGGATAGATAGATAGATAATAGATAGATATATAGATAGATATATAATAGATAGATGGATAGATAGATATATAAATAGATAGATAGATACTAGATAGCTAGATAGATAATAGATAGATAGATAATAGATAGATGGATAGATAGATAGATAATGTATAGATAGATAAATAGATAGATAGATAATAGATAGATATATAGATAGATATATAATAGATAGATGGATAGATATATAAATAGATAGATAGATACTAGATAGCTAGATAGATAATAGATAGATAGATAGATAATAGATAGATAGATAGATAGATAATAGATAGATATATAGATAGATATATAATAGATAGATGGATAGATAGATATATAAATAGATAGATAGATACTAGATAGCTAGATAGATAATAGATAGATGGATAGATAGATAAATAGATAGATAGATAACAGATAGATATATAGATATATAATAGATAGATGGATAGATAGATATATAAATAGATAGATACTAGATAGCTAGATAGATAATAGATAGATAGATGGATAGATAGATAGATAATGGATAGATGGATAGATAGATAGATAATGGATAGATAGATAATAGATAGATAGATAATTGTAGCACCCTGAGGACTCGGCTGCTACAGGGGTATTACGCCTCAAGCCAGAGGTGTGGTATTCCACTCCCGGGTAAGGATGGAGTGTGGAACTGAGCTCAGTTAGCTGCATGCACTACACACATCCCATTTCCGGGGAACAGACCGATGGTACTCCCACTAGAGAAATGTGCAGGTACGACAGTGTCTGTTCCTGGCTGGAGTGGGAGGGGGGTGGAACATCCCAGTAGTGTAGGGGCAGATAGGGGGAGCAGCCTGGGTAAAGCTAGGAGCTCATTGGGTGCTGGTCACCTGAGCTCACACATAGAGGGAGTATATAAGGTGGGCACCATCTTAGATCAGGGTCAGTCAGTTGTCAATCAGCCAGTCAGCCAGTCAGACAGTCTGTCTGAGAGCCTGAGAAGCAGAGCAGAGGAGAAGGAAGAGGGACCCAGAGGCGCAGGAAGAGGGGACCCCAAGAGCCCATAAGAGAGCTAATAGGGTGAAGGGTCGGCAACAGGGTACCGGATCCCAAGCTGGTGGAGGCCACAGCACTAATCCTCAGCCAGAGACCGGAGGTCGTGGGCAGGATCTGCCACGACCACCCACTAAATCCACCCGGAAGGCAGACCAAGAATAGGGTCAGGGAACCCAGAGACAAGGGTTTACCAACAAGAGGCCCGAGGGAGCCGGACTTAGGTGGATCCCTGGTGGAAACGGCCAGAAGAAGGGAGAGTCAGAAAGGAGCTCAGGACCACACTCCGGAGTTGCCTGGGAGTTGACCGAGTCCAGGACCTGGTGGACGCAGCACGGCTCGGGTGGTCACTGCTGTACACAGTGACCCGAGCAACACCAGTAAGTAAAACCCTGGAACTGCATTTTATGCCTCTGAGTCTCTTTGCTGCACCTTCACAACCACCATCCTCCACGGCTGACCCCCTGAGGCTATACCCCTCCCGTTGGGGGTTATACTACCCAAAGCTGCACACACACCACCAGCCTCAGCGGACCCTGCTGCAGCGGCGGCCGTAGTGACCGCAAATCAACGGGTGGCGTAGTCGACATAAAAGAACATCTAGTAACATCTATAAGGACTGCCACACACTGAGTTTGACACCCTGGGCACGGACCGGGTCACAGCCACTCGGAGACTACAACCCCCATCTGATCCGGCTCCGGGTATCCCTAACAGCACTGGCCCAGGGGGCGCGTCAACTTTGGCGTAGTCGGCAGGATAACGTGCCCGCAACAACCGGGTACTGCGTGCCTGAAGAAAAGTTCATCGTTACCTTGGGAAGAAGTCTCCCGCCGGTTCCGGAGGGTCCCCGCCAACGGACCCCATCACAGGTCGTTTCCCGCCGGTTGTCCGCCATTTGCAGCTTTTTTCCCGCCATCCATGGAGTTTCCCGCCACTGGGAGACGATTCCCGCCATTTCCAAGGATTTCCCGCCTTGGGGGAGCGGACGCCATTATGGGCGTGCCAGAGGGTGGCAAGAGGCCACCTCCCATCGTGGGCCAGGTCGAAGAATGGCGCCAAAAGCGGAAACCGCGCCCACCAACAGAGACTGTGATGCTGGAAGTGTCCATCAGCGTAAGAGAACTGCCCCTGGAACTGACAATCACTAAGTTGCCCCGGGACCACCCTCAATGTGGGCGGAGACAGAACAAGAGAACAAAGATGGGTGTCGCCTGGAGCAGTCTGGAGAGAGCGCACCCGGAGACAAGAAGTCTGGAGGAGAGTCCAGAGAGAACACACCCGGAGATGGAGGGAGAGGCAGGCAGCACCGACCCAGTGGTCAGGAGCCTGTTGCAGGTCGCCACTCCAGAAGGCCTGCTGGAGATCCTGGCGCAGCTCCCCGGAGATCGGGAGCGTGCACAGACCGCGCTGGAGGGCCTAGCATGGAGGATGGCCCGGGTGCAGCAGGAAACACTGGCGGAGTGGACTCGAGAGATGGCCCAGCAAGCCGGAGCCCGCCAGCGAAGCATGCCACCCGCAGCGGGGAGCAAGTCCACCTCTGAGGACGGCGAAGGAGGGACGACGGCCGGAGACGGCGCCGCGGAGGGAGCCGAAGAGATGAAGGCAGGTAATGGGGACGACAGCATCCCGTGCCCAGAAGCCGTAAACCTGCCCCAGCTCCCCGTCGCAGAGCCCGAAGCCCCACTCACCGTTCCCGTAGCCGCTGCGTCATCGCTCCAAGCTAGGCCTCAAGCGGCCGGAGCCGCGGCCACGCCCCCTGCTAAGTCACGTGCCTCAATCCAGAGTGCGGCCAAGCAGGAGAAGCCACCGGCCTGGTCGCAAGGCCGAGTGCCCCCGGGCGCCGCAGTACCAACAGCGCCCTCCACCTCTGCCGAGCCGCCGGCCTGGTCGAAAGGCCAGGAACACCCGGGCGCCGCCGTCTTCACGGTGCCCTTCACATTCAGGGTGCCCCAAGCCTGGTCGCAAGGCCTGGTAAACCTGGGCGCCGCTACCACCACAGCGCCCTCAACCTCTAGAGCGCCGCACCTGGGTGAAGACCTGTTCGCCCAGCATACGTGCCCGGATGGGCAGCCCTTTGTGTGGCCTCCGGAGTTCGTCAATCCCCGACTCCGGAGGGAACGGCCTCTGGATGAGCCCCTGATACCGCCTCCGGCGCCTGTCAAGATGACCCCGCTCCCGCTGGAAGAAGCGCAGTTCAGTGGGACCCCATCGGAGGAGACCTCATGGGGTTCACTCAGGAAACAAGGGCAGCCGCAGCTGAGCGTGCGGAGTGCTGCCGCCAGCAGTTGGAAGTCTTTGACAGGGAAAGGAGAGAGAGGCGGGTCCGTGAGCAGCGGCTGCAAATACAGAGCGCTGAACAGAAGAGCCGGACCCGGAGGAACCCCCGTGCAGCTCATGGTCCCCGCACCATCGGGACTGTGATTAAGTTCAACCTGCAGCATGGGTGGGGCTTCATTAGAGACCATCATACCCCCGGCGACGTCTTTGTGACCCGCAGAGACGTAGAAAGCCATCTGCCGGAGGGACACAGAGGTCGTGACCTGTATCTAGGGGACGAGGTCACCTTCACCCGGCACAAGTGTGCCAAAGGACCCTACGCCCTCCATGTGCATCGCCTGACGGAGGAGGAGCTGCGGTGTGAGGAGGAGCAAGAGGACCCGGACGGGTCTGAAACAGAAACTGAATCCAAAGAAAGAGCAGGAGGACGCCGTCGTTGAAGTACGGTAGAGAGAGACTGTACATAGTTACCCGTCAGGGTATAAGAACTGTTCTAGTTGAAATATAGTCCCCGTTGGGACCAGCCAATTGAACTGTTAAACCGTGTGTCCCTATTCCCATTACCTGGCCGAGGACTGAGAGCGGCCATATCCCATTTGTATATAGTTGCGCTTCCTAAGGCGCCCTCTACCGGTTTTATAGGAAACTGTTTTCTTCCAAGAGAGACTGTCGCACTTTACCCGGTCACAAGTTGCACAGTGACCGGAGGAACCAGAAGCAAGAATGTTATTTATGAAAAATTTTATATGAAAAGTTTATTGCTGATGAGGATGTTTTATATGTTTATATGTTTATGTTTTGAAAAAAAAAAATAAAAAAATTGTATGTTTTGATGTTTTGTTGTCTTACAGCCCGAGGACGTGCTGTGACTTACCAGGGGGGAATGTAGCACCCTGAGGACTCGGCTGCTACAGGGGTATTACGCCTCAAGCCAGAGGTGTGGTATTCCACTCCCGGGTAAGGATGGAGTGTGGAACTGAGCTCAGTTAGCTGCATGCACTACACACATCCCATTTCCGGGGAACAGACCGATGGTACTCCCACTAGAGAAATGTGCAGGTACGACAGTGTCTGTTCCTGGCTGGAGTGGGAGGGGGGTGGAACATCCCAGTAGTGTAGGGGCAGATAGGGGGAGCAGCCTGGGTAAAGCTAGGAGCTCATTGGGTGCTGGTCACCTGAGCTCACACATAGAGGGAGTATATAAGGTGGGCACCATCTTAGATCAGGGTCAGTCAGTTGTCAGTCAGCCAGTCAGCCAGTCAGACAGTCTGTCTGAGAGCCTGAGAAGCAGAGCAGAGGAGAAGGAAGAGGGACCCAGAGGCGCAGGAAGAGGGGACCCCAAGAGCCCATAAGAGAGCTAATAGGGTGAAGGGTCGGCAACAGGGTACCGGATCCCAAGCTGGTGGAGGCCACAGCACTAATCCTCAGCCAGAGACCGGAGGTCGTGGGCAGGATCTGCCACGACCACCCACTAAATCCACCCGGAAGGCAGACCAAGAATAGGGTCAGGGAACCCAGAGACAAGGGTTTACCAACAAGAGGCCCGAGGGAGCCGGACTTAGGTGGATCCCTGGTGGGAACGGCCAGAAGAAGGGAGAGTCAGAAAGGAGCTCAGGACCACACTCCGGAGTTGCCTGGGAGTTGACCGAGTCCAGGACCTGGTGGACGCAGCACGGCTCGGGTGGTCACTGCTGTACACAGTGACCCGAGCAACACCAGTAAGTAAAACCCTGGAACTGCATTTTATGCCTCTGAGTCTCTTTGCTGCACCTTCACAACCACCATCCTCCACGGCTGACCCCCTGAGGCTATACCCCTCCCGTTGGGGGTTATACTACCCAAAGCTGCACACACACCACCAGCCTCAGCGGACCCTGCTGCAGCGGCGGCCGTAGTGACCGCAAATCAACGGGTGGCGTAGTCGACATAAAAGAACATCTAGTAACATCTATAAGGACTGCCACACACTGAGTTTGACACCCTGGGCACGGACCGGGTCACAGCCACTCGGAGACTACAACCCCCATCTGATCCGGCTCCGGGTATCCCTAACAGCACTGGCCCAGGGGGCGCGTCATAATAGATAGATAGATAGATAGATGGATAATACATAGATAGATAATAGATAGATGGATAGATAGATAGATAGATGGATAGATAGATAGATAATAAATGACAAATCTATATCCCATGTATTATAAATGCATAATATCTGTATTTTGAGAGTTGAGAAGAAAACAAACAACATTTCTATTCTTCTTGCGCCCCCACCTGTGATCTTCTAGGCCATAGAAACCTTTCAGAACCTGCTTCTCAGAGTAAATAAAAAATAACCCGGAGGACGTCTCTTCGCCTTCACAGCGAGATGACAGGAAGGAAAACACATTTTGATTTTGATTTACTTGTATCCTCTATTTTATCACATTTCATGTGATGTGACCGCCCCACGAGCCGCCACGTAACTGTTTCTATATTTTTTCTTTATTTTCTTCTGATCAAGCGCCTTCTTCGCACCGATCACTTCTTTCTATAAGGAATACGACACATCCAGACTTAATAACACATAAGAGGCCCTTCGCACTTGTGATGTGAGGAGGGTTTTTTTGTTTTTTTTCCGAGGCGGCATGAAGCAAGGCGACTGCATGAAAGATAGGAATTCACAAAGTAACCACCAGCGAGACGCACAACTGTACGACACAACTCAGATAAATTACTGCCTGGGGTACGATGGAAATAAAATGCCTTTTAATGGACTGCAGAGGCTGCCGACTAGAGGGGTCTCATGGGGGCTTTACAGAATAAAAAATGCTGTTTTTTTCCCAAATATTTGCTGCAATTTTTCAAATAAAAAAATTCACTGAAGAAAAAAAAGACAAAGTTCTCAAGTAAAAGATTCTGTAAAGGAGATGCTGGCAGGAGGCAGTTCTGTAAGTGGAGAAAAAAGGCAAGACACGACACTCGGAGGAGACCCTGAGGCACAATGTGGAATCAATTTGCAGTAAATAATGGTGTCTCGTTACCGGGAAATAATAAAGATGTTGAGGAGAGATGGAGGCTGTTATGTTATTTGAGGTAACGATTGTATATAGAATAATAGTAAAAAAAAGCAATGGTAACTGAACACTTAAATGGAATCTGGCACCAGGTTTTTGCCACCTAATCTGAGAGCAGCATGATGTAGAGACAGAGACTCTGATTCCAGCGATGTGTCACTTTCTGGGCTGCTTGCTGTAATTTTGATAAAATCACTGTTCTATCTGTAGGAGATTATCACTTGAGGACTATTAAACCTGCTGCCATGTAGTCCTCCATATTCATGAGCTCTGTATAACCCCGCCCCCATCACTGATTGGCTGCTTTCTGCCTATCTACAGTGTACACAGAAGGCTGCCAATGGGTGGTGTGGGTGGGGTTATACAGAGCTCAGCATTCAGAGAACTGCTAGACCTGCAGCAGTTTTTATCAAAACTTCCACAAGCAGCCTAGTAAATGATGCATCACTGGAATCTCTGTGAATCTCTGCCTTTACATCATGCTATTCTCAGATGAGGTAGCAAAAACCTGGTGACAGACTACATGTAACTAGTCATTTTTTCATCAACTTTATGTAAATGCATAAAAAGAGACATAGGAAAAAAACGCTGAAAAAAGGTATCAAAAACGCATAAAAAAATCACCAAAACTGCAAGAAAAATCCTGAACAAACCTCCCTTGAGAGATCAGGTTTTGCTGCAGAAAATTGATGCCAAAAAAAACATGATGTGTGAACATAGCCTAACAAGATCTATACAAACATTATTTCAGCAATGGATGCCAGGAGATTTCAGCTCTAAAGTACACAGAATTGTGAATGCAGCTCTGAGGTATAATACATTTCGTAACTCTGGACTAGTCCAAGATAAGTAATATATTCATTTGTAAAGTCACTTAAAGGGATACTCCCAAGTTGTCTCTTGAACAGATCATAGCTCTGCAGTTTCCTTACAGTCTCCTAAAGTCCTGGTTGCTTGGGGGACGGGTTCCTGTTGAGTGACAGTTCTGGTGACTAGCTTTATTATGCTACTACACATTAATGGTCTGTCAGTGTTTGTTCTGAGTCTACTCTGCTATCACTATATTCGCATATAGAAATAAAAAGGAATTTGATCAACCACACAGCTCAGGAAAATGAGAGCAGTGATTAGGAGAACTGCGGTGGAAACTGCTGGTGCTGGGGTCGATGGATTGTGATCTACAGGACTGATAAGAGCACTGTCAGGAACTGAGAGTGAGTGGGAGGGTGATGAGTAGCTAACTGTTGTATAGAAATCAATGGTCTGAAGGGAGGTGGCTGGTATGTTAGGAGTCAATTAATTTCCTGAAATATAACTACTGAGCACATTTGGCCAGGCTCTTGTGGCCAAGCTCCATGGAAACAAGCTGTACACTATGTAAGATAAAAGCTCTCATTGCAGACGAATTACAGCAGATAGAAAAAGCAAGTCAATTGCAAACTTGCTTATTTTTATGTTAATTGCTAATTAAAGCAATTTCATAACATGAGAGTATCCCTTTAACTTTTGTTACTGATGAACTTTATAGACAATATGAAAATGCCTCTTTATCATTTGAGGAGTGCAGGAGCACTAAAACTGGCCAGAGCCAGTGATGACTCCAAAGTGTCCCGGGAGTATTTTTTCAACGCTACAACACCAGACCGTATATTGCTTGTGCTTTTGTGAGCAGCCTGTGTGGCCTAAATGAGCTACCATGGCCTGCGGTGTCTCCAGACATGATCAAGCTCATCTGGGAAGTAATTGGTCGGCAATTGCAAAGTAACTGCCAGCAGTGGATCTTGATGATTTCTCCAAGTGCATTCAGCACGGCAGAATCTTCCTCAGATGACCATTAAAGAGAGTCTGTTAGTAGGATCAGCTCTCCTAAGCCATCTACATGGGCACATAGGTCATAGAAAGTTGAATAAAATGATACCATGATATCTGCGATCCGATGTCTAATTCCAGAGAAATAAATATTTTTCTTAATATGTAAATGAGCTATTAGGATCTATAGGCCGGATACATTTTTTTTTAGTACAAGTTTCATGACATTCAAAACAACTTTGTTCCGCAATTTCGCCAAAAAAATGTTTTACTTCCTCAGTCCTAACAATGTTGACTCTGCTCTGTCTGCATAATGTTAAGAATGAAATATAGTCCCAAACGGACCGACAAAATAGTGTGAAGAGGGTTTTTTATTATTTTTATTTAATAAATGAGAGACGTCTTTTAACCTTTAGCTCAGCTTTCAGTCTCAGATCAATAATCATTTCCATTCCATTACATCATTGTGAACTTCCGAATGTTGTGATGAAAAGTTGTATTTTTTATGGCCTAATAAATCTGTCAGGTTTCTCGCAGGATGGATGGCATAAAACTGTTCATGTAAAACATTTGCTTCTCTCTAATTACTTGTTGGAAGTTTCATGTACAAAAGTGGAAGAAATATATTTAATGGTTTCTGTCTGACTCTTGGCCATTCCCAGAAAGGTATTCGGAGGGCATCAAGAGGATTACATATCTACCTATTAGGTGCCCATTGTATCCCAAATCCCTAAATTAAAGATGTAGCTAAGAACAAAAGCAATAATTAAGAAAGGGAAACTCAGGTGTTGAAGAACGTTCCGTAGGAACTATATACGTATGGGTTTGTTCCCCACACAGAGAGGCGCAGAAGAAGACAGTGTCTTAACAACACCTTAAAAGTCAAAGTTCCTCAAATGTAGCTTTGAACTATTTAGGTTTAATCTTCTACACAGGATTGTCTGACCTCTCTGTAGTTCCAAACTTTAAACTCTACACTAATCTTCCGGATACAACGCTTTCCGGCTTGTCCCCAAAATCTTAGCCGCCACACTTCCTTTACAGACCTCAGTCAGTGCCGAATCGGACGTGGCTTTGCCTTCAATTCCTGGTGGTTCTTTCTCCCACTGTCATTGGACTCTTGTTCATTCACGTTCACATTCCTTCCTCGCAGCTCTCTTAGACTCTTGAAGTGGCTCTCTCATGTCCTCCCGACTCACACGAACAAGGGCAGTGACCCTCCTCTCATTACAGGTGGGCCGATATTCCAGGGAGTGATATACACAAGGCACTGTTTGCAACCACTTTGTCTCACCTTACTCCTAGTGTGGATTGTCCCACACGTTACTTTGGTATAGGTATAACTAAGGTAGCTCGGTTCCTCCAGCCTACTCATCAACCCTGTTGTGACTAAACCTTCATGGCAGGAAGCCAGCATCCTATATACCCACCACCACTCCCCACAATGTGTGCCAACACTGATTCCATGCACTAAGTGCCACCTATGCTATCACATGAACATCCTATGTCTTTAATCTCTTTTCCCCAGTTGCCCAACTCGGTTTATGTCCCTGTATGACAAATTCCCAACCCACCTCCAAGTAAACCACCAACGCACATCAGAACTTTCCATGTCATACAGTGGGGAAAAAAGTATTTAGTCAACCACCAATTGTGCAAGTTCTCCCACTTAAAAAGATGAGAGAGGCCTGTAATTGACATCATAGGTAGACCTCAACTATGAGAGACAAAATGAGAAAACAAATCCTGAAAATCACATTGTCTGATTTGGAAAGAATTTTTTTTTAAATTTTGGTGGAAAATAAGTATTTGGTCAATTACAAACAAGCAAGATTTCTGGCTCTCACAGACCTGTAACTTCTTCTTTAAGAGGCTCCTCTGTCCTCCACTCATTACCTGTAGTACTGGCACCTGTTTGAACTTGTTATCAGTATAAAAGACACCTGTCCGCAACCTCAAACAGTCACACTCCAAACTCTACTATGGTGTAGACCAAAGAGCTGTCGAAGGACACCAAAAACAAAATTGTAGCCCTCCACCAGGCTGGGAAGACTGAATCTGCAATAGGCAAGCAGCTTGGTGTGAGGAAATCAACTGTGGGAGCAATAATAAGAAAATGGAAGATATACAAGACCACTGATAATCTCCCTCGATCTGGGGCTTCACACAAAATCTCACCCCGTGGGGTCAAAATGATCTCAAGAACAATGAGCAAAAATCCCAGAACCACACGGGGGGACCTAGTGAATGACCTGCAGAGAACTGGGACCAACGTTCCACAGGCTACCATCAGTAACACACTACGCCGCCAGGGAGTCAGATCCTGCAGTGCCAGATGTCTCCACCTGCTTAAGCCAATACATGTCCGGGCCAATTTGAAGTTTGCTAGAGAGCATTTGGATGATCCAGAAGAGTATTAGGAGAATGTCATATGGTCAGATGAAACCAAAGTAGAAACTCAAGAGAGATATTGAGGACGCGGGGGCGCATTCTGTCTGCAGGCTGCAGAAGAAGCTAGGACTCAAGTCTAGGATGTGGGGAGAACTAGGATCCAGATATACTGTTGATGCGCCCCCTGGGCCTTGGGGTACTCGGTAGCCGGGCCGGTCATTGCTAGGGGAGATGTCACAGTGGCGGTGACCCGGTCCGTGACCCAGGACGGTCAATCAAAGGGGATTTTATAGTTTTTGTATTTAGTATTCGTGACGCCACCTGTGGTATGCGGCCATATGGAGCCGCCGCTTCAGAGCAGGTCCTCTGGAGCTGTTGATAATGCAGCAGAGTTGGTTCAGCTCTCCACAGGTAGAGCTAAGCTCCAGGGCGTTGCTGTGGTGATTATAGATGAGGTAGATGTTGTTGTGCAGTGTGGTGCAGGGGATGATGGCACAGTGATAATTCACAGAGACAGTGGGGTGCAGTCTTCAGGGTTTACTCACGATTATCACATTGCTCCTGGTTACAACTGCAGATTATAACCACCCACGTTGTCCTGCGTTCACCACGGGAGGGGTTCAGCAATCCCTCAGGTAATTCAAGAGCACTTAACGGGACCCCTTTCTGTGTGACTTTCTCAGTCGTCTTCCTGCGCTGGCTCTCACCCTCCTGCCCTGCGCCTCGCAAACAGTGTCCCAAGCCGCTAACCTCAGATCTTGGCGGGAACCAGGAGCTCCCTGGATCCTGTGCGGCTACCTTTTTGGTGATTAATTGTGGCTGTGGCAACTACACTCTGAAAATGTAGAAGCCTCTGGTTTCTAGCTGAATATTGCAATTCCCACTAGTTAGGTGCAGGTCCCCTCAGCGGCTTGATCCCTCCACGTCCTGGTAGATTCGGGCGTACGGGTGGCCTCCAGCACTTCCCGTACCCTTAAGATCCCCTCTTTCCTTCTGGAGCCTTCCTTCCAGTTCCTCTCCTCTCTTCAGTCAGTCTCACCTCCTGGGCCTCTCTCACTCAGGCCCGCTCCTCCTGAGCAGAGCTCCTGCAGAGCTCCTGCTCCTCTCACTGTCCTCCTCTGACTGAACCCTTTCTAGATCGTTCCGTCCCATTTTATACTACTCCTGAAGTGCTCACCTGATCTTCTTCCTCCACCCAGACCCACTACATGGTTCCGCCCTCCAGCTAGGGATCAGGGACTGTGCTCTCCCTTAGGAGCAATGTCACCCTGTCCTCTGAAGTGAAGTGTAATGTATGTAAGTGGTTGGGTCCCGGGCAGTACTCCATCCTTACCTGAGAGTGAGATACCACACCTCTGGGTGAGATGCAATACCTCTGTGGCGACTGAACCCTCAGGGGCGCCACACTGTCATTGGTGAGGAAGATTCTCTAGGGCTAGAGAACTGAGCAACAGAGATGATTCACTTAAAGAGGGAACCAGGGCTGAAGTTGCATCAAGTACCTGTGGGAAAGATGACAACCCGTTGCGCCTTATCCATTATATCTGCCTGTAAATATTGCACATATTCCTCTTCCCCAAGTAAAGTCCCAGTTATGGTTATGAACCTCGTGTCCTCTGAATTTATTGCTGCCCTGGTTCCAGAAGAGAAACGCCTGGAGACAGCCGCGATCAGATGGTCTGAAGTAAGTGGAAAGCACCACATACACTGCAGCACATCAGAGGGAGGACACACCTTGTCTGTAGGATGTCAGAGCGAGCAGGGGCCTCAGCTCGCCCACAACTACCTCGCTGGGGCAACTTACATATTTGTGGTATGATTTATTTGTTATTAATTGCTCAGACAATAGTGACACAGGGTTTGATAAAGGTCACAGCCCATTGTGGCCAATAGTATGTAAGACTTCCAGGCTGAGGTGATGAGTTTCTGACAGAGTGGTGTATACAGGACCTGCCCACGGGGACAAGAGGCCGCAGATTGGTGACGGCTTTCAGTCCCTCACCAATACATGGTACAATGCCTAGCCATGTGGCTCTGTGGCACTGGCACACGCAGTTCCTGATCTGTCCAGCCAGGTGAGGGCAATGTATACACAGTGCTTGCCTCTGGTGCTTCGTTGTATATACAGTTAATGGCGACCAGGTGTGTACACAGTGCCTGTCCCTGGTGACTAGTGGCATTTTCACTGCCTGCCCATGGGGATAAAAGGTAAATAACATGCCTCCCCGGTGACTGGCTGTATACACATTGCATGCTACAGGTGACCAGAGGTACAGTATATGCAGTGACTTTCCCAGGTGATTACTGATACATACAGTGTAACAACCTGATGATTAGTGGTACGTACACTGTATGTCCCTAGTGACTAGTGGTTTATACAATACTTGTCTCTGACAATTAGTGCCATATACAGTGCCTCTCCCTGATAATTAGTGCCATATATAGTAGTGTTCAAAATAATAGCCAATATGACTAACCAGATTAATCACTGTTTTTGGTATAAATTATATTACCACATGTCAAACAATTTACCAGTTGGTGCAGTAGATTCTAAGAAAACCAACAGACTCCACATTCATGATCTGCAGGTTTTTGAGTTTGTGTATTTGAATAATTAATTGAAAGGGGTGTGGTCAAAATAATAGCAGTGTGGAGTTCAATTAGTGAGGTCAATCATTCTGTGAAGAAACAGGTGTGAATCAGGTGGCCCTTTTTAAGGGTGAAGCCAGCACATGTTGTACATGCATTTCTCCTTGAAAGCCTGAGACATATGGGTCATTCAATACATAGTTCAGAAGAACAGCATACTTTGATTAAAAAGTTGATTGGAGAGGGTAAAACTTATAAAGAAGTGCAGATAATGATAGGCTGTTCAGCTAAAATGATCTCCAATGCTTTAAAATGGAAAGCAAAACCATAGAGACATGGAAGAAAACAGAAGACTACCATTCGAATGGATGGAAGAATAGCCAGAATGGCAAAGGCTCAGCCGATGATCAGCCCCAGGATGGTCAAAGACAGTCTCAGGTTACCTGTGAGTACTGTGACAGTTAGAAGACGCCTGTATGAAGCTAATCTCTTAGCAAGAAGTCCCCGCAAAGTCCCACTGTTAAAAAACAGACATGTACTGAAGCGGATACAATTTGCCAAAGAACACACCAACTGGCCTAAAGAGAAATGGAGAAACATTTTTTGTACTGATGAAAGTAAAATTGCTCTTTTTAGGTCCAAGGGCCACAGACAGTTCATCAGATGACCCCCAAACTCTGAATTCAAGCCACAGCACACTGTGAAGACAGTGAAGCATGGTGGTGCAAGCATCATGATATGGGCATGTTTCTCTTACTATGATGCCGGACCTATTTACCGCATACCAGGGATCATGGACCAGTTTGTATATATTAAAATACTTGAAGATGTGATGTTGCCTTATGCTGAAGAGGATATGCCCTTGGTTGACTCTATGCAACATAGATGTGAAGCAGTTCTGAAAAACTGTGGGTATACAACTAAATATTAGGTTAGTGATTCACAGGAATGCTAAATCCTCAAAAAAAAAGAGAGTACATATTGTGAGTTTGTAAAGACAAATGCAGACACTGCTATTTTTTAGAACAACCCAATGTTCATTTTTTGTTATTTTCTGTAAAGTAGTTAAAATGATATACATTTCTCTTCATGTCTTGAATTAGAAAACAGTGTGCAATGTTCCCAATGCATGGAAATAAAAACTAGTATAAAGATTTTGTGCTTAACTCATGTCTTTGAGCACACTGCTATTATTGTGAACGTTACTGTACAGTGCCTCTCACTGGTGAGTAGTGCTATATATAGTGCATATCTCTTGTAATTAGTGATATATACAGTGCTTGTCCTGGTGATTAGTGCTATATACGGTGCACATCTCTGGTGATTTGTGGTATATACTGTGTCCATTCCATACAACTAGTGGTGAATACAATGCCAGTCCTTAGTGACTAATGGTATATATAGACCCTGTACCTGGTGATTAGAGGGATATTCAGTGCCCCTTCTGGTGACTAATGATAAATACAGTGCCTATCCTTGACAATTAGTGCCATATAGAGCACCTGCCCCTTATTATTAGTGCTATATATACTGCATATCTCTCATGACTTGTGGTATACACAGTGCCCATCTCAAGTGATTATTGGTATATACAGTGCCTTTCCCTGACAATTAGTGCCATATTCAGTGCCTGTCCCTAGTGATTAGTGGCATATACTGTACAGTGCCGGCTTCTGGTGATTAGTGGTAAACCTAGTGCCTGTCCCTGACAGTGCCATATATACAGTTCCTTTCCCTGGTGATTGGTGGTATATACACTGCCTGTCCCTGATAGTGCCATATACAGTTCCTGTCCCTGGTGTTTAGTGGTATATACAGTGCCTGTCCCTGGTGATTAGTGGTATATACAGTGCCTGTCTCTGGTGATTAGTGGTATATATAGTTCCTATCCCTGGTGATTAGTGGTATATACAGTGCCTCTCCCTGACAGTTAATGTCATATACAGTGCCTGTCCCTGGTGATTAGTAGCATTTACACTGTCTATTCATAATTATAATTTGTATATACAGTGCCTGTCCATGGTGATTATTATTATATGCAATGGAAGTCCCTGGTGTTCAATAATAAATATATTGTCTATACCTGGTGATTAATGGTATACACTGTGCTTGTTCCTGGTGATTAGTGGTATATACAGGTCCTGTACCTCACATTTAATTATTTATACAATGCCAATCCTTGATGATCTTTGTTATACAGTATATAGTGCCAATCCCTGGTTATTGATAAATACAGTTCCTGTTCCTGGTGGTTAGTGGCATATACAATGTATGTCCTTGGTAATTAGTAGGATATACAATGGGTATGGAAAGTATTCAGACCCCTTTAAATTTTTCACTCGTTGTTTCATTGCAGCCATTTGGTAAATTCTAAAAAGTTCATTTTTTTTTCTCATTAAAGTACACTCTGCACCCCATCTTGACTGAAAAAAAAACAGAAATGTAGAAATTTTTGCAAATTTATTTAAAAAGAAAAACTGAAATATCACATGGTCATAAGTATTCAGACCCTTTGCTCAGTATTGAGTAGAAGCTCCCTTTTGAGCTAGTACAGCCATGAGTCTTCTTGAGAATGATGCAACAAGTTTTTCACACCTGGATTTGGGGATCCTCTGTCATTCTTCCTTGCAGATCCTCTCCAGTTCCGTCAGGTTGGATGGTGAACGTTGGTGGACAGCCTTTTTCAGGTCTCTCCAGAGATGCTCAATTGGGTTTAGTTCAGGGCTCTGGCTGGACCAGTCAAGAAAGGTCACAGAGTTGTTCTGAAGCCACTCCTTTGTTATTTTATCTGTGTGCTTAGGGTCATTGTGTTGCTGGAAGGTGAACCTTCGGCCAAGTCTGAGGTCCAGAGCACTCTGGAAGAGGTTTTCATCCAGGATATCTCTGTACTTGGCCGCATTCATGTTTCCTTCAATTGCAACCAGTCGTCCTGTCCCTTCACCTGAAAAACACCCCCATAGCATGATGCTGCCACCACCATGTTTCACTGTTGGGATTGTATTGGGCAGGTGATGAGCAGTGCCTGGTTTTCTCCACAAATACCGCTTAGAATTATCACCAAAAAGTTCTATCTTCATCTCATCAGACCAAAGAATCTTATTTCTCATAGTCTGGGAGTCCTTCATGTGTTTTTGAGCAAACTCTATGCGGGCTTTCATAGGTCTTTCACTGAGGAGAGGCTTCTGTTGGGCAACTCTGCCATAAAGGCCCAACTGGTGGACGGCTGCAGTGATAGTTGACTTTGTGGAACTTCCTCCCATCTCCCTACTGCATCTCTGGAGCTCAGCCACAGTGATCTTGGGGTTCTTCTTTACTTCTCTCACCAAGGCTCTTCTCCCATGATAACTCAGTTTGGCTGGACAGCCAGGTCTAGGAAGACTTCTAGTGGTCCCAAACTTCTTCCATTTAAGGATTATGGAGGCCACTGTGCTCTTAGGAACCTTGAGTAATGCAGAAATTCTTTTGTAGCCTTGGTCAGATCTGTGACTTGCCACAATCCTGTCTCTGAGTTCCTTTGAGCTCATGATTCTCATTTGGTCTGACTGTGATGCACTGTGAGCTGTGAGGTCTTATATAGACAGGTGTGTGCCTTTCCAAATCAAGTCCTATCAGTTTAATTAAACACAGCTGGACTCCAATGAAGGAGTAAAATCATCTCAAGGAGGATCACAAGGAAATGGACAGCATGTGACTTAAATATGAGTGTCTGAACAAAGGGTCTGAATACTTATGACCATGTGATATTTCAGTTTTTCTTATATAATAAATTTGCAAAAATGTCTACATTTCTGTTATTTTCAGTCATGATGGGGTGCAGAGTGTACTTTAATTAGAATAAAAAATGAACTTTTTAGAATTTACCAAATGGCTGCAATGAAACAAAGAGTGAAAAATTTAAAGGAGTCTGAATATTTTCCGTTGCCACTGTACAGTGCCTGGTAATCAATGGTATGTACAGTGATAGTCCCTGGTGATCAGTGGTATATGCAGTGACTTTCCTGGCGATTAGTGGTATACACAATGCCATTCCTTGGTAATTAGTGGTATATACAGTACCAGGACCTACTGATCAAGGGTTTATACAGTGCCAGTCCCAGGTGATAAGTGGTGTTCACAGTGAATAAACCTGGTGATAAGTGGTACATATAGTACCTGTCCCTGGTGATTTGTGGTATATACTATACGAAGCCTTGGTGAATAGTGGTACAGTTGTGCTCAAAAGTTTACATACCCCGGCAGCATTTTTCCTTTCCAGAATCCAGAAACATCAGTGGCTGGATGAAAGATGCAAGAGTCTGTCAGGATCCCAGAAACTCACTCAGCTTTTATGCACACACACACTGATTACAAGCAAACAGGTCACAGGTGAGGATGTTACCTTTAGTAGCCATTCAAACCCGTTTGTGTCAAATTCTGAGCATGTTATCAGGCCAAAATCACCAGGATATGTGAACTTTTGATCAGGGTCATTTGAATGTTTTTGGTTGTCATTAAGATTTAACAAGAGAAAACACAGTAGTTTGACAATAAATGGCTTTACCCAACCAATAACCATGAGTGGAGAAAAAGATTTTTGGTCATCATTCATATTGTCTGAAACAAGGCCAAGAAAGGAAAAATTCTGCCGGGGTATGTAAACTTTCGAGCACAACTGTATATTCAGAGTAAGTTCCTGGTGATCAGTGGTATATCTAATGCCAGTCCCAGTGATTTAGTGATAAGGCTATGTGCCCACGTTGCGGAAATGAAGCAGAAAATTTCTGCTTCATTTCCGCATGTCCTCTCCCGGAAAAACGCATGCGGAATTCCGCATTCGTTTATCGCGCGTTTTTCACGCGTTTTCGACATGTGGAATTGCCTTGCGTTTTTTCATGCATTGAATAAGGCAATTCCGCATGCGGAAACGCAAAATTAATGAACATGCTGCGCATTTTTGAACACAGCATAAACGCTGCAGAAAAATCCGCAGCATGGGCATAGAACTTGCGGATTCTCATTGGGGACCATGGGGTGCGGATTAACAAGCGTTTTACAAGCGTTTACGCTGCGGAAAATCCGCATCAAAAACGCTTGGAATCCGCAATGTGGGCACGCAGCCTAAAGAACATATTCCTGGTAATTAGTTGTATACACAGTGTATAACCCTGGTGAATGGTCGTATATAAAGTGTAAGTCCCTGCTGATCAGTGGTATATATGGTGTAAGTCCCTGGTGATTAGTGATATAGAGCAATATCCCTGGTGATTAATAGTACAGTGAAGGAAATAATTATTTGATCCCTTGCTGTTTTTGTAAGTTTGCCCCACTGACAAAGACATGAACAGTCTAGAATTTTAAGGGTAGGTTAATTTTAACATTGAGAGATAGAATATGTCAAAAAAATCAAGAAAATCAGATTGTATAAATTAGATTTTTTTTTTTTTGCATTTTGCAGTGAGAAATAAGTATTTGATCCCCTGCAAACCATTATGAGTTCTGGCTCCTACAGACCAGTTAGAAGCTCCTAATCAACTCGTTACCTCCATTAAAGACAGCTGTCTAACACAGTCACCTGTATAAGAGACTCCTGTCCACAGACTCAATTAATCAGTCAGACTCTAACCTCTACAACATGGGCAAGACCAAAGAGCTTTCTAAGGATGTCAGGGACAAGATCATAGACCTGCACAAAGCTGAAATGGGCTACAAAACCATAAGTAAGACGCTGGGTGAGAAGGAGACAACTGTTGGTGCAATAGTAAGAAAATGGAAGAAATAAAAAATGACTGTCAATTGACATCGATCTGGGGCACCATGCAAAATCTCACCTCGTGGGGTATCCTTGATCATAAGGTGAGAGATCAGCCTAAAACTACACGAGGGGAACTTGTTAATGATCTCAAGGCAGCTGGAATCACAGTCACCAAGAAAACCATTGGTAACACATTACTCCTTAAAGGTTTAAAATCCTGCAGTGCCCGCAAGGTTCCCCTGCTCAAGAAGGCACATGTGCAGGCCCGTCAGAAGCTTGCCAATGAACACCTGGATGATTCTGTGAGTTATTGGGAGAAGGTGCTGTGGTCAGATGAGACAAAAATTGAGCTCTTTGGCATTAACTCAACTCGCCGTGTTTGGAGGAAGAGAAATGCTGCCTATGACCCAAAGAACACCATCTCCACTGTCAAGCATGGAGGTGGAAACATTATGTTTTTGGGGTGTTTCTCTGCTAAGGGCACAGGACTACTTCACCCCATCAATGAGAGAATGGATGGAGCCATGTACCGTAAAATCCTGAGTGACAACCTCCTTCCCTCCGCCAGGACATTAAAAATGGGTCGTGGCTGGGTCTTCCAGCAAGACAATGACCCAAAACATACAGCCAAGGCAACAAAGGAGTGGCTCAAAAAGAAGCACATTAAGGTCATGGAGTGGCCTAGCCAGTCTCCAGACCTTAATCCCATAGAAAACTTATGGAGGGAGTTGGAGCTCCGAGTTGCCAAGCGACAGCCTCAAAATCTGAATGATTTAGAGATGATCTGCAAAGAGGAGGGGATCAAAATTCCTCCTGACATGTGCGCCACCCTCATCATCAACTACAAAAATCGTCTGACTGCTGTGCTTGCCAACAAGGGTTTTGCCACCAAGTGTTGTTTGCCAGAGGGATCAAATACTTATTTCTCACTGCAAAATGCAAATAAATTTATCTAATTAATACAATGTGATTTTCTTGATTTATTTTGGATATTCTATCTCTCAATGTTAAAATTAACCTACCCTTAAAATTATAGACTGTTCATGTCTTTGTAAGTGGGCAAACTTACAAAAACAGCAAGGGATCAAATAATCATTTCCTTCACTGTATATTCAGTACCTGTTCCAGGTGATTTGTGATATATACAATGCCAGTCCCTGCTGATCAGTGGTATATATAGTGCCAGTCCCTGCTGATCAGTGGTATATATAGTGCCAGTCCCTGCTGATCAGTGGTATATATAGTGCCAGTCCCTGGTGATTAACGGTAAATTCAGAGTCAAGCCTTTGCTTGCATTTCTATGATGAGCTGTAGCACCAACTTACAGTCACTTTTACTAAAGAAAAATCAGATTTCATTCTCAATAGGCCATCATCCTCTTTAACTTGTGTTAAAATATCATCGGGACAACCTCCATCAGCCACTAATACCAGGTCTGTAACCTTACAATAGCCATGCACCTCAATTAAACTTTCATTCTGTGATACGTCATGTTATGTGAATACAAATTATCCAAGCATAGAAAATTGTGGCTTTGAAGTGTCGAGATTACATTTTCATTTCCTTGAAGCTTCTGTCTCAAAAAAAAAAGCGTAGAACCCTGTAATTAGGAGAAGTGACCTGAACCTTCCATGAATAAAACATAAACGGGGCTTTGGCATATTCCTGATCTATATCTGGGGCCGGATTCTTATAAAATGTTAGTGAATGACACAAAATCCTTCTTTTTAATGAAACCTACTGGAATACCTGGCTGGCGTGCTGAAGTCAGGAATTCATCTCTGCAACTGCTGTCAGTCACTGGTCGCTTTCCTATCACTACTGGAAGTTTTTCTGTATTTTCCATGTTGTTCTCTAATCCTCCGAGGTAGATCTCCGCAGCCTGCAAGCAACCGGCTCTGATGTTTTTCAATTTAGAACTTATTGCTTTTGCAAAGATCTCTGACTGGAATACATAATCTCCCTTTAAGGTTTTATAGAGTGGCCGTCTATCGTTTTAATTCAATGTACCCATGATTAATTTTTCATTGCCTCTCTATTGAGTATTGTTTTCCATAAACTAATAGGAGGATTAAATAAACTCAGTGGTAATGAAAATGTTTATTTATGTGTTAATCTTTTTTTGCTGTATTTTTAACTGTTGCAGGATTTCCATGCCGACCTGCATGGACTATGTAGATTAAACAGTTCCTCAATGTGCCAATAAATACATTTTTTGCTTATGTATATGATTCCCAGAATACTGTTAGACATGCAATCTCTCATACCTAGAAGTACTTTAGTAAAAACTTATTTCATGGATATAATATGGTAACTAAACCATGCTTAATACATACATACAGTATCTAAAACAAGCTTACTACATAGATACAGTAACCAAACCAAGCTTACTACATAGATACAGTAACTAAACCAAGCTTACTACATAGATACAGTAAGCAAAAACAAGCATAGTACATAGATACCGTAAGCAAACCAAGCTTACTACACATATACAGTAACCAAACCAAGCATATTACATAGATACAGTAAACAAACATAGATACAGTAAACAAACCAAATTTACTACATAGGTATGGAAACCAAACTAAGCTTATTACATAGCTACAATAACCGAACCAAGCTTACGACATAAATATAGTAACTAAACAAGGCTTACTACCTAAATACCATAACCAAACCAACCTTACTACATAGATACAGTAACCAAAACAAACTTACTACATAGATACTGTTTCCAAACCAAGCTTATTACATATATATTGTAACGGGTCTGGGAGGTGGAACCTCTGAGCAACTATACAAGGGGGCGGTCCTTGTAAGGAAGCGGGTGGCTCCCAGGGAAGACGGGCAGGTAGTCACGGCAAGTGACAGGGACAGTCTCTGGGTAGAAGGGCAGGTAGTCACAGCAAGTGACAGGGACAGTCTCTGGGTAGAAGGGCAGGTAGTCACGGCAAGTGACGGCAGAACCTCCAGGTAGACTAGCAGACAGGTAGCAGGTGGACGATCCCAGGTGAGCGGGCAAGAGTCTCTGGACGGGCAGGTGGTCACGGCAAGTGACAGCAGAGCCTCCAGGTAGGCTAGCAGGCAGGTAGCAGGTGAGCGCTCCCAGGTGAGCGGGCAGGCTGGTCCATAGACAGACTGACAGGTGTCGGAAGGCAGACCGTCAGACCGCAGGCTTGCAAGCAGGTAAGCGGGTATCAGGCAGGTATCAAGCAGGAATCTGGCAGGTAACAGGCAGGAATCTGGCAAGTGGCTGGCAGGTAACTGGTAACGGGACCTGAGGGCTGAAGCAGAGTGAAGGCTTTGCAACAACATTGCTCAGGCACCTCCATTTTGGAGGAGGTGCCTTATATATGGGAGGTCCTCCGGCAATTGGCCGGGGACTCCTTAGGACGCCCTAAGCACACTGCCGGGGAAGGAGCGCGTGCCGGAAGCAGCGGGGAGAGAAGCGCTGGAGGACGCCGCGCCAGGAGCGGGGAGGTGAGAGGGACGGCGTCTCTGCCTAGTACGGGGCAGAGACGCCGATGCTACATATATAGTGTGACAACACAGCTTCTAATCTTAATTAGCTAGATGTCTACATTTGTTAGTGTTAGAACCCTCCTGTTTGTTTTTTCCATCTTGTGTTTTGCGGTCATGTGACCACCTACCTTTATATTCCAGCTCCGCCCTTTTGGCTGTGCTGGACTTCAGTATTGTTTGACTGTTTTGCTAGCCAGGTGCTTCTGTGCCTATCTCTGTCAGTTCGCTTGGTCCTTCTGGGACCTCTAGTACCTTTTTGTCAGTTTATCTTTTTGTGTTCTGCCATAACTTTCTCTGTTCAGGAGGTGTCCCATTTTTGTTCTAGTCCTTAGATCTTTTAGGGACTCCTTCCCTTTATGCTATAGGTCTTCGTTCAGACTAACCGAGGGCTAAGGCGGGTCTGTTCGCAAGGATCAGGCAGCCCGCTACATCGTAGGGATTCAGCTTAGTCTTACTGTAGGGATAGCTTTCCCCTTTCTTTCCTTAGTACTTGTTGCAGATCATAACAGTTAGGCCAAGAGAAATACACAATTGTGTTTGTGTTGACTTTTGATTGTGTGTGTTTCTTTGGTGGGTCAGAAAGGACAGACTAGTATTTGTATAACTCTGAATGTTGACTTCTCCTGGTCTGCGAACAATGATGTTTGTTATTATGCTAATTGCATATTGTACTAAGCCAGCTAGTTGTTGATTTACAAGAGCAGGGGGATACCAACTATGCAAATTGATTAAATGCTCAAACAATGAGACATGAGCCCTGCACCTTCCCCCCTGACCTGTGAATGATGACCTGAGCCACAGTTGTAAATATAAAAAGGGTTTTATATCTTGCTGCAAGCTGAATCAGAGATTCAGAGAGACTCTTCAGGATAGTAGCTTGGTAGCATGGCTCGATCCAGAGGGACATAGATTTGGATTCTACAGGATTCAAACTTAAGGGTACACGGCCCTGGCTGGAAGGATACAGATCTGCTACATTGACCTTCAGAGAACCCATGGATACATTTGGGGAAACCAGGTTGGGACAATGAGGTCACCTGGCCCCATGGATATGTTGTTTGGGGCTGCCAGGTGGGACCCTCCAGTCACCTGGAACCCATGGAGACGCTCAGAGAAAGCCAGGTTTTCACAATGAGGTCACCTGGAACCCATGGAGTTGTTCGGAGAGGCGAGGGTGGGACCTTTGGGTTTCCTGGCCTTGTACCTCGATGGACTGTCAGCTTCTTAAGCTTGCTGCTACCTCCTCTTTGTGGGGGCCCGGCAAAAGCCGGGGGCCACTGGTTGAGGTAGTTGGCCCTGAAAGTCCCAAAGTCGCAGCTGCTCTATTCCCGGCAGGCCAGCGGAAGGGTGAGACTGTGTAATTTTGCACCATCTTGGGTTTTTGCTGGGAGTGTTCTGTTTAATGTCTGTTTGGTGATTCAATAAAATATTGGCACACTGTTTTACCTTCACCCTGTGTTGTCTGAGTAGTATTATGCCCACGGAAGACCACGTGTCTTAATATTTTGGTGGCAGCAGTGGGATACTACTCAGCCCAGCGGATCTGAGGGAGCTGCAAGGGGACTGGTGTTAGCACACACCGTCCAAAGAGTTCCACAACCAGGGAGTCATACAGACAGACCCAGCAGACCATAGGTGAGGCATACACAGTGGATTTCAGATGCTACCATGTGCAACCCCACCATCCCAGTCTTGGGAGGAGGACCGGAGAGGAAATACAGCAGCAACAAGAAAATGGTAACTACAGGAGCTGTGCCAGCTTCAACGGTTCGAATACCAGGACACCGACACTCATCGGATTTAATTCAGGAACCACAGGATGCTCAGTATGGCATGTGTGGACGCAATGGATACGAGTCGGTGATCGTCAATTACGTGTGGAGTTTATTCGCAAGGAAGACATTGAATGTGCTCTGAGAAAACTGGATGATGCAAAGTTTTGTTTTCAAGAAGGTGAGACCTCTTACATTTGTGTCTGAGCTTAAAGACATGCTGATGGACTGTCCCCAATAAGTGGAGAAGGATGATTGGGATCCTATCACGTCTGGCTAATTAAAATGGGGGAGAAATGTGACGACACAGCTTCAAATCTTAATTAGCTAGACATCTAGATTTGTTAGGCCAAGAGAAATACATGATTGTGACGCGCCCCCTGGGCCGCGTGGGGAACCAGGAACCGGACCTTTTTGTAGATGCTGAGGGTTGTAGTCACCATGGCGGTGACCCGGTCCCATGGCTCAGGGTGGTCAAACTAAATGGCAGTCTATATACTACTGTCCGACTACGCCACCCGTGGATTGCGGTCAGGATGAACCACCGCTGCAGGGCAGACTGCTGAGGCTGGTGTTGTGGGTGCAGCAGAGTGTAGTACAACTCCCCACGGGAGGAGTGTAGCCTCAGGGCAGTGTATAGGGATGTTGGTGGTGATGATGCGCGGGAGCAGCAGTAACCACACGGAGTCTGTCATGCAAGTCAGGGTCTTTACTGTTGGTGGTATTAAGGGACCTGTCCGGAATACAGGTTAACAATGGAGGCCTGGTCAGTCTGAGAGCAACTGGGAAATCCTGCTGGTCAGGGGGAGTTTGTAGGCCTACCGTGCTGACTTCACTCTTTCTTGGTTATCCTGCTGTAGTGTAGTGGTAGCCCACGTCTCTGAGTGTACCGTGTTGTTCTCACCCGTATGACTGGCGACTCGGGCCTTCCGTGCTTCTCACCCCTCCAGGGCAGTAGTGGTCCCTCTCGTGTGGCTGAGCCTCCGGCTTCCTTGGGCCAGAGGACTTGAAGTCCTCTGCGTGGTGGTTTTCTGCTGCTGGGCTTATAACCCTCACAGCCTCGGACTCCAGTGTCCGGCTTAGTAAGTCTCTGGTCAGGACGAACTCTGCTAGTTCCCCTCCTGGCCTCGTGTTCCTCCTCTGCCTACAGGGACTCCTCAGCCTGCTGCTGACCTGTCCCTATCTCTGGAACTAGACTGGAACTTGTCTCTGGCTTCACTGGACTCTTGGAACTCTCTAACCCCGCCCCAGATCCAGTTTATCAAGGGCAGGTTTCTCCCCTCCCTGGACAGGAGGTGCTGCATGCTAATTGTCCCCAACCAGGGAACCTCCCACCTGCTCTCAGACATGACATTGCTGCCACTGTGGCAACCAGACCTCGGGGTGCCACATTTGTGTTTGTGTTGACTTTATATTGTGTGTGTTTCTTTGGTGGGTCAGAAAGGACAGACTATTATTTGTATAACCCTGAATGTTGACTTCTCCTGGTCTGCGAACAATGATGTTTATTATTATGCTAATTGCATATTGTACTAAGCCAGCTACTTGCTGATTTACAAGAGCAGGGGGATACCAAGAATGCAAATAGTTTAAAGGCTCAAACAATGAGACATGAACCTTGCACCTTACTCCCTGACCTGTGAATGATGACCTGAGCCACAGTTGTAAATATAAAAAGGGTTTTATATCCTGCTGCAAGCAGAATCAGAGATTCAGAGAGACTCTTCAGGATAGTAGCTTGGTAGCATGGCTCGATCCAGAGGGACATAGATTTGGATTCTATAGGATTCAAACCTAAGGGTACATGGCACTGGCTGAAAGGATACAGATCTGCTACTTTTACCATCAGAAAACCCATGGATATATTTGGGGAAATGAGGTTGGGACAATGAGGTCACCTGGCCCCATGGATATGTTGTTTAGGCTTGGCAGGTGGAACCCTCTGATCACCTGGAACTCAGGGAGACACTCAGAGAAAGCCAGGTTGAGACAATGAGGTCACCTGGAACCCATGGAGTTGTTCGGAGAGGCGAGGGTGGGACCCTCGGGTTTCCTGGCCTTGTACCTCGATGGACTGTCAGCTTCCTAAGCTTTCCGCTACTTCCTCTTTATGGGGGCCCGCCAAAAGCGGGGGGCCACTGGTTGAGGTAGTTGGCCCTGGAAGTCGCAACTGTGTAATTTTGCACCATATTGGGTATTAGCTGGGATTGTTCTGTTTATTGTCTGTTTGGTGATTCAATAAAATATTGCCATACTGTTTTACCCTCACCCTGTGTTGTCTGAGTAGTATTATGCCCACGGAAGAACCCGTATCTTCAAATACAAAATTCAAACCAAGCTTATTACATAGATACAGTAACCAAACCAAATTTACTACATAGATACAATAACCAAAGCAAGCTTATTAGATAGATACGGTATACAAAGAAAGCTTACTACATAGATACATTAACCGACCAAGCTTACTACATAGATATAGTAACTAAAACAGGCTTACTACATATAAGGTAACCAAACCAAGCTTTCCACATTATTCCAGCAACTGAACCAAGTATGCTACGTAGATACAGTAATCTAACCAATCTTACTAAGTAGATAATGAACAGAACCAAGCTTACTATATAGATACAGTAACCAAACCAAGCCTACTACATAGATACAGTAACCAAACCAAGTCTCTTACATAGATATGGGAACAGAATCATGCTTACTACATAGATACAGAATCCAAACCAAGCATGCTACATACATTCAAGAACAGAACTGAGATTATTACATGCAGTGGATATAAAAATTCTACACAGCTCTGTTAAAATGCCAAGTTTTTGTCATATTAAAAAAATTATACCAGGAAGAATCATTTAGTACTTTTCCCACCTTTAATGTCACCTATAATCTGTACAATTCCATTGAAAAATAAACTGAAATCTTTTCAGGTTGAAAAAGAAAAACAAAGAACTAAAATAATGTGGCTGCATAAATATGCACATCCTTGAGCTAATACTTTGTTCAAGTACCCTTTGAATGTATGACAGCATTAGTCGTTTTGGGTAGGAGTATATCAGTGTGGTACATCTAAAATTGGCAAACTTTGCCCACTCTTTCTTGCAGTAGCTCCGAATCTGTCAGATTGCAAGGGCATCTCCTGTATACAGTGCCCTTTTCAGGTCAATCCCAGATTTTCAGTTGGATTCAGGTCTAGGCTTGGGCTGGGCCATTCCAAAACTCTGATCTTTTGGCAACTCCATTCTTTTGGGGGTATGCTTAGGGTCGTTGTCATGTTGAAAGGTAGAATTCCTTTTTATCTTCAGATTTTTATCAGGGGCCTGAAAATTAACTAATAATTGGTACTGTTCATAATTCCCTGCACCTTAACTAAAGCCCTTGTTCTATCTGCTGAAAAACAGCCCAAAAGCATAACGCTGCCTCCACCATGCTTCACTGTGGGTATGATGTTCTTTTGGTAATGCAAAGTGTTGGCTTTTCCCACCTGCTTTTGGCACACTTGATGTAGGTTTTGGAAAAAAAAATAGCCAGACTTGAATGTTTTTGAATGTAAGAAAAGGCTTCCATCTTGCTACCCTACCCCACAGACCAGACATTTGAAGAATACTGAAGATTGCTGTCACATGCAGTGCACAACCAGTAATTTCCAGAAATTCCTGCAGGTCATTTAATGTTGCTGTATCTCTTTTGGCAGTCTTCTGGATAATATTCTTGTTGTCTTTTCATCAATTTTTGAGGAACGTCCAGTTCTAGGTAATGTCTGTGATGTGCCAAGTTTAAGTCATTTCTTGATGAACATCTTCATAAGAATACCAGAAGAATGACACAACAAAGAGTTGGTACTAAAACAGACAGGTCAGTATGGTGACATGTTCTTTTTAAGCCATGGACGGTACCAGGTGCTGAAGAACCCTTCCTTTATTTTTACAATACAGACAACTGTTTTTTTTTTATCCATTTTTTTATTCTTTTTTTAGACTAACATACTTTTGAGTACAGGAGTGCAGTCTAGCTTTTCTCTAATTTTTACAAGTTTATGGCTAGCAGATTCTATATTTATTTAGACAGCTTTTGATGTACTGTAAAGTAAGATCATTTTACTTCATAGTAAAAGGTTCACTTTAATGTGCCAGCCCTCTCTTCCATATTTTTAAGCTTTCATCTAAAGATCTGAGAAACTAATGATCCAATAGTTTTTTTATATCTTAAATGAGACATAGGATTTTTGGTGCCTGGGACATGTCACAGATATTAACATACTGTATTTCTACAGTAAGAAACTTGCCTAAAGGGAATATTTTAGAAGAAAACGACAATTTATTTACCTTTTTTAGATTTTTATTATAAATATAATTTTTTTTGTGTTTCTTGTTCTATTTTATGTAATTATTGTGAAATATTTAAAGGGGTTTTCCACTTTCAGGACAGTGAAGCCCAAACACTATAAAATAATAAACAAAGCAGGCATTCCTCCTCCATGTCGCTTCAGTTCAGCGCCGGCTTCATGCTGCTAGCATTAACATCATGTCAACAGCACACATCACTGCCCCAGTCTAACATTGAGCTTGACTGCTCTTGTCGTCTACCTACGGCACACCAGCTAAGCTCAGTAACTGGCTACAGCGGAGATTTGAGCTGCCATCATGACTGCAGCCAAAGCACAGGGACCCAAGCAGTGACAGGAAACCGGCACTTGACCCAGAGGGGGTGAGTACCTACTCAGTTTGTTATATTAGGTATTTTAGAATGTTTGGGGTCCACTTTCTTGAAAGTTTTCACATTGGCTACCAGAGCACATTCAAGAGGCTGACCCTGATCTCTGTATTTCATTTAGCCAGCTTTGCTGTGTAGGTCAGAGTTAGCAGAGTCGTCCAGTAGAGTATCTATAGCTGAAGCAAAGACCAAAGGACCTCCCTTCTGCCAAATTTAAAAAAATACCTGTGAAGCAATGCTTTTTGTTACCGAGTGACATTGACATTTATCAATTGTGCAATTATTTGAGGCATCACAATTTGTTTGTGCATTCTTATACATTGCAACTCCCCATTTCCCTGGGTGGGGGAGGGGACAGATAAGGGCTGATTCAGGAGCTCAGCAAGGTACATGACCCCAGCATCTTCACCATCAGAAGTAATCCGGGAGCAGTGATACTTAGGATGCCCCTAGCTTTAGGGATAGGGATGGAGTCCCTACAATAGTGCCTTGACAGTTAAAAAGCAAATTATTGGCCACTGTAAATAGGCTTTTAATAAGAACTTATTCAGGCAAAATACCAATGGGCATCTTGCGTTGTAAATACAACCCTAATAATGGGGTAAATTCAGGGGAAACAGACGTGCACACGATGAGTCTTGCAGTGCAATACCATTTCATACAGAATACACCTACAGCCTTGTTCGTGCTGCTTGCAAATGCGGTTAATCTTTTTTTTGCATGCTTGATGGTGAGCACGTCTGTAGCGCTGCTCTGCCAAATTTACTTTATCAGCTAAGGCACAGATATGTCTGATTTGCTTTTGGCTGTTGCTTTGTCAGTAAAACTACCTAGATGAGAGGTGACTGTTGGTGACCCAAACTGCTTGTTAAGTGAAGGAACAAGGCAAATCATTATAGGGAAATAACACAGGGGGTCTGCTACACCGCCTGCCTAAAAAAAAAAATGAGTTCTTCCTGTCTTGATAACAGAGCTCATTAACCTGACAGCCTCCTTTCCTGCAAGAATCATTGGTAGAAATCAATGTTTTTTTAAGCCTCTATATATAGCAAGAACAATAACGACTGATTAAATAATATTTTTTTCGAAAATTCGATCACCAGGACCCTCATTAATAGGACTTTTTTCCACTAAGTCTATAAAAGGGTTATGTCATTACAGGCAACCCCTTTTTTATGATACGTGCCATGACCTGCTAAGTTAGCTGGGTGATTGTTGCACATCTGACCCGGGAATAGCGGTCTCCGCTTCCTTCCCCTGAGTCCGCTGCCCTCTGTTGTGCTCCATATCAGGTTTGGTAAGTTTTCCAGCATGGATCAATAACATTATTTCCCTAAACCTGTTTAAGGCCCATTGACACACACCTGTGTCTTGGGATTGAGACTCCTAGTCCTGTGTTAGGTGTGCTCCACCATCTGTGCTAATTGTGTTTTATGTTTGTTCTTGCTTTAATATCTGCTGGTTTCCACTTCATCCGTCCGGCTGCTCCTGAGATTACTGATGAGCCTTTACAGTCCTTGCTTCCCATGTGCCTTCCTGATTACTGCATCGAAGCCTGGGCTCCATGAGCCAATCCAGACCTAAGGTTTAGATGTTCCACCTCACCCTTACAGTGATGATACAGCCTGCTGTACATTTTCCCTGTAGTAGGAGGAGGACATTGGTGCAACCTGTGCAGCCACACAGGGACCCAAAAGGTAAGGGGACCACTAACACCCCGAAAGCACCAAGAAGCTTCTGACACAGTCACATTATTGGACTCATTATTGGACTTCAAAGGGCCCATATACTGTTCTTGCACAGGAGCCCTGACTGGTCTGTGTCCGCCCCTACACTGCAGTGGAAAATGTGGTATTACATGCAGCTATATAAAGGGGATCTATCAGCATAAAAGGACTGTTCAAACCAAGTACAGGTGCTTATTTAAAGAGAAAATGTCAGCAGAAAATGACTATTCAAACCAGGCACAGAGAGCACCAGTTTCGTGGCCAAGCAGCTTCCCGCTTACTTGTTTCCATTTATCTCTGCCCTCCTCTGGCTCCTGCAGAGCTATAGACGCCAATCAAGGAAGAGGAGGGCGGCGATAAATTAAAAGCAAAGGGATGGGGGCACTGATCGTCTGTACTTGGTTTGAACAGTCACTTTCTGCTGACAGGTTCTCTTTAATAAATGGTTGTCTATATATTGACTGACTGTGTCTCTATGAATCTCTTGCGGACCCCTATGGCTCATAAGGGATGGTCGCCAGACTTGGGGGACAACACTGCAGTAGGGAGCAAGCACCCTTCATTTTCACTTTTTAATGGGGTTTCCCTAAAAAACATGAATGTGGAAGCATGTAATCATATTGTTTGGGTCACATGTGGGAGTATTACTTTAAGTATTTGTACTATATGTTTTTCTGCCTTTTTTTCCAATAGTTGAAGATCAGGATACATATAACTAATGCCCATTCTTAACCCAATTCCCATTAAACCACCGATCCTATTATCAGTCCTGTATTAGCAGTGTCTGGCGGCTTTTTACTCTACGCTATAACGGTATTACATAATAATTTGGCACTTCTATAAAGTATTAAGCAAAATAAAAAGTCGGCTTTGTGGTTTTATAGCGTTGTCCCAAGTTCTGAGAAAGAAAAACATTTCTATCATTCTTCCTTTCCATTACTCTGTGTATGGTGTTCCCTTGAGGACAAACTTCTGCTAACAGACACTGTAATAAAGCTTCTGTCATTTCATGACACTTCCAATTATGAGTGCTGAGAAATAGGGAGCAGTGTTTTTGGATATATGACCAACTCGGGCGAATCTGATACGTCCCCGTCTGCCTATTACAGAGAGATTCCTATGACTCCAAGTAAGTACAGCGAGATTTACCGAGGAAGATAATCAGCTTCTAAATGAGAGTCACAACACAAAAGTATTTCTCAAAGCCATCACCTTTGCTCCCACATTAATATACTGATATTTTTCTCATTTTTGATATATTGTTGCATTAGTATTTTTTTGTTTTATAATCCAATTATTTCTGAGGCAAAGGCACAGGATGTGGGTTATATATGGGAAAAAATCATTGTAGAAGAAAACTTTTAAGGTGACTTGTTACATTAAGCAACCTTTCTAAACTAATAATGTGCGAATCGATAAAGAGACACAGATTCCCAAGTTGCAATTATTAAACTCACTTTCACTGTAGAAAATCTGCTAATGCCCTGCGCTCTGCATGCTACGAAGAACATGTGCAAACACAGGTTTTTTAGAAGTTTTTGGAGCTGATCCTCTCTAAAATCCTCTGACTTGTATGTTGCAATTTCAAAGAAACAGCATGAGCAGTAATAAAGGCAGCCCTAATTAATACTTTGTTGTACACCCTTTGGCATTGCTGACAGCCTCCAAACGTTTCTTGTAGCCATCTATAAGCTTCTTGCACTTCTCAGCTGGAATTTTCTCCCACTCTTCCTTTGCAGTTTGTTCAAGATCTTGAATGTTCACAGGTTTCTTTTTCCCAATGGCAGATTTCAGCTCACCCCAAATATTTTCAATGGGATTGAGGTCAGGACTCATTGCTGGCGATTTTAAAACAGTCCATTTTTTTATCATATCCGTATACTTTTGGATGTGTGCTTTGGGACATTTTCTTGCTGGAGGACCCATGACCTTCGACTCAAACCAAGTTTTCTTACACTGGGTAGGACATAACGCTCTAAAATCTCTTGATAATTCTCTGATTTCATGATTCCTGTGATACCGTCAAGGCCTCCAGTACCAGACACAGCAAAGCATCCCCACAGCATTATGGAACCTCCGCCATGCTTAACTGTTGGTAAGGTGTTCTTTTCCTTATAAGTTTTATTGCGCCGTCTATAAACAAACTGCTGCTTTGCATGGTTTTCATTGCCAAAAAGCTCTATTTTTTGTTTCATCTGTCCAGGATTGTGGTTTGTCAAGGTACTCTTTGGCAAATATCAGTCATTCTTTTTATGTCTTTTCTTCTGAAATGGTTTCTTCCTTGACCTTCGCCCATAAAACTCTACTTGGTTTAGTGTGCAGCATATGGTACTTGTTGAAAACATGACCCAAGTCTGTTCCAGGTTGGCCTTCAGGTCTTTACATGTTTGACATGATGTTTTTTCTACCATTCGCACCAACCTTCAAAGACATCTCTTGTCAATTTTCCTCTTACCCCCATGTCCAGGTAGGTACTTGATGGTTCCATGCTTGGCAAACTTCTTTAAAACATTGCACACTGTTGAAACTGGGATACCAAGGTCTTTGTAGATGGCCTTATACCCTTTGTAAGTCTTGTGTTTGATGATAATAATAATAATAATAATAGCAGTTTTGATGTCCTCAGACCCTTGTGACAAAGGAACAGGCCCTACCATGTGGATTTTTAAAACACTGAAGTAATCATTCATTGGCTAATTCATGTCACATGAGCACTGACAATTAATCACAGGTGAATCTGTTTCCATACTAAATTAATGTAAAGGGTGCCAATACCAGTGACACAGCAAGCTTTAGGTTTTTCTATTTTTCCCTCCCATTGTTTTTGGTTTTAAATTATTGTTTATCATTTGCTCTTTTGTATTTAACACGAGTGCTCTATACAAAAAAACTGTTTCACTTAATTAATTTTTTTGAGGAGATATTCCACATTATGTACTTAAACTTCATGTGTGCTGTGACAAAACAGCTTCTAATCTTAATCAGCCAGACGTCTAGATTTGGTAAGCCAATAGAAATTCACTATTGTGTTTGTGTTGACTTTAGAAATTGTGTGTGTTTCTTTGGTGGGTCATGAAGGACAAACCAGTATTTGTATAACCCTGAATATTGTCTTCTCTTGGTTCTGAAACAATGATGTTTGTTACTATGCTAATTGCATATTGTACTAAAGCCAGCTAGATGTTTATTTACAAGAGCCTCCTGCTATACCAACTATGTAAATTGATTAAATGCTTAAATAATGAGACCTGAGCCCTGTGGAATAATACCCTCCCTAACCCGTTCCCTGTGGATGTGTACTTGAAAGAACAAATGTGAATTTTTTAAGGAACATATGTCTCTGTAGCAGGCAAATTTGAAACAGAGAATTGAAAGAGACTTTACAAGGAGAATCAAAGATCAGACTCTCTTCAGACCATCAGCTTAGTAGCATGGCTTCATCCAAAAAGACACAGATTTGGATTCTACATGATTCCAGCCTAAAGGTATATTGCCCTGACTGGAAAGATACAGATATGCTCCATTGACCATCAGAGAGCCCATGGAAACATTTGAGGAGACCAGATTGGGACAATGAAGTCACCTGGTCCCATGGATATGTTGTTTGGGGTTGCCAGGTGGGACTCTCCAGTTGCCTTTAACCAATAGAGACATTCGGAGAAGCCAGATTGGGACCAGCCGGTCATCTGGCCCCATGGAAACTCTCGAAAAGGCCAGGGTGGGACCCTCGGATCTCCTGGCCTTGTACTTCGATGGACTGTCAGCTTCCTAAGCTTGCCGCTACCTTCTCTCTGTGGGGGCCCACCAAAAGCAGGGGAACACTAGTTGAGGGAGTTGACCCTGGAAGTTCCAAAGTCACAGCTGTTCTATCCCAGGCGGGCCAGCGGATGGGTTAGACTGTGTAATATTGTACCATCTTGGGCATTTGCTGGAACTGTTCTATGTGTTTATTGTCCATTTTGTGGTTCAATAAAGTATTGCCACACTGTTTTACTCTCACCCTGTGTTGTCTGAGTAGTATTATGCCCATGAAAGACCTTGGGTCTTCACAGGTATCTATAATGATGAGCAGGACTGTAGGAACACATCAGTACTAAGAATGACCCAAGATAAGTGGAGGAGGTTGTTACAGATTTTGGGGGAAGGAACTTTATATTGCACCTCTGGGTTATTCATAATTGCAACATCACCCTAGCAATTTTTCAGTGTTCCCACTCTGATACACTCAACCCATCCATGTATTTCATACTTGTTAACTTTCCTGGAACATGCAGGAGGCTTCGAGAAAAAGGGGGGACCTCCCAGACTCCCCAAAGAGTTGGCAAATCTCCTGAGTGCCTCCAAAATCTTCTGAAGCCTTAGGGAAATTAGTTCTTCTGGATCGTTTCTTTGGCTTGACACCCGGTTACTTTTTTATCAGGACGAGTATCAAACTTCTAATTGCAAATTTAGGGGGTGATAAGCAATGCTGGTGTTGTTCTTTCAGATTTCCACCCTTAAACACTGCAAAACATGTGACTAGTTGACCTATAATTAAATGGAATCTTTCACCAGATTTTTGCTTACCCATCTGAGAGCAGCATAATGTAATGGCTATTCTGTCCCCAGAGTTAAGCTATCTGCGACCATCGCCATTGTAAGTACAGGTGAAGAGACCCCGTCTCACAGAGCCATATTTACAGCCACAGACCATGGGGACAGAATAGTAAAAAAGAACTTTACCTGAGACAGGCTATAAGCACATGAGATTCTAATGGTGGATAACATTAAGAAGTGAACAGAAGGCGGGACAAGAAGGGAGGGGTTGGCTACATTACAGTCACATGAGAGGGGGACAGGGAGAAAGAAGGGACAAACTTAAGGAAGGTAAACACTACAGCAGTGCAATAAGATAGCAGTGAATAGCAACTGTAAAAAGGTCCATTATAGTCCATAAATGTCCTAAACATGGGACAGAACAGTGGCAGAGACTCTGATTCTTACGTCACTTACTGGGCTGCTTGCTGCAGTTTTGACAAGATCATACTTTTCTCTGCTGTAGATCTAGCAGTTCTCTGAATGCTGAGCTCTGTATAACCCCGCCCACATCCCTGATTGGCAGCTTTCTCTGTACACTGTGCATAGGCAGAAAGCTGCTAATCAGTGGTGGGGGCGGGGTTATACAGAGCTCATGAATATGGAGGACTACATGGCAGCAGGTACACAAGTCCTCTAGTGATAATCTCCTGTTACCCCTCTGCTCTGTGGGCCCTCTCTGGAATCTTAAGGGTCATTTCCTTGGAACCCTCTCTGCTAAGAAACAAGAGTTACGGTTGGTAGCCCTAAGATTGGACGTGGACTGACTCACCAGACATAGCAGGGATATTGGCCAATGAATTTGAGGATCTCTAGGTTCTTTAAAAAATGGAAAAACAAACTCAGTCCTGCTAAATGTATCCTTTCAAAAAGAGAAGATTTTATTGAATTTTTTTTTCATTTAAACTGAGTACTTCCTCCAATTGTCAATGTTCCACTGATTTTGGAACAGTTTTTCTTCTGTGCCCCTCCATTCTAAAATTTTGCACCCTGGGTATTAAACGTGCAAATTTTACATTCAACCAACTGGGTGTATACCAAAACAACCTTCTCTCTGGGTGTGGCCGTGTTTTAATTGGCCAGTTTTAGAGGAGAAAAAGAAAATGCCCACAGAGGAGATCTGTGGTATACACCCAGTTGGTTGAAGTTAAAATTATTTGCTCCATTATTACCAGGGGGTATAACTTTGGAACAGAGGGGCACAGACGAAAAAGAAAAACTGTTCCAGAATCAGTGGAGCGACAGCATTTGGAAGAAAGTGTTCGGTTTAAATAAAAGAATAAAAATAAAGTCTACTTTAAGTCTGGCCTGATGTTCAATAATGTACAACTACATGGTCAATACAATTCTGCATACAGCATAATCCTACAAATAGACGTCCTGTACCGCAGGAGGCCGTATCACTGCACAAATCAATAAGAGTAACATGAGCTTTCTCTGCTGCAATCGTCCTATTTATACATCTTATTTTGTAGTCTTCTTCATCCAGTTCTCTTTCTGAAACCCCAGATCTGTTTCCTTTATATTGACAAATGTAGCTGCACTTCTCATGGATTTTAATTGTGCTGAGAGGATGATTTCCATATTAAGACTTGTCCTGGGGGAAGCTTCTGTAGTTAAGTTAATATTATCCTTTCCTCCCGAGACACTGAATCTGCAACCTGATTCTAAATTATTGGAACAGAATCCTAAGCCTTTCTGTAAAGCGTCCCAAACCCCAGGCCTGCTGAGCTGATCCATATCGATGCCTAGCGTCTGACGTGATTTATTGATAAGCAGTAACTTCTCAGAATCAAAAAACAGGGCAGGCATTAAAATTGTGGTTCCCATCATGTTTCCTTAATCATATAATTTGCCCTGTTCAGCGGATTAATATCTGAAACATTCCTATGGATGTGAGAAGGGTTTGCACACCATTCACTTCCTATAGCAAATTTTATTTTGGCTGCACCATGAAAAAAAATCCAACACAGATTCTGCTAAGTAATGCTTCATGTTTTTCACTAATATATTCTAGCCAGGCTTGGACTGGCCCACGGGAGAGCAGGAGAATCCTCTGGTGGGCCACCACCCTTTTATATGAGCAGTACTTGGCACAATATACTTGAATCACTATGTACAGACAAAGGCGGCATCTGATTCATTTAACAATCTACCCAGTTCATTGTTATATACTGTATATTTGTGATTGAGGATAATGTGGGCCCTTGGCAGTCCAGTCCGACACTGATCTAGCTATATTTTTCACAGATAGAACACATACCTGTTATATAGTCTATAGGACTGCTCACATGTCCATGTTTTATTGTATTGGTGGACAGAGAGTCCTGAAAAAAAAAAAAAACGGAGACATCCATCAGCAATATAATGTAGGGACAGAGACCTTGATTCCAGCCATGCGTCGCTTAGTTTACTGGGTGCAGCAGTAATGCAGAGTCATGTACAACCCTGCCCTCACCTGCCAGCTTTCTGTGTACATTATATGTTGACGTGGTTGGACCAGGAGGCACAAGACAACTAGTACTGTAGTGATAATCTCCTGCTGATAAAACACTGATTTTATAGAAACAGCAAAGCACAGCCTAGGAAGTGACACATCTCTAGAATCAGGTTCTCAGCCCCTACATCATGGAGATCTCAGATTATATAGCAAAAACCTGCTGACAGATTTCCTTTACTTAATCTTTCCATATGCCTCAGATAATAATGATCAATGTAAATTAATCCTAAATTATGTTTTTTTAACAGTTATGGCCACCACAAAGGCAAAAATAATATATCTGCTTGTCTTCAGAGCTTTTTAGGATCCTTTCTATCTGGTGTTTGCTGATGACTAGAAAAGTGTAGTTTGCTGCCCTATTCTTTCCTACAAGAAAGCTGAAAAATACAAATCAAAAGGATTAGGATCTATGACCATAACAATCATGACTCAATCATGACTCCTATAAGAAAGGCCCAAAATTGGCTGAAAAATAATATTTCCGGTTGACGAATGACTTTCAGGCATCATTTTAGGGTCATTTCCATCATATTTCCGTTGATGGCCAGAAGAGTGTAGTCTGCGTTACTTGAAGCCCCCAATGCAAAATCTACAAAAGGGCACCAAACTTTAATAGCACTGATTTTCTCATATGGGCCAAAAGACCTTTTTGGACCCCTAGACTTTAGAACCAACTTTTTTACACCCTTGGCTGTCTTATACCCCTGTAAAAAAATACTCATAATGCAGATCGTATTCGTTTTTCTACCTTTAGAAATGCGTCGGTCAGGAGCCGAAACGCGTTGGAACAATATAGAGCCATTTTGAATGAGGCTTCTCTTTACCGCAGAGCAGCCCATACAACGTGATATCAGACTCCTCTACCATAATGCAGATCAGTCATAACCATCATGAACAATCAATGTGAACAAAGCCTAAATTTTAGGTTTCTATTTAACCCCTTTCTGGCCCAGGGCCTTATGGGCCAGATACGTATTAGTACGCCCTGTTGATTTCGCCCGCACACAAGCAGTGCGGACGAGATCGCCGCTGGGTGTCAGCTGATTGTCACAGCTGACACCTGATGCCATGTGCAGGGAGCGGTCCCTGCACATTAACCCCCAAAATCGATCACAGTATTCCGGTGGCAAGATGAGGTAAACGCGATACTTATCTTCTTTGCCGGCGTCCCGCGCCGTCTGAGTCCGGTTGTTGTCATGGTGACCCGACGTCATCATGACAACATCCGGGTCACCAGGAGGCAGGAAGTTACTTTGGTCAAGCGCAGTGCGCGACCAAAGTAACTTCTCCCTGTGCAGCGCTGACAGGCTGCATAGCATAGGGAGCTGCTGCTCTCTATGCTATACAGCCGATCAGGCTGCAAAAAGTGAAAGTCCCCATAGTGGGGCAATGTGTAAAAGTAATAAAAATGTCAGAAAGTGAAGGGAAAAAAAAAATTGTAAAATTAATGAAAAAAATAATAAAAAAATAAAAATATATTGTACCCATAAATAAATAATCTTATGAAAAAAAATAAATAAACCAATAAAAGTACACATATTTGGTATCGCCGCGTCCGGAACGACCTGACCTATACTACTGTCCTGCTAGTTAACCCCTTTAGTGAACACAGTTTAAAAAAAAAAAAAAAAAAATGAAACATAAAACGATGCTTTATCATCATACTGCCAAACAAAAAATGGAATAAAACGCGATTAAAAAGACGAATGTAAATTAAAATGGTACCGCTTAAAACGTCATCTTGTCCCGCAAAAAACAAGCTGCCATACAGCTCCAACAGCTGAAAAATAAAAAAGTTATAGCTCTCAGAATAAAGCGATGCAAAAACAATTCTTTTTTCTATAAAATAGTTTTTATTGTGTAAAAGCGCCAAAACATAAAAAAACAATATAAATGTGGTACCGCTGTAAATGTACTGACCCGAAGAATAAAGCTGCCTTATCAATTTTACCACACACGGAAAGGCATAAAAAAAAAAAAAAAAAAAACAATTCCTGAATTGTTGGTTTTTGTTTATTCTGCCTTCCAAAACTTGGAATAGAAAGCGATCAAAAAATGTCACATGCCCGAAAATGGTACCAATAAAAACGTCAACTCATCCCGCAAAAAAAAGCCATCACATGACTCGGCCAAAATATGGAAAATTTATAGCTCTCAAAATATGGCGATGCAAAAACTAGTCTTTGCAAAAAAAAAAGGGTTTTTTAGTGTGTGACAGCTGTCAATCATAAAAACCCGACATGAATCTAGTATCGCTGTAATCGCACCGACCCAAAGAATAAAGTCATTTAATCACTTATATCGCATGAGGAACGGTGTAAAAAATAAACTCTAGGGTTAGGGTTGTGCTAGGGTTAGGGTTGGGTTAGGGTTAGGGTTGTGCTAGGGTTAGGGCTAGGGTTGTGCTAGAGTTAGGGTTAGGATTGGGCTAGGGTTAGGGTTGGACTAGGGTTAGGTTTGGGCTAGGGTTAGGGTTGGGCTAGGGTTAGGGTTCAGCTAGGGTTAGGATTGGGATAAGGGTAGGGTTGGGCTAGGGGTAGGGTTGGGCTAAAGTTAGGGTTAGGGTTTTGCTAGGGTTAGGGTTGTGCTAGGGTTAGGGTCGTGCTACGGTTAGGGCTAGGGTTGGGCTAGGGGTAGGATTGGGCTAGGGTTAGGGTTGTGCTAGGGTTAGGGTTGTGCTAGAGTTAGGGTTAGGGTTGGGCTAGGGGTAGGATTGGGCTAGAGTTAGGGTTGGGCTAGGGTTAGGGCTGAGTTAGGGTTAGGGTTGAGCTAGGGGTAGGATTGGGATAAGGGTAGGGTTGTGCTAGGGTTAGGGTTGTGCTAGGGTTAGGGTTGTGCTAGGGCTAGGTTTAGGGTGGGTTTTGCTAGATTTAGGGTTGTGCTAGAGTTAGGGTTGGGCTAGGGTTAGGGCTGAGTTAGGGTTAGGGTTGAGCTAGGGTTAGGATTGGGATAAGGGTAGGGTTGTGCTAGGGTTAGGGTTGTGCTAGGGCTAGGTTTAGGGTGGGTTTTGCTAGATTTAGGGTTGTGCTAGGGTTAGGGTTGTGCTATGGTTAGGGTTAAGCTAGGGTTAGGGTTAGGCTAGGGTTAGGGTCGGGTTAGGGTTGGGCAAGGGTTAAGGTTGGGTTAGGGTTGGGCTAAGGTTAGGGTTGGGCTAGGGTTGGGTTAGGGTTGGGGTAGTATTGGGGTTGGGGTTGTATATTAGGGTTGGGGTTAGGCTTGTGTTGGGGTTGGGATTTTTTCAGAAGTAAAGAAAAAAAAATGACGACGGTATGGCGACTAATGTTGAGCGCAAGTGCTCGCTACTTGAGTTTGCATCTGGTGCTCGGGTATAGCGGGTGCTCGAGTGACATGATCGAGTCTCCACCCCAAATGTTTTGCAGCTGTTATACAGCCAAAAACACCTCGAGCGATCCCCGCATGGTTTTTTTTGGGTGTCTAATAACCGTGAAACATGCGGGGCGGGGACTCGAGAATGTCACTTGAGCACCCGCGATACTTGGTGCTCAAGACTAATAACAACTTATTCAATATGATGACAAATGTGGGCGGCACGGTGGCGCAGTGGTTAGCACTGCAGCCTTGCAGAGCTGGGGTCCTGGGTTCAAATCCCATCAAGGACAACATCAAGGAGTTTGTATGTTCTCCCTGTGTTTGCGTGGGTTTCCTCCAGGTTCTCCAGTTTCCTACCACACTCCAAAGACATACTGATAGGGAATCTAGATTGTGAGCCCCAATCAGGACAGCGACGATAATGTATGTAAAGCACTGCAGAATATGTTAGCGCTATATAAAAATAAAGATTATTATTATTATGACCTAATGTTATCAAATTCTGTGTCATACCTCTGAGTTTAAAATGTTCACTATACCTTGAGGGGTGTAGTTACCCTTTTGAAAATGCAAAATTGGGGGCTGAAAAACATTTTTGTTGGAAAAATGTGAAAATTTTATTTTTATGGCTCAATGTTATAAACTTCTGTGAAGCACCTGGGGTTTCAGGGTGCTCACCACACATCTAGATAAGTTCCCTGGGGGGTCTAGTTTCCAAAATGGTGTCACTTGTGGGGGGTTTCCACTGTTTAGGCACATCAGGGGCTCTCTAAACCCAACATGGCGTCCGCTAATTATTCAAGTAAATTTTTAATTCAAAAAGTCAAATGGCGCTCCTTCCCTTCCGAACCCTGCCATGCACCCAAACAGTGGTTTTCCCCCACATATGGGGTATCAGCGTGCTCAGGAGGAATTGCACAACAAATTTTGGTGTTCATTTTTAATGATACCCTTGCGAAAATAAAAAAATTGGGGTCTAAAGTAACATTTTTGTGAAAAAAATAAATGTTCATTTTTTTCTTCCACATTCCAAAAATTCCTGTGAAGCACCTGAAGGGTTAATAAACTTCTTGAATGTGGTTTTGAGCACCTTGAGGGGTGCAGTTTTAGAATAGTGTCACTTTTGGGTATTTTCTGTTATAAAGGCCCCTCAAAGTCACTTCAAATGTGATGTGGTCCCTAAAAAATGGTTTTGTAAATTTTGCTGTAAAAATGAGAAATCCCTGGTCAACTTTTAACCCTTATAGCTCCCTAACAAAAAAAAATTTTGGTTCCAAAATTGTGCTCATGTATAGTAGACATGTGGGAAATGTTATTTATTAACTATTTTGTGTGACATATCTCTCTGATTTAAGCGCATGGAAATTCAAAGTTTGAAAATTGCGAAAATTTTCAAAATTTTTGCCAAATTTTCAGGGTTTTTTCACAAATAAACGCAAGTGAGATCAAAGAAATTTTACCACTATCATGAAGTACAATATGTCATGAAAAAACAATCTCAGAATTACCTCATAAAGTAATAGTGGTCAGAATTGTAAAAACTGGCCTGGTCATTAACGTGCAAACCACCCTCGGGGTAAAGGGGTTAATAGTAGGGCGAAAAGTGATATTTTAGGTTGACCGCCATTGGCACTATTTCCAACAAGACAGCATTGCTGTTGTACAGCAGGTTACTCCCATAAATATACCCTTGTTAAGAGGCCATCTCCTTTAATTTTATGGCTTCCAATATTATAGCGGTAAAACGGTTGCGTCGCCTCTCATTTTTCTCATTAGATCCACATGGCTGGCAAAAAAAACTGCTTAATTAGTTTTGTATATATATTAATTTATTCGTGTTGAATTTATAATAAAAAAAGAGCAATAAAAGATCACTGGTGAATTATCTCGTATTGATAAAGAGACAGACAAACTCAGTCTTTGGCAGGGCGTGTAGCCGAGGGCGATGGTAACACATCTATTATACCGTAATAGGCAATGAATGCGTCTGCTTAATTAATTTTTTATCCTCAAGGCAAAGTATTTATGTATCATTGGAACGCTAATATATTCCAAACCTACCCAGATACTGCAATTAAAGGTCTCCCTGTGTCTCTTAGGGTTACCGAAATTAAAATATATGTATGCTAATGTAACCGTAAAATTAACCTGTGTTCATTCTTAAGTTCTTCTCACCTCCTGAGGGGCACTCCAAAGAGTGTTAAATATTTTAGAGCAAAAATGTCATTGTAACCATATGAGAAATTAAAAATTAAAAAAGGAATCTTTAAAATATGGCATTTTTATTTACCATGACAAATTGCATTCATTGTGGAGGATACATTGCCCTTTTTTAATAATTTATGTGGAAATAGAACAAAAAGAAAATAGTGTGCCAGTGACTGGCCAAGGTCTGAGCGCAGAAATCCCCACATTATACTCCATAAATCACCACGGGATCAAAAATGTTCATACCTGGGGTCAGGAGGTACAATATTGTTCATCCCGATCCTTCTAGTGCATTATAGGCTTATTCAGGGTCGAGATGGGCCCTGGTGCAAAATTTGGACCTGGGCACCCACCTGCATGTTGGTCAGATCATGTATGTGCAGTTGTAGCGTTCTAGATCCTATAAAGACATATGTGTCCACCCACCATATAATGATGTCCCCCATCCTGAGCCCCGTCCTGGTATAATGTTCCCCATCCTGAGCCCCTTCCTGGTATAATGTTCTCCATCTTGAACCCTTCCAATATTAATGTCCCCCATCCTGGCCCCTTGCTATAATTGTGTCCCCTTTGTGAGGCAGTGAGAGCGATTATATGCGAGGGACGGTATGTGTCTCCTAGGATGTGCATAGAGGCATATTAAACCTGTTGGAGTGCATTTCTATCACAGACACAGCTGTGATTGCAGTGCAGAATAGAAGTAAAGTTTGAACTTGGTCAAGCTATTTGGCCAAGTTTGATTTAAGAAAACCCGGCATGGGCTTTTATTCTTGGAGTGGACAACAGGATGGCAGTGGGGCGGTCCACTCCCTCCAGCCCAGGTTTTACAAGTGGCTCATGGCCACAGATCCCTTTTTAAAAACCTGCAGCAAAGGTTTGGGTGTGTGAGTGTTGGGATTGCTGGCAGCAGACCAGTGTAACGGGTCCGGGAGGCGGACTGTAACGGGTCCGGGAGGCGGAACCTCTGAGCTACTATACAAGGGGGCGGCCCTTGTAAGGGAGCGGGTGGCAGTCTCTGGGTGAACGGACAGGGAGTTACGGCAAGTGATCAGGGCAGTCTCTGGGTAAAGGGTAGGTACGACCTGTGATGGCAGAGCCTCCGGGTAGGCTAGAAGGCAGGTGGTAGATGTGTGCTCCCAGGTGAGCAAGCGAGAGTCTCTGGAATAGCAGGTGGTCACGGCACGTGACGGCGGAACCTCCGGGCTGGCAGGCAGGTAGGTAACGGAGAAGCGCTCCCAGGTGAGCGGGCAAGAGTCTCTGGAATAGCTGATGGTCACCGCTCGTGACAACGGGACCTCCGGGCTGGCAAGCAGGCAGGTAAGGGAGATGCGCTCCCAGGTGAGCGGGCAAGAGTCTCTGAGATAGCTGGTGGTCACAGCACGTGACAACGGAGCCTCCGGGCTGGCAAGCAGGCAGATAACGGAGAAGCGCTCCCAGGTGAGCGGGCAAGCTGGTCCATAGACAGACTGACCGGAGTAGTAAGGCAGACCGTCGGACCTCAGGCAAGCAGGCAGGTAGCTGATATGCGCTCCCAGGTGAGCGGGCAGGCTGGTCCTTTAGACAGACTGACAGGAGTAGTAAGGCAGACCGTCGGACCTCAGACTGGCAGACAGGTAACAAGTATTCAGGCAGGAATCAGGCAGGTAACTGGCAGGTACTGGCAGGTAACTAGCAGGAAACTGGCAGGAAACTGGCAGGTAACTGGCAACGGGACCTGAGGGCTGAAGCACAGGTGAGACACAGGTGCAAACAACATTGCTCGGGCACCTCCATTTTGGAGGAGGTGCCTTATATATGATGAAGTCCTCCGGCCATTGGCCGGGGACTCTTTAGGGCGGCGCGCGCGGCCCCTTTAAGAGGAGGGGAGCGCGCGCGCGCGCGCCCTAAGCACAGGGGCCGGGAAGGAGCGCGCGCTGAGAGCAGAGCAGGAGGAGGACGCCGGGACGGAGCGCGCGCTGACAGCAGAGCAGGAGGAGGACGCCGGGACGGAGCGCGCGCTGACAGCAGAGCGGGGAGAGGACGCCGGGACGGAGCGCGCGCTGACAGCAGAGCGGTGAGGGGAGCAGCGTCCCTGCCTAGCAGAGGGCAGGGACGCCAGCGCTACAGTACCCCCCCCTTTAGGCCCCCCCTTTTTTAGGCCAGACAGAAATTTAGCTAGGATGAGAGGGGCATGGATATTCTCCCGGGGCTCCCACGTTCTCTCCTCAGGACCAAACCCCCTCCAATCTACCAAGAAAAAGGTCTTTCCTCTTACCCTTTTGGTGGCAAGAATGTTCTCTACCTCAAACTCGTCCTCAGCAGAAACCGGAGCAAGAGGCGTACCTGTAGACTTAGAAAAAGAGTTAAGTACCACAGGTTTGAGGAGAGATACATGGAAGGAGTTAGGGATCCGTAAGTTGGCCGGGAGTTTCAATTTATAGGCCACCGGGTTGATCTGACTGATAACCTCCAGTGGGCCGATGAACCGAGGCCCCAACTTATAGGAAGGGATCTTGAGCCGGACATATTTGGACGAGAGCCAGACTTTATCCCCAGGACGGAATTGAGGAGGATCCAGACGTCCTTTGTCAGCGTGCCTTTTCATACGCTCGGATGACAGAAGGAGTGCGGACCGGGTACTCTCCCATATGGAGGAAGACTCGCTCTCGTGATTGTTGTACGAGAATTCGGCCCATGGCAGGAGATCCACCCAGTCAGAATGGTGAGCATTAACGAAGTGCCGGAGGTAACTGGTCAGGTTCTGATTGATCCGCTCCACTTGACCATTAGACTGTGGGTGGTAAGCGGAGGAGAAGTCCAGAGTGATGTCTAGCAATTTACAAGTGGCTCTCCAGAAACGAGAAGTGAACTGTACTCCTCGATCCGACACGATGTGACGGGGCAGGCCATGAAGACGGAAGATGTGGCGGATAAAGACTCTAGCCAGCTCGGGTGCAGACGGAAGACCTGGCAGGGGAATGAAGTGAGCCATCTTGGAAAAGCGGTCAGCGACCACCCAAATGACCGTACAACCGGCAGAGACGGGCAGATCAGTTACGAAGTCCATCGCTATATGCTGCCAGGGGGCAGCAGGTGCTGGCAGAGGAAGAAGGCGGCCGGCCGACAGGTGTCTCGGAACCTTGTTGCGGGCGCAGGACACACAGGCAGAAACAAAGTCCATAACATCCTTGTGCAGGTTAGGCCACCAGTAGTGCCGGGTAATAAGCTGGAGGGTCTTTTTCTGACCGGCGTGGCCAGCTAGTTTAGACGAATGACCCCAGTGTAGGATCCTCTCCCGATCAGGTACCGATACGAACGTCTTACCAGGAGGGAGACAATTTAGACTCACGGGAGCCACCTGCATTACTCTGGCGGGATCGATGGGGCAGTCACATGGTCTATGAGGTGGTAATGTCTCTGCCTCCTCCATATCAAAGACATCAGCACAAGACCAATAAGGAATCGGAAGTCCAGGTAGATTAGCTGGGATAGGAGAGGGACGGACGGAATGGACGGGAACCAGACAGGTTTTATGACAGTCTTGTCCCCAGCGAAGGACTTCTCCGGTTTGCCAGTCAAGCACGGGTGCATGTCTCTGGAGCCAAGGCAGACCTAGCAAGAGGGCGTGAGAGAGTCCAGGCAGAACGTGAAGGGAGATACTCTCTGAATGCAGCATACCCACTTGCAGAGTAATGGATTCGGTGATGAATTGGATGGGGCGAGATAAGAGGCCCCCATCCACGGCAACAACAGACAAGGGTACAGCCAGAGGTTTGGTGGGGATGCGGTATTTCTCCACCAGGGACAGTGAAATAAGATTTCCGGCTGCTCCAGAGTCAAGTTGGGCTAGTTCGGAATAACGATTCTCCCCGCAGATGATTGAGACAGACAGCAGCAGGGATGGAGAGGATTTATTTTTGTCTAGATCAAGTCCTCTGAGCGAACCTAGACACAGGCGTTCTCCCGACCTCTCCGGGCAGGCACGGATCCAATGCTCCTTACTGCCACAGTAGAAGCAGCTCCCCTCGGCACGGCGAAAGTCCTGACGGGATTTGACCATCTTGGTCTGGTCGACCTGCATAGGCTCAGAAGAGTGTACCTGGGGAGAAACGGAAGGAGTGACGGGTTGCAGAAAAGTAGGAACCAGACGTGGAAGCCCCTTTTCACGGGTGACCTCTTTGGCACGTTCCTGGAACCGTAGGTCAATCCGGGTGGCAAGAGTTATTAGGTCATCGAGAGTGGTAGGAATGTCCCGACCAGCAAGTTCATCTTTAAAACGGCCGGACAGACCCTCCCAGAAGACGGATACCAGAGCTTCGTTATCCCAGGCCAGCTCCGAGGCAAGGGTACGGAACCGTATGGCATATTGACCCACGGTGAGGCTTCCCTGACGGAGGCGTAGCAGAGATGATGCGGATGAGGTCCTCCGTCCGGGTTCGTCGAAGGCTTTCCGGAAAGCCGTGAGAAAGGCAGGCAAGTCGGACACCAGGGGGTCTCCTCTCTCCCATAGAGGATTTAGCCAGGCCAGAGCCTCCCCGGTGAGATGGGACATGATGAATGCAATTTTGGCTCGGTCGGAGTTAAACTGGTGGGACAATAGTTCAAAATGCAGGGTGCACTGATTTATGAAGCCCCGAGCCAGGACGGAGTCGCCTCCGAAGCGAGGAGGCGCAGAGAGCCGGGGTCCGGAAAAGGATACCATGGTACTGGCCGTAGTTGCAGGTGGTGTTGTCAGAGTATCCAGGCGAGTATTGACATTCCGCAGGTGACCCAGGATGGACTCCTGTTGGGACCTTTGACGGGACAGTTCATGACACAGGTCCGTGAGCGAGGGAGCTTGGGTGCCACCGGGTTCCATGGCCCGAGCAAACTGTAACGGGTCCGGGAGGCGGACTGTAACGGGTCCGGGAGGCGGAACCTCTGAGCTACTATACAAGGGGGCGGCCCTTGTAAGGGAGCGGGTGGCAGTCTCTGGGTGAACGGACAGGGAGTTACGGCAAGTGATCAGGGCAGTCTCTGGGTAAAGGGTAGGTACGACCTGTGATGGCAGAGCCTCCGGGTAGGCTAGAAGGCAGGTGGTAGATGTGTGCTCCCAGGTGAGCAAGCGAGAGTCTCTGGAATAGCAGGTGGTCACGGCACGTGACGGTGGAACCTCCGGGCTGGCAGGCAGGTAGGTAACGGAGAAGCGCTCCCAGGTGAGCGGGCAAGAGTCTCTGAAATAGCTGATGGTCACCGCTCGTGACAACGGGACCTCCGGGCTGGCAAGCAGGCAGGTAACGGAGATGCGCTCCCAGGTGAGCGGGCAAGAGTCTCTGAGATAGCTGGTGGTCACAGCACGTGACAACAGAGCCTCCGGGCTGGCAAGCAGGCAGATAACGGAGAAGCGCTCCCAGGTGAGCGGGCAAGCTGGTCCATAGACAGACTGACCGGAGTAGTAAGGCAGACCGTCAGACCTCAGGCAAGCAGGCAGGTAGCTGATATGCGCTCGCAGGTGAGCGGGCAGGCTGGTCCTTTAGACAGACTGACAGGAGTAGTAAGGCAGACCGTCGGACCTCAGACTGGCAGACAGGTAACAAGTATTCAGGCAGGAATCAGGCAGGTAACTGGCAGGTACTGGCAGGTAACTAGCAGGAAACTGGCAGGAAACTGGCAGGTAACTGGCAACGGGACCTGAGGGCTGAAGCACAGGTGAGACACAGGTGCAAACAACATTGCTCGGGCACCTCCATTTTGGAGGAGGTGCCTTATATATGATGAAGTCCTCCGGCCATTGGCCGGGGACTCTTTAGGGCGGCGCGCGCGGCCCCTTTAAGAGGAGGGGAGCGCGCGCGCGCGCGCCCTAAGCACAGGGGCCGGGAAGGAGCGCGCGCTGAGAGCAGAGCAGGAGGAGGACGCCGGGACGGAGCGCGCGCTGACAGCAGAGCAGGAGGAGGACGCCGGGACGGAGCGCGCGCTGACAGCAGAGCGGGGAGAGGACGCCGGGACGGAGCGCGCGCTGACAGCAGAGCGGTGAGGGGAGCAGCGTCCCTGCCTAGCAGAGGGCAGGGACGCCAGCGCTACAACCAGGAAGCTCTGCAAGCTTGTGTGATGCTGTACACAGGCCTGCAATCCGGAGGACAGCTTTTGCATATGATTTGTGAGTTTTTGGTAAATAAAGCCGTTTAAGCTGGACTTTCCTTGGGTCACTGCCTCATTTACTGCACAGTGTGAACACTGCCGCACTACACCTTCCAATAATAATGTCCCCCATCCTGGGCCCCTTCTTGGTATAATGTTCCCTATCCTGTGCCCCTTACTGATATAATTTTCCCCATCCTGAGCCCCTTCTTGGTACACAGTTTCTCATCCTGATCCCCTTCCTGGTACAAAGTTCCCCATTCTGATCCCCTTCCTGGTATAATGTCCCCCATCTTGGCCCTTTCCTTTAATAATGTCCCCCATCCTGGGCCCCTTCTTGGTATAATGTCCACCATCCTGAGCCGCTTCCTAGTATAATGTTCCCTATCCTTTTCTGGTATATTGTTCCCTACCCTGGACCCCTTCCTGATATAATGTTCCCCATCATGAGCCCCTTCCTGGTATAATGTTCCCCATCCTAATCCCTTCCTGGTATAATGTCCTCCGTCCTGGGCCCCTTCCTCGTATAATATCCCCCATTCTGGGCTACCTCCAGAACTAATGTTCCCTGTTCTTCTTCAACAAATATGCTCCACTCCCACGATGCACGGCGTCCTTTTCTATAGCTGGTGTAGGAGCCAGTAACTGGTTTTGGTATGCCAGCATTCCGCATGACTTCACTGCCATGTGCCCCCTGTGATGGGTACACTGACATCATCTGCTGGCCGCTAATTTGTGGGTGGCATGTATTGCAGTGCAGGGAGCCGGTGGGTCTCTGCACTGCAATACATTCCTTGGATGCACATCCATCTGAATTGCTGGTGTCAGCAAACGCTCCTCCCATATGGGCCCGGTTGCGGTCGCACCCTTTGCTGGCCACCAGAGATTGGGCTAGAGAAACACACTGTATTATGCGCGTAACTCCCATAGAAATGAATGCACATACTGAGTTTCTTAGTTGTGCATTCAGAACTCAGACATTGTGGAAGAATGAACTGATTTACTTGGGACAGAAGAAACTGTTATCTGCATCATCACAACATGGAGGAATAAAGGAAAAACAAGACAAGAAACCAGAGCCATCATACAATAGTCTAGAAAACAGCGCCATCTCCTCTCTGCTAAAGATAGTCCCTCCACAGAATAAGCCTGCAGATGCTGTATACACCAGCACACCTTCTCAACAGCTGAGGTTTCTTCCAATAATCCCAGCCACTTCACCTACCCAGGATGTCTCTTTTTGTAGTCAGTTGCCTTTTGGATTTTGGAAGTAGATTCCAGGTATCCTAATGGTAGGAATCTTTGTTCAGACCTCATGTTAATATACTAAAGTCGACATACACATGGAATAAATTAATCCGGAATAGAGTATAATTTATATTTAACTAGTATGTGTAGGATTCGGTCGTTATATATTGTTTTTTCTTGATGTTTTCTTGTTGTGAATAGGAAGTAGCCATCCTTAAGGTTAATTTGTTTTAGACTGAAGGTTTCAGCTGTGTATTAGGTGTGTGGGCATATATTTAAAAAGGAAATCGGTATGGTCAGTATGCCATGTATAAGAACCGTGAACACACTCTTAGTTCGAAATGCGTAGGACATATGATTTTTCTTGAATCATATCCATCCCTCTCTAAAAGGGATTTCACTTCCGTGAGCTCCACATGGATTCAACACCATTTAATTACGAGAGCTCAGCTGAATATATTTTTTTATATTCGGTAGTAGTCAATGATTTTACAAAAATATATCCACCATGGTTTGTCTAAGTTCTCTGATCTTCACCTTCAGAGGATTATTTTTGATCATTCTCATGTCTATTTCTTGACCTTGTCTTAACACGTTCCTGTCTCAAGACACTTCTCTCTTCTTCATGTATCTTTCCTCTTTATCTGCCAAGCTGTGCTGTACTCTCTCTATGTGCGTATGGGCCCATAACCTGTTTCAGATTTCGGCTTTCAGCAGAATTGTCAGTGCTCGGATATTGTGGGCCATACAGCAACTATTACCTGCACCATCACAGCGTAGGGGGTTACAAGAGGAACTAGACTAATCAAACCAGAGAGGCCATGCAATGTAGTCTAGTACATAGCGCCACCTGCTGTCTGCCAAAGAAAGTCCCCCTAAGCATAAGCCTGCATCTATTGTACACTGCAACTCTTAGGCTGTGTGCCCACGTAGCATTTTTCAAGCGTATATGCTGCGGAATTTCCGCAGCGTAAACGCTTGAAAAACGCATGTATATCCGCACCCCATGGTCCCCAATGGGATTCCGCAAGTTCTATGCACATGCTGCGGATTTTTCCGCAGCGTTTATGCCGCGTTCAAAAATCCGCAGCATGTCATTTAATTTTGCGTTTCCGCAAGCGGAATTGCCTTTGTCCAATGCATAAAAAACGCAAGGCAATTCCGCATGTGGAAAACGCGTGATAAACGCGCGAAAAATGCGCGATAAACGCGTGCGGAATTCCGCATGCGTTTTTCCGGGAGAGGACTTGCATTTATGCAGCAGAAATTTTCTGCTTCATAAATGCAACGTGGGCACATAGCCTCAAAAAGGATTCTTGTGAACATAGATCTTCAAGAGTGCACCCCCCTCCAGCCTCCTGCTTTCCGGAGATAAGTCTTCTTTAGTGAACCTGCCAGCTAGCTTAAGAACAGCGCCTTGTAGCTCTAAAACAAAGAGCTTGCAAGTGCTGTGCTCCTTGCCTAGGAGAACGGCCACCGCTGATAGACTGCAGAGGTGGCTGGTAACCTATAGAATTAAAAATCACTCTGTTCTTTAGAACAAAGAGGATTTTTAATAACAAGTAAATTGCAAAGTTGCTTGTTCTTATGAGCACTTTGAAATTTGAACAGTTTATGTTGGAATAACCCTTTAATAGTCCACTAAGCGAATATATGCCTCTCAACTGTCCTAAAAGGTTGCAAATGTACTCAAAGTGGGCTTCTGTGAGATGCTTTGATGGTGTTCCTGAGTGGAGCTTAAAATGTAGCGCAAAGGGGGATTTAAATGTAGTGTGTTCCATTGTCGCCCATTAATTTTAGCATTGTGTTATACCATAATTCCTCCCAAGAGCAGCAGCACCTTTGACCACTCACAGCCCCCTCCCCAATAATAACAACTGTCTGATCTGCAGCCGATTGACAAATTTGGAAACTTGCACAGATTTTCATTGATTAACCTTTCTGTACATAAAAATGTCTCTGACCTGCGGCGTGTGTTACCAGCTTTCTTTTACTGCTGAGGCTGCCATGATATGTGTCACTTCAAGAGTTGCGGTGCTCTATGACAGGTGTGATATCGCTGAAGCCGCAGAGACCTAGTGCACATGTCAGGCTGAGCATTTCATCTCTTATATATAGAACAGTCACCTTGCTGCATTATGGTAGAAGACCTCAGAAAGTGAGACATAGCAGAAAAAAAAGCAAAAAAAGTGTTTTGGAGAGTAAAAGCAAAGTTGCTAAATAATTCAGTGTAAGAAAATGCAAACCGGTGAGACACAGGATCAGGTGCCGTCAGATGAACGCACTTAAACTTTTGCTTATGTCTCAAATTAATAAAAAGTAGATGCAATTCTGCAATGGTATGAATGTTCTGTATTAGACAGAATCATTAATGACAACCTAAAAGTGAAATTACATCTTTGATACATGTGCTGCCCCTGGGAATGATGGCGCCTGCGCAAGGCCAGGGAAGCAGGTCACGGAGAAGAGTTACCTGTCAATCACTTGGAGGAGGCTGGTGCTGGGAGGAGAAGGAGGGAGACAGGCAGGAGAGATATAAGTGTAAGTCAAGCCCCTTGCACTTCAGGATCATTTACATAAGGATTCACCAATATATTATGAGACAATGGAGACACTGACTTAAAATATAAAGGTATGGAACTAATCATAATTACAGGGACTTTACTGTGATGACGTTACTTTGGGGTCTATAAACCTGCTGACAGGTTCCCTTTAAAATCTATGGCCCCGATTGATTGATAAATCAAGAGAGGCGCCCCTGTGTGAACCTCTCTATAAATCCTACTCGTAAGATATGTGGAGTAGCGAAAGCCACCACAATTTGATGAAGGTGGGAGAATTGGTGTGAAAATGCCAAAAGACCCAACATTTTTGCCTGACCTTGTGCTGCACAAAAATTTTGCAACTTTTTAATGTTTTTTTTACACTTGAATTCTGGCAAAAAAAATCTTTGATGAATAAGGGTCATATTTATGCATAGGGTTTGTGTGACAAAATTACAATAGTCAAAAAAAAATATAAGAAATAATACAACACTGATTTTTGGGACTATATAGAGTAGATAAAAAGAAAGAGGTTTTCAGGGCTGGACATTAGAGATTACTAGTGTAGGGTAGTATGAAAAACAGGGAATATCAAGACACAGTCAAAAGGCAGCATAACTGTCATGCTTGGTACGGGTAGAGCCCAGAGTACGACGATGGGAAAAGGGAGGAAGCCCAGCAACCAGGGAAAGGGGGAGTGGAGACCCCTAAGCAGATCTAACTGTGACGCCCAGCTGCGCTTGGTATCACAAATCCTAGAAGGGTGTATTGATGGATTCCTCCACAAGAGGCCCCCATAACCATTCACACATCTCCACCTTCCACCTCAGACCACCAGAGGGAGCCCGTTAGGGATATATAAATAGGGAAGGTGGAGCCAGGCAGCAGTTAGTCTAGACTGGAGTTGACAGAAAGCAAACCTGTTGAGAGAGTTCCTGCAGTGCAAAAGCCTGGGAGAGGCCAGTCTGCAGTGGAGCACGTTCTAGACTCAGTTGTAGCTCAGAGAGGTGAGCTTTAAGTGTGCCGGCGCCATAAGATCGGTGAAGCACGGCAAGCTTCCGTTAGTGTGAGTAGCCTAGTGAGGGCCCGAGTAGGCCGAAGGCGAGAGGAGAGTTAGTACATAGGGGGCAGAGGAGCTTAACTGGCTCACCCCGAAGCTGTTACCGTACACCGGGTCCGAAGTTTACCGGGATCTCTATGACCCAGTAAGATATAACCGGAATCCCTGGAGAACTACAAGTCCCAGGATTGCTAAAGTGCTGATACGTAACAGAGCCAGGAGACACATAGGCCCGCAGTTAAGGAGCGTGTACTCCAAGAAAAGGCCCTACCACAAGGTCAGCCAGCGCAGGACAGAGAAAAAGTTAGGCCTAGCTCCAGGCAGGTCAGAAATTTACTACGTAGAGGCAAGAAACAGGAAGCCAAAAACCCGGATCCTGACATGCACCCTTCACCCTACAGTGCTCCGGGATGTGCCCGAATTTCCACCAGTAAAAGGTACTGAAGTGACTTTCGTGTCTGTTCCTGTTCTTGCTCAGACCCGACTGGGTCTCGCCTGTCCTGCATTCCCCGTCATACACTGCCCTGAGGCCTAGCTCCACCTGTGGGGAGCTATACCATCGAGCTGCCTTATCAGCGGCCTCAGTGGACTGCCGCAGCGCTGGTGATTCTCACCAGAAGCCACAGGTGGAATCACGAACTTTTATAAATTTCACAGATCACCAACCCTTTTAAAGGAGCGACCCCAGGGTACGGGCCCGGGAGCCGACCACCGCGACATCCCTACAAGGCCAGGCTAAAGGCCCGGGTACCGAGTCATCCCCATTCCCCTGGGCGAGTCATAACAACACCCTGACTCCCCTATTGTCCCTAAATACAGTAGGTTCCGCACCTATCGCCGAGCAGGAAACCTAATCCCTGACTGCCCCTAGAGCAAGGCCCTAGGTAGGGAGGGGTGAGCACTAGTGAGCCCCACTGCAACTAAAGACAAACAAGGGAAACAGACAAGGGGATACACTTAGCTTTGAGAAGACACCAGAGAAATCACGACTAGAGATGAGCGGTGTTCGACTAGAACTGTTCGCCAATCTCAAATTCGAGCTGTTTTGGGCGGTGTTCGAGTTGTTCGACGAACCCGAACGATTTGCAAAAAATTCGGCTGTTCGAGGTTATGTTCGCTAACTGTTCGTGCACCAAAAGCGTGTTCTGCATGTCTGGCGCTATTTAGAGCACCAATCATGCAGGGATTGTCTGCCACTCACTGTAATGCCACAGCCATGGTGGTTGTGGCATTACAGTGATTGCCCAAATGGATGGGAACAGTGCCAACAGTGAAACATGAAAAGCCGGCAATTCAGCAGCGGCATACACCGGTACCCGACAATTTAGAACCGAAAGAATAGAGCTTCACACATAGATTAGATAGATATAAACATGTCAGCCACATATATACGAAGTACAGTGAAAGTGCTGCTTACTGTACTTGTCATTTAGCGTAAAGGATTTATCAAAAAAAATAATAGTGTTTTCATGCACCGTCTCTTTAAAAAAGCCAGCCGGCAATTCAGCAGCGGTACCCGACAATTTAGAATAGAAGGAATAGAGAATCACACATAGATTAGATAGATAGAAACATGTCAGTCACATATATATGAAGTACAGTGACAGTGTTGCTTACTGTACTTGTCATTTAGTATTAAAATAAAGAATTTATTATTAAAAAAAATTGGCATGGGGTTCCCCTTAATTTTAGGCTCTAGCGGAGGTTAAGCAGACAGCTGGGGCAGATGTTTGAAGCCTGGGAAGGGGGTAATACCCACGGAGCTTCCCAGGCTACTAATATCAGCCCCCAGCTGAATACATAGCCTTTACTAGCTATTAAAATGGGGACCCCCCCCAAAAAAATGACGTGGGGTCCCCCTTAATTTAATAGCTAGCAAAGGCTAGGCAGACAGCTGGGGGCTGATATTAATAGCCCAGGAAGGGAGCCATGAATATTGACCCCCTCCCAGGCTAGAAACACCAGCCGTCAGCCGCCCCAGAAATGGCGCATCCATAGGATGCGCCAATTCTGGCACTTAGCCTCGCTCTTCCACGCTGCCCTGGTGCGGTGGCAGGGGGTAATAGGGCTGGGGTTGATGTCAGCTTATAATGCCAGCTGACATCAAGCCCAGGTTAGTAATGGAGAGGCGTCTATAAGACACCCCCATTACTAACCCCATAGTCAAAGTTAAAAAAAACACAAACACCCAGAATAAAGTCCTTTAATTGAAATAAAGACACAATTCTTTATTGTTCTAAATTAAACCATACTTACCGTCACACCCATTCCAGCTGAAGCCAACGATCTCCTGTAATAAAAATAAAATAATAAAGCAACCTCATCCTTACCTTTCCATGGTTCCCACGACAGCTTCAGCTCTGCTACATCGAGATGACAGGCTGGACCGCAGCAGAACGCCGCCATCCAGCCTGTCATCCCGCAGACACTGAGAAGAGCAGGCTTGCTTGCGCTCCACATTGTCTCTCTGTGACGGCATAAAGATGAGCCGAGGTCATGTCCAATGAACTCGGCTCACCTCATGCACGTCACTGACAGCGTGGGAAAATTCTCACGCTGAAGCGCTGAGTGCAGGAGAATTTTCCCACGCTGTCAGTGAGGTGCATGAGGTGAGCTGAGTTCATTGGACATGAGCTCACCTCATGCACGTCACTGACAGCGTGGGAGAATTCTCCTGCACTCAGCACTTCAGCGTGAGAATTTTCCCACGCTGTCAGTGACGTGCATGAGGTGAGCCGAGTTCATTGGACATGAACTCGGCTCATCTGGATGCCGTCACAGCGAGACACTGAGGAGCGCAAGCAAGCCTGCTCTTCTCAGTGTCTGCGGGATGACAGGCTGGATGGCAGCGTTCTGCTGCGGTCCAGTCTGTCATCTCGATGTAGCGGAGCTGAAGCTGTCGTGGGAACCATGGAAAGGTAAGGATGAGGTTGGTTTATTATTTTTCTTTTATTGCAGGAGATCGTTGGCTTCAGCTGGAATGGGCGTGATGGTAAGTATAGTTTAATTTAGAACAATAAAGAATTGTGTGTTTATTTCAATTAAAGGACTTTTTTCTGGGTGTTGTGTTTTTTTTAAATACTTTACTAGAAATTCATGGCGGTCATGTCTAATACTGGCGTGACCCCATGAATTTTGGGCTTGGGGCCAGCTGATAATACCAAGCTGGCCCTAACCCCTTTATTACCCAGTGAGCCACCGCACCAGGGCCCTGGATGAGTTGGGTACAGCGCCAGAAGATGGCGCTTCTATGAACGCGCCATTTTCCGGGGTGGCTGCGGACTGCAATTTGCAGCGGGGGGGGCCCAGAAAGCTTGGGCCTCCCTGCGCTGCAGATTCCAGCCCCCAGCTGCCGAGTTGTACCTGGCTGGACACAAAAATAGGGCGAAGCCCCACGTATTTTTTTTTTAATTATTTCATGAAATTCATGAAATAATTAAGAAAAAAAGGCCTTCCCTATATTGTTGTGTCCGGCCAGGTACAAATAGGCAGCTGGTGGTTGGGGGCAGCCCGTTCCTGCCTGCTGTACCTGGCTGGACACAAATATAGTGCGAAGCCCCATTTCAATTTTTTTTAATTATTTCATGAAATTCATGAAATAATTAAGAAAAAAAGGCCTTCCCTATATTGTTGTGTCCGGCCAGGTACAAATAGGCAGCTGGTGGTTGGGGGCAGCCCGTTCCTGCCTGCTGTACCTGGCTGGACACAAATATAGTGCGAAGCCCCACTTCAATTTTTTTTAATTATTTCATGAAATTCATGAAATAATTAAGAAAAAAAGGCCTTCCCTATATTGTTGTGTCCGGCCAGGTACAAATAGGCAGCTGGTGGTTGGGGGCAGCCCGTTCCTGCCTGCTGTACCTGGCTGGACACAAATATAGTGCGAAGCCCCACTTCAATTTTTTTTAATTATTTCATGAAATTCATGAAATAATTAAGAAAAAAAGGCCTTCCCTATATTGTTGTGTCCGGCCAGGTACAAATAGGCAGCTGGTGGTTGGTGGCAGCCCGTTCCTGCCTGCTGTACCTGGCTGGACACAAATATAGTGCGAAGCCCCACGTCAATTTTTTTAAATTATTTCAGGAAATTCATGAAATAATTAAAAAAAAATTGACGTGGGGCTTCGCACTATATTTGTGTCCAGCCAGGTACAGCAGGCAGGAACGGGCAGCCCCCAACCACCAGCTGCCTATTTGTACCTGGCCGGACACAACAATATAGGGAATCCCTTTTTTTCTTAATTATTTCATGAAATAATTTAAAGAAAATTGACGTGGGGCTTCGCCCTGTTTTGTGTCCAGCCAGGTACAACTATGCAGCTGGGGGCTGGAATCTGCAGCGCAGGGAGGCCCAAGCTTTCTGGGCCACCCCCGCTGCAAATTGCAGTCCGCAGCCACCCCGGAAAATGGCGCGTTCATAGAAGCGCCATCTTCTGGCGCTGTACCCAGCTCATCCAGGGCCCTGATGCGGTGGCTCACTGGGTAATAAATGGGTTAGGGCCAGCTTGGCATTATCAGCTGGCCCTAAGCCCAAAATTCATGGGGTCACGCCAATATTAGACATGACCACCATGAATTTCTAGTAAAGTATTTAAAAAAAACACAACACCCAGAAAAAAGTCCTTTAATTGAAATAAACACACAATTCTTTATTGTTCTAAATTAAACCATACTTACCGTCACGCCCATTCCAGCTGAAGCCAACGATCTCCTGAAATAAAAGAAAAATAATAAAGCAACCTCATCCTTACCTTTCCATGGTTCCCACGACAGCTTCAGCTCCGCTACATCGAGATGACAGGCTGGACCGCAGCAGAACGCTGCCATCCAGCCTGTCATCCCGCAGACACTGAGAAGCGCAGGCTTGCTTGCGCTCCACAGTGTCTCTCTGTGAGGGCATCCAGATGAGCCGAGTTAATGTCCAATGAACTCGGCTCAACTCATGCACGTCACTGACAGCGTGGGAAAATTCTCCTGCACTCAGCTCTTCAGCGTGGGAGAATTCTCACACTGAAGCGCTGAGTGCAGGAGAATTCTCCCACGCTGTCAGTGACGTGCAGGAGGTGAGCTGAGTTCATTGGACATGAGCTCACCTTATGCACGTCACTGACAGCGTGGGAAAATTCTCCTGCACTCAGCGCTTCAGCGTGGGAGAATTCTCACGCTGAAGCGCTGAGTGCAGGAGAATTCTCCCACGCTGTCAGTGACGTGCAGGAGGTGAGCTGAGTTCATTGGACATGAGCTCACCTTATGCACGTCACTGACAGCGTGGGAGAATTCTCCTGCACTCAGCGCTTCAGCGTGAGAATTTTCCCACGCTGTCAGTGACGTGCATGAGGTGCGCCGAGTTCATTGGACATGAACTCGTCTCATCTTTATGCCGTCACAGCCAGACACTGCAGAGCGCAAGCAAGCCTGCGCTTCTCAGTGTCTGCGGGATGACAGGCTGGATGGCGGCGTTCTGCTGTGGTCCAGCCTGTCATCTCGATGTAGCAGAGCTGAAGCTGTCGTGGGAACCATGGAAAGGTAAGGATGATGTTGCTTTATTATTTTTCTTTTATTGCAGGAGATCGTTGGCTTCAGCTGGAATGGGCGTGATGGTAAGTATGGTTTAATTTAGAACAATAAAGAATTGTGTGTTTATTTCAATTAAAGGACTTTATTCTGGGTGTTTGTGGTTTTTTTTTAACTTTGACTATGGGGTTAGTAATGGGGGTGTCTTATAGACGCCTCTCCATTACTAACCTGGGCTTGATGTCAGCTGGCATTATAAGCTGACATCAACCCCAGCCCTATTACCCCCTGCCACCGCTACAGGGCAGCGTGGAAGAGCGAGGCTAAGTGCCAGAATTGGCGCATCCTATGAATGCGCCATTTCTGGGGCGGCTGACGGCTGGTGTTTCTAGCCTGGGAGGGGGCCAATATTCATGGCACCCTTCCTGGGCTATTAATATCAGCCCCCAGCTGTCTGCCTAGCCTTTGCTAGCTATTAAATTAGGGGGGACCCCACGTCATTTTTTTGGGGGGTCCCCCATTTTAATAGCTAGTAAAGGCTAGGTATTCAGCTGGGGGCTGATATTAGTAGCCTGGGAAGCTCCGTGGGTATTACCCCCTTCCCAGGCTTCAAACATCTGCCCCAGCTGTCTGCTTAACCTCCGCTAGAGACTAAAATTAAGGGGAACCCCACGCCAATTTTTTTTAATAATAAATCCTTTATTTTAATACTAAATGACAAGTACAGTAACCAACACTATCACTGTACTTCATATATATGTGACTGACATGTTTCTATCTATCTAATCTATGTGTGAAGCTCTATTCTGTCTGTTATAAATTGTCGGGTACAGATGCTGAATTGCCGGCCGGCTTTTTTAAAGAGACGGTGCATGAAAACACTATTATATTTTTTAATAAATCCTTTACACTAAATGACAAGTACAGTAAGCAACACTGTCACTGTACTTCATATATATGTGACTGACATGTTTCTATCTATCTAATCTATGTGTGAAGCTCTATTCTGTCTGTTATAAATTGTCGGGTACAGATGCTGAATTGCCGGCCGGCTTTTTTAAAGAGACAGTGCATGAAAACACTATTATATTTTTTAATAAATCCTTTACACTAAATGACAAGTACAGTAAGCAACACTGTCACTGTACTTCATATATATGTGACTGACATGTTTCTATCTATCTAATCTATGTGTGATGCTCTATTCCTTCTTGTCTAAATTGTCGGGTACCGGTGTATGCCGCTGCTGAATTGCCGGCCGGCTTTTTTAAAGAAAGCGTCTTCTGAGCAGTTTGTCAGCTTTTGGACACCTTTGAAGGTGTTTTCTATGTGTTTCTATGTGTTTTTGTTTGCCTGCCATTGGTTTTAACGGTGTTCTAAGGTGTTCGACGAACAGTTCGACGAACAGTTCCTCGAACATCCCGGTGTTCGACGAACCGAACCGAACCCGAACACTACGGGGGTGGCTCAACACTAATCACGACTACAATCCACAAAGGAACTCCAAGGAGAATCTATCCTAGCTGCTTGCCTATTGCAGATTCAGTCTTCCCAGCCTGGTGCAGGGCTACAATTTTGTTTTTGGTGTCCTTCGACAGCTCTTTCGTCTCCACCATAGTGGAGTTTGGAGTGTGACTGTTTGAGGTTGTGGACAGGTGTCTTTTATACTGATAACAAGTTCAAACAGGTGCCAGTACTACAGGTAATGAGTGGAGAACTGAGGAGCCTCTTAAAGAAGAAGTTACAGGTCTGTGAGAGCCAGAAATCTTGCTTGTTTGTAATTGACCAAATACTTATTTTCCACCAAAATTTGAAAAAAAATTTCTTTCCAGATCAGACAATGTGATTTTCAGGATTTGTTTTCTCATTTTGTATCTCATAGTTGAGGTCTACGTATGATTTCAATTACAGGCCTCTCTCATCTTTTTAAGCGGGAGAACTTGCACAATTGGTGTCTGACTAAATATGTTTTTCCCCATTGTAACTGTAGCAAGAAGCCCAGTAAGTGACATATCGCTGGAATCAGGGTCTCTGGCCCTACATCATGCTGCTCTCAGGTGGAGTAGAAAAAAAAAGATTCCCTTTAAATCATTGTAATGTATAGAACATCTCAGTCATTTAATCAAGCTCGCCCACGCCATCCATTCCTCCATGTTTACCGAGCTTTTATTACTCTGCCAGCTCTGAAACGTGTGAACCAGTTAGCAAATGTGTCTAGAACGATGTCACAAGTTTCGTAGTGTATCGCTTCATGTTTTTTCTTTCTATAAAACCTTTCCTTAAACCAAAGAAAAAAAAAATGCAAATGAAAGGTTTGATGAAATACATAATGCAACATGATGTATTTGGCTTGTCGAGTGTATACCTCGGCCAGAACGTTTTCTGCAGATGTTAATGATGCAAAGAAAGAAAAAAACATTCCGTCAGTTTCCATGGCAATGTAAAATGTTGCATTGAATGATGTATATGATGTATCGGTAGCAATGTGAATGTTGCATAAGTAGCGGCTTATGGTAACAAAAGCTCCATGGATGACTAAATGTTTTCTGGGCTCCTGCGTTGGACGCAATCAGGGAGAAATGTTTTCATGAACTGCCGCAGCTGATAAATGGATGGAGTCACGCTGATATTAAAGAGATATGTCTCCATTTTTATCTGTGACAGGCAAGAGGTTGCTTTGAACCTCCTTTAAGATGAGGTAGTTGTGTTGATATTAAAATGAAAAATAATAAAAAATACTTGATGACGTCTTATAGCAACAAATCCAGTGGGGCACTTTACTGGTCTACATTGGCACCATCACAGCTCCCTCCTATCCAGAAACAACGTTTTATCAACTTCCTTCCCTTAAAAGAGATTAAAAGTCTATGGGTTATTCCATATATTTTTTGGTAACATTGTACGGTGCAATGTGCAGAGCAAGAACTATCCATGTGGTAGACGACAGGGTTCAGAGGTGGTCTCACTCAAGCCTTGGTGCCTAAAGGAGCCTATGGTCGCGCTCCACCATATAAAAAGTAACCAGTATTAGAGCGCAGTCAGACGGCCATAGAAATCGGACTGAGATTGGACCGGAGTGCACGGACTGACCGGCAGCTCTCCTGATCTGAGCATAGAAATACATGAAGCTGTCACGTTCAGGTCGGGAGAGCCGCAAGCCAGTCCGCGCACTGCGTTCTAATCTTGGTTTGATTTATACGGCCATCTGACTGCACCAGGTTTGGACTGGCCCACAGGAGAGCAGGAGAATCCTCCGGTGGGCCACCATCCTCTTATATGAGCAGTACTTGGGGCTATATACTTGAATCTCTATGTACAGACAAAGGCAGCATTTGATTCATTTAACAATCTATACACTTATATAAATTTGTGATTGAGGATAATGTCACATTTGCATTGAAAAGTTGCTGGAGTTGGTTACTGGTGGGCCCTTGGCACCCCAATCTGACACTTGACTGCACCCTTATAGATAGAACAGTAGGTGGTTCACCTGTTACAGGTTTTGCATCGGGGCCTATTAGGTCTCACTTGGAGAGGTGGATACTCTAAGTCTTTGGTCCGGATGAGCACGGACATATGGTGTTGGTGCAGCTGGGAGGTCCAGAAGGAGCAATGGAAAATGCCGTGGCAGGACAGTGATAGGAAAAGCAAACTGGAACCACAGGAAGAGTTGAGGTTACAGCAGCAGATATAACAGAGATGTAAACCTAAGAGATCAGAGGAGACTCAGCAATGAGGAACCGGTGAAGTAGAGTTGATCTCCAGGGGAGGTTCAAAGACAGAGCCGGTTCACTGAAGTAGCAGAGTTCACTCAGCATTGAAAAACTGATTACACAGAGTTGAGTTGCACAAGAGGGTCAGATGCTGGACTGGTTCTGCAAAGTAGCAGAGTAACTCAGTGATGTAGCTGATCTGAATGCAATGCAAAGCTGGCAAAGAGTCCTTGGCAATATAGTACAGCTTAGTTTGTGTCAAAGTTCATTGCAGATCTGGCACAGTAGTATGGCAGAGATAGCAGAGCTGGAAATGTCAGGAGGTTCAAGAACTCAGAGGCAGTCCACAAAAGAGGCATTAGTTCCAAATACCTGTATACTCAGAAGGTGCACCACCACATGAGCTGGCACTATGGCCTGTGAGTCTAACATCAGAGAGTCGGTGTCATTCTGACAACCAGAGGAACAGAGGGACAGAAGAAAGATGAGGGAGGCACAAAGGGAAGATAAAGCACCTGGCTCTGGATGCAGGAGAGATGAGTAATAGCGCCCACTTTTGGAACATAAGGTGATTATCCTGAAAGTTGCAGTTTTTGCTTCCAATATGGTAGGTGAATATGTTTACTCTACCCTTAAAGGGAACCTGTCAGCTGATTCATTCTGCCCTGGGATCGTATCAGCTGGAGGTTACAGGATAACACTCGATATTATTGGAAAGAGGGCAATCCTTTACCACTTCAAAAGTCTCATTCATAAAGAAATAGAAACATACTGGAAATTGACAACTTTGATAGAATCCAATGACTTATTCTTGGATTAAAAGGGCACTCCAGGAAAAAAGTGATACACTGTGATATACTGTATATCTAGTGCAGGGCCTGATGGGGGCGCTATATGACTTCTTTTTTTGGAGTTCTTTGAATCTCTTTACTCTGCATTTGCACTCTGCCCCCTCAGGAAGTGTTGCACAGGATTGTCAACATCCAGAAATTCCTGGACAGGAATTTTTCCATGTCCCTTAAAAGAAATGTGTCATCAATAAATCACCTATTGCTTAAATCGTTTTTTTTTTGGGGGGGGGGGTGAGTATTTTTTTTTCCTAATGTTGTCAATGTTTTTGTTTTCATATCATGATCTTTAAAAAAAAAAATTTGTAAATTTCACTCTGGCCACTGGGGATTTTTAGACTCATACTTCTTAAGATTTTTCAGCAGCCTCCTTATCATCAGAGGCAGGATCAGAATCACAGGCATCACTTCTGTACACAGCTGATAATGGGATCCACCAATCACAATAGTCGATGTCACAGCTGCTCCTCCTCCCTTCACAGTGACTTTAGCACACGCTCATTAGATGCTTCACTACAAATGATAGGGTCAGAATCAGATCATTGCTGCTAATGTGCATGTGAATTTCCTGAAACAACAAAGTTTGAGAGTACAAAAGCTCCGGAGGCCGGTGTGAAAAATGCAAAATTTCTCATTTGTATTTTTAATAAAAACTGTGATATGGAAAAAAAAAACATTGCCAAAAATAACAAAAAAAATAAATTTGAAATAAAATCCTGATTCAAACAATTGGTCACTTTCAGATGAAAAATTCCCTATAAAGAATATTTGATACGTCCATGATATTTTTTTTTACAAGTGGGAGAAAGTCATACTATTATTACTGTAGTTTCATCTTTTTACAGTACACAGAGAATGCTGCTAATGTCTTCATATCGGTATTATGGGATCTAGACATATGCTGTAGCTTAAAGGGGTTGTCCAGGACTTCAACCTTTATGACCTGTCTTTAGGATAGGTCATCAATGTCTGATTGGTGGGGGTGTGACAACCGAAACCCCCCCCGCTGATCAGCTGTTTGCGGTGTCGTCAAAGAACAGAACTGCTAAGTTGAGGAGCAGCACACCTCCATCGACTGTATAGTGGCCCCTATTTAAGTCAATAGAGGGTGGATGTGCAGTACCCGGCCACGGCCACTATACAGTCGATGGAGCTGTGCAGCTCCGCAACTGAGCAGTTCCGCTGACACCGGGAACAGCTGATCGGCCGATCAGATATTGATGACCTATCCTAAGGATAGGTCATCAATGTTAAAGTCCTTGACAACACTTTTAAAATCTTAATGATTTAGTTTTCCAATGTGTCCATAAAAATGTTGACTATCTGAATTTTTGAATGCCCAGAAAAAAAAAACAGTTAACAGCTTTAAAAGGGCACGAGGAATAACATAACAGTGAGGAGTATTTCATGGAGTGTCCCTTTAATACAATTAAAGGGACAGAGCTCAAATATGAGATCTGTCTAATGCTTCCTGTATAACGCGATGCAGCACAAGCTACAGAAGCAGATATCAACCCGGGATTGTGTGAATGTATTGTTTCTGTAGATCCTTGGTAAGTTACATGACTTTACATATTGCATTAACATAGCAGATCCCTGTCTGTTATAAAACATGCTCTGCGGCACGCTATAATGACACTTCGGCACATTCCTGCCGGATGACAGTGATGCAGCACTTTGTGGTGACATGACGGAGCGTGCTGCAGGCCTATAATTCACTAGAGGTGAATATGTATTAACATGATTCCCAAACAAGCAGCCTCGGATCTTTACATTGCAGCAGCGGCTGATCAGCTGCCAAGTTCTCTCCTGTGCTGATATCAGCATGTCTGTGCTCTGTGACTGTCTCCTCTTCTCTCAGCTGCCTGCTCTTGTTGGATCAGGATAGAGCTGGGACAGGGGATGGCTATGCTGGGGTAATAGCAACAGCTGCAGGCTTATGCTGGAGGGACTATCTGCAGCCGATGGTGCTGTGCCTGCCGGCTGTTTCAGTTTGTACTGTGTGACTTCTTTGCTTAGTTTATGTCCATTATCTCCTGTAATCCTCCATGTTCTGATGATATAGATAATAATTATTGTATGTCCCAAGTAAAATGGTTCATGTCCCGCAATGTCTGAATGCTGAATATTCTGCAGAAAGCTGAAATCTGCAACAGGATAGTATTCATGGGGTAAATCCCTTCATTGGCTTAGTAATAGTTGCATATCTCACTCTTATGTTAGAAATTGAGTCTGATTTCTAACATAGGCAGAGGTTACGTCCCTGTTTCTTAGCCTTCGGAGGTGCTGACCCCATAATTCCACATACTCAACTCCCCCATGAGTCCACAATCCATGAGTAGAGATGAGTAGAGTGGCACCCTTCTCTGTCTGCTGGGGAGACAACATATTGGTTGTCACGCCCGAAGGTGGCGCATGTGGTTTGTGGACCCACTGTGCCACAAACTGGATTTACCCTGGAGGGTCATAACTAAGCAGCTACCGTGGTGTTAACTGGAGCCTCTAGTGGTGAGGTCAGGCTTGTGCAGCAGGTAGCTGCCATGTGCCACTCCAGGGCGGCGTCCGGCAAATTAACAGCTGACCCCAAGGGTCAGAGAAGTTAATTCAGATTCCTATACCGGGCAGGGCGGCCACTGGGACAGGTTCAGACTGTGCAGAAAAGACATCCACTTAGGAAACAGTCCTGGTACTGCCAATGCGATCACGGGGTACAGATACCGCGGACGCAGTTTCAGGGTAACGTATAACCTAGAAACGACTATAGGGACAGTACAAGATAGGGAAATTCTATAATAGACTATGGGAACACAGGATACGGAAAAGTACTAACAGACTAGGGACGGGGGACCTGGCAACATACAGTTGCACACAATAAACTACCTAACAGTAACTATAGGGGTTGCTCAGGCACCTCCCAATTGAGGAGGGTGCCTTATATACAAGATGCCTCTCAGCTATTGGCTGGGAGACATCCTGCAGGTGAAGACTTTAGCTAAATGCCTCCCAGCTGTTAGCTTTGGGCATTTACCATGGGCGCGTGCTGCCGCTTTAAGAGCAGGGGACCGCACGCCAACAGGACACAGTGCGGTATGCAGTGGAGAGGAAAGAGACGCGCAGGGATGATGCCGCGGCTAAAGCGTGGAGTAGGTCAGCATCCCCGCATGGAGGGAGGAGGAGAACCATGCAGGTGTGCCAGCTACAGATGATACATTGGTACTCTCCATTAAAGAGTTTATTCAGGACTAAGTTTTTAGGCCCATAGTAAAAAAGAAATACAAATACAGGCAGGTAGTTACTATCTTCCTAACTGCTCTACCCGGTGACGGCACAGAGTGGTCACTGACCGCCCCTGCCGGCAATTCAGCTGCTCAATGTGAACAGAGCAGCTCTTCCTTTTCTCTCCGCAGTTAGGCAGCAGGGAGCCAGCTGTTAATCAGCATGACGTCGGCAATCGCACCCCGTCAACAGAGCAGAAGAGGAAGAGAAGTCGTTGCTTTGTCAACATGACGTTAGTTAATGCCACTGAATTGTCTGCAGGATCGGTCTGTGACTGCTCTGTGCCGGCAGAGATCAGCGCCGGGCAGAACAGGCAGATAGGTAGCAACTTCCTGCCTGTTTTTTTTTTTGCTATGGGTCTAAAAACTAAATCCTGCATAAACCCTTTAATAATCTTACCACCTCCAGTGTGAGCTCCACTGGATTTTTAAAGGTTAATTCCCTCTTTCTCTCTCTCTCTTTTTCTCACTTTCTCTCTTTATCTATTTCTTTGTATTTCTTTTTCTCACTTTCTCTCTTTCTCTCTCTCTTTCTCTCTCTTTTTCTCACTTTCTCTTTTTCTCGCTCTCTTTCTCTCTCTTTTTATTTCTTTCTCCCTCTTTTTCTCTTTCTCTCTTTCTCCTCTCTCTTTCTCTCTCTCTTATTCTCTTTCTCTCTCTCCTCTCTCTCTCATTCTTTCTCTCTCTCCTCTCTCTCTCTTTCTCCTCTCTCTTTCTATCTTTCTCTCTCTTTCTCCTCTCTTTCTCTTTCTCTCTCTCTTCTCTCTCTCCTCTCTCTCTTTCTCTCTTTTTCCTTTCTCTCTCTTTCTCTCTCTTTCTCATTTTCTCTCCCTTTCTCTCTCTTTTTCTTTCTTTTTCTTTCTCTCTCTATCTTTCTCTCTCTTTTTCTCTCTCTCCTTCTGGACTTTAGCACCGTCGTGTCCGGTACGAATCTCAAACTTTTAATTTCGGGTTCGCTCATCTCTAGTGATGGTGTTTCTCAATACCAAACACACCCAAGGAACAAGCCCTGCCCGCTCTCTACCCCAGCTACACCTATGTAACGGGTCTGGGAGGTGGAACCTCTGTGCAACTATACAAGGGGGCAGTCCTTGTAAGGAAGCGGGTGGCTCCCAGGGAAGACGGGCAGGTAGTCACGGCAAGTGACAGGGACAGTCTCTGGGTAGAGGGGCAGGTAGTCACGGCAAGTGACAGGGACAGTCTCTGGGTAGAAGGGCAGCGGGCTGGTGGCTGGTGAACGCTCCCTGGTGAGCAGGCGAGAGCCTCTGGACAGGCAGGTGGTCACGGCAAGTGACGGCAGAACCTCCAGGTAGACTAGCAGACAGGTAGCGGGTGGACGCTCCCAGGTGAGCGGGCAAGAGTCTCTGGACAGGCAGGTGGTCACGGCAAGTGACGGCAGAGCCTCCAGGTAGGCTAGCAGGCAGGTAGCAGGTGAGCGCTCCCAGGTGAGCGGGCAAGAGTCTCTGGACAGGCATGTGGTCACGGCAAGTGACGGCAGAGCCTCCAGGTAGGCTAGCAGGCAGGTAGCAGATGAGCGCTCCCAGGTGAGCGGGCAAGAGTCTCTGGACAGGCAGGAGGTCACGGCAAGTGACGGCAGAGCCTCCAGGTAGGCTAGCAGGCAAGTAACAGGTGAGCGCTCCCAGGTGAGCGGGCAGGCTGGTCCATAGACAGACTGACAGGTGTCGGAGAGCAGACCGTCGGACCGCAGGCTTGCAAGCTGGTAAGCGGATATCAGGCAGGTATCAAGCAGGAATCTGGCAGATGACTGGCAGGTAACAGGCAGGAATCAGGCAGGTGACTGGCAGGTCACTGGCAACGGGACCTGAGGGCTGAAGCAGAGTGAAGGCTTTGCAACAACATTGCTCGGGCACCTCCATTTTGGAGGAGGTGCCTTATATATGGGAGGTCCTCCGGTAATTGGCCGGGGACTCCTTAGGACGGCGCGCGCGGTCCCTTTAAGAGAGGGGGAGCGCGCGCGCCCTAAGCACACTGCCGGGGAAGGAGCGCGTGCCGGAAGCAGCGGGGAGAGAAGCGCTGGAGGACGCCGCGCCAGGAGCGGGGAGGTGAGAGGGACGGCGTCTCTGCCTAGTACGGGGCAGAGACGGCGATGCTACAACCTATAGGTATCTAATAATCGCATCCAATAATTGATGGTCTGAAACTTTCTTGTTCCCAAAAACTTTACTATCCCACATTTTATACAATTTGCGAATTATTGAAGAGGTGTCTTCCAAACCCTGAAACTCGTTATATTCTGGACCTCTTATACCTCGATGCCAGGAAACTCAATCTATTCTTCTTTTTTATTAATTGCTATAATGTATTCATAATCAGTTGGGACGCAAAGAAATTCTCTGTTGTTTTGGTTTTTTTTTTACCAATCGAGCAGTGAATGGATGTGACAATATCATTGCGTGGTGGATTTTTAGGTAGCTTGGTGCTATATTGCTTTGATATATCTTAATAAGTCCTTGCACTTGGGGAAGACGGCAGCTTCCTAGTCGGCCTAATTCCTCTGCCAAGATCCCTTAATAGATTTTCCGTGAGCCTTTGGCAGGCGATATCCCAAGGGAATACTATGAAAAGCCACACAAATCAGGTGCCCAAGTACTTTAGACAGCAAAATACAAAGTGCGCTGTCCTAAAACTGCAGATTACGGAGAATATTGACCCTGCAGTATTCTGCTCTTATAATAGGTGACTGAAGGAAACCATTAATTAAGGATTTAGAAATAATCCAAACATGAGATTAGAGAGAACAGATTACACCAAATGGCCCCAAAATGGGAACAGGCTTGTCGCGCCCAGGGGATGGGGAGGACTCGGCGCCCGGGCCTTGTTGTTAGTCTTGGGGGATGTCGCGGAAGTCGGCTCCCGGGTCCGTACCCTGGGCCTCTCTTTTAAAAGGAAGGGGTGGATAATTATGGTTATAAGTTCGTGACGCCACCTGTGGTGTCTGGTGAGAGTCACCAGCGCTGCGGCAGCCCACTGAGGCCGGTGTTAAGGCAGCTTGCGTGGTATAGCTCCCCACAGGTGGAGCTAGGCCTCAGGGCAGCGGGGAAGAAAGGATGCAGGACAGATGGGACCCAGCCGGGTCAGAGCAAGAACAGGGACAGACACGATAGTCACTTCAGTACCTTTTACTGATGTTATTCAAGGCACAATCCAGAGCACTGTAGGGTGAAGGGTGCATATCAGGATCCTCCCCAGTGAGCGGGTATAGGGCCTCCTGCTTCTTACCTTTATGTAGTAAGTTTCTGACCTGCCTGGAGCTAGGCCTAACTTTCTCTCTGTCCTGCACCGGCTGACTTTGTGGTAGGGCCTTCTCTTGGAGTACGCGCTCCCAGCTTGCGGGGACTCCGTGACTCCTGGCTCTGGTACGTATCAGCTCTTGGGTGATCCTGGGACCTGAAGTCTTCCAGGGGTCTCCGGTTATCTCTACAGGGGGATATACGGCCCTGTAGACACGGACCCGGTGTCCGGTATATGTTTTCTGGGGTGAGCTTGTACAGCTCCTCTGCCCCCGATGCTACTCACTCCTCTAGCCTTCGGCCTCGCTCGGGGCCCTCACTAGGCTATACACACTGGCAGCTAGCTGGCTGCTTCTTCTGCTGCTCTCTGAGCGTCAGCACGCTCCTAGCTCACTAACCTGAGCTGCTTGAGTCTCCACTCTACACTTTGAGCTGAGAACCGTTCTGTTCGACTGCTGAGCTGTTCTGAAGCCTGAGCTCCACTGCAGACTGACCTGTTTCTGTGTCTCACTCTGCAGGAACTGGCTGCTTAGCTCCACCTTCCCTATTTATATCCCTATCCGGGCTCCCTCTGTGAGGTGGAAGGTGGAGGTGTGTGTGTGCTGTGGGGGCCTCTTGTGGAGGAATCCGTTCATGCACCCCTCTAGGATCTGTGGCACTCATGCACAGCAGGGCGCCACAGGCTCATGTGCTTCACTTACCCTCCCCAGGTCCAGCACTGTGTCTTCATCACTGCCTTCGTTTTTGATACTTGACTGCAGTGGTGAGATCACATGAACAGCGCTGCAGCCAATCACTGAGTTTATCAGTTTGTGCTGTTTATACTGGCAGAGCTGCTGTGCTCACTGATTGGCTGCAGTGATTGTTGACATGACATCACCACTGCAACCGATCAACAAAGACCGGACCAGTAATGGAGACACAACACTGGACTTAACGCTAAGTTTTGTCTTTTACAAGTGATTAAGCCAATGGACTAAAGTTAGTTGATAGGGGTCATAAGTATACAAGTTGTTTCTTGTATTGCAACTTCACTCCCACAAATTAAATACGGTCAGAGTTTCAGTTCCACACACATCCTGAGGACAGATGTGCTGTTTTATTTTTAATAAAAGCGGCTAGGTTTTCCTATATATCTATATTTGATATGTCCCCATATAGAAATTCATTTAGTTTTTAGTCCTAGCGAAAATTTAAAAGTTTTTTAAAGTTTTCAACAAAGGAGTTGAGTTTGCTTTTATAAGGAAAAAAAAGCAATTGATCATATCCAGTATTATAGCTAAGCCCCTTTTGGGTAATTTAGTTTAACTGACTATACCAGGTACAGTCCATAACCAAGGGTGGCGCTATTGCTAAAGTAAAAGAAAACAGTTCCTATTCTCTAATCTGAGACAACTCCTTCAGCCAATTATTATTTTTATGTGTTTGTCCTAAAAATTATGGATTAATGACATCCAATGTTGTAAGCATTACTGCTCCCATAGGTGGTGCACCCATCTTTCCCAGACTCCTGAATGACATAACTGCCTAATAGGCAATAATAATTCTCATCCTCATTTAACGCACGTACCTGCCCAGAAGTACAATAAATTTTGGAGCCTCACAAGGCTAAGGCAATGTTCACATAGAGCATTTTTTTTTTTGCTGCATTTTTTATATGCAAATAAAAAGCTGCGTTTTACAGTACCAGGAAAAGTTAGGAGATTTCAGGGGTTTTTTTTACAGCGTTTTTCTACCAGTAGAAACCAATGACAAAGGGGTTGAAAAATGCTTCAAAAAAAGCAGCATTTTTTTATTACGTTTTTGGTGAAGAAAACTAACTTTATTAAACATGCGAACAAAAAAATTAAGCACTTCAAAATCGCACCAAAAAACGCAGAAAAACCCTCGTTTTGAAGGCAACGTTTTTACTGTCAGGAGAGTAGGTTTTGGTTGCATTAAAAAAAACATAGAACGTGAACAGATCCGATTTTCTTAGATGTTGAGAAGATGGAGAAGAAAATTCTCCATCTTCTCCAGTGTGTCAGTCTGTGGAAATCCGACTGCACTCAGATGTCACCCGAGTGCAGTCCAATGTTTACCATGGACTCATTGACTTGTATGGCTGAGTGCAATCAAATATCCAATTTTTTTGGACAAATCGCAGCTTCCCCAAGTTGGATCTGGTTATGTGCACAGCCCCATAGCATAACATTGGTACTAGTGGGATCCGATTGTCGCATCGCACTCAGACCGTAAATACGGCTGTGTGCACGAGCCCTTATAAAGCAGTTTATGTCTTTTATCGTACAGGAAAAATAGATTTTAATCTGACCCACTGGCAATCCTGAATATTTGATAATCTGCCACCTATCACGTCCTGCTAATACCAGATTATAGGAATCTCTATGTAATAACACAGCAACAATATAAAGCTTCTCCAGAAGAAAGATATTCCATCAGACAACTGGACCGTGTACAACAGCATGGCGGTAATCTGATTAGTTTTAGTCTACAACTGTTCAGAATTAGAATAGAAATAAGAGAATCATTAAAAATTAATTCCTTCGTTGATTCTCCAAGACATAAATCAGAAGAATCGATTTTGCAATTTTAGGCATGGAATATGTAGTGCAGAGGAAGATATTAACAGGGTGACATCTACAGTTCTCCTCACCGTTATTGGCACCCCTTCATTTTTTCATAGCCTGTACAATATCTTCAGAAATAACTGGGAATGTACCAAAGTTATATCCTCAGGATTTTTTAATTAGTGGTACAAAGTAATAAAACAATGTTTTACTGATGTATTGAAACAGAAAAAACAGCATGTCCCGCAATAAAGGCACCCCAAATTAATACTTGGTTGCGCACACCCTTTGGCATTGATGACAACCTCCAAACATATCTTGCAGCCATCTATAAGCTTCTTGCATTTCTCAGCTGGAATTTTCTCCCACTCTTCCTTTGCAGTTTGTTCAAGCTCTTGAATGTTTGCAGGTTCTTTTTCCCAATGGCAAATTTCAGCTCACCCTAAAGATTTTCAATGGGATTAAGGTCAGGACTCATTGCTGGCCATTTTAAACAGTCCATTTTTTCTTTTACAACCATCGCTGTGTACTTTTGGATGTGTGCTTTGGGTCATTGTCTTGCTGGAGGATCCATGATCTTTGACTCAAACAGGATTTTTTATACTGGGTAGGACATTTTGCTCTAAAATCTCTTGATAATTCTCTGATATCATGATTCCTGTGATACGGTCAAGGTCTCCAGTGCCAGGTGCAGCAAAGCATCCCCACAGCATTATGGATCCTCCACCATGCTTAACTGTTGGTAAGGTGTTCTTTTCCTTATAAGCTTCATTGCGTCATCTGTAAACAAACTATTGCTTTGCATTGCTAAAAAGCTCTATTTTTGTTTCATCTGTCCACAGAACATTTTCCCAGGATTGTGGTTTGTCAAGGTACTCTTTGGCAAAGATCAGTCTTTCCTTTTTATGTCTTTTCTTCTGCAATGGTTTCTTCCTTGTCCTTCTCCCATAAAGCTCTGTTTGGTTTAGTGTGTGGCATGTGGTACTTGTTGAAACCATGACCCCAGACTGTTCCAGGTTGGCCTTCAGGTCATGTTTGACATGGTGTTTTATCCACCATTCGCACCAACCTTCACAGAAATCTCTTGTCAATTGTCCTCTTTCCCCCACGTCCAGGGAGGTTCTTGACAGTTCCATGTTTGGCAAACTTCTTAATAACATTGTTGAAACTGGGATACCAAGGTCTTTAGAGATGGCCTTATACCCTTTGGAAGCCTTGTATTTGCTAATAATAGCAGTTCTGATGTCCTCAGACAGCTCCTTTGTCTTCACCATTGTGACAAAGGAACAGGGCCTACCATGTGGCTTTTTAAAACACTGAAGTAATCATTCATTGGCTAATTCATGTCACATGGGCACCGACAAGAATCTCTTTTGAGATTTACCAAAGGGAAGTCAAAATGTGTTTCCGTACTAAATTAATGTAAATGGTGCAAATACCAGTGACACAGCAAGCTTTAGGTTTTTCTATTTTTCCCTCCCATTGTTTTTGGTTTTAATTTATTGTTTATCATTTGCTATTTTGTATCTAACACGAGTGCTCTATACAAAAAACAGTTTTACTTGATTCATTTTTACAGTACATATTATATACTGTGACAGAGTCACTGGTATAATATATGAGGGGAGGTATGTGTCACGCAGGTTGTTAGCCTGTGTGAACTAAAACCAATAAACTTTCTGCCTGCATGTTATATGCTGGGCGGTCAACTCTTTTTAAGAGTGTGGTTTTATGGGAATGAAGTACAGATGGGAGGGAAGTCATTTTCCTACCTCCCCTCAAGGTGTGGCTGAGCAGGGTTAAATGCTCAGTCAGATTTGTTTCTCTGGAGTGTGTGGTCTGGAGAGTGAAGTATCCAGCATGTGTTTGGGTGAAACCAGAGAGTAACACCGGAGGACTGGTGTTGCTGAAGACTTTACTGTGCTACCTGCAGTGGGCAGAGCCTTGCTTACTATTGGACTCTGTCATACCTTATCTTTTTGTTTTTCCCGTTAACCCCAAGAGGGTCTATTTATTTTATGGGACACTGCCGGAGTTTATGCCGCAGAATAAACCAGCAGGAAGTTAACCCAAACCGTGTGTCCTGTGTCTGCCTCTAGAGAGCTGAGCAAGTCGCTTTACCACAGTACTTAAACTTCATGGGTGCCGATAATGATGAGCAGGACTGTATGAGGAAGCGGCTTGGGCTGTGGATTTACAGGGACTTTTTATATATAATTTGTGTTTTAGTTCCTCACCATTTACAACATCTCTGCTTGCTGTCAGGAAAATGCTACCTGGAAATGTTCTTATTTTCAAAAGTTGGAACGAAAGCATTTTGCTAAATTATCTAAAGTGATTCTGAGCAGAAGCAAAACATGAAGCTGTAAAGTTGCAGAGAGCGGTAGTCATGGCCGAGCTGCCGTACTGTTACTTTCTGGCACTTTACAGGAAAATCGTGTTCCAGTCCTAGTGTGCTGTCAGGTGTGGGGTGCATCACACTCACTTGTAGGTCGCAGGCCTCTGCTGCCTCCAGGCCTCCATCCTCAGGAGTTGCCGCACACAACTCAGGGGACACCAAGTTCATTTCAACCAAGAGAAGTTTACTGGACAATTCAAGTTCATCAGCATGTAACATAAGGCACAAACTTCTTGTTCCTTATTTCCTTAGCATAACACATCTTCAACCCTACCATTCGTTCCTCCTGGACTATCCCTACACCCATTGGCTCCGTCAGCCCCAGGGATTTCCTGTCCAGTCCCGCAGTGCACTTGGGATCCGTTACTTTTCCTTCTTGCGGTTTTGCGTCCAACTTCCCCTGTGCACCAGAGGACATGATGCGCCCTTTAGCCCTATGTCTGGCCTCGAGCTCCTGACGTTACAGGAATGTCCTCGCGGGATTCTAGTACGGCCTCCCACTGCCTTGAACGATTGGTACATGCTGGCCCTAGCAGCCCACTGCACTTGAACTTGTCCTTATTACTGTACTTCCCTATCTGAGTCACTACCAGGAAGTGCCTGCTTTTCACTAACACTAATCCCCTCCCACTGTGGGCTAGCCCCAAACATTATCAGTATCTTATCCTATGCCGTCAGAAGTTCAGCTAACTACAGTCACTATCCTATAACAGTATGCACTAAGCCTATTGTCCTTATCTTATACTGTACACACACTATACATACTATACTTCACAATACTATATTAACAGTGCTTATACTACACCATATCACATTACACACTAGATGCATAGGAACGCATGACACTATTCACATTACACAATATTGGCACAATTGGTTTCTTCAGAGGTAGGAACACAGCAGCACAAGTCCACCGCTCTTAAAAAACTCCTGGCACCACGCAAAAATAATTTATAACAGGGCCCTCACTTAACATGTGCTATACACAATACTAGTGTCTAATAATGAAGAAAAGGGGTCCCTTAAGCACTGTGACCTTGGCGCAACTGATGCCCCTAGACCCCCTATAACTACTCCCCTCAATATGAAGTAATCTTTTAATAATCTACTGCTTCATGAGAGGTTTAAAGCTGCAGCTTTGTCTTTGTTCCATGCTTTACACTGCCGCTCTGTTTCTCCATGAAAAGCTGTTGTCTATTACATCGCAAATGGAATTATTGTGAATAACAATAAAGCGAGAAAAGTCTGTGTTATCTGATTTAAAGAGTAACTACATTTTTTAATTATCTTCCAGTCATTGCAAAGCTATATTTTTTGTAGAATATTTCATTACCTTATTTTGCTTCCTTTTCTCCCAAACACCATGATGCAGTGCTGTTTCACATGAACGGTTGATACTTCTTTAGAAGATGCTTTCAACTGCTGCTCAGCCAAGATCCCAACTTTCTTTACAAGAAGAGGATGGAATTGCCTGGGTCTCAGTACAGGAGTGGAGAGCAGAGGGGCTCAGACAGGAGAATTCCCATACCCTGATTGTAAATAGAAATGGGGTCTTAGCTGAGCAGCAGCTAAAAGCAGCTTCTAAAGGGAACTAGCCATGCGAAACAGCACTGCAGCATGGTGTTTGGGAGAGAAGGAAAATAAGTAATGAAGTATATTACAAAACTCCAGACTTTGCACTACCAATAAAATTACTAAATAACAGAAAAAGTTTAGTTACTCTTTAAGGCCAGAAAACACATACTCATTACTAGAATTATACATTTACATTTATACATTTACTTTTTTGCATGTGTGTTGTAAGTATAAGAGACAGTGTGTTCCCCACAGGTAAACTGCTCTCAAATATAGTTGTTACAGGGATCATTGATGTCGGTATTAGCTTCTTATAATGTGCAGTCGCACTTCTTCCTGACTGCAGCTCTCAGGGTCAATAGGCAGCTGGAAAGCCACATGTCGAGTCTTGTCCTGAGAACAACATGAAAGAATTTTGAAAAACAGATACCTGCAGATTACTATAATCTCCACCACCATGATACATGCTGCTGGCTTCAAAGTATGTGTCAGTCAGCCGTAACTCTATATTAAATGTATCCTACCTGTGGGTCACATATGCAGTTTAGTGCGAGATAAACAAAGACATGAGTTCACGTGTGTGATATGATCACACTGGGTGGGTATCACTGCTATACAAAGTGATACTTGATGATGATTAGTAAGTAGATCAGTATCATTAATGGATTTGCATTAACATTAAAGGGGTTGACAACTCCAATTCTTTGGCACCAAGGACTTGTGCAGCAGGTCTTTTGACCAATGCCCATGACTCTAGGCGCCTTTGTGTCCCCTATCAACTCTCCTGACACCAACTTAGATTGGGGGATCTCATAGTGTACACTGCGCGCTGTGAGGATTCTCCGGTGCCGGGAGCGTGACCACAAGTATGTAATTTTCATACATGCGGTCAAGTGTCGACTAGACGTGCACAGCATCGCTCAGTGCAAGTGTATTAAGCAAGGCTGGACATGACTAGTCGGAATGTGGTCGGAAGTATGCAAATTGCATACTTGTGGTCACATGACTGCCAGCTCCTAGCGCCGGCACCAGAGAATCTTGACAGCGTGCAGTGCACTTACTGTGAGGGTTCACAAGCCTGGACAACCCCTTTAAGCACTCCGATTTCCCATGATGCAAAATTCAGTTCATTAGCATTAATGATGAGTGAGCATGGTCGCTACTCGAGATTTACGAGCATGCTCAGGTGTTTTCCGTGTATCTTCAGTGTGCTCAGGTGTTACGTTTTAGTCACTCAGTGCTCATGATTTGCGACTGTTTGACAGCTTTAATACACGTGAGGAATGTCTGTTTCTTAGGCATTCCTCACATGTATTAAAGCCGTCAAACAGTCGCAAATCATGAGCACGGAGTGACTAAAACATAACACCCGAGCACGCTGAAGATACTCGACAAGCACCCGAGCATGCTCGCCGAAAGAGTTAACAGAGCATTCTTGCTCATCACTAATTAGCATGGCATGGAGCAAAACTCTCGACAGGCTGCAGTTCTTATCATAACCACTACGTGGCCCTATAGAGACATATACCACCAACTTTTCCCAACAGAATGTTAGGAAATCACGTTTTGGGGATTTCCTGATTAAACTGGGCATTTTGTGGACACACTTTGGGATATTTCCAGCTGAGGAAGGAGACATCTATAATGCATAGTTGGGCCCGATACAACATAGGGCATTTGGATAAGAGCAGTTTAGATGAGATAACCTTGGTGGAATAAGCCGAGACCCAATGCAAAATCTTCATCAGGACCCCTCAACTTACAAGGGTCATTAATAGTGTTGATTTTCAAAAATTTGTTAAAGGGACCTTGACCCCAGAGCACTGCCACCCCTGCCCCCATTATAATTACACCCCTGGATAGCCTCATTTTTTTCGGCTTTTAGATAAACGTCTTCTTTTTCTACATTTCTTTTTGAGTATGTAGCTGAATTGATTTTATTACATTAGTCTTTAGCAGAGAGAAACAATAGTATCTCAATTAACCTCTGGCTCTTTGGGGGTCCTAAACGAAATTATTGTCTAAGACGTAATGATTCCGTGACCTCTCGGACGTCGCCCGAATGTGGTGGAGATTCGGATGCCATTAACATTGCAAATTAAGAAGAAAAAAAAAAAAGTAACGTAAGAGAATAAAATAGATTTATAGTAAATAATTATCATTCATTACATTTCCCACAAATCAATTTTTCTAATCACGGCGAGGATAGGCGAAGGCTGGTATTTTATCACGTTAGGTGTAAATCAGGGAATTTGCATTTTTATAAGGTATTACATCACAGATCTCCGGAGAGGGATGAGGTATGGCATGTGCCCCGCAGACTATTACGCCAGCCAGCTGTAATATTCGGCTCCAGGCATACTTGCTAATCTTTCAGCTTGAACCTGAAACTGCAATAACAATTCGTGTTTTTCTTTGTAACTTGAAAACGCCGACTTGCCCCCGGGCGGTGATTGATCTCCATCTGATGCTGAAAGGGAACCATGCGAGAAGAAGAGTGGCGCGTATTAACCCTTCATGGCGCGGTGAGGTGTGAATGCCGAGGTCACATTCATTCATTCATAACTGCATGAATTAATTCAACGTATATGTATTCCAGGTGTGGGCGGCTTATAATCCGATGGTTACACGTGCCCAACACTGCAATGGCCATCCTTCCGCAGCTTTAAAATCAGTGCTACCATTAGGGTGTTGTGCACACGTTCAGTTTTTGCACTAGATTTTTCTGCAGCAAAGAATTGAGTAAAATTTTTTGCATTCTTATTTGCATTTTTTTTTTTTTTCCCATTCATTTGAACGGGTGAAAAACGTTGCAAGAATTGAAAAAAAATGGTTAAAATCCACACAAGATTTCAGAAATCTCACTCATTTTTCTAGTACTGTAAAATGCTGCATTTTTTTTTCCCATAGCAAAAACGCAGAGTGTGAACAAGCCCTTAGCATCCTCGGGTCTTTCGCTGGTTGTTGTCGCCCCTTTTTGTCAAGAAGTGACTGACAACTGATCTGAACAAATATTTGGCTTCAAACAATAGCTTTTGTAGTCAGATAAATATGTTTACTCTAGTATCCCAAGCTACCATTATACTGCCCCCTATGGGAACAAATATGGTGATAAACACATAGGGGGCAATTCATCAAAGCTTTTTCAACAGATTTCAGGTGATAAGAACTATGAAGAGTCACAATTTTTTTGCGCAACGCAAGGTTCCACAAAGAAATGTGACTTCTGGAGTTTTCATGTCATTTTCGCCCCGGTTCTGACAAAGTGCGCTGAGCTGGGGAGTGACGGGGCATGGTGACCCCACTCGTCAAATTCATGATGAGTGTCAGCATGCACCTCTTAATGAATCAGGAGCGTCCCCTCCAACACTCCCCGTCGCCAAGACCGGCGAAAGAATCGCCCGTCATGATGAATCGCCCCCATTTTTCATATGAAGTAATGCAGCTTTCGGATGGTAATCGATAAGCATGACTGCCAAATTACAGCCACGCAATACTTAACATACTCCCCTGGTAGATATGGATTTTGCTCCTTGTTAAAAGAAAAAACAACACATGGATGAAAAACGGGAAATGCCAATGCCGCAGACACTGGGAGGAATCCGACATTTTCAACAGTTTTTATTTTTATCAAAAAGTCACCAACAATTATAGAACATTATATTAGCACAAAAATGTGCAATTTTTTTTGCTATTTTATGCCCCAAAGGAGCATTAAGCCAGCTTAATAGACTGCGAATTTTTCAAAGAGTTGCACAAAAAGTCACAAACTCCCTCCAATGGGGGGGTAGAGTAAAAAGTGGCAAATCAGCTCCAGACGCAAGCGTCATTTCTACCGATGTGCCAAATTTATCAAATATGATCCGACACAATGATGAATCCGGCACAAAAACGGTAACGTAGCCAAAGTCTTAAAAATTACCTTTGTGATTATTTCCCCCTACATTTTCATTAATTAAGATCTAATGCTGGTCATACACATGACATAACTGTCCAGATAAGCAGTTAGTCCACCTGAACCCTCCATGCCCCCATGCACATGCACACTCGGCTTGGGTAAGTATGCATGTTCTGTAGGTGGAGACATCTCTGGCAGCGCCTTATCTCCATTAAGAGCAATAAGATGGGTTTTTTGATATCTAACAGACGATTGTTCTGTTTCCTAGGTATCTGCTTTCGGTGGAAAATCAGAAAACACTCACATACATTTTATATTATTGGTAGATCTCACTGAAATTCTCTGGTTAAGCCCCCCATACACAATGGATAACTGTCAGATGAACAATCGGATCCCCCATACACCGGAACACTCAGTTCGGCTGGATTCTCCTCTGTTCTATATGAGAGAGCCGCTGCCAGACTCTTTTGGCGGCGTCTTATCTCTGAGACAACAAAAGGATCAGCAATAGGAAATTGAACAGGCGGGATCCTTCTCTCCACCCAACATTAGACTGTCGACCAATTCCTCCAACATTCATCTATTGTGTATGGCCACCTTAAATCAGGCCTTCAACTCAAATCTCCTAATGCTTTAAGTGGATCTCTCACCATATAATATGTTGTCCTATGATTATGTAGCACCCTGAGGATTCGGCTGCTACAGGGGTATTGCACCTCAAGCCAGAGGTGTGGTATTCCACTCCCGGGTAAGGATGGAGTGTGGAACTGAGCTCAGTTAGCTGCATGCACTACACACATCCCATTTCCGAGGAACAGACCGATGGTACTCCCACTAGAGAAATGTGCAGGTACGACAGTGTCTGTTCCTGGCTGGAGTGGGAGGGGGGTGGAACATCCCAGTAGTGTAGGGGCAGATAGGGGGAGCAGTCTGGGTAAAGTTAGGAGCTCATTGGGTGCTGGTCACCTGAGCTCACACATAGAGGGAGTATATAAGGTGGGAACCATCTTAGATCAGGGTCAGTCAGTCTGTCAGTCTTTTGTCAGAGCAGAGCAGAGGAAGAGAGCAGAGGAGAAGAGCAGCTCCAAGGCCAAGAGAGAGAGAGAGGAGAAAGAAAGACCCAGAGGGGGAGAAAGAAGGAACTCCAAGAGCCCAAATTAGACCAGAGGGTGAAGAATTGGCAACAGGGTACCGGATCCCAAGCTGGCAGAGGCTACAGCACACCTTAGCCAGGAACCGGAGGTCGTGGGCAGGACCGATCTGCCACAATCACCCACTAAATCCACCCGGAAGGCAGACCAGGAATAGGGTCAGGGAACCCAGAGACAAGGGTTTACCACCAAGAGGCCCGAGGGAGCCGGACATAGGTGGATCCCTGGTGGGGAAGGCCAGAGAAGAGGACAGGACAGAAAGGGAGCTCAGGACCACGCTCCAGAATCACCTGGGGGTTGGCCGAGTCCAGGACCTGGTGGACGCAGCACGGCTCGGGTGGTCACTTAAGGCCGGAGTGACCAGAACAACTGCAGTAAGTAAACAAACCCTGAACTGCACAGCCCGACTCTGAGTCTCATTTCCATCCCCGCTGCACCACCACAACCCCCATCCTCTGCAACTGACCCCCTGAGGCTATACCCCTCCCGTTGGGGGTTATACTACCTAAGCTGCACTCACATTATCAGCCTCAGTGGACCCTGCTGCAGCGGTGGCCGTATTGACCGCAATTCAACGGGTGGCGTAGTCGACACAAAAGAACATCTAGTAACATCATAAGGACTGCCACACACTGAGCTTGACACCCTGGGCACGGACCGGGTCACAGCCACTCGGAGACTACAACCCCCATCTGATCCGGCTCCGGGTATCCCTAACAGCACTGCCCAGGGGGCGCGTCAACTTTGGCGTAGTCGGCAGGATTACGTGCCCGCAACAACCGGGTACTGCGTGCCTGAAGAAAAGTACACTGTTACCTCAAAAAGAAGTCTCCTGCCGGTTCCGGAGGGTCCCCGCCATCGGGCCCCATCACAGGTCGTTTCCCGCCGGTTGTCCGCCATTTGCAGCTTTTTCCCGCCATCCATGGAGTTTCCCGCCACTGGGAGACGATTCCCGCCATTTCCGAAGATTTCCCGCCTTGGAAGAGCGGACGCCATTATGGGCGTGCCAGAGGGTGGCAAGAGGCCACCTCCCATCGTGGGCCAGGTCGAAGAATGGCGCCAAAAGCGGAAACCGCCCCCACCAACAGAGACTGTGATGCTGGAAGTGTCCATCAGCGTGAGAAAACTGCCCCTGGGACTGACAATCACTAAGTTGCCCCGGGACCACCCTCGATGTGGGCGGAGACAGAAGAAGAGAACAAAGATGGGTGTCGCCTGGAGCAGTCTGGAGAGAGCGCACCCGGAGACAAGACGTCTGGAGGGAGAGTCAGGCAGCACCGACCCAGTGGTCAGGAGCCTGTTGCAGGTCGCCACTCCAGAAGGCCTGCTGGAGATCCTAACACAGCTCCCCCGAGACCGGGAGTGTGCACAGACCGCGTTGGAGGGCCTCGCACGGAGGATGGCCCGGGTGCAGCGGGAGACGTTGGCGGAGTGGAGCCGAGAGATGGCCCAGCAGACCGAGACTCGTCAGCGGAGCATGCCACCCGAGACGAGGAGACAGACCGCCTCTGAGGATGGCGCAGGAGGAATGAAGGCAGGAGACGGCGCCGAGAAGGGAGCCGAACGAATGGAGGCAGGTAAAGGGGACGTCACGACCCTGAGCCGGGAAACCGCGTGCCTGCCCCAGCTCCCCGTCGCAGAGCCCGAAATTCCCCCTGCCGTGCCCGTCGCTGCATCGTCACCGCCGCCGACTAGGCCTCAACCGGAAACCGCGGCCGCGACCCCTGTGACGTCACACGCCTCGACCTCGAGCGTGGCCAAGCAGGAAGTACCATCGGCCTGGTCGCAAGGCCTAGTACCCCCGGGCGCCGCAATACCAACAGCGCCCCCTACCTCCGCGGAGCCCCCGGCCTGGTCGCAGGGCCGAATAACCCAGGGCGCCGCCGTTCTTACGGTGCCCTTTGCCTTTAGGGTGCCCCAAGCCTGGTCGCAAGGCCTGGTCGACCCGGGCGCCACTACCATCAACGCGCCCTCAACATCAAGAGTGCCGCACCTGGGTGAAAATCTATTTGCCCAGCATACGTGCCCGGACGGGTCTGAAACTGAAACTGTCCACAAAGAAAGAGCAGGAGGACGCCGTCGTTGAAGTACGGTAGAGAGAGACTGTATAAAGTTACCCGTCAGGGTATAAGAACTGTTCTAGTTAAAATATAGTCCCCGTTGGGACCAGCCAAGAGTGAACTGTTAACCCCGTGTGTCCCTATTCCCACTGACCGAGGACTGAGAACGGTCAATCCTCCCTAATACCTGGCCGAGGACTGAGAGCGGCCATATCCCCTTGTATATAGTTGCGCTTCCTAAAGCGCCCCCTACCGGTTTTATAGGAAACTGTTTTATTCCAAGAGAGACTGTCGCACTTTACCCGGTCACAAGTTGCACCGTGACCGGAGGAACCAGAAACAAGAATGTTTATATGAAAAGTTTATTGCTGCTGATGATGTTTTATATGTTTTATATGTTTATGTTTATGAAAAAAATTGTATGTTTTGGATGTTTTTGTTTATATCTTACAGCCCGAGGACGTGCTGTGATTTACCAGGGGGGAATGTAGCACCCTGAGGATTCGGCTGCTACAGGGGTATTGCACCTCAAGCCAGAGGTGTGGTATTCCACTCCCAGGTAAGGATGGAGTGTGGAACTGAGCTCAGTTAGCTGCATGCACTACACACATCCCATTTCCGAGGAACAGACCGATGGTACTCCCACTAGAGAAATGTGCAGGTACGACAGTGTCTGTTCCTGGCTGGAGTGGGAGGGGGGTGGAACATCCCAGTAGTGTAGGGGCAGATAGGGGGAGCAGTCTGGGTAAAGTTAGGAGCTCATTGGGTGCTGGTCACCTGAGCTCACACATAGAGGGAGTATATAAGGTGGGAACCATCTTAGATCAGGGTCAGTCAGTCTGTCAGTCTTTTGTCAGAGCAGAGCAGAGGAAGAGAGCAGAGGAGAAGAGCAGCTCCAAGGCCAAGAGAGAGAGAGAGGAGAAAGAAAGACCCAGAGGGGGAGAAAGAAGGAACTCCAAGAGCCCAAATTAGACCAGAGGGTGAAGAATTGGCAACAGGGTACCGGATCCCAAGCTGGCAGAGGCTACAGCACACCTTAGCCAGGAACCGGAGGTCGTGGGCAGGACCGATCTGCCACGATCACCCACTAAATCCACCCGGAAGGCAGACCAGGAATAGGGTCAGGGAACCCAGAGACAAGGGTTTACCACCAAGAGGCCCGAGGGAGCCGGACATAGGTGGATCCCTGGTGGGGAAGGCCAGAGAAGAGGACAGGACAGAAAGGGAGCTCAGGACCACGCTCCAGAATCACCTGGGGGTTGGCCGAGTCCAGGACCTGGTGGACGCAGCACGGCTCGGGTGGTCACTTAAGGCCGGAGTGACCAGAACAACTGCAGTAAGTAAACAAACCCTGAACTGCACAGCCCGACTCTGAGTCTCATTTCCATCCCCGCTGCACCACCACAACCCCCATCCTCTGCAACTGACCCCCTGAGGCTATACCCCTCCCGTTGGGGGTTATACTACCTAAGCTGCACTCACATTATCAGCCTCAGTGGACCCTGCTGCAGCGGCGGCCGTATTGACCGCAATTCAACGGGTGGCGTAGTCGACACAAAAGAACATCTAGTAACATCATAAGGACTGCCACACACTGAGCTTGACACCCTGGGCACGGACCGGGTCACAGCCACTCGGAGACTACAACCCCCATCTGATCCGGCTCCGGGTATCCCTAACAGCACTGCCCAGGGGGCGCGTCAATTACTAGCAGCAAAGGCAGAATCCAATGGACTTATAGTTATGAGTCTTAGATGCCGAGAGAGGTCACTCGCCAACAGCCTTTCTTGACATTCAGTCGTTGTATATCTACTTGCATGCTGCTTCCATACAGCATATTTTTGACTGTCGGCCATGTTCTCCCTCACGGGTCTATTTTCATGGTCATCTAGACGTCTATAATGGTCCCTTTCTGTCTGGCAATGGAAGAACCCTCCATCACTCTCACTGTTAAATTTTGAATCAGTAGGCCCAAGAGGTTAGGGGGCCACAACCACCTCCAAAGCAGGTGGAATTGCACATTATGAGGAGCTATTGGGCTGCAAAGGGCCCATATATTGTTCATGGACAGGGGCCTCTTTTGTCTGTGGCACCAACCTAAAATCGGTCTTACTTTTCATAGAAAACCAAAAAAATGTCAATAATTATAACGTTAAAGCCCAATAAACAAAAAACCGAATGTGGCCAACATAGAGCGTAGGTGTAGATGTGTAATTTCCAATTTCGGAAGAAGCCGTTCTCCAGACACAGCCCTATTACCATCATTACCCTTGACCTAGTATCACAGGAGCCTCCTTTTCTTTATCATCATTTCTCTTTAATCAGTTTTCTATCCCAGCAAACCAATTGCAATAGATAACCGGCTGCTTAATTAAAATTCTGCCAATTCACTTTTTGCAGTAATAAAAACCTAAAACACAGATCAAAATAAAATACTGAGTTTAGTATTAACCGGCTTTTAATCCTTTATTGGGATCTTCTGCTGTGTCCTATCTGATGCAACTGGGGATTTTGAAGTGAAACTGCCTGTGCAAGTCTATTAAATCCACATAAATCCTCCACAAAGCAGCTTAATTCACTCTTATCTCACTAGTGAACAGCATTTAGGAAGAACAAAATGAAAAAGAGGGAAAAATAGTAAAACTAACAGGACACTAGATGGAAATATGCTCTATAAAGTTTAGACATACTGTATAGCGGTAGTAGAAGCAGCGTTAATAATAGTGGTAGAAGGATTACAGAAGACATCTCATCTAGTGAAAGAAGAGGTCCTCATGGGCGTAAGAACATCAGGGAAGTTTCCCCCAATATAGGGAAGTTTCCTTCAATTTCCACCTAGGTGCTACCATATGTCCAAAAACCGAGGCACTATCTACGAGCAGATCCTAATTACTTACAAGCTTTTTCACAGCCGGACAAAACGGCGCAAAAACGCTTCAAAAACGCTACGTGTGAACTTAACCTATGATGTGTAGTGGACAAGGGTGTGAGGGATGAAACACGGATTGTTAGGACACCAAATCATTTGGGGGCACTGGTTCCTTTTAAAGGGGTTGCTTGAGACTAAAATATTGATGACCTATCCATAGGATAGAACATCTATATGACATCAGTGAGGGTCCGACCTTCAGTGCCCCCTCTGATCAGGTACTCAGCACTGGCCACTAAACAATGAACAAAGCTGCGGTGTTCGACCCCATACATTGCCTACATCCAGCCACAGAAACGGCTGATGGTGGGGAGAGCCAGGTGTTAGCCATCTTGTAAGTCAATGACCAAAACTGGCAGAGCAAGATACCTTTTTTCCATTTTGCATTGCCAAAAAGACAACATGCACACCTGATCGCCTTTTGGATAGCCATTCCCCCTCACATATTGAGGGTATCCTTTTCAGCCAGACAGTCACGCAAGGTGAGGGAAAGACTAAGTGCAACACAAAGAGTGGAAGGAAGCCCAAACACTAGGGAAAGGGGGAGTGGAGACTCCTAGGCAGATCTAATATCACCCTGACTACCCTACCATCCCTATATAGGTTGCACACCTATCGCCGAGCAGGAACCTAAGCCCTGAATGTCCCTAGAGCTTGGCCCTAGATAGGGAGGGGACAGGGTGAGCATTAGTCAAGCCCCACTACAAATTAAAGACAACAAGGTAGACAAAAAAAGGGTATACACTTAACTTGAGCAGATACCAGGGAGATAACGCCAACTGTCCTCCAAGGGCACCAGAGAAGAAACTAGCCAACTGCTAGTGCTCCAAGTCAACACAGAGGTACATAGAACTATCACCGATGCCTCTCTGGAGAAACTGAGAGTTTTTAACTACCAAGCAAGGGTGTGTCAATCAGCAGCAGAAGGTGGAGGTAGCTGCTGGGTCCTAAAGGTAGAAGGAAATAACAATACTAAAAGAATGAGAGGATCAAGAAGCCAAGCGCAGTGACCTTCTGCAGCCGGCTCCAGAACGACTGTCTGTCACACCTGACACACCCGTGACACTGACAAACCGAGATAGACACTTTTAAGGGCAAAGTATCCTGAAACTTCAACCTACTCGGATCAATGCACACTCAAGATGCAGCAACGACACCGGAAGTCAATAGGAGAATAGCTATGGGCAAATCCACAATGAAGTCACTGGACATGGTCTTCACATCGAGGAACATTTCACTGGCAACGAAGACAAGGCTCGTACATAGTGACCATACAAATCCCACTGACCCAGATCCTAGGTCTTGAGGATAAGAACCCAGTGCAAATACCATGACAGTATTAATAAAAACAGTTCTTTATTTAGACATTTTTAAAAAAGGAATATAATTAGAAAGCAAGAATTCCTCTACAACAGATACTGGGTAAGAGGTCCATATACAATGTTTAAAAAATATGACAAGAATTAGTATAACCAACCAGTACAAACATATGAAGTTGGTCACATTATAGCATCAAAATCCATACAATACCTCACTATATATGGGATGCGTTACACCAGATGACCTCTGGTATGATTACACAAGTGCGGGGAGTTCTTAATATGTTATAACCAATTTGGTAAAAATTATTTCACAATATTTTTAGTAATACTTCCCCTAAACATGTGCTATCATAACCGTAGACATCCTATTGTACATACTATGTCCGGAAAGCATTCATTGAATAGTATATGTCCAAGTATATAGACTATATACCTATAGTACCGGTGTGCAGCACTTTGTATGTATCCCAATAAAATATTACCATACACAAAGAAAAGGCCACTGGAGTGACACTGGTGAATATACACATTGACTAGTAACAATATTACCACATGTCAAGTTCTGGTAAAGTTCTGGTATCCGAACTTTGGACTACAGTTCGGACAAATACCAGAACCCGAACTTCCATGGGCTCACTCATCCCAATACAGGATATGACTTCTATTAATGCACTGTAACATCAGACAATTATATTTAGGACCGATCAGATCATTTTTGTCCTAAAAGGAGAGTGCAATTGTAGGAAAACAAGAAGGGTCCATATCCCCCAACAGCAAACATATATTCATAAAATGATAGATATTAATTAGTGATGTGCGAGCATGCTCGCTACTGCTCGGTGCTCGCCCGAGCATCTCACTGTTCGAGATGCTCGGCGTTCGCAGAGTATTTCCGGGTTGCTCGGGCAGGAACTCAGGTCCCCTCCCTGCATGTTTGGCGCTCTTTAGAGAACCAATGAACATGCAGGGATTGCCTGCCATGCACTGTAATGCCGTAGCCATGTTGGTTGTGGCATTACAGCGATTGGCTGGCCGCACAGCGTCATCAGGTCTATATCAGACCTGGCGCCGCCATGCTCGTCACAGTCACTCCGGATCAGACAGTGTAGGGAGAGCTGCTGGTGTGTCAGGGAGAGATTTGATCGTGTATTAGGTAGTTTAGGGAGAAAAACCGTACATTACACATATCCATCTTAACAAACAGTCCTTCTGAGGACTAATCCATCTTCAGAGATATCAGGCAGGCAGTGTATATAGGCAGGCAGTGTATATAGCAGACTGCATTGCATATAGTACAAGCTCCATTCCAATTCTGCCTTCTGCTTCTGTTAGATATTTCTATACAAAGGCCCAGGTCTCAGGGGCCAGGAATACTTTTCTTTGGATCTTAATCTCATTATTTGCTTAAAAAGCAATCCAGAGAACACCATTTTTTCTGCGCCATTTGCTTGTTGGCACTGCGGAATACAGCCAGGTCCTTTCCATATTAGAGCGCTAGAAATCCAGCTATTTAAAACCGTGTTTTCTCTGTCACACGGATCACATATACGTTGTCAGAAAATACTGCCATTTCTGGCCTCCATTAAAAATTTCCTTTAGTATGTCATTGAAGCAATTCACCACAGTTTGCAGTTCAAACTACTTACCTACAGGCCAGGTATTTAAAACTCTGTTTTCTCTATCACAAGTGTGGCACCCCAGGGGTCTGGTTACCACAGTAATAGAAATATTACGTCTGAGAGCAAGTGGGAGGTTTCCTGGTCAGGAGCCCTTAAACATGCAACACCTCCTGTCCCAGACCAGATGGGGGAGGAATCTGCCCTATATAAACTGGATCTGGGGCGGGGTTAGACAGTCAGAGCCTGGAGTTAGTTCCAGACACAGGGAAAGTAACAGCTAGGAGCTCTGTAGGAGCAGGAGCTGAAGACCAGGGGCTGGAGCTAAGCAGAGCTCGCCCTGGCAGAAGAATTTAAGAACCGGACACCGGAGTCCGAGGCTGCAAGGATCTTTAAGTCCAGCAGCAGAAACCAGCCGGCAGGGGATTCCAGGTCCTCTGGCCATAGAAGCCCGGAGGCTCAGTCACAAGCAAAGGACCAGCATCGCCATCGAGGAGCGGAGGCTATCAGAAGGCCCCAAGTCACCAGCCATACGGGTGAGCACTACACGGTACACTCAGGGACGTGGGCTACTTCCACTCGCTTACAGCAAGGTAGCCAGGAAGAGTGCAGTCAGACGGGGAGGCCTACAACTCCACCTGGTCAGGGGAACTCCTGCTTGCTCACAGACTGACCAGGCCTCTTATGCTAGCCAGTAGTCCCGGGAGGGTCTGCCTTATTATCATCAGTAAGACCCTGAACTACACTGCAAAGACTCTGAGTCGTTCCTGTTGCGCTCGTGCACCATCACTCCCATCGTCCACACTCATTGCCCTGAGGCTATACTCCTCCCGTGGGGAGTCATCCCATCCTCTGCTGCGTATACGACACCAGCCTCAGCGGTCTGCCTCGCAGCGGCAGTACACCCTGACCGCAATCCACGGGTGGCGTAGTCGGACAATTAACCTAAAACCTATAAAATACTGCCACTGGTTTGACCACCCTGAGCCACGGGACCGGGTCGCCGCCACGGAGACTACAACCCCCAGAGACCCGGCTCTGGGTATCCCACACACGTGCACACACGGCCCAGGGGGCGCGTCCTAAGGATCACATATAAGTTCGCTCCAAACTCAGTCATTTGTAGTGAGTGTGGAAGATACTGTCCTCCATTTCCAATGGGCAAGGCACGTGGCAAGGAACAGGGAACTGGACTTGATGGTAATGGTGCATGCAGAGGCCGAGGACAAGGCCGTGGGCAAGCTGAAATTGTGCCACAACAAACACCCACATCTTCTCGCCCGACCTTCCTGTCCAAATTTCTAGGGAACGCAGCACACCACTATTGAACCAAGAGCAGTGTCAAAAGGTTGTTGGTTGGATAGCGGATAATGCTTCCAGTCACTTAGCCACCACCACCTGTCTTCCACACGGTCAAGTCTCAGTAGCCGTGAGTCTGGACCGCATATTCCTCACCCTGATCCTCCTTCCTCCCACCATGCCTAGTACCCAGAGACAACTGATCCCACACTTGGACACTCTGAAGAGCTGTTCACTTTTCCATTTATAGATTCGGGCCTCTCGCCCGGTCCACTTGAAGTGGGGCAAGAGGAGATCGCGTGTAGCGATGCCCAAATATTTGAGCAGCCACGGTCACACAAAGGCGACGGTGGGAAAGTGTCACAAGAGGTGGACGATGATGAGACACAATTGCCAGAAAGTCAGGAGGAGGACCATTGTGCGGAAGTGGAAGACGAGGTGGTGGATGATATAGTAACTGACCCAACCTGGCAGGAGGACATGCAGAGCGAGGACAGCAGGACACAGGGGGAGGGAGGCAGAGCACCCCAACAGGCAGGAAGAAGCAGTGTGGTGGTCGCAGACAGAAGGCAGACAACCGTTCCCCGTAACAACAACATGAAGGAAGTGGCCAGTACAACTGTTAGGTCTTCCTGAGTCTGGTTGTTTTTTAAAGACTCTGCCGATAACCCCAAAAACGCCATTTGCACCACCTACCAGGCCAGCATCAGCATGGGTGGCAAAACGACCAGCCTGACCACCACCAGCAAGGCACATGGCAGCAAAGCACCCAACTTTGTGGGCCGAATCCCAGAGTCCAGGAACAGTGTCTGCGGGTGACACCATTGCTTCTTCTGCTGTTGTGCATGCAAGCCAATCCCCTGTCCATGATGCATGCGAAGACGCCTCCTGCCCTGCACCTGTCGTTGCACACTCTCAAGTAGCAGCATCAGGAAGCACGTCCTTGTCCTTGTCCCAGTGCAGCGTTCAGTTGTCCATACCCCAGTCCTTGGAACGCAAGCGCAAATATGCAGCCAACGCCCCAATGGCCACACTACTAAATTCTCACATTTCACGACTGCTTGCGCTTGAAATGTTGCCTTTTGGGCTCGTGGAGATGGAAACATTCCGCAACCTGATGGTGGCGGCCGTCCCTCGGTACTCGGTCCCCAGCCGCCACTATTTCTCCCGGTGTGCCGTCCCCACATTACACAAGCACGTGTCCCAAAACATTAGCCGTGCCCTCAACAACGCAGTTACTGGTAAAGTCCACCTAACCATGGACACGTGGACAAGTGCTTGTGGGCAGGGACGATACATCTCGCTGACGGCACACTGGGTTAACATAGTGGAAGCCGGCACCCAGTCGGACCTTGGGACGGAACACGTCCTCCCGACACCAAGGATTGCGGGCCCTAGGTTAATCAGGGTTGCCCCCACGGTCTACAGCTCCTGCACCTCATCCTCCTCAGCCTCCTCCTCCTCTTCAGCCTCCTTCTCCGAAATGACCACATTAGTCACAAGCTGGAAGCACTGCAGCACTGCCTCGGCCAAGCGGCAACAGGCTGTGCTGAATCTAATATGTTTAGGTGAAAGAACGCACAATTGTGAAGAGTTTTGGACAGCTCTGAAAGAGCAGGTGACGCGCCCCCTGGGCCATATTCTTTAGGGGAATACCCGGAGCCGGATCAGATGGGGGTTGTAGTCTCCGAGTGGCTGTGACCCGGTCCGTGCCCAGGGTGTCAAGCTCAGTGTATGTGGCAGTCCTACAGATGTTACAAAGTTCTTTATGTCGACTACGCCACCCGTTGGATTGCGGTCACTACGGCCGCCGCTGCAGCAGGGTCCGCTGAGGCTGATGGTGTTGGTGCAGCTTTAGATAGTATAACCCCCAACGGGAGGGGTATGGCCTCAGGGGGTCAGGTGCAGAGGATGGGGGTTGTGGTGGTGCAGCGTAGATGATAAGTAAAGACAGAGTCGGGTTGTGCAGTTCAGGGTGTTTACTTACTGCAGATATTCCGGTCACTCCGGCCTTGAGTGACCACCCGAGCCGTGCTGCGTCCACCAGGTCCTGGATTCAGCCAACCCCCAAGCAAGTCCGGAGCGTGTCCCTGAGCCCTCCTTCTTGTCCTTTCTTCTGGCCGTCCCCACCAGGGATCCACCTAGGTCCAGCTCCCTCGGGCCTTCTGTTGGGAGACCCTTGGCCTTGGGTTCCCTGACCCTACACGTGGTCTGCCTTCAGGGTGGATTTAGTGGGTGGCCGTGGCAGATCCTGCCCACGGCCTCCGGTCTCTGGCTGAGGTGTGCTTTAGCCCCCACCAGTTTGGGATCCGGTACCCTATTGCCAACTCTTCACCCTGTGTTTGTATGTGGGCTCTCAGAGTTCCTTTTTGTTTCCCCCTCTGGGTCTCTCTTTCTCCTCTCTCTCTCTGGGGCTTGGAGCTGCTCTTCTGCTCTCTTCCTCTGACTTCTCACAGACTGGCTGACTGTGGCAGACTGACCCTGATCTTAGATGGTGCCCACCTTAAATACTCCCTCTATGTGTGAGCTCAGGTGACCAGCACCCAATGAGCTCCTATCTTTACCCAGGCTGCTCCCCCTATCTGCCCCTACACTACTGGGATGTACCACCCCCCTCCCACTCCAGCCAGGAACAGACTCGGTCGTACCTGCACACTTCTAAGTGGGAGTACCGTTGGTCTGTTCCTCGGAAATGGGATGTGTGTAGTGCATGCAGCTTTCTGAGCTCAGTTCCACACTCCATCCTTACCCGGGAGTGGAATACCACACCTCTGGTTGAGGTGCAATACTCCTGTAGCAGCCGAATCCTCAGGGTGCTACACAGGCAGATCTGTGGCTCACACCGCTGAACCTACAGCCAGGCATGGTCGTGTGTGACAATGGCTGGAACCTGGTGGCAGCTCTGAGGCGAGGCGAGCTCACACACGTACCATGCCTGGCCCATGTGCTTAACCCCGTGGTTCAGCGGTTTCTCAAATCCTACCCAGAGCTGCTGGATCTGCTTGTTAAAGTACGCCGCCTGTGTGCCCATTTTAGAAAGTCAGCAACAGCTTCCGCTGCCCTTGCAGTGTTTCAGCAGCGTTTGCAGCTTCCGGCTCACAGACTGGTGTGTGATGTCCCCACGCGGGGAACTCTACACTGCAGATGTTGGGAAGGATTTGTGAGCAGAAGAGGGCAGTTGTTGAGTACCAGCATCAACAAGGCCGTCGGTATTCAGTTCAGACTCCACACATAAGACCTCAGGAGTGGACATGGATGTCAGACATATGTACCATCCTCCAAAACTTTGAGGACTCCACCAAGATGGTGAGCGGCGATGACGCCATAATTAGCGTCACCATCCCGCTTCTCTGTCTTCTGAAACGCTCTCTGCTCACAATCAAAAAGGATGCATTGCAGGCGGAGCACGATGAGATGGAGCAAGGAACCATGCAGGGTGATTACACACAGCCAAGCCTCATCTCATCCCAACGTGGATTGGGTGACAATGAGGAAGAGGAGGAGCAGGAGGAAGGACAGGAGCTAGTTTCATGCACTATAGACGGTACTACCTGCACAGCTATCATACCGTCTGTTCAGCGTGGATGGCCAGAGGAAAGAGAGGAGGAGGAGGAGAGCATGGTCAGTCATCCACTTGGTGAGGACACGAAAGCCTTGCCTGTTAATAGTCTGGCACGCATAGCTAAGTTTATGTTACTCTGCCTTTCCCATGACCCTCGCGTTCTCAAAATTTTGGGTGACAGTCATTACTGGTTGGTGACACTTCTAGACCCACACTACAAGGAGAACTTTATATCTCTTATTCCTGAGGCAGACAGGTCTACAAAAATAGGGCAGTACCAGAAGGCCCTTGTTGCGGAACTATTAAAAAAATTCCCATCTGAAAACGCTGGCGGCAGAGGGCACACTTCGTTGGACAACCAAGGAGTGCAGGCGAGAGAGACACAACTTCAATCCAGCAGAGGCACGGGAACACTGTCAAAGTTCTGGGAGAGTTTTCTCAGACCCTCCCATCGCACAGGCCCTGAGGAACGGGGTACTCTCACAAGGAGCGCAAAGTTTGGAAAGATGCTGAGGGAGTACCAACGTCCTCCATGATTCCTCAGTGCCTTATAATTATTGGGTATCCAAGCTGGATATGTGGAATGAACTGGCTCTCTATGCCTTGGAGGTCCTGGCCTGCCCAGCCGCCAGCGTTTTATCAGAGCGGGTTTTTAGTGCCGCTGATGGAATTATAACTGATAAGCTCATCCGCCTATGAACTGAAAATGCTGACAGGCTGACTCTTATAAAAATGAACAAGGGCTGGATTGGGCCAGACTTCTCAACACCACCGAATGATAGCAGTGTAACATAAACTCAAATCCAGTGTCTTTTCTTGGGAGGTGTATTCCCATGCACCTTTTCACACCCACACATGGGTATACGCTTCCTGATTTTGTCTATTTGCTCTTGTCATCCTCCTTCTCCTCATTCTCCACCACCATATCACCAGGGTGACCGTAGTCCGTGATGCAACACCCACATAATTTTTTTTAAAGGGTGTTTATGATGCCCGTGAAAAAAAATTTTTATACAGTATGTTCATGTATACCCCCCAGGGGTAAATGTTTGTCAGCCCATACACTTAGTGCATGGGCATTACAAGTATAGGAGGCCCGCTCCTTTCTAAAGGGAACATTTTTTTATGAGGCCCTCCTCCACGTCTCTTCCAAGGGGCATTGAAGTACCTCCAAATTTTTGGCAGCCCTTGCATTCACTGCATAGGCCAACACTATGGGAGACTCTCTCCTTTCTAATGGGAATTTGTCGTTACTGTGGCCCTGCTCTGTGTGTCTTTAAATTCATAGTGGGGTTTTTCCTAAAATTGGTCAGCCGTTGGACTCACTGCATACCCTATAACTGTATAGCAGACCCTCTCCTTTCTAATGGGAACAAGTCGTACCTTGTTACTGTGGCCCTGCTCCGTGTGTCTTTAAATTCTTAGTGGGGTTTTTCCTAAAATTGTCAGCCGTTGGACTCACTGCATACCCTATAACTGTATAGCAGACCCTCTCCTTTCTAATGGGAACATGTCGTACCTTGTTACTGTGGCCCTGCTCTATGTGTCTTTAAATTCTTAGTGGGGTTTTTCCCAAATTTTGGCAGCCCTTGCAGTCACAGCATGGGCATTATCACTATAGGAGACCCGCTCCTTTATAATGGGAACATTTTTTTACTGAGACCCTCCTCTATGTCTCTTAAAAGGGGTATTGGATTGCGTCCAAATTTTTGGCAGCCCTTGCAGTCACTGGATACGCAATAACAGTATAGGAGACCCACTTGTTAATAATGGGAACAACAAAGCATAGTCGGTTGATGGCTCTCTAACAATAGCTAGGGCCAACTGCTGGCCTTTTAAGTATAGTAAGGGCCGTCTGATGTCCTTGTAAAAATAGGCTTTATGACTTTCAGAGTCCCTCCATCATAAATAAAAAAGGATGTGTCTGATGATGTGTCACACACCACATTGCCAGATAAGGTTATAAAATGTTAAAATGACATTTCCCGGTGAATGCATTTGTCTTAAAAAATAACGTAAAAAAACGAAACAATAGGATCTCTCTTTAGTATAAAAAACAGCGTCACCAATTTAACCTCAATGTAATCGCATTGTTCAGCTCATGCACCTCCTCCTCCATCTCCAAAATGATCACATTAGTCACAAGCTGACAGCACTGCAGCACTGCCTTGGCCAAGCGGCAACAGGCTGTGCTGAAGATAACATGCTTAATGCTTAATTGACAAACCGCCCAGCGCTGCAGAGTTGTTGAAAGCTGTAACACAGCAGCCTGATCTGTGGCTTTCACCGCTGAACATACAGCCAGGCATGGTCGTGCGTGACAATGGGCGGAACCTGGTGACGGAGAAATGACAGCTGGGGTAGATACGGTTTCCCTCTATTCCAGTCCTTTCACCGAGCTAAAGAATATGGCTGTGGTGAAATACAACTCCCACTGAGAAGCTGTTTCAGATTGAAAAACATTGTGCCCACCAGAGGATTTGATTCTGGGGGCTAACCTTTCTCACCCGCTCAAGAGCCCCATAGCAGCTGCAAAGTTAGCGCTATCATGAACTCTCCTGAGGTAGAAGCCAAGGCACACCAGAGGATTCTCTGGTGGGACCGTCCAACCCTGCCGAGAAGCAGTCCTGGCTAAGAAAAGTGTGTGGGACACTCTATGGCTGCTTTTTTACGGAGGGGGAAACACACGCAAACACGGGGAGAACATACAAAGTCCTTGCAGTTGTTGTCTTTGCTGGGATTTGAACCCAGGATCCCAGCGCTGCAAGGCTTCCGTGCTAACCACTGATCCAATGTGCTGCCGTTCACACTCTAATATCTAACAGGCTGGAGAAACTTGCACCTACTGCCACTCTATCTTCAGCTCCTTTGTGAGAAAATGTATTTGGGCAGCCACTCAGTCTACCAAATAAAATTACTGAGAAGGAAATTGGGGATGGCTTCGCTACTGGTACTGGGGGCAGTGCTACTACCATGGCTTCGTACCATAGTTTGCTGGAAATATTCCAGACTGGTAGGAGGCAAGCAAATTCCCACAGAAAAGTACCAGCAGTAATGTTCAGGCCACATTTCAAGTGCAAGCAGCTTTAGAGGACTTCCTGGGGAAGGTTCCCGGACACTCTATGGCTGCTTTTTTAATGTGGATCGGCCATGCTTATGCATGATATTTCTCAAAACGCATTACAGATCAGGCCATTGTCCAACTCTGTATTCAAGAAATTAAATGCGCAAAGAAAGATGTGTGTGTGTGTGTCAAAGCACCACCGACAAGTGCGAGTTGATGTTGGACGGGCTGCCACTGCTTCTGCAACAAGCTCAATTACAGGACTTCCTGGGAGAAATGACATGCACTGTAGATACGGTTTCCCTCTATGCCAGTCCTTTCACCGAGCTAAATACAACTCTTAGCAAAAAAAGTTGTGGACTGGCTCCGTACCGTCCCTGGCCACATTCACCTGTCCACGTGTTTGTGGTTAGGTGGTCCTTCCCAGTAAGTGCATTGGGGAGGGCACGGGTAATGTTGTGGGACCCGTGCTTGTGGAAGGTGGAGGCGATACCGGGAAATATAGTGGCGGCTGGGGACCGAGTATGGACACCCGGCCGCCGCCGGCATGAGGTTGTGAAAAGCTTTCGCCTTCACGAGCTTAAAAGGCCATATTTCAAGTGCAAAGAGCTGCCCAGAAATCTGGCAGTTTAGTGTTGCGGCCTGTAGGTGGGTGGGTGGCTGGCTGCATACTTGCACTTGCATTCCAAGTTACAGAAAACAAAGCAGATGGTGGCCTCTATCATCATCATGGCCTCATCTCGGCACTATGAACTCTCCTGAATGAGAAGCCAGGGCCCGCCGGAGGAGTCTCCGGTTCTCTGGTGGGCCCGTCCAACCCTTCCGAAAAGCAGCCCTGGCTAAGAAAAGTGTAGGGGCAGGTTCCCGGACACTCTATGGCTGCTTTTTTAATGTGGATCGGCCATGCTTATGCATGTTATTTCTCAAAACGCATTACAGATCAGGCCATTGTCCAACTCTGTATTCAAGAAATTAAATGCGCAAAGAAAGATGTGTGTGTGTCAAAGCACCACCGACAAGTGCGAGTTGATGTTGGACGGGCTGCCATTGCTTCTGCAACAAGCTCAATTACAGGACTTCCTGGGAGAAATGACACACAGGGTAGATACGGTTTCCCTCTATGCCAGTCCTTTCACCGAGCTAAATACAACTCTCAGCAAAAAAAGTTGTGAACTGGCTCCGTACCGTCCCTGGCCACATTCACCTGTCCACGTGTTTGTGGTTAGGTGGTCCTTCCCAGTAAGTGCACTGGCACGGCACGGGTAATGTTGTGGGACCTGTGATTGTGGAAGGCGGAGGTGATACCGGGAAATATAGTGGCGGCTGGGGACCGAGTATGGACACCCGGCCGCCGCCGGCATGAGGTTGTGAAAAGCTTCCGCCTCCACGAGCCTAAAAGGCCACATTTCAAGTGCAAGCAGCTGTCAAAAGTTTGGCAGTATAGTATTGCAGCCTGTGGGTGGGTGGGTGACTGGCTGCATACTTGCGCTTGCATTCCAAGGAATGGGGTAGGGACAACTGAACGCTGCAGTGGGACAAGGACGTGGACGGTGATTGTTGCAAGTCTGCAACGACAGGTGCATGGCGGGAGGCATCTTCGCATGCGCCAAGGATCACTTATGATGGGCACACTTTTAGACAGTGACCTGGGAGTCAGAGATGCTTCCAGAGGTCTTCCCCATGCTGTTCCCATGTCTTTTCAGCACTGTATGCATGTGTCTGATGATGTGTCACACACCACATGGCCAGATAAGGTTGTAAAATGTTAAAATGACATTTCCCGGTGAATGCATTTGTCTTGGTTGAAAGCAATGCAAAAGTGCAAAAATGCATCAAAAATGCTACGTGTGAACATAGCCCAAGTTGTGGAGGAGTATTTTTGCTTTTGGTTATTTATTTTGCCTTATATACAAGTCACTACCCTGGAAAGGATGCTCCTTAACATATTTCCCAGGAAAATCCATTTTGGTTTCGTTTTTGTATGTAAAAGTGGTGTAATACTCTGACCACGTTGCTGACCGCAGTGATCTGGGAGTCAGAGATGCTTCCAGGGGTCTTCCCCATGCTGTCCCCATGTCATTTGAGCACTGTTCCCATCGATTTGGGCAATTTTTAGGTCCTCTGCAGACTGCCAGGGGTAGCCGCCTGAAAAATGCTCGAGTTTCCCATAGACTTACATTGGGATCGTTGCTCGGGTCGAGCACCCGAGCATTCCAATTTGCTCGACCCGAGCAACGAGTACCCGAGCATTTTAGTGCTCGCCCATCACTAATATTAATATATTATTAAAAAATGTATAAAGGACTGCTAATGTGCTCCTCAAGCCTGTTCTAACCTCATGCAAATCAGATAATTGGGCGCACAGACTACTTTGTAAATATGCAAATTCCATGATGAAATATTTATAATGGTCTTTAGAACTCCCCGGCTTGTTGTATTTGCACAGTAATGTGATATTAACTAATATGGCTTTTATTAAAGCCAGAGCACTTTTGTTTTTTACTGCATAATTTGTCCCCAAAAAGTTGAAGATGTAAATATTGCTAGCAGATTATTTCAGAACTTAAAGGGGTTGTCCACTACTTTTACATTGATGCCCTATCCGTAGGATAGGGCATCAATGTATGATCGGCCGGGGTCCCACATGCGGCACCCCCGCCAATCAGCTGTTATCGGTGACGGCGACGGTGGCTGCCGGCCGGAAGTGCTTACCTGTGGCGCTTGGCCGTCAAGTTGAAGTGGCCGCCACCTGTTACTGCACATCCGCCTCCTATTCAATTCAGTGGGAGGCGGATGTGCAGTACCCCTCAGCGGCCACTACAGATGGTCGGCCAAGCACCGCAGGGAAGCACTTCCGGCCGGCGGCGGCAACGATACCAGCTGATCGGCGGGGGTCGCGGGTGCGGGAACCCGGTCGATCATACATTGATGCCCTATCGTACGGATAGGGCATCAATGTGAAAGTAGTGGACAACTTCTTTAAAGCGAATGTGTCCTCAGAAAATGACCTATTGTTTAAATCAAGTTTCAGTTGTTTTTTTTTTAATTGGCAATTTTTAATCATATGATGATCTTTATTAAAAAAAACTAATTTAGTAATTGTGTAACTTTCATACTAGACACTTATTTATGATCATTTTCCCTGTCCTCTTCAGAAGAAGAGTTTTCAGCAGGCTTCTTATCAGTACAGACAGGACTGCAATGACAGGTGACACCTCTATACACAGCTGATATCAGAGGATCCACCAATCACAATTACATATACACTGTGTTCCAAATTATTATGCAAATAATATTTTCTCAGATTTTCCCAAATTACCTATATGAATTGAAGTCATTGTAATTTTCCAGTCAAATAACTATTAGAGTACAATTGAAAGGTTTTTGTACAAACTGCCTATGATAACAGTATATTTTTTAAAAAAATAAAAAACTCAAACTGCACTCAAAATTGCATGTTCCAAATTATTATGCACAGCAGAGTTTTCAACCTTTTCATTTTAATAAAGAACAAAAAAATGGTCATTTTTGAAATTATAAGCATTAGCAGGTTATTACAAACTGAAATCAAACAGTTTTCAACTCAAAACTTTATTCTAGGTGATGTTACATTTTCACATAGGACCGCTTGTTCGAAAGGAGCTTCTGAACTCTCTCGTCCATTGAATTTGTCAGGTTTTGGATGGTTTCTGCTTTAATTGTTTTGAATGAGGACAGAATACCCTCCCAGAGCTGTTGCTTAGATGTGAACTGCCTCCCGCCATCATAGACACTCCTTTTGATGATGCTCCAGAGGTTCTCAATGGGGTTGAGGTCAGGGGAGCATGGGTGCCACACCATAAGTTTGTCCCTTTTTATGCCCATAGCAGCCAGAGATGCAGATGTGTTATGTGCAGCATGAGACGGGGCATTATCATGCATGAAATTATCTCGATGGTCCAGATGGATGGAGTGGAGGATGGCTGGTTGATGGACACCCCATGCAAACACGGCTATGGCGCTAACAAGGAGGAGGTGGAGTAATGTTTTGGGCTGGAATCATGGGGAGAGAGATTGTCGGCCCTGTTAGGATCCCTGAAGGGGTAAAGATGAACTCCATAATGTATGTTGAGTTTCTCAAACAGCTCTTCCTTCCATGGTTCAAGAAGAAGAACCATGCATTCCGCAGCAAGATCATTTTCATGCATGATAATGCCCCGACTCATGCTGCACATAACACATCTGCATCTCTGGCTGCTATGGGCATAAAAGGGGACAAACTTATGGTGTGGCACCCATGCTCCCCTGACCTCAACCCCATTGAGAACCTCTGGAGCATCATCAAAAGGAGTATCTATGATGGCGGGAGGCAGTTCACATCTAAGCAACAGCTCTGGGAGGGTATTCTGTCCTCATGCTAAACAATTGAAGCAGAAACCATCCAAAACCTGACAAATTCAATGGACGAGAGAGTTCAGAAGCTCCTTTCGATCAAGGGGTCCTATGTGCAAATGTAACATCAGCTAGAATAAAGTTTTGAGTTGAAAACTGTTTGATTTCAGTTTGTAATAACCTGCTAATGCTTATAATTTCAAAAATGACCATTTTTTTGTTCTTTATTAAAATGAAAAGGTTGAAAACTCTGCTGTGCATAATAATTTGGAACATGCATTTTGAGTGCAGTTTGAGTTTTTTATTTTTTTAAAATTATACTGTTATCATAGGCAGTTTGTACAAAAACCTTTCAATTGTACTCTAATAGTTATTTGACTGGAAAATTACAATGACTGCAATTCATATAGGTAATTTGGGAAAATCTGAGAAAATATTATTTGCATAATAATTTGGAACACAGTGTATTTAAAAAAAATTGGCAATATTTTTTTTAATATCACAATCTTTATTTAAAAACAATGCTAATCTTGCAATTTTCACACTGGCCACTGGGATTTTTTAGATTTATGGTATGTGCCCACGATGCAGAAATGAAGCAGAAAATTTCTGCAGCGTTTCTGCATGGTCTTGGCAGTCAAAAACGCTTGCGGATTTTACACACGTTTTTGAAGCGTTTTTACATGCGGATTTGACTTGCGTTTTTCAAGTCCATTGGGACCTCAAATCTGCATGCAGAAACGCACAAATAATGGACATGCTGCAGCATAGGCACAGAACATGCATATTTTCATTGGGGATCATGGGGCACGGATTACCAAGCGTTTTTAAAGCATTTCTGCTGCGGAATTTCCGCATCAGAAACGCTTGAAAAACGCATCGTGGGCACATAGCCTCATACTTCCTGTCCTTTCAGAAACAGTTTTCAGCAGGCTCGTTATCATCAGAGGCAGGATTACAATGACAGTTAACCTCTATGCACAGCTTATAACACAGGATCCACCAATCACAATAGCCACAGTCACAGCTGCTCACCCTCCCTTCACAATGACCCTTGTACACGCTCATTAGATGCTTCAAAACGAAAAATGTGGTCAGCGTCCGACTACTGTTGCTAATGTACATGTGGATTTCCTAAAACGACAGAAGGTCAAATCTAAAAAGTCCCATTGGCCAGTGTAAAAATTTGCAAGAATTCAAGTTTTTATTTTTCATTATTTATTATTATTTAATTGCCTTCAGCTCGATCTCGAGCCACGGCGACTTAATGAATGAATGATCTGTAGGAAGATTGATCTGGTGCAAGCCTAGATAGGGCCATCAGGGTCTTCTCCGCCGATGGCATCAAGCAGTCGGGTTGCTGGTCTTCCTCTTCGCCTTGTTCCTTCTATTCTTCTGACCATGATGTTCTTCTCCAGTGTTTGCTCTCTTCGTACAATGTGTCCAACGTAGACAAGTCGTAGCTTTGTGATCCTTGCTTCCAGTGACATGTCTGGCTTGATTTGTTCCATAATGTATTTATTTCTTCTTCTCGCCTGTAAGAACTTGTGCAGATAACGTTCCCGATTTGCACATGTCCTGGCAGTCACCTGTCAATGCAACGTCACCAACGATGCTCACTACCGATGAGGAAATGACCATCACCAAGAACCCTTTTAAGTTCCTCCCTTACGGTTATGGTTGGTATCTTTTTTAATGCCTATCTATCTACCCATACATCAATCTTTAACCCCTTAATAACATCTAACGTACTAATACGCGTCTGTGCCCTGGGACTTAAGAGCCAGACCCGTATTAGTACGTCATCGCGATCGCGCGCGCACACAGGCTGTGCGGGCGCGATCGCCGCCGGGTGTCAGCTGATTGTCACAGCTGACACCCGGTACTATGTGCAGGGAGCGGTCACGCACCGCTCCCAGCACATTAACCCCCGCGATGCTGCGATCGAAGTCGATCGAAGTCGATCGCGGCATTGCGGGGGCAAGGGGAGGTGATCGGCGATACTCACCTCCTCTTCCGGCTTCCAGCGCAGTCTGCAAAGGCTTCCCGGGTGTTGCCATGACGACCCGATGTCGTCATGACAACATCCGGGTCACCAGAGAGCAGGAAGATTGCTTGGACATGCGCAGTGCATCTCCAAGCAATCTTCACACTGTGCACTTCAGCCTTCATGGCATAGGGATGGTGCTCCATTCCTGTGCCATGCAGGCGATCAGAAAAAAAAAAGTGAAAGTCCCAGAGTGGGACAAAGTAATAAAGTGTATAAACTGTGTGAAAGTGGAAAAAAAAAAAAAAAAAAAAATGTGCAAAAATATTATAAAAAAATAAAAAAAATAATACACCAAAAATAAAAATATAATGTACCCATCAATAAATATTATTATAAAAAAAAATAAAAAAAACAATAAAAGTACACATATTTGGTATCACCGCGTCCGGAACAACCTGACCTATAAAACTGTCCCACTAGTTAACCCCTTCAGTGAACACGGTAAAAAAAAAAAAAAAAAAAACAAGCAAAAAACAATGCTTTATCACCATACCGCCAAACAAAAAGTGGAATAACACGCGATCAAAAAAACGCATATAAATAAAAATGATACCGCTGAAAACGTCATCTCGTCCCGCAAAAAACAAGCCACCATATAGCTCCATCAGCCGAAAAATAAAAAAGTTATAGCTCTCAGAATAAAGCGATACTAAAAAATATTTTTTTCTATAAAATAGCTTTTATTGTGTATAAGCGCCAAAACATAGAAAAATGATACAAATGTGGTATCGCTGTAAACGTACTGACCCGAAGAGTAAAGCTGCCTCATCAATTTTACCACACGCGGAACAGAATAAAAAAAAAAAAAAAAAAACAATTCCTGAATTGTTGGTTTTTGTTTATTCTGCCTCCCAAAAATCGGAATAGAAAGCGATCAAAAAATGTCACGTGCCTGAAAATGGCACCAATAACAACGTCAAGTCATCCCGCAAAAAACGAGCCGTCACATGACTGTCTGCCAAAATCTGGAAAAATTATAGCTCTCAAAATATGGCGATGCAAAAACTAGATTTTACAAAAAATGCGTCTTTTAGTGTGTGACAGCTGTCAGTCATAAAAACCCGATATGATTCTGGCATTGCTGTAATCACACCGACCCGAAGAATAAAGTCGTCTAATCACTTATACCGCACAAGGAACGGCGTCAAAAATAAACTCTTGAGTTAGGATTGGGCTAGGGTTAGGGCTGGGTTTGGGGCTAGGGTTGTGCTGGGGCTAGGGTTGTGCTGGGGCTAGGGTTGTGCTGGGGCTAGGGTTGTGCTGGGGCTAGGGTTGTGCTGGGGCTAGGGTTGTGCTAGGGTTAGGGCTGGGGTTGGGATTTTTTTCAAAAGTAAGAAAAAAAGATGACGATATGGCGACTAGTGTTGAGAGCAAGTGCTCGCTACTTGAGTTTGCATCGGGTGCTCTGGTATGCATTTAGTATCGTGGGTATTTGAGTGACATGCTCGAGTCTCTGCCCCATATGCTTCGCGGCCAAAAAACTTTACGGGGATTGCCTGCCATGCACGAGCGATCCCCGCATGTTTTTTTTTGGGTGTATAATAACCGTGAAACATGCGGAGCAGGGACTCGAGCATGTCACTCGAGCACACGCTGTACATGGTGCATACCTGAGTACCCGATGCAAACTCAAGTAGCGAGCACTTGCGCTCAAGAATAATGACAACTTATTCAATATGATGACCTAATGTAAACAAATAATGTGCCGTACCTCTGGGTTCAAAATGTTCACTATACACCTTAATAAAATCTTTGAGGGGTATAGTTTCCAAAATGGGGACACTTGTGGGGGAGCTCCACTGTTTAGGCACATCACGGGCTCTCCAAACGCGACATGGTGTCCGCTAACAAATTGAATGGAAAATCGGCTCAAATTGTTAGCGGACGCCATGTTGCGTTTGGAGAGCCCCTGTGTGCCCAAACATTGGAGCTCCCCCACAAGTGACCCCATTTTGGAAACTAGACCCCCCAAGGCACCTATCTAGATGCATAGTGAGCACTTAGAACCCCCAGGTGCTTCACAAATTGATTCGTAAAAATGAAAAAGTGAAAATAAAACACTTTTTCATTTTTATGAATCAATTTGTGAAGCACCTGGGGTTCCAAGTGCTCACTATGCATCTAGAAAGGTGCCTTGGGGGGTCTAGTTTCCAAAATGGGGTCACTTGTGGGGGAGCTCCAAAGTTTGGGCACAGAGGGGCTCTCCAAACGCAATGTGGCGTCCGATAACAATTTGAGCCGATTTTCCATTCAATTTGTTAGCGGATACCATGTTGCATTTAGAGAGTCCCTGTGTGCCCAAACATTGGAGCTCCCCCACAAGTGACCCCATTTTGGAAACTAGACCCCCCAAGGCACCTATCTAGATGCATAGTGAGCACTTGGAACCCCTAGGTGCTTCACAAATTGATTCGTAAAAATGAAAAAGTGTTTTTTTTTTCACTTTTTCATTATTACGAATCAATTTGTGAAGCACCTGGGGGTTCCAAGTGCTCACTATGCATCTAGAAAGGTGCCTTGGGGGGTCTAGTTTCCAAAATGGGGTCACTTGTGGGGGAGCTCCAAAGTTTGGGCACAGAGGGGCTCTCCAAACGCAATGTGGTGTCCGCTAACAATTTGAGCCGATTTTCCATTCAATTTGTTAGCGGATACCATGTTGCATTTAGAGAGTCCCTGTGTGCCCAAACATTGGAGCTCTCCCACAAGTGACCCCATTTTGGAAACTAGACCCCCCAAGGCACCTATCTAGATGCATAGTGAGCAGTTGGAACCCCCAGGTGCTTCACAAATTGATTCATAAAAATGAAAAAGTGTTTTTTTTTTCACTTTTTCATTGTTACGAATCAATTTGTGAAGCACCTGGGGGTTCCAAGTGCTCACTATGCATCTAGATAGGTGCCTTGGGGGGTCTAGTTTCCAAAATGGGGTCACTTGTGGGGGAGCTCCAATGTTTGGGCACACAGCAGCTCTCCAAACGCAACATGGTGTCGCTAACAATTTGAGCCAATTTTGCATTAAATTTGTTAGCGGACACCATGTTGCATTTAGAGAGCCGCTGTGTGCCCAAATATTGGAGCTCCCCCACAAGTGACCCCATTTTGGAAACTAGACCACCCAAGGCACCTATCTAGATGCATAGTGAGCACTTGGAACCCTCAGGTGCTTCACAAATTGATTCATACAAATGAAAAAGTGTTTTTTTTTTCACTTTTTCATTGTTACGAATCAATTTGTGAAGCACCTGGGGGTTCCAAGTGCTCACTATGCATCTAGATAGGTGCCTTGGGGGTCTAGTTTCCAAAATGGGGTCACTTGTGGGGGAGCTCCAATGCTTAGGCACACAGGGACTCTCTAAATGCAACATGGTGTCCTCTAACAAATTTAACGGAAAATCGGCTCAAATTGTTAGCGACACCATGTTGCGTTTGGAGAGCCGCTGTGTGCCCAAACATTGGAGCTCCCCCACAAGTGACCCCATTTTGGAAACTAGACCCCCCAAGGCACCTATCTAGATGCATTGTGAGCACTTGGAACCCTCAGGTGCTTCACAAATTGATTCATAAAAATGAAAAAGTGTTTTTTTTTTTCACTTTTTCATTGTTACGAATCAATTTGTGAAGCACCTGGGGGTTCCAAGTGCTCACTATGCATCTAGAAAGGTGCCTTGGGGGGTCTAGTTTCCAAAATGGGGTCACTTGTGGGGGAGCTCCAAAGTTTGGGCACACATGGGCTCTCCAAACACAACATGGCGTCCGCTAATTATTCAAGCAAATTTTACAATCAAAAAGTCAAATGGCGCTCCTTCCCTTCCGAGCCCTGCCGTGCGCCCAAACAGTATTTTTTCCCCAAATATTGGGTATCTGCGTGCCCAGGGGAAATTGCACAACAAATTTTGGGGTCCATTTTTTCTTGTTACCCCTGTGAAAATAAAAAAAATTGGGTCTAAAGTAACATTTTTGTGAAAAAAGTTAAATGTTCATTTTTTTCTTCCACATTCAAAAAATTCCTGTGAAGCACCTGAAGGGTTAATAAAGTTCTTGAATGTGGTTTTGAGCACCTTGAGGGGTGCAGTTTTTAGAATGGTGTCACTTTTGGGTATTTTCTGTCATAAAGACCTCTCAAAGTGACTTCAAATGTGATGTGGTCCCTAAAAAAATGGTTTTGTAAATTTTGTTGGAAAAATGAGAAATCGCTGGTCAACTTTTAACCCTTATAGCTCCCTAACAAAAAAAAATTTTGGTTCCAAAATTGTGCTGATGTAAAGTAGACATGTGGGAAATGTTATTTATTAACTCTTTTGTGTGACATATCGCTCTGATTTCAGGGCTTAAAAATTCAAATTTTGAAAATTGCAAAATTTTCAAAATTTTCACCAAATTTCCGTTTTTTTCACAAATAAACGCAAGTGATATCGAAGAAATTTTTCCACAATCATGAAGTACAATATGTCACGAAAAAACAATCTCAGAATCAGGGGGATCCGTTGAAGCGTCCAGAGTAATTACCTCATAAAGTGACAGTGGTCAGAATTGTAAAAATTGGCCCGGTCATTAACGTGCAAACCACCCGCGGGGCTTAAGGGGTTAATCTTTACGTGGCATTGTTATATCATGTGAGCGTTGCAGCCTATCGGTGCCCGCTGATAGATTGCAGCCTTCACAGTTCCAACAGATGTGTCTGATAAAAGTCTGCAGCTGATCAATGATAGCTGATGGGCTGCAGCACCAACGTCACGTGAATGCTGGGAATCGCAACGGGATCTATCTTCTGTGGGTCGACAAACAACATTGCCGTGCTTTCTGAGCACAATGTCTCCGCTTACACACATCAGAACATGGATATATTACAATATTGTCATTGGCAGCTCCATACACCATAATAACATGTTTTATGTGTGGGTGGCTGATTGAACCCAGATATTATTTCACAGCCTCGTAACATTATCATTTGACGTAGAAAATCAAATTAGATTTCAAAATGTTGTTACTAATTGAACATCACAATCAGACGGTCGTCTGCAGCGCACATCGAGCCGGAGGGAAACTGGAAAAACTCTAATTAACCACAATTTAAATCATTAGTGAACAAGAAGCAAAGTGACTAACATGTGACGGTCCCTGCGGACTGACGGAGGTCAGATCTGCCCCCACGTCAGGGGACTCTTGCCCTTCTCTGACCCCCGGTGTCACAGCGGATTACATTGTTTTTTAATTACGTAACCACTCGCTTGGGGGTGAAATCTTCATCTCGAGTACAATTATTACCATAGTCATCATTCTTGAGGAAATTTCTGTTCCTATAGAAATGTCTTTTTTCGTGTCACAGGCTGTGGTTATAGATAATGTAACCAGATTGTACGGTTTTATCCCTGTTTTCCCTTAATAGTCCTGATTCCAAGTCTCAGAGTCCTCAATTTAGGACGAGGAGGACCTTTCCTGACCTACTTAACACAGATGACCTACGGATGTTAATAGTGTAGAGCTTAGTTGCCCCTGATGGCTGGGGGTCCTAGCAGGGGAGCACTTTTTTAACAGTTCTTTAGTTCTTTGTCAAGAGACCCTCTGAAAAATGTATGATTGAACGAGAACCCATCAGGAGCTGATCTGCAACACCCGGGAGCGGCACTACATGGTGAACGGAGCTGTGTTGTTCTGCCGCTGCGGGAGCTGATGACCGTTGATCAGTGGTGCTGCCGGGTGTCGGACCTCCCCCACCGATCTGATATCCAACAGATAGGTCATGAATATCCCAGTATTGGGAAACCCCTTTAACAGTCAATATGACGTACCTACATACAAGGCGTTCGTAGTTGGCTATCGTCATACTTAGTACCGACCACCTAAACTTCTGTTCCCCTCTCCTTGCTATACCCTTCCTGATTTTTTTAAAAGGAGGGGTTACTTTTAATGCCCATGTCAGCCCTACCTACTCTTCCCATTGGGGTTAGTCTACCGCAGCGAGCCATTATCCAGAAAACCACTAGACCTAGACCCGCCAGATGCTAAAAGTAGCTTGACCCCTAAAGAAAGCCATGAAAATGAAGGTTCTATAGGTGAAATTTTTGTGCTTCATTGGTTCTGCGCCAGGGTTAATGGACTTTTATACAGAATGATGACACCTGAATAAAGGTTCGTACGATCAAGCAAAAAAATGGCAAAATGCTCATTCTTCATTTGATTGCTTCTCTTGTACAGGTTTATTTGTTATAACATTAGTCGCACTTTACTCATTGTTGCCAGATTCTGAGCAAAGTCTCAGCCACTGCTCCGAATGTCCGGTATTGGCTGCGGGGCTGACGTCACGTCGACAGCGGCTCTGAGCGGAGTGTTCCATCTACACGGTCAAAGCAGCCGAGCTCTCTGATTGGCTGTTGCAATGTCGAGGTGACGTCTGAGCCGCAGCTAATACCGCACATCTGGATCAGCAGTGGAGACTCAGCGCTGGATCCATTGAAGGTGAGTAAAGCTTCATTCAGACGTTCATGAAACATGGTCCATGTACGAACTATGATGCATGGGTCTCCTGACCCTTATTTAAATGGGTTGTAAAGGTTTGGCATGAATGCGCGCTGTCAGTATTCTCAGGTGACGGGAGAGTTCGGTCATGTGACCGCAAGTATGCGATATGCATATTTCCAGCCACATTCCGACTAGACGTTGAAAACTGAGCGAGGCCATGCAGTCTAGTCGGAATGTGGCCGGGAGTAGGCATATCGCATACTTGTGATCACATAACTTCCCGGTCTCGCCATCGGCACCAGAGGATCCTGACAGCGCGCACTGTGCATGATATGAGGATTCACAAGTCTGCAGTCACTTAGAGTGACTGCAGACTTTCATGCCAAACCTTGATTAACAGCCTCATAGGAATGTGTGAGACTTTCAAGTTCAGGTCAGGAGACCCGCAACCAGTCCGTGCATCACAATCCATGCATGACCATGTTGCACGGACATCTGTATGAGGCTCTAAGAGCAATTTGTTTTCTTTATGACAAATTATGCCGTTTGATCACAAATTTCTGAAAGGGGACAACCTGTTTTAGCCATGTTGCGGCATAAACTCTGCATTTTTCTCCACTGTCGTCTTTTTTGTGCGGAAAATCTGCTAAATTTAACAGTTTAAACAACATGAACACTCATGCCCACTGTGCGGTTAAGAACATTTTTGGTGCATATTTTCCCCCCTGCAGTAATATTGCGAAGCCTGAAAAAAAAAATAATGTAAAATAGTAATTTTTTTTTAACTGTGGAACAGCAGCGTTTCAGCACAAAAAAATCGCAGCGTCAAATTTGCACCAAAAAAACACAATAAAAAAAAAAGGGAAAACAATTGAAAAAAGCAACACAAACACAATAAACAGAGTAGATTGTTATTGAATATTTTGGTCGGGCATCTGCTTATAGCAAGTGAAAAATGCAGCAGAAAGAATTCAGGATTTCTGCGTGTGTGAACTTGGTCCAGCACTACATGGACAAATCACATTTTCTGTGGATTTTCCACTTGGATATTAAAATCTGCAGTGGAATACAGTACCATCTACAGTACAGACCAAAAGTTTGGACACACCTTCTCATTTAAAGATTTTTCTGTATTTTCATGACTATGAAACTTGTACATTCACACTGAAGGCATCAAAACTATGAATTAACACATGTGGAGTTATATACTTAACAAAAAAGTGTGAAACAACTGAAAATATGTCTTATATTCTTGGTTCTTCAAAGTAGCCACCTTTTGCTTTGATGACTGCTTTGCACACTCTTGGCATTCTCTTGATGAGCTTCAAGAGGTAGTCACCGGAAATGGTTTTCACTTCACAGGTGTGCCCTGTCAGGTTTAATAAGTGGGATTTCTTGCCTTATAAATGGGGTTGGGACCGTCAGTTGTGTTGTGCAGAAGTCAAGTGGATACACAGCTGATAGTCCTACTGAATAGACTGTTAGCTGCTTTTTTCTTGCCATAATACAAATTCTAAGTAAAGAAAAACGAGTGGCCATCATTACTTTAAGAAATGAAGGTCAGTCAGTGCGAAAAATTGGGCAATCTTTGAAACTGTCCCCAAGTGCAGTTGCAAAAACCATCAAGCCCTACAAAGAAACTGGCTGACATGAGGACCGTCCCAGGAAAGGAAGACCAAGAGTCACCTCTGCTTCTGAGGATAAGTTTATCCGAGTCACCAGCCTCATAAATCGCAGGTTAACAGCAGCTCAGATTAGAGACCAGGTCAATGCCACACAGAGTTCTAGCAGCAGACACATCTCTACAACAACTGTTAAGAGGAGACTTTGTGCAGCAGGCCTTCATGGTAAAATAGCTGCTAGGAAACCACTGCTAAGGACAGGCAACATGCAGAAGAGACTTGTTTGGGCTAAAGAACACAAGGAATGGACATTAGACCAGTGGAAATCTGTGCTTTGGTCTGATGAGTCCAAATTTGAGATCTTTGGTTCCAACCACTGTCTTTGTGCGATGCCGAAAAGGTGAACGGATGGACTCTACATGCCTGGTTCCCACCGTGAAGCATGGAGGAGGAGGTGTGATGGTGTGGGGATGCTTTGCTGGTGACACTGTTGGGGATTTATTCAAAATTGAAGGCATACTGAACCAGCATGGCTACCACAGCATCTTGCAGCGGCATGCTATTCCATCCGGTTTGCTTTTAGTTGGACCATCATTTATTTTTCAACAGGACAATGACCCCAAACACACCTCCAGGCTGTGTAAGGGCTATTTGACCAAGAAGGAGAGTGATGGGGTGCTACGCCAGATGACCTGGCCTCCACAGTCACCAGACATGAACCCAATCGAGATGGTTTGGGGTGAGCTGGACCGCAGAGTGAAGGCAAAAGTGCCAACAAGTGCTAAGCATCTCTGGGAACTCCTTCAAGATTGTTGGAAGAGCATTTCCGGTGACTACCTCTTGAAGCTCATCAAGAGAATGCCAAGAGTGTGCAAAGCAGTCATCAAAGCAAAAGGTGGCTACTTTGAAGAACCTAGAATATAAGACATATTTTCAGTTGTTTCACACTTTTTTGTTAAGTATATAATTCCACACGTGTTAATTCATAGTTTTGATGCCTTCAGTGTGAATGTACAATTTCTATAGTCATGAAAATACAGAAAAATCTTTAAATGAGAAGGTGTGTCCAAACTTTTGGTCTGTACTGTACGTAGATGAGAATCTCTGAATCTCATCTACACGTTGCGGACATTGATATGTGGCGCGAATTTTTAAAATCTGCAGAATGTCAATTCTTTATGCAAAATCTATCTGTCAAATCTGTGACAAAATCAGCAGGCACAGATATAGTAAAATCTGCAGCAGATTTTGCAGAGATCTATTCCAATGATCGTGTTGAAAAAATCTGCCACATTGTGAATTTGCTACCTGTGAACGCGGCTCTATGAGCTGGAATATATTTCACTCAAGACAAAGTGCGAAAGTGAAAAACCTCAACTGTTCTAAGGTATCAGATGAAGCTATTCACGAGCCGTGATATAATCAGAGATGAAGTCGCCTCGGGGCGTTGTGAATACATTTATCCTAAATTATTGACTATCTTCTATGTATTGCGTTTCCTAAAAACCAACGAGCAAATAAGTGTTGAAAGGGAGACAATTGTTTTTACGCTTCTCCTTGACCAATGGGACCTTAAGTCATGATCACTATGGGCCCTTCCCTAATGGGCAGTGGCGATTGGCAGCAGCCAATTGGACCCCTGTCAGTTCTCACTGATGGGCATAATGCACCACAATACAGAGGTAACGTCCCAAATTATACCGGAGATCAATCAATCGCATGGTCAAGTTTTAGAGTGGGACTAAAAAAAATTAAAAATAAAGGTTAAGAAATTTTTAAAACTATAATAAAAAACATGGAAACTAAAAAGCTTGGACAATTTAATAAATGAAAAAATAAAAAGTTATAGATTTTGGAACACAACAATAATTTTTTTTTTAAATGTTTTTATCGTTTAAAGCTCAAGTCAAAACCATAAAACGTATATTTGTCATTGCCAAATTTATACGTACTCCGAAAATGGTGCCATTACAAAATAAGCGCATAAAACGAGGGAGTGTTGAGAAAAAAGAAAAAAAACATTAAAAAAAAGATATGGTTTTCGGAATAGGGAGATAAAAAAAAAACCTGCATTCTTAAATGATTACGGTCATTTCAACAAACTATGCATGAATCATTTGATTAAAGAAAATCTAAGAAAGTTTGTAATTAGAGATGAGCGGTGTTCGACTAGAACTGTTCGCCAATCTCAAATTCGAGCTGTTTTGGGCGGTGTTCGAGTTGTTCGACGAACCCGAACGATTTGCAAAAAATTCGGCTGTTCGAGGTTATGTTCGATAACTGTTCGTGCACCAAAAGCGTGTCCTGCATGTCTGGCGCTATTTAGAGCACCAATCATGCAGGGATTGTCTGCCACTCACTGTAATGCCACAGCCATGGTGGTTGTGGCATTACAGTGATTGCCCAAATCGATGGGAACAGTGCCAACAGTGAAACATGAAAAGCCGGCAATTCAGCAGCGGCATACACCTGTACCCGACAATTTAGAACCGAAAGAATAGAGCTTCACACATAGATTAGATAGATATAAACATGTCAGTCACATATATACGAAGTACAGTGAAAGTGCTGCTTACTGTACTTGTCATTTAGCGTAAAGGATTTATCAAAAAAAATAATAGTGTTTTCATGCACCGTCTCTTTAAAAAAGCCGGCCGGCAATTCAGCAGCGGTACCCGACAATTTATAACAGACAGAATAGAGCTTCACACATAGATTAGATAGATAGAAACATGTCAGTCACATATATATGAAGTACAGTGATAGTGTTGGTTACTGTACTTGTCATTTAGTATTAAAATAAAGGATTTATTATTAAAAAAATTGGCGTGGGGTTCCCCTTAATTTTAGGCTCTAGCGGAGGTTAAGCAGACGGCTGGGGCAGATGTTTGAAGCCTGGGAAGGCGGTAATACCCACGGAGCTTCCCAGGCTACTAATATCAGCCCCCAGCTGAATACATAGCCTTTACTAGCTATTAAAATGGGGGACCCCCCAAAAAAAATGACGTGGGGTCCCCCCTAATTTAATAGCTAGCAAAGGCTAGGCAGACAGCTGGGGGCTGATATTAATAGCCCAGGAAGGGAGCCATGAATATTGGCCCCCTCCCAGGCTAGAAACACCAGCCGTCAGCTGCCCCAGAAATGGCGCATTCATAGGATGCGCCAATTCTGGCACTTAGCCTCGCTCTTCCACGCTGCCCTGGTGCGGTGGCAGGGGGTAATAGGGTTGGGGTTGATGTCAGCTTATAATGCCAGCTGACATCAAGCCCAGGTTAGTAATGGAGAGGCGTCTATAAGACACCCCCATTACTAACCCCATAGTCAAAGTTAAAAAAAACACAAACACCCAGAATAAAGTCCTTTAATTGAAATAAAGACACAATCCTTTATTGTTCTAAATTAAACCATACTTACCGTCACGCCCATTCCAGCTGAAGCCAACGATCTCCTGCAATAAAAGAAAAATAATAAAGCAACCTCATCCTTACCTTTCCATGGTTCCCACGACAGCTTCAGCTCTGCTACATCGAGATGACAGGCTGGACCGCAGCAGAACGCTGCCATCCATCCTGTCATCCCGCAGACACTGAGAAGCGCAGGCTTGCTTGCGCTGCTCAGCGTCTCTCTGTGACGACATCCAGATGATCCGAGTTCATGTCCAATGAACTCGGCTCACCTCCTGCACGTCACTGACAGCGTGGGAGAATTCTCCTGCACTCAGCGCTTCAGCGTGAGAATTCTCCCACGCTGAAGCGCTGAGTGCAGGAGAATTTTCCCACGCTGTCAGTGACGTGCATAAGGTGAGCTCATGTCCAATGAACTCAGCTCACCTCCTGCATGTCACTGACAGCGTGGGAGAATTCTCCTGCACTCAGCGCTTCAGTGTGAGAATTCTCCCACGCTGAAGCGCTGAGTGCAGGAGAATTTTCCCACGCTGTCAGTGACGTGCATGAGGTGAGCCGAGTTCATTGGACATTAACTCGGCTCATCTGGATGCCCTCACAGAGAGACACTGTGGAGCGCAAGCAAGCCTGCGCTTCTCAGTGTCTGCGGGATGACAGGCTGGATGGCAGCGTTCTGCTGCGGTCCAGCCTGTCATCTCGATGTAGCAGAGCTGAAGCTGTCATGGGAACCATGGAAAGGTAAGGATGATGTTGCTTTATTATTTTTCTTTTATTTCAGGAGATCGTTGGCTTCAGCTGGATTGGGCGTGATGGTAAGTATGGTTTAATTTAGAACAATAAAGAATTGTGTGTTTATTTCAATTAAAGGACTTTTTTCTGGGTGTTGTGTTTTTTTTAAATACTTTACTAGAAATTCATGGTGGTCATGTCTAATATTGGCGTGACCCCATGAATTTCGGGCTTAGGGCCAGCTGATAATGCCAAGCTGGCCCTAACCCCTTTATTACCCAGTGAGCCACCGCATCAGGGCCCTGGATGAGTTGGGTACAGCGCCAGAAGATGGCGCTTCTATGAACGCGCCATTTTCCGGGTTGGCTGCGGACTGCAATTTGCAGCGGGGGTGGCCCAGAAAGCTTGGGCCTCCCTGCGCTGCGGATTCCAGCCCCCAGCTGCCTAGTTGTACCTGGCTGGACACAAAAACAGGGCGAAGCCCCACGTCAATTTTCTTTAAATTATTTCATGAAATAATTAAGAAAAAAAGGGCTTCCCTATATTGTTGTGTCCGGCCAGGTACAAATAGGCAGCTGGTGGTTGGGGGCAGCCCGTTCCTGCCTGCTGTACCTGGCTGGACACAAATATAGTGCGAAGCCCCACGTCAATTTTTTTTTAATTATTTCATGAATTTCCTGAAATAATTAAAAAAAAATTGAAGTGGGGCTTCGCACTATATTTGTGTCCAGCCAGGTACAGCAGGCAGGAACGGGCTGCCCCCAACCACCAGCTGCCTATTTGTACCTGGCCGGACACAACAATATAGGGAAGCCCTTTTTTTCTTAATTATTTCATGAATTTCATGAAATAATTAAAAAAAATTGAAGTGGGGCTTCGCACTATATTTGTATCCAGCCAGGTACAGCAGGCAGGAACGGGCTGCCCCCAACCACCAGCTGCCTATTTGTACCTGGCCGGACACAACAATATAGGGAAGGCCTTTTTTTCTTAATTATTTCATGAATTTCATGAAATAATTAAAAAAAAAGTACGTGGGGCTTCGCCCTATTTTTGTGTCCAGCCAGGTACAACTAGGCAGCTGGGGGCTGGAATCTGCAGCGCAGGGAGGCCCAAGCTTTCTGGGCCACCCCCCGCTACAAATTGCAGTCCGCAGCCACCCCGGAAAATGGCGCGTTCATAGAAGCGCCATCTTCTGGCGCTGTACCCAACTCATCCAGGGCCCTGGTGCGGTGGCTCACTGGGTAATAAAGGGGTTAGGGCCAGCTTGGTATTATCAGCTGGCCCCAAGCCCAAAATTCATGGGGTCACGCCAGTATTAGACATGACCGCCATGAATTTCTAGTAAAGTATTTAAAAAAAACACAACACCCAGAATAAAGTCCTTTAATTGAAATAAAGACACAATTCTTTATTGTTCTAAATTAAACCATACTTACCATCACACCCATTCCAGCTGAAGCCAACGATCTCCTGCAATAAAAGAAAAATAATAAACCAACCTCATCCTTACCTTTCCATGGTTCCCACGACAGCTTCAGCTCTGCTACATCGAGATGACTGGCTGGACCGCAGCAGAACGCTGCCATCCAGTCTGTCATCCCGCAGACACTGAGAAGCGCAGGCATGCTTGCGCTCCTCACTGTCTCGCTGTGACGGCATCCAGATGAGCCGAGGTCATGTCCAATGAACTCGGCTCACCTCATGCACGTCACTGACAGCGTGGGAAAATTCTCACGCTGAAGTGCTGAGTGCAGGAGAATTCTCCCACGCTGTCAGTGATGTGCATGAGGTGAGCTCATGTCCAATGAACTCAGCTCACCTCCTGCACGTCACTGACAGCGTGGGAAAAATCTCCTGCAATCAGCGCTTCAGCGTGAGAATTTTCCCACGCTGTCAGTGACGTGCATGAGGTGAGCCGAGTTCATTGGACATGAACTCGGCTCATCTGGATGTCGTCACAGAGAGACGCTGAGCAGCGCAAGCAAGCCTGCGCTTCTCAGTGTCTGCGGGATGACAGGCTGGATGGCAGCGTTCTGCTGCGGTCCAGCCTGTCATCTCGATGTAGCAGAGCTGAAGCTGTCGTGGGAACCATGGAAAGGTAAGGATGAGGTTGCTTTATTATTTTTCTTTTATTGCAGGAGATCGTTGGCTTCAGCTGGAATGGGCGTGATGGTAAGTATGGTTTAATTTAGAACAATAAAGGATTGTGTCTTTATTTCAATTAAAGGACTTTATTCTGGGTGTTTGTGTTTTTTTTAACTTTGACTATGGGGTTAGTAATGGGGGTGTCTTATAGACGCCTCTCCATTACTAACCTGGGCTTGATGTCAGCTGGCATTATAAGCTGACATCAACCCCAACCCTATTACCCCCTGCCACCGTACCAGGGCAGCGTGGAAGAGCGAGGCTAAGTGCCAGAATTGGCGCATCCTATGAATGCGCCATTTCTGGGGCGGCTGACGGCTGGTGTTTCTAGCCTGGGAGGGGGCCAATATTCATGGCTCCCTTCCTGGGCTATTAATATCAGCCCCCAGCTGTCTGCCTAGCCTTTGCTAGCTATTAAATTAGGGGGGACCCCACGTCATTTTTTTTGGGGGGTCCCCCATTTTAATAGCTAGTAAAGGCTATGTATTCAGCTGGGGGCTGATATTAGTAGCCTGGGAAGCTCCGTGGGTATTACCCCCTTCCCAGGCTTCAAACATCTGCCCCAGCCGTCTGCTTAACCTCCGCTAGAGCCTAAAATTAAGGGGAACCCCACGCCAATTTTTTTAATAATAAATCCTTTATTTTAATACTAAATGACAAGTACAGTAACCAACACTATCACTGTACTTCATATATATGTGACTGACATGTTTCTATCTATCTAATCTATGTGTGATGCTCTATCTTTCTGTTCTAAATTGTCGGGTACCGCTGCTGAATTGCCGGCCGGCTTTTTTAAAGAGACGGTGCATGAAAACACTAATATTTTTTTTAATAAATCCTTTACACTAAATGACAAGTACAGTAAGCAACACTATCACTGTACTTATTATATATGTGACTGACATGTTTCTATCTATCTAATCTATGTGTGAAGCTCTATTCTTTCTGTTCTAAATTGTCGGGTACAGATGCTGAATTGCCGGCCGGCTTTTTTAAAGAGACGGTGCATGAAAACACTAATATTTTTTTTAATAAATCCTTTACACTAAATGACAAGTGCAGTAACCAACACTGTCACTGTGCTTCTTATATGTGTGACTGACATGTTTCTATCTATCTAATCTATGTGTGATGCTCTATTCCTTCTTGTCTAAATTGTCGGGTACCGGTGTATGCCGCTGCTGAATTTGCCGGCCGGCTTTTTTAAAGAGAGTGTCTTCTGAGCAGTTTGTCAGCTTTTGGACACCTTTGCAGGTGTTTTCTATGTGTTTCTATGTGTTTTTGTTTGCCTGCCATTGGTTTTAACGGTGTTCGACGGTGTTCTAAGGTGTTCGACGAACAGTTCGAGGAACAGTTCCTTGAACATCCCGGTGTTCGACGAACCGAACCGAACCCGAACACTACGGGGGTGGCTCAACACTATTTGTAATATATCTTAGCAGGGAATTCTGCTTTTTCTTTCTCCACTTATGAGCCACTTCTCCACCCATCCGCTCAAATCAGTCTTGGTCAAAGCAAAACAACTGCCAGCACAGTGAGGTGTCAGGTTACACCTCCTATTATACTAGTAGGAGGAGGAGGACTGAGGAGCACTCATTGCAGTGAAAGATAAGCAGACACAGGCAGATCCTGCTGCAGTTTTCAGCCAGTTATTTTTAGTCCAGAGCTGGATTCACAGCAACATTGGTCAGTACTTCTGTATCATGACTTTTATGCTGCTACTGCGGCTTCTTTCTGAGTGCTACAGAGGAAGAAGAGAATGAATCAATCTCTCTGTGTATGAGTGACATCATAGTAGCTATTCTTTACCCACTAGCTCAGAAGCAACTGAAAATTAGAGATGAAGCCTGCAGAGGAGGAAACTGGTGAAAATGCAGGATGCAGGATAAATAATGACCAAAAATAAAGTTATTAATCATGTACACACAACAGCTTATTTTAAAAAGTTATCTGAAAAGACAGATACACATCTAAATCAAGACTAGCGGTGGCCTTAAAGAAGTTCATGTTCTTGTGCTGTGTATCCACGTGTTATTTGCTCATCTATGGGATGCACAAAAGAGTATATGCATCATTTAAGCTCACTACTATTATTCACTTAAAGGGATTCTGACATCAGGTTTTTCCCCCCTAATCTGAGAGTAGCATAACGTAGGGACAGAGACCCTGATTACTTTAATGTGTCACTTACTGGGCTGCTTGCTGTAGTTGTGATAAAATCACTGTTTTATCAGCAGGAGATTATCAATAGAGGACTAGCACCCCTGCTGTCACGTAGTCTACACACACCCTCATCACTGACTGCCTATGCACAGTGTACACAGAAAGCTGCCAATCAGTGCCGTGGGCGGGATTATACAGAGAACGGCTAGATTTGCAGCAGATAAAATTGTGATTTTATCAAAAGTACAGCAAGCAGCTCAGTAAGTGATAGATCGCTGGAATCTGGATCTCTGCCCCTACATCATGCTGCTCTCAGATGGGGTAATACAAACCTGGTTGACGGATTCCTTTTCAAAAACAGGAACACAAATTAATACTTGCGACATCTTGTTGATGGTTTCCATGTTGATATTTCTGCAATGAAATACACATAGTGAAAAGAAAGTGAACATTAAGTAAAGACTATAAATTAAATGATACTATAATCTATAATTCTAAATATATTATACAAAAATTGTAGATTTTACCTTTGCTGAAATTAGTAGCTCCAGTTAATCTATAATTTGCAGAAGTGAAATTAAAAAAAAAAAACATTCACTTTGCAAAATGTCACAGGATCTAGTAAAATGTAAGTTTATAATAGGCCCAAATTCCATTTTTCCCAGATAACTGATAAATCTAGTATTTTTTAAAATAAATTCTTAATGTCTGCCTTCGCTACATGAGGCGCGGGGAGCGCTTTAGTGTAATCATCACTTCTGGATTCTTCTCCTTGTTATGCTTATTGAGAGAAAAATGAGCGTAAAAAAAAAACACCAGAAACCATGAAGACCGACATAATTTATAGTGATCCTGTAATAAGCACAGAAAATGTACTAATGTTCCACACTCCTCACAGAATCCTATCCTGCCCTGTCATCTAGATAATCTCAGTTATTGTAATCTACTGCATAAATGTATGCTCCGACTGGAGGAGACACTGGAAAAGGGCAAGCGGAGCAGACAGGCTGACAGCAGGGCTGATGTACCGAGCCACTAATGAGGGCAGGAGATAGCCTGCTGAGAGCAGGGGGCTGGGGGGATCAAATATTTGGGTTATACCTACTTGTATCATGGGTTTTTTACAGTTAGGAGTTTTTTTTTATTTTCTCAATAAGTGAAATCTATCATTGTCTTATAACTTTAAAAATTGTAGATAGATAGATAGATAGATATATAATAGATGGATAGATAGATAAATAGATAGATAGATAGATAGATAGATAATAGATAGATAGATAGATAGATAGATAATGGATAGATAGATAAATAGATAGATAGATAGATATGGTGGTATTGTGGTTGTTCTTATTGTCACTTCACTATTTATAAATGTTACATTGCTGATTTGCATACCCATTCTTCTGCTCCTTATGGTTAATTTAACATGAACATAGTCAACAATTACAGGCCAAAACTTGCGCCCCATATACCCTTCCCCCTTCCATAAAATAGTGTGCCAGTCATAATGTCCTAAATTGAAGACCTCTGCCATGTCTGAACTCCTGGATCTAATCTGACTTCACATCTCCATGCTCGGCGGATGTCAGGGGAGATAATCGTATGGTCCTGCTCTTAGCAACAGTGATATTATACAAAAATTATTATTCCGTGAGTCAAGTGAAAAGGCTGCAATCATCTTCAAGATGCCTTCTTTTCTTTAAGATGTGCAGAGAAAAACTTACATAAGTTATTTATTTTTATGGAAGTTTCTTCTATTTCTTATTTATTTTCTTCTTCTTTTTCTTCCTTCTACCTTCTTTTTCTTCTTCCTTCTTCTTCCTTCTTTTTACTTCTTCATCTTCCTTCTGTTTTACTTTTTCTTTTTCCTTCTTCTATCTTCTTCTTCATCTTCCTACTTCTTCCTTTTTATTTTTCCTTCTTCATCTTCCTTCTTATTCCTTCTCTTCTTATTATTATTTTTTCCTTTTTATTTTTCCTTCTTCGTCTTCTTCTTCTTCCTTTTTATTTTTCATTCTTCGTCTTCATCCTTTTTCTTCTTCTTCCTTCTTTGTTTTCTTCCTTCTCTTTTTCCTCCTTCCTCTTCCTTCTCCCTTCTTCCTTATTCTTCTTCTCCCTTCTTCTTCTTCTTCATCCTTCCTCCTTCTTCTTCCTTTTTTCTTCCTCCCTTCTGTTTTACTTTTTATTTTTCCTTCTTTTTCTTCCTTTTTTTTCCTTCTTATACCTTCTTCTTCATCTTCCTACTACTTCGTCTTATTTTTTATTTTTCCTTCTTCGTTTTCCTCCTTCTTCTTCTTCTTCTTCCTTCTTTCTTTTTTCCTTTTCTTTTTCCTTTTTCATCTTCCCTCTCCCTTCTTCTTCTTCTTCTTCTTCTTCTCCTCTTTCTCTTCTTCCATCCCTAGGTATTAATTTTGGAGACTTTTCCAGCCATGAACAAGGGTGTTATTTCTTGCCCAGGGAGATCCTTGGAATGCGGACGACCTAGTTGGTCTAGTGGAAAGGTACCAGGTGGTCGAGAAGTCATTAAGGAAACCAGGTCCCATCACCCCACCGTACTGGGGTACCCAAAAGGAGACTGACTCTCAAAAAAGAGGTACTAGAGCCACAAATGGGGGGAATCCAAGGGCCCGCTGAGGGATTGCCAAGGGTAGAGGTTAAGGACTTAATTTGTTGGAGGTGTCAGGGTCCCGGGCACATAACTTCTTGTTGTCCTATGTCCCCTGAACCAATGGACTGCAGCCTAGGGCAGCGCGATTCGTATTACACTTATCCGGCCTGCAGTGTGAACTGTCAATCCGGGAAGGGGCCACAGACATTTCCTGTGACGATAAATAGAGTACTGGTGTCGGGACTTTTGGACACTGGGAGCCTAGTGAACCTCATAAGTGCCACCCTCCCTTACCAGTTGATCCCCAGAAGGATTGTGGGCGTCCACTGTATACATGGGAACTCTAAGGACTACCCTACCATAGAAACAAACTGTGGTACTGAGTCCCATGAGGTCGGATTGGTCAAGGACCTGATACACCCGATTATAATAGGGCAGGGCTTTACCTTATTGTGGGACTTATGGCAGAAAGGGGAAGTGCCAAGTGACTCAGATAAGAGCAGGGTCACGCTTAAAAAGCCCTCATCACAGTTGGAGGCAGATGGATTTTCCCTGTGTGTGTTTGCGAGCGATGAGGATGAGACAGCGACATCCCTGAGTTGGGGGTTTCTGGGGAGAACTTTGGGACTGCACAACTGAAGAACCTTAAGCTCTAAAAGGGGCATTTGATAAGGTCACTGTGTTAAACGGGGTTGCTCAAGAGCCAGGGGTCGACACCAGGTTTCCACACTTTGCAGTAAATGGGAATTTGCTATATCGGGTGACTAAGCTAGGGGGAGAGGTATTGGAACAACTGATAGTACCAGGGCCCTTTACGCATAGAGTGTTAGAGCTGGCCCATTCTCATGTCTTGGGTGGGCATCTGGGTGTAGACAAAACCCAAGAGCGGATTCTTCGAAGGTTGTATTGGCCTGGATGTCACCGAGAGATCAAACTTTTGTAGGTCATGTCCTACTTACCAGCTAACAGCCCCAGTCTCTCACTTCCTGAGTCCCCTAGTGTCGTTACCCATTATAGAGGTCCCGTTTGACTGCATTGCCATTGATCTAGTCGGACCCTTGGTAAAGTCTGCCCGAAGGCATCAATATATCCTGGTGGTTCTCCACTATGTGACACGGTACCCGGAGGCAGTACCCCTAAGAAACTCCTCAGCCAAAAGTATAGCCCGAGAACTGGTCCATATCTTTTCCCGGACCAGCCTGCCATAGGAGATCCTGACAAACCAAGGAGCTCTGTTCATGTCCAAAGTGATGAGAGAGTTGTATAAGACCCTCCAGATTACGCAACTCAGGACGTCGATATACCATCCGCAAACAGACGGCCTGGTGGAGACGTTTATTAAGACCCTAAAGGCCATGCTCACGAATGTCATAGAGAAGGATGGTCGAGACTAGAGATGAGCGGTGTTCGACTCGAACTGTTCGCCAATCTCAAATTCGAGCTGTTTTGGGCGGTGTTCGAGCTGTTCGACGAACCCGAACGATTTGCAAAAAATCCGGCTGTTCGAGGTTATGTTCGATAACTGTTCGTGCACCAAAATCGTAACTGTATTTTTTCACAGTAATACTGTTAATCAATGTTAATAGACAGTTTCAGTGTAGAGTGGGCAGGGGGAGGGGCAAGGGATGGATCTCTGCAGAAATAATGCCGATCTCCATTTTTTTTTTCTTTCCCGCGTTTACAGTGGGAAGGTGCAGTCTGTCAGCCTATCAGCAGCGCACACACGCAGCGAAGTGCTTTTTTTCACACAAGCAAGGGCATGTGTCATTGGCAGTGTATGTCACATGTCCTTTCCCTATAAGACCCAGCCATTTTCCCCGTCGCCACCATTTTCTCACTGCTGCAGCTGAGTGTTAGAAGGCACCACTGCTGCTGTGGGCGCTATACTTTGTAACTGTGTGAATTGCAAGCGAATTTGCTCTTAAATAGATAGAAAGGTTTAGGGAGTAGGGACTAGTTGTAATTGCAGCCCTTTTGAGGGCTAAGTTACAGCAGTTCCTAGCACTTTTTGCCAGGCAGGTCTGTGCCAGTGCTGTGCAAGTGTTTTTCACAGCATTTGGCTAAATCTAGCTAAGCCAATCCTTTTGGGCCTCTAGCAGTGTGTGTTAGTCAGTGGAGTAGCCGATCTGTGTTGCAAGCTACACCACCTGTGTATCTAATACCATTTTTTTACTGCACCTAGCCAAGTACAATCTTTTGGGCATAGTAGCAATGTCTGTTACTCATTGTAGTAGCCCATCTGTACCAAGCTACACCACCTTTGTATTTAATAACAATTTTTTACTGCATCTAGCCCAGTAAATACTTTTGGGCCTGTAGCAGTGTCTGTTACTCATTGTAGTAGCCCATCTGTACCAAGCTACACCACCTTTGTATTTAATAACAATTTTTTACTGCATCTAGCCCAGTAAATACTTTTGGGCCTGTAGCAGTGTCTGTTACTCATTGTAGTAGCCCATCTGTACCAAGCTACACCACCTTTGTATTTAATAACATTTTTTTACTGCATCAAGCCCAGTAAAACCTTTTGGGCCTGTAGCAGTGTCTGTTACTCATTGGAGTAGCCCACCTGTACGGATATGCAGCAATACTAAATAACCAATGGTGCACAAGCTTATGGCCTCTGTATTGGGCAGAACAAGTGCTGACAGAAAAACAGACACTCCTGGAACTCTTCCCAATAGTGGTAGCAATAGAAATATTGGGCGCGCGCCTGGCTAACAAAAATATACGCTTCATAACAAAAAACACCAGCCTAGCGCACTTCATTAATAATATGGCATCATCGTCTCTCCCAGTGCTAGGCCTACTACGCCGGCTAGCATTCCTGTGCCTAAAACACAATGTACGCTTTATCACAATTCAATTGGCAGATTTTCACAGAGCTCCTCCCCAACGCTCACCCATCGGGCAACAGTTGCCCACCCTCCCTATGGGATCTAGTGGCGAATAGTTGATGCCATTAATCAGAGCGTCAGTTGCCCCGTCGACGTGGCAAGCATACGGTAAGGCATGGGAAGAGTGGACACGACTAGTAGCAGGCAGACGGGTTGACCAATGTGAACAAGCCAGATTACAAGTCACCATAGAATTTCTCCACCAGCTAATGATGAGGGGCATATAAGGGGCGTCAGCGCAGCAGTGTCTGACCGGAGTAGCATTTCACTTCCAACTACTGAATTGGGAAGATGTGACAAAGAGATTCATCATCAGACAATCCATAAAAGGGTGGAAAAGGGGTCAGCCAAGTCAGGAGTGTAGACGTCCCGTCCCGTGTCACTAAAACTGATTTCTCACATCATATCCCTAACACCATTAACATGACACTCACAATTTAAAGCAACACTACTGTCTACTGCATTTGTGATCGCCTTCTTCGGGGCGCTATGCATAAGCGAATTAGTCCTTCAATCCAAAATTACCACCAGTGGAGGCTTATTACACCAGGACATAGTCATAGCCAATAATGCAATACGTCTACGCATACGCAAATCGAAAACGGTTCCAGCGGGCAGGGGCACTTGGGTACTTCTACAACCCACAAACGGTACACTGAGTCGGGTAACAATAGTAAAAACCTATATAACCATCAGATCACAAAGTAATTTCTTCCTATCACACATTGATGGAACGCCATTATCAAGATACCAGTTCCAAGCTATATTTAATAAATGCCTAACATCGGCAGGGAACCACCCCAAAGATTACGGGACACACTCATTCCGCATAGGCGCGGCCACGGAAGCAGCAAGAGCAGGACTGTCAGAAACGGAAGTTCAGAGGATAGGGAGATGGCGATCTACATGTTTGGCGAGATAAATAAGACCGGACTTGTTATCCTAACGTGGTTTGTTTCTTTTACAGGTGACGCTAAGCCAACAGTGTGGGTGATAGGCCACTTGTATATACATTGGGCAGAAAAAAGGGCGAAAGTCCGCCCAGGCGGGAGGAAATTAGAGTTTCATAACTCATATTTCAACTGGAGAGGTATTAGAGGCCTGCTATGGCCACAGGTACTAATGGAGGTAATCAAGGTAGGGAGAGAGGAAAGAGGTCCGGTCATCTTAGTTATACAGGCCGGGGGAAACGACCTAGGTCATCACAAGAGCGCATAACTAATGGCAATAATGAAACTAGACACTGAGCGCTTCAGAGAATTTTTCACAAAACTAACTATAGTATGGTCAGAGATTGTGCCGATAGCGGTATGGCAAGGTGCGCGAGACATCACGGCCATCAAACGGACAAGGCGGGTAATAAATATTCAGATGGCAAAATTTAGAAGAGACAGAGGCGGTGTAGTGATACGACACCGACAACTGGAAGGAGATAAAGCAGGCCTCATACGGCCCGACGGTGTTCACTTAATTGATATTGGACTGGACATATTCCTGTCAGGACTCCACAACGGAGTGGAAAAAGCGTTAAGAGTGATGGATGGGGGTCAGAGTCCTGCATACGAGTACGCAGGATCCTCCGTGGCCTGAAAATAGAAAGGACATGTTGGAGAGTTACACTTGTTGGCCAACTTGCTGGTGTGGAGACACAGGGCATGCTGCAACAAGCTGAATTATTTTAGAAATAAAATGCCTTTCTAATGGAATGAGTATAAAGAGTTAATAAAGCTGTGACCGATCCTCACCCATCCAGTTGTAAGAGTTACATTATTGTATTGTCAAGGAAAGGGGGGCGGTAGGGGGGCTGAGCGTCTGGGTTTGGTTGGGGGTCCCCACAGTCTGCCTAGGCTAGATGCAGTTAAAAATTCTTATTAGATACACAGGCGGTGTAGCTTGCTTCAGCGCTGGGCTACTACGCTGACTAGCAGACACTGAAGCTTTGGAGCAGACCTCTGAGTAAACAGCTCTTCAGACTCAACCATCTGTGTTACCCCAAGCCATAGTGTATGTAGTTTCTTACGGTTAAAAGGGGGGGGGGAGCGACCCAACCCACCTGGAATTGACGATGCCAACGTCGCGTAAAACACAGCAAGGGGACTCCAAAAAGAGTCTCCATTTTTTCCAAAAATTTTGGCACAGACACCACTTAAGTGGCATCAATTGCCCCAGAGTTGCTTAAAACGGTTGGTGAGGTGATTTTACCAAATCCTCAAGCTTTTAGTCTCCCCAGGATGACACAGCGGTAGAAAAGTCCTTGCGGATCCATGATTTGTTCATCTTTATGAACGTGAGTCTGTCTACATTCTCAGTGGACAGCCGCGTGCGCTTATCTGTAAGCATACCACCAGCAGCGCTGAACACACGTTCAGAGAGAACGCTGGCTGCAGGCCATGACAAGATCTCCAAGGCGTGAGTGGCGAGCTCCAGCCATTTTTCCAGATTGGAAGCCCAAAATGAGCAAGGGTCCAGTGACACAGTCATGGCTTCGATGTTCACTTGGAGATACTCTTGTACCATCCTCTCTAGGCGTTGACTATGTGTCAGACTTTTTGTCTCCTGTGGCCTTGCAAAGGATGGTCTAAAAAAGTGGTGAAACGATTCCACAAAATTGCTGTTACCAGCAGATACTGTGTTACTGTTATGGTTTGAGTGATGAAGACTCGACAGTCCCACGGTTGTCAAGTTAGAACTGTGAGATTCACTACGTGCACCACTGGTGTTTTGTGGAAAAGCACATGTAAGATTCTACAACAGCCTCTGCTGATACTCCTGCATGCGTGAATCCCTTTCTATGGCAGGAATTATTTCGGCAAATTTACTTTTGTACCGGGGATCTAAGAGTGTGGCAACCCAGTAGTCGGGATTACTTCGAATTCTGACAATCCGAGGGTCATGTTGCAGGTAGTGCAGCAAGAAGGCACTAATGTGTCTTGCGCATCCAGGAGGACCAAGTCCTTGTTGTGTTGGTAGCCAGGTAAGAATCATGCTTCCTTCCTCTGCCCTCTCCCCCCAACCTCGCACAACAGAAATGTGATCAAGGTCTCCCTCATCTGATGAGTCTTCCATGCCCATCGCCAGTTCGTCCTCCACTTCTTCCTCGGCTCCTGCACCTTCCTCAACAGTTTGGCTGCTACCATGCACCCTGGTTAATCCCTCTCCCCCACCCTCCCATGCCTGCCGCCTTGGTGCTGCCGACCGTCTGGACCTTGAAGATGTTATCCCTTCCGCATACGACTCCTCCTCTACTTCATCCACCTCCTCTAGTCCCACCACCTGACTCTGAATTCTGTTTAACGTGTGCTCCAGCATGTAAGTCACCGGAATAGTCATGCTGATAATGGCATCGTCAGCACTAAACATCTTCGTCGCCATTTCAAAACTGTGCAGAAGGGTGCATAGGTCCCTGATCTGAGACCAATCCTGCAGCGTGATTTGCCCCACCTCTGGATCTCGTTGGCCCAGGCTATACGTCAGAACGTATTGCACCAGGGCTTGTCGGTGCTGCCACAGTCTCTGCAACATGTGCAGAGTTGAATTCCACCGTGTCGGCACAACCATTCATGAAACTGGGTCTCCAGAGCTGACCACAACTCCTCAGCTGTGTGACTCACATTTCCCAGACATTTCAAAGTAAACACCGCCTGATGCCGTTGAGCCCTGCTGCCAGCATAGTAAGAAGGTGTGCAGGATTCCTTCTGCGCAGTTAGAAAGCGGGTGACATTACCAGACAGGCTTTGGGTGCAGGTGGAGGATCGAGAGGAGGTTGAGGAGGCAGAAGCAGTGGAGGAACTTCTAGATAAAGAGGATTGACGCACAACTCGTGGGGACGGCATGACTTGGACAGCAGCCCCTTGTCCTGCTGTCACCATAGTTACCCAGTGCCCAGTCAGCGACATGTAACGCCCCTGTCCATGCCTACTCGTCCAAGTGTCTGTGGTGAAATGCACCCTGTCACACACAGAGTTTCTCAAAGAAGCGGTGATGTTGTGTGCGACATGCTGGTGGAGCGCAGGCACACCTTTCTTTGAGAAGTAGTGCCGACTGGGCATCTGGTACTGGGGCACTGCGACGGACATAAGGTCTCGAAAATCCTCTGTGTCCACCAGGCGGAAAGGCAGCATTTCTGTAGCCAACAGCTTGCAGATGGTGAAATTCAACCTCTTAGCTTTGCATTGGCTAGGAGGAAATGGTCTTTTACTTGTCCACATCTGAGGGACCGAGGGCTGACTGTTGTGCTTAGACGGGGTTGAGTAGGGTGTCCCCGGCAAACTGCCGGTCTGTGAGGAAGATGCAGGCGGAAAAGTTAGATTACCTTGATCCAAAGGTGGTGCTCTCGATGTCGGAGAGCGCTCAACACCAGCTGGTGTTTCCACTTCCAAATGAAATGATGACCTGCCAATCACACTGGCTGTTGCGGGTAAAGAGGTGGCAGGTCTGCATCCAAAAACATGTGTGACTGCTGTCCCCCCAGTCACAGAGGATGAAGAGGCCGCGGATGCACAAGATGGGGCAGACGGTGGTTGGCCCGGCCCCCTAGGCCGTATTGTAGCACAGTGAGCTTCCCACTGCAACTTATGCTTCATATCCATGTGACGGTTCATGCATGAAGTACTCAAACTATGGATTTTTTGGCCTCTACTTAGCTTTTGGTGACAAATATTACAGATAACACGAGTTGGGTCATCCTTATCGATCTGAAAAAATGCCCAGGCTATGCAAGGCTTAGAGCCCATGCGACCTGAAGAGCCACCACGACTTGTGGTCAGAGGCAGAGTTGTGGTTGAGGATGCAGTTCTTGTCGTGCTTCCAGTACTCCGTTTCTGTCCAGGAAGGCGCAACCTAACCTCATCGTCAATAGCATCCTCCTCCACCTCCTCTGCTGACCTCATCGACTGGCTGACTGTGGGTTGACAGTAAGTGGAATCTCCAACCTCGTCATCATCACCCTGTGTGTTCTCACACCCGTCGTCCTCAGAGCCAACCTCTTCCTGCCCTGATCGAAAAGTCAAGTTGTCGCTCCAATCAGGTATTTGAGTCTCATCATCGTCTTCATCATTGTCTCCACCAACAGGAGTTACAGTTTGGGAACGAGGGTCTACATTATGCACAGAACCTTCTTCATCTGGTCCTGGATCCGACTCATAAAGATTCTGGGCATCAGTGCAGATCATTTCCTCGTCTGGATTAACAGAATCTCTGGAGCAGACCTCCGTTTCCCAGGCTATAGTATGAGTAAACAGCTGTGCAGACTCAACCATCTGTGTTACCTCATACTCAGACGGGCAGCTGGAGACTTGGGAGCTGTGAGGAAGCAAGTGTGATTGGGGTGACACCTCTGAGGACTGGAGTATTTGTGATGTTGAAGTTGAGGTGGAGGAGAGCCCACTTGAAGAAGCATTTGAAAACCGTTGAAGCACCTGCTATTTTTGTGCCTCATCTGGAATTTGTAGCAATGGGCATGTCCGTAAGAAAGGGATCGTATCACATTGTCCAAGAAAAGAAGTAGACATCTTAGTTTGACTGGAAGATGGTCTTTCTTCTGCAGATGTTACTCCCCCACCACCGCGGGGGGGCTCGACCCACCAGCGGACAGGCACCAGTATTGGGAGAGGGGTGCTGGCCGTCAGGGTCCACCGCGGCTCTGGCACAAACCCGGCGACACGGAGGTCGCACGGGCAGGAACGGACTGGCCGTGTTGGCTTCGCACTCCAGCGTAGTCCCTCTGCCCGCTCGCGCCCGTAACCTCAAAGGGATGCGCAAGCGGCTTTTCTTCCCAGGGCTGTTCCCCGCCCAGCAGGAACGTGGGGGAGCTCAGGTCGGCCTTCCACTGTACTCCCTTACCTCCCTCGCCCTCTTTCCTTCTTCTGTTCTCCATCTAACCCCTCAGCTCTGTGGTGTCCGCTCTCCCTCCAGCTCTCTCCTTCTCACAGGTGGACTACCGTGTGTATTCACACTGTGGCGAATCTTTTGGGCCCAGGCATAAGAAGTTGTCGAGGTAATGGATAATATGTGCCCCCTTAGAAACGTCCATTACAACCCATTCGAGGAAGCAACTAAACGCCTCAAATAGTGAGCAGGATCTGGACCACCCCATGGGCAAACAGCAATCTATATAGTATGCTCCTTCCCAGAAGCAGCCCAATAGGTGGACACTATTCGGAGGCACAGGTAGTAAGTAACCGGAACGCCGCATCAATGTCTGTTTTGGCCATTAGGGTGACCCTTCCCAACTTCTTGATCCGCCTGATTGCCTTGTCAAAGGATGTACAGTATATACTACTGTACTTGGTTCCACGTCGATGTTGTCGTTTACTGACCTGCCCCTTGGATATGACAAATGGTGGATTAGTCCGAATGTATTGGGTTCCGTTTTTGGCACAACTCACAACGGGGATACCACTACGTCTTGTAAGGAAAGTGTTCTGAATGGAACAGCCATTCTACCTAAAGATATTTCTTTTTTTAATTTTCTTGTCACGACGTCTGGGTGTTGGTAGGCTGATTTTAGATTTTTACTCCAGCCTTTCTTGATTTTAGAAGGGCATGACATGCCTATATCTGTGTCTCCCCCTCCTTTTACTCCTCCACCTCTTTTCTTTTCGCATGACTATATGTACTTGTCACTTTTCCATGTGTTAGTTGTGTCTTCTGAGCAGTTTGTCAGCTTTTGGACACCTTTGAAGGTGTTTTCTATGTGTTTCTATGTGTTTTTGTTTGCCTGCCATTGGTTTTAACGGTGTTCGTCGAACAGTTTGACGAACAGTTCGGCGAACACACCGGTGTTCGACGAACCGAACCCGAACACTACGGGGGTGGCTCAACTCTAGTCGAGACTGGGACTGCCTACACACGTATCAGCTGTTTTCTCTCCACCAAAGCATCATCAAGCATGTGGCCCGGATGCAGGAGAAAATTATAGAGGTAATGACGATTGCGAGAGAGAATCTCCTCCAGGCACAAGAGGTTCAGTCAAGGGTTTACAATCGGGCATCAAAGTTGAGACAGTTTAGCCCTGGAGATCGAGTACATTTCTGGCTAAGCGGCAAGGGCCCTACAAAGTGGTTGAAAAACTGAGCAAAGTTAACTATAAGGACCATCAGCCAGGGAGAAAAAAACCCTATCAGGTCTACCACATCAAACTGCTCAAGCCATGGTGTGATAGAGAGCTGGGGTAAGCTCTCTGTCTGGGGGCTAACCACGGAGCCAATGTCGAGATGGCAGAGACACTATCACCGGCCCAGAAACAACAGTGCTGAGAACTGCTCCAGCAAAGCCGAGACCTGTGTTCAGAATTGTTGGGATGTATTCAGACTGTGGAGCAAGAAGTTCTGAAGGAACCACACATGTGGGTAAACCTTAAGCCATATAGAATCCCTGAAGCCCGCCGTGACGTGATTTCGAAGGAGGTCAGAAGAATGTTGAGCCTGAGCGTCATCGAAGAGTTGAAGAGCAGCTGGTCCAGTCCCATTGTCCTTTTACCGAAGTCCAATGGAGAATGGCGGTTTTGTAATGATTACCGTAAGCTGAATGAGGTGTTCAAGTTTGATGGGTATCCAATGCCCTGGGTCGATGAGGTCATTGAGAGGTTGGGGTCAGCAAGATAAATCACCACCCTGTACCTAAGGAAAGGGTACTCGCAAATTCCCATGTCCCAAACGGCCAAAGAGAAGATGGCTTTCTCTACACCTGATGGGTGTTTCCAATACACCAGGATGCCTTTTTTGTCTGCAAGGAGCCCTAGCCAACCTCTAGAGGGCCATGGACCATGTCCTAATTCCTCACAAGAAATACGCCACAGCTTACCTAGACGAAATTGTGATCTTCAGCCCAGATTGGGAAAGTCACCTGCAAAAGGTCCAGGCGGTACTGAACGCACTGAGGAAGGCAGGGTTTACCATTAACCCAAAGAGGTGCACCATGGGGAAGGAGGAGGCCAACTACCTAGGCTATATCGTCGGTAGGGGCGAAGTCATGCTGCAGGAGAACAAGGCGGAGGCGATCAAAAATTGGCCGCAACCAGTCTCCAATTTCTAGGAATTGTAGGATACTATCGATGGTTAATCCCGAACTTCGCCATGAGCTACGCCCCTGACCAACCTCCTTAAAAGCACAAAGTCATCAATGGCCAAGTGGACTTCCAAAGCGGAAACCGCTTTCCAGGAGTTGAAGGTGTTATGATCTGCTACAAGAACTAAGGAAAGAAAGGAAAACTGTCCCTACAATAGGACTAAGCTGATTCCCTACGATGCAGCGGGCAACCTGTTCCTTGTGAACAGACCCGCCTTCGTCCTCAGCTAGTCTGAACGCAGACCTATAGATATAAGGGAGGGGTCCCTAAAAGTACTAAGGACTGGGACAAAATTGGACACCTCCTAGCAGAAGTTGTAGCGGAGCAAAAAGACAAACAGACAAAAAATACTAAGAGGTCTAAGGACCAAGCAAACTATAGAGATAGGTACAAAGCACCTGGCTAGATTAAGAGTCAAAATAACACTGAAGTCCAGCAAAGCCAGGAGGGCGGAGCTGGAATAAATAGGCAGCAGGTCACGTGACCACAAAATAGAAAAAAACTAACAGGAGGGTTCTAACAGTACCCCCTCTTCTATGAGGATCCTCCGGATCCTCCAGGCCCAGGCCTATCAGGAAACCTCCTGTGAAACGCTCTGATAAGTCTAGGAGCAGAGACATCATCCGCCCATACCCAGGAGTTATCCTCAGGACCGAAACCTTTCCAAGCGACGAGATACTGCAATCTCCCTCTATGCCTTCTGGAATTCAGGATACGAGAAATTTCATATTCACCGTCTTTCACCACCGGAGGAACTGTGACAGTGGCATCCCTATCCGATACATCAGCTTTTTTCAACAAGGAAACATGAAACACCGGATTAATCTTCCAGGAGGTGGGAACCTCCAACCTAACAGCAGACTGGTTCACCACCTGAAGCACCTTAAATGGTCCCACAAACTTCAGACCCAATTTCTTAGAAGGGATCCTCAACCGCAGATTCTTTGAGGACAACCAAACCATGTCACCAACCATAAACAAAACCTCTTGACGTTTCCTGTTAAAATACTTCTTGGACTTTTTGTTAGCCTCTTGAAGGTTACAACATACATCAGTCCAAACTCTCTCCAAATCACCGGAAAAATTCCCCTCCTCCGGCACGGCCTACAACAATTTGGAGAACGAACCAAACAACGGATGTCTCCCAGTACAACAAAAAAACGGAGTACACCCAGCAGAAGAGGATGTATGGTTGTTAAGAGCAAATTTAGCGAGTGGCAGAAACTCAGACCACCCCTCTTGATTGTCTGCCACAAAGCAACGCAAAAACTGTTCAACATCCTGGATCTTTCTTTCTGTCTGTCCATTAGACTCAGGATGATAACCAGACGAAAATGACAAATGGACTCCCAACCTGTCACAAAAGGCACGCCAAAAACGAGCCACAAACTGGGGTCCTCTATCAGAAACAATGTCGGTGGGAACGCCATGGAGCCTGACAATTTCCTTAAAAAAAGCCTTAGCGAGTGTCTTAGCGCAGGGTAGTTTAATGATAGGAACCAAGTGACACATCTTGCTAAAACGGTCCACGACCACCCAGATGACAGTGAAACCCTCGGACACAGGAAGGTCAGTAATAAAATCCATTGCAAGATGCATCCAAGGTGCACTAGGAACCTCCAGAGGGCAAAGCAACCCCGCAGCAGGAGCATGTGAAGCCTTTGATCTAGCACACACAGTACATTGACGCACCCACTTAATGACTTCCTTCTGCCACCCAGGCCACCAAAAACTGCGACCTACAAGTCTCTTAGTCTCAGAAATTCCTGGATGACCTGCCAACCGAGACTCATGAAACTCGACAAACAAATCTCTCCTAAAGTTCCTAGGCACAAACAACCTCCCATGGGGAGTGTTAGATGGGGCATCCTCCTGGGCTTTCAGAATCCCATCTTCCAAAACGGAGTCCAATGCTGCTATCACAACTCCTTCCTGTAAAATGCTCTCCTCCTCCTTGGTACCAAAAATGGGAGAAAAGCTGCGAGATAAAGCATCGGCTTTAACATTCTTAGTACCCGGGGTGTACACTAAGTAACAGAAAAATTAAACCGCGAAAAAAAAAGTGCCCACCTAGCCTGACGGGCATTCAAGCGTTTGGCAGCATCTAGATAGATCAGATTCTTATGATCAGTGAAAACCTGAATGGGAAATTTAGCACCTTCCAAGAAATGACGCCAATGTTCAAATGCGAGTTTAATAGCCAGCAATTCCCGATTACCAACATCGTAATTAAGTTCGGTTTCAGAAAAATTTTTTGAAAAAAAGGCACAGGGATGAACTCCATCCTTGTTCTCTTGAGACAAAACCGCACCGACCCCCACCGAAGAAGCATCAACCTCGACCAAAAAAAGGCTTGGTCTCATCAGGCTGCATAAGGATGGGGGCAGAACTGAACCTCTCCTTGAGATACACAAAAGCTTCAATGGCCTCAGTAGTCCACTGGACCGTATTCGCACCTTTCCTGGTCAGTGGCTTAACAATTATAGAAAAATTCTTAATGAATTTTCTGTAATAATTGGCGAAACCCAAAAATCTCTGTATCGATTTCAAACCAATAGGACTAGGCCATTCCTGCACAGCCTGAACCTTCACCGAGTCCATCTCAAAGCCCTCGCTGGAGATAATGTAGCCCAAAAAACTAATCCTCTGCACAGCGAACTCTCATTTCTCCAGCTTAGCAAAAAGTGAATTGTCACTTAATAACTGCAATACCTCACGTACGCTCTGCCAATGAGACTCCAGATCCGGCGAATAAATCAAAATGTCATCCAAATACACAACCATATTCTTACCAATCAAAGGTCTCAGCATGTCATTAATAAGGTTCTGAAAAAACGCTGGTGCATTGGTAAGACCAAAAGGCATAACAAAATTCTCAAAATGACCCACCGTAGTGTTAAAAGCAGTTTTCCATTCATCACTCTCCTTCATTCGCAACAAATTGTATGCCCCCCGGAGATCAATTTTAGAGAACCACTTGGCCCCCACTAACTGGTTAAACAAGTCAGGAATTAACGGCAGTGGGTAGGAATTGCGTACGGTAATTTTATTAATTTCACGAAAGTCCAGACATGGACGTAAACCGCCGTCCTTTTTTTTTACAAAAAAAAATCCAACAGCCACAGGTGACTTAGAAGGTCTAATGTGACCAGCAGCCAAGCTCGCCTGTATGTATTCCTCCAAGGCCTTTCTTTCAGGGATAGTCAGATTAAATAAATGACTATTGGGAAGAGTAGCTCCCGGAATAAACTCAATGGTGCAATCATAATCCCTATGAGGAACGCAGACCTATAGATATAAGGGAGGGGTCCCTAAAAGTACTAAGGACTGGGACAAAATTGGACACCTCCTAGCAGAAGTTGTAGCGGAGCAAAAAGACAAACAGACAAAAAATACTAAGAGGTCTAAGGACCAAGCAAACTATAGAGATAGGTACAAAGCACCTGGCTAGATTAAGAGTCAAAATAACACTGAAGTCCAGCAAAGCCAGGAGGGCGGAGCTGGAATAAATAGGCAGCAGGTCACGTGACCACAAAATAGAAAAAAACTAACAGGAGGGTTCTAACAGTACCCCCTCTTCTATGAGGATCCTCCGGATCCTCCAGGCCCAGGCCTATCAGGAAACCTCCTGTGAAACGCTCTGATAAGTCTAGGAGCAGAGACATCATCCGCCCATACCCAGGAGTTATCCTCAGGACCGAAACCTTTCCAAGCGACGAGATACTGCAATCTCCCTCTATGCCTTCTGGAATTCAGGATACGAGAAATTTCATATTCACCGTCTTTCACCACCGGAGGAACTGTGACAGTGGCATCCCTATCCGATACATCAGCTTTTTTCAACAAGGAAACATGAAACACCGGATTAATCTTCCAGGAGGTGGGAACCTCCAACCTAACAGCAGACTGGTTCACCACCTGAAGCACCTTAAATGGTCCCACAAACTTCAGACCCAATTTCTTAGAAGGGATCCTCAACCGCAGATTCTTTGAGGACAACCAAACCATGTCACCAACCATAAACAAAACCTCTTGACGTTTCCTGTTAAAATACTTCTTGGACTTTTTGTTAGCCTCTTGAAGGTTACAACATACATCAGTCCAAACTCTCTCCAAATCACCGGAAAAATTCCCCTCCTCCGGCACGGCCTACAACAATTTGGAGAACGAACCAAACAACGGATGTCTCCCAGTACAACAAAAAAACGGAGTACACCCAGCAGAAGAGGATGTATGGTTGTTAAGAGCAAATTTAGCGAGTGGCAGAAACTCAGACCACCCCTCTTGATTGTCTGCCACAAAGCAACGCAAAAACTGTTCAACATCCTGGATCTTTCTTTCTGTCTGTCCATTAGACTCAGGATGATAACCAGACGAAAATGACAAATGGACTCCCAACCTGTCACAAAAGGCACGCCAAAAACGAGCCACAAACTGGGGTCCTCTATCAGAAACAATGTCGGTGGGAACGCCATGGAGCCTGACAATTTCCTTAAAAAAAGCCTTAGCGAGTGTCTTAGCGCAGGGTAGTTTAATGATAGGAACCAAGTGACACATCTTGCTAAAACGGTCCACGACCACCCAGATGACAGTGAAACCCTCGGACACAGGAAGGTCAGTAATAAAATCCATTGCAAGATGCATCCAAGGTGCACTAGGAACCTCCAGAGGGCAAAGCAACCCCGCAGCAGGAGCATGTGAAGCCTTTGATCTAGCACACACAGTACATTGACGCACCCACTTAATGACTTCCTTCTGCCACCCAGGCCACCAAAAACTGCGACCTACAAGTCTCTTAGTCTCAGAAATTCCTGGATGACCTGCCAACCGAGACTCATGAAACTCGACAAACAAATCTCTCCTAAAGTTCCTAGGCACAAACAACCTCCCATGGGGAGTGTTAGATGGGGCATCCTCCTGGGCTTTCAGAATCCCATCTTCCAAAACGGAGTCCAATGCTGCTATCACAACTCCTTCCTGTAAAATGCTCTCCTCCTCCTTGGTACCAAAAATGGGAGAAAAGCTGCGAGATAAAGCATCGGCTTTAACATTCTTAGTACCCGGGGTGTACACTAAGTAACAGAAAAATTAAACCGCGAAAAAAAAAGTGCCCACCTAGCCTGACGGGCATTCAAGCGTTTGGCAGCATCTAGATAGATCAGATTCTTATGATCAGTGAAAACCTGAATGGGAAATTTAGCACCTTCCAAGAAATGACGCCAATGTTCAAATGCGAGTTTAATAGCCAGCAATTCCCGATTACCAACATCGTAATTAAGTTCGGTTTCAGAAAAATTTTTTGAAAAAAAGGCACAGGGATGAACTCCATCCTTGTTCTCTTGAGACAAAACCGCACCGACCCCCACCGAAGAAGCATCAACCTCGACCAAAAAAAGGCTTGGTCTCATCAGGCTGCATAAGGATGGGGGCAGAACTGAACCTCTCCTTGAGATACACAAAAGCTTCAATGGCCTCAGTAGTCCACTGGACCGTATTCGCACCTTTCCTGGTCAGTGGCTTAACAATTATAGAAAAATTCTTAATGAATTTTCTGTAATAATTGGCGAAACCCAAAAATCTCTGTATCGATTTCAAACCAATAGGACTAGGCCATTCCTGCACAGCCTGAACCTTCACCGAGTCCATCTCAAAGCCCTCGCTGGAGATAATGTAGCCCAAAAAACTAATCCTCTGCACAGCGAACTCTCATTTCTCCAGCTTAGCAAAAAGTGAATTGTCACTTAATAACTGCAATACCTCACGTACGCTCTGCCAATGAGACTCCAGATCCGGCGAATAAATCAAAATGTCATCCAAATACACAACCATATTCTTACCAATCAAAGGTCTCAGCATGTCATTAATAAGGTTCTGAAAAAACGCTGGTGCATTGGTAAGACCAAAAGGCATAACAAAATTCTCAAAATGACCCACCGTAGTGTTAAAAGCAGTTTTCCATTCATCACTCTCCTTCATTCGCAACAAATTGTATGCCCCCCGGAGATCAATTTTAGAGAACCACTTGGCCCCCACTAACTGGTTAAACAAGTCAGGAATTAACGGCAGTGGGTAGGAATTGCGTACGGTAATTTTATTAATTTCACGAAAGTCCAGACATGGACGTAAACCGCCGTCCTTTTTTTTTACAAAAAAAAATCCAACAGCCACAGGTGACTTAGAAGGTCTAATGTGACCAGCAGCCAAGCTCGCCTGTATGTATTCCTCCAAGGCCTTTCTTTCAGGGATAGTCAGATTAAATAAATGACTATTGGGAAGAGTAGCTCCCGGAATAAACTCAATGGTGCAATCATAATCCCTATGAGGAGGTAAAATTTGCGACTCCTCCTCTGAAAAAACCTTCCAAAAATCCTGAATGGGTACAGGTAATTCCCCTTTTTCCACAGCAGCAATGCGACCGTTACAACATTTATCATAACACTTAGGACCCCAAGACTTAATCTCATTAGAAGACCAGTCTAGTAAAGGATTGTGCAGTTTTAACCAAGGCAAACCTAAAACTACTGGAGAAGGTAAATTATCCAATACCACCAAATCCAAACTCTCTTGGTGAATACCATTAATAGTGAGTAATACATTTCAAAGGAGTGTTATTAACAGCAACCACAGAAATAGGAGATGACAAAGGTTTGGATTCTAATTTAAGTTTTTCCAAAAATCCCTTATCAATCACATTCAGTGTTGAACCACAATCCACAAATACCTGAAATTCAATCAACTCCTCCTGCAATGAGGTACTCCTTGAAAGAAATACTCCCTTAGAGTTTAAACAAGCAATACGGGCGTAACTGACCTTTTTTTTTTCTTTGTTTAACTGAAGCTCACAGTTCTTAACAAAATGGTCAGATTTACCACAATAAAAACACAATCCCTTGGAAAACCTGTGGTCTTTTTCCTGAGAGCGGAGAGACATCGCCCCAATCTCCATCGGTTCTCCGTCGTCCTAGCAGACCCTCTGATGACTAGGAGCTGCCATAGCAGGAGTTTTCTCCCCATTAACCCTGGCACGCAGTCTCCTGTCCACACGTATAGCTAATTGCATGGCTTCTTGTAAGGTTCCAGGTGCAGGGAAAGCAATCAGCAGATCCTTAACCCTTTCACTTAGACCAGCAAGAAACAAACATTTTAACGCCGAATCATTCCATTCCACTTCAGAAGACCACCTTCTGAAGTGTGTACAATAATTTTCAGCATCACCTGACCCCTGCTTCAAACGTCTCAGTTCTGTCTCAGCAGATGAGACTCGATCAGGATCGTCATACAACAACCCCTTAGCAGAAAAAAAATCTTCCACTGATCTAAAACACGGATCATTAGGTTGGAGAGAAAAGGCCCATCCCTGTGGTTCCTTGCGCAAAAGTGACATGATAAACCCAATGCGCTGTGATTCATTCCCAGAGGACCTGGGTCTCAAACGAAAATATAATAAACAAGCATTTTTAAAGGAAAAAAAATCTTGTTGTTTACCATAAAAAAAATCAGGCAGTCCTACCTTCGGTTCCACAAAATGCGCTCCAGGACAGCTACTCACGTGTTGCTGGAGCTTGGCCACCTCAAGAGACAATCCCTGCAGGCGTTGAGCCAATTCCTAAACGGACACCATGTTGATCTCCGGATTTCTTTCTTAAGAGTTTTTTTTTGTTTTGGGCTGGACTTACTGTTATGATCTGCTACAAGAACTAAGGAAAGAAAGGAAAACTGTCCCTACAATAGGACTAATCTGATTCCCTACGATGCAGCGGGCAACCTGTTCCTTGTGAACAGACCCGCCTTTGTCCTCAGCTAGTCTGAACGCAGACCTATAGATATAAGGGACTAAGGCAAGAAATCCCACTTATTAAACCTGACAGGGCACACCTGTGAAGTGAAAATCATTTCCGGTGACTACCTCTTGAAGCTCATCAAGAGAATGCCAAGAGTGTGGAAAGCAGTCATCAAAGCAAAAGGTGCCTACTTTGAAGAACCTAGAATATAAGACATATTTTCAGTTGTTTCACACTTTTTTGTTACGTATATAATTTTACATGTGTTAATTCATAGTTTTGATGCCTTCAGTGTGAATGTACAATTTTCATAGTCATGAAAATACAGAAAAATCTTTAAATGAGAAGGTGTGTCCAAACTTTTGGTCTGTACTGTATATATATATATATATATATATATATATATATATGCATATATATATATATATATATATATATATATATATATATATACAGTATGCATATATATATATATATTTATGTGTTAGTAGCAAAGCCAAGTAGGCTACGGTTAGATACAGCTCTGCAAGTGCTGTTTAGATCACCTGGCCGGCCATGCCTATAACTAGGCTAGCTGTTCTCCTTAGTCAGTCAGCTCAGGAAAGGTGAGTAGACTGGATGTCTTTGAAAATAGATTGCACAGGTCGTGTACACCAAACTACCAAACTGCAAGTATCCCTTGTTTTCCATGGACAATAGCTGTTTTGTTTGGCTGAACTAGGGTTAGCTCAGCCGTGTCTGAAGTAGTCAGGGTCTACCAACTGTTGAATCTCCACCCTTTAGCTTGTGGGACCATGATGAGTAGCCCACGGCTGTCTACCAGCTTAGTGCTTTAGCACCAGGACTAGCAAACAGCTAGGAAGGACAGTTCTTCAGATGGTGACTTTTATGAGTAGCCTCAAACAGAACAGCAGATCTGGATGTGTATATTCTGGCCTTGCGGTTGGAGAGATAAAATAAGTACTAAACTGTACATAGGGTGATACTGCCAGATAGCGGGGGTGCTTGAAGCTGCATGGGATAGCGTCAGGGCCGGCTCCAGGTTTTTCTGGGCCCCGGGCGAAAGAGTCTCAGTGGTCCCCTTTAACACATACCACGATTCACGATGCAGAGATACGGCGGAGAAATATATATATATATATATATATATATATATATATATATATAGTACAATGCAAAGATTTCACTTCTTACATTACATGAGTGATATCTATTGTAAATTCCACAATAGCTCAGAAACCGGTGAATCGCTCCACACAGAATACTGGCCCCCATATAAGGCTCCATACGGAATACTGGCCCCCATATAAGGCTCCATACGGAATAATGGCCCCCATATAAGGCCCCATACGGAATACTGGCCCCCATATAAGGCCCCATACGGAATACTGGCCCCCATATAAGGCTCCATACGGAATACTGGCCCCCATATAAGGCTCCATACGGAATACTGGCCCCCATATAAGGCTCCATACGGAATACTGGCCCCCATATAAGGCTCCATACGGAATACTGGCCCCCATATAAGGCTCCATACGGAATACTGGCCTCCATATAAGGCTCCATATGGAACACTGGCCCCCATATAAGGCCCCATACGGAATACTGGCCCCCATATAAGGCCCCATACGGAATACTGGCCTCCATATAAGGCTCCATATGGAATACTGGCCCCCATATAAGGCTCCATACGGAATACTGGCCCCCATATAACGCTCCATACAGGATACTGGTCCCCTTATAATGCTCCATGCAGGCTGTTACCCCACACATAATGCCCCATACAGGCCCCTTCCCCCTTTTAATGCTCCATGCAGGCTGTTACCCCCCACATAATGCCCCATACAGGCTGCCCCCCCCCTTATAATGCTCCATGCAGGCTGTTCCCCCCCACATAATGCACTATGCAGGCTGCCCCCCCCCTTATAATGCCCCATGCAGGCTGTTCCCCACCTTATAATGCCCCATGCAGGATGTCACCCCCACCCTCTTTATAATGCCCCATGCAGGATGTCCCCCCCCCCCCTCTCTTTATAATGCTCCATGCAGGCTGTTCCTCCCCACATAATGCACTATGCAGGCTGCCCCCCCCCCTTTATAATGCCCCATGCAGGTTGTTCCCCACCTTATAATGCCCCATGCAGGATGTCACCCCCCTCTTTATAATGCCCCATGCAGGATGCCTCCCCCTCTCTTTATAATGCCCCATGCAGGATACCCCCCCTCTCTTTATAATGCTCCATGGAGGATGCCACCCCCCCCCCTTCTCTTTATACTGTCCCATGCCTCCATACATTAAAAAAAAAATCAAATACTCACCTCCCTCCTCCTCACCTGCTACTTGCTGCAGCTGCTCGGGTCGGGACTCCAGCGTTGGCGGCGTCTTTCCGCTCTGCGCTCCCTGTGACGGCTCAGGGGAGGGCGCGGTGTAAAGACGTCACCGCGCCCTCTGACCTGAGACGTCAAAGGGAGCGCAGAGCAGGAAGACAGCTGATCTGCGGAGGCACGGGGAGAGGTAAGTATCCAGCTGCCGGGGCCCTGAGCAAGCGGCGGAGAAGGGCGGGCGCTGACACCGCTCTCCTCCGCCCATAGCCCAGCGGGGTGCGCGACCGCCAGTGGGCCCCTCTGCCTGCTCAGGGCCCCGGCATTTGCCCGGGTGCGCCGGGTGCTGACGCCGGCCCTGGATAGCGTGGTGAGAGTGCTAGATGTAAGAATATCGAATGAGGATAAGGTAGGAATCCATATATGTAAGTATTCTGCCTTAGGCTGTGTGCCCACGTAGCGTTTTACAAGCGTTTATGCTGCAGAATTTCCGCAGCATAAACGCTTGGGAAACGCTTGGTAATCCGCCCCCCATGGTCCCCGATGACAAGCCGCACTTTCAATGCCCATGCTGCGGATTTTTTCGCAGCGTTTATGCTGCGCTCAAAATCCGCAGCATATCCATTAATTTTGCGGACAAGCAGCGTAATCGCCGCCATTGACTTGTATTGAGACGCATATAATCCGTGTCAGTACATTTGTACTCACGGATTATATGCGTTTCAATGTGCGGATGGTACCCAAGTGTGGAGGAGAGAAGACTCTCATCCAGACCTGGGTACCATAGAAAACTGTAAAAAAAGAATTTAAAATAAAAAATAAAGTTTATACTCACCTTCCGATGTCTTCCCGGTGTTTTGTCTGCTCCTTCCAGTGTCTTGCAATGTTCGCGTTGATGTGAAGGACCTGCCATGACATCACATGGCTCAATGACGTCACCGCAGGTCCTTCACACTACCGCAAGCAGTGCAAGACACCGGACGGAGCAGACAAAACACCGGGAAGACATCGGAAGGTGAGTATAAACTTTTTATTTTTTATTTTTCACCATTCTTATTCTTTTTTTTAACTATTACTTGGTCACACTATATAAATCCAATCCGGTTGCATGGATTTATATAGTGTGTACAAGTTGTCAAGCACTTTTCCAAGTGATGCTAAAATCGCTTGGAAAGCACTTGTCAACCCGCATGCAGAAATGCATGCAAAGACGCTTCACAAACGCTTCTACCTGGCGGGAAAAACGCATGTAAAATCCACATGCGTTTTTCCTGCCAGGGAGAAGCGTAAAAAATATGCTGCATTTCCGCATCGTGGGCACATAGCCTTAGTGTGATTTTTGTGGTCAAGCTTTACGTGTCGTCGTTATACTGATAATGGGAGCTCTGGGTGTTACTACTGTGGGAGAAGGGGGTTCTCTGGATGCGGCTCGCGACCTATTTCAGAGCTGAATGTGGCTCTCAAGGTAAGAAAGGTTGGGGAACACTGGTCTATACTGTTTAGTTAGCGCCTGGACAAGGCTAGGGATTTATGTTTATGATTTTGTTGTTTTGGGTCCTGTGCAACCTGTGGAAAGCAATAAAAACTACACATGTTTGGACCAAAACTCCATCACCTGTGTGAACGCTAATTAATGCCTAATGCTACCAGAGCGAGTGAATCCCTAAAAATGGATATATGATGGTTGAGTCATACAGGATTCTCTGTGGCAATGGTCTCCAATTTGTGGTTCATCACCTATAAAAAAAAAAAAGCTACAACTCCCAGTATTTGCTTACAGATCTTAGTGCATGTCGTCGGCCGCACTGAGGTCCTCAGCTTAGGCCCCTCAGTCTTCTCTGTGTATGATGTGAAGATCTGCAAGGCTCCTCCTCCTATTTATATGGACAAACCTGAAAGAGTTCAACAGTCATGGCTGTCATTTCTCCATGAACTTGAAAGTCAAATCTTACAAGAGAGAATAGCAGCGTCCCCTCCTGGTCCAGGGTGATAGGATGTAAAAACATGAATCATCCTATGGGGTAAGGCCTTCACCAACAAAAATCAGACTTCCACCAACCTTAAACTAATGGCGTAACATTTGTTTAGAGAAAATACCCGTTTAAAAGGGTTGTTTGGTTTAAAAGCCTCCCTCCCAAATACTCCAATTATTAGTTTAGAGATCCTAGCCAAATTGAAGATCAACTACAAATAACATCTGTTTCTCTGGAGGATTAGAATGTGCAATGCTCATTTTCCCCTTTGGGGGCACTGCAGGGCAAATGAAATACTTTTTGCTGAGAGTACAGCTGCTTGATGAAAGTCTCAGCCAGCAGCAATACACCCTTTGATCGATGTGACAAAACCTGTCTAATAAAAAATGATTTGTCCAATGTGGACTGACTACCCCTTTAAAAAAAAAACAGATGACTCCTCATTATGTCTCATTATGTATTTCATGTGTCTTTTACATTGATGTCAGAGTACTGGATGCATCAGCAGACGACTTCAATTGATTGAGACAGTTCTCGAATGTATGTGTTACAATAATCCTGACACCTTGATCTTGTGTCCTTTTCAGTCAATGCGCAATTGTTGGAGTGGCCTCTCCGTCTCTGCACCAGGAATCCGATATCAGCGGGAGGACGGGCGGCTGTTTACATCTGTATTGCTTCAATCATATCCAAATATTTAGTAACATGAAGCTTGGCAGAATCATCAGTTCCTATAGCAACTATATGTGAAAGGAAATCAATTTGGCATAAAATTAAGAAGTATGCAAGGGCTGAAAGCCGGTGAGCGCTTCATATTTATGTTAGAAAAACGAGGAAAAAGCGTGAAAATAACATTTCTGGTTGTGCCACGTGCTACAATCCCACTGATATCTGCCTATAACTATCTACGAGCTTCGATATAAAAAATAGCTACAGATGGAGGAAATGTCGAAAATCTAGTCTATAATTTATTTAACTAGAAGATACGGTTTTAATGCTAATACAGAGAAAGTTACCTACATCTCTACGGCTAGTTGTAGGGGTCTGTTCACAAGGCGTTTATTTTGCATAGGAAAAAGTGGCGCCAGACCCTCTCTATGACCTTCTGGTCCAGAGGAATGGGGAAAGGCTTAATGGGGCCCTCCTCCTTTCGTAGAGGGCAGCAATAGACCGCATCCGAGTGCCCTTTTTTGAGCACATATTTTAGCGCCCTTGGTAGGTCACAATCTCGGGTTCTTAAAAAAAAAAGTGGATTTGCCAACAGATTACCCCTACTGTAATGTTCAGGGCTAGTGTGGTGAGGCCAGGGACTGGAAATTCATATTCCCAGTTATGAAGGTCTCAGCAGGAATGCTAGTCTGTCTGACTTCAAAGGACCCCAGGGGAAATGGTGTATTCCCCACAGTCACTATATGTCTTTATTACGTTTACGTTACTATGCCGGCTCCAAAAGGCCATTACCAAAAGGATGCTATTGCCCAGGAGAGAACTGAATAGAGGTCAGCTAGGATATATACCTTTGTAGTGCAAACGCCTATTCCTGACAAGAGTATGGGGGAGCTAATTGAATCATGGCAATGAGGAATAGCTAATTGAATTACCTCTGAAGTCAGGGGAAGCTCTTGTGTTAGATCAATTACCATGCGCACTTTACAATGGGAATATTGCTGGGAAAAGGATTATTAAATGTCTGATAGAAGGGAAGAGGAGATTACATGTAAATCACCTATTTTCTGCCCTGCCCAAGTTACGTATAAATGTGTCCCTCTGTGAGAAAGGAGGGGTCTTCTGTTGAGGGTCACCTGTCGCTACAGATGGGCAGAAAGACACAAGGAACCGCCCTGGACCCATGACAGCACCCTTCCTGTTGTGTCCAGAGACCTTAGATGAAAGTGTGGTATATTCACTTTTATTGCTTTTAATTTTACTGTATCGTATTACTGCTTCCTTACTGTATTTCTCTGACTACTGTATATATATTTCTTGTAACCGCTTGTATATATTGTACCTAGCATCGCTCTTTTGAGTAAATAGATATATAAAATTTATAAGCTCGCTTCACATTATCCTAAACCCGGAACTCACGGAAGTTGTGAGGAAGGATCAGGGGCACGTAGCTCTGATCGGTTTGACAGCTAGTATGCAGAAAACCACACAAAAACACATTGTATTGCCGATTGAATGTCAGGATTTGGGCGCCTCTGTCTATCCGCTGGACCCAATAACTCACACGGATAGTTAAGTAAATTTGAACAAGCATCATGTAAAGCTTTATTTCTCCTGTGGTGGCGCTGTAGTTTTCTGCCAGATTCCTTCATAGATAACTATTGATCTCTTGAGATCTCAGCAGCATTATTTTCAGAGAACCATACTAATTAATAGGGACCTTCAAGGTCATTCATTATCACCCTCATTAAATGTGAAATAGTGCCAGTAGTGCTTGCTGCAATACAACCTCCAGATACTTACTATACATATTGTTAGCATTGCTGTAAGTCATAGTATTCTGCCTTCTAATACGGGATCTCACATTTTGGAGGTCAGCAGAAACTCAAACAGCGATATAAAAATCCGCATTGCTTTTCCGCTGAGTGCACAGTTTGGGCAGTGAAGGATGATGCTTCCAGAAAACTCGAAGAACACTTTATTTTGTTCCGCTGCCCAGAGCTGTTGATCGCTGGCAGTGTGAGTTCAATGGTGTTACTTACGAAGTTTATGGCACGGCGGCAATATAGATCAACTGCTGTAGTTTACCACAGGCTAACGTCAACTACATCGCGGCTTTATACACTCAGCACCCACTGGATCAAAAGTAAGAACTGTTCACTCAACCATAGTGACTGCAATACAAAAACGCTCCAAAAAGACCGAAAATTCTACTGGTCCATAGAGGGCAGCATTATTGTAGTTATAGTATGCCCATAGGAGGTGGGCATATTACAGAAGGTATATCTCTTGTATGTAGGGGACGGTATTAGTGTATATTGTTGCACACAGAAGGCAGTATTACAGTGATTATATTCATATACATAGACGCAGTGTTATAGTCGTTATATTCTTGTACATAGGGACAGTATTATAGTAATTACATTCTTGTACATGGGGCAGTATTATAGTACTTATATTCTTGTACATAGGGGGCATAATTACAGTAGCTGTATTCTTGTACATAGGGGCAGTATTATAGTAGTTATATTCTTGTACATAGGGGCAGTATTATAGTAATTATATTCTTGTACATAGGGGGCAGTATTATATTAATTTTATTATTGTACATAGGGGCAATATTATAGTAGTTGTATTCTTATACCTAGGGGGCAGTATTATAGTAGTTGTATTCTTGTACATAGGGGCAGTATTATATTAGTTATATTCTTGTACATATGGAGCAGCATTATAGCAGTTATATTCTTGTACGTAGGGAGCAGTATTATAGTAGTTATATTCTTGTACATAGGAGCAGTATTATAGTAGTTATATTCTTGTACATAGGAGCAGTATTATAGTAGATAAATTCTTGTACATAGGGGGCAGTATTATAGTAGTTATATTCGTGTACATATGGAGCAGTATTATAGCAGTTATATTCTTGTACATAGTAGGCAGCATTATAGTAGTTATAGTCTTATACCTAGGGGGCAGTATTATAGTAGTTGTATTCTTGTACATAGGGGCAGTATTATATTAGTTATATTCTTGTACATATGGAGCAATATTATAGCAGTTATATTCTTGTACGTAGGGAGCAGTATTATAGTAGTTATATTCTTGTACATAGGAGCAGTATTATAGTAGTTATATTCTTGTACATAGGAGCAGTATTATAGTAGTTATATTCTTGTACATAGGAGCAGTATTATAGTAGATATATTCTTGTACATAGGGGGCAGTATTATAGTAGTTATATTCTTGTACATATGGAGCAGTATTATAGCAGTTATATTCTTGTACGTAGGGAGCAGTATTATGGTAGTTATATTCTTGTACATAGTAGGCAGCATTATAGTAGTTATAGTCTTGTACATAGTGGGCAGTATTATAGTGGTTATAATCTTGTAGATAGGGGGCAGTATTATAGTATTATATTCTTGTACATATGGGCAGTATTATAGTAGTTATGTTATTGTACATAGGAGCAGTATTATAGCAGTTATACTCTTGTACATAGGGAGCAGTATTATAGTGGTTATATTCTTGTACATAGCAGGCAGTATTATAGTAATTATATTTTTGTACATCGGAGGCAGTATTATAGTAGTTATATTCTTGTACATAGGGACAGTATTATAGCAGTTATATTCTTGTACATAGGGGCAGTATTATAGCAGTTATATTCTTGTACATAGGGACAGTATTATAGTAGTTATATTCTTGTAGATAGGGGCAGTATTATAATAGTTATATTCTTGTACATAGGGACAGTATTATAGTAGTTATATTCTTGTACATAGGGGCAGTATTATAGTAGTTATATTCTTGTACATAGGAGCAGTATTATAGTAGTTATACGCTTGTACATAGGGAGCAGTATTTTAGTGGTTATATTCTTGTATGGTTATAGGAAGTTTTGCCCCCAGCAGTTCGCCCCCAACAATTTGCCCCCAGTAGTTCGCCCCCATCTGTTCACCCCAAGGTACATTTCGCCCCCGCACATTTTGCCCCCGCACATTTTGCCCCCCGGAAGATTCGCCCCCGCACGTTTCGCCCCCGGACGGGGGCGAACTGGGGGCGATATGTGCGGGGGTGAGATGTGCGGGGGCAAAACGTCCTGGGGGCGAAATGTACCCGGGGGCGAAATTGCTGGGGGCGAAATTGCTGGGGGCGAACTGCTGGGGGCGAAACATACAATTCCCATTCTTGTACATAGCAGGCAGTATTATAGTAGTTATATTCTTGTACATAGGGGCAGTATTATAGTAGTTATATTCTTGTAGATAGGGGCAGTATTATAATAGTTATATTCTTGTACATAGGGACAGTATTATAGTAGTTATATTCTTGTACATAGGGGCAGTATTATAGTTGTTATATTCTTGTACATAGGAGCAGTATTATAGTAGTTATACGCTTGTACATAGGGAGCAGTATTTTAGTGGTTATATTCTTGTATGGTTATAGGAAGTTTCACCCCCAGCAGTTCGCCCCCAGCAATTTGCCCCCAGTAGTTCGCCCCCATCTGTTCGCCCCAAGGTACATTTCGCCCCCGCACATTTTGCCCCTATCATTTTGCCCCCCGGAAGATTCGCCCCCGCACGTTTCGCCCCCGGACGGGGGCGAATTGGGGGCGATATGTGCGGGGGTGAGATGTGCGGGGGCAAAACGTCCTGGGGGCGAAATGTACCCGGGGGCGAAATTGCTGGAGGCGAACTGCTGGGGGCGAAACATACAATTCCCATTCTTGTACATAGCAGGCAGTATTATAGTAGTTATATTCTTGTACATAGGGGCAGTATTATAGTAGTTATATTCTTGTACATAGGGGCAGTATTATAGTAGTTATATTCTTGTACATAGAGGCACTATTATAGTAGTTATATTCTTGTACATAGGAGCAGTATTATAGCAGTTATATTCTTGTACAGAGAGGGCAGTATTATAGTAGTTATATTCTTGTACATAGGGGGCAGCATTATAGTAGTTATGTTCTTGTACATAGGAGTTGTATTATAGTAGTTATATTCTTGTACATAGGGGCAGTATTATAGTAGTTATATTCTTGTACATAGAGTGCAGTATTATAAAGATTATATTCTTAAACTTACGAGGCAGCATTAGTATTATTACTATAGTAATGATATACTGGTTTTACTGGATTGTAGTATTTATATTACCGTAAGTATTTAGCATGGTTTATCAGAACAATAGCTAAGTGAGTTTTGTAAGTGGCAAGTGCAAAAGGCTGTCAGGTTGTATGATATTAATATGCCCAGTAGATGGTGCCAGTAAGCACACTACAATTTCGGACTCAGGTTGATCAATTAAAATTGGTGGCAGCTGTGAAACATGATATCTTTCTTAATCTCCAAGTTGGATTGTAGTAGTTTACTTGTAAATGTAAAAGGAGTTACAGAAGTATCTTGACTCCAATAATTCTTGCCATTAATGATACTGGTGTCTTCCTTTGTGGCAGAGAGGTGTTTGTCTTTTCTACCCCCATAACACCCTTTCTGGCACTAATAAATATAATTAATGCAACTATTTACAACACTATAGCAGATACGAGATCTACAAAGATATGATGCATGAGACCTGACTTGCTTACTTTTTCAGTGGTCTCCAACTTGTCTCCAACAAATCCTAAAATGACCAGTTCCATGCTGAGAGCTGTCAACTTTGAATAGCCGAAGAGACAGTGATTGCAGACCACAGCTTAGGAAACTTTGAAACTCTTCGGGGCAAATTCATTATTGCTTTTGTGCCTGTTCTGTATCTAGTTTTGGCTGTTTTGCGCCTTGTTTTTTATTTGCTACATATTCTCCTTTTCGTTTGCGTATTTTTTAATTGATTTGTTTGTGTTTTTCTAGTTTTTTACTTTAAATTTCCATGTCAATATGGCTCTATAATCCTTTTTTAAAAGTTTAAACTCAATCTTCGCCCACCTAACCTCAGGGTCCCTCTTCCTGCTGAAATCTCAGCTGCTCAGTACAAGCTGCAGCTGTCGGGCAGACCGTGTGGGTTGGAGACCCAGCCACCTGCAGCACAGAGAACTGCAGCACCACCCTATTCACTTCAATGGAGCTCAGTTGCAGTTCCTTGTATGGAAGGTAGTTTGGAAAAAGGCAAGGAAGGTAGTTGGGAAAAAGACAAGGAGGCTTTTGCACTTTCATTCTGAAGTTTAGGAGGAAGTCCCAGGCATTGAACCCCCATCAATCTAACAATCCTAACCACTGAGTAACCACGGCAGTATGTGGTGGAGACTCGGCGTTGGACCGAGGGAGGGTGAGTAAGGCACAACATATTTATTTATTTCTTTTACAAACTGCAGTCGAATGAAAGGGGATTTTCCAAATTAGGAAACCTCCTTTAATTGATTACAGTGAGTTAATGTTGACCCTTTTGAGGTAGAGATATCACCTAGTTGTTTACATTACTATATCGCTTTGCATCTGATCTGCAACATATGCGCCATTTTGAGTATATGACAGACTGCATAGGTTACGCGAGTAAATAGTGTCGTCTTTGCATATGTGCATGATAAAGAAATCCCTATAGCTGGGTGTCGCTGGATAGCGGATTGGAAGTCTGGAGAATCTAGTAGGAGCAAAGGTTTTGTTCTGTCCTTAAAGAAATGCAGTAATTTGGGTCACAGGTCAGCACTGTAAGTGTTCCCATGCCCCCTGGTAGCATTCCTGAAAGCATAAAAGGAAATATTTTCTACCACCAGTACAGGTCAAACACACTCAGACAGGCAGGAGAAGAGCAGCTGTGCAGAAGTTTGCAATGCCTGCATCAATGTTAGCTAGCAAGTAGAGAGGGTAAGCACCCGCTACTAAGGTGGCCCACCCTAGGGTTTCGTAATATACACAGGGGAGTATATAGAAGCTCCAGCCTAAGCTGTAGTCTGTGTTGTTTGTCCCAGGTGTAGAGACCAGCCCACCAGCAGGAGAGAATATTGTCATTGGAGGCCAAAGATTGTCACAGTAGAGGAGGGCAGAGATAACTATTCCTGACAATGAAGAATGCTTATGTCAGGTAGGCAAGAGATTAATCACCCAAAAGGGGTGAGGAGTGGCCACATCAGAGAAGTCCAGAAGCAGGTGCCCAAATACAAAGAGGAGTGACTCACCAGAGATGACTAGGAGAAGACTGATGCCCATGTGTGAGGCACTGTGGCATGGTAATTGAGAGAAGGCTGCTAGTAAAGAAGTTACCATGAGAGGTTTGGTGACAAACAATGTGAATATTTGTGGCTCTGCTAAGAAAGTCATTTAGAGGGTGTTGCAGAGTGAAGGAGCTGCTGCTGAGGTGATTGCCAGCAGACTGCCATAATTATCAGCAAATTTTCAAAAGTGTAAATGCCCTATTGCAAGCGTCTACCTCTATGCAGTAAACCTGTTGCCTCTTGTGAGACTGTGAGACAATCAAGATCATTACCTCATGTAACACAGTGTAACCATCAAGCTCGATGCTTCCCTATGAATAAAATTAATAACCTGACAGTGCTCAAGTGATGAACCATTTTTCTACTGAGGGCCACTGAATATTGTAATATTTAATGAGGTATAACATCCTTCAACTCTTTTGTATTGGGGTTTGCGTCAGCATGAACCAAACTGTAGCCCCCATCTTTACATGCTTGTCAAAGTAACAAGAAGGGGTGGATTCCTTTAAAGGAAACCTGTCAGCTGGTTTTAGCTATGTAATCTGAGAGGATCATGATGTAGTGGCTGAGACCCTGATTCCAGTGATGTGTCACTTTCTGGGCTGTGTGTTCCTGTTTCAATAAAATCAGTGTTTTATCTATAGGAGACTATTACTACAACACTAGGTGTCTCATGCCTCCTAGTCACCTGCTCTGTTTAACGCTGCCCCACCACTGATTAGTAGCTTTCTGCCTATGCACAGTGTAAACAGAAAGCTGCTAATCAGTGGTGTGGGCGGGGTTATAAAGGGCTCAGCATTTTTAGAGTTTAGCTCTACTAGATCTGCAGCAGAGAAAACTATGATTATATCAAAATGACAGCATGCAGTACAGCAAATAACATCACTGGAATCATGGTCTAAGCCCCTACATCATACTGCTCTCGGATTACATAGCAAAAATTGCTGACAGATTCTATTTAAACTTCAAATAAAAAGCGAGAAACATAAATGACAATTGCTTCCTGTACGAAACTTTCAGCATTTCACATGTTCCCAGCTTACTAATAATCTATGAACATTTTAAATAACTATCTACAGATGTCGTGTAATGTTCTCTCACCAGCAGCTTTTTTTTTTTTATCTATAACTTTAATATTTGATAAAAGAAATCTTTTGCTTTTTTTCCCAGCTGAAATGTCCCATACATCTTACCTAAAATGACCTTAAAGGTAGCGTATGGCGGTTCAAATACACAGTATGATGTTCTAGCCGCCATCCTATTATGGAGCATAGCCGCATTGAGACTTTCCATAGAGTTATTGTGCCGGCATTAAGAAGTCAGAAGCAAATTTCACAGTTCAACAATCTAATAACTTTTGCATTTCTCGTCATCAAGATAAAACTGAAATTTTTCATCCTGGGAGGGATGTGCAGCCATGTATTTATACAGTGTGATTAGATACACTTTAAATCTCGTTTTCCGCAGGGTAAAATAGCTTTGAAGTTCTAAGACCTTCATCCCGTTAAATAATCTCATATTCCTTATCTGAATTGTTTCCAATTTTATCATACAGTTTTTGTTTTTCTAATAAGGTGATTTGATCTTTATTCAATGCAGTAAAAAAATGTTTAAGTGTGGCCGGTATGCAGGGGGAGATTACGGCGCCGTCTTAAAAATTACCTCTCTGGACGGTCAATTGGCTTATTATTCACTTTGATATGGGAGCATTGAATATCCAGGACATCCTGGGTCGTCAGAAGTACTTGTCGCTTTGAAATGAAAATTATATTTCTATTGTTCCCTAATCATATACTGGCTGTAGTATAGTGAGGAATTAAAGGGGCACTGGACCCCCCAATGCAGATATACAGCCGTGCTGTATCATGTTCCTTGTATATGGTGCCAAAAATTCAGGATCATTTTGATTTGTCCAAAGGAGCTACAGCATACAATTCCTGCCTTTCCACTGATGTGAGATGGACCAGCTCTGATGACGAATGTACAGTGACAGATAACTCAGATCTCAGTTGATTAATCCCTTAGGTGCCACAATCAATAGTGACTGCAGCATCTAAGCGGTTAGGCGAAGGCAAGATGCTTCCTGTCACCCTATGATCATCTTTCCCCACCCCGATGTGCAATCAAAGCAATTGTAGGGTGCTGATGGGTTGTCATGTCAGTTGGGGAGACAATAAAACAATAAAGGTCCTTAGATCTACCCTCTTCCAGTGGCGTAAAGTCTGATGGGCCCCGATGCAAAGTTTGAACCTGGGAACCCACCTACATGTTGGTCAGATGTATTGGTCCTTGTAGTGTTCTGGGTAATATAAAGACATGCCCGGTCACCACCCTATGTAATAATGTCCCCGCTACTGGCTGTTTCCTGTAATAATCTCTCCCATTGTGGCCCCCTTTACTAATATCTCTCATTCTAGGTCCTTCCTGGTATAATGTCCTCCATACTGTGCCCCTTACTGTTATAATATCCCTTGCACCGGGGCCTCTTCCTGTTATAATGTCCTCCATTATTGGCCCCGTCCTGGTATAATGACCCACAACTTAGACCCCTTCCTGTTATTTTGTCCTCGATACTGAGCCCCTTAATGTTATAATATCCCCTGTACTGGACCTCTTCCTGGTATAATGTCGCCCATCATGGGCTCCTTCCTGGTATAATGTCCCCCATCCTAGGCCCCTTTCTGGTATATTATGGTCGATCCTGTGCCCCTTAATGTTATAAGTCCTGTCCTGGCCCGGCATCTTCCGGCTCTCCTGCTGCTGCCGGCGCGCGTAGCTTCCCGGGCACTGTGCTTAGGGCGCACGAGCTCCCTCCCTCTTAAAGGGGCCGCGTGGGCCGTCCTAAGGAGTCCCCGGACAATGGCCGGAGGACTTCTCATATAAAAGGCACCTCCTCCAAAATGGAGGTGCCCGTGCAAGGTTGTAGCTCTGTGTTCTAAACTCTGCTTCAGCCCTCAGGTCCCGCTGCCAGCCTGACTACCAGTCCAGTCCGCCAGCCTGACTACCAGTCCAGTCCGCCAGCCTGACTACCTGTCCAGTCCGCCAGCCTGACTACCAGTCCAGTCCTCCAGCCTGACTACCAGTCCAGTCCTCCAGCCTGACTACCAGTCCAGTCCGCCAGCCTGACTACCAGTCTAGTCCGCCAGCCTGACTACCTGTCTTCGCCAGCCAAGTACACTCTCCAGCCCGACGGTTCAAACCCGCCAGTCTGTCTATGGGCCAGGCTTGCCCATGTGGCGCCCCTGAGGGTTCGGTTGCCACAGAGGTATTTCATCTTACCCAGAGGTGTGGTATCTCACTCTCAGGTAAGGAAGGAGTATGGCTCAGGAACCTAACACCCGCATGCACTACACCACATTTCCGGGGGACAGGGTGACAATGCTCCAAAGAGAGAGCACAACTGTTCCTGATCCCTGGCTGGAGTGGGCAGGGACCACCTAGGTAAGGGGAACCATGTAGTGGGTGGGTGGAGAACGCAGATCCTGGGTGCACTGAATAGAGAAGTATAAAAGTGGGAAGCCATCTTAGGAAGTAGTTCAGTGTGTGAGAGAAGACAGGGAGCAGAGGCTCTGCACGAGCTCTGCTCCACAGGCGGGCCTGGCCAGGAGGCCTGAGCCTGAAAGGAGAGGGAGCAGGAAGGCTCCAGGAATCGAAGGGACCCCAGGGGTACGGGCCGTGCAGCAAGCCACCCGTACGCCCACCGCTACCAGAGGAGGTAGGGGGGTCAGGCCAAGAAGGGGAACCGGGTCCCCAAACTAGTGGAGAGAGAAACTACGCTCAGCTAGAAACCGGAGGCTGTGGCATTACAAGTGTCATCAGCCACCTGCACCAGACATTAGGAAGGCAGCCACATAGGACCCAGGGGATGGAACACACATCGCCCACTAAGGCCCGAGGACGCCGGACAGAAGCGTAGCTAGGTGTGAGGTATGTGTAGCACCCTGAGGATTCGGCTGCTACAGGGGTATTGCACCTCAACCCAGAGGTGTGATATTCCACTCCCGGGTAAGGATGGAGTGTGGAACTGAGCTCAGTAGGCTGCATGCACTACACACATCCCATTTCCGAGGAGCAGGCCGACGGTACTCCCACTTAGAAATGTGCAGGTACGACCGAGTCTGTTCCTGGCTGGAGTGGGAGGGGGGTGGTACATCCCAAGTAGTGTAGGGGCAGATAGGGGGAGCAGCCTGGGTAAAGATAGGAGCTCATTGGGTGCTGGTCACCTGAGCTCACACATAGAGGGTGTATATAAGGTGGGCACCATCAGAGAACAGGGTCAGTCTTTGCAGAACAGTCAGTCTGTCAGCCTTTTGCAGAGAGAAGTCAGAGGAGGAAGAGGAGCAGAGCAGTCCCAGAGAGAGAGAGAGGAGAAAGCCAGAAAGACCCAGAGGGGGAAACAGAAAAGGAACTCTGAGAACCCAAAGTCCATCAGCGGGTGAAGAGTTGGCATCAGGGTACCGGAACCCAAGCTGGTGGGGGCAAAAACACACCCCAGCCAGAGACCGGAGGCCGTGGGCAGCGTCTGCCACGGCCACCCACCACATCCACCACGAAGGCATACCACGTGGAGGGTCAGGGAACCCAAGGCCAAGGGTCTCCCAACAGAAGGCCCGAGGGAGCTGGACCTGGGTGGATCAATAGTGGGGACGGCCAGAGAAAGGACAGAAGGAGAGCTCAGGGTCACGCTCCGGACTCGCTTGGGGGTTGGCTGGATCCAGGACCTGGTGGACGCAGCACGGCTCGGGAGGTCACTTGAAGCTGGAGTGACCGGAACATCAGCAGTGAGTAAATACCCTAAACTGCACAACCCGACTCTGTCTTCATTTTACATCTACGCTGCATCACCACAACCCCCATCCTCTGCACCTGACCCCCTGAGGCTATACCCCACCCGTTGGGGGTTATACCACCAAAAGCTGCACCTACACCATCAGCCTCAGCGGACCCTGCTGCAGCGGCGGCCATAGTGACCGCAATACAACGGGTGGCGTAGTCGACAATAAAGAACTTAATAACATCTGTAGGACTGCCACATACAACTGAGTTTGACACCCTGGGCACGGACCGGGTCACAGCCACTCGGAAGACTACAACTCCCATCTGATCCGGCTCCGGGTATTCCTTTAAAGAATATGGCCCAGGGGGCGCGTCAACTTTGGCGTAGTCGGCAGGATCACGTGCCCGCAACACCCGGGTACTGCGTGCCTGAAGAAAAGAACAAGTTTACCTCAAAAAGAAGTCTCCTGCCGGTTCCGGAGGGTCCCCGCCATCGGACTCCGTCACAGATCGATTCCCGCCGGTTGTCCGCCATTAACAGCTTTTTCCCGCCATCTGCAGAGTTTCCCGCCACTGGGAGACGATTCCCGCCATTTCCAAAGGTTTCCCGCCTTGGAAGAGCGGACGCCATTATGGGCGTGCCAGAGGGTGGCAAGAGGCCACCTCCCATCGTGGGCCAGGACCGAAAATGGCGCCAAAAGTGGAAACCGCCCCCACCAACAGAGACTGTGATGCTAGAGGTGTCTGTCAGCGTGAAAGAACAGCCCCTGGAGCTGACAATCACCAAGTGGCCCCGGGACCGCCCTCGAAGGGGGAGGAGACGAAAGGAGAGAACAAAGATGGGTGTCGCTTGGAGCAGTCTAGAGCGAGCGCATCCGGAGGCAAGAAGCCTGGAGAAGAGTATCGGAGGAGCTTACCCGGAGATGGCGAGAAAGCAGAGCAGCACCGGCCCGCTGGCCAGGAGCCTGCTTGAGACAACAGAAGGAGAGCAGAGCAGCACCGACCCGTTGGTCAGGAGCCTGCTGGAAGCAACGACCCCACTAGGCCTAGTGGAGGTCCTAGCACAGCTCCCCCGAGACCGGGAGTGTGCACAGACCGCTCTGGAGGGCCTCGCAAGGAGGATGGCCCGGGTGCAGCGAGAGACGTTGGCAGAGTGGAGGCGTGAGATGGCCCAGCAGACCGAGACCTGTCAGCGGAGCACGCCACCCAAGATGAGGAGACAGACCGCCTCTGAGGATGGCGCGGGAGGACTGAAGGCCGGAGACGGCGCCGAGAAGGGAGCCGAACGAGTGGAGGCAGGTAAAGGGGACGTCTATACCCCAAACCGGGAAACCGCGTACCTGCCCCAGCTCCCCGTCGCAGAGCCCGAAGTCTATCCTGCCGTGCCCGTCGCTGCAACGTCACCGCCGCAGACTAGGCCTCAAACGGGAGCCGCGACCCCTGTGACGTCACACGCCTCGACCCCGAGCGTGACCAAGCAGGAAGTACCACCAGCCTGGTCGCAAGGCCTAGTACCCCCAGGCGCCGCAATACCAACAGCGCCCCCTACCTCCGCGGAGCCCCCGGCCTGGTCGCAGGGCCAAGTAGCCCAGGGCGCCGCCGTCCTTACGGTGCCCTTTACCTTCCAGATACCCCAGGCCTGGCCGCAAGGCCCGGGCAACCCGGGCGCTAACACCACCGCGCCCATAAGACCAAGAGTGCCGCATCTGGGAGAGGACCTGTACGCCCAGCATACGTGCCCGGATGGGCAGCCATTTATATGGCCACCGGAGTTCCACCATCCCCGACTCCGGAGAGAGAGACCCCTGGATGAACCCCTGATCCCGGCTCCAAAGCCCGTAAAGAGGATCTCGCCCCCGCTAGCAGAAGCGCAGTTCGAGTGGGATCCCACCGGAGAAGATCTCATGGGGTTCACTCAAGAGACTCGGGCAGCTGCAGCGGAGCGTGCTGAGTGCTGCCGCCAACAGCTCGAGGACTTTGAGAGGGAGCGGAGAGAGAGGCGGGTCCGGGAACAGCAAGCTCAAATAAGGAGCGCGGAGCAGAAGAGCCGGGCCAGGAGAGACCCCCGTGCAGCGCATAGTCCCCGCACCACCGGGACTGTGATAAAGTTTAACATGCAGCATGGGTGGGGCTTCATCCGAGACCACAGCACCCTAGGCGACGTCTTCGTGACGAGGAGAGACGTTGAGTCCCACCTACCGGAGGGACACAGAGGTCGTGACCTTTACATCGGGGACGAGGTCACCTTCACCCGGCACAAGTGTGCCAAAGGACCCTACGCCCTCCATGTGCATCGTCTGACGGAGGAAGAGCTGCGGTGTGAGGAGGAAGAGCAAGAGGACCCGGACGGGTCTGAAGCCAAAGGTAACAATAAAGAAAGAGCAGGAGGACGCCGTCGTTAAGTACAGCGAAGCAGGAGCTGTATATAGTTGCCCGTCGGGGCACAGTGAACTGAAACTGAAACTGAAACTGTTACTGCTGCTATCATAGTCCCCGTTGGGACCAGCAAGTGTGAACTGTTACCCGTTTAACCCCTAAATCCCACTGACCGAGGACTGAGAGCGGTCATTCCTCCCCAATACCTGGCCGAGGACTGAGAGCGGCCACTTCCCCTGTATATAGTTGCGCGTCCTAAAGCGCCCCCTACCGGTTTTATAGGAAAACCAGTTTTCTAGAGAGACTGTCGCACTTTACCCGGTCACACGTTGCACAGTGACCGGAGGAGGAGCCAGAGGCGACGAGAATGTTTTATTTGCTAATATATGTTGTTTTATATGTTTTATATGTTTATGCAAAAATTTGTATGTTTTTGGTGTTATGTCTTACAGCCCGAGGACGTGCTGTGATTTACCAGGGGGGAATGTAGCACCCTGAGGATTCGGCTGCTACAGGGGTATTGCACCTCAACCCAGAGGTGTGATATTCCACTCCCGGGTAAGGATGGAGTGTGGAACTGAGCTCGGTAGGCTGCATGCACTACATACATCCCATTTCCGAGGAACAGGCCGACGGTACTCCCACTTAGAAATGTGCAGGTGCGACCGAGTCTGTTCCTGGCTGGAGTGGGAGGGGGGTGGTACATCCCAAGTAGTGTAGGGGCAGATAGGGGGAGCAGCCTGGGTAAAGATAGGAGCTCATTGGGTGCTGGTCGCCTGAGCTCACACATAGAGGGTGTATATAAGGTGGGCACCATCAGAGAACAGGGTCAGTCAGTCTTTGCAGAACAGTCAGTCTGTCAGAGGAGGAAGAGGAGCAGAGCAGTCCCAGAGAGAGAGAGGAGAAAGCCAGAAAGACCCAGAGGGGGAAACAGAAAAGGAACTCTGAGAACCCAAAGTCCATCAGCGGGTGAAGAGTTGGCATCAGGGTACCGGAACCCAAGCTGGTGGGGGCAAAAACACACCCTAGCCAGAGACCGGAGGCCGTGGGCAGCGTCTGCCACGGCCACCCACCACATCCACCCCGAAGGCATACCACGTGGAGGGTCAGGGAACCCAAGGCCAAGGGTCTCCCAACAGAAGGCCCGAGGGAGCTGGACCTGGGTGGATCAATAGTGGGGACGGCCAGAGAAAGGACAGAAGGAGAGCTCAGGGTCACGCTCCGGACTCGCTTGGGGGTTGGCTGGATCCAGGACCTGGTGGATGCAGCACGGCTCGGGTGGTCACTTGAAGCTGGAGTGACCGGAACATCAGCAGTGAGTAAATACCCTAAACTGCACAACCCGACTCTGTCTTCATTTTACATCTACGCTGCACCACCACAACCCCCATCCTCTGCACCTGACCCCCTGAGGCTATACCCCACCCGTTGGGGGTTATACCACCAAAAGCTGCACCTACACCATCAGCCTCAGCGGACCCTGCTGCAGCGGCGGCCGTAGTGACCGCAATACAACGGGTGGCGTAGTCGACATTAAGAACTTTATAACATCTGTAGGACTGCCACATACTCTGAGCTTGACACCCTGGGCACGGACCGGGTCACAGCCACTCGGAAGACTACAACCCCCATCTGATCCGGCTCCGGGTATTCCCCTAAAGAATATGGCCCAGGGGGCGCATCATATGGACAGGCCAGAGAAAGGACACATAGAAGGGGTTCCTGATAAGTACTCCGGAGCTACCTGAGAGTCGGCTGAACCCCTCACTGAGTGAGCACCGGACGTCGTGGGCCCTTACACTGGCCCTGTAACTGAAACTCCTACAAGTGTGAGTAAAGACCCTGAGACTGCACTGCAAAGACTCTGTGCCATTACTGCTGCTACCTTGCACCACAACTACCACCATCTTCCACAAACGCGGCCCTGAAGCTACACTCCTCCTGTGGGGAGTCGCATCATCTAGCTGCACACACCACCAGCTTCAGCGGTCTGCTCCGCAGCGGCGGTTCCTCATAACCGCAATCCACAGGTGGCTTAGTCGGACATTAACCTTACAAACAACATCACACAAATAGACTACCCCTTGTTTGACCACCCTGGGCACGGACTGGGTCACCGCCACGGTGACTACAACCCTCGACATCTACAGAAGGCCCAGCTCTGGGTATTTCCCCCCCCACGGCCCAGGGGGCGCGTCACCTGCCTACCCGGAGAACGTACCAGTTACCTGCCGTGCCTACCAGCCAGCCTACCTGGAGGCTCCTGCCAGTTACCTGCGGTGTCTGCCAGTCCGTCTAACCGGATCACCCGTCAGCCGGCCTGCCGTGCTCATCTGCTGTACCAGTCAGTCTGAGCCGTGGGAGTCACCTGCTCTCATACAAGGACTGGCCCAGAGTAGCACCTGGTCCCTGTGCTCGGTCTTTCCCTGGTTCACGGAGTCGATTGAGCCGCCGTGCGACCTTGGTCAGTCCGAGTTGATACTTAGTTACGCCCCTCTAGTCCCTCCTTGCACCACAGCACAGAGGTTCCACCACCCAGATCCGTAACACCCTTAATGTTATAATCTCCCTTGTACTGGACCTCTTCCTGGTATAATGTCACCCATCATGGGCTCCTTCCTGGTATAATGTCCCCTGTACTGGACCCCTTATTGTAATAATGTCTCCAATCCTGGTCCCTTCCAGTAACAATGTCTCCAATCTATGCCGGCACAGGCAGCGCATGAAGACACTTGTGACTGGCACACCTATGTCAGCTGCCGGCCACCGTGATTGCCTGCCACCGTGTATTGCAGTGCAGGGACCCTGTGGCTCACTGCGCAGGAATACACTTCAACTGAATGTGCATCCCTGGACACACGTCCTGCTGAAGTAGGCGCTGGCGGGCCACGCTCCCACAAGGGCCCCTGCCCTCTTTGTACATCTATTAGGCCATATCTGTAGCACCTATTATGTTATCACGTTAGTTAACCCATATGGAGAAAAGTGTAAAAAAAACAGTGCCAGAATTTTATAATTTTTCATCTTGCTTCCCACAAAACAATATTCAATTATCAAAAATTTGTATGTATGCCAAAATGGTATTAATTAAAAATCTGTTCATCCTGCATAAAACAAGTTCTGACACAGCTAAGTTGACCAAGAAATAAAAAAGTTATGGCTCTCAGAATATGGCGACATGACCATCATGTTGCCATGCTGTCACAAGTGAGTCAGAGTTGATAGACATTCGCCCTGCAGTTGGTTGCAGGAGATCTCTACGTTTCGCATTACAGACATCTTCTTAGAGGCTGTCTCTAGGACCCAGCGGCTACCTCCCTCTGGCTAATTAACACTCTGGCCTGAGTATATAAATACCTGCTGTCTGCTAGAGGGAGGTGCCGGTGATATTCATTACTACTTCTGAAGGCTTTAGCAAGAGCAGTACTTTGTTCTCTCTGGAGCTTGAGGACGTGTGCGCATTTGTCTGGAGTAGTCTAAAGCTAAGCAATTTCCCCCTGTTTGTTCACCCTTGTTGTCTATAATATTTAGTGGAGATTGACTAGTGCTCATCTCCTCCCTTCCCTAGCCTTAGCCATACGCCAGGGAAAGACAGGGAGAGGCACACGTGCGGAGATTGGTGAAGAGCCAATATAGGGACGGTAGTTGAGACAGGGTGACACTAGACCAGCCTAGGAGGTCTCCACTTCCCCCCTTTCCCTAGAGTCTGGGCTCCCTTCCCCTCTTCCCTTTGTGTTGCACTAAGTCTTTCCCACACCTTCGTGACACATGCAGAAGCACCATATTGCTGTTCATGGAGTCATAGTAACTCTGTGCTGCCACATGGAATTTGTGAACATTGTGAACTTGGTAGTGCCATTAAAAATGCAAAAAGTCTCCAAAAGCAAAAGCCCTCATACGGGTACATATATTGTTATAATGATGAACTAAATGAAAAAAAATCAGCACTTATTTTAGGGTTTAAAATAATACATTGTCACTAGAGGAAGCTTACTAAATCTGCATTATCATTTTATCAACAGTCTACAGATAGTGCCTAAGCTCCCCCTAGTGGTGGCTGCAGTCAAAATTAATTTTAGCATTTAAAGGAGTTTTCTAATGGAGAAATCGGTGTGTGTGTCACACCTTGTGAGGTAGATTCTCGATGCCCTCAGTCTGGATGAGCAGTTATTGTGCTACACAGACAAATGACGTTTGAGCAGCAAGATGAACAGGTTGGACCAATAAAGGCTGTCAAGGCTGGACGACAAATGGAGGAGTAGAGTAGATCGCAAGGAAACTGGAGATTCAATGAAGGAAGACCTCTGAAGCAGAGTCAAATAAATGGCACAGCAGAGAAGATTTGGTGATGTGGTTGAGTTGAGAAGTCCATGAGACTCACTGTAGCACCATAGCAAAGCCCAGTGATGTAGCAGAGTTGAGAAGATCCGGAGATTCACTGTAGTGATGTAGCAGAGACCAATCATGCAGCAAAATTGAGTTGGGCTGGAAACGCTGTATTGGAATGTAGCAGAGCCCAGTGATGTAGCAGAGTTTAGTATGCCAAGAGGCTCACTGTAGCAGTGTAGTAGAGCACAATGAAGTAGCAGAGTTGGGTCAGGTCTGTAGACTCACAATAGCGATATAGGAGACCATAGGGAAGATCAGTGAAATAGAACAGCAGTATAATTGTAAGAATTAGTGTATTGCATGTCAACTACCAGAATACTCAGGTGGCATGCCACCACATTTGCAGACCTATAATGTTGGGGAGTGTGATCTATGAGGTGCATGCTGGGTTACAATGGTAACCCAATGTGCAGGGGAATAAAATAAGGAAAATGGGGGGGAGTCTGCACTGGACCTGGGACAGGTGAGTAACAAAACATTTTTGAAAAGAGCAGAGAAACAGAAAATGACCGTTCAACCATCGCTGATCACAGTGGTGGCCCAACTCAGACGGTGACTGGCTCAGTAGGCTTCTCCTGCCATATCCTGGGTGACAAGATGGAACCAACCCGGAAGACGAGATTAGCTATGTGTTAATTGCTAGAATAGTATATATTACACAAATTTTTGAACCTAAAGGACAGACCCTAAAGTATCGTAACATTACAGCCATATGAAGCTGAGCTTAGCCTTTATTTTTGAGCACGGATAGTAGGTGCAGTCAATAATTCCCATGGTATAGATTAGGTTTATGTTATTAAAGTTCCAGATTTCCCAGGAAAGTCTTTTTCTTCCACTCACAAATCTTGTTTTCCCATCATTAAAAGTTATAATAATAAGTCACGAGGGAACTGGAACATAAGAAAATAAAATATATGGATGAATTCATGGGGTGAGCAAATGGGAGACCAACATTTTTGTTACTAGTCCATAAAAAAATTGAAATGCTATTCTAACAATTTACAAAGAGGAGTCCATATGGCATTCTTATACACTTCTTTGCTTTTTACGAATGTCTTTAAGGGCTTCTCCAGTTTGAACAATCTATTTTCCTAGACTTGTCATCTAGCAATGAACTGTTCATAGGGTGATTAGCTGCTGGGACTCCCAGTGATCAGCAGTAATATGTGAGGGAACCTGGTCAGTTTTCCTGTAGCGCCACCACAGGTGACATAAAACATTACACCATTCTCAGGAATCAATGTAATGAATGAACCTATGGGGTTCTCTGTGAAAATGCTCTCCACTAAAATAATAGTCAAGGGTCTTGGACTGGATCCTCAAAGATAGATAGATAGATAGATAGATAGATAGATAGATAGATAGATAGATAGATAGATAGATACTATTCTATATTAATATAGTGCCATTTATTCCATGGCTCTATACATGTGAAATAGATAGATGGGACATGGGATGGATAGATATGAGATAGGTAGAAAAGATGTAAGGTAGATGATAGACAATTAGAAAATGTATTAATTTCTCTGTCTAACTAATTAAATATTTGAAAGCTATATATTATTCGAATTATTTATCTATCCCATATCTATCAATATATATATTCAATAGCAATGTATTTATTAATTAACTATTTATCATCTCTTTTTCTTCTCTCTTCCTTCCTTTTCTCTTTCTTTTCTACTTTCCTTCCTTTTTTGTTTCTTTCTCTTTGCTTTCTATTACTTTCCTTGTTATTCCTCTTTCCATCTTTTTTTCTTTTTCTCTCTTTCCTTCCTCCTTTCTTTTTCTCTCTTTCCTTCCTCCTTTGTCTTTTTCTCTTTCCTTCTCTCTCTTTTTCTCTCTTTATTTCCTTCTCTCTCTCTCTCTCTTCCTCTCCTTCTCTCTTTCTTTCCATCTTTCTCTCTTTCTTTCCATCTCTCTTTATCTCTCTCTTTATTTCCTTCTTTCTCTCTCTTCCTCTCTCTTTCTTTCCACCTCTTTCTCTCTCTTCCTCTCTCTTTCTTTCCACCTCTTTCTCTCTCTTTCTTTCCACGTCTCTATCTCTCTGTGAAGTTTCTATCCCTCATATCTTTCTGTATCTACTATCTATCTATAGTACCTGAGTGATCCTCTTGTATAGATCATTAATCATCCTATTTGGTTCTCACGCTAGAATTTTCCGGCACAATATATAACTAGTGGGGGTCTACCACAGGGCTGCCAACCATCCAGAAACTCCAGGACAGTCTGATAAAATAGGGAATGTTTTTTGCTCTGTCTGTAAAAGAAATGTAAGGCCTCTCTGAATTTTTTTGAAGCTAAAGAAACTTATACAGAATATTCTGTGAGTAATTAATTTATCATGTTACTATTTAGAGAGAATGCCGCTGATGTCATATCAGAATTCTGGGCTGTAGACATGGATCACCTATAATCATAATGGTTTATGATGGTTTTCCAGTATGATCGCAAAAAATATTGTCTGGCTGTGATTTTTCAATAAGCCGTCCAGAAAAAAAAAAGGTCAAGTTGGCAACCCTGATCCAACAAGACCCCCAATATACTCCAGAACAAAGAGTCCGCAGCCTCCTCAGCTGTTCTCTGACAGTCCCGCTCCTTAGCAGGTGCCGTATTCGGTAACATCCCTGCTGATATGTCCGTTATCACAGCACCCTATGGAGTTGTCATCCAGATTTCCTACAGTCCTGAATATCACATTTGGCAAGTCGTAAAGAAGAAAGTGAGGGTTGTGGGTGCAAAAAATGAGACAGACGAGTTATCATTGAAGAATTTTTGCAAAAAAAAAATATTTTAATTGCAGCATAAAGCAATAAACCAAAATCAATTAAAATAAACGACTTGCTGTAATTTATCTCCTGGGTACAAATATGTTGGCACTGCATAAATTATTAATTTGGATGCAAATATTTACATCTATTTATATTGCTCATTTGGCACAAACGCTCGTCAGATAATGTATATGTATAATGTATATACCAGTGTATTCAGAGGAAGAGATCTGCTGCAGACATCTGTCACCCGCCGGGATTCCTCACTGACCAGTAGTCTAAATAGCCGATGACCCCTGAACAGGTCACCACTCATTACTCTTCCTATGTGGATGACCAGTGACTTATGGGGACGTTCTGCTCCACTGTCTGTGCCACAATTCACGACTTTATGGCTAGTGAGCGTTCCAGACCATCTGAACCTACATATCTGTCAAGGTCGCAGTGTTAGTCCTGGGCAGCCGGTTCATCTTAAGGATAACCCTAAATTTAGGAAATTCATTTCTTGCGTATCTCGCATTTTACCGAGCCGGATCCTTTTATGGTGCCTTAATGAGCCGAGAAATAGGATTTCCACATATCAAAGCGTATGTGATAAACTGGCTGAATATATGGCATTTATCCAGTCTTAGGGTTGGGTCACACGACCATTTTCTCCACATCAGAGAAAAATGGTCCTATTATTCTGATCAGTTTTTCTCGGATGTGAACCGAAAAAAAAAAGAAATAGTTTTTCCAGCCTCTCCATTCAGTTGGTCCATGAAAATCCGACTTCCCTTAAATATCATCCGAGTTCGGTCTGATTTTTTTCACAGACCCATAGACTTGTCTTGCCTACACTTGGATCAAAATCGGACATGTCTCTGTTTTTTTTTTCTGCGTACCACTCGACAAAAATATCACAGCCCCCTAGAATATCATGGGTACGAGGACTATCTGTGAAGACCACTAAATAGTAGTGATGAGCGAGTATGTCTTCTTTTTATGAATATGATTTCCAGATGGTGAACTGAGAACTGTGTGTCTGGCTGCCAGGACCCCGAGTGATCACTGGAATCTGTGCGGAGATTGAAACACAAGTGCTCAATTTCCCTGCAGCACCACTGCAGGAGAAATTAGGTATTACACATGTGCCCATTAAAATCAATAGACTGTGTGCGTAAAGCCCTCCAGAAAGAAATCGAGGGTTCCCCTATCTATTAACCTAGAAAACCCTAACCAATAAGTGTTTTAAGAATGACACTTCCAAGAGATTTACCACCTCTTACTATATGGCAATTTGTAAAACTACAGAACTGAAAATGGAACAGGGGCCACAACAGAACCTACAGAGAAAGACTGGACTCCCAAATTTTTTATGGGACACTGTGATTGGTCACTTAGATTAAAAATAAATTAAAAATGAGAAGTAGAGGTGGAAAAGCTTCATGCGTGAAAATTATTAGATATGGGGGCACTGACATCTCATGGCAGGAATTTACACAGTATAGATATAGTAACCAATTCATTATCAATATAAATAGCCACAAATAGTAAGTACAAAAAGAACAACAAAAAGTAAAGATTGAATGGTACATAAGAACAGACCATGGGACGGAGCCGTCTTACCCCTGCACACGTTTCGCCTTTGGCTTCTTCAGGGAGGAGCGGCCAGTGACCGGTCTGAGCCGTTGCTGGGTAAAGCAGGCAGATAGTTGTTTTTGTTAGCAACTACCTGCCTGCTAGTTTTTAGGCTCATAGTAAAAAAAATGAAATTGGTTCTGGACAACCCTTTTAAATGCATGTATTTGTGGCTAAAAAATGTTGCAATTGGATTTCGTTAAAAATTTTTGCACCGTTTGCCTCCTACATCCTGTATGTGACACGGTTGATCGCTGGCTGCAGAATAAGTTCAGGTCAAAGGTTTTTTTAACTCTTTTATCTGCCTTTTTTCTGAGCTCCTCTCAGCAGCTTTATAACCATAGACCACATCAAAGTTAAATGTGCAGGGAAACAAAGAGCCTGGAAAAGACAAACGGTGCAAAAATTTTAATGAAACCCAATTGCAAAAATGATTTTTAGCCCCAAAGACATGCATTGTACATCAATAGCAAATCGATTAGTTGATCCTGATGATCTACGGTTGGCCAGAATATGCAGTAGATTTAAGAAAGTCAATTTTCCCATAGTTATTTTTTTTCTGCCTCGTACAGATCAGGGAAAATGAAATGTTCTATAATCCAGCTGTTGGTGAATAAATATCTTGTATCGTGCAGGATGATGGTCAACAGCAGCTGGAGATTGCCCGCCATATGTGACAGCCAGGCAAAACAACCCACTTACATCCCCCCGCCCTATGCATACTGTATGTGTCAGGCAAACCCAGCCAAGCTGCAAATGCAGAAATGTAGTTAAAATTAATACAGAGGAAACGAATATTTGTGTCAAATCAAATGTAAAACCTGAAGATAACAGCAAATCTGAGAGGTGCAAAGTCTCCAATGCTACACCGGCAGAGGCAGCAAATTGCATCCGCGAGGACGGGATCGCACGCAGAGGAAATACCGCGGAGTTTATGTCTCAATTTAGTGGCTGAAAAACTCACAAATTCATGTATTAAAGTAGCAGCAAAAAAGATGAGATTTTCATAATTGTCACAAATCCCATCCACACGCTGTTGAAGAAATCTGGAGCGGACTTGCGGAGCTTATTCCCGAGGTAGTAAGTTATCCCCTATCCATCAGCAGTCTGACCCCCAAAATGGGGCTCTGGGAAAAAAAGAATCAGGCTCTGCAAAGTCTTGAATATTTTCAAGATCGCTGAGGGTCCCAGGAGTCGGACCCCCAGTGTCCTATTCTATTCCTTTTCTATGATATAAAATACAAAATTATATTGTGGTAGTGTGTTAGCCAGAGAATTTGTTGCAAATATTTTTATGGCCAAAAATGACAAAAGTATTCTTGGAGTCATACCTTTATTGGCTAACCAGAAAAAAAAAGAAAAAAAAAATTATATATATATATATATATATATATATATATATATATATATATATATATATATATATACACATACAGTATATCTGCAATCTTTCAGAGCACACAGGCTCCTTCTATGAAATAGAGAAATAACCCTTTAAAACCACAGCATGACAATTTATATTATTTGGTGGATTTTCCCTATCGATTTCAATAGGGAAGATAAAATCTGCAAAAAAAATCCAATCGTTGCTGATTTTGCTGCTGATTACCTGCAAAGCCACAGCAAGATGTGAAATTCATAGACCTGAAATGCACTCCCCTGATCCCCTGCCCCGGTCTCATGTCTTGTGCCATATGACAGCTGCAGCCAGTCACTTGGGACGAGGTATCATTGCAGGAGGCTGGGTGCCCAAAGACTTGAGGCGGAACGGGCAAAGGAGACATGAAAGCACTCAAGGAGGTCAATGGGTAGTGTTTTTTTTCTACACATAGCTGTTCAAAGGGGGTCTACTTAAAGGGGTTGTCCAGTTAAAACAAGTTATCACCGATTTGCAGTGTAGGTGATAACTTGCTGATCGGTGGGTGGCTGACCGCTGGCAGATTGTGCAAACTTTGATCCCTGTTACAAAATTGAGCAAGATGGTCAGACGCCCGACCGCCGATTTATCCATTCCTTAAAGAGCTTGCGGAAAGAACAGAGTACAGCACTCAGCAGCCCCATAGGGAATAAATGGAGCGCAGGTGTGCACTGTGCATATTCACGGAGTGCCCCGTTCTGCCGATCCAGCAGTCCGACACCCATCACGCAACAAGATAAAGGGGTTATCCAGAACAATATTTTTTTTTTTACTGTGGACCTAAGAACTAACAGGCAGGTAGTTGTTAACAGTCTGCCTGTTGTGCCCGGCGCTGATCTCTGCCGACAAAGCAGGCACAGACCACTGCTGAGGCTTCCGCTGACATTACGTGGACAGAGCAGCTGCTTTCTCTTCCGTTCTGCTCTGTTGACAGAGCGTGAATGCTGACGACATATTGATTGACAGCTGGCTCCCCACTGCCTAACTGCGGGAAGCCGACAGTCAATCGGCATGACACAGGAAGTCACGCCCCATTGACCGAGTAGCCTAAAGAAGAAGAGCTGCTCTGTTGACGTGGAGCAGCTGAATCGCCGGCAGGAGCTGTCAGTGACCAATCTGAGCCAGATAAAACAGGCAGGTAGTTGCTAATTTATAGTCACTATAGCTTATTGTCTCTGCTCTTCTCCTTCCGTATCTACAATAGGTGTCTCATTGGATTAATTTATACAATGACCGCCACAGAGGCATAGGGGGCGCTGTAGTAATTCTGAACCATGTCTGCCCTGTCTTTCTCTGCTGCAGGGTGGACACAGTCATCATTGGCGCTGGTCCATCCCACTTCAATGGGAAAGCAGGCAAGCGTTGCTCTAAGATAATCAATATACGATGGGTGGGGGTCTGACTCTCGCACTGCACCCCTGGCTATAAAGTTGTTTAAAGTGACTGTGGCACTTAGCAAATACTGGAGCCTCTTTTACAGCATTGTTCCATTGAAGTAACTAGGACAATGCTGCATTATCTACAGGTAAACAGAGGAAAAGAGGCTGCAGCTCCTTGAAGAAACTTGAGGCTGTGTGCCCACCATGCGTTTTTGGTGCATTTTTTGGTGCGTATTTGCAGCTCGTAAACGCTCCAGAAACGCATTCCATACCTTATCCCATGACATTCTACAAGTTCTGTGCACATGGTCAGGATTTTTTCTGCGCAGATTTTACTCGCAGAAAAAATACGGACATGACCAATTCTTGTGCATTTCTGCATGCGTATTTGCCTATACAATGCATTGGAAAAACGCATGGCAAATACGCATGCAAAAACGCATCAAATACGCGTCAAAAACGCATGTAAAAACCGCATGCGTTTTTCTGCCAAGGAGATGCAGAAATGCTCAGGAAAATTTCTGCTTCATTTCTGCAACGTGGGCACTAAGCCTAAGGGTATGTGCACACGATGCAGAAATGAAGCAGAAAATTTCTGCATCATTTCTGCATCTCCCTGGCAGAAAAAACGCATGCAGATTGTGCATGCGTTTTTCCTGCAGAATACATGCAGATTCACATGCGTTTCCGCATGCAGATTGACAAGTGCTTTCCAGGCGATTTTAGCATCACCTGGAAAGTGCTTGACAACTAGGTCACACTATATAAATCCATGCAAACAGCATGGATTTATATAGTGTGACCCGAGAGAGTGTATATACTTACCTCCGATGGCCCGCGCTGTCCTGCTTTACAAAGTTCCCGGCTGCCGGCAACTTTGAATTGAAAGACCTGCCGACGTCAGCGTCACGTGACCCGTCACATGACTCTGACGTCAGCGCAGGTCCTGCAACTCACTGCAAGTGCCGGGAACCAAGCGGGAGCGCTGCGCGGGCCGACAGAAGGTAAGAATACATTTATTTTTTATTTTATTCTTTTTTTACAGCTTTTTTAATGGTACCTGGGTGTGGATGAGACTCTCCTCTCCTCCACACTCGGGTACCATCCGCACATTAGAACGCGCCAATAGCGCAAGTACAGATGCTGTCTTGCGGAATTGGCGCGTTCTAATGCAAGTCAATGGCGGCGAAATCGCCGCGTTTCCGCAAAATTAATTGACATGCTGCGGATTTTTGACCGCAGCGTCTACGCTGCGGAAAAATCCGCATCATGGGCACAGCACATGCGGATTTCCATTGGGGAACATTGCTTCCCTTCTACCATGCGTTTTTCATGCGTTTCCGCGGCGTTTACGCAACTGCAAAAACGCCGCGGAAACGCATGAAATACGCATCGTGTGAACTCAGCCTAAGAGTATGTGCACATGATGCAGAAATGCTCAGGATTTTTTCCTGAGCATTTCTGCATCTCCCTGGCAGGAAAAAACGCATGCGGATTGTACATGCGGTTTCCTGCCAGGGACATGCGGAAATGAAGCGGTCTTCACTTTCATTTCCGCATGCGGGTTGACAAGCGCTTCCCAACCGATTTTAGCATCACTTGGAAAGTGCTTGTCAACTTCACACTATATAAATTCATTCAGCCGGCATGGATTTATATAGTGTGTGAATGTCAAAAAATAAACAATAAATATATACTTTACCCTCTGATGGCCCCCGGTGTCCTGCTTCGCTCGGTCCCGGCTACCGGCAGTGAAGACTGAAGGACCTGCCGACGTCAGCGTCACGTGACCCGTCACATGACTCTGACGTCAGCAAAGGTCTTTCTTCATTCAACCGCGAAGTGCGGGGAACCAAGCAGGAGCGCTGCGGGCCGTCAGAAGGTGAGTATGTATATATTTTTTATTTTATTCTTTTTTTTTTAATGGTACCTGGGCCTGGATGAGAGTCCTCTCATCCACACCCGGGTACCATCCGCACATTAGACCGCATGAAAAGCGCATCAACATATACAGTGATGCGGATTCCATGCGGTCTAATGCAAGTCAATGGCGCCAAAAAAGCAGCGTTTCCGCAAAATTAATTGACATGCTGCGGATTTTTGAGCGCAGCGTTTACGCTGCGGAAAAATCCGCATCATGGGCACAGCACATGCGGATTTCAATTGGGGAACATTGCTGCCCTTCTACCATGCGTTTTTCATGCGTTTCCGCAGCGTTTCCGCAATTGCAAAAACGCCGCGGAAACGCATGAAAAACGCATCGTGTGAACTCAGCCTAATAGCGAGAGATGCTGAGAGTCTGAGCCTGACCGATCGGATATTGAAGACCTGTGCTAAAGATGGACTATCTATATTGAGAACATGGAGGCTGGAGAGATGCTACAAGTTCTGATAAGTCCGAGAAGTGCGGCTCCTTTCCAAAAAAAACGTCCCCACGCAGCGCTCAGGAAGAACAGTAGAAGAAAATAACCGGACTGATTTTCCACAAAGAGTCATCCATCTCTGCGAGACAATTATAAGGATAAATCATCCATCATGTCTTGCGGGAAAATTTTAAAGGACTTCGCGTGTCCTGTTCGTTATTTGATGAAAATAAACTTTATTTCTAAAAGATGATTTATCATGATAGGACATTAAAGGTACATTCCCATCCTCAAATTCGAATATTGTTGGATCGTGCTGGTAAAAACAAACACTTTTGCAATTTACTGCTTTTTCAAATTTGCAGCCGTTCTTAAGATGTTAACACTTTTCTTTTGTTTACAGCTTGTTGCTTAGGACACCGACCACCACTGCGGTCTAACTTGTAGGCACTGGTATGAAGCTAGCTGGGAAAAGGAGGTAACAGCGCCCTCCAGCGATCCTGGCCAGCCTGAAAACAGTGCTAATAAGCTCAATAGAAAAGTGCTTGTAAGCATGGAACGTGTTCTGTTGTTCTAGCAGGGGTGGTCGGTCTCCAAGGCAACAAGCTGTAAACAAAAAAAGTGTTAATATCTCAAGAATGGCTTCAAATTTTAATAAGCAAAAATTGCATATATTTACAAGCTCCCACTGATCTATGGATTTTTTTTACCCGAAATACATGCAAATGATAAAACGCTGGGCTTGTAAAGTGTCTCTGGAAAGATCACTTGATACTTTTTTCTACAGGCAATTAAATTTCCAGCCACCTTTACTTCTTTCTCCAACCAGTTGAGAGAGTTGCACTATTCCACCTGAATGTGGCTCTCACCGCACTGATGTCGGATATCCCGGGGTCAGGGGCTACTTCCCTATCCCTATAGCTAGGGGCGCCCTAGCTATCTCTGCTCACCAGATTACTTCTAATGGTGAAGACGCCAGGGCCACGTACCTTGCAAAGCTCCTAAATCAGCCCTTATCTGTCCCCTCTCCCACCAAGGGAAGTGGGGAGTAGTAGTGTATACAAATAAACAAACCAGAGTAACAAGCGAAGACATACAGGGATAAATGATAATACCAATCATACAGATATGCACTCACAAACAGAGTGGAACACCGGTAAGAAAAGGAAGGAAAAATCAAATAGGAGAGGATGAGAATATGCACACAGACAAATCACCAAGAAACAGTTTTCAGAATAACAGGGCAAACGCCTCCTCAAACAACCAACACCTCCAACTTCAGAACCAGGCAGTATGAAACTAACACTGTTAATCACTGATTGCCTGAGGCGAGTATATGTAGCAGAGGAGAGTGGCCAACACTGAACAGCTGAGACCATCAAAGCAGGAAAACTCAGAAGCTCGCAACTGAACAGATTAACCCCTGCACTGCTAGCAGAAACCTACACTATTTAATATGACGGTAAAATGTTTCTAATTAGTGCAGGAGTACACGAAATCAGACACCGTGGTCTTCTGGCCCCTCTCTGTCGCGGTAAACCTGTGACAGTGGCAGTTTAAAGACACTTTACTTGGCAGAATGGGGTTCAGGGCCCTTCAATTTTTTATAATACAGACTCCCATCTATCAGACATATGTGTCATTTTGCAGAAACAGAGTCAAAGCTGTCCATGGGTAGCATCTGGTATTACAGTTCCATTGAAGTGAATAGGGTTGAGCTACAATACCACATCCAATCTGTGGTGACGGGTGGTGCTGTCCTTAGAAGAAGACACAATCTTCTGTACAATCCCTCTAAAAAGTGAAGAGTCCCGTCCTGACAGTTTCATCTATAACTTGATTAATTGGGGCAGCAATAAGGGAGTACAGGTGATGCAATTTCACCATGTGCGCCGCTACGCCCGGGCCCCACTACAGGAGATTACAATAGTAGTATAAATAGGGAGTGATTCCAGAACTCAAGACATTACTGTTTTGTCATTTTTATCATCATGGGAGATGTCATTGGTGGTTCGTTCAAGGGACCAGGTAGGATCTCTAGTGCGCTCCCAATCAGTCTTTTTATTTCCCCATTCCTAAAGAGAGAAGGGCAATGCACCCCCCCCCCCCACACACACACACACACACACATCCCTCTGCACAGAGATGAATGGTAGTATCAGAAATGGATAAAAAAGCCCCTCTGAGTGCTCCCTGCCAAAACTTTGGCTTGTGTCTTGGTAGAAGCTTCGTCAGATGTCACTCATGGTGTAAATACATAACTAGTTGTGCTATTTAACAGCTCGGAAAAGTTGGTGAAAGCTTCGATGGGAAGATCTGTAATGGCAGACATCTTAGTTGTCTGCTGACTTTCCCAGACTGTAGGTGTAGCATCGGCGTCTCTTTCTCCTGCCGGGCAGAGACGCCGTTCCCCTCTCCGCCACGGTTCTGGTCCGGCGTCTTCCGGCTCCCGTCCTGCAGCTACTGTGGCGTGCACTGCGCGCAGCTTCCCGGGCACTGCGCTTAGGGCACGTGTGCACTCCCTCTCTCTTAAAGGGGCCACGCGCGTCGTCCTAAAAAGTCCCCGGTCGGAGGACTTCTCCTATTTAAAGCACCTCCTCCAATATGGAGGTTCCTGTGCAAGGTTGTTGTTCTGTGTGCTAACACTTGCTTCAGCCCTCAGGTCCCGCAGCCTGTCAGTCCTGCCCGCCAGTTTGTCTGTCAGTCCTGCTCACTAGCCTGCCTACCCGGAAGCACCTACCTGTTACCTGTCGTGCCCGCCAGCTTGCCTAAACGGAGCACCCATCTGGCTATCTGCCGAACCAGCCTGCTTATCTATCCGGACCACCAGTCAGCCTTCCGGCCATGCTCATCCGCTGTACTGGTCAGTTCCTGCCATTTGACCCGTGGGAGTCACCTGCTCTCACACAAGGTCGGTCCCAGAGTGGCACCTGGTCCCCCTGCTTGGTCCCTCCCTGGTTCACGGAGTCGATTGAGCCGCCGTGCGACCTTGGTCAGGCCGAGTAGGCACTTAGTCACGTCCCTCTAGTCCCTCCTTGCACCGAAGCACAGAGGTTCCACCACCCTGTCCCGTAACCGTTTGCACAGGCCATGGAACCCAGTGGTCCCCAGGCTCCTTCGCTCTCTGACCTGTACCAGGAGGTCTCCCGTCAGAGTTCCCAGCAGGAGACTATCCTGTCCTATTTGCGTACTGTCAACTCCTGCCTGTACACGCTGTCCACCCCGCCTGTGTCCGTCTCTAGCCGAGCGGCACCCGCTCCGGCGGCACCTCATCCTACTGGTGCTATGACACCCGGCTCTGGACCTTGGCTCTCTGCACCTCCACGTTTTGGTGGTGACCCCGTCTTGTGTTGGGGCTTCTTAAATCAGTGCACGCTGCACTTTGAACTCCTGGCACATCAGTTCCCCTCCGACCGGTCCAAGGTGGCGTTCATCATGTCTCACCTCACCGGGGAGGCATTGGCATGGCTAAACCCTCTGTGGGAGAGAGGGGATCTCCTGGTGTCCGATCTTCCGGCTTTCCTCACTGCCTTCCAGAAGGTCTTCGATGAGCACGGACAAAAATCTTCTACTGCCTCCTCACTTTTCCATCTCCGCCAAGGGAGTCTCTCCGTGGGCCATTATGCCATACGTTTCCGAACCCTCGCATCTGAGCTTGCCTGGAACAACGAGGCCCTGGCGTTCTCCTTCTGGGAGGGTCTTTCCGGTCGGATCAAGGATGAGCTAGCCGGTCGTGACATCCCTTACACCCTGGACGACCTGGTGTCATTAGCTACCCAGATCGACATCTGTTTTCTGGAACGTGCTAAGGAGACTACCCGGGAGAGAAGATTTCCGTGTCTCGCTTCTGTATTCCAAAAGCCTGCCTCTCAACCAGCAATTCCCCGGGCATGCTCGCATGAGCCCATGCAAATTGACCAAACCAAGATGGTCAAGTCTCGCCAGGAGACGCGCCTAGCCGAAGGGAGTTGCTTCTACTGTGGCAGTAAAGAGCATCTGATCCGTTCCTGCCCGGTGAAGCCGGGAAACTCCAGTGTCTAGGAGCGCTCGGAGAGGTCGTCCTAGGCAAGAGTAAATCCTCTCCGTCCTTGACTCTGTTTCTATTTCCAGTGGTGAGACCCGCTTCTTCAAGATTGCCCATCTGGATTCCGGAGCTGCTGGGAATCTCATTCAACAGGCTGTTGTGGAGCACTATCAGATTCCTACTGTACGTCTGGCTGAACCATTGGCGGTTGCCTCCATGGATGGGAGGCTACTTCCGGAGACCATCTTGCTCGTCACAGAGCCTGTAACCCTTCAGGTGGGAATGCTGCACTCGGAGAAGTTCTCCTTTCATGTGCTGTCCGGTCTCTCTTAGGCTATGTGCCCACGTTGCGGACCTGAAGCATATTTTTTACGCTTCTCCCTGGCGGGAAAATCGCATGCGGATATTACATGCGGTTTTCCCGCCAGGTAGAAGCGTTTGTGAGGCGTCTTTGCATGCATTTCCGCATGCGGGTTATCAAGCACTTCTCCAAGCATCACTTGGAAAAGTGCTTGACAACTTGTTCAGAATGGTAAAAAATAAAAAAATAAACTTTATACTCACCTTCTGATGCATTCTCTGCCCCGTCCGGAGGCTTGAGCGGCTCACGCTGTTGTGTGCAGGACCTGCGGTGACGTCATTGAGTCATGTGGTGGGTCACATGACTCAATGACGTGGCAGGTCCTTCAGACAACAGCGCGACGGAGGGAAAACATCAGAAGATAAGTATAAACTTTATTTTATTCTTTTTTTTACAGGTTCTTTGGTACCCAGGTCTGGATGAGAGTCTCCTCTCATCCAGACTTGGGTACCATCCGCACATTGATTCCGCTGCGCTTCCGCAAAATTAATGAACATGCTGCGGATTTTTGACCGCAGCATATACGCTGCGGAAAAATCCGCAGCATGGGCATTGACATTGCGGAATGCCATTGGGGACCATGGGGTGCGGATATACATGCGTTTTTCAAGCGTTTACGCTGCGGAAATTCCGCAGCATATACGCTTGAAAAACGCTACGTGGGCACACAGCCTTACCCCCTCTTGGTTGGTCTACCCTGGTTACAAAGGCATGAACCCATCCTGAATTGGAGACCTGGTGAAGTGCTCCGTTGGGGTCAGGAATGCCATGAGTCCTGTCTGGTTCCGGTTCGTCCTGCTCAACCCCCGTCTACTCCGGCTAATCTACCTGGTCTGCCGGCACCTTACTGGTCCTATGCGGACGTCTTCGACAAGAAGGAAGCAGAGACACTACCACCTCATAGGCTGTATGATTGCCCCATCAATCTGGTACCTGGTGCTTCTCCTCCCCGCGGGCGTATCTACCCCTTGTCGCTGGCTGAGACCCGGGCCATGTACGAGTATATAGAGGAGAATCTTGCTAGGGGATTTATCCATAAATCCACCTCTCCGGCTGGAGTAGGATTCTTCTTCGTCAAGAAGAAAGACGGCTCTCTACGTCCCTGGATCGATTACAGGGGTCTTAACCAGATTACCATCAAAAATAAGTACCCCCTGCCTCTCATCTCGGAGTTGTTCGACCGCCTCAAAGGTGCGAAGATCTTCACCAAGCTCGATCTTCGCGGGGCGTATAATTTGGTCCGGATCCGCCAGGGAGACGAGTGGAAGACGGCATTCAACACCCAGGATGGTCACTACGAATACAGCGTTATGCCCTCTGGTCTCTGTAATGCTCCAGCCATCTTCCAGGAGCTGGTTAACGACATCTCCTGTATTCTTGCGTGGTGGTGTACCTGGACGATATCTTGGTCTTCTCTCCGGGTCTGCCCACACACCGGAGGGACGTTCGTCAGGTTCTGCTAAGGCTCCGGCAAAATCACCTATACGCAAAATTTGAGAAATGCCTCTTCGAGCAGACCTCCCTTCCGTTCCTGGGCTATATTATCTCCGAGACTGGTCTGCGGATGGATCCCGAGAAGGTTTCTGCTGTCTTAAAGTGGCCCCGACCGGAGGGGTTGAAGGCGATTCAGCGATTCCTGGGCTTCGCAAATTATTACCGCCTCTTCATCCCTCATTTCTCCTCCTGGACCGCTCCCATCTCCACGCTCACCCGTAAGAGAGCAAATCCCAGGGAATGGACTTCCGAAGCGGAGGAGGCCTTCGTCTCCCTATAACAAGCTTTCTCCTCTGCCCCTGTGCTGCACCGTCCGGATTGCAACAAGCAGTACTTCCTTGAGGTTGATGCATCCTCTTCCGGGGCTGGAGCGGTGCTCATCCAGAAATCCCCGTCCGGGAGAATGGTAACCTGCGGCTTCTTCTCCAAGCTCTTCTCCTCGTCCGAGCGCAACTACTCCATAGGAGATCATGAGCTGCTAGCCATCAAATTGGCGCTGGAGGAGTGGCGTTACCTGCTGGAGGGGGCTCTGCACCCGGTGGTCATCTACACTGACCACAAAAACCTGGCCTATATACAAAACGCCCAAAGACTTAATCCGCGTCAGGTCACTATTCTTGCCCAATTCTGCTTCACTCTGCATTACCGCCCGGCGGACAAGAACATTAAGGCTGACGCTTTATCCCGCTCGTTCCTGTCCACTGACCAAGAGGAGGAGCCTCTACATATCATCGACCCCCCCAAAATAATGACTGTGGCTCCGTTTGACCTGTCTCTTCTTCCACCCGGTAAGACCTTTGTGGCGGATCCAGATCGTAAGAAGGTTCTACTCTGGGGCCATTCATCCAAACTAGCCGGTCATGCTAGTCAGAGGAAGACCTTTCTGCTCATCGCCCGACATTACTGGTGACCTTCTCTGCGCAAGGATTTTGCGGACTTCATTGCGGCTTGTTCCTCCTGTGCCCGTAACAAGGTTCCCCGGCACCTTCCATCCGGCCATCTCCTTCCTCTTCCCGTGCCTTACACTCTGTGGCAACACATAGCTATGGACTTCATTACGGATCTCCCTGTCTCTGTCGGTTGTACAGTCATTTGGGTGGTCGCTGACAGCTTCTCTAAAATGGCCCACTTCATCCCTCTGCCTGGTCTTCCATCTGCATCTGTGCTGGCTAAGGACTTCATCCATCACATCTTCCGTCTTCACGACCTACCCCTCCACATTGTGTCTGATTGCGGGGTTCAGTTCACTTCGCGCTTCTGGAGAGCTACGTGCAAGCTGCTGGATGTCTCCTTGGATTTTTCCTCTGCTTATCACCCTCAATCCAATGGTAAAGTGGAACGTATCAACCAGGTCCTTACCAGCTTTCTCCGGCACTTCGTCAATGCTCACCATAACGATTGGGTTGAGGTCCTGCCCTGGGCCGAGTTCTCCTATAACAACCATGAGAGCGAGTCTTCTACTAAATCCCTGTTCTTTGTGGTCTACGGTCAACAACCCCGGATTCTGTTTCCCGTCTCCTATTCAGTGGACAATCCTGCCGCGGAGTCTCTTGTCAGCGAATTTTTGGCTATTTGGGAAGACACTAGATCTGCACTTCTTTAGTCCTCCGAGCGGATGAAGAGACATGCTGATAAGAGACGTCCTCATCCGCCTCAATTTCGTCTGAGAGACAAGGTCTGGCTTTCCTCCAAATATGTCCGTCTCAAGATACCTTCCTATAAGTTGGGTCTGCGGTTCATCGGTCCGTTTGAGGTTCTGAACCAAATCAATCCCGAGACCTACAAGCTGAAACTCCAGGTCACCTTACGGATTCCCAACTCCTTTCATGTATCCCTCCTCAAACCTGTTGTCCTTAATTCCTTCTCTGACGATACAGGTACCTCTCCAGCTCCAGTCTCCGCTGAGGACGTCTTTGAGGTAGAAAACATTTTGGCCACCAAGAGGGTAAGAGGAAAGACTTTCTTTCTTGTGGATTGGAAGGGGTTTGGCCCGGAGGAGAGGTCTTGGGAACCCAGGGAGAACATTCATGCCCCTCATCTTCTCAAAAAATTTATCTCAGGCTTAAAGAAGGGGGAGCGTAAAGGGGGGGGGGTACTGTAGCATCAGCGTCTCAGCCTCCTGCCGGGCAGAGACGCCGTTCCCCTCACCGCCACGGTCCTGTCCGGCCTCTTCCGGCTCCCGTCCTGCAGCTACTGTGGCACGCACTGCGCGCAGCTTACCCGGCACTGTGCGCAGCTTACCCGGCACTGTGCTTAGGGTGCGCGCGCGCGCGTTCCCTCCCTCTTAAAGGGGGCGCGCGCGCCATCCTAAAAAGTCCCCGGCCAATGGCCAGAGGACTTCCCCTATTTAAAGCACCTCCTCCAATATGGAGGTGCCTGTGCAAGGTTGTTGTTCTATGTGCTAATACTTGCTTCAGCCCTCAGGTCCCGCTGCCTGTCAGTCCTGCCCGCCAGTCTGCCTGTCAGTCCTGCCCGCCAGTTTGCCTGTCAGTCCTGCTCACCAGCCTGCCTACCCGGAAGCACCTACCTGTTACCTGTCGTGCCCACCAGCTTGCCTACCCAGAGCACCTGTCTGGCTATCTGCCAAACCAGCTTGCTTATCTATCCGGACCACCCGTCAGCCTTCCTGCCGTGCTGATCTGCTGTACCGGTCAGTTCCTGCCATCTGACCCGTGGGAGTCACCTGCTCTCACACAAGGTCGGAGTGGCACCTGGTCCCCCTACTCGGTCCCTCCCTGGTTCATGGAGTCGATTGAGCCGCCGTGCGACCTTAGTCAGGCCGAGTAGGCACTTAGTCACGCCCCTCTTGTCCCTCCTTGCACTGAATAGGAGGAAAGAATTGGCTACCTATAATTTGTTTTACAAACTAACAACTTAAACATTTTGGCTCTAATTCATCAAGGTCTTTTAGTTAAAATTCTGGGGTAAAAAAACTCAAAATTTTTGCAACAATTTTGCGACTTTTGGCGTTTTTAGGCCACATTCACACATTGAGTATTTTAGTTTTTTTACCTCCAGTATTCGTAAGCCAAAACCAGGAGAGGGTGATACGTACAGAAGTGGTGACGTGTTTCTATTATATTTTTCCTCGGATTGTTCCACTCCTGGTTATGACTTACACATACTGAGGTAAAATACTGACCGAATACTGAATGTGTTAACGTGGCCTTAGTCTAGTCCCAGCCAGCTCTGTCCACTTTTTTAAAAATGGGTCAGGTTGGGCCAAGCGTGCCCAAATAATTCATCAAAAGTTGCTTAAATTATGCCAGAAATGTCCCCCAATCTGTGACTGCAGAACAGTTGGAATATGTGCCAAAATCATTGATAGGCGAGCAGCTCTTAATAAATTTGGTGCATCTTACTGCAGTGCACGAAACACCAATTTTGATGAATCGGGCCCATTATATTGACCCGATTGCTATATTATTATTATTATTAGTTATTCTTAAAGCGCCATTTATTCCATGGCGCTTTACATGTGAAAAAGGGGATATACATAGTAGAAACAATTACTATATTCAGCCCTATGAATATAAAAATAGCAAGAATTTAAACAGAGACAAAGTAATGGAAGATTAGAAGTTACGGTCACTTAAAAAAAAAAAACTTTTGAAGAAAACTTCAGTAAATGCATTGCACCTACATGCAGCGACCTAAGCTACAAGCCTAGACTTAGTGTTTACGGTGCTAATATTGGGGGAAGGAGAGATGTGAGGTGTTGCGGGTGGTGGCAGGCTCATCTCCTGCATTCCACCAGTGTTTCGAAAGGTTACCCCCAGCAACTGGACAAAAAACACATGAATGCAGAATGCAGCCAATAGACACCCTCTGCGGCACAGTGAGTGGGAAATAGGAGCTAGATAAGCCCTATTATTACAGATGAAGCGCAGCTGAATGTCTCCGTTGACTCTTTGGACTGCATTGTTCATGCACTATGATGGGGGTAGTAGGACAGTCCAGTCCAGGAGATTTGTCTTCTTTGTTATTGCCAAAACTATCATGATAGATATGAAGGCAAAACTGTACACCACGTTTCCCAGTTTGATCCAATATTGGTTTCAGACCGTCAGTATGGCACAATAGGCAACACGGTGGCTCAGTGGTTAGCATTGCAGCCTTGCAGCACTGGGATCTTGGGTTCAAATCCCACCAAGGACAACATCTGCAAGGAGTTTGTATGTTCTCCCCGTGTTTGCATGGGTTTTCTCTGGATTCCTCCCACACTCCAAAAGACATACTGATAGGGAATGTAGATTGTGAGCCCCAATGGGGAGAGTGCCCATAATGTCTGTAAAGCTCCCATGTGTGATGTGGCCAAAGCCAGTGTATATTCCCAGTGTCAGATCTAACCAGAGATTGGACTACAACAATCACACGTTGATGGTATAACCTACAACAATGCCAACAATATCTGTGCTGGACAAACCCCTATCAAATAATGTAGCAGATTTTCCTGCAGTCCTAGGTAAAGCAAACAAATTACATTAAAGAGGGCCTGTCACTTGCTCAAAAAATTGATTTAAAAAAAATCCCTCACCTCCCCTGATTCTAATGCATTTTTCTGTTTTGCGCTGCATCGCTCCGTTGTAGAGATATTCACATTTGTTGATTTCGGAGAGCAGTACGTGAAATCTCTGCTTGCAGTCCAACTGGGCGTTGCTTCAGAGTCTTCTCTAGGGACGTGCACTTTCACCCTTTTCTCCCAGAAGCTACCAGTCACAGCTCAGCTGATCTAGCAGTCTCAAGTGTCTGGGAGGATGGAATAAAAACGCACATGTCCAGAGAAGACTCTGAAGAAACATTGAGTTGGACTACAAGCAGAGATTTCACATACTGCGCTCCAAAAGTAACAAATGTGAATATCTCTGCAATGCAGCGACGCAGAGCGAAACAGAAAAGAGCGTCAGAATCAGGGGGGCTCAGGGATTTTAGCAAGGTAAGTAACTCAATTAGTTTGAAGTAGCTCTTTAAACTGAACTGTGCTCCATCTAAGTGACTCAGCTATGCTACATCTCTATATAACTCAATTAGATCCATAATTTGTGTAGGTGATTATTATCTTACACGTGGTAGATGGCCACAGAGCAGCTAGAGAGACGTCTCCTTCGCACGTATGCACATTCTTGTAGCAGCCTCTAATTTCTGCTTGATGTCTTTCCACGGTATAACATCCAGTGTTCACACATGCAGAAAATTGTTGTGTAGATGAATACATGCGGGAATTCTATGTGAAAGTCAGCAGGCGAGAGCTCCAGACGTGTTACAGATGGATGTGATCAACATGGGTGTGAGCATTAAATTATCATCTACGTATGGAAGATGTGAGATGACGACTCGTGAACAATTTAAAACAGAGACGGAGATGGTGCCAGGGAAAGAAATTGTATCTTATGGGGCAAAAACCCAGAGAAGTTAATAGCGCTCCCCCCTGAAAAGCAAATCCTCCTACTTAGATGTCACTCCTCCAAGATTTGTTACCTAGCTTTCCCATAATCCTGATAAACAATGAAAGCCCCTCTAACGCAGCAATAAGTACTCCGCTCACGTAACACTCGGAATTACAAAACGTTTTCTTTAGGAATGTTGGATGACAATGGATGGAATATTTTACAGAAACAGTGCCACCGCTGGTAGTGTCTGGTACTGCAGCTCCACTGAAGTGACTGGGGCAGAGCTGCAATATCACACACAACCTGCGGTAAAGGGTGGTGCTGTCCTTAGAGAAAAAAAGCAAAGTTTTTCTAATCTTGTACAATCACTTTAAAAAGTGACGAGCTCCGTTCTGATGGTTTCCTCTGTAACCAGATTTATAGGGGCAGTGCCAACCTAGTTGGTGGTCAGACTTAGTTCCCTGAAGCAATGGGAGCCTTCTTGCACTGGCATACTATAAGCATTGTGCTTGCTGCACTATAATGGTGCCATATACCAGTGCCAGGAGTGCCCCCACTACCAGTGCCAGGAGTGCCCCCACTACCAGTAGTGTTCCCACTATCAGTGCCCCCACTACCAGTGCCAAGAGTGCCCCAGTACCAGTAGTGTTCCCTCTATCAGTGCCCCCACTACCAGTAGTGTTCCCACTATCAATGCCCCCACTACCAGTGCCAGGAGTGCCCCCACTACCAGTGCCAGGAGTGCCCCCACTACCAAGTAGTGTTCCCACTATCAGTGCCCCCACTACCAGTGCCAGGAGTGCCCCCACTACCAGTAGTGTTCCCACTATCAGTGCCCCCACTACCAGTGCCAGGAGTGCCCCCACTACCAGTAGTGTTCCCACTATCAGCACCAGGAGTGCCCCCACTATCAGTGCCCGGAGTGCCCCAGTACCAGTAGTGTTGCCACTATCAGTGCCAGGAGTGCCCCCACTACCAGTGCCAGGAGTGCCCCAGTACCAGTAGTGTTCACACTATCAGTGCCAGAAGTGCCCCCACTATCAGTAGCGAGTGCCCCGATAACAAGCTGTAATTCCCTGCCCTAGAGATGAGGCATTGTCCTAGGACAGGGCAGCCCTGGCTCAGTGAGCTTGTGCCTGTGATGTGACTGTAGCAGCAATGTATCATTACTCCCCATTTGTGATACATTGTGTCAGTGGTGTAATGTCTCCTCAGCGCAGACCCCCGTGCCTGCGCCATTCCTGGCAGTGTCTCCAGAGCAGCAGGACGGACCCCGTGCAGCCTCCCCCGCCCCGGCCTGGGAATGGTTTGTCTTGGGGACTCAGCATTGAATAAATAATGAACACGGGAAAACCAAGCCAAGAAACTGCGCTCATGAGTTAGTAGGGAAGGAAGCCGCAAACATCTCCGCCGAGGAGGGGGAGGACAAATCTGTCCATATCATAAGAGGTATTATTTTATGAATACCTGCTCTGGAATACGATGTAAATATTTGTGTGATCATCTTTACATCTCCCTGCGTTATGGAAATGATGTAGGTAATGTACTACGCCCGAAATGTTCAAAAAGCAGTTTGCGGACTCCCCTATTTAGCAGTGGTAGGTTCCATTTAAAGAGGCCGTGTGCTGCGCGCTGTGTCCTTTGGAGAGGAGGTGCTGTGTCTCCTGCAGTGCTGCTCATTCCTTCAGTGGAGTCGTCGCCGTGCAGCGCAGCTCCCGGTGTGTGTGCCCCGTACCCACCATGCTGCTCTCTGTCTCCCCTCTCCCCAGGCCAACATCCTGCAAATGATGGAGGATAACAAGCAGCTGGCCCTCAGGATAGATGGGGCCATCCAGTCTGCGAGCCAGGAGGTGACCAACCTGAGATCCGAGCTGACAGCCACCAACAGGAGACTGGCGGAGCTGAACAGCGCAGACCCCTGTGTCATGGAGAACAACCAGCACAACAGCCAAGGTAAGGACCCCCGGGGAGGAGGCTGCAGCCCCCGCATGGTGATCAGCAGCTGCCCCTGCAGTGCAAGGGGGCTCCAGTGCCGGCAACTTTCCCCCAGCACCGGCCACATGGGCGCAGCTCGGCCCCTCTCATCTCTGCTCTGTATCTGGGGACACAATTGTAGCAGGAGAAAGTTTTTTTTATTTGACCCTTTGTTGTCACAATGTTATTTATTTTTTCATTTTTGCAAAATATCAATATTTACATTTATTTGTAAATATCACATCCAGAATGATGAAAGTTAATTTTCCTGAAGAAAAAAAAAAAAAAAAAAAATCTGAATTTTTTTTATTTTTTATAAAAGTATCCCCCCCCCCCCCCCCCCCTTCAGACTCATTGACTGTTTTATATTAGTGTTTTTTGGGGGATTTTTTTTTTTTTTGGAGGGGGCAGGTGGTGCGCCATTTTTCTTGCAATGTAGCATGATGCTAACGGGATACACCATGTTCACACTGTTCTTGATTTTGTTTTATTTTTTTTTTTTTTACCATGATCTAACAAAAAAAAATGCTGCAAAAAAAAAAAAAAAAAAACATGGACTTTGTTGGAAAAATCTTGGCAACATTTCATGTGAATACGGCCCAATTACTACTTTTGCCTCTATTTTCCAAAAGTGTTGGAAAAACACGGCAGCTCTTACTGCGCATATATATCTCCTGATGAAATAACCCATCGAGATCGCATTGTGTGAATACGGCCTAATATCTTGTTTTTATGCTGCAGAAACAAAGGATTTTTTTTTTTTTTTTTTTTTTTATTTTATTTCTGGCAAAGTAACAAACGCATGGTGTGAATACGGCCTATCGTTGACATTTAGCGGTGGAAAAGCGCAAAGAAAAGTGAAATTTTAGCAATCTCATTCGTTTTGCTGTTGCTGTAAAACCTGTATTTTGTTCTGCGTGGAAGGAAAAAACTCTACGTGTGAACAAGCCTCTCTGCCAGAGTTGTATATGAAAAGGAGCTTGTGGTGCAGCCTTGACACCTGGATGCGCTGGTTGCTGCTTATATAAGGGTATATTCACACATGGAGGTTGTTCTACGCTTTTTGCCAAACGGTAGAGATCCATTTATAGCAAAAAAAAAAAATAAAAATTGCAATATTGTGGCTGGCATTATAAATAATGGCATTGTATAGAAATGGGGGTCTGGGCATGGTCAGGGTCCCTGATTTTTGGAGCTGGTGTTTATGCCATAGTGTTAATCTATAAGGCACCTGTATGATGGCGCTGCAGAGGCTGTGGCGTTGTGTTATTGCTCTCGGCAGCGACGTTGAGCTCTTAGAGGAGGCTGTGATTATTAAAGGCTGTCATCACAAACTGCAATTATACATAGTGTGTTCTCAGTGCTGGGAACGGTTGTCCTCCCCTCCCCCACAGCCGGCCATTCTTTCATAGGTACACAACGCTTTTCTGGATGGATGTGGCATTTGTAAAGCTCAGGCTGTGACCGTTGCAGGCAGTCACCCTGGTGTTTGTGAGAAATCACTGGAGACGGATCCTGGTGACATTCACAGCTCGGAGCTGGTGTCTGGGGAGCGCTGCCGGCCGCAGTCTATGGAGACGTCTCGATGATTTCTGGCGTTATTCAGCTGATGGACACAAATCTAAATTATTCCTAACTTTCCTCTTGGGTTTATATCCAACTTCAGGATATGTCTTATTGGATCATATAATAAAAAGAGAATAGAATCATAAAATCATGTACAATAACATGTATAGCGTATTTTATGTCACATTGTATCACGTGTTGCACTCATGCTCTTTATCATGATTTATTATCTAGCTAGGAGGAAGCTTTGCAGATTGGTCATCCACTTTTCTAACTGTAGGTACCCCAGAAACAGGAAGATCTAGGGGGTCCTGTTCCGTGCCCCTATTGATTTTTACCTAGTAATCAAATAAGTCTTACACTGCCTTTATTGATTGCACATTTTCGGGGGGGCACCATAGTCACAGTTCACTTGCCTCTGTCCAAAGAAGGGACCCCTGTCCAAAGAGGGGACCCCAACCACTGTTGGCCGCATGTCATGTAACAGGGCACTCATTATAGAGCTGTATAAAATGTACAATTTCTTTGGGGACTTTTTTTTTTTGTACTTGTGTGTGTTTTGGTTCTAAAAATATTTTTTTGCAGTTGGATTTAGTTAAAAAAAATTAGCTTCCTTTTGGCTTTTGTGCATTCAACTATGTGGTCCTTAATCAGCTGAGGAGTATGGGGGAAAATGTCAGATAAGAAGTACCAACTCTCCCATCGGAAGGAGCTCACTGCCGGATTCTCAGTTAACTCCTTTTACAGCTAGCAATAGACAATGCTATTATTTATTGTGCTTTACTTGTATAGCGCCATCATATTCCCAGCGCTTTACAGACTTTTCATGGCTTGTCCCCATTAGGGCTCACAATCTAAATCTCTTTCAGTATGTCTTTGGAGTGTGGGAGGAAACCGGAGAACCCGGAGGAAACCCACACAAACATGGGGAGAACATACAGACTCCTTGCAGATGTTGTCTTTGGTGGAACTGGAACCCAGGACCCCAGCGATGTAAAGCAACAGTGCTGCTAACCACTGAGCCACCGTGCAGCACTGAGGCCAAAGAAGGCAAGCGGTGCAAAAATAATTTAATGAAATCCAATTGCAAAAATAATTCTCAAGTTGGACAACTCCCTTTCCCATCAAAGTTGTAGTACTCTTAATATGCATAGGCCCATGCACCATAAAACCTAAAGGGTTGGTTCCATAGAATTGAAGGACTTATTTAAAGAAGCTCTCCTCCTCCTCCCATCAAAGTTTTTATCCTCTTAATATATTGCAATCATCATACTATATAGCGCTGTGTGCTTACAATTGCTCATTTTGCCTTTCTACCCAGATAATTTTTCTCTTTTCCATTGGGACTTTAACATCACGTGATTAAAAACTGACTAGCTGCCTCTTTCTAAACTCTATATAGAAACAATAAATCTCTTTTCCCTGCCTGAGTCATCATTAGAACTCCAATTCTGCATCACTGCCAAGTCCCTGGCAGGGGAGTTGAGCAGAGCAGCTGGGTCAGGAGTTGATCAGGGAGTGGGGCCTGGCTGCCAAACTTTGCATTGACTTGGAATTGTAGTTCTAATGATGACTCAAGTAGGGAAAAGAGACTTCCTGTTTCTACATAAAGCTTAGAAGGATTCAGCTAGTCAGTTTTTAATCACGTGATGTCATAGACCTAATGGAAAAGAGAAGAATTAGCTGGTAGAAAGGCAAAATGAGCAATTGTAAGTACACAGCGCTGTATAATATGATGACTGTAATATATTAAGAGGCCAAAAACTTTGACAGGAGGGGTGCTTCTTTAAATAAGTCCTGTAATTCTACAGAACCACCCTTTTTAGGTTTAATGGGTCTTGTATGGTAACACATAAGTCCTAATGCTTCCTTATTACAAACAGATCCACCATGTGCCGCCATATAGTGCTAATGGAAAGCACTGTATCCTTCCCTAGAGGCATTACTTTTTTCGGTTAACTCCAAGCACCCGGAGGTTCAGATGGGCACACAGTGGTCTATAGGTGCTGTTTTAGGTAATCCATTATATATATGTGCGTGTGTCGGATAAGCCCACACTATATTATGTCTTATTCCATTATATGTTGCAATGATTTAGTGTCTGCCTTTGTCGGGGACATCGGGTTTCTTCAATGATTTAATAACTGTTCCTCTTCATCATCCTCCTAATTAATAATCCTACAAGCCCCATGATAAACCTGCAGGTATCTCGGCACACGTCTGTATTAAATGTCATCCATGCATTTGCCTTTTTCTCTTCTTTCCTCCCCTCTTGATGTGATTTTCCTGGTGATGTCATTTACTTTTATCTCACTGTAGTGTATATTTGACACAGTTGTGTTTTAATTACGGCTCCCCTCCACGCCGCCCGCTGCGTCGCTTATGTGACAGGAAATGGAAGGTTGATGTTGAAATTCTAATAAACAAGTTTTCTTTTTTTTTTTTTTTTTTTTCTTCACTGCGGTTTAATATTGCACATTTGGGGGCGGTAGAATTATAATACGATGCAAGAGAGACTTTCTAATCGGTGTAAATAATTCTGCGCTTCGTTGTGTATTTTGTCACTTTATCATTTTTATGAAGGTTAAGTAAGCCAGCAAATGCAAGGAAGTCAACTGGATGCCAGTCAGGAGCTGGTCATGGCATCTTAAGGGGTCGTGTCCTAAAGGTCTACCCTTCCCATATACCCAATTGACGCATATGGACCTTCTATAGGTTCAGCCATGCATTACAGGCGCGGCCATAGTGTAACTCCGATATAAGGTGACCCTACTGTGTAGGACCATGCAGGGTCTGTGTGACTCCGATATAAGATGACCCTACTGTGTAGGACCATGCAGGGTCTGTGTGACTCCGATATAAGATGACCCTACTGTGTAGGACCATGTGGGTCTGTGTGACTGATATAAGGTGACCCTACTGTGTAGGACTGGGTGGGTCTGTGTGACTCCGATATAAAATGACCCTACTGTGTAGGACCATGCAGGGTCTGTGTGACTCTGATATAAGGTGACCCTACTGTGTAGGACTGGGTGGGTCTGTGTGACTGATATAAGGTGACCCTACTGTGTAGGACTGGGTGGGTCTGTGTGACTCCGATATAAGATGACCCTACTGTGTAGGAACGTGCGGGGTCTGTTACCTGTAAATGCTGCATCCGGATAGTGACTTCTGTGCACAGGAGATGCACCAAAGCTGCAAAGGGAAAAATAGAGTAATTGCCCAAAGCAACCAGTGGAGGTGCTCTCTTAATTTTCCAACAGGCGTCTGAAACATGATGGGTACAATCAATCTGTTTCGCCACATTTTCCTTGCACTGGTGACCTTTGTATCTGCTGTTATAAGTTTACTTCATCTAATGCTGCTATTGTCAAATCTGATGGAGTTGCCGATGGATTTGATATGAGACTTAAAGGGGATGTCCACTTTATCATTGTTTTAACAAATGACTTGATGTATGTATAGATACGCATTGGCACAAGGTTTTTAGATCATCACAGAATAAAGTTTGTCTTTCATAAACTTCATAGCTCCCAATTGAAAACTGTACAAATTAATAACCTAAACAATCCTTTCTTCAGGTACATTGAAATACAGTAAATTTAGTAGCCTCACTAATTTCTGTATTCCATGCAGCATCAGCTCAAGCAGTTTTAAACGGTTTCAACAAACAAACACACCTCTGTTCAGCTCCAGCACAAAATCCACAACTCGCCTCTGCTGAGCTATCCCAGCTGCTGCTGTTAGACCTGTAAAACCGAGGCTGGATTATGGGAACGACCTTTCCCACCCAGACTTCTTTTGGTCTCCTAAATCCTGGACCCAAAATCCAGTCGAATTTAAACGCTCTCTGTAACCTAGTGTTACTGGTACAGACTTTACATTACCAAGGCCAACCACATTGATGACAAATCTGTCATCTTGGACCTGACAAATTGACAAATAAATGTGTTCTCCTCCTTTTTCATACTGCACAGCTTTCCTATTCTCAAAATTTCTACTAATGGAGGCACATGTGGCCAGATCTGACCACCAGCCTCTTTCAATTGAAAAACTGCTTTCTCATGTGCATCAGTTTTTCAATTGGAAGAGGCTGATGGACAGGTCTGGTCACATGCTCCTTCATCAGCAGTCTTTTTTTTTTTTTTGGGGACAGGAGAGCAGTACAGTCTGTTGCAAAGGATGTACTAGTAGGAGAAATACCTATCCTTCTTATATATTACATTTGTTAAAATAAAGAAAAAATGAACAGTCCCTTTTAAATGCTTATGCTATTGGTTGCACATCTGTTGGCTGGTGTTGGGCCCGATTTCACAGACCATGTACAAATTACACTGTTAAAGGGGTTGTTCACTACTTGGACAACCCCTTCTAAATCTTTCTCCCATCCCCTATTAAAATAATTACACTAATACTCCCCTCCGGTGTCTGCACTGGCTGTCTTGGGGATTGCGTGACATTGTCACGCGCTCACTGTGGCCAATCAGTGCTGGCTATGCTCCAAGTTGTGGACAGCCCCTTTAAGCCAATTCTGCACCAAAATTTGCAATGAAACCCACTGTTGCGTAAGTTACGAGTCATTGATACTGTACCATGTTTTGCAATGAATGAAACCCATGGTGGGATCTGTGACATCTAAACGAGATACCGCTCAATCTGATTCAAAACCCAACATTGTTCCTAAAATCATCCTCAGAATTTTTACGCTTTGAGTGAATGTAGTTTAAGTCCCCATTAGCCTACATTGTGCTGTACTTTGCAGTGGAACTTCAGTGCAGATACTTAACTCTTCCCTTGGTTTAGTTAAAAAGTGACATAATGGATGAAGTCATTAGCGGTTGTGGTAATTACATTACGGCTTCTCTTCATTGCTGCCTTATCTGTGATTAAAGCATAGGGACGATATTGAGCAGGTGAAGGGGGAATGACTCTCGAGGCTCCAGGCTGTCGTACATTCTGGACGTCCCATCCAGTTTTTGTGTTTTGCCCTCAGGAAAGTTTTTACGTTCTTCTGGACGATTAAAGGAGAGGGCGACATCCTCACCAGATATTCTGGTTCATAAACTTTTACGACTGCTGTTCTGAAGATGTACAAACTAGAAAATCTGGTGAGACTGACGACTTGTCACTGACTGATCTCCTACTGAGATGGCTAGAAAATTGTTTCCACCAAGGCCGGTGTAGGTTATCCTTTTTTTTTTTTTTTTTTTGGACATCAGAAGATTCTGTCTAAAATAATTTTGTGGGGATTACAGTTTCCCCAATGCCATTTTTTATTTTTTACATTTTGCACCATTTACCATGTGGTATAAATGACGCAATATATTCTGTGAATCAGTACAATTATGGCAATACCGAGTATATACAGTTTTGTTTTTTTTCGTTTTAATGCTCTACTTCTGCACAAGAAAACACAAAAAAAAATTGTTTATATTCTTAGTGCAATAACTTTTCTTTTTAAATATTCGCTGGAGCTTGGAGGTCTTAATATATTATTATTTTTTTTTTTTTCCTTAGCAATTCTGACCTTTTTTATCTTTTAAAAATGACATTCCCCGTGCCAGTCTCCCCTCCCCTGCACGTCACCGGGTCCTGTGACGTGCCCTGCTCTGCCTCCCCTCCCGCGCATTCGCAGAGCGCCGCTCACATGGAGTGCTCTTTGTTTCCCTCCGGCCCCGTTTGGCTGCGTACTGCCAGCAGAGCGGAAGTCTCAGTGACTCACCGTCGCTTGCGCAATACAAGGCGGCGGCACAGTACGCAGCCAAACGGGGCCGAAAGGAAGCAAAGCGTGCTCCATGGAAGCGGCGCTCTGGGCATGCGCGGGAGGGGAGGCAGAGCAGGGCAGTCATAGGGTTCTGTGACATGCAGGGGAGGGGGCAATATGGTAATTTAGCACTGAGGCGGCGATTTACAGGAATAGTAAGCATATAGGAGGGGCTTGCTTGGCGTCCCCCGGACACCAAGCATCTGGAAAACAGACTTTATAAAACCTGATTTCTCTGCAATCAGACCTCTGCTATGGGCCATACAGGTATGTATAGAGTTACTTTTCTATCACCTGTATGCCCATAGTAGAGGATATCTCCCAGGGGGTGACAGATTCCCATCTTCTGATGATGGCTTCTCCTTAAAGAATGTGGTTTTTGCTTCCTTGAGGTTATTTATTGACCTCCTAACATTAATCAATAGTTTGTGTCTGTGGGGATTTGGACCGCACAGCTATTCCTACGCACTGAGCCTCATCTACATATATATTATGACTCTGCGGAGAACGCTCGCAGATGAAGGCATTTGGCTTTTTTGCTTAGAAAGCTCCTTATATGAATGTAAAGCCAGCGTCCCATACATTAGCAGTCAGTGTTTGACTATTCACTTCTTTATTGCTTTTTCAGGGGCTGTGGATATAAAGAGTATTCTGTGCCTAGGATCCCTCTTTTTGTGAGCCAGATTTAAGGGACCATTAAATGAATAAGCTTGTAATGCTACATATCGCCTGTAGGGGCACTGTATTTACACTCCCTCATTATAATAACTGATTGTTATGGGTTTTCAGTAACTGCGTCCTTGATGCTTAGTTGGTGGGCTGACTTCATATGATGAGATGAACTCTTGTATGTGGCCTTCATGGAGGACACAGGTGTTTAGACCATAAATAAAGAATCCGGCTCTAAAAATTTAGCTTGTGGCAAAAGTTGAAAATCCTCTTCTGCCATGTGTAGGCTAGTCGTATCCTGGGGTAAATTGTTACACCGATCCCTCTGCTTTCTTTGTGCCGATGGGGAAAAAATATATATTATATTGTGTATGTATGTATAAACCTTGAAACCTTGGAGGTACATAAATATGCATATGGACTGTATACACAAAACGGTAGGAGACTATTTGCTTTAATTTTATTTCCGCTGTGCGTAGCTGATATATCAGTCCATCCTTAGTGGTGTGGCTTACAAACGTCATTGCCCACCCTCTAAATTATAAATTCTCTCCAGAAAATCTAAAATTCTGTCTAATACAGATTAATATTTTCAAGTCTGGTTTAAGTGCACCCCCCAAAATACATAACTTCTAGGTGGTCTGTGGGATTATTTTTGGATTTTCAGTTCAAAAATGTGATCTTTTACCAAACAGCTGTGCGGAAACAAGTCCTATTGTCGGGATATTCGGTAAGATAATTGCCGCCGCCATCATCATCATTGTCGTTATCATCAGCCCGGGCTCGTAATTGCGGCCACATTTCTTTCCTGCCTTATAAATTGTTCGAGGCGGCTGCCGTACATCGACAAGTCAGGAGTTGCAGAATGGTTGAATGTAATTTTTTGTGTCTTTTCTTTGCCATTGTGAAGAACTGGGAAACCAAATGCCTGGCTGGCAGCTTAAGAATGGATGCTATTTTCCCCGCTGAAAAGAATTAATGATTTCTATGACTCACGGAGCATGTTCCTGTTTTGAGATAAACATGAAAACAATGCGTTGTGATTGCATATTCCTCATGCTGATCTTGTGTTGGGGATTACTCGCATCTCGGGGGCGCAGGTTGGTCGCCTTTGCGTCCAGAAGCTCTTCTTCCTCCTCCCTTCCTTTTTTTTTTTATTTTTTTTTTTTTAATAACTTTGTATATGATGGAAATCTAAAATATTGGATGCTGTCTTCAGTTACTGGTGGAGAGATGAGATTGTGGTCCATGTATACAAAAACTAATATAACTCGCTTGGAAGAAATGCTTCATATGCTTAGCTCGTCGCGTGGTCTCCAAGCGCATCCAGTCTGTGTGTGATCTGACTGGTCGCTGTGTGTTTTTATACTGACGCTGAGAAATAATGTGCCGTTAATTTGTAGGCCAGGGAAAATATTCTACAACTGTATCAGAAATAAGACTCTTCTCGTCGTCTTTGACATATAAATCTTGGAAAGATAGTTCATTATAAGTGTTACAATTTATACACGTTACAAGGGGGTAATCTGCACCCGGCTACTGGGTGAATCAGATTAGATGCAAAGGTCCAGCACTCATAATCTTCTGTATAAAAAGCTTTCTGTCCGTCATTACACACAACGGGTGAAATTAAGTATTGAACACGTCGCCAATTTTATAGTAATTTTATTTCTAAAGGTGCTATTGACTTGAAATTCTCACCAGATGTCGGTAACAACCCATCTAATCCACACAGTCAAATAAATCAAACCATAGATTTGATTTCGCAAGCTCGCTGCCTCGGGGTAACGCTTTACTCTGATCTCTCCTTGATACCACATATCCAAGCCCTTTCCACTTCCTGCCGACTCCAATTCAAAACTATCTCCCGGATGAACACATTCCTCACCACTAATCTGTGAAAACACTAGTGCACGCCCTCATCATCTCCTGCCTCGACTACTGCAACCTCCTGCTCTGTGGCCTCCCCTCTAACACTCTCGCACCCCTCAAATCTATCCTAAACTCTGTCGCCCGACTAATCCACCTGTCCCCCCTCTATTCCCCGGCCTCTCCTCTGTCAATCCCTGCACTGACTCCCCATTGCCCAGAGACTCCAGTTCAAGACCCTAACCTTGGCATACAAAGCCATCCACAACCGGTCTCCTCCATATATCTGTGACCTAGCCTCCCAATACATACCTGCACGCAACCTCCGATCCTCACAAGATCTCCTTCTCTATTCCCCTCTTATCTCCTCTTCCCACAATCGCATACAAGATTTCTCCCGTGCATCCCCCTACTCTGAAACTGTCTACCCCAACACGTCAGACTCTCACCTACCGTGGAAACCTTCAAAAGGATCCTGAAGACTCACCTCTTCTGACAAGCCTACAACCTGCAGTAACCCTCACTCCACCATAGCGCTGCATAACCAGCTCTACCCCTGACCTACTGCATCCTCACCCATCCCTTGTAGATTGTGAGCCCTCGTGGGCAGGGTCCTCTCTCCTCCTGTACCAGTCGCCGACTTGTATTGTTCATTATACTTGTTTTTTATTATGCGTACTCCTTTTCACATGTAAAGCACCATAGAATAAATGGCGCTATAATAATGTCCATAAGTTGTGTAATAATGAGAAATGACACAGGGAAAAAGTATTGAACACTCTTACTGAAATGTAATACTTTGTACAAAAGCCTTTGTTGGTGATGACCGCTTCAAGATGCCTTCTGCATGGAGAAAAGGCAGGACTTGATTGGAGGGGTGTTGAAATCTAGTGTCACGACTGTCGGGTATCCAGAGGCCAGGGGCTCCTACCCTGTCCCTAATGCTAGGGGTGCGCTAGCTGGCCCTGTTCCCCAGATTACTTATGAAGGTGAAGATAACGGGGCCACGTACCTTGTCTCAGCTTCTCAATCTGCCCTCAGTCTGTTCACCACCCTACTCCATTCCCCACCCCCAGTGAAAAGGGGAGTAGTAGTGTATGGCAGTACACAAACCAGACTAACAAGGTCATACTAACAAGGCTAAAGGAAAATACCAATCAAACAAATATATGCACACAAACAGAGGTTAACATCTGGAAATGGAGGATGGGGGACAAACAAAAATAGGAGAAGAGTAGGATTAACACACAACCTAAACCACACAACAGTCTAAGCTGAAATCCACCAAACGCCTTCTTAAATAAGCAGTCTCCATCTCACTCCTAGAACCATGCAGCATAAGCTAGCTCTGGCAATGATAGCCTGCTAAAGCCCCTTATACATAGCCCCTCCTGCTCCTAACACTGGACAGCTGAGAGCCTACAGGAAGGTAAGCTTCCAGGAGCTCATAACTGAGCAGATTAATCCCTGCACTGTTTAATATGAAGGCCTACAGTCTTGATACAATCCTCGTCTTGGTAGGACCGCCGGCACATCTGCAAGATTTCCAGCAGTCATACCAAGACTATGATTGTACCGAAGATGTCCGTTGCACCCATTGAAGCGTTAATGATGCCTCATTAGTGTATCCCGTGCAGAACATTAGGATTCAGGATGGCCTATATGCAGCTGTAGTAGCAGTTTTGGACTGTTAGGGGACCGGTTCCCTTTAACAGCCCAAAAAGCCTTTTTTAGTTGAATTTCCGTTTTGACAAGATGAGTTTTTTCCCAAAGTGCATTATATTATATTTTATCAGTAAAATTTGTTTTGCAATACTTTCCGGTCGTGTCGTATACGATGAGCGCTGGGCACTGAACTCTTTAGGAATCCTAAAAATGTAATTGCTATGCGAATATTTACTAAACAGTGTAAGGAGCGCTGATAATCGGCAGCCGGGGAACTGATTACTGGAGAGATTACCGCTATAGGTGTAGATCTATGATGGTTCTGTGAAGATCCGATTACTTTGCTTTTTTAGAAGATTCGGTACAATGTTAGTTCTGATTTTAGCAGTCAGTGGAGGTTGACGACTTCTGGTAATCAACACAATTGGGCTTGTGTAATTTTCACAAATTTTTCTCATCTCTAATTCCTTCTGATCATAAAGCCAATGATTATCGAGCGATAGAAGATGACATTAAGATGATTTATGGTGACTTTTTTTAAAAAATTTTTTATGGATATCTGTACCTTTTGTCACAATTTTCACTTCCATGGTCCATTTCAGTGCCCATTACATCTAGGGGCCTGTTTATGGGTACATGTTCTATATATGAAAACTACATGTATAGAACACGGATATGAAGACTCAGTGTCTGATTCGGCCCCAATAATGGTTTCCACCTCTTTAAAGGGAAGTTTTTCTTGGAAATTACCTATTTTTTTAAAATCCGGGTCTTTTCTGAACACACGATCCACCAATCACAGTAGATGTCACAGCTTTCTTTCGCAATGACCTTTACACACGCTCATTAGATGCTTCAATACTAAAAATAAAATAGTTTGCGTAAAAAAAAATAAAAAAAAAAAAAAAAAGCCTGACCAGTGTGAAAATTGCAAGATTTCTATTTTATTTGTAATACAAATTGTGCTGTTGAATGTGGTTTTTTTTTTTTTTTTTTTTTTTTTTTTTTAGTTTTTTTTTTTTTTCCCCAACACAAACTGTTTTAGGCTACGTTACCACGATGGGCTTTTGGTGAGTTTTTTTCAGGCATGCATTTTTAAAAAAACGCAAGTAACCTATTTTACATAATTCAACACCAAAATACCAAATACAACATCAAAAATTCACAAAGCTCCTTGTGGGAACGTAGCTTTAAACAATTAAGTCAATTTCTAATGATCGCTTCCCTTTAAGTCGTTGATGAGGACATATTGCCATCTCATTATTTTGTATTGAAGAAATGCATTTGTCACCATAAGGGTCCTTGGTCCATTGACCGTAAAAGGTTACCGTGTTTGGTCGGCCTTAGTGCTGAGTTAGCGGATGCACCTGTCTACAGGAGGTCATGCCAAAAACAAGTGGCATCTGTGATTGTTCAGCTCACAGCACCGATCGAAGCCGTATCTGAAATATTGTTGGCACGTCATCAGCCGCCCACAGATCAGTGATTTAGTAACGCCCAAAACAGCAAACACAGAAAAAATGTGACAAAACCGTTTGCAGCCTGATTAATGATCGCCTCCCCATGGGAGAATACTCTATGCTGAATACCTAAGGGCAGAATTTCGCAATAAAAATATTTAGACGAATTTCCATCCGATGAGCCGAGCCCAGCTGTGCTTAATGGGGTGATGTCACCTGGGTCTGAAGATGTCATTCCTATTACTAAGGAAATAATTTCATAGTGCTGCGTAGACTCTATTGTTTCCTCTGTCCCTTGTGCTCCTAAACCCTCCCATCAAGGGCTTACCTGATTTGGACAACACCTTGTCCTTGTCATACGACAGATTTGCCAATACGGTGGATGCGTTGGTTTCTGAGCTTTTGGACCTTTTGGGCTGTCTTCTCATATCTGCATTTCACATTCTGTGCATGGACTCCTACTTCTGTACCAGCCGTGGGTCTCCTGACCCCCAACCCACAGTCTCGTACAGCTATATGAGGCTTTAAGCTCAGGTCAAGAGATCCACATCCAGTCTGGAAGTCATGGTCCTCTTATGGACTTGTTGGACACTCAGGTGGATCAGAGTTTGCTTTCCTTTGAGCTCGCTAATTCTATTGGGCACCCATTGATCTGCTTGAAGTCCAGTAATATATTTTTTTCGGGGTAGCTCCATATTTATTAGCCAAAGCAAAAAATAAAAAGCTTCTCACTATGAAGGACTCTGAACATTTGTGCATTAAGCTGGTTTTGTAGATCTGTGTTTCACAATCTGAATATGGACTGCAATGTCCAGACCTGGTGAAGGTCTCCTGACCCAAACGAAAGTCTCATGTTGTTTGCCCTATAAGGCTGTTGAGTTTGGGTCAGGAGACACGCAACCGGTCCAGACATCGGAGTCAATACTCGAATCGTGAAATATAGATGTGCAAAACCAGTCTTACACCAATGGATCAATAATATTTCAGTAGGCAGTATGTAATCCCTTACAGACTTGCGAATAATATCATGAATACTTCCTGCTCAGTTCTCTGTAGGACATCTCTGGAGACCCTGTGATCAGAGTATTGTAAGAGAACCCTTACTGAACACTTGCAGCCTATAGCTGTAACAATGAAATCCCACTACATTATTTTTATCAGACCATGACTGGATGAGCTGTAATACCAAACATGGCCCTTGAACAGGTGTGGAGTGGTTTGAAAAGCCGTTCTTTTTTTTACCAAATCACTGACTACCCCTTTCAAAGATTTTTTGTTTTGTAAAGAATAGTCGAAGGGCAGGACAAAGAAGGGAAACTTGTCTATCAGATTTTCAAGACCCCTTAGGGTACTCAGGGGTCCCTTGTGTACATAGTTACCAGACTAGCTCTAGAAGGCTAGCTGATCTTTCTGGTCATGTTCTTGCCTACTTCTATGGATTCGTAAGGGTCAGAAAACACATTTTTATGTTTTGAACACTACTCAGGGTTGTCCACAGCGGAGAACTCACAGATTCGGGAATATACGATCTGATGTTAAGACCCATGACATGCGGCCCTTGCCCCTGCAGGCTCCATAAGTGAATGGCCTCCATCCAATACTACATTCTCCTCCAGTGGTGACCCAGCAAAATCTGTTTGTCAGGGTCACCAGAGGTGAATACTGGGAACCACTGATCTTCTGGGAGAATCCAGAGTGGTTCTAATCTGATAGGGTCTGTCGGAGACAAAAAGATCCCCTTTTAACTTTTTTGGGGTTTGTTATGGAAAAAAAAAATTGCCCTAGGAATTGGCTTCTAAATGGAGAAAATTTAGAGTTTGGGTATATGAAGCTCAATGCACCAGAATTCTGGAGTAATTTACACCACAAAATTGTCTGTCTTGTCTCCTACCATATCTCTTATGCCTTTTAAACTCTCTTTACGACATGTCTGACAAGCGGCATGGCTTATCGGAAAAGGGGTTAGTCCTATCATGTGACACAAAGTGTCAAAATGATGGCACAAATGTGTAGGTGGTGTAAACCTAGACAAAACGGTCTTAAGGGAATCTGTCAGTAGGTCTTTGTTATGTAATCTGACAACATAATGATGTAGGGACAGAGATCCTGATTCCAGCGATGTTTGACTTTACTGGGTGCGGTAGTTGTGATCGAATCAGTTTTCTCTGCTTGAGATCTAGTGGAGCTCTGAATGCTGAGCCCTGTATATCCCTGCCCACACCTCTGATTGGCTGTTTTCTGTGCACTGCCAATCGGTGCTGGGAGCAGAGTTGGACTAGGAGGCACAAGACATCTAGTCCTGTAGTGATCTCCTACTGATTAAACACTGATTTTATTGAACCAGCAAAACAGTCCAGCAAGCGACACATCTCTGGAATCAGGCTTTCAGGCTCTACTTCATGCTGCACTCAGATTATTTAGCAAAAGCCTGCTGACAGATTCCCTTTAAAATTAGATTACTCCTGAACCACTGGAAGACTGTCTAGTTTAAAACTTGCGAATTATCTAAGAATTGATCAGTGTTGATAAATCTTCCCCATTGTGTTTCAGGCTCGCCAAATAAGAGTGTGATTTCTAATCTAAAGGACAGCAGCAGGTACAATGTCCACTTCGGAAAGAACAGGAGAATCTATATATGCCAGGCCATTAATAAGTTATAGACTATAAAAGAGGGCTATAAAACAAAAAGAACAGTCTTTAAATAACCAAGATGTATAATTGAAGATATTAATATATCCCAAAAAAAATTACTAATGGGCTCGAGCTGTAAATTATACATGGGCTTACAATAATTTAATGCAGCGGATAGAAGATTGAGGAGGATCACTTGTTAGCTTTACGAGGACTTGGAAGAATCTGTATCCGGAACCTAAACATACAGGGAACAAAGTTAATTGGACTGTGGTGCTGCTCTGCTATTCTTTACTATTAGCAGTTCTGGAAATTTTATTCCATTTTTTTTTTTTTTCCCTCCGGTCTTCATTTCTTCTCTTGGAGAAGGGTTATTTCACCTATACTGAAACTTAAGCCTACTTTATTGAAAACCAGTAGGGGCTCATATGTGAACATGTGCCAACTTCTGCAGCTTCTGTTGTGGAAGATACAAGTTTACAGCATGCAAAATACACCTGCAACCATTCACCTATCATCCCTGGGGAAGACTGGGGGGGTTAGTATTCTAAATGCACACGGATAAAGCTTATATAAGGTGCCAGCGCACAGATACATGTAGTGCACCACGTTGGGGTACAGCACATGGCAAGCGGGCTGTCCAGTATTATGTAAGTGCACCCCAGAAGGACAGACACCCCAATTCTGCCACTGACATTACAGGGCCTGACTGCACCCTTCAAACATTTAAAAAGTACATGATGTATTGGTTACAATATTGGGCAGCACGCCAGATCTAGTATGGGCATGACCAATAGGCGGACGCCGGCATGGTGCACTACACGTATCTGATGCCTTATCAGCGTGCATTTATAATACGAACTGCCTCCCCCTCTTGGCTGATAGGTGTGTGACCGGTTGCTCATCAGCATTTTGCCCATGCGCTGCATCTTCCAGCATTTCTGCAGAATACCTAGTTTTTCTGCTTTGTGGTAAGACATGTATATATATTTTTTTACCAGTTCTTATGGTCAAACTTTAAAGAAATAAGAGGTTTGGAAATCCTGCGCTGCTGATTATGTGTCCAAAAAATCCTATAAACTGCAATGAGGGTAAAGGTGCGGTTTAATGTCGACGCATTTCGAAGTGCTCTGATTTGTTCATCAGGAGAACCACAAAAGATATGGGTAATCTGTCTCTTTCTAAAATGAGACTAATGGCTACTCATCTGATCAACACAAATCCATAATACAGCTGTGTGAGGCATTACTAATAGACTACAATGCATCCATGTTGGGCATTACATGATAGAATTGTATTCCATGGCAGAACCAGCCATTGGTCCAACACTAATGGTTTTTGTCACTCAGGTTGTATGATGCTTCTCCATTGGGTCACTCACCGCAGAATTCGGTGGATATTTGCATTATTATGTGATGTTTCTCCATTGGGTTGGGATTATTGCTTCACACACACGCTTCAGTCATTTTCTCCTTTTTCATGGTGGTACATATTTTGCAAGTCAGCGCAACAGAGATGAACAATTTGATCAGCCAGTCTTCATTTCATTTCTGTGTCCGGCATCCTCAGCGCCTCTGGTGCTTACCCCATGATGTCGCAAGGTCTTAGTAAGCACCAGAAGCACAGGGGATGCCGGGTGCTAAAGTAAAAACCGGTTGCCCCAGAGAGGACTCAACGGGACACCCACCGGGGCAGCATGAATTAAAATGTTCATCTCTACAATGCAATCCTAATGGAAACACAACTTTTTCGGCTGCAGGCCAGAGCTACAAAGCAGGACCACTTTGGCAAAATGTGTTGGCCACAGTGTCAGACTGAAGAACATTGGGCCCACCAGAGGATTTCATTCTGAGAGCCCACCTTTCTCCCCCACTCAAGAGCCCCATAGCAGCTGCAAGGTTTGCACTATGAACTCTCTTGAAGGAGAATCCAGGGCCCACCGGAGAATTCTACGGTTCTCTGGTGGACCATTCCACCCCTGGTTGGCCTTGTTGGGGTGGAGGTGGGGGGCAAAGGGACACCATATATTAAAACTCTAGTTTGGTTTACTAGCAAATGTGCAACCTCCCAGTGACCACCGTCTGTTCTTTGGACTGGCTATGGAAATACTGGCTGCCATAGGAAATATTTTGATATTTTTGCTTTTTGTCCTAGTTCTCACTAATGGCCTCATTATGTTTGGATTGACCCTCTCCTCCGGGTTATGTGAGATAACGGAAGGACAGATGCTCCTCTGCTACGTGAAAATATGGAGTTACTGAGACATCTGGTAAAATAAGTTTCTTGCTCTGCAGATCTTAAGTGTTTGTTCTGGCAGCAGAACATTCCTCTTTTCTGAGCCTGCACATTCTTCCGTCCATCACCTCCAGCGGAGTCTGAGGCGCTGCCCCGCAACCTGCGGCTTCTAATAATGATGTCCTGGTCAAAGTGCGGATCCGAGCCAAAGGTGGTGAAGAGGAGAGCAGCGGGGAGGCAGAAGAAAGGAGCATGTCGTGTCCAGGCAATGGTGCACCTGTTATCAGCAGCAAAATACACAAGATGTTAAAAATCAAAAGGCAAAAACTGGGAAGCGGCTGCAGAGAGGGTCTAAGTTTGGAGGACCCATGTAAATTGGGCAAAGTGCACGCTGTAAGGCTATGTGCCCACGATGCAGAAATGCTGCATATTTTTTCCCGCTTCTCCCTGGCAGGAAAAACGTATGCGGATTTTACATAAGTTTTTCCTGCCAGGTAGAAGCGTTTATCAAGCGTTTTTGCATGCGGGTTATCCAGCTCTTTTCCAAGCGATTTTAACATCACTTGGAAAGTGCTTGACAACTTGGTCACACTATATAAATCCATGCAACCGGCATAGATTTATATAGTGTGACCAAGTAATAGTTAGTTAAAAAAAAAGAATAAAGATTATACTTGCCTTCCGATGGCCCCTGGTGTTTTCTCTGCTTCGTCCAGTCTCTTGTACGGCTCGCAGTGGTGTGAAAGGACCTGCCATGACGTCATTTGGTCATGTGACAGGTCACGCAACTGCCGACGTCAGCGGTCGTGTGACCTGTCACATGACTAAATGACGTCATGGCAGGTCCTCAAACCACCGCGACCCATACAACAGACCGGACGCATCGCTGAGGAGACTGGGGGTCATCAGAAGGTAAGTATAATCTTTTTATTTATTTTTTTTAATTCCTTTTTTTTTTTTTTTTTTTTTTTTTTTACATTTTTTTTTATACAGGTACCAGAGTCTGGAGGAGCGTCTCCTCTTCTCCAGACCTGGGTACCATCTGCACATTGAATCGCATAAAATCCGCATGTGCACATATACTCATACGGATATTATGCGGTTCAATGCAAGTCAATGGCGGCGATTACGCTGCGTGTCTGCAAAATGAATGCACAGCACATGCGGATTATCATTGGGGACCATGGGGCACGTATTACCAAGCTTTTTTTAAGCGTTTTCGCTGCAGAAATTCTGTGGCAAAAAAACGCTTGAAAAACGCATAGTGGGCACCCAGCCTAACTGTGTACTTGGCATAAGGGCTCATTAAGACGTCCGATTTTCTCACATATGAGAAAAACTGACTATTTTGATCAGAGTTTGATCCGAGTGTCATCCGTTTTTCTCATACATGGATGAAAAACGTTCTCCACCTTCTCCTATATGACAGTCCATGAAAATCGGACTGCACTCGGATGTCATTCGAGTGTAGTCTGTTGTTTTTTTTTTCTTCATGGACCCATAGACTTGGATTGCTGATTTTTTTTTTTGATCCAGTCCTTTGATCAAAATCTGATATCTATATGTGATTTTCCACGTCCCGCTCTGTCTGCAAAAGACCACAGACATGTGAATGGTTCCATAGACTATTACAGGTATGAGTGCTATCTGTTAGATGAGCATATGAAACCCCCTCCCATACAAATCAAACGTTTGGCCAAACCTCTCTATATCGGGTTCATCCAACATTAGTCTGTGGATGGGGGCCTTAAGTCTCTGTTCACACAACATTTTCTGTGGGGGTTACTTTGAGTCCCCCTAAATTCTGCTACACTTCGCTCTTCGTCTGAACAAATGGATCCGTTTAGAAAAAACACAAACTGCGTTCATATGAACTGTTTATGAATTGCAAAGCGCTGTGGAACATATTGGCACTATATACGGTATTAAAGATTGTCATTGTAGGCTATGACCCCGTTGGGGGGATGCCATATGATTCTCGTTTATAGGGTGATTCAGACGTAACCCTCAAACACTGCAAAAACGCAGTGTGAACAGGGCCTTAGCGCTGGATCCAAGGAGGATGAGTAAAGCCTTGTTTGGTTTTCCATCGACTTTTTTTCTTGGTGACAATGGTTTGTGGATAATCCCTTTTAATAGGAGATTCTTAGTCCTTGTAGTTATTGGGAGAGTTTTGCGCCCCGCGCAAACAATAAAATTAGACGTATCGCCAGGGTTGAACTGGCCCACCAGAGAACCGGAATATCCTCTGGTGGGCCCTGGCTTCTCCTTCTGGAGAGTTCATAGTGTAAACCTTGCTGCTTCTATGGGGCTATTGAGTGGGAGAGAAAGGTGGACTCTCAGAATCAAATCCTCTGGTGAGCCCAATGTTCTTCAGTCTGACACTGCGTATCACTATAGGGAGTGCAGTCGTAATAGTTGGACTTGGGCCCTGGTGGCTGAGGAGACCAAAAGGAGATTATTCCTTATAAAACACCAGTATAAAAAAAAAAAAAATGCACCCATGGTTACAGACTTTGCACTGAGACCCAGAAACTTCCAATAATGTAGACTTAATGAGTTTTCAGAAATTCATCCAAATGTTGGAAGTCCCTGCAAATTGGTGCTTGGGTGTACTCATTAGTGATGAGCGAGTATGCTCTGTTAACCCTTTCGGCGAGCGTGCTCGCCGAGTATCCTCAGCGTGCTCGGGTGTTATGTTTGAGTCACGCTATGCACATGATTTGCGACTGTTTGACAGCGTTAATACATGTGAGGAATGCCTAAGAAACATGCATTCCTCACATGTATTAAAGCTGTCAAACAGTCGCAAATCATGTGCACAGCGTGACTCAAACATAAACATAACCTCCGAGCACACTGAAGATACTCGGGAAACACCCAAGCATGCTCGTAAATCTTGAGTAATGAGCATGCTCACTGATCACTAGTAGTCATGTCTCTGGTATGTGGCTGTGTGGCATCACGTCACTATAGAAAACATTACAAATAGCGGGACACCCATTTTGTGAATGTAAATGGGGTGTAGCTCCTTAGTACATTGTTGGGTTCTGTGGCCACAATACAAAAGCTTTATTAAAGAAAAAAAAAGAATCCCTCAAAAAATGGGAATTACAGAACGTTCTGATGGCCACACCCAGAATAAGGGTCTTTAAAAGAATTCTGTCACGTTTTATAATGTCGAAATAATTGCGAGACCACAGAACTGAACTAGCCGCCTGCCAATTCACATATCCCATGATCAAGTCTGTCTACCGGTAACTAATGGGAATCTTGGGAATTGATGTAAGAAATTTCAACTGCTTGAGAAATCTGCTGCTCTGGTATAAAACGGTTCTCCTGTCCGAGCACCCGTGACCCTTTATAGATTGTGTCCGCAGCAGGATAAAGGTTAATCTATAATGGTCAACAAAAGCAGCAGTACGGACCCCCCCCCCCCCCTCGTACTGGCTCTTGACCTTTTTGGTCATTGATAAGTATCCTCCTGGGGGGCACCAGAAGAGCACTAATCCGCTGATTGGGAGCAGGTGTCTTTGCTGGCAATAATGCTGTAGCTGATGTGAGCTTTTAAAGGTAAAGGAAAGGGCCTTAATGGGACTCTCTTGAGCATATTGCCACTTGCCCTTCCCCCCCCATCCACTCCAGCATGTTTTTGCCATAGTGCAAAGTGCACCTGGTCACACTGTGGGGCGGAGGCGTGGAGAATGGACCAGTCTGCATCCTGCACAGATTCCTACTGCCCTGTATCCGTTTCTTATCGATAGAGCTTTAAACTATAGTAAAAGCTTTAAAAAAAAAAAGTAAAAGTTACCCCAAGATGATTCAGATTTTCATGCCCCTTGTTATTTAGGCCTTATTTAGAGTTCAGAAGTTGTTTTTTTTTGTCTTTTTCACATTCGAGGGGGAAAAAAAAAAATCAACTTTTGTCTGTGGATCAGTTTTTTTTGTCATATGCAAAAAAAGTAATGAAGGTTTCTCAATGTTCTCCCAGCAGTCAGCAAAAAATGGACAGCACTAGGCTGCAACTTGGATGGCATCGGTGTGCTAAGTGTTTCATGGACACATACTATTGCATTGAAAGTGACTGCAGACTTGTGACTCTCACAGCATGGATGTTAGGATTTTCTGGTGCCATCAGTGGGCAGGTGCATGAAAGCAAGTATGTGATTTGCATTGCATACATGCAGTCACATGCCGACTAGTTGTGCTTGGCCTTGCTCAATACAAGTGAGTTGAGCAAGGCCGGGCATGTCTAGTTGGAATGAGTCCAAAAGTATGTAATTCTCCAGATGATAACACCAGAGAATCTTGACACTGCACATTGCGTGCACTGTGAAGATTCACAAATCTACAGTCACACAGAGTGACTGCAGACTTAAACCCCAAGCCTGGACAACCCCTTTAAGTTTTGATCCACGACTCATTTGAACAAATCCACCAATTTTTCTTTAAGTTCTTGCTGTTAAAACTGTTGTAACATTGGGATAATACTGGGCCAAATGCCCTATTAAGAGGAGAAAGCTGATTTTTGAAAGAAATTTTGTTGATGTTTTTGGGTCTAAGGGATAACTTCTCTCCTTGTGGAGAGTGATATGCCTGACATGCCAGTGTAAGGAGACTTCTAGGCCATGTAATGCTTTCCTGGGAAACTAAATATGCTAAATGAATTTTGTTAAAATTCAGTATTGAATTGTTTTAGATATTGATGTCATTTTTTAGGATTGCAAAAGGATGAATCTATATACTATGTGGCTGTCCGAGCTTGCTGGAAATTTTAGTTTATTAACCGCTGGAGAGCCACAGCTTTGGAAACACTGATGTAGAGCACTAGAGGACTTTGGATTTTTAGACTTCACTGTTAAACTACAACTGGGAAAGTCAAGCCGATCATTTTGTTCTTTTTCCCTAGATGACTTTTTTTTTAAATCTTTTATAAAAGCCCTTTATGTATATCCGTGTACAGCTATTAAAAATCGGTTCCTGAACAAGGGAGCTTGAACAGGTTGCAAACAATGACCTCTTTCAGAAGTGATCAGAGAGAGAGAAACCTAAAAAACAAAGTATATAGACCCATTTACACTACAAGATTATCGTGACATGGTGAAACAGGTGGTCGATAACCTCGGTTGAAATAGTCTTTTGGTTTACACAAAAGATCATCGTTCTCGGCAGCGCATCGACCTGAGTAAACAGGACTCGTGCTGCCGAGAACAATGGCCGCCTATGTGCACCGAATGATCCTAACGCAGTTAAATGACCACCAGTATGTTAATAATTACCGATCACAGGTCGTTTAACACTACAAAATTGGATAATGCAAACCCCCCCTTTGGGGCGTATTATATGGACGCGTGTTGTCTGAGTAAAAAGCGGACATCATACTGTTGATGTTCAGATGACTGTTTTTTCACAGCCCTGTTGAATAGCATTAATCAGTGTCGGAGTGAAAAAATCTCAGCATGCACTAGTCTCTTCCATTTCTTGGAAGACACTCGCAATTTTAAGTCTTTAGCTGCCCCCCAAAGAAATATCTGATCCCATACGGATCACCTGTATAACATCTGATTTTTTTTTTTTTTTTTTTTTTTTTTTTTTTTTTTTTAATGGATACGTTGCCATTAACATTTGTAAGCTGTATTTGATCATGTATGTTTTAAAAAGTTGAAGTATTAATTCTACAGATGGCAAAAGGACCTAAAATATGGATCCACAAATGAAAATTGTCTGAGTTTTCTAGATGAAAATTTTTCATACATTCGTCTAACCCCGGCCTAAAGGTGACCATACATGTTGGTCTAAAGTAGACCAGGCTTGATAAATTCCACCAGATTTCTGTTAAAATGAATATCTGACAATTGTTTTAAACAACCAGTGACTATAACCTACCACAATCTGAAAAGTTGGTCACCTCAAAAATTTACATCCAGTTGTCCAAAAAAAAATGATTCGTTGTTTGCCCGTTGTTATTGAATGGGTGTGAACAATCAGAGCAGCCAATCTAGATTATCTATCTACCTATAATTTTATTTATTTTTTTGAAAGAGAGCTCTAGATATAGATATTTTAGATTTGATTTGTTTCCCAGAAAAGCATTAAAGGAAATCTGTCAGTAGGACCAACCCCCCTACGCTATATATAGTGTGCCCATGGAGAGATGGATAAAATGATAACTTGATATCTCCAATCCGAAGTCTTATTCCAGAGAAATTAACATTTTTCTTAATCTATGAATGAGCTGTTCAAATCTAAGGGCCGGACACAGATCTACCAGACAATCCGCCTCCAGAGCTTATTTTATATGAAAGGGGATGTTACCAGAGTGAGACATGTAGATCAGGAGAGCAGACTGTCGGTCATTACATGTCTCACACTGGCAATGCCCACTTTCATAAAAAGTTATCTCTGGAGGCAGATTCTCAGGGAGATCTATGTCCGGCCCCTAGATCTTTGTTAATGGCACACAGTCTTTCTGTTTTGTGATGGCATTTTGAATTGAGATGTCTTCTTAAGACAGATCAGACATGCCCGGGTACAGATCAGTTCTACAATACGAGGAGCCACCAAAAGGCTTCTAATATTTCAGCTTTAGGTTTTAACTGGAGTGTGGCACTAAACAGGTCTGTATTTTGGCCCAGGTAGCAGTCTCTCAGATTGTAGCTTCTAAACAAATGGCAAATATGTATCCGCCAAAGAAGGATCCGATCATGCATGGCAGACTGTAATCCACCATTGCTATTGTACACTTTGTATTGGCTGTTTTCAAGGGGTAATTGAGTCCTGAAATGTGTTCTGCTTTGTGTTTCTAGGATTGGATACTATCTAATGTTGATCGGAGTGGGAGCCATTAGCATTTGGATGTGACTGATGTTTGTATTGTCCGTCACTTCAGTCTTGATACATTTTATGCTTTATGTACCAAGTCAATTGTGTGCATTGTGTGTGTAGAAAACAGCATTTTGTGTACACGGCCAACACAGACGTGATGTGACCCACGTCTAATAGGATATTAAAATATATATATATTATAGCAAGTTTCCTTTTTCTAACCCATGAATATTCACTAATTTTATAGACGTCCATAGTATAAATGTTCTTGGAGGATTCTGTGCCTACATACATTCAGTACATTGCCTACATACATACTCTCTGCAAGAGAATCTCCATTAGAGCTTTATATTTGCTCATTGGACTTCTCAATGGCTGCTATAACACTTTCTGATCAGCAGCAGAGATTTTTTTCACATACATCAGAAAAGAACTTGACGCATCATATATAATAATTGGACGTCAGGCATCCATGCTGAGTGCTTGAATATGTCATGGCGCTTACTGGATCACCTTAAGTAACCCAGTGCTGTGCTCGGCTAATGATTCCAGCTAATAAATTGTGCCATTTTACAAGGTTTATACAGGATGATTAATAATGGCAGCTTTCTTACTAAAACGAACCCAGAATTGTTCTTGAGTTATCCCTGCAAATAATTTTCAGTCCCATTCACGTCAATGTAAATGAGCGGCAATACTCAACACATGGACAGAGCTTGGTGCTATTTTTTTTTTTTGAAGAAAGCTGCCATGTTTTTATAATCCTATATAACCTTGGAAAACCCTAAAAATTGGGGAGGATACACAGATTTGTACAACTTAAAGGGAACCTGGCAGCGGATACGTGCTGTCCAAACCGCGGCACCATGTATCAGACACTGGCTGTTTGATGTCAGCCTTGTATGTTTGACACTGAAAACGCTGCTGTATTTCAGAGAAAAACACTTTAAAAGCTCCCGAGGACCAAGCCGCATGGGTAACTAGTCAGAAAGGCGGCTCCCTGTCTGCTTCTCCCCACCTGCTAATGTTGAGTGACCATGATCTTCCATTTTGCTCATTCGTAGGGTGATCAGCCACCTGTTTACACTGCACAATTATCAGGGAATGATCCTTCAAAAGGGACCGCTACGGATGATCTTGCAAAGGAAATGCATCTTAAGTTGAGGTTTTCAGCAGGGATTATCCGGGACTTTAGTCATTTTTTCCTATGGGGCTAAGAGCTTACAAACATTTAGTAGCTAACTACCTGCCTGTTCTGCCCGGTGATAATGTCTACCGGCTTAAACAGTGACTTTCTTGCTTCATTTCACCTCACATCAACAGAGCAGTTCCTTGTCTTCCATCAGGCTGTCACTTGCAACATCATTCTGATTGACAGCTGGCTCCCCGCAGTTAGGCAACGGGTAGCCAGCTGTCAATCAGCATGACATCACTGGAGTAGAATGGAAGAGAAGAATCTGCTCTGTTGATGTGATATGTCACCGGCAGGAGAGGTCTGTGACTCTTCTGAGCCGGCAGAGATCACCGGGTAGAACAGGCAGGTAGTTGGCGCCTACCTGCCTGTATGTTCTTGGCTGCATGTAAAATTGAACAAATGTTGCGGATAACCCCTTGGTAATCTGTAAAAATGAGAATATTTACTAGTTTGTTGGTATAACTGGAAGCCTGGTATTATGATGAATACAATTTTGCTCTATTGATCAGTTTTAGCTACTGCAGATTTTTGTGTTTTTTGCTCTTTTTTTTTATTTTATTGTAAGCGAGAACCTTTCCTGTGATCTGATTGCTGTATAATCATTATGACCAGGGAATCGTTACATCAAGCCGATATCCTTTTTTTTCCCTCCTTGTGCAGGAAGCCTTCATCTTGGCACTGTGTGGGCTGTATAAATCACGAAGATAAGCCAATGACAAAATAACTTAATCAACTTGCCAAGGAAACATTTATAAAGATTCAGCTTGACCCAAGAATGTTCTACAGGGTGATCATTAAGAAATGTGATCGCACAGAAAGATGCTGATGGGAAGAATCTGGGTACGGTGGTTTCTTAGTTTGTGAAAAATGAGCAACTTTAAATTGGAAACTTATTTTCTTAAAGCACTTTACTTGCATCTTTAGAAGTATAAATCCTCGAAGACATCTAAGAAGTGTGGAGTCTTCAGAGCAATGCAAAAGCGCTTGCCTCTGGTGCCACCTCTAGGAGCTTTTCCTCCTTGAAAACAAAGGTTTGGGCATGTCGAAATTCAACTTGCACAATTTTTTTTTTTTTTCTTTGTATATATCCTCCTATCTCCGCTCAAGGTGCATTGACTGCTCTCCTACCATACATTAGGTGGTCCTCCAAAGTAGTCTGGTTTACCCAACACTAATTTGTGTATGGCCAGTTGTAATGGCTTCCTCAAAGTTCTAGGCTACGTTCCCACAATGAGTTTTTGGTGAGGTTTTTTTTTCGAAAAAATAAAAGTAACCTATTTTACCAAATGGTGCAGAAAATCTGCAACATCAAAAGCTCATCATGGGAATGTAGCCTTAGTCATCGCTTATCCATAGAATAGAGGATAGCTTGGTGGTTGATGGAGGTTTGACGCCCAACGATCTTGAGAATGGGACCTGCAGCATCTTTAGAGAACGAACGGAGCGAGGTACCCATGCTCAACCATTCAGATGGTAGTTTGCAGAGCCTCGTTCTTGGTATCGGTCGCTGTCCCAATACGAGGACCTCCAGCAAGTTATCTAAGTTTTTGTCAAGGGAAGGGAACCTGTGAGTTGTTTCTTGCTGCCCAAGCCACAAATCCTATGAATCAGATCTTGGCTGCACTATTGCCAGGTATATTTTTCTCTGAAACGCTCCAAGGTTTCATAGTAAATCTAGTTTAGATCAGGCCAGGTCCATAGTCCGTTAAGACTAGTTCAGTGCTGCTAAAGGTGATTGACAGGTCTTTCCCATAGGAAAGAGATCTGTCAATCACCTGGAGCGGTGCTGGGAATGGCCGGGGGCAGCAGCGGACTAGTCTCGTCCCTGGCTAGTTCTTCTAACTATATTTTCTCTGAAATGCATTTTTTAATGGATTGTGAGAACCCAGGTGGGAATCAGTTTTCCAAAGGCTTTGCGACGTTAACAAACTTTGGTAGTAAGTAGGATTAACAAAAGGATGCCAGAAAGATAAAGGCAAATGGGCATCAAGTCCTATAGTCTCAGATGGTTAGATCCGGTTTAAAGAAATCGATCACCAGTTTTAGCCACCTATTATGCTGCTTTTAGAGGCAGAGACCCTGATTCCAGCGATGAATCTTATTGGGGCTGCTTGCTGTAGTTTTGATACAATCACTATTTTATCAGCAGGAGATTATCACTAGAGGACTAGTAAACCTGCTTCAATTTAGTCCTGAATATTCATAACCTCTGTATAACCCCACCCTCACCACTGATTGGCAGCTTTCTGCCTATGCATAGTGAACACAGAAAGCAGCCAATCAGTGGTGTGGGTGGGGCTATATATACAGAGCCCAGCATTTAGAGAACTGCTAGATCTGCAGCAGAGAAGTGTGATTTTAGCAAAACTGTAGCAAGCAGCCCAGTAAGTGATACATCACTGAAATCAGGATCTCTGCCCCTACATCATGCAGCTCTTAGATGGGGTAGAAAAAAAAATCTGCTGACTGATTCCCTTTAGCCATCGCTGGATGGCGATTATGTATTATAATCGTCGCCCATTTATTTTTCCTGCCTTTTGACACTGCCCCCAAATTCTCTGCTTGTAATAGTTAAAAGCCTAATGAAGGAAGCTGGATTGTATTGTGCCATAAATTAGCTATTATAACGCGGACTATTAACCTAATAGAATTTATTTCAAAAGCTCACACTTCCTTTGAAGAAATATTTCATGTGCTGCTCATTAGCGGCTTTAAGTGCCACCTTGCTGTTTCTTCCCCCCGCGTGAGGCCGCGCGCGGCTCTGACGGTCTGCTGGGGCCATGAATTGTGTGCAAAGGTTGATCGAGCTGGCCAAACAAAAATATTTCGAATAATTGGCTTGAAAAGCAAATTAAAGCTGAGCCGCTATTGAAAATCCATTAATTTTTCCGGTAGACCTCTCCCCCCTTTATGTTAATTTCCCGCTTTTTGGAGGTGAGGAGGCTTCAATAAAAGACCCTACACCTCATTATAATGTCTGTAGGAGTTGTCACCCTTCTTCTTGTTAAAGGGTTTGCTTCATGAAGGCTTCCCCTTTTACAACTCATCGGCAACCAAAGGGTTACCCCCGCATGTCATCATTATTCGGGGTCTTTAATGCTAAAATAATAGTCCAAATACCAATAAAAGCCACTCATCGAGGGTTAATAAAAAGGATTAGACACGTGGCGATCAGCTGATTGCAGCATAGGCTTTTCCGTTAGACGATCGGGAATTATTCTGGCTTTATGGATAGATTGATAGGATGCACGTAAATGCAGGATTGCACCATGTCGCTGTGCTTAGTGCTTTTATATTCGGTTTTTAATTTTCTACATTTTTATAAAATGCATTTTCACCATGATTATAAGCCGGAAGCGACGCTACATCTTTGGGCTGTATACAGTTCTGTCTTTTGAGCGTTAACGTTTTGATCATAATTAGATCATCGTAGATCAATCTCCTTACATTGCTCGTGGCTATGTTTTAAAATGAGCTTTGTCAGGCGCGTTAAATAAATTCTGTAGATTTAATATATCATATGGTTTCGTGCCTTCAGGATTTTTTTTTGTTATTAGATTAGAGCAGTATATATTAGTCTAGAAAATCTGAGCATCAAAAGATGCGACCAGAGTTTAAGCAGTCATTCATTTAATTATATTTTTATATATATAATTAGTACAGACCAAAAGTTTGGACACACCTTCTCATTTACAGTTTTTTCTGTGTTTTCATGACTTTGAAAATTGTACTTTCACACTGAAGACCTCAAAACTATGAATTAACAAATGTGGTATTATATACTTAACAAAAAAGTGTGAAACAACTGAAAATATGTCTTATATTCTAGGTTCTTCAAAGTAGCCACCTTTTGCTTTGACTGCTTTGCACACTCTTGGCATTCTCTTGATGAGCTTCAAGAGGTAGTCACCGGAAATGGTTTTCACTTCACAGGTGAGCCCTGTCAGGTTTAATAAGTGGGATTTCTTGCCTTATAAATGGGGTTGGGACCATCAATTGTGTTGTGCAGAAGTCTGGTGGATACACAGCTGATAGTCCTACTGAATAGACTATTAGAATTTGTATTATGGCAAGAAAAAAGCAGCTAAGTAAAGAAAAACGAGTGGCCATCATTACTTTAAGAAATGAAGGTCAGTCAGTCCGACAAATTGGGCAAACTTTGAACGCGTCCCCAAGTGCAGTTGCAAAAACCATCAAACGCTACAAAGAAACTGGCTCACATGAGGACTGCCCCAGGAAAGGAAGACCAAGAGTCACCTCTGCTTCTGAGGATAAGTTTATCCGAGTCACCAGCCTCAAAAATCGCAGGTTAACAGCAGCTTAGATTAGAGACCAGGTCAATGCCACACAGAGTTCTAGCAGCAGACACATCTCTACAACAACTGTTAAGAGGAGACTTTGTGCAGCAGACCTTCATGGTAAAATAGCTGCTAGGAAACCACTGCTAAGGACAGGCAACAAGCAGAAGAGACTTGTTTGGGCTAAAGAACACAAGGAATGGACATTAGACCAGTGGAAATCTGTGCTTTGGTCTGATGAGTCTAAATTTGAGATCTTTGGTTCCAAAAACCGTGTCTTTGTGCGATGCAGAAAAGGTGAACGGATGGACTCTACATGCCTGGTTCCCACCGTGAAGCATGGAGGAGGAGGTGTGATGGTGTGGGGGTGCTTTGCTGGTGACACTGTTGGAGATTTATTCAAAATTGAAGGCATACTGAACCAGCATGGCTACCACAGCATCTTGCAGCTGCATGCTATTCCATCCAGTTTGTGTTTAGTTGGACCACCATTTATTTTTCAACAGGACAATGACCCCAAACACACCTCCAGGCTGTGTAAGGGCTATTTGACCAAGAAGGAGAGTGATGGGGTGCTACGCCAGGTGACCTGGCCTCCACAGTCACCAGACTTGAACCCAATCGAGATGGTTTGGGGTGCGCTGGACCGCAGAGTGAAGGCAAAAGGGCCAACAAGTGCTAAGCATCTCTGGGAACTCCTTCAAGATTGTTGGAAGACCATTTCCGGTGACTACCTTTTCAAGCTCATCAAGAGAATGCCAAGAGTGTGCAAAGTAGTCATCAAAGCAAAAGGTGGCTACTTTGAAGAACCTAGAATATAAGACATATATTTTCAGTTGTTTCACACTTTTTTGTTAAGTATATAATACCACATTTGTTAATTCATAGTTTTGATGTATTCAGTGTGAATGTACAATTTTCAAAGTCATGAAAATACAGAAAAATCTTTAAATGAGAAGGTGTGTCCAAACTTTTGGTCTGTATATATATATGTATATGTATGTGTATGTATGTGTGTATATATATATATATATATATATATATATATATATATATATATATATATATATATATATATATATATATATATATATATATATATATATATATGTGTGTATGTATGTTCGCGCAATTCTAAAATTTTTGTTGATGTTCAAATGTTAGACGCCTTTAAATGATTGCATCTAGGGCTGTAGTATAACGAGGCTAAATTGCTCCATCATTTAGGGGCCACTTCAAATCAACTTAAGTGCTCATCCCATTTAAAAAAAAAAAAAAAAAAAAGTCAAGTCAACAAGTTTTTGTTGTCCCATCTGAAAGCAGTATAAAATAGGGGCAGAGACCATGATTATAAGGCTGGGTCACATAGTGGACTTCTTGCTGTAGTTTTGAGTATATTATTTTCTTGTGCTGCACCTCTGCAAGTCTTCTCACTAATGAGCTCCTAGTAGGTAGACCTTGATGTTCCAAGTTCTGGCTAACTCCCCACCCACCCCATTGATTAGCCACTTTCCACATATGCACAATGAAAGCAGAGAGCTGTCAATCAATATTGTGGTGTGTGTTGGACTGAGCTCATCAGTGAGGGGACTAGCAGAGCTGCATCAGATTAGTTAACTATTTTATCTGCTGCAGCTCTGCTACTCATCCCACTGATGAGCACTAATGCAGCCCACAGTATTGACAGCTTTCTGCTTTCACTGTATATAGGAAGAAAGTGGCCAAGGCAGAGAACTGTCAATACTGCGGGCTGTGTTAGTCCTCGCTGACGAGCTGTCTGACAGAGCTGCAGCAGATAAATCAGTGATACCTGCTGCAGCAGATAAATCAGTGATACCTGCTGCAGCAGATAAATCAGTGATACCTGCTGCAGCAGATAAATCAGTGATACCTGCTGCGGCACTGATGAGCTTTGTCTTAGGGCCTGTGGACATGTTGCAGATTTGTTGCGTTTTTGTCACTTTTTTTTTTTTTTTTTTAAGTGCAGGGTTGTCATAAAACCTGAAGGGTTTCTTGATGCAAAAATTTCTCCCCCAAATGGGTAATGTGTTCACATACCCTTACACAGCCTACAGTATTAATTGACCGTTCCCTGCTTTCACTGTGCATAGGCCAAAAAGCAGCCAATCAACAGGAGAGCGGGACGTTCATAGCCAGATCTCGTGAATATCAAGGTCTACATAGTAGGAGCTCATCAGTGAGAGGACTAGCAGAGCAGCAGCAGATAAAACAGAGATATAATCGAAACTACACAGCAAGAAGCCCAGTACCTGACCCAGCATTAGAATTCGGGTCTCTGCCCGTACAATAAGCTGTTCAGATCGGAAAAAATTAACTTACTGGCACTGTATGGTACTATCATATGGTACTATCATTTGGCACTGTTTGGTTTTATGATACAGGTAGGATTATGGCGACATTCATTCCTGTTCCTTTAGTCCATCTTTTGCCTGGTGACTTCCATAGACTTTGGTCAGGCCCTGAGGATACTTTAGCAATATAAATCCATTTTTATTTTTTTTTAGCCTTTGTTCACACTGCAAAATTTGCTTTGCAGGTGGGTAAATGTCCCATTACCCCAATATAAGAAAGCAAAATAGGAAATGCTTTAAGACAATCCTTTTTTCACCCACCGTAGTCCAAAATACGGATCTTTTTATAGCGAATTAATTAGGCTGGTCACCGATAGTTTTCAAGGAAAGCCTGAAGGTCTCCAAAAGCAAGTATGGGTTTGGCTATGGCCAATGAAGGACATATCCTAAAATCACGTGTCCCGCCCTGGCAGGTGGTGGGCGTTTAATCTTTAAAAAGAAAGCGTATATTCCGTTCCTACTAATTGGGGAGTAATGGGGTTTTCTATAAAGTCTTATGTTCGCTGGCTGGACAACGCCTATCCAGGACAATACAGGATATATGCTGAATGCAGCTGTAATATATTAAATTACCCTCTAAGTGTTCAGTTAAATTCAATCCATCGCCCTGACGGAATATAATTTACTAGCGCTCGGAGACTCTGCTCTCAAATCTATTTCATTTTTTTATGTGTAGAAGCCACCGGGAGAATAGTCCTACTGAAGGGTACAAGAATGTCAGCAATTTAGCCTAGTTTCCGAGTAATTTTTTTTTTTCCCTCGTGAGTATGAGTATTGTGTAAGCGAGAGGATAATAATGTGTGGTCCTGGAGCTGTCCACCATGCCTGCGTCATATACTACTTCATGGCCATAATATCTGTATGTTCTTAGTCTACCTATTACAATTACATATATGTTTGATTTTTTTTTTTTATTGATTCAATGTAAGATTAACATTTTTAAACAATCCTAAAATGTTTTTATTTAGAAATCTACCATTTAGGGCCTTCAGCTCCCAGGTAGGCCTGTGTGTCATCATGGTTACAGGTTACAAACAGACCTGTATAGTCTGACCTTGGACTCAGGAGTTGATCCCGCTTTTTGGTGGTCTCTCACAAAGGCGTAGTCAGTGATAGGGGGCTGAAATTTGACGTGCCTTAGTTTCTGGGGAGGGATAAGCTTCTCTGGCTTGGTCGTGGTATTTTAAGTGGTTGGACCAAGTATATAAATGACCCCTTATTAATGGAGTAGGGGATGACTTATTGGGTTTTACAGTTGGGACCCCTACTGATCCCAAGGACAGGGGTCAACAAAGCTCCGCTTTACTCCTTTTCTGTGGGACTGCCATCTACAACAGTCCCATAGAGAATGAATGGAGCGGAGGTGGGCATGTGGGACCTCTGCTCCAATTGACATAGAGCCCCGTTCTCCGCATCGTTGGTGGTCCCAATGGTCAGAACCCCAGTGATCAATAAGTTATCCCTTATACAGTCAACACTGCAAGTCAAATATGATGAACCTACAGATCTGCAAAAGGGTTGTTCTTGTTAGGTTTTTATGATGTATAAAAAGCTGTAATTGTCTGACCATTAGGGGGGTTCAATGTCTGAGACCCCACACTAATTCCAACCTGACGATGGTTTTCGACTGGTAAAGTGAAAATTTCTGCACTGTCATTTTTGCAAAAAATGGCTACTATTAAATAATGGAAATATCATAAATTTCATATTGCTATAATATCACATGAAGAATGAATGGAGCGGCAGTGCACATGAGCGACCGATCGGTGGGGGGCTCAGCAGTCAGACCCCTTGCAATCAAGAAGTTATGCCATATCCTATTGATAAGTTTGGAAGTTATCCCCTATAAGTTTTTAGGGGGGAAGCCGCAACAGCCATATATTTCCCCTACAGCCATACAAATAAATGGCTGTCCATAGGACAAGTGATATGGGATTGTGTAAATGAAGGTATTTCTTCTATCAAGGGATTTTATAACATGTAATTTGGAGCGTATCCCCTCCTGGAAAACTGGAATCCCTTGATAATCTGCCCCCAAGTAGTCCTCCCTTGATGTTTATGGAGGATGCGGCAGGAGCCGAGAAAGCGCTAGCCATCTCTCCATTGATTACTATATTACTATAGGGAAAGCAGCTGGTGTCCGTTGTCAAACTGGGAATATAAGACCCCCTCTTCTCCAGAAAAGTGTGTCCCACCTTTTGGCACTCCGACTTATCAAGGATTTGACATCCTATGGCACCACCTTAAACGTTTTCAGGGGTCCTGTTCCTTCCTGGCTTGACCCATGTTGTGCGTTAACTAGCATAATTTAGAGATTGTAATAAGGTAACAAATTAAAAAATAAACATTTTTCTTTCTTCATGATTCCCAGTTTGAAGGAAAGTGTGTCAAATTGGGGAAAAATATTTAGATTTGAGAGTCCTCAGTGGTTGACACCTTTTTAATGGCGAACCGAAAAGATGGTAACAAATTGCAAGCTTACGAGACTGACTTCTCAGGTCTCTTCATGAGGCATAAAATAACACAAAATCTGAAGATTCACATATTATACATTTTTAAATTGGGGAGAAGTTATCAGATAACGGTACATTTATTTATTTTTTTCTAGCGTTGGTACAATAAAGAGAAACGGAGTCGACTCCTACTAATGTGCATTCATTGTGACAGCTACCATCTGTCATTGATGGCTGCCTTCAGTAAATTTTTGTGTTTTCCTCAAAACAAAAGCTGCATTTTGGAGTCAATGTTTTCATGTAATTGGGCTGAACGCGCAGAAGGCTTTTCCCGACAGGCAGCGCGCGTCGCGCACTATATTTTCTCATGTTGGCACCCACTTATCCGGTATAATGAGTGATCTATATGGATAGACACGTGGTCCTATATTGTTCATTTTGATTAAATGACCTTTCCTTTTCAGATGACAGGTTTTGTATGGTTGTCTATGTGAGAGTCTTTCTTGCCCGAATCCATCATTAAATTCTTGCCGCCGCAGCTGTCCCCAATCTTCTGTATAATTAAGGGGGTCAAACCCTGGAACAAATAGGAAAATGTAATCAGTGCTTCCTATCTTTAGCTTTTCATTCTCTTTGATTGCCCAGCGCATGGTTCTTGGACATCGTCTAGGTTTTCTCCAGAAGACTCCTGTCCGTTTGCAGGTTTATCTTCAGGTCACATACACAAGGGATGGTGCAATTAACGCAGTCGTTCAGCTGCATAATTCCAGCTTCACATATTTGGCACTGTTCCAGAAAATAAAAGAAAATCTCTCTTCTGGGATGTATGTTTAAAGCTTAAAGCACTTTATAGAAGAAGCTTTATGATATTCCAGGAGAACATGTCCTTACTGGTGTCTCCACTCCACTGCCTAAGTAGAGCAGATGTAGCCATCTGCTAACGCTAAAAGGCAGCGCAACATAGAACTTTTATACGTGGCTAAATAAGGAAGTCAAGAGGGCAATGAAAAACAAAAAAAGGGCTTTCGGTAAACTTAAACAAGAAGGCAGCAAGGAAGCGCTAATATCTTATAGGGAAAAAAACAAAATCTGTAAGAAACAAATAAGAATAGCAAAAGAGGAGACAGAGAGACTAATTGCCAAGGAAAGTAAAACGAATCCCAAACTGTTCTTTAACTATATAAACAGTAAAAGGATTAAAACTGATGGAGTTGGCCCATTGAAAAATAACCTGGGTAAAATCATAGAGGGCGATGAGGGTAAAGCAAACCTACTCAATAGCTTCTTCTCCACTGTTTTCACAAAAGAAAACAATTTATCGGAGGAAATGCAGAGTGATAAAGTAAACCCTCCGCTAAATATCACCCACCTAACCCAGGAGGAAGTTCAGAAACACCTAAATAATATCAAAATAGACAAGTCACCAGGCCCAGATGACATACACCCCCGGGTACTAAAAGAATTAAGTAATGTGATAGACAGGCCGCTGTATCTTATATTCAAGCACTCTGTATGGACCGGGACTGTCCCACTAGACTGGCGCCAAGCAAATGTGGTACCAATATTCAAAAAGGGGTCTAAAAGTGACCCTGGGAACTATAGACCAGTAAGCTTAACGTCTGTTGTGGGTAAATTGTTTGAAGGATTCGTTAGAGATGCTATTGTAGAATATCTTAATGATAATAACTGTCTAACTCCATATCAACATGGATTCATGAGGGATCGCTCCTGCAAAAAAAACCTGATCGCCTTCTACGAGGAGGTGAGCTCGCAGCTGGACCGGGCAGAGTCAGTGGATGTTGTATACCTTGACTTCTCCAAAGCGTTTGATACCGTGCCACACAAAAGGTTGGTATATAAAATGAGAATGCTTGGTCTGGGGGATAATGTGTGCAAGTGGGTAAATAGCTGACTGAGTGATAGAAAGCAGAGGGTGGTTATCAATGGAGTAAGCTCAGGGTGTGTCAGGGTTACTAGCGGGGTGCCTCAAGGGTCTGTCTTGGGCCCTATATTTAATATATTTATTAATGATCTAGTGGAAGGGTTGCATAGTAAAATAGCAATATTTGCAGATGATACTAAACTTTGTAAAGTAGTTAATACAGATGAGGATAGGGCACAGCTACAGGAGGATTTAGATAAATTGGGGAGTTGGGCCAAAAAATGGCAAATGGGGTTCAATGCCGATAAATGTAAGGTCATGCACATGGGAAAGAAAAACAGCAGTCACCCATACATATTAAATGGGAAACCATTGGGGAAATCTGACATGGAGAAGGACCTGGGCGTCTTGGTTAATAGCAAATTAAATTGGAGTGCCCAGTGTCAGGCAGCAGCTGCGAAGGCAAATAGAGTCATGGCATGCATCAGAAGAGGAATAGGGGCATATGATGAGAACATTGTTCTTCCTCTGTATAAAGCGCTGGTAAGGCCGCACTTAGAATATTGTGCACAGTTCTGGGCTCCGGTGCTCAGGAAAGACATATTGGAGCTAGAGAGGGTACAAAGGAGGGCGACTAAGGTAATAAAGGGAATGGAGGGGCTAGAATACCCAGAGAGGTTGTCAAAATTAGGCCTATTTACGTTGGAAAAGAGAAGGCATAGGGGAGACTTCATAAACATGTATAAATACATTAGGGGGCAGTACAGAGATCTCTCCCATGACCTGTTTATACCAAGGATGGTGACAAAGACGAGGGGGCATACTATGCGTCTGGAGGAAAGGAGGTTCCTGCACCAGCATAGAAGGGGATTCTTTACGGTCAGAGCCGTGAGACTCTGGAACTCTCTGGGAGAGGAAGTGGTGATGTCCAACTCACTTAATGAGTTCAAGAGAGGCCTGGACGCCTTTCTTGAGAACAATAAAATTACATTTTATGCTTAGTGATAGTTAATTAATCCAGGGATTTAATCTGACTGCCAGATTGGTGTCGGGAAGTGAATTTTTCCTCAATGATGTAAATTGGCCTATACCGCATGTTTTTTTTTTTTTTACTTTCCCTGGATCAACGCTGCGGAATAGCTGCAGTGCACAAGAAATAGGCTGAACTGGATGGACGCTTGTCTTTTTTCAGCCTTATAAACTATGAAACTATAGGGCTAAATATAATGGTGTCAGTAAGCCGTTGCCTGGGTCAGTACCATTTATATAATTATCTATACCTTTAATTCTCTCTGAGATTATTAATATTGATTTGATCAGTGACCCACAAGAAGGTCTCATTCAGACGCTTATTTTTTATTTTCCTTCATACATGCAATGAACTGATTTTTAGCAGTGTTTTAGATCAGATTTTCATCAGCGTTTGGTCAGTGTGTCCATTTTTACCATCAACCTCGGGCAGAACAAAAATCAAAATAAACGTTTCATTCAATCTGACCTTCATCAGTAACAGACTGCTGGCGGAGATTGTGAATTGGTTAAGGATGGAGGACGCAGTGTCACTAGCTGCATGGGTCTGAGACCCCAAAGTAGGTGCATGTGGAGGAATTATGCACGTGGTAGGTGGAGGAACGCGGTATCCACCGCTAGTTCCTGGTGCTGTGGCAGGAACTAGCGGTCCTCTGACAATGCGTCCTCCCTCCTTACCCAATTCACAATCTCCGCCAGCAGTCTATTACTGATGTAGGTCAGATTGACCGAAACGTTTATTTAGATTTTTGGACTGCATTAAAAATTCTTCTTATATGAACTATTGAGTGCCAAGGTTATTCTCATTTGCAGTATGGGTTTGGACCTTACTCGAGTACCTCTGTCCGGCTGTGCAGAGGTTATTGTTCTACATTTTTTACCATCAGTCATTTTTCCCATATGCAAAAAAAAAATAAAAATTGCAAAGCTTCTAACTATTACAATGTCAAAAACTGCCGTCAAGGGCATGGCAATGTGGTGTCCATGATTATCGCAAACCTATAGACTTGCATGGGTGATTTTTATTAAAAGCCCTTTTTTTTTTTTTTTTTTTTTTTTTTTTGCAAATGTACTGTCTACAAAAAAAAAACAACTAACTTGATTGTGTGAACTGCCTCATAGAACTCAAATCTAGTATTGTCTGTACGTTTGTATGTCTGAATGAAGCCTAGGGCTTAGCAGTTAAATTCTACGAATGAGTTGGTAGTCAGGATCCGAGTATGGGGAGACATGACCACAGGGGCATCTTTGCAGTATGTTCTCAAAATAAGGAATGGGCTTATATAACACTATGGGGGGAATTTATTAAGAATGGTGATCTATAAACCAGTCTTAAACCAGGGATTGCTGGAATAAAATGTGCCGAGTTCATTAATAAAACGTGGTGCATCTTTACGCTGCCCGTGCGTCAGAGGCAATAATCTACTCCAATAGTGGACTGGAGTACATTTCTCTTATAATTTAAGCCACGTACACATTTCAAAAAGTTGTCTGAGCTGGCAAAAAAATAAAAGTTTGTCTCAAAAATTTGTGACCTTTTTTTTTCTAAATCAAAAAGGCTTAATGAATCACCCCTTGATTCATTTGAACCTTGTTCAATTTGGTCCTTTTGGGTAAACTTAACCCCTGTTCTCCATATAAAAAAATTAAACATTTTGGTGAATTCAAAATGTTGTTGTTGCTAATGAGCCTCTTTATTGATCATCTACATGATGTCTACATGACCCGTGGGTTATTCAATATATTTGGGATGTCAAATGTTGCACAACTGTTTCTTGTTGTAAAACCTTCATTTTGTTGCGGAGTTTTTGGCAAAAGTTTTGAGACTGACACGAATTTTGCTTTTCGCAAAGTTTTCTGCTTCAATGTATTTAGATCTTTTAGTCGGATGTTTCTCTGGTTACTGAAGAACAATTATGGAACATTCCATAAGTTTTTAAACTTTTATTGACAAATGTCAAGTTTATGGAAAGACTCAATATTTCTAGAGTTGTCCCATATTTTTCAAGACTTCTGCCATTCGCCCTGGCACCTGGATATCGGCTTCTGGGCCAAATCCTGACTGATGACCCATTCTGGTCTCATCGGTGTTTGGAGTTTATAAACATAGAAAGGTAGAGTTGGAAGGGACCTCCAGGGTCATCTGGTCCAACCCCCTGCTCAATGCAGGATTCACTAAACCATCTCGGACAGATGTCTGAAACTGTGATAAACTGGCTGGACAATTTCAAAGTTTTTTTTTCTTTACTGAGCCAATTAGTTATCATCTGTACCTTCTAGTGAAAGCCTTATTAATCATCCATACTGGAGCTGCAACGGGGACCCCATTGCCATCAGTGGAAGTCTACGCTATACATTGTTTTTATGTTCCTAAGGTGAGAAGTAAAAAGAGATGGGGGTTTATCGTATAAGAACAACAAATACTGGGACATATACAAAAGTTAAAACTGTCTTTGAACAGGTTGTATTTTAAAAACGTAAATGTTCCAATTTTATAAAGAGTTTTTAATCTTTTTGATTTAGATATATTTCTCCTGTTGCTCCCACTTTACCGTAGGCTTTATTCAATTGACCAAGGGGAATTAAAGGCAAGAAATAACTAAATGCCGCCTGGTGGGGTTTTTTTTCTTATAGAGGCCAAGTTGGATGATCTTCTGAGATGTGACTTTCAAGATTACTGCACAGCGGAACGCTTTTATTTATTTGCAAATACCATTTTATATGTTAGTGATGCCCTTAAACCATGTAATTTATTGTGGAGCTTAATTGCTGTCGTTTGGAACAAGTAGAGATTGGTAGAATTAAATTAGAAGGACAAGAAGGGTTTTGAACTGATGTACAAATATCCTCGGAAAGGCGCCTGGTCTCAGATGAAAACCAAATGAAATTATATCTAATTCTTTATTCTTGCAATGTCACTGCTGTGTGCAGAATAGCGAGGTTTATGGTCTGTTTGCTGAAAGTGGCCCACAGATTGGCATCTCCAGAATCTGTGGTTCCCAAGCTCGCCCTGAGCATTGGATATGATCCTCTTCGTTTTTTCTTTTTTTTTTTGAGCCACATTGGGAATTGAAGCATTTTGAGTATTTCCATTTATAAGTATTATACTATTATTAATTTCACAAAAATACATCCGGCTTCACCAATTGTTGGCATGCTAACCATCTTTGGAGTAAAAAAAAATATCAAAAAAATGATCCGTTAACAAATTGATCCAAATTAATGCAGATTCCATGAACTCCTAATGGGTCCATCAAGAGTCTGTTTTTGATGACCAGAAGTGCCCAGCAGACTACACTGTTCGCTTGTGTAATCCAGTGCACACGTGAACAGAGTCTAATGAAACGGCAACATTTTTTACCTCGTCGACATCGCGTTTGACTACGTCAGTTGGCATACTCTTTGTACCGACTGTATCCAAAATGTGTCAGCCATGTACGCCTATAATGTGCTATGTATAGTTGGAGATTAGTGATAAGCGAGCATGCTCGCCATTGTTCGATACTCAATCGAGCATCAGGGTGCTCTAGTACACTCATTACTTTATCAAGGGTGCTCAAGCACCATGCTGTTAGATCGCAGGTACCATCACAGCTGTTGGACTTCATTACCGTGTATGGCAGGCAATCCCTGTATTTTCATTGACTAACAACCACGATGACACCTGCGATCTGAAAACATGGTGCTCAAGCACCCACGATGCTCGTTCGAGTAACGGGCGTCCCCGAGCACCCCGAAACTCAATCGAGCAACGAGCATGATTACTCATCACTAATGGAGCTACTATGAGAAGGCTCAGATGTGATGTAATGTGAACTGAGCCTACCTGTGTAATGGTCACCAGAACGTTGCCTCTGTAGCCCTAACCTAACGCTGTCAATGGTCTTTACCCATCCAAACGTATCTCTACTGTAGGATCTTATTGCACCTGGTGACATACTATATCTGTCCTTGTATCCACTTTTTCTCTGTGTTATTCATTTGTGATTAATACAATATGCTGTCATATAAATATTCACACCTGGCAGATTTTTTAACTTTGTGGACGCAGGGGAAAGATAGACTTTGCATATAAAGTGCCGGTAACATGAGGCAGTTCAAGGGCAATGAGTTTTATGCCAGATGGAGCATGCCTGCATTATTTTGCATTAGTCACTTATGAGGTTTATGCTCTGAACATGTCTTTGGGCATTTGTAGTTTAGTGAGAAATAAAAATGTTACTGGATTAATATGCGTAATAGGTCGCTGGTAATCCAGACAGTCTGGGGTGTTTTGTTGTAACTCTGAAAGTTGAGGATTGCTTATGTAATGGTATAAGAACAAGTGCACACATGATTTTTCGGAGAGGGTCCGCTTAATTTTTTTTAAACGCTAGAAAAATCTCTTGAAAGATTGTTGTCTCATCAACTTAAATGGATGAAATTTCAAAGTGCTTGTTTTCTTTTCTTTTTTTACAATCTACTTTGCCCTTTTACCTCTTATTAAAAATCCTCTCTGTTCTCCAAAATGGAGGGATTTTTAACTGCATAGTTTACTGCTTGTTACCTGCAAGAAGCACAGATCTAAAGCCCACCTACCATATACTTTCAGTCAAACCCACCTATAGCTATGGATTCGGCCAATAAGCTAATGTGTATAGGGGTCCCGGACATATTGTTGTCAAGCAAGAGATCAATCCAACTTTTCCAATTTTGGACTGGAGATAAGCCACCACCAGAGATGCCTGGTAATGGGTCGCTCATGGAGGACACAGGAGTGCTTGGCCAAACTATGGGAGATTCAGCCGAGATGGCTGCCAGCCAAATGATCAGCCAAAAGCCATCTCCTGTGTATGGTAAGCTTTTTACTAAAGCTGGAGAGTAGCACTTTCAAGCACTAAAGTTTCCCTGCGTATCTCCGATGCAGCAAAGATCAAGTATTGGAGAGCACACCGTTCAGGCCAGCGGCACAGCTATGCCACTTGTCCAAATTGGCAATAATCAGAAGCTCACCGAATAGAGGAAAGTCTTGAGAACAACTCTTTAATCTACAGACTCCCCTGAAAGTCCAGGCGATCTCTTCTTTTTTCAAGAGCCTCTTGGGCAGGTCCCAGGAAAGTTGGCAAGAATGATTTTGACAATTTGTGGTTTCAATGTAACACGGGTACTTCAGATGCAGTGACACAGAAACTCAGAGCAGCCAATACAGGGTTAATAAACAGGGGAGGTTTATGATAACCGGGTCACTCTCCACGCAGGGAGTAACAGGGGAAAATATGGGGAAAAACAAGGAAAGTAGCAGGTAAAAGTCTATAACTGACAGTTCACAGTTTAACTAGATGTAGCAGAGTCGAACTTGTTGTAATCGACATTTTTTACACTTAGCTGACTCTTATCCTCCACAAGGCAGTTGCCAGCTGATGCCGGTGTTGCTTTCTTCAGGCTTCCCGCCCAAACAATGCTCCGTCTTCTGGAGGCAGCGGGCGGTCTCCGGTTTTAACCGCTGAGCCCCTAGTCCATAACATGGCATCTCACGTGCTCGGCTCCACGGAACCTGCGTCTCTTCTCCCTCTAGTCGGCTTGACTCCTCGGGTCCACTGCACTCGGATCTTGCTCCAAGTACTGGAGCCAGGAGCCTGGACCCTCTCACACTGCTCTCCTGAGCCGGACTCTCCTGCTGCTTTCTCGCGCATAAGTCCTCGTCTCCCCCTCTCTCTAGCCATGCCACCAGTTTCCCGGTCACCTGACCTCCCAGCTCTCACTCTGGACACGCCCCCAGCTTCCCAGTCACCTGACTCCTGTGCTTGCAGTCTGTCTTCCCCCTGCAACCAGAGGTACGGCTCCGGCAGTTCCGGATCCCTTGTTCTGAAAGTACTTACACCCCGGTCTTCCCCCTTACATCAACACCCCTTCCCGGGGACCTAACTATAGTGGGCACAGGAGATGCATTTGCACCCAAGGTCTATTGTCTAAGCAGGTCCAAAAGGCCGCATGAGAAGACCAGTACTATTAAAGACCCTTGATAAGAAATTTTTCATTGGGGACCACAAGCTTCAAGTTTTGCCAGTGCCCCTCCACCTTTTTTTTTTTTTTTTTTTTTTTTTTTTTTTTTTTTATTAAACATGTTTTTTTGGGGGTTTTCTTTCATGTCTTTTACTATTTGTAGTATCTTCTCTGACTCAGTGTTTCCAATAAAATCTTGCGGACGAGGCAGTGTTTGAACTTTTCCGCCTCCGCCGAGTTTATTTTTCGTCTGTATGGAAGATACATGTTGCTTGTGTGACCTCTTCAAAGTGCACGCAGAAGCCGCGCTTAATCTCCAGGAGGCATTATTACCTGCACGTGAAGGGTTGTTATTACGTGCTACAACTACATATCCGTGCATGGAGTGGATTTTATGGAAGGTGACTGATGTAATCGCTTTCATTCCTGCACGTTGTTATTAAGTTTGATTTTTGAGGCTGTGCGGCGAGAGGGTAAAGCGGCCATGGGTGAAATTTGTTTGGCCCCGGTGCTCAGTGCTTTGTATCGGTGTGAGCAGACTGGAGACCATCTTCGCTTTATCACGAGCAGTTCTTGCGAAACGTCTGGTTTATTTAACAACCCGATGCGAATGCTTCAGCTATTCAGTAACCATAGCAACCTGTATCCGCTTATGCAGGAGACTTATAGGACCTCACATATCAACAGAGGAAAAAGTGGTCCCGGTGCTCGTAGCTAGTAATGAAGAGCTCTGCTTTTATTTTTTCATCTGCATACAGAAAAATATAAAATGCAGTTCCTCATTAGCTGTTGAGCAACATTTTTCTTTCTTGATTTTTAGGACTAGAGAGGAATTTTTATTTATTTTTTTGGGTGTTTATGCTGGTCACAATGTCTAATTCTGCCAGGACCACACATAGTAATCTGCGAGAATCCACCATAAACTTGCGTTCAGTTGTCCCTGCAGCGCCCCTAGAGAGAAAATGAAGTATTACACATTGAGGCCAGCTGGGTCCTCCAGGGCAATAGATGCTCGTTTTAACCACTCCTTACTCCCGGAAATGGGCAAAGCTAGGCATATACATTAGATGGCAAACTATTGATCTTACAACTCTCTCCAATGACGGGAACACTCGCCTCGGTGAATAACCCGGCAGCAGCTTATCTTCCTGCCAAACAAAAGGATGTGGCAAATGTCCGATTATTGGGTCCTCCGGGGAAGGGTTGGGTGGCTCCTATTCACGTTAGATGACTAAAATCTGTGGTTTTGCCAATTTTATCTATGGGGGCTTATAAGTAAGCGTTTAATGGGAAATTCACCCCTACCCCCATCTTTCTATTAATTGAACCATACAACACTTCCCATTGTTGTATGGTTCAATTTCCTGATGGCTCTGGCCCACTAGAGTTAAGGACAGAATCTGGATTCAGAAGCATCAATGTCTTTTTTTGACTCCTAATTTGGCTTTTAATGTGATTTACTGGAGATGATTTACTGGACAAAGTTATACCCACTTTTCCAGCTATGATACGGCGCATTAACTGCACCCTTGTCAAAAGGTGACGGAAGGTCAACATAGTGTTTTACAATAAAAAGGGTCGCTTCTACCATATTGGCTGCATGCACCATTAAAAGCCATATGCCATCACTAATAATTGAGATTTTGGTTTTGGCTTTAATCCAAGTCATGTGACAAGGCTCGTTAGAGTCGATACTGACTTTTAGGATTTCTACTTCATATAGGTGGCACTGGAGTTGTAGTGCTCATCCTCTCTGAAGAGACTATACTAATAATAGGAAACTTTCTTTTAAAGGGTTGCTGTCACCGGATTTACAGTTCAAACTGCATACAATTTTAGAGGTATTAGTCCTGATGAGGCTAAAGTACTTGCTTTGAAAATTCACGTTAGAATGGCTGTATGATCCTAATATTAAACTGAGCAATTAATGAGTTTAGATGCAGGGGAGAGTCCTTAAAGTAATGAGTCTAAGTGTATTCACTCTCTGCCCAGTCTGACTGGTAGTTGCAGCTTGTGCTGAGCAGCAAAATATCGCAACAGGGAGGAGGGGCACTGAGAAGCTGTCAATCAGGCTAGGTGGGCGGAATTTATACAGCCTTTCTGACATGGAATTTGCAAAGTAAGCACACCAGCTTCATCAGGTTTTAGATTTATTTAGTCATGTATTCAGTTTATACTGTGAAATCTGGTAACAGACCAAGTTCATTTAAAATGTTTGGTCTCTTATTAAGTAATGTTGTTTTTATTTTTTCTGTGTGAATAGCCACGCATAACGCGCTTGGTATGTCGGCCGGATCACATGGCGGTGCTGTGTCAGAAGCAGGACATGTGGCTCTATGGCTGATGAACGGTCTGTCAGCGCTATTGTTTGTAACGTCAGTGGGTAAATAGTGCTCCGGTCTATTTTGTTCCAGGAAACCTTGTAGAGACAAGTAAAGGAGGCAGCCTGCACTTCCAAAAGGCTTTTTTTGTTTTTTTTGTAAAACTACATTTTATTGGGGAACTTCTCCTTACTGGGGGCTTCTTGACGAGCCTTGTCCAGACATAGTGTAATGCAGTGCATTATTTTTTTGGGGGGGTTGCATTGTTTTGAAGAGTTCACTTTTAGCGCTTCCATTCTGCCATTCTTATCACAACTGCTGATAAAGTAATAATGGGCCTGTGTGTAATATGGCGTTTCCCTGTCATCTAAAGTCGACAGTCTGTGATTTACACAATGGGGGGGCACGCGTCCTGCAGATTCTCAGACTTACAGAAGGAACAAGTGGCTTAACTTCTTCGTCCATTTCCAAACTGTAGCACAAAATTTTGGTTTTGTATTTTCCTAGTGTATTGTAAAAAGTAGCTTGTTTGGTTGCTCTGAGCAATGGTCCTGATTATCTTCAGTTCCCGGTATTTATAATCGGTGTGTGGCCCGTCGTATGATCAGGATGTCGTCAGGTTGCATTATTAGTCTGATTCATGAGGCCGGATCGTGTCTCGTCACAGTTTTCCAAACATGGGAAAAGTTCCTTGTTGTAATCATCGGGTGATCACAGGGGTGCTATTGACTTTTGTTATAGGATACAGTAGGATTTTCTCTATAACCTCATGGCCCATTTAGATATGCTGATGATCTGGGAATGAGCATTCGTAGCCCAACTATTGGCCCATCTATACCGGCCAACAGTCGTCTGACGGTGAGTTTTATATACAATGATTTTTAATACACCCCCTCATCCCCCACCATTAAGCCACCACTGGTGTGCTACATGCAAGCCGGTCTGTTACCGGCATCTACACAGGCTGACGACCATTCCATGCACACAGAACGATCGTTAATACAATTGTTCTGTGTGTATAGAAGATCATGGGATGATGGACTACCAATAACTAACTTTTTTTTTTTTTTTTTTCCTTATGCCAGGATTAAAAATGATGGCACTCAATATATGAACGTTTTGTTCGTTCATTGGGCGATTGCCGTCCTATTTCGATAGTAACGTTTATTCCGGTTCTCATCAGATGATTAATGACTCATCTAAAGATACCATAAGCCAGTTTAAAAGGGAATCCGTCACCAGGCTTTTGCCAACTAATTTGAGAGCAACATGATGAAGGGGCAGAGACCCTGATTCCATTGATGTCGCTTACTGGACTGCTTGTGGTAGTTTTGATAATCTGCTGATAAAACTATTATTATTTATTATACTAGTAAACCTGCTGTTATTTAGTCTCCACATTCATGAGCTCTATATAACCCCACCCTCACCACTGATTGGCTGTTTTCCGTGTGCATAGGCAGAAGGCTGCAAATCGGTGGTGTGGGAGGGGTTATACAGAGCTCAGCATTCAGAGCTCTGCTAGATCTGCAGCATTAAAAATGTATTTTATCAAAACTGCTGCAAGCAGCCCAGTAAGTGACGCATCACTGGAATTGGGGTCACTGTCCCTACATCATGCTGCTGCCAGATTCCCTTTAAATCATTGTTATTGGCAGCACATTCCATGTGTACACAGGTGACTTGGTGCCGATAATACAATATCCATAGACAATTTTTTTACATTTTTTTTAGTCTGAAAGGTTGCAGTGTTTCAGGGTAAAACATGCCTTGCTTCCGTTGTGCCTGATTAATGCTGCCCGTTTTGGGGGCTGCATAAATCGAATGACAGGTTCCCTTTAACTCCCGAATGCAAAGTATTAAAACCTCTTTCCATGAAATTCTCCGAGGCTGCGATTTTTGAGGGAACCATATAGTCCAAAATCTCTAAGAAGCAGGGTAGCAATAAGTGTTGGCGCTGTAATGGCTGCCATCCTGTATTTATCTCTACAAGCGGTATGAAGCATTAATGGTACGTTCCCAAGAGAAATTTTGCAACAATACTTTGCTGCAAAAACTAACGGTAACATCTGCAGCATTATTCATTCTTGAGTTTGTAATCTGGACCCACATAAAAAAAAAATTGACTTTTTAAGTATATTTGCGTTTGCCTGATCTCTCCCCATAGGGAAGAAAAAGTAATCGGGATGTGTTGCTCAATCCGCTATCCTCTTTTATAGAAAGTAGTAAATGGCTAAGCCAGTGTAATTATTGGCCACGTCACATTTTTTTAAGGTCTGTTCAATTTTTTTCTTTTGAAGATGTCTAATTCATTTTCCTTTTGTAGGAAACACCGAATTAAATTACTAAAATTGCCGGCTATTATCAGAGTGCTATTTACCAGGATTATGCGGAGCTATCCGCGGCATCAGTCTATGCTAAATTAGTGTTTCAGCTGTAAGTCTGTAATAATGCAATTATGTCGTTCAGTTTATTGACAGTTTATTTTCTTTTTGACTCATTAGGGAATGGGATTATGTAAGGTTAATCCTCCGCGGGTTAAAGAATAGCAGAATGTGCAGCAGACTGTTAGCAGCTGCAGAAGTTAGGAGTTGTGCTCCAACATTCTCCCTAAAATGAACACTTATATTTAACAGGGAACATTTTTGGAGTTCCCCCTCCTCCTCTTTTTTGAGAAAATGCTGATCAATTGTTTTTGTCTATTCCCCGCCCACGTCATTGAATGAATGATAGATTTTTTTTCGACACTGTGCATAGGCAGAAAGCTGCCAATCAATGATTGAGAACGGGCAGAACCAAAGATGATGAAGGGCAACAGAGAAGGAGTTTTTCATTGAGAAGGCTAGCAGAGATGCAGCAGATTAAAACTGATTTTTAGTAAAACTTATCGCATGTAGTAAGTGAAAAGACATTGAAATTTCGGTCTCTGTCCCTACATTATGCTGCTTTTGTCTGGGAAGGCAGAAACTTGATCACAAATTTCTTTTAAAATTTTTATTATGGCACAAACTTAAATTTTAGAGGTTTGAAAGCTTAACCCCTAATAAAATGAGGAATTAAAGAAAAACATTGCAATCAAAAAGGTGATGATAAAAGTAGTGAAAAATAATGCACAAAAATATATTTTGGTAGCCCAAACAAATGAAAAAGTAGCACCACCGTTAAACTACGAAGTACAGAAAATTACTAAATGTTTGAACTGGGGTTAAAAAAAAAAAAAAAAAATGCATTACTTAACTGCTGAATTTATTTTTTTTTGCAATAAACAACATTAATTCTTAATTTATCTCTCTATTTTCTGGCCTGCGCCTCGAGATCCTGGTCATTGGACCGGAATACGGAGATCTGTGACAGGCTCTTTTATGAGGCCTCATTGACATTCTGTGGGAGTCGCTGAGGATGGGGAAGCAGCGCCAGAGTAAACTGTCAGATATGCTGCATTTCAGAGAGGCATCATTTGCATCTGGCACAATCCCAGCGCCCGATCATCCACTGTGCTACAGGAAATAAAGCACCTTGGCCGCGCTTGTGGCCTTTGTCCCTCTCACATACAGGAACGTGCACAGTTTTTGTTACCAGGGGATAAAGCCGAGGGGTTATATGACATGTAAAAGTATCAGTCTTGTATTGCATGCTGCATCCACGCAGAATCTACCCCCTGACATTACAACTTGCATTGCATTTGATATATATTATATTTGTAATAAATATATATACATATATATACAGTACAGACCAAAAGTTTGGACACACCTTCTCCTTTAAAGATTTTTCCTGTATTTTCATGACTATGAAAATTGTACATTCACACTGAAGGCATCAAAACTATGAATTAACACATGTGGAATTATATACTTAACAAAAAAGCGTGAAACAACTGAAAATATGTCTTATATTCTAGGTTCTTCAAAGTAGTCACCTTTTGCTTTGATGACTGCTTTGCACACTCTTGGCATTCTCTTGATGAGCTTCAAGAGGTGGTCACCGGAAATGGTCTTCCAACAATCTTGAAGGAGTTCCCAGAGATGCTTAGCACTTGTTGGCCCTTTTGCCTTCACTCTGCGGTCCAGGTCACCCCAAACCATCTCGATTGGGTTCAGGTCTGGTGACTGTGGAGGCCAGGTCATCTGGCGTAGCACCCCATCACTCTCCTTCTTGGTCAAATAGCCCTTACACAGCCTGGAGGTGTGTTTGGCGTCATTGTCCTGTTGAAAAATAAATGATGGTCCAACTAAACGCAAACCGGATGGAATAGCATGCAAGATGCTGTGGTAGCCATGCTGGTTCAGTATGCCTTCAATTTTGAATAAATCCCAAACAGTGTCACCATCAAAGCACAGATTTCCACTGGTCTAATGTCCATTCCTTGTGTTCTTTAGCCCAAACAAGTCTCTTCTGCTTGTTGCCTGTCCTTAGCAGTGGTTTCCTAGCAGCTGTTTTACCATGAAGGCCTGCTGCACAAAGTCTCCTCTTAACAGTTGTAGAGATGTGTCTGCTGCTAGAACTCTGTGTGGCATTGACCTGGTCTCTAATCTGAGCTGCTGTTAACCTGCGATTTCTGAGGCTGGTGACTCGGATAAACTTATCCTCAGAAGCAGAGGTGACTCTTGGTCTTCCTTTCCTGGGGTGGTCCTCATGTGAGCCAGTTTCTTTGTAGCGTTTGATGGTTTTTGCAACTGCACTTGGGGACACTTTCAAAGTTTGCCCAATTTTTCCCACTGACTGACCTTCATTTCTTAAAGTAATGATGGCCAATCGTTTTTCTTTACTTAGCTGCTTTTTTCTTGCCATAATACAAATTATAACAGTCTATTCAGTAGGACTATCAGCTGTGTATCCACCTGACTTCTGCACAACACAACTGATGGTCCCAACCCCATTTATAAGGCAAGAAATCCCACTTATTAAACCTGACAGGGCACACCTGTGAAGTGAAAACCATTTCCGGTGACTACCTCTTGAAGCTCATCAAGAGTGTGCCAAGCAGTCATCAAAGCAAAAGGTGGCTACTTTGAAGAACCTAGAATATAAGACATATATTTTCAGTTGTTTCACACTTTTTTTGTTAAGTATATAATTCCACATGTGTTAATTCATAGTTTTGATGCCTTCAGTGTGAATGTACAATTTTCATAGTCATGAAAATACAGAGATTTCTTTAAATGAGAAGGCTTGTCCAAACTTTTGGTCTGTACTGTATATATATATATATATATATATATATATATATATATATATATATATATATATATATATATATATATATATATATATATATATATATATATATATATATATATATATATATATTAGTGAAATTTTTTTTTTTCTTCTTATTTTGTATCAAGCTGTCCCACTACCGCCTCTCCAATTCTTGTCCATTGATCGGAGCACAATCATAATTCATAGCGATAGGAAGCAGCGGTTATCTGCAAAGGAACAATAGAGAATTATTCCGTACCTTGTGGGAAGGCTGCAGAAGGTCATATTAATGTGACCACATTAATATTAAAAGTGCAACTGCACAGAAAATGTCAAACTCCTGAATACTTTCCAGTTCCATGCTAGAAGTGCCAAGTTTTGTGTTACTAGATGCCGTTATTTTCTTTTCTGTTGCTTGGGGTATGGATGAGATCACCTAGAAAAGTAATCACTTTTCAGGTCGGAAAGGGTCTCGTACTGGTTTCCTCTTCCCTGAAGTTTTGAGTAGAGAGAGACAGTTTGGAAAAGATTTACAAAGAGGTAATTGGAATTCATGGAATATCACCAAAACTATAAAAATTAGTTGACGATTTTTGGTTCTTCGAGGATCGCTGTCCTTTAACTACTCTCGGGGTGTTGCTGTAAGGGCAGGTACAGATGAGAAAATCAGGTCGAGGGCGCTCTGATTGTAGTGTGATCCAATTCTCTCTGATGAGATGATGGGGGGGGGGGGGACTCTTCTCCATTGTCAGTCTGTGGAAATCGGCCTGCACTCAGATGTCATCCGAGTGCAGTCCGATGGTTTCTACTGACTCATTGACTTGCATTGCTCAATATTGGATCAAATTCAGGCATGCAACAATTTTTTTCATATATTTGGTCCGAGGAAAAAATCTAACATGTGCGCGGCCCCATAGAATAACCTTGATCTGAGTGCGTTACGATGTTTTGTCGGATAGCACTCTGAAAATACGGCCATGTGCACTAGCCCAAAAGTTGTATCATGGTAGAAGTAATACTTAAATAGAAACTCTCACTGGGAGACTACACTAGAAAAGGCTATACAAAGGTTAATTAACACCTATTGAATGGTCCCTGAGGTGCCATCTGGGGCATCTAGAACTATATGTTCAATACTGGCTCATTCTGTATTCTCAAAAATAAGCCCCTGTTTCCTGTCTGTGATGAATTTATGGGAAAGTACAAGGAGCCTACATGCTCGTTCAGCCCACTATTCCTCCCAACTCCATTATACATACGCACACTCTGCTTAGCCTAGCATTCATGTTGTTGTTTTTTATGGGGAGAGGGGAGTAACTGCTGACGGGCACCTTTTGCACCTACTTATCTCCTGTAAATTGCAAAGGATCTGGGATTGAAATTCGGCATTCACCATCCTTATTTCCTTCAACATCATCTGTAGCAAGATTTGCCCTTATGTTTTAAAATGGGTTTGAGGTTCCTGCTGCAGCCTGTCTTCTCACGGCGAAACACTGAGGGCACACATTGAAGATTTTGCTTTATATTCCTCAGTTTTTTTGTTGGTTTTTTTTAGTGCATTGTATGTGTTCGTGTGTGTGTGTGTGTGTGTGTGTGTTCTTTTTTTGTATATGTCATATGTTCTAAGCATAACTCTGTATCGTGGTGGCTCCAGGAAGCCCCAGTTTTATTCTCCTTCTATCAGAACAGACATGTGTATTTATAGATGATGGTTCATATCTGAAGGTTTTAAAGTCATAATAAAATTAATCCATTTACCAAAAAATAATCTATTGATCTCGATTGCTTATCCATAGGTCTGGAGTATGGCAACATGAAGCTGAGCAGATCTGGTACGCTACAAATGCAAGACAAATACACCAATGGTTGTAAGTAGCACAGAACTTTCTTCCATCATTTCTTATGGACATGGTTGTGGGATGGTAGACACTAATTACTTAATTTACGGCTGGACAAGGGTCCAATAGAAATTGTTCCCCGAAGTGCACAAACGTAGTTTTTCTTGAAGTCGATGGATTCACTACTTTTCTAACTTCTTGAAGGATCTCATTGTCTTCAGTGTTGGACTGTTTGTCCGTTGTTTTTGGCATTGTGTTGTCCAGCATTATTTCACTGCCTTGATCACTAATGTTTTTTCATCCTTAATGTTGGAATTGGCATTGATTTTGTATCATTCATGTCTACATTTTCACACTCGGTATTAATATTTGGATGGATTCTTTGCATTTCCTGGCTTTGAGTGAGCGTTGTGAATGTAACGATGTATATATCGCTAAATAGCTCCATATATTTCTCTATATAGATAGATAAAATCTCTGTATACATTGACATTGCAGCACCAAGAAGGATAATTTATGGAAATCAGTGTTGATAGTCATGTTACGGATATGCAAATGATGATAGATGGAAACATTTTCACAACATCTCAATTTAATCAGTATCGACTTTGAGCACCACTTACTTACACACACGCCTTGGCATGAGATCAGTGAGGTTATTAATGGTTGTCCGAGAAATGTCCTGCCGTGCTGAATTCACTTGAGCAAAATCATCAAGATCTGCTGCTGGCAGCTCCTGTGCAATTGCCGACCAATGATGTCCCAGAAGTGCTCGATGGGAGACAAGTCCGGAGACGCTGCAGCCATGGTAGAACGTTTAGGCCACACAGGATTCTCACAGTAGCACCAGCAACATTTGATCTAGCATTGTCGTGTTGAAAAACTTCTGGGACACCTTGGAGAAGGGGTTCCATATCTGAATCAATGTAGCCCCGAACTGATTAATGTACCTGGAATGAAGACTAGAGTTGTCTGCCTTCTGTACATTGGGCCACCATACAGCATAATCCTGACAGTAGGACCGGTGTGATGTTCCCATCGTGAGGGTCTCTTCAAGGCATTGCCCTTGAAGTCTCGTGAGAGTCGAAGAATAGAGCCTATTGATCCATTAAATATGGTAAGTGAAATTGGACGTCGCATACTGAGCTTAAGGTGTCTTCATCAGAAGGCGATGGCCTGATTTTGGACTATGAGCTACACGTATTTCATTGATCTCATGCCACCGCACTCAAAAACTATCATGGTGTAGAGCAAGATGGCAATGGAGGTCTCTCCTGTTCAGCAATGAGTCCCACTTTTGTGCAGTGATAGCTGGAGATTGGTCTGGAGACCACGAGGGCAACTCAATGAAGAGGCCTTCACGATGCAACGTTGGTGTCCCAGGAGTTGTTCAACAACACCAAGCAATATGTTGTTTGTGGCACTATCAGCAGCCTGCTTGGCTAAACTGTGCTACCATGGATTTCTTGAGTGCTGTCTCCATTTTTGTGGTTTTTGTTTTGTATATCCTGAGGGATGTGTGTATGTTGTATTTTACATAAATTCATATAGTCTATTCTATGTCCTTGTTGGTTACTTCTCTCCCTCGGTGAAGCATGTTTCTTGGCAGAGCTGACATCTTAGTAGAGATGAAGAACATTAGAGCCTTGTCAGATTAATAGTAAAAGGCTTAAATTGTGTTCCTCCAGCCTGTGAAGGGCATGCATGTCTGTAATGTCTGCTTGGAGTCTGCAGAACCCCCTACAAAGGGTCTGAGCTCGGGTAATCAAGCTGAAAACGACCATTGTGTTTTGCCTCCGTCCCTCCTGCCACCTGCTGCACTCTATTCACATTAAAGCATGTTTGGCCAAGTGTATGATCCACCCAACGCTACTATTTTGTTACTTACTCTGGAATTGCAGTTAGATTTTCTGCATACTTTGTTTTTCCTTTATATATAAAGTGAATTGTAGTTTTTAATTAAAAAGACACAAAATAGAGAATACCCATAGTAAAATAAAAAAAAATAATTAAAAGCAACCTGTTAAATAAGCATTATAATAAATAAACTTTTTTTTATATTTTAAAGAATATATAGTATGTATGCATTAAATCTGTGTTCTACTGATTTTGGAGACCATGTTCAGCCTGAATTTGTACAATCTGTGTGGGTCAGTTCAGAGGCCTCCCAGGGTGCATTTCATGGACAGATGCTGTTTTAATTCTTGCCAGATTACCCGTGCCTCGGCGTTAGCGGATTATTCAGAAAGACCAAATGTTTGCTAAAAGGGCCAAATGTGACCTTGTAAATTGTGTATTATTGTGACCACTTAATATATTTCTAAAATGTTCAAATTGGCTTTTTGGAATATGTTGTAGGGGCTTCTGGCCATTTCTGAAATTTCAAGCCGTTTAGTATGTGTTCAATGGTAGCTGCTTGTACATGTGTATGTACAACCCCTGGTAAAAATTATGGAATCACCGGGATCGGAGGATTTAGTTGTTTAATGTTGTTGAAAAAAAGCAGATCACAGACATGGCACAAAACTAAAGTCATTTCAAATGGTAACTTTAGGGCTTTAAGAAACACTAAAAGAAATCAAGATAAAAAATGTGGTACTCAGTAAGGGTCATTTTTTTCAGACCAAGCAGAGGGAAAAAAATTATGGAATCACTCAATTCTGAGGAAAAAATTATGGGATCGTGAAAAACAAACACACAAAAGAACACTCCAGTACATCACTAGTATTTTGTTGCACCACCTCTGGCTTTAATAATAGCTTGCAGTCTCTGAGGCATGGACTTAATGAGTGACAAACAGTACTCTTCATCAATCTGGCTCCAACTTTCTGTGATTGCTGTTGCCGGATCAGCGTTGCAAGTTGGAGCCTTGTCATGGGCCATTTTCTTCAATTTCCACCAAAGATTTTCAATTGGATTGAGATCTGGACTATCATCTTGAAAAATGATGTCATCATTCCCAAACATCCTTTCAATTGATGGGATAAGAAAACTGTCCAAAATATCAATGTAAACTTGGGCATTTATTGAAGATGTAATGACCGCCATCTCCCCAGTGCCTTTACCTGACATGCAGCCCCATATCATCAATGACTGTGGAAATTTGCATGTTCTCTTCATGCAGTCCTCTTTATAAATCTCATTGGAACGGCACCAAGCAAAAGTTCCTGCATCATCACCTTGCCCAATGCAGATTCGCGATTCATCACTGAATATGACTTTCATCCAGTCATCCACAGTCCACGATTACTTTTCCTTAGCCCATTGTAACCTTGTTTTTTTTCTGTTTAGGTGTTAATGATGGCTTATGTTTAGGTTTTCTGTATGTAAATCCCATTTCCTTTAGGTGGTTTTTTACAGTTCGGTCACAGACATTGACTCCTGTGTCCTCCCATTCATTCCTCATTTGTTTTGTTGTGCATTTCCTGTTTCGGAGACATATTGCTTTAAGTTTCCGGTCTTGACGCTTTGATGTCTTCCTTGGTCTACCAGTATGTTTGCCTTTAACAACCTTCCCATGTTGTTTGTATTTGGTCCAGATTTTAGACACAGCTGACTGTGAACAACCAATATCTTTTGCAACATTGCGTGATGGTATACCTTCTTTTATGAGTTTGATATTCATCTCCTTTGTTTCAGTTGACATGTCTCCTGTTGGAGCCATGATTCATGTCAGTCCACTTGGTGCAACAGCTCTCCAAGGTGTGATCACTCCTTTTAGATGCATACTAACGAGCAGATCTAATTTGATGCAGGTGTTAGTTTTGGAAATGAAAATTTACAGGGTGATTCCATAATTTTTTCCTCAGAATTGAGTGATTCCATAATTTTTTCCCTCTGCTTGGTCCGAAAAAAATTACCCTTACGGAGTACCACATTTTTAATCTTGATTTCTTTTAGTGTTTCTTAAAGCCCTAAAGTTGCCATTTGAAATGACTTTTTAGTTTTGTGCCATGTCTGTAATTTGCTTTTTTTCAACAACATTAAACAACTGAATGAACATCCTCCGAGCCCGGTGATTTCATAATTTTTTCCAGGGTTTGTATAATGCAATATGTGCTCTGTCACAAACACGTATTTATTCACATGCACATATATACATCTTTGCAGCCTCCCGGACCCATTTTCTTGTTGTCGCTTCATCGGTGTTTGAGGGACGTCCAGTTCTAGGTCGTGTCACTTTTGTGCCAAATTTAGGACACTTATTGATAACGTCTTCAGTGCTCTATGGTTTATCTAATGCCTTGGAGAAAAAAATTTGCACCCTTCTCCTGAATGATAACTTTAAATAAGATCCCTTTGCTGTGTTGTAATCTGTTTATGCACAATGACTTTTGCTATGAAATGCAACTAGAACAGCTAAACTTTATATGGCGTTAATCATATCTCCTGTAAATGACGGCGGCTGTGTACTGACTACTGTGTAACATGAGTGGAAATGTGATTGGGGGATGAGGTTAAGCAACTGCTTTACTTTCGTTTTATTTTTCCCCTTTAAAATGATTTATTTCTCAATAGCTTTGTACAGATTATAGGCGACATTAAAGGTGGAAAAAGTTCTGAAATGATTCTTCTTGGTATGATTTTTTTAAATGACAAAAACCTTTTCATTTTAACAGAAGGGTGTTGACTTTTGTTTATCCACAGTATATAGATATGCACGCGCAATTATACGCACACAGATTTAATCTACAATGGCAGAACAATTTTAATGTTGTCTCAAATTGTCAGGGCACAATTATGCCGGACATGATAAAAGCGGTGAATGTTCTAGCTGTGGAGATCATAGTCCGTCTGAGGGCAGCATCCTCCATTGTATGGTAACGCATTTCAGCCTTTTGTAGACAGATATGGCTTTCTGAACCTGTATCTTGATGTGTAAACATTTGCCTGAGCAGAAGGCCGGATATCATCTTTATGAGCTTTCAGCTTCTCACCATAACCCTGTGCCGTGTAAAAAGTTGTATCAGACCAGCCCTGACCCATATGTGGTGATTGTGTCACGGTCAGGTCCCTCAGAGCTCATGCATCCTCCTCTTGAAGACCAGAATCATGACTGAACTTCCAGAATATATTTTACTTTTTTCACTTTAGAAACCTAGATTATTTATAATTCACCCTTGTTCAGTTATCTGCCATCTTTAGACGTATACTAGGAAATGAGGGTGAAAGTATTGTAAGCCAAGAGCAGCCATAGACTGGTAGATAACTCAAACCCACCACAAGCGTTGGACATCAAACCCCTGTGAGATGTGAAAAACATTTTTTGTTCTTGCGTTGTGCAACATTGGGCACGGTCATGGGTCACAGTGATCCCATATTATGTTGGGGCACACTGCAAATCAGACATTCACCACAAGATCCCCAGCAGAAATCCAAGGCTTACTCTCTGATTTTTGGTCTGGTTGTGTAGAAGAAAACAAACTACAGCTGTAGGTATACGGGGTTTCAAAAATGGCCCTGTTGCTACATATGTCCTAGAGTAGTGTTCCCCCATCTCCGGTCCTCAAGAGCTGCCAACATATCATATCTTCATGGTTTCTGTAGGTGATCAAATCATCACATGTGCAATACTAAGGAATTTGTGAAAAGATGGTCTGTTGGTGGCTCTTGAGGACTGGAGTTGGGGAACACAGGTCTAGAGATGAAGCCCTCTAGAAGACGAATTGTATGTATATGTGTGTGTGTGTATATATATATATATATATATATATATATATATATATATATATATATATATATATATATATATATATATATATATAATTAGTACAGACCAAAAGTTTGGACACACCTTCTCATTTAAAGATTTTTCTGTATTTTCATGACTTTGAAAATTGTACATTCACACTGAAGGCATCAAAACTATTAATTAACACATGTGGAATTATATACTTAACAAAAAAGTGTGAAACAACTGAAAATATGTCTTGGTTCTTCAAAGTAGCCACCTTTTGCTTTGATGACTGCTTTGCACACTCTTGGCATTCTCTTGATTAGCTTCAAGAGGTAGTCACCAGAAATGGTTTTCACTTCACAGGTGTGCCCTGTCAGGTTTAATAAGTGGGATTTCTTGCCTTATAAATGGGGTTGGGACCATCAGTTGTGTTGTGCAGAAGACAGGTGGATACACAGCTGAGAGTCCTACTGAATAGACTGTTAGCTGCTTTTTTCTTGCCATAATACAAATTCTAAGTAAAGAAAAATGAGTGGCCATCATTACTTTAAGAAATGAAGGTCAGTCAGTCCGAAAAATTGGGCAAACTTTGAATGTGTCCCCAAGTGCAGTTGCAAAAACCATCAAGCGCTACAAAGAAACTGGCTCACATGAGGACCGCCTCAGGAAAGGAAGACCAAGAGTCACCTCTGCTTCTGAGGATGAGTTTATCCGAGTCACCAGCCTCAGAAATCGCAGGTTAACAGCAGCTTAGATTAGAGACCAGGTCAATGCCACACAGAGTTCTAGCAGCAGACACATCTCTACAACAACTGTTAAGAGGAGACTTTGTGCAGCAGGCCTTCATGGTAAAATAGCTGCTAGGAAACCACTGCTAAGGACGGGCAACAAGCAGAAGAGACTTGTTTGGGCTAAAGAACACAAGGAATGGACATTAGACCAGTGAAAATCTGTGCTTTGGTCTGATGAGTCCAAATTTGAGATCTTTGGTTCCAACCACCGTGTCTTTGTGCGACGCAGAAAAGGTGAACGGATGGACTCTACATGCCTGGTCCCCACCGTGAAGCATGGAGGAGGAGGTGTGACGGTGTGGGGGTGCTTTGCTGGTGACACTGTTGGGGATTTATTCAAAATTGAAGGCATACTGAACCAGCATGGCTACCACAGCATCTTGCAGCGGTATGCTATTCCATCCGTTTTGCGTTTAGTTGGACCATCATTTATTTTCCAACAGGACAATGACCTCCAACACACCTCCAGGCTGTGTAAGGGCTATTTGACCAAGAAGGAGAGTGATGGGGTGCTACGCCAGATGACCTGGCTTCCACAGTCACCAGACCTGAACCCAATGGAGATGGTTTGGGGTGAGCTGGACTGCAGAGTGAAGGCAAAAGGGCCAACAAGTGCTAAGCATCTCTGGGAACTCCTTCAAGATTGTTGGAAGACCATTTCCGGTGACTACCTCTTGAAGCTCATCAAGAGATTGCCAAGAGTGTGCAAAGCAAAAGGTGGCTGCTTTGAAGAACCTAGAATATAAGACATATTTTCAGTTGTTTCACACTTTTTTGTTAAGTATATAATTCCACATGTGTTAGTTCACAGTTTTGATGCCTTCAGTGTGAATGTACAATTTTCAAAGTCATGAAAATACAAAATACAGAAAAATCTTTAAATGAGGTGTGTCCAAACTTTTTGTCTGTACGGTGTGTGTGTATATGTATGTATGTATATATGTGTATATATTATATTTTAATATATAATTTTTTTTTTTATTTTTTTAAGCTGCTAAATTTGTCAAAGCCTCCAACCAGAAGTATCAGCGTTTTAGTTGGCTATTTCTGAAGGTTGTAATGTGTCCTTCTGCTCCCTCCTATATATTACATTGACCTGGTTATTACTGGAATGTGAGGTTATCTCTTTAGGGGATCCAGGCAGCAATCTCTTTTCTCTTGCACATAGTACACAGCAGTGCGAGGCTTTTTCAGCTGGAATCAGCATGCATCTGAATAATAATCTTCGGTCAAGACTCAAATCAGCATGGGCAAGACCCATTTATCAGCTGCATGCTTTTTGAGCGAAGCCGTACAAGTTCTTCTGTAACTTCGGCAAATTAAAGACCTAACTGTAATGTTAATGGAGGGGCATCAAACACGATCTCTCCTTTAGAGAATTAATTAGCCTGTTTTTTGGTTGCTCCTTTTCTTATCTCTCATGTCTTGATAGATGGGTCCAGGCAAGGATGGAACTGTACTCTGTAAACTCTTCAGATCGCATACTGGTTGAACAGCAGGGGCCATTGTTCTGTGCTAAGAGTTACAGCTCTAGTGCAAATATCTCATTATCAATGCTCTTGGGATGCCAGTAAAGAAGACTTGAAGTTATTCTAAATTCATGATAGATATAGATATATAGAGATATAGATAGATATACTTCGATACTGTAATGATTCAAGCTCTCTGACAGCTGTCGGGGTACACATAGGCCTGTCGGGTTCTTTTCTCACAGTGTAAGATTTATTATATTTCATAAACTTTCACAACAATCAAATGGAAAGAAAGTCTTTTTGTGACACAAATGAATAACAAAACAGTCTTTACAGTGGATATGCAAAACGGGCTCATCCATTCAGTTTTGAATCTACCTTTCAGGCTCTGGCAGAGACTGTCCACCATTAACGGTCAGTTCCCTCTCCATACAACACACACACTGCTGAGCTCGCCCAGCTGCCTGTTATTAGATAAGCAAATCCCGGGCTGGAGTGTATGGGACCGACCTTTCCCACCCAGGCTCTTTTGGTCGCTCCTAAATCCCAGACCCACACTTTGATCCACTAAAAGTCCTGTCAGTAACCTGTTACTCTGGTGTACTTTCTTCTGAGACTTAAATCACCGAGGCCAGGCACCTACACCTGCCATGCAAGGCTTTACTTTCTGCTTATTTATTTAAAACTTACTATGTGAAGAAGTTGAGGAAGTTTAAACTCCATGAACTAAATAAAATACCTTTCTAAGATGCTGCTATTCTTCCATAAGACACCCTTGATGTCATAAATAACATTTTATTGCTGCCTCCTTTATAGTGCCAACATATTCTGTAGTGCAGCATGGTAATTGACATCCTTTATACTAGTGTCTGCCCCAATGAGGCTCAGTCTAATTCCTCTAAGGGCCCTTTTACACGGTCCAACAATCAGCCAAAAGAGCGTAGAGGGGAACACTTATTCCCAATCATTGGTCCGTGTAAGTATGTCAGCGATCACCCGAGCAAAGTGCATGTTCGGCGGCTGACTGGATCCTTTTACGAGACCTAAATGATAGTCACAGGGTAAACCGATTATGTTTGTTGGCAATATGCAGACTGTATGGGGATCTAATGATTATTTATCCTTATGCAGTTTGAATTGGTCCCTGTAAAAGGGCTTTTAAATGAGCGGAGATCAACGTTTTATCTAACGAGTCGAGGGCTTTTGTTATAAGCAAAAATCTGCCCATCTACCCTGACCTTAGCACACAATTCTACACCAAAGCCAATTTCATAGGGAGATGGTTCACCTATGAGCAAGTTTTTGGTGAGCGAGAGGAACTTGAAGGTCATAAAAACACCATGTGGATATTGTCCTTGGTTTGATTCAAACACAAAAAATCCTTTGTGCTGCAAGACAGTGAACCTCCATTCTTCTCAAAATAGTGATATTCTGATATCTGATTATTATGTAACTTTGGATACAGCTAGTCACAAAATTTATTAACGGGGTTCTCTGTTTTGGGCGATATCTGCTTGCTAGAAGGTTCCGCTAAGGCCGGTTTCACACTTATGTGTATCTCTTCGCAATGCCCACACTGACCAGCGAGTCTCCTTGCCTGAGCTAACTGCCTCATAGGCATCAATCAGGCTGTTCAGGCTAGAAGATTGGGTGGTTAAGCTGGGCTTTGTGATACAAGCGCGGTCCTTCTTTCTCGAAAGTGAGAAACTGGCTTAAAGAGGGGCTGCTCAACGATGGTCCAGCTGCTGGTGCCCATAATGATTTGTTGCACTCTAAAAAAAAATTTCCCCACAACAGAGATGAGCAGGTACTGCGAAATTTCTTTAAAGGGGTGGTGTGAGAGGGCCTCATTGGAGAAGTCTGCGTGTTGAGTAGACCACTAGGTCAAGGTTCGGAGAACTTAATATTGGTCATATCTCCAGTAATAATCAGTAAAGGGACTTTCCGATAATGTGTAATTTTGTTAGAATGAGAAGTACTTCCTGATGATCCATGATGGTCTGTTGTCAAACACCAGTCATGATCCTTGTTTTTCTCATGGGTACTCATATTTTTCTTTCCCATGGATCATAATGTAAGCATTGTAGGAAACCATTATCCTAAAGCACGATTAGACTCCTGTATTAGAACTTCAAAAAAATCTCACTTCCCCTAGGGACCAAATTAGTTATTAATTTTGTAATTCGTACTGGGAAGATAAAGTGTTCATGGAAGTCTTAGTTTGCATTTCAAGACTACTTAATATCTGAGGACCCTAGTCTTCTCTTGAATGATGACCACCTTCAAAGCTTGAGTTTTTATCCCACAAAACCCACCTGCCAAAATTATTTGAAAAGATCTGGCAGGTGCCCAAAGTTTCCTCTTGGTTTCTTCCAAATTACAATGCAGCATTAAGCAAACACTGTGAAGAAGGGATGTGGATGAGGTGATCATCACAATTTGCCTAACTTTCTCGTAAAATAGTGCTCTTCAGAAGCTCAATTTTTAAAAGTTCTTCTGTAGAAAAGGAGTTGACAAAAAGTTTATTGACCCCATGAAGGGCTGTAGCACGTTGTGCAATTTCAGGGATAGAAAGGCAGTGAACCCTACTCTAAATAGTCCCCTCATTAGACAATTGTAACCCTTTATTTTTTGCACCACCCTTTAAAAATTGAGCGTATTCGGAAAAGATGAAAGGTTCCTTTTCCAAAGAGCTTGCTTTATTAATACCAAGACATCAGATGATGGAGGTGGCGTTTGCTTTGCCCCAGGCCAAATTTCCATGCATTTGCTGAGAGCTGCTGCTTGAAGATTTGTGTTGTCAGTTTTAGAATTGAAATTCTGTCTGGCTCGTCTTTTGTGATATTACCTCTCCTGCCCAACTTAATAACAAATCTCATTTCCTTGGCAGTGTCAGACAACTTTTTATTTTCTTTTAATACATGGGATTTGCAATTATAACCCCCTGGGCGCTTTTTTTTTTTCTCAATAGGGAAATCTGATAGCAACGTAATAATAATTGACATTAAGGACATAATGCCGGCCAATAATTTCTAAATCCCAGAGGGCTTCTAATGGCAAAATGTAAAGTTCTTCCTTCTGTGAGCAGGTGGACGATTTGCAATGGTAGAAACTACAATGCTGCAAAGAGGCGGATACCACCCTACAGTCCCTGAATAATATCTCCATACGGTATCTGTAAAATACTGATATATGAAAATATTATGTTGGAATCATCTTATTTCCCACAATACGGTCATGCAATGCCATAATAAAGCTATTATGGTGGCGTACAGCAATATTAAAATCCCCAGTAGTTTAGGACCGTGAAGGGTTACATACTACACTCTCAAGTTGCTCTTTAGTATTTTCCATCCCTAAAACTGTTCCTGCCTTTAAAATGGCTTACTTGGTAAACACTATGGCTGACTTGTTTTTACAGATGCTGGATTTCGACTTGTGACTACCACCAACATTGCGGCTCGCTCACACTGGTGTATAATACAGAGGAGTGCTATTCGAGAAAATATCACATTGCACTCTGACCAATGTTATTCAATGAGGCAAAGCAGATCTGAAAATTTTTCTCATGCTGATACTGCACGAGAAAAAAAAATTGCAGCATAGCAGTGTATCTCTCACATCGTCCACCCATTCAAGTCAATGGGTGCTTGCAAAACATCGGACTGCACACTGATATCATCTGAGTGCAGTCCAATATATGCTGAGACAGGCAATGGAGAAGATGGAGAGGTTAATCTAACCTCTCCATCTTCTCCATTGTCTGTACAAGTGAGGAGGAGAGATTAACCTCTCCATCTTCTCCATTGCCTGTACAAGAATCTCTCCTCCTCCTCATATATATATACAGTACAGACCAAAAGTTTGGACACACTTTCTCATTTAAAGATTTTTCTGTATTTTCGTGACTATGAAAATTGTACATTCACACTGAAGGCATCAAAACTATGAATTAACACATGTGGAATTATATACTTAACAAAAAAGTGTGAAACAACTGAAAATATGTCTTATATTCTAGGTTCTTCAAAGTAGCCACCTTTTGCTTTGATGACTGCTTTGCACACTCTTGGCATTCTCTAGATGAGCTTCAAGAGGTAGTCACCGGAAATGGTCTTCCAACAATCTTGTAGGAGTTCCCAGAGATGCTTAGTACTTGTTGGCCCTTTTGCCTTCACTCTGCTGTCCAGCTCACTCCAAACCATCTCGATTGGGTTCAGGTCTGGTGACTGTGGAGGCCAGGCCATCTGGTGTAGCACCGCATCACTCTCCTTCTTGGTCTAATAGCCCTAACAAAGCCTGGAGGTGTGTTTCGGGTCATTGTCCTGTTGAAAAATAAATGATGGTCCAACTACACGCAAACCGGATGGAATAGTATGCCGCTACAAGATGCTGTGGTAGCCATGCTGGTTCAGTATGCCTTCAATTTTGATTAAATCCCCAACAGTGTCACCAGCAAAGCACCCCCACAACATCACACCTCCTCCTCCATGCTTCACGGTGGGGACCAGGCATGTAGAGTCCATCCGTTCACCTTTTCTGCGTCGCACAAAGACACGGTGGTTGGAACCAAAGATCTCAAACTTGGACTCATCAGACCAAAGCACAGATTTCCACTGTTCTAATGTCCATTCCTTGTGTTATTTAGCCCAAACAAGTCTCTTCTGCTTGTTGCCTGTCCTTAGCAGTGGTTTCCTAGCAGCTATTTTACCATGAAGGCCGGCTGCACAAAGTCTCCTCTTACCAGTTGTTGAAGAGATGTGTCTGCTGCTAGAACTCTGTGTGGCATTGACCTGGTCTCTAATCTGAGCTGCTATTAACCTGCGATTTCTGAGGCTGGTGACTCTGATAAACTTATCCTCAGAAGAAGAGGTGACTCTTGGTCTTCCTTTCCTGGGGTGGTCCTCATGTGAGCCAGTTTCTTTGTAGCGCTTGATGGCTTTTGCAGCTGCACTTGGGGACACTTTCAAAGTTTTCTCAATTTTTCGCACTGATTGACCTTTATTTCTTAAAGTAATCATGGCCACTCGTTTTTCTTTACTTAGCTGCTTTTTTTCTTGCCATAATACAAATTCTAACAGTCTATTCAGTAGGACTATCAGCTATGTATCCACCTGACTTCTGCACAACACAATTTATGGTCCCAACCCCATTTATAAGGCAAGAAATCCCACTTATTAAACCTGACAGGGCACACCTGTGAAGTGAAAACCATTTCCGGTGACTACCTCTTGAAGCTCATCAAGAGAATGCCAAGAGTGTGCAAAGCAGTCATCAAAGCAAAAGGTGGCTACTTTGAAGAACCTAGAATATAAGACCTATTTTCAATTGTTTCACACTTTTTTGTTACGTATATAATTCCACATATGTTAATTCATAGTTTTGATGCCTTCAGTGTGAATGTACAATTTTCATAGTCATGAAAATACAGAAAAATCTTTAAATGAGAAGGTGTGTCCAAACGTTTGGTCTGTACTGTACATATACACACATGCTCAAAAAAATAAAGGGAACACTTAAACAGAATCAAACTCCAAGTAAATCAAACTTCTGTGAAGTAAAACTGTCCACTTAGGAAGCAAAACTGATGACAATCAATTTCACATGCTGTTGTGCAGATGGAATAGACAATAGATGGAAATTATTGGCAATTATCAAGACTCGCTCAATAAAGGAGTGGTTCTGCAGGTGGGGACCACAGACCACATCTCAGTACCAATGCTTTCTGGTTGATGTTTTGGTCACTTTTTAATGTTGGTTGTGCTTTCACACTCGTGGTAGCATGAGACAACCCACAGAAGTTGCTCAGGTAGTGCACCTCATCCAGGATGGCACATCAATGCGAGCTGTGGCAAGAAGGTTTGCTGTGTCTGTCAGCGTAGTGTCCAGAGGCTGGAGGTGCTACCAGGAGACAGGCCAGTACACCAGGAGATGTGGAGGGGGCCGTAGGAGGGCAACAACCCAGCAGCAGGACCCACTACCTCTGCCTTTGTGCAAGGAGGAACAGGAGGAGCACTGCCAGAGCCCTGCAAAAAGACCTCCAGCAGGCCACAAATGTGCATGTGTTTGCACAAACTGTTAGAAACTGACTCCATGAGGGTGGTATGAGGGCCCGACGTCCACAGATGGGTTGTGCTCACAGCCCAACACCGTGCAGGACGCTTTGCATTTGCCACAGAACACCAGGATTGGCAAGTCGCCACTGGCGCCCTGTGCTCTTCACAGATGAAAGCAGGTTCACACTGATCAGCTGTGACAGTCTGGAGACGCCGTGGAGAGCGATCTGCTGCCTGCAACATCCATCAGCATAACCGATTTGGCCGTGGATCAGTAATGGTGTGGGGTGGCATTTCTTTGGAGGGCCGCACAGCCCTCAATGTGCTCATCAGAGGTAGCCTGACTGACATTAGGTACCGAGATGAGATCCTCAGATCCCTTGTGAGACCATATGCTGGTGCGGTTGGCCCTGGGTTCCTCCTAATGCAGGACAATGCCAGACCTCATGTGGCTGGAGTGTGTCAGCAGTTCCAGCAAGATGAAGGCATTGAAGCTATGGACTGGCCCGCCCGTTCCCCAGACCTGAATCCGATTGAGCACATCTGGGGACATCATGTCTCGCTCCATCCACCAACGTCACGTTGCACCACACACTGTCCAGGAGTTGGCAGATGCTTTAGTCCAGGTCTGGGAGGGGATCCCACAGGAGACCATCCGCAACCTCATCAGGAGCATGCCCAGGCGTTGTAGGGAGTTCATACAGGCACGTGGAGGCCACACACAATACTGAGCCTCATTTTGACTTGTTTTAAGGACATTACATCAAAGTTGGATTAGCCTGTAGTGTGTTTTTCCACTTAATTTTGGGGGTGACTCCAAATTCAACCTCATTGAGGCAGAAGTATTAAAAGAAAAAAAAAAGTTGGTCTTAGTGATGATACGAACACATCTATTTTTTTTTTTTTTTTTTTTTTTTTTTTTTTTTAATTTCGAAATGTTTTCACTACTTTTAAATAAAAAAATGTTACGTTTAATTTTTTTAACTTATCCTTAATAGTACTTACATAATCCATGTTTTCTACAGATTTTAGCAATGTTCACTTTTTGTAGAGTAAACAGAAACAAACTTAAATTTACCCTAGAAGCAATGATTCTGGGCAGAAAACCTCCATATTATAGCTGGAGGAAAATTGGAGGCATACAGGTGTATGAAGGTTTATATTACTTGTATGAGCGCTAACCTCTCACACTGCATACTGAACGAAGCAATACTCATCTCTGCTACATCTGTATTTTTTACTCTCATTGCCCCGGCTGTATTTATTTTTTTCATTGCTTCGGCTGAACATAATGATCGGTCAGACCCAGAACTGAATACTCTCAGGGTACATAATCCTATTGTGACACACGAGACCTTAAGGAATGGAATTGGAGCTAAGGCACAAATCATTCGCTTAGTTCTTTCCCTTACAATCTCGCTTGGTTTACGTCCCAGACTTCGTCATACATGTGGATACGCTCAAACATGAATATTTTGGATTTGTCTTTATAAGTTTAGGCATTTAACAAACCGCCCCAGCCATTTACTATGACTGTCATTGATCGAGAGTATCGATGGTAGAACGTAGCAGTTTATTGAGGATGTCTACGACTACTGTGGTTGCTAATTGAAAGTCATCAGAAGAACAACATAAAGGAATCAGTTTCCACTCCTTAAGACTCAATACTGCGTGGAAGTGAAGACTAAATGCTAAATCGCAGCATTCAAGCTGATCAGGATCATGATACTCCAAGTTTTATTCTAGTTGCAGGCTGGTGGGGATGAAGACCTACTCCTGCAGAAGACTATTATACCGCTTGGCCTAGGAGTTGCGTTGCCTTAGACTATTTAATCCGTCATGGTTCGACGTTCTTCATGAGCAGTACTAGGCACAGGCACCATGGCCACGTCATTGTCCTTAGTGGTGGTCATCCATTTGGTCACTCACACCAATAAAAACTTCTTGATTGTCCGAAGGATAAATCATCAAAGTTCTAATCCAGGAGAACCTCTAAAGACCTGCCATTTGCCATCGATGTGTATTTTTTTTTTAATTGGTGAATGCAGATCATCTCCTGAATCTGGCGTGGTTTTCTTTCTTCCCTTTGTTCTTCTTCTCCAGACAGGTGTCTTTTACTATCCATTGTCTTGACTGACCGACCACTGGTCTCCCAACCCAAACTTACGGCCTCATACAAATTTGAATCCAGTCTTCCTGAGAGATGGTCTTCTCTTGCCATTATGTAGAACTAGACTGTTTTAACAAGTGGGCATGGTCATCAACACACTCTTATGGGAAAAGGTGAGGTGACCACACCCAGCTGGCTAACAGCTCAAGATTTACATGTAGGGAAGTGAGTGCCATATCTCAGGATTACAGAGGCACAGGAGCTAGATAAACACTCCAGATTCATTAAAATGTCAACATTTACACCAGGTTAAGAAAAAATTTTCTTATTGCAAGAATGGATCATCAAAAAATGACGTATTGTTTAAATCCTGTTTTGTGTTGCATTTACATATTTTTGGCAATATTTTTTTCCTCCCATAGCCTAATCTTTATTAAAAAAGAGAGTAATCTTGCAACTTTCACACTGATCACTGGGGCTTTTTTCTTTCTAGACTTCCTGTTGAAGAAAATGCACATGTACATTATCTGCAATGAACAGATCTGACTCTCTTATCTTTTTATATTGAAGTGTCTGAGCGTGTGCAAAGGTCATTGTGAAGGGGGAGCAGGGTCAACTATGACATCGCCTGTTATGATTGGTGGATCCTATATTATCAGCAGTGTATAGAGGTGTTATCAGTCATTATAATCCTGCCTCTGCTAAGAGCCTGCTGAAAACTCTTCCTGAAAGGACAGGAAGTAGGAGTCTAATATAGCCCCTGTGGCCAGTGTGGAAATTGCAGGGTTGCTTTTTTTTAAATAAAAGTTGTAATATGAAAAAAATTATATATTTTTTTTTTCTTAATACACACAACGCAAAAATCAAATAGGCCATTTTTTTTAAGACAAGTTACCATTTAAGTGCCAGCTCCTTGCTGCGTGACATACTAAAGTTCAGAAATAGCTAAATTGAGTAAAAAGTGGTAAAAATTGTGCAATACTCTCCTATCAATCTTTAATTTTACTTTCTAAGTAGATGACACTGGAGAACTTGTGTACAAAGTAACTTATCTCTGTGCTCTATTAGTATTGTGCGCTCGCTAATTGCTGTTGGCTCCATGCCAAAGTACCATTTTGGTGAATACGGCTAATGGTGTATGGAGTTGACGGCCTCTCTAAAACATGAGCGCTCTCTTTAAAGGAAGTTGTCACTTACTCTGACAACCCCTTCTCAATCTGATTTTTTTCCCCCCAGTAAAATAATAACACTCCACTCAAGTGCTGGCACCCTTCCAGTGTTGTAGGCGCTTGGTCACCCAGGGCTCGCATAACATTATGTCACACAATCCTGGTGGCAAATCAGCGGCCGCCTTTGGACAAATCACATATATCCAGAGTAAATGAGAGCTACCACTCGCCGTATACCTTGTTCTGGATAAATGTGATACATGCAGTATATAGGGCCTCCAAGCATCGCGTTCTGCACGGGAATAAAGCCGCAGCCAGAGGCTTCTTCAGCAACATTATGTAATAATTTTGGATATCCAAGCAGCAGATGCTTCCACGATGCAGCCTTAATTGTTTTAAAGTATGCTCCTAGCTAGTTCCCCTTGTTCCCCGCTTTGGTTTATTTCCAACCAGATAACATACACACACAGTCTAATTTCCTCTCTGCTGTAAGTCTCTATAGATGGATTTGGCTCAGGGATAAAACAGACTCCGATATGAGCCAATCCTGACTTAACAGCACAGTGCCGTACCATGTACTTTTCACCTTCAGAAATGCACCCTGTTCATTAGGGAGAAAAGTTCAGCTCGGTTTGCAGACTCTTGGCAATGCAGCGACAGTGCAAAATTTCATATTTCCTATTAGCCTGGACATCAAAAAGCATCTTATTGGAATTGCGTCTGACCAGACACCCGCAGCCCACTCTCCCGCTGCTTCCTCTCCTCCATATGCTAGATGGTAGCAGGAGATGGAGACACGGAACAATCTGGTGCCTGCTAAATCCCTGGCAGCAAGACCAAAGGGCTAGGTTTTATGATGCCTGCCTGCAACATCTAGAAAAAATGAGGAGCGTGAATCGTGCCATTACATGCCACTTTGTAAGGCAGAAATCTTGAATGGGGTTTGAAATCGATAGCATGTTGAGTAATGGGATCTTATTGATGACCCTGTGTTTATATATTAAAGAGGATATCTTACTACAACATACCCTGTATGGAATCTAGATATCTTGGAGGAGGTTCTCTCATTTGGACACCCCCTCTATGAGCTAGAAAATGACACCGCTAAGAGCAGCTTCCTTTCTGGCAGGTCCGGCATATCCATACATTACATGGATGACCATTCATGCTACAGTGATGACAGCTGATCACCAGGAGTTAAAGGGAAGCTGTCAGCGGATTCATGCTTTTCGAACCACGGGCAGCATGACTCTTGAGATCTGCTTCATTATTGCCTCCAGGTATGGTTGACTCTGGAAAAAAAAATACTGAAATGGTAGCTGGGTTCTATGCGACTAGGATGACTAGCCTGAGGCTCTGACTTCTCCTCGCTCTACTTGATTGACAGGTCTCTTACTCTATAGACATTTTTAGGGAGAGAGACCTCTAAGTTGAGGGAAGTGGAGCAGAGAGCAGCTTCGCAAGTTGGACTAGTCATCCTAGGCGCAATCCTCTGAACACAGTTTTCAGGTAAGATTTCTCTAAAATGTCAGTGTTTCGGAGTGAACATACCGGAGTGTAATAACTGAGATCTTTGGTTCATGTTGCCTGAGATTCGGAGAGCTTGAATCGGCTGGCAAATTTTCTTTAAAGTCTCCATACACATTAGATTAAAACTGGTGGTTTCTCACCATTATGGTGGGACTGATTGACTAACCCAAGTGTGTGGAAGACCTGAAGGCTCTCTTTATACAGGGAGGCGAAAGTTGGGTCATGTCAAAATAGAATGCCCAATGCTTTTGGTTCCTGATGGTGTCTGACAGCGGCTTAGTCCTCTCTGACTTCTGAAATCATGTGCACATTTGGCTGAGACAATTGTGTATGAAGGAGGACAGCTATCAAAGGTGAATGGGGCACCTTTTAGAGAAATCAAAATTGTGCCTAGAAAAGGCACCCATGGACACTTCATGTATTGTCCCATCATTGAATGTGTCTGCTAGAAACAAGGCTATATACAGAATCCGCCTTCAGTCGGGGTCACAGTTGGACCCCACAGGCTTGTGTGTGCATCTCAGAAGTTGGACACAGCCTTAATGTGATGGTGTCCATGTGGTCTCGGTGCTAATTGCTCCTGAAATCAATATAGTTTGTCCTGTCGAGCAGCCTCCTCTGCTAGTTTCCCCATATCACGGACTTGCCACATTCTGATAGATTACTGAATTGTTGGTTAAGAATCCTAAGCATCTGAGCCGATGTACCTCGTCAGTAAGTACAACTGAGCCTGGGGGAATTTCCTCTACCCCAGGCTGTCATGGTTTTTGACATAGTTTTTACTTTATTCAGGCTCTTCCAGGAACCTTCTCTGGTGATGATTGTGGTTTTCTAGTGTTGTCACTATGTCATTGCTGGAACCCTGGGGACCTCTCTTGTTACAGTTTCATATTTTTTATAGAGTCCTCCACTCCATCTGGGAGTTTATACTTGGATGTACGGGAGGATCCTGCTAATGGTTATGAGAGAAGAGCCCCTTTTATAGACATCATGCATTTGCATTGTTTCCTTTGTTTGGAGTAAGTTGGAGGCGTCCACCTAAAATATATATCCTTAATGGTGAACCGAAGGGACACGCGAGTAAGGAGCTTCAGCTCCTTATGCGGTTTACGTCACATTTGTGATTTTCATTTGGCGCCTACATTGGGAAAACCCTTTACTTTCACAATAAATCTGCCCATTAGGGTACTTTGCCTCCAAGGAAGTAAAAAAAAAAAAAAAATCAACCTTTTGGCCTATGTCAGACAAGTGTACATCGGAGTATTGCATGTAAAAAAATAAATCATAGAATAGCAAAGCAAGCTATGGAAATCCGTACAACAGTATCCTGCAGGCTTAACATGGGATCTAGTCAGTGATACGGGTGTGCCCGTATATATATATATATATATATATATATATATATATATATATATATATATATATATATATATATATATATATATATATTTATATATATTTATTATATTATACACAATGTAAGTCAGTGGCTCTAGAAACATTGATTTTGTTCCTTGTCATGGATCTGCATGATAATCACATATTATGCTGGATTGAATGAGATGTCAGAAGGGGAAGGTGTTTCTCATTGTTACTATTCGTTATAAAGTCCATCACTTCCTTTTTTTTTTCATAAATCTATTTTTCATGCAGGCTGTTTAGCTGATCACATTCTCGATGTTCAGGGTGAAGTTGCTTAGCAACAGCCAGGAGGCAGTGGGTGGTCTGGTCGGTCTGGTCTCCATGCCACTATGACTTCCCTTACACTAGAGAAGAGCTTATTCTGTGTTTGTGTGGGTTTTTTTTTTCTTTTTTCTTGGCTTCAGATTTCATTGAAGAAATACAATTAATTAGCAAATTGGAATTATCAAAAATTTGTGACCATTCTATTTTGACAGTTGAAGTTCTTGTGTCTCCATGGTTACAGACTACACACAAGCTCTGTGTAGTCGGATCCTGTCGTTTTGCTCCCTTTCATCTGTCCCCTACTTCTTGCTAACTTACTGAAGTGATATTACAGATGGAAAGGGCGTATGAGTGCAGTTTACATGTAGTCTGTAGCCATAGATCTGCGTCTGGCCAGACAAATGGTTGCTAAAGGCACTTTGGATTTAGCATTCCACTGCCCTTCTTAAGGCCCCGTCACACATAACGAGATCGCTAGCGAGATCGTTAGTGCGTCACGGTTTTGGGATCGCTGGAGATTCGTTTCGTGATCGCTGGGGAGCTGTCAAACATGCAGAACTTCCCAACGATTCCGGCCGCCCCAGTGATCTAACTAACGATCTCAGCGGTCGTTGGGGCGCTTTCACACAGCCGCTATTTCAACGATCCACACCTTGATAGGGACTGTACTGTGTCACAAAGGCGTGAATAAAATCACTTTTCCGCGCCCCCTCATCTCCGATTGGTGGACGCTGCTGCGTTCTGATTGGGCGGCCTTGGTTTAACATCGCTACTGCGTCTCCGGTCAGATGGGATCGCTACTGCGTCTCCGGTCAGACGGGAACACTGGTCTGTGCATTGTTCCTGTACAGATGTGTGGATGTCCATATATTTATATGAATATATATATATGGAGATGTAAATGGCCATTTATGTGTATGCATATCTGTATGTTTGAGAGTATGTATGTGTATATATAGTTATCTGTATACGTATGTGTATATGTGTGTGTGTGTGTGTGTGTATATATTTATGTACTTAAAAATATGTATGAGTACATGGATGAATCTGTTTACATACGAGTACACGAATGTATATGTATGTATGTATCTGTATACATATGAGTGTGTGTGTATGTGTATATATATATATATATATATATATATATATATATATATATATATATATATATATATATATATATACAGTACAGACCAAAAGTTTGGACACACCTTCTCATTTAAAGATTTTTCTGTATTTTCATGACTATGAAAATTGTACATTCACACTGAAGGCATCAAAACTATGAATTAACACATGTGGAATTATAGACTTAACAAAAAAGCGTGAAACAACTGAAAATATGTCTTATATTCTAGGTTCTTCAAAGTAGCCACCTTTTGCTTTGATGACTGCTTTGCACACTCTTGGCATTCTCTTGATGAGCTTCAAGAGGCAGTCACCGGAAATGGTCTTCCAACAATCATGAAGGAGTTCCCAGAGATGCTTGGCACTTGTTGGCCCTTTTGCCTTCACTCTGCTGTCCAGCTCACCCCAAACCATCTCGATTGGGTTTAGGTCTGGTGACAGTGGAGGCCAGGTCATCTGGCGTAGCACCCCATCACTCTCCTTCTTGGTCAAATAGCCCTTACACAGCCTGGAGGTGTGTTTGGGGTCATTGTCCTGTTGAAAATAAATGGTGGTACAACTAAACGCAAAGCGGATGGAATAGCATGCCGCTGCAAGATGCTGTGATAGCCATGCTGGTTCAGTATGCCTTCAATTTTGAATAAATCCCCAACAGTGTCACCAGCAAAGCACCCCCACACCATCACACCTCCTCCTCCATGCTTCACGGTGGGAACCAGGCATGTAGAGTCCATCCGTTCACCTTTTCTGAGTCGCACAAAGACACGGTGGTTGGAACCAAAGATCTCAAATTTGGACTCATCAGACCAAAGCACAGATTTTCACTGGTCTAATGTCCATTCCTTGTGTTCTTTAGTCCAAACAAGTCTCTTCTGCTTGTTGCCTGTCCTTAGCAGTGGTTTCCTAGCAGCTATTTTACCATGAAGGCCTGCTGCACAAAGTCTCCTCTTAACAGTTGTTGAATAGATGTGTCTGCTGCTAGAACACTGTGTGGCATTGACCTGGTCTCTAATCTGAGCTGCTATTAACCTGCGATTTCTGAGGCTGGTGACTTGGATAAACTTATCCTCAGAAACAGAGGTGACTCTTGGTCTTCCTTTCTTGGGGCGGTCCTCATGTGAGCCAGTTTCTTTGTAGAGCTTGATGGTTTTTGCAACTGAAGTTTTCAGAATTTTTCGCACTGACTGACCTTCATTTCTTAAACTAATGATGGCTACTCATTTTTCTTTACTTAGTTCCTTTTTTCTTGCCATAATACAAATTCTAACAGTCTATTCAGTAGGACTCTCAGCTGTGTATCCACCTGTCTTCTGCACAACACAACTGATGGTCCCAACCCCATTTATAAGGGAAGAAATCCTACTTATTAAACCTGACAGGGCACACCTGTGAAGTGAAAACCATTTCCGGTGACTACCTCTTGAAGCTCATCAAGAGAATGCCAAGAGTGTGCAAAACAGTCATCAAAGCAAAAGGTGGCTACTTTGAAGAACCTAGAATATAAGACATATTTTCAGTTGTTTCACACTTTTTTGTTAAGTATATAATTCCACATGTGTTAATTCATAGTTTTGATGCCTTCAGTGTGAATGTACAATTTTCATAGTCATGAAAATACAGAAAAATCTTTAAATGAGAAGGTGTGTCCAAACTTTTGGTCTGTACTGTATGTATGTATGTGTGTATATGTGTGTGTGTATATATGTGTGTATGTATATGTATATATATATATATATATATATATATATATATATATATATATATATATATATATGTATGTGTATATATATATATAATATATGTATGTGTATATATATGTGTGTGTGTATGCTTACTGCGGTGACTACTGCTACTACTGAAAGAATGAGAAACAAAGCTTTTGCATAGTAGAACACACAGTTTATTAGACACATCAGTACAGAAATGTCAGTAGTGTAGAAACATGAGTAGTTGCCCACTATAGGTTCTGATGCTGCCAAGGAACAGCACCAGGACCGTTAAAATACTGGCAGTAGTTGTCGCGGCAGGTCTTCGCATCATGGGTGTTTCTGCCATGTTCCACTGGTTGAAGGCCTGCAATTTCAGGATCGTTTGCACGCCATTCACCGAGCTCCACTTCCCCATTGGCTAGGTCCACAGAGTCCACGAAGCCAGGCGGACAGTGCGTAATTGCATCACGTTGATGAAGAAAGTTGTGAAGCGTGCAACAGGCCAAAACAACAGAGTCTATTGATTTAAGCTTCATGTTAATTGGCGTGTGAAAAACTCTGAAGCGGTTGGCCAGGACAGCGTGTCAGAAAACGTGCTGTGTGGGTGTGTGTGCATGAGACCCCTAAAATATCTGCCCATGCAAAAGCATATATATACAGATAGAAGCCAAGCCCTCCCTCCCTGAAGAGCAATGATAGCAGATAATTGGTAGATGTCCTATAAATGAATTAAAAATGGAAACTCATTTGAGACCCCAAACAATACCTACCTCGCTAAAGATGTCTGATTTCTTCAAAGTGGAATCACAGCCGGAGAACGCTGGTGGGATCCGAAAAACAAGGACGCAGTAGGGACGAGGGGCGCGGAAAAATCCAATTTATGCACGCCTACGTGTCTCCTTTCTGAATTGCTAACGAGGTCGTTGATAAGGTGTCAAATACAGCGATGCACACTGCCCAGCGGGAGCGCAACGACCCTGGAATGGTCCAGGAAGCTTTGTAACGATCAGCGATCTCACAGCAGGGGCCTGATCGTTGCTACCTGTCAGATATAACGAGATCGCTAGCGATATCGCTATTGCGTCACGAAAAACCGTGACGCATCAACGATCTCGCTAGCGATCTCGTTATGTGTGACTTGGCCTTTAGAGGGGTACAGTAAACCTTTCTGTTGACCATATCAATGAAGAAATTGCCTTATCTGTTCCTTTCTGATTAACATAAAATAGTAGTTGTTTGTTACCAGCCCTCTATGTAGTGTGCTAACAATATACAGCAATTAGCACCTAAGCGGAGCCTGGATAACCAGGGCTCTCCCTCCTCTGTAGACCTGTGTGATCGGCCATCTATCCTGCTTTATACCATAAATGCACAGGGCTGCCCATACAAGAATTTACAACATACAAGAATTTACAACAATCGTAAACCCTAATGCCAACCTGCCCAACCCAAGTTTTGGCCTGATCGAACAATTAGGAAAGTTGTGCAAAATTCCTAACTTTACCGTCCCCCCCCCCCCCACCACCACCACCACCACCATTTGCGCAAAGGGAACTGTTTGATACACCCTCCTTCCATAACATGTTATACTTGACAATCCATTGGGGCCATTGGTGTGAACCTTATTACCCTTATAGCCCCTTCATTGTCCGCCATGCAGATGTGGGAACAAGGGAGAAATGGGTTGAGGAATCCAGTTCCATGTTCTCGCTGGATAGGGTTGGAGTGAGCAGCCCGGGAGAATGTGTTGCCCCATAATTACCTATTTTTCTCACACTTTTAATAATGGGCAAGTGGGTTCTACAAATGTTAGGAAATTACAATGTATACATTTTCCGAATACACAAGATTCTTGCGCGTTAATATTTTATATTCGAACTTGACTCCATAAGGCTATGTTCCAACGTTGCGTTTTTTATGCAAATTAAAAGCTGTTTTTTACAGCATTAGCAAAAGCCATGAGATTTCAGAAGTCACATGATTGCTTTTTTTTATGACTGAATTGGAAAACAGCTGCTTTATTTAAAACCTGCAGCATGTCCGTTATTTCAGCATTTTTGCAGCGTTTTTTCCCAGTATAAACAATCAAAAACAGAAAAGCCACTGCAAAAAAAACAACCATGCGTTTTTGCTTTGTTGTTGCTTTTTTGGTGAATAAAACTAACTTTATTAAACACGTACTCAGGCTTGGACTGGCCCACAGGAGAACAGTGGAATCCTCCGGTGGGCCACCACCCTCTTATGAGCAGTACTTGGCGCTGTATTCTTGAATCACTATGTACAAAGGCCGCATCTTATTCATTTAACAATCTACCCAGTTCATAGTTATATATATCTGTGATTGAGGATAATGTCACATTTGCATGTAGCTGAAAAGTGAGGCCCTGGAGTTGGTTACTGGTGGGCCCTTGGCAGTCCAGTCCGACACTGCACTTACTATAGACAAGTGACATGTACGGTAATCTTCACCAAAAATGCATAAAAAAAAAAAACAAAACCTGCTTTTTGTAAGAAGTAGCTTTACTGCCAAGAGCAGGTTTTGCTTGCAGAAAAAAACTGTAGCAAAAATGCAACGTGTGAACATAGCCTAAAGTACAGTGGGTTATAAAAGCCTTTTTTAATGTTTTATCCGGTTAAATCTCTTTTTATATAATTACTCCATAAAAATTGTATTTACACTGCCTTCTCCCCTTTTCCGTAAGGCCGTGCCAAGTTACTGCCCCGTGAATGTGCCTCTGCTTGCCAGGGCTTAGGGTCACAGCAATGCTTATGTGGGGGATTGCTGCTTTTCAGGTGGTTCCAGGAGGTTTTTCAGTGTCTGGGAAAGTTCCCAACTTTTTCTTGGGAAGCTCACCTATTTCCAGCAGCCTCCTGGAGGTTCTGAGAGAGTCGCCAAATACCGATTAATACGTTGATTTTGCCGGGGGCTACTCATTATCTCTACAGTGGCCACAACAGGGGAGATGAGGTGTTATGTGCAGCTATTTAAAGAGGTTCTCTGGGATTAGAAAAAATAAAGATGTCAAATTCCTAAATATCTTTTAATTGGCAAATCACACTTGTTTTATCTAGGGAAGTAATCAGTATAGTAGAATAAAGTGTCTCCTGATCTATTATACAGATGGAGCCTGTGCTACAGTGTTAATATAGGTTCTGAGCATGTGCAGTAGGAAGCTCCGCTGCTGTGACTTCGACATAGCTTGGCAGTATGTCCAGGTCACAGCAGCGGAGCTTCCTACTGCACATGCTCAGAACCTAGAGCCTGTGCTACAGTATTAATATATCTGTATAATAGATCAGAGGGCATTGTATTCTACTATACTGATAACTTGTTTTGTCTAAGGAAGTAATTTTGCTTTTTTATTATTATTATTATTCTACTACCACCTTTTTAAAATTAATTCAATTTTTCGGTTAATACATAGACAGGATGAGACCAGAGAAGTGCCACCTTGAATCGAAGACCCACCAAAGTGATGACCATAAGCCACAATATGTCTTATGGAAGAGGTTGTCACGAGACAACATTTTAAGGCTTTGTAACAAAATCCCCATATACATAATTTTCCTATTGTTCATAATTTATTTTTTTTATTTGCGTTCTAACAGGATTTATGATGCAGCTTTTTGTTTATTTTTTCTCTTGCTCATCGCTGGCGTTTCGTTATTTCTGGCACCTTCTAACCTGACAAACCTCCCTTTAAATACTTCTCTGGGTCTGTTCTGGCACTTGTAGTTTCCCAGTGATTTTTCTTTCCAAAACTCTTTGACTGTTTGATCTGAGGCTTAACAAACCACAGCTCCCGGTAACCGCCATTCTCCAGGATGCTCTGTGTAACGATACGTACATCTACTGGAAGGACTGTTGTCACCTGGGATTTGGCTTTTTCTTCTGTGAACCATTATAAGCTGCTCAAGCGTTTTTTGTTTTATGTTTTGTAGAACTTCTCTAAAGTTGAACCATTCCTATTGAACTAACCTAATGCTGAAATATGATGGCAGGATTCATAGCATGGCGCTATATGAATAAAACACGTCCTCTCTTGTCTGACTACAACAGAGTCAAGAGGAACTCAGGTCAACAAAATGACTGCTTATTTAAAGCCTAGAGAGTCAGACTAGAGTGAAGTCACAATGGCAATGGCTGTCCGGCTGCCCCCTTGGTCCATAAATGGTGGTTAGAGTTGGGTAAGCGGCTGGCTGGTTTTAAGAGGGGTTTCCCATTGATGCTACCCTCTGTGAGCTAGAAAAATGAGCATCTTTTGAGAACATATTTATGCAGTTCATGACAGCCCCAAGCAAATATGGTAGTCCAGGGTAGGTTTTAAAATCTCAGATGCCATTGAGCCAATTTGATGAAGCCGATCTCTTTATGGAAAGTTGCATTTGTCATAAGCAGGGAACAATTGGGTTGTTCCTTCCTAGTTTTTGGGGCAATTAGTTCCTATATGTAAATTTTTTTTTTTTTATTGCTTTTGGCAAAAAAAAAAAATAATAATAATTCCCGCTAATGATATAATTGTCATTGTTGAGAATTCTCAAAATTAATGGGAAAGTACAATTATTTGTATGTTCATGATGTGGTCTGTTTAGGATGGGATTTCAGCGTCAGATGACATTTAGTAAAATGATAGATAATCTGTCACCAAGATTCTGCTGCCCTACGTGAGAAAAGCATGATTCCAGTGATGTATCACTTGCTGGGCTTCTTCCTGCAGTTTTGATAAGATCACTGTTTTATCTGCTGCAGATTTAGCAGTTCTCGGGATGCTGAGCTCTGTATAACCCCGCCCACACCACTGATTGGCAGCTTATGTACAGTGTAAACAGAAAGCTGCCAATCAGTGGTGGGGGCGGAGTTATACAGAGCTCATGAATAGATGGAACTACATGGCAGCTGGTTTACTAGTCCTCTAGTAATCTAATAAAACAGTGAATTTATCAAAACTACAGGAGGTAGCACATCACTGGACTCAGGGTCTCTGTCTATACGTTATGCTGCTCTCATATTAATTGGCAAAAATCTGGTGATGGATCCCATTTAAGGTGCCTACTCATTAGAAACTGACAGATTTGGCCGTTGATCAAATGTTTGGGGCAATCCTGACCCTTTCTTAATAGTAGACGTCAGGGGAAGAATAATTAGCCTGTTGGATGCCTGATCCTTTATTCCTTCTAAGATTCCCATCTTTATGAATATAGATGTGCTTGTTTATTGGGCAATTGTAGAAATAACCAGCATTGAGACAACCGTTAATTTTTCTTTAGGGTCAAAAACTTCTTGGTTCAGTGTATATTGTTAATGCACCCCCTATCGCTGCTGTTAAAGATCCAACATCCCCCTCGTGAGAACTTTTCACTGGTGAATAGCACTGAGGCATTCAAGTCATGAACGAGGAAGGGGGGTGTCCATGTTTTTATAAGTAGGGTTTTGTTCACCAGTAATAGAATACCAGCACAGGTATCCTATATCCTTAGTTAATCAAACCTTTGGTACCAGTAGCAACGGGAACATGCCATTGCATTCGTGTTGCATAACCTTCTATACTATATAACGTATTGTGCAGAGAGCAAAAAGCCCCAAAAGACCCTTGAAGAAGCCTTTTATCCCAGGAAAGTCTTATTTTCAGTGTGGTGAAACACAAGGGATGCAAATTGGGGCCAAGCATATGAAGAATGGGCCCTTGATACGTTCTTGCGCTGCCTGACTTCTGTGTGAACCGGCCACTTTTGACTATAGAGCAGTGCACCCATTGCTTCAGGTCTATAAAGGACAGTGTAAACCAACATACTGTTCATGGATCACAATGGGTTATAATTTGTGAAAATCTCTGGCACCAAGGACTGCACAAATCTCAAGAGCAAAATGGACCATACACTTACAAAGTTGTTACTGGTGCATAACTGGATTATGTTGGCAAACCCATTATGATACAAGAGTCTCTCTAAAAATGTGCTGATCAAAGGGTGACCAAAATACTGCTACCCACTGATTAATGTACAGTTATATATAGTGATTCACAGGTGACGGTCTTCCTGATGGGGGTCGTTCACTTTTCTAGTCCGTACTTTGTGACCCCGACCTCCATGAAGGCTTCTTCAATCCATGACTCGTCTGCAGATTTTACTGCAAAGATATATTTGACTACACGTTTTCAGGTCCCCCCCATCTATTCCCAACCAAAATTCCCCATCTTGCAGCTACCCCGGTGCTGAGCCCTTTGCTGTCCTGATTACTGCACCTGCTGTGTGGCACGGTATCTGTTTTACTTTCAGTGCCCTACATAATAGGGTACTTGCATAGTAATCACCTCTAGTGCCCTCTAGCAATTAAATGGCCCCAGAAAATATTAATGCCCTTTGTGATTGCTTTAGAAAATAGTGCCTTTTTTTAAGCTCTAGAAAGTAATAATTTCCTGTGTGCTCCTTTGATGGTTATAATACCCAGTGTGCTGCATTAAAGTAGTAATGACCCTTTAAGAGCCCACTTAAAAATTGAGTTCCCTAACTGTCCCCTTAACAATAATGTCCCAAGTGCCCACTAAGACGAATAATGCTCTCCATTTACAACTACCTCTGTGGCCCCACCAAAAGTAATAATACCCAGAGTTCCCTACAAATAGTAATAATCCCATCCTGCAGTACATCACTCCTCTCTGCATCTGTATATACAGCCCTCATCTTGCAGTATGTGGCGCCCCTGCTGCGCATTCGTGCCACAGATCCTAGAGGGGTGCATGGACTGATTCCTCCACAAGAGGCCCTCGCTACATGCAAACACCTCCACCTTCCACCTCCTACCAGCAGAGGGAGCCCTGATAGGGATATATAAAGGGAAGGTGGAGCCAGGCTGCTCCAGTCAGTGTTCAGTCTGCAGAGAGACCGGATGTAGCTGCACGCAGGCTGCTGTGTGAGGCAAGCTAGGCCTCCAGCGGCCCTGAAGCCTAGTGAGGGCCCCGAGCGGCCGAAGGACAGTGGAAAGTGGTTAATATAGGAGGCAGAGGAGCTTAACCAGCTCACCCTGAAAGCATATACCGGACACCAGGTCCGAGCTTACAGGGATCTCTATGAACCAGTAAGAAACAACCGGAATCCCTGGTGAACTACAGGTCCCAGGTTCACCAGAAGCTGATACGTACCAGAGCCAGGAGTCACGGAGGCCCCGCAAGCAGGGAGAGTGATCTCCAACAGAAGGCCCTACCACAAGGTCAGCCGGTGCAAGACAGAGACTAAGTTAGGCCTAGCTTCAAGCAGGTCAGAAACTTACTACACAAAGGCAAGAAACAGGAGGCCCTATACCCGCTCACTGGGGAGAATCCTGATATGCACCCTTCACCCTACAGTGCTCTGGATTGTGCCTTGAATACCACCAGTAAAAGGTACTGAAGTGACTATCGTGTCTGTCCCTATTCTTACTCTGACACGGCTGGGTCACCTCTGTCCTGCATCCCTGCATTCCCTAAACCTACACTGCCCTGAGGCCCAGCTCCACCTGTGGGGAGCTACACCATCTTAGCTGCCGGAACACCGGCCTCAGAGGACTGCTGCAGCGCTGGTGGTCCTCACCAGAAACCGCAGGTGGCGTCACAAACATTTACAAACCTATTATCCCAATATGCATTCCCCTCTTTTTAGTTGTCCGCCCTGGGCCACGGACCAGGCCAGCCAGCGTGATATCCCCCAAGCATCTGAGGGCCCGGCTGCCGAGTACCCCACGGCCCCGGGGGCGCGACAAGTACATCACGCCACTCAGCCCCTCTATATACAGCTTTCATCCTGCAGTACATAATTAATCTTGCCCCCTCTATATACAGCCCCATCTTGCAGTACATCACTCCTCTCATCCCCTTTTATATATTCCCCCATGCTGTACTACATCACTCCTCTCAGCCCTTCTATGTACAGCACCTATGTACATGCTGCAGAACATCAGTCCTCTCAGCCCTTGTATATACTGCCACTTCCTGCAGTAGATCATTCCTCTGCTTTATATATAGTCCCAATATGCAGCAGGGCTGTGGAGTCTTGAGTCAATGTCCATTTTGGTGGAGTTGGAGTCTGTATAAAATGGACCGACTGGGACTCCTAAAATATAAAATAAATTGGCTTCAGTACTACAATGCAGGATGTGCTGTAAATGTTTTCATAAGAATTTGGGAAAGTTATGAAATGTCCTATAAATATCTGTTCTGTTCATGATCTAAGGATCTCTACTTTTAGTTGAGATAAATCTGTGCTGCACTTTATGGACACGCTCAGTAGTGAGGCAGGGCTGCACTTTATGGACACGCTCAGTAGTGAGGCAGGGCTGCACTTTATGGACACGCTCAGTAGTGAGGCAGGTCTGCACTTTATGGACACGCTCAGTAGTGAGGCAGGTCTGCACTTTATGGACACGCTCAGTAGTGAGGCAGCGCTGCACTTTATGGACACGCTCAGTAGTGAGGCAGGGCTGCACTTTATGGACACGCTCAGTAGTGAGGCAGGTCTGCACTTTATGGACACGCTCAGTAGTGAGGCAGGTCTGCACTTTATGGACACGCTCAGTAGTGAGGCAGGTCTGCACTTTATGGACACGCTCAGTAGTGAGGCAGCGCTGCACTTTATGGACACGCTCAGTAGTGAGGCAGGGCTGCACTTTATGGACACGCTCAGTAGTGAGGCAGGGCTGCACTTTATGGACACGCTCAGTAGTGAGGCAGGGCTGCACTTTATGGACACGCTCCGTAGTGAGGCAGGGCTGCACTTTATGGACACGCTCAGTAGTGAGGCAGTGCTGCACTTTATAGACACGCTCAGTAGTGAGGCAGGACTGCACTTTATGGACACGCTCCGTAGTGAGGCAGGACTGCACTTTATGGACACGCTCCGTAGTGAGGCAGGACTGCACTTTATGGACACGCTCCGTAGTGAGGCAGGACTGCACTTTATGGACACGCTCCGTAGTGAGGCAGGACTGCACTTTATGGACACGCTCCGTAGTGAGGCAGGGCTGCACTTTATGGACACGCTCTGTAGTGAGGCAGGGCTGCACTTTATGGACACGCTCCGTAGTGAGGCAGGGCTGGTTGAAAACCAACATGACCAATAACTCTCCCACGGGAGGTCATCACCCTGTTTTCCAAGATTCGAGAATGGAAAGTTTGACTATTCAGTGATACATCTAGAACCCTTATTTTTTGGGGGAAGCAAGTTCCGGACGACCTGAAGGACTTTAGGAAATCTTGAGGGACCATCCTGATCTGGGGTGAAATGGTAGCCATATTGTTTATCCAGTTGTCCTAGTAAACTAAACGGACATTGGTGCTTTTATTAATAACCCGGGATCACGTAGGCATTGCCGTGCTTTGCATATTTGATCCATTCCGGCTTTGTAAGCGTAAAAGGTAAAGGAGATGCAATGAAGTGGGAGCTCAGCTGGATGGCAGAGCAGACAGAAAGCCAAGCCCGCTGCTGCTCAATCCCCGCCCGATCCTGTTGCCTTGCGGTGACATCATGCTTTCTACTACCGCAACCTGTGAGCAGGTCAAATTCCTGGGTGCCCAGGTAAAAGCAAACAGCTCTTCCTGTATTGCTGGGAGGAGCCGGGAGCCAAATGTGAGGGAGGGAGCCTTCTCCAGCTTCTGGAGGGATTAATTACCATCATGAAGTCAGACAGGGAGGAAGGGAAACCTGGTAGGTTGCTTGGCATTATTTTATTTTTTTTAACCCCGTCCCGTTCTCTCATGTAGCAGATCTGACTCGCTTTTACCTGTCTAGCTAATGACGTAAGCATACCTGCAGTCCTATGTAAAACCACAACATGAGGAGAACAAATTTGGCACCGCTTCCTCTGCCTTTTACAGGGTGAATAGAGTGAATCACTTGCACTTTTTATTTTCTTTTACTTCTCGTTGGCGGTCGTGGTTGGTTGCAGGTGAGAGCAGCCTCTTCGCGGAGCTTATGTTATGTCGGGGACTCTCATTCTGCGGAGTCATGGTTTACTGGAGAAGAAGTCTTTTGGGACAGACAGTGCGATTCTCCTACACCGGCGCTGCCATTGACTGGCGGGGGAGCGGAAAGCTTTAAGATCGCCATGAAAGCTTTAATAAATAAGAGCGAACGTGTCTGTACAGGAAGCGAGCGAAATACCATTCATTCATTAAGGGTTTAATGATCTCTAAATGAGAGGCCGGGCATGGTAATGTCTGTAGGTAAGACGTACCAAACCATTGAGGCTCCTGCATATGGGCTCTAGTTACTGGTGGACTCTGGTCTTCAGCCACACATCCATTATAGGAAGTCTGTAGCTTTAAGGTGTAGCCCTGAATTAATAACATATGGCTGCTTTCGTCCAAAAACAGCACCACACCTGTCCAAAGGTTGCGTACGGTATTGTAGCTCAACCCCATTCATTTCAAAGCTGCTGAGCTGCAATACCCGACACAACCTTTCGACATGTGTGGCGCTGTTGTCGAAGAAATTGGCCATGTTTTCAATCCCTTTTAACCAAGACTAGTCATCAAGTTACATATGAATGGCAACGGTCCACACAGGCCGCGCTGTTCTCCCTGATTCTGTCTTTATTTCTTCAATTTAATCCTGCAGTTTGATGCCGTCAGCTCAGCAGTTTAATCCCCTAATTGAATGTATTGGAATCCTTCAGGCTGTGACGTGTGGGTCTGCGAGGAGCATCGCTGGCCGCTGCTTCTCAACCACAGAGTGCGGCTTTTTCGTTGCCTCCTCACTCTGCTTTCACTTTTCTAAAGCGACAGTTCTGGTCTTCCATTCTATATCCAGCAAGAGATGGTTGTGTTTAATCGCACAATTTCCTCCGGTTCCATCGTTTTGTCATTTGTTAAAAAGCAAAAATATTCGAATTTATTCTTAACTTTTTGTTTTCTTAAAGGGAACCTGTCACCAGAAATAAAACGCTATTAACCTGTAGATATGGGGTTAATATGCAGGTTAAGAGCATTATTATGCTGCCCGGCGACTGCACTTAGCCGAACACTGTAGGGTAGAAATTGACTTTATTCCCCCCCGGCAGCATTTGGTTTCAGTCACGGGACCAGGGCTGGCGTAGGTTCAGTCACCGATCTGAGTATACAGAGTGGAGGCTGCAATTGCGCCACCAGCTTTGGGGCCGGCTATCAGTCAGGGTTGGGGGCGGTTACTGCCGCCGCTCTGTATACTCAGATCGGTGACAGAACCGGCGCCGTCACCTCCCCCGTGACTGAAACAGGAACACTGCTGGGGTGAATAAATGATTGGGACTCGTGCACATAGTCGGATTTTTGGTCCTAGTGTGGTCCAACAAAACATCGGACATAGCACCCGCACTGTTAGTCTCTGGGGTCGTTCACTTGTCATAGTTTTTGGCCGGTCTGAGAGAGGATTTGCTGCATGACAGAGTTTGATCTGACATTCGAATCCCAATCAGGCATGCAAGTCAATGAGTTCGTATCTCCTCCATTCTGTCAGTCCGTGGAAATCTGACTGAACTTGGATGTCTTCCGAGTGCAGTCCGATTTCCACGGACTTACAGAATGGAGAAGATACCGAAAAAAAAATTCGCTCTGCCCCACACGAGAATACACAGTCGTCTGCACCTAGCTTTAGCAGAACACACAAGACAAAACAAGTGCTAACCCATCACTGCCATCATCTGTACTCTACATGAGTACATTCTGATATCAGTGCAGCAGAAGGCAGGAAAATAGACACGGGAAAATACAGGGTTTGGAAGCGACTTGCATGCAATTTTTTTACAGGGATGAAGACATTTTCCCTAATAGTCATTTGCAAACTTTAATAACTTTCCATGCTGGACAAAATTATTAAAAAGTGAAATTTTACTTTTTAATCACTTTACCTGTTATGAACATTGCTAAAGGGGAGCAGACATAGCAGTCTCCCTTTATGTCCTTGTGTCTAAAGCTGTCCATACACATGAGCGCTATTGGGCAAGTGTTTGTTCAGCAGACGAGCATCTTTCCTGACTCTCCCAGGCACATGTGCGAGCTCAATGGGGAGAGACGAGAACCTCTGGCATCGGCTTAGGATCAGATGTTGAAATGCCAACTGCTGCATCCTTTTCTCCCCCAGCTTTCTGGAGCCCACTATACCCATCTGATAGTTGGTTGGTCCCAACAAAATCTTCGTGTTTGGCCATCTTTCGTCTGTGTTTGAGACCTGTTTGCTATACAGGGGCTACCAAAATATAATGGGGGGGACTAGGAGATTCGGTCCAGTTACATCTTTGCTTATCCTACAGATCTTGTCCTTGTTATCAACGATCTTTCTTGTTACATTTAGCACCAACGTATTCCATAGTGTTGTACAGTTTGCATATTTTCCCTATCTTCAGTAGTGAGCCAAAACCTCATTTCCCCTTCATACATACTTTGGCCAGTTTGGTAGGAAGCCAGTTAACCTAGTGACATCTTGAAGTTATAGCGGTCCGTCTTGGCTTGCATGGCTCATTGGCTTATTTTGATGCTGTTTGAGTCCAATAATTGCACGTAGGACATTAAAGTCTCTTTATTAGCCATCATTGTTTGGTCGTTGGTGCCTTGTACACTTCTGCCTTTTGTAAAGCTTTATATTGTCTCCATAAATATCGATTTCTGGCGTTCTTGAATAGTCCTCAGGCTAAACGCCTTTCTCTGCAGTATACAGATAAATTCCAACAATGGCTTTCCATTTAATTGAGTGGGCACTAATAAAAAAACAATTTCACCACGTTTCTTGAGGAATCGCTGAGTCAAGCAACTTTAATGAGTGATCACTAACTGTCTCAAGCTTTGGAGGACCTCACCTTTCGGCATTGCATACATTGATTGGAATAGTTACCGTGTAATGCCTAATTTCTCCTTTGGGGGTGCTGCAGGGAAAGGATATTACGCATATAACCGCTAATTGTAATTATCAAGGGTCGGAGTGAACATCTTACTGTTCCAATAAGTTAGCATTGTCAAGAGTAGAGAACACTTTTTAAGAAGTATAGATCCAGATTTGGACATCACTATAGTGAGGTCTCGATTTGCTTTGCACTTTGGGCCTAGGTAGTGTATGTAGAAGGCCAGACATTGGGACACTCACAGATTTGACACCCCCCACCTAATTTTTGTTTTTCTTTATCTACTGCTCATGGATTTGATAAGAAACCACCACCCACTTGAGGTAACGCAAAATCCTTCTCTCCTACATGAAGCCTTGGAAGCTTTGCTATAGGATTTGTCTAATGATTTAGGGATTTTGCTGTAAACCTGTCACTTTAGAACAGAATGAAGGTCTTACAGAATTAACCGTCTGGTAACCCAAGTGCTTTCATTAATTAGGCTTTGTGTTCTCTTACTGTACTTCACGTAGACAAGAGGCCCAATTACACCATGCAGGCGTGTGTAGATGTTCTCGAAGTCTTATCAAAATAAAGAAGCCTTTTGCGAATGGTCTTAAAGGGGTTGACCACTTCAGCTTTGTTTTAGCGACTCTGTCGGGGACACGATTTTGTTATGAGAATATAGAAAAGTCCTAGGTTCTCCTCCTGCATATGGCAATCCACATAATTTGTGCTGATGGAGGAGCATGTGACCGAGCCTGTTCTTCAGCATCCTCCAATTGAATAACCGCTTACCCATGTTGTGTTTTTCAATTGGAGAAGATTGAAGGACAGGTCTGGTCACATGCTCCTCCGTCGGCAGCCATTGTGAGAACAAGTGGGCGGTGGAGTTATACTCAGTGGCGTAACTTGAGTCCAATGGACCCCAGTGAAAAACTTGCACCTAGGCCTCCACCTGCATGTTGGTCAGATGTATGAGCCCTTGTAGCATTCTAGATCCTATAAAGACACATGCGTTGGCCCCCCCCCCCCCATGTAATAATATCATCCCCTCTCCTGGCTGCTTCCTGTAATAATGTCCCTCATCCTGGGCTTCGTCCAGAAATAATTTCCCCATCCTGACCTCTTCCAATAATGTTGTCCCCCATCCTGGGTGCCTTCCTATAATGTCCTCCATCCTGGGCAGCTTTCAGTAATGATGTCCCATCCTGGCACCTCCCTGTAATGTCCCCAGTCCTGGGCCCCTTCCTGGTACAATGTCCTCCCCTTCCTGATACAATGTCCTCCCCTTCCTGGTACAGTGTACCCCATCCTGGCTCCCTTCTGTTGTTCTCCTGCATATTTTAAAATGAAACAAAAATTATTCTTACCTTCCTCCTCTCCCACAACGTGGGTCCTCCTCCATAGCCGGCGCAGCTGTGCCGGCACAGGCAGCGCATGATGTTGCTGTCATGCGCTGCCCGTCATGGGCAAGATGATGATGATTTCTGTTGACCTCTGATTGGCCAGTAGCATGTGTTGCAGTGCAGAGAGTCAGAGCCACAATACATTTCAGTCGAATGTGCGTCCAAGAATGCACATCCAGGTGAAATTGGCGCTGGTGTCGGCGGTCCCCCCTCCCACACGGTCACACCCGCACCCTCTGCTGCAGCAATAGTTACACGCCTGGTTATACTAACAAGTGCAAGGGGGTGTTGGGTACCTGTAGTGCATAATCATTTCCCACATCTGTTGAAAGAAAATTAAAGTAGCCAATCCCTTTAATCTTATGCTGCATAGTTGAGGGTGGAATAATCTTTGGCCATGGTCAGTGCAATACTGATATGGGGAAAGGAAAGAGTTCTGCCAGTCTCGGAGCAGAGATGTCACTATGCCAATTTCTTGGGATGTCACTGGTGACCAATTGTGCGTAGGATTTACTCTATAGGTGTTTCTAACGAGACTGGAATTGTAGATAATGTCTGATATTTGTGTCTAGTAAGGTGATGTGCAGACTGTTTTTTTCAATGCGAAACTAAAAGTTTTCAAGCAGAAGGCCGCTTCAGTAAACTCTCCTTTTTTTGGGGAAGTTTTTAGAGGAGTTTTTTCTTTTCCAAAATTGTTTCGTGTATAGTTTTCTCAAAGCGTGGGTTTGTTTTTTTTGCCACCATTTGATTGGACAACGCCTTGACTGGAGAGATCTTTCATGTTCCTCTTCAAAGAAGTCACATACACTTTCTTTTCTAAACCACTTAAGGGGAAAAAATAAAAAGCTCAAAAACCTCCTCATATGAACAAAAACAAAAAAATTTTCCAAGAATTTTTGCTAAGTAATTTTAGAGCTGATGTGCTCCAAAAAAAAACTCTTATAAAACCAGGTGACATTGGCCTAAGTCATGTGAAACTTTGCCAAATCGGAAAGTACCTGTCAGTAGCTAGTTATCTTTATCTTTGCCACCCCTCTGCCTTTTCCCTAAGGGCTCATTCAGACGTCCGTTTTCCTTGTACGAGTTCTATCTATCTATGGGGCTCTTCACATGTCAGTGTATTTTTGTAGACTGAGTAGTGCGCACAAAATCAAAGACACATCTCATTTTGATCCTAGTCTCGGATCAGTCTCACTAATGCAAATTTATAGGTTCGCGGGAAAAAAAATTGGCCAACACTCTGATGCCATTTTTGCGCTGTCCAATTTTCAAAATCCACAAAAATGTCCACAGTGATCTGTGGTATAAGCCATGAGGTCAATTTAGCTAAATAATCCTAAAAACAAAAAAAGGGTCAGTCTGTAGACTTGATTACTATCTGTCATCTCAGTTCCCACAGAATGCTGAATTCAGAATGCAGCTCTGAAAATAAAATGAAATATTAGTCATTATGTTGCTTCGTATCGTGCTCTGCTTTACAGCGCCTCTGAATACTCCCATTTTGTATCTGTTTGTACTATAAACTCCCGTGCAAATATTGCTGGAGGTGCAGTTTACCTGGAAACCTAAAATTTTTGTTTTCCGTTAAGAGTATACAAAGTAATGTCTCTGGGGCATGCTGGAGTGGGGTGGGGCATATGATGTCTACTGCTGGGGTGGGGTGGGGCACATGATGTCTACTATCCAAACACCAGAGTTATGCAGTCTCTGCGTTCACTTTTGACCCTTTTTATGTTGTTACTGTCTTGCTTTGAAGCCTTTGTATAAGCGGAATCATTTTTTTTCTTTGAGGAAGTTCTGTGGAGCTTTTCCAATACCTCGGGTCATTCCCATGTACAGTGATGTACTTTTATTGTTTTCCCTTTTGTTGTAGTCTGTCTGCATGGTGAACAGCGCTTTAATTTTTTCCAATTCTTTGCAATGAGTGAAGGCACGCGTAGGCAACACTTTGTCTTGGTAACCAGAGATGTGATTTGCATTGGATCTCAAAAAGTATATATGAGTTTGGACGATGGGGTAATCCTAGCTAGGGCACGCTTACATGCTATACAATAATCAAATGGGCATAAAAAAGAAAGGGAGAGCACAAACATAGGGTGGTAACTTGCATGAAGGATAAAAAATAGTAGAGTTGGGAACTTGGTGTTGTGCCTACCGCTCAATTAGGGCGGGACATTGATGCAACCACAATCCTGGATCTTCAATTGGGTATGCCAAATGCAACCAAAAGAACAATGGTCAAATCAATCATAAAACGGTATGCCGGGACAATCTTGGTCGTAAAACATCTAATATAAGCGGTAGTAACAATGCAGACAATTTTAATGTAAAGCCTCAAACAACGCGTTTCGGGATGCAAGGATCCCTTTTTCAAGTCCAAGACAGATGTGACTCCTGTAGGATGGAGCGGGAGTGCGCATGCCCATCTGCCGTCATATTCATTCCAATTTTGGCTTGGCTATTACTAGCAGCCCCAAAGAGAATGAATGAGGCGGCAATCAGGCATCCAATATGACACTCCATTCTAATGGAATCACATTGGTCTCTGTGACTTGAAAAGGAGGTCTTTTTACCCCGAAATGCGTTGTTGTTTGATACTTTGTCGAGGATTTTAATGTAAAGTCTCAAACAACACGTTTCAGGATATAAACATATGCCCGATTGCCTCCTCATTCATTCCCTACGGGGTTGCTAGAAATGGCCTAACCGAAAGGGGAAAGAATAGTACAACGTTTAGGCTCGGGCACTGCCACTCCATTTTAAAGGAGTCACATCTGTCTCTCTGATGTGAAAAAGGGGTTTTTGTATCCCGAAATGCATTGTTGATTGAGACTTTACATTTAAAATCCTCTACAAAGTATCAGGTATTAACAATGTAGAGGATTTTAATGTAAAGTCTCAACACATTTCGGGATGCAAAAATTTCCCAATTTGCCGATGGGTGCAAATCAGCAGTCGGACCCCCACCAATTATTAGGGTATGGTGTATATTGCAGATAGATGATTACTTGTTTTCAGTAGACAACCCCTTTTAAGGTCCGCTATAGATGACCGTATCGAAGGGTTCTTGAATCTCCAGTACAGCGTTGGTCCACTGATGTTCTGGTCATCTATGAAGACTTTCAGAGCAGTTCTACTTTGAGCAAATCTTTTAACTTTCTTCATAGTTTGGTTCTGTTCTGAAATACCTTGAATAATGCAAGACGCCAGTCGATGCTGAAATGTCTGTCAACAATAAAAAATTGAATTTTAATGCCTTGGGAAATATACCGGGTTCTGGCTTTATACAGAGGATCTCTATCTCCTTCACCTTTTTGTCTCGCAGGAGGTGGAGATGTATTGAAAAGTGCATCTCCAAATCCTCGATAGAGGGTAAATATATGAAACGCGGGGATACTTTGACTTGTCAGCTTGATACATTTCATAAATCCTTCTGTCAACAGAAAGCTATTGCTTCATAAATTTTCCAGAAACTCAACTGGTTATGATCGTCTTCAGCAATGGCACAAAATGGCATTCTGTTGGCTGTCTCCACCTCACAATCACCAGGCCATTGGGTCTGCTACTGGTTGTAATGGAACACTGCAACTTTGTTGGCAGTAAATCCTATTGCCCACCCATCATGTAGCCCACTGCTATAGTACTCTTCAGGCAAAGTGGACTTGTTTTTTTTCCCCCTTCTGGAGTTTTCTGTCTTTTTCAGTTGCCCAAAAATTAAAGCAACTGTCGTTTTAAATTCTTTCATAAAAAATAAATAATTTTGAAATTATAAACCTTGGTACAATGTCTTATTAGAGAAATCTTCTTTCGCCTCCTGGACTAATCATTGATTCTCAAAATTCTCAATTCAAAGGTAAAATCTGTCTTCAATAAGCGCAGACATTCCCATTACTCAGTTAGGAGATGACAGTTGGTCCTCATATAGTTCTATGGAGAACTTGCAGCAGAATGTTTGTTTGCCTCTAGTTCCTCCCTCCTACTACCCTTCCCGCCATATAATTTTAAAAGCAATTGTCATCAATTTCAGTAATTGGAAAATCTGTCTTAATTGAATACAGATTCTTACCCCTGGCTGCCAGAGGGCGCACCCCCTGATCAGTCCAGGAGGAGAAAGAAGCAGCTTTCTCTGATGAGATATATTACAATCTTTCTTATTTTCATGTGTATTATTGATTTATGAAATAAAAACTAAGACAACTGTTACTTTATAGATTAACCGTCATTTAAATTTTTATTTCATATATCAATAATACACATGAACATAAGCAAGGTTGTAATATATCAGAGAAATCTGCTTCTTTCTCCTCCTGGATGGATTGATTTTTCACTCTCTCAGTTTAATACTAAAATCGGTATTCAGTGAATACAGCTTTTTACATTACTGAGATAATGGAAGACAGTTGGTACATTCAGAATTCTATGGAGAAGGGAGGAGCTAGAAGCCGACACACATTGTGCTGCAAGTTCTCCTGAAACGAGCGTTGGTTCTCCATAGAACTTTGAGCGCCAGCTGTCTCCTCCTATCTCAGTAATGAAAATGTCTGAGCGATTTTACCCGTGAATTGAGAATGAATGATAAGTCCAGTAAGAGAAGCAGATTTCTCTGATGAGAGAAATTGCAAAGTTTCTTATTTTTGTGTACTAATGATTTAGGGAAAAAAAATTGAAACCGCCTCTGTGAGCATCACAAGGAGTGTAATGTGTTGGAAATGCTAAAGAATATAAAGCGAATTCCTTATACATTGAAACACTTACAAGTAGACCTTCTGAAATTTACAAGGAGCTTTCTTAGATAAATTGCATATTTTTAGCAGACTGGAAGTGTCAAGGATATTGTGATAGTAATTTAGCCATTGGCTCCATCCTTAGCACCTTTGTCAGCGGATGAGCAGCTTGCCAAGGTCCCCGCAGACATGGCTATGGCAATATCCGAATAGCGTGACACTTCCCCTTGGACTTAATGCAACTCAGCATTTATTGATCCTGTCTGCACGTCTTCATACAGGGGATATTGTAATAGCGAAACACTGATCAATACAGTCCTGCTGGCGCTAACTCTGGGTCTATCAGCAGCTCATATGGTTAACTTTAGTCACTTCAGAAAACTAGTGGATCATGTATCACTGATCTATAGATGATTGACAGCTTCTCAACTTATTCATGATATTAACCCAGCCATCCTGTAAAATAAAGGGTGATTTTAAGGTTACATGACAAAAGCATGATTCCTACCTTTCCAAAAAAAGTAGGTGGTGGTGGTGGTGGTGGTGGTGGTTGTTGTGGTGGGTGGTGGTGGTTGTTGTGATTGTTGTGGTTTTTATGTTTTTCTTCTATTTTTCTTAGATTTATTTTTTTTTTTAGCCACATGCTCTGAAAAGTAATATTAATCCTAAATTCTTGCTGTAAACGTTCCTTGATTACTAGACAGGGGATCTTTGAGAAGAATTTGAGAAATATGTTACTTTACATTTCCAAGCACATTCAATTTTTTTTTTCTTAAATTTTCATGTGGGGAGCTATAATTTAGAAAATGTGAAGGTCAGAAGAATTTTTACTTTTATATGCTACAAGGACATGATTTTTGTTGCTAAAAATAAATAAAAACCTTTAATTTTGCGTAATGAGCATTTTTACATTTAGCAAACAGAATTCTAAATCCTGTTCTACAGAATCAATCGTTCCTAACCGAATCTTGATTTCTCTCGCTGGTAGTTTAGCTTGTAGTGGTGTCCTTGCAGTAATAGAAATAGTATGCACTGACCTTGTAGAGATTGTGATTGGGCTTGTGCTGTGCATATACGCAGAAGCCAGTCTGAATAGGCAGAGCTGCAGTGTAAAGCATGTCAAATAAACTAGATCTGGAAATGACATCACATCTGTTTTGAAGACTGTAGAAATCCATGTGATTGAGACTGAAACACATTTTCGGTCTATCACGTCAATGTATTCTAATGGAGGTGTGGCCGAAGAATGGCGAAACACCAGTCTGTGTTTTATTGGGTGAAAACAGAACCATTAGGTGAAAGGCATTGATGGGCCATGCATGTGAATTGGCTCATTTGAGGTTAATGTGTCCGTCTGAGTGCTGCCTAATCTATACTTGACAAGAACTCTCTCGTGGACATTGTTTTTGCGGATAGTACAGTGGCGTAACTAGAGTCTGATGGGCCCCAGTGCAAAATTTGAACCTGGGCCCCCACCTGCATGTTTGTCAGATTTATAGGCCCTTGTGGCATTCCAGATCCTGTGAATACATACGTGTGCACTCTCTCATGTAACAATATCATCCATCCTGGGCCCCTTCCAGGTATAATGTCCTCCATCCTGGGCCCCTTCCAGGTATAATGTCCTCTATCGTGTACCTTTTCCTGGTATAATGTTCCAAAACCTGGGCCCCTTTCAGTAATTATGTCCCCCATCCTGGTATAATGTGCCCCATCATGGGCTTCTTCCAGTAATACTGTCCCTGTTCTGTGGCTCTTCTCCAACAAATTTAAAAATAAACAATTATTCTTACTTTTCCCCACTCCCACAACGTGCGGTATCCTCTTCTATAGCTGATGCAGAAGCCGGCAGCTGACTTGAACGTACAACCGACAGGCTGCGCATGACGTCCCTGCCATGCATCACCAGTGACTTGCACACCGACGTCCGCTGCTGGCTTCTGACTGGCAGCATGTATTGCAGGGCAGGGAGCTGGCAGGTCTCTGCGTTGCAATATACTGTATTTCAGCTAATTGTGTGTCCCTTTTTAGTCTCGATTTAAAAGTCTTGCCATGAAATTGCTATACTCTGTATTCTCCAGGCAGCATAATATAGACTAAATTTCAAAACCCTTTGAAATTTAGCTTTCAGATTTTTGGAACGTCAGGTTCACTTTAAACTGTGACCCTTAATTGCCTGCGAGATCTATTATTTGTCATTAGGCGGCTTTGATCTGCAAAATATTTTTACTCCCTGTGGCTACTGCAGAGCTGTTCTGCACCAGGACTACACAGTCGGTTGACTTGACCCCTCATCAGAGCCGCACACAGGAAAGAATCCGTATATCAAGATTTATCATTTATTCTGAGCTCTGCTAAGAGGACCCTTCTGAAAAATGGAGAATCACATGTATGCGGGAGTCCTCCTCAACCTGGATTCTAAACTACCAGAGCGGCCGCCTATATGGTGTTCATCACAAGTCCTCCAGGATTTGTTGAAAAGTTATCTGACCCCTGGCAAATCTTCCAAGTTGCGCAGTGATGTATTCTGTGCTGCTATATAGTTGCAGATGGCCTTAATTAGCCAACATTTTAGGGATGGTTTAATGACTCCTTTGGTCCATGTGTTCACTCCTTAATTAAAGGCCATGCAAAACTGGCCTAACTAGGTAGAATTGATGTTCTGGGTTTTAGGTGTGTGTCCTCCTGTAGCCTCAATTAGTCGTAATTGAAAAAATTTCCTTGAGGGGACTCCGGTGGTGATTATGAACGCAATTACACTCCTTTAAGGAGAGGCGATTTGAAGCTTAAATCTGAGAAATGCAGTTGTAGGAATGTTTTTAGGAAATCCCAATTGGTGGTGTATAGGCATCCATATTGGGCATCGTCCATTTTTCACAGAACAGAAAAGCCACTGCATAGCCGATGACCAGTATGTGAGATGAGGCTGGTATTGGTTCGGTATATCTTGGCTCATGATCGAGTGAGTAGTTGGTCTTCAGATCTTTGCTGGTTTTAAGGGTGTTTCTGTGAAATCAAAATCTCATAGCACAGAAAAACCGGGGGAAAAAAGTGGTTTAGACTTGCCACTACAATCCCCATGCCGCTGTGTCTGCCATATTGGAAGCAGGAGAAACAGAACGTCGATCAGAGGAGGCAGCGGGAGGCAAACTGGAGAACACCAGGTAGGGTGACAATAAATGAGAAATGCATGGGCACTTTTAAGCCTTAGGGTGGAGGGTCACTTCAAAGTAGATTAGAAGTTGTAGGCAGTAGTAGTCTCCCAACTGGATCGTCCATTCATCCCACTTGAGTTTGAGAAGATTATGGAACATGGTGGTCATTAAGGACATTCAGACAACCAGATATTTGCAATGGTGGTCAATAGAGCAGATATGACGAATGTGTCCTCCTGCTCATGAACCTATTATGTAAGAACTTTAGGAGAACCCATTTTATGTTTTGGGTAGAAGTTAATGTTTAATTTGTTTGGATAATTCCGGTAGACCAGGATAGTACATGTTACACGTAAGGTGGAAAGTATCTCCATAACATTTGTGGCTAAAGGTGAAGTCTTGCCACATGAAAGTGTGTTGTTGAGATATTGAATACATTTGGGATTGTTACATTGAAACTGTGAAAGCTATTGGAGTCCAGGGAGTATTAGAAAGCAGTAACCACTTATTTGGGCTTCTGCCTTTCGTTTTCTGACATTCCATTGTCTCTCTACTCATCCAGGATTATCATTTCTACAAATCTATGACTAAGCATAAATTACTGGTCAATTAATTCTGTGAGCACATAGTTGTAACATTTACTGTCCAAACAGGTTCTACCGGAAGTTCCATGATATTTAGGACGTTGTCCCTCACGTGCAGAAGGTGGTTGTTGGTAATGGGTTGATCCCAAGGATCTGATGACTGTAACGAGGGGAAAGCAAGATGATCAACTATGTAGAACCATAGTTACCTGTGTTTAGTAGTAATCCATGCTTTCCATCTATATCATGTTAAACTATTGGATTAAAGGTTAAAGGGAAGCTATGATTAGGTTTTCGTGTTGCACATTATTATTTTTTAAATATAAAAAAAAATTAGATTTATTTATATTAATTTTTTATTTTATTTATTTTTGTTTTTTTTACTGGACTTTTTTAGACTCCTTCTTCTTGTCCTTTCCTGAAGATTTTCAGCAGTCTCCTCCTTATCATTGACCGTATTAAAATGACTTATAACCTCTACAAACTGCGTATAACACAGAATCCACCAATCACAATCAGCGATGTCACAGCTGCTCCCCCTCCCTTCACAATGACTTGTGCACATGCTCATTAGACACTTCAATACAAAAGTCTGTTGTGCCTAATATACATGTGTTATTTCCTGAAATAGGAAGTTAGAGATTAAATATGGCCAGTTGGAAAATACATTATTTTAATCTTAATACGATGTATATGTTAATGCTAAAAAAAATCCTCAAAAATACATTCCGCACTAAAACCTAATTTATACAGTAGGTCATCGTGATAATGATTGCTTCCCTCTAAGTAGAATTATGGACAGTAAGTCCTGATTTATCTTTCCTTTATCACCTCTCCAAAAATATACAGCTTTGAGGTGTATACTTTTTTAATGTAATTTGCCTTTAATTGTTAAAGAAACAGTACACCGAGGAAAAGGTTTACTCCCTCTTCCATCTTGCTTGCGTATTCTCTAGAGGAGTATTTTTGATGAACTGTTGTAAAAACGTATTAATTTTCTACGACTTGTCGTTCTCGTGTTTCTGCAGAAATTACATACGGCTCTTTGTTTCCTTTAATTTGCAGTGCTGCTAAGGGAAGAGGTGTCACAGCTGCAAGATGAGGTTCACTTGCTCCGACAAATGAAGGAAATGTTAGCAAAGGACCTGGAGGAATCGCACGACAGCCGATCGGCGGAGGTACTCTCTGTTACGGAGCTCAAGGTGCAACTGGCGCAGAAAGAGCAAGAGTTGGCGCGGGCAAAGGAGGCACTGCAGGGTAATGGTTGCCAGTCTGTTTCTTATCACTGTTATTTGAGGGGATCCCCATCTCTCCTCATTTAGTAGAATGTTTGATTGGTCTGCCCCTAGTATATAAAAAATGGCCGCACTTTCAGTAATACATCGACAGCTCAAGTCCTCGAGAGCGGGAGCCGTTCTCAAAGAACATCTTTCCAGTTTGGCTCATAGATGGTTAATAGGGGACCCCCTATATGACGTCCAAATGCCGTGATGAGGGTTTTCTTCATGAGGCACAATTATTTGGGAGCCCAACAAATGTTTTTTCAGGACAACAGCCTCCAGCAATATTGGTCCAGCCTGGGCATTACCAGATATAACGTGTGAAATCTGATTTCCGCACAATAGTTCCACAATATCAACCAGTTGTGTCAGTTTTTCACGGGGCCTGAGCAGTTTTCTGTAGAGATTTCCCACAATTGCACCATGTCTGCACCTGGCGCCATAGTTCCACTTTCCCCTCTGACCACACACTGACCATACTGAGGTTCCAGATCATTGGTGACAATTTTAGTAGTATGTGGATGTGTAACCTCAACTATTTCCTTTACCTTGGCATTCTGTCACCCAACAGGTCCAAGGTAAATAGTGATGTGAGCACCTAGGTTATGAATAAGTGTGGGCATACAAGGTGGCGTCAGGACCTGTTTTGTCTATTTGAATATCTTATTGATGTAATTATAGTAATTATCGTGCGTATGGGTATATCTCTGCCAGCATGTGCACATTGTGGATTCTGATTCAGACTGAATGCAGCAAAAACAGAATGTGTGAAGCCTTAGATTCTTCAAAGTTACCCCTCTGTTACACCTTTGGCATTCTCTCAAGCAGCTTCATCAGGTCGTCACCTGTAATGGCTTTCCACCAGTCTTGAAGGAGGTCTCAAAGGTGCTGAGCACTTGTTGGCTGCTTTGCCTTCACTCTGACTCCAATTCATCCCAAACCATCTCAATTGAGTTGAGCTTGAGTGATTGTGAAGGCCAATGTCTTCTGACACCGCCTCCATTCTTCTCCATTTTGGTCGCATCGCCCTTACATATCCTGGAGATATGATTTGGGAAATTGTCTTGTTGCAACACAAATGATGGTCCCATTGAGCACAAACTAGATGGGATGCCATGTCATACTGTGCCTTGAATTTGGAATTAATCACCAACTGTGTCACCAGCAAAGCACCCTCCACCATCACACCTCCACCCTACAGGCTTCACGGTGGGCACCACACATGTAGTAACCATCCACTCACCTTTCCTGTGTCTCCCAAAGATCACAGTACAACTCTTCCCTGATCGAATGTCCAGTCCTTGTGTTGCTTGGCCCAATCAAGTCTCTTCTTGTTTGTAATTCTCAATGGTGGCTTCTTTGCAGCAATTCAACCAATTCCCTCAGCTGCTTCTGGACAGTTATTGTTGAGATATATCTATTACTTAATAACTGAGCATCATTTATGAGGGTTGTTATGTTAGGTGCTGTTTATTTATAGTTTGAGGCTGTTAACTGTAAGGAACTTATCCTCTGTAGCAGAGATCATTCTTGGTCTTCCTTTCCTACGGCAGGACTTATGAGAGCCAGTTTCATCACAGCGATTGATGACTTTCATGATTATACTTGAGGATACCTTCAAGGTTCTAGCAATTTTCCAGATTGGCTGACTGTAATGATGGACTGTCATTTTTCTTAGTTGAGCAGTTCTTGCCATATTCTGGCTTTGAACAGATGTGAAATAGGGCTTAGCAGTGTACCAACACTGCCTCTGCAAAATACACCTGGTGGCGAACATTTTCTAAAGGCCATTGATTCCACAAGTATACTTTTGACAAGGCTTACTTGCTGACAACCTGATGAAGCTGCTTGAGAGAATGCCAAGGGGGTTAAAGTTTCATCAGCGTAAAAGGTGGGTATTTAGAAGAATCGAAGGTAAAATACATAGCTGTTTCATTTCACACGTTTACTCTTTTTTTCCATATATGTTGCTTCCTGATTTTGCTACCTACAGTCTGATTTACAATGTGCACATTCTGATAAAGAAAAGCATTTGCTTGAACAGGTTTTTGTAAACTTTTAACTAGTTATATAATCTTTACTCTCTTCTGGTTCATCCTCGCCATATAGTATATCTTTTTAATTTGTTCAGTTTAGCTTTAGATATTAAAGATTTTGTTTACTTTGATTTGAAGATTGTGCAAAGTAGTAATTAGAATATTTTTTTCATACAAATCCAATTAGAGCTGGCACCAGGTGTAACCCAAATTACTACTGAGAAAATACAATATACCAACCAGAAGAAGCTGGCACCAGGTTTAAACACAATGTATTCAATATACTTACTTGGTACTAGTAACTCAATATTTGGCACAAATTTTGGGTGGGGAGCCAGTTAAAATTCACCCATTGTGGCCAGTTTTCCAAATTATGATTTTATAGTATTGTATGTAATGTTACTTTCCAGTGTGACTACTCTTGACTCTTTTCATCTGTAATAATCTTGGATTTGCAAAGTAAATGTTTCTTGCCTGGTGTTGATCATAGTCTCTGTGCTGCAGTGTTTGATTTGTGAAGATCGCCACCTGGTGGTGACATGTCCCTTTCATGGTATCTTTTGCTGTAGTTGTGGTCTTTTGGTAGGAATGTGGTTTTTGGCACTTTATTGGTCTGCTTCCTGCCCCTCATTCTTCTATGCAAAAACTGTTAGTGCTGCTTGGCTCTTACTTTTATCCAGTGTATGATTTTTTACCATTGACTGTACAACACTTGAAATTTTAACTTTAGTTATTCTAGAAAAAAGAAATTGAGAAATCGGCTGATTTTTTTTTTTTTCATTTTTTTTTTTAATCTACAAGTCTCTGCAGTGATGTAGCTACATCAGGTGTAGATGTAGCAGTCATAACCAGCCCGTGGTGCTTAAAGGAAAGCTGTAACCAGGGTTTTTTCTACCCCCTGAGAACAGTTTGATATGCGGACAGAGACACTGATTCCAGCGATGTATCACTTACAGGGCTCCTTAATGTAGTTTTGATAAAATCCGAGTTGTTTTTTTTTTGTCTCTGGCTGCACCACCAGTTCTCCTCTTGAATGCTGAGCTCTGTAAAACCCCGCCCACATCACTGATTGGCAGTTTATGCACAGTGTACATAGGAAGCTGCCAATCAGTGGTGTGGGCGGGGTTATACAGAGCTCAGCATTCAAGAGGAGAACTGGTGGTGCTGCGGCAGATAAAACTTGGATTTTAGCAAAACTACAGCTCACAGTCTAGTAAGTGACATATAGCTGGAATCAGGATCTCTGCCCCTATATCACGCTGCTCTCAGATTAGGTGGCAAAAACGTGATGATCGATTAGACACCTGTTTTCTAAATGACGTGTGTAGAGGGGATGCCGCTATTACTGATATTGCACTGGAGCAGACTTGGCTCAGATTTAGCATTTTGCTAAACTGTTCACCCCTTTATGTAGAAGTGCGTTTGTTATAAAGCTGTTTTTTCTAGTATGTCTATGAAAGCTGTGGGCCCATTACCTAATGATGAGGGATGACATAAGCCAGCGATGTGAGCTTCCTGTTTAGATAGGACCTCGGTATTTGGGGATTAACAACGATTATTTGAAGTAACATTTTATTTGAGGGAAGCTTTCGTGAGATCCCCCTCGCTTCCTGCTCTGGGTTTCCACGTTGTGCTTTGTCCACATTTAATCTGACCTCCTCCCACTCAGCAGGGTCAGGATAAGCTGGAGTACAGGGGGCAGGCGCTGTCTGTTCTCCCAGGAATTACACCTAGGATTCCCAGTCATTTGTATAAATAGGCATTAATGAGGGGGAATTAAAGACCAATTATCACAGAATAGGGCATTGTGTCTGCATTGTTTTTTGGAGGAAGCACCTGTCTCGGTCATTAATGGGGTGATCACAATGACTTATGCGCTGTATCAGTTTACAGAATGCAAGGTGACCCATGTAGCCACAGCTCTCCATTGTGGCTGCCTTAATTGGGAAGTTATCAGCCCATAAAATCACATCCATGGTTGCCAAATGCAGAAATTATTAAAGGGATTGTCCTCTTTTGGGGATATTTTCTATATATATATATTTTTTTTTATAGTACTTAATCATTTATTTGGGGCTAAAAATAACATTTTTGCAATCAACTTTCACTAAAAATGTTGCACTATTTACATCCTTTTTTCCTACACATTCAACTTTGTGGTCTGTGATCATAAATCAGGTCGGAAAAAGAATGATGAGCAAATTACAATGTCTTTCTTCAGAATGAGCTCACTGGCAGATTCTCAAATAACTCATTTTGCAGTCAATAATAGAAAATGCAACACAGAGGCAATCAAATTCGTAGTCAATTGGCCTGACACCCTATGGATTACTTTGGCATATTTTTTATTAATGCATCTAAAATAAAAGAAGCAAATTTGCAAGTATTCTTTCTTAAAACTCTCTCCTACTACTTTGTCTTCAGTTTGTATGCAGACCTTTGTGTTATGGATCCATGGTTACAGACAACTAATAATGTGTAGTCAGATCCTGTAGTCATGCTTCAAGGTTAGCTAGAAGTAGGGGTCAGATGAGGAGAGACTGTGACCATGGAGGCACATAGGTTTGCATAGGAGTTGTTGATACAAAACCGTGAGACATTTACAAGAATGACCATTTACAAAATTGATTCATTTTTTGTGACATTTTGTGTTACTAGAAATGATTGTGAGTTTGTACACTCCCTAAGGAATGAGTTCACAGTCTAGATGCGTCCACATCTCCTTCAGATCTCTTTGAGCATTGTTTAGAAACCTCTTTGATACTTTTTCAAATAAGTGTCTTTAATGAGTGTGGGTATTCCCCTCTTAAAGAGAATCTGTCACCAGGACTTTGCTACTTTATCTGAGAACAGTTTGATGTAGGGACAGAGACCCTGATTCCAGCAATGTATCACTTACTGGGCTGCTTGCTGCAGTTTTGGTAAAATCACTGTTTTATGTGCTGCAAATCTACCAGTTTTCTAAATGCTGAGCTATCTATAACCCCACCCACAATACTGATTGGCTGGTTGCTTTCTGTGTACACTGCAGCTGCCAATCAGTGATGGGGGTGTGGTTGGGCCAAATGGCAGCAGGTTTACTAGTCCTCCAGTAATATGTTGATTTAAAACTTTGATATTATCAAAACTACAGCAAGCAGCCCAGTAAGTAACACATCGCTGGAATCGGGGTCTCTGTCTCTAGACCATGCTGCTATCAGATTACGTGGCAAAAACCTGGTGACAGATTCTCTTTAAGACAGGTCATTCAGCGAACTAGTACCCTGCTCGGGGTTATTGTCCCTCATTAGTACCAATGTCTCTAGATTGGGGTCTTGTTTGATTGGTTCGTGTGACTTTGCATTTTTTTTTTCCCATAAAGCATTGCCTTCAAAATAAGTGTCCATATACAGTTGGGTCTCTTGAATGAGAGCCGGTATTCCTCCGAACCTTCCTTTTGTGACTTCACAAGCATTACTGTCCAGTCTGACACCTTTTTAGTTGTCTACAACAGACAAATTTCATATTGTAAACTACATTTCCCGTGAGCTTTAGCAAAACCTAGACACTGCTAGAAATCCTGGCTCCAGCCATTTCCATCCTTATATAAGCAATAGCTATTGTAACGTGGCTGAGAACAGGTGCACAGGACGTGCGGAGAGCTCCCCGGGGGCTGCAGGAGACATGAACAATAACCTCACACCGCCAGTCATCTGCACAGTTTCCATCTACTAACGTGCTGCACAATATGGATAGTATCACTCACAAGTATATGGACTTTATAGACCGGATCCAAACTCCCCGTGCTGCTGCCCCTGGTCCATATCCAGCAACCCCACCCAAAAACCCTTACATAATATCTCCGACTGCATTATGTTATCCTGAGAGGATTCACCGGCCGAATGAGGATAAACGCTTATAATGAGAGCTGTGTAGCCTTGTTCATCTCCAGATGTTGCTTCAACGAGTTTATGTAATTTAGCTGAGAGGACTTGTATCCCTGTGTATCCGGAGCTTCCTGGCCGAAAAGTGTGTAACATGATCACAAATTTGCAATTGGAGGTGAGAGATCAAACCTCAGGCAGGGCGCCTTCACATGTTTGCCTTTTCTTTCTTTCTCTCTCTCTCTCACTTCCTCTGCGTCTCTCTCTCTCACTTCTTCTGCGTCTCTCTGCGTCTCTCTCACTTCCTCTGCGTCTCTCTCACTTCCTCTGCGTCTCTCTCACTTCCTCTGCCTCTCTCACTTCCTCTGCCTCTCTCTCACTTCCTCTGCCTCTCTCTCACTTCCTCTGCCTCTCTCTCACTTCCTCTGCCTCTCTCACTTCCTCTGCCTCTCTCTCACTTCCTCTGCCTCTCTCTCACTTCCTCTGCCTCTCTCTCACTTCCTCTGCCTCTCTCTCACTTCCTCTGCCTCTCTCTCACTTCCTCTGCCTCTCTCTCACTTCCTCTGCCTCTCTCTCACTTCCTCTGCCTCTCTCTCACTTCCTCTGCCTCTCTCTCACTTCCTCTGCCTCTCTCTCACTTCCTCTGCCTCTCTCTCACTTCCTCTGCCTCTCTCTCACTTCCTCTGCCTCTCTCTCACTTCCTCTGCGTCTTTCTTCCTCTGCGTCTTTCTTCCTCTGCGTCTTTCTTCCTCTGCGTCTTTCTTCCTCTGCGTCTTTCTTCCTCTGCGTCTTTCTTCCTCTGCGTCTTTCTTCCTCTGCGTCTTTCTTCCTCTGCGTCTTTCTTCCTCTGCGTCTTTCTTCCTCTGCGTCTTTCTTCCTCTGCGTCTTTCTTCCTCTGCGTCTTTCTTCCTCTGCGTCTTTCTTCCTCTGCGTCTTTCTTCCTCTGCGTCTTTCTTCCTCTGCGTCTTTCTTCCTCTGCGTCTTTCTTCCTCTGCGTCTCTCTCTTCCTCTGCGTCTCTCTCTCTCTCTCACTTCCTCTGCGTCTCTCTCTCTCTCTCACTTCCTCTGCGTCTCTCTCTCTCTCTCTAACTCTGCGTCTCTCTCTCTCTCTAACTCTGCGTCTCTCTCTCTCTTCCTCTGCGTCTCTCTCTCTCTTCCTCTGCGTCTCTCTCTCTCTTCCTCTGCGTCTCTCTCTCTCTCTTCCTCTGCGTCTCTCTCTCTCTTCCTCTGCGTCTCTCTCTCTCTTCCTCTGCGTCTCTCTCTCTCTCTTCCTCTGCGTCTCTCTCTCTCTCTTCCTCTGCGTCTCTCTCTCTCTCTCTTCCTCTGCGTCTCTCTCTCTCTCTTCCTCTGCGTCTCTCTCTCTCTTCCTCTGCGTCTCTCTCTCTCTCTTCCTCTGCGTCTCTCTCTCTCTCTCTCTTCCTCTGCGTCTCGCTCTCGCTCTCTCCCTCTGCGTCTCGCTCTCTCCCTCTGCGTCTCGCTCTCTCCCTCTGCGTCTCGCTCTCTCCCTCTGCGTCTCGCTCTCTCCCTCTGCGTCTCGCTCTCTCCCTCTGCGTCTCGCTCTCTCCCTCTGCGTCTCGCTCTCTCCCTCTGCGTCTCGCTCTCTCCCTCTGCGTCTCGCTCTCTCCCTCTGCGTCTCGCTCTCTCCCTCTGCGTCTCGCTCTCTCCCTCTGCGTCTCGCTCTCTCCCTCTGCGTCTCGCTCTCTCCCTCTGCGTCTCGCTCTCTCCCTCTGCGTCTCGCTCTCTCCCTCTGCGTCTCGCTCTCTCCCTCTGCGTCTCGCTCTCTCCCTCTGCGTCTCGCTCTCTCCCTCTGCGTCTCGCTCTCTCCCTCTGCGTCTCGCTCTCTCCCTCTGCGTCTCGCTCTCTCCCTCTGCGTCTCGCTCTCTCCCTCTGCGTCTCGCTCTCTCCCTCTGCGTCTCGCTCTCTCCCTCTGCGTCTCGCTCTCTCCCTCTGCGTCTCGCTCTCTCCCTCTGCGTCTCGCTCTCTCCCTCTCCCCACTTCCTCTGCGTCTCGCTCTCTCCCTCTCCCCACTTCCTCTGCGTCTCGCTCTCCCTCTCTCTCTTCCTCTGCGTCTCTCTCTCTCTCTCTCTCTTCCTCTGCGTCTCTCTCTCTCTTCCTCTGCGTCTCTCTCTCACTTCCTCTGCGTCTCTCTCTCACTTCCTCTGCGTCTCTCTCACTTCCTCTGCGTCTCTCTCACTTCCTCTGCGTCTCTCTCTCACTGCCTCTGCGTCTCTCTCTCACTGCCTCTGCGTCTCTCTCTCACTGCCTCTGCGTCTCTCTCTCACTGCCTCTGCGTCTCTCTCTCACTGCCTCTGCGTCTCTCTCTCACTGCCTCTGCGTCTCTCTCACTGCCTCTGCGCGTCTCTCACTGCCTCTGCGCGTCTCTCACTGCCTCTGCGCGTCTCTCACTTCCTCTGCGTCTCTCTCACTTCCTCTGCGTCTCTCTCACTTCCTCTGCGTCTCTCTCACTTCCTCTGCGTCTCTCTCTCTCTTCCTCTGCGTCTCTCTCTCTCTCTTCCTCTGCGTCTCTCTCTCTCTTCCTCTGCGTCTCTCTCTCTCTCTCTCTTCCTCTGCGTCTCTCTCTCTCTCTCTAACTCTGCGTCTCTCTCTCTAACTCTGCGTCTCTCTCTCTCTCTCTAACTCTGCGTCTCTCTCTCTCTCTAACTCTGCGTCTCTCTCTCTCTTCCTCTGCGTCTCTCTCTCTCTTCCTCTGCGTCTCTCTCTCTCTTCCTCTGCGTCTCTCTCTCTTCCTCTGCGTCTCTCTCTCTCTTCCTCTGCGTCTCTCTCTCTCTTCCTCTGCGTCTCTCTCTCTCTCTTCCTCTGCGTCTCTCTCTCTCTCTTCCTCTGCGTCTCTCTCTCTCTCTCTCTTCCTCTGCGTCTCTCTCTCTCTCTTCCTCTGCGTCTCTCTCTCTCTTCCTCTGCGTCTCTCTCTCTCTCTTCCTCTGCGTCTCTCTCTCTCTCTCTCTTCCTCTCCCTCTGCGTCTCGCTCTCTCCCTCTGCGTCTCGCTCTCTCCCTCTGCGTCTCGCTCTCTCCCTCTGCGTCTCGCTCTCTCCCTCTGCGTCTCGCTCTCTCCCTCTGCGTCTCGCTCTCTCCCTCTGCGTCTCGCTCTCTCCCTCTGCGTCTCGCTCTCTCCCTCTGCGTCTCGCTCTCTCCCTCTGCGTCTCGCTCTCTCCCTCTGCGTCTCGCTCTCTCCCTCTGCGTCTCGCTCTCTCCCTCTGCGTCTCGCTCTCTCCCTCTGCGTCTCGCTCTCTCCCTCTGCGTCTCGCTCTCTCCCTCTGCGTCTCGCTCTCTCCCTCTGCGTCTCGCTCTCTCCCTCTGCGTCTCGCTCTCTCCCTCTGCGTCTCGCTCTCTCCCTCTGCGTCTCGCTCTCTCCCTCTGCGTCTCGCTCTCTCCCTCTGCGTCTCGCTCTCTCCCTCTGCGTCTCGCTCTCTCCCTCTGCGTCTCGCTCTCTCCCTCTGCGTCTCGCTCTCTCCCTCTGCGTCTCGCTCTCTCCCTCTCCCCACTTCCTCTGCGTCTCGCTCTCCCTCTCCCCACTTCCTCTGCGTCTCGCTCTCTCTCTCTCTCTTCCTCTGCGTCTCTCTCTCTCTCTCTCTCTTCCTCTGCGTCTCTCTCTCTCTTCCTCTGCGTCTCTCTCTCACTTCCTCTGCGTCTCTCTCTCACTTCCTCTGCGTCTCTCTCACTTCCTCTGCGTCTCTCTCACTTCCTCTGCGTCTCTCTCACTTCCTCTGCGTCTCTATCTCTCTCTTCCTCTGCGTCTCTTTCTCTCTCTCTCTTCCTCTGCGTCTCTCTCTCTCTCTCTCTCTCCCTCTGCGTCTCTCTCTCTCACTTCCTCTGCGTCTCTCTCTCTCACTTCCTCTGCGTCTCTCTCTCTCACTTCCTCTGCGTCTCTCTCTCTCACTTCCTCTGCGTCTCTCTCTCACTTCCTCTGCGTCTCTCTCTCACTTCCTCTGCGTCTCTCTCTCACTTCCTCTGCGTCTCTCTCTCACTTCCTCTGCGTCTCTCTCACTTCCTCTGCGTCTCTCTCACTTCCTCTGCGTCTCTCTCTCTTCCTCTGCGTCTCTCTCTCTTCCTCTGCGTCTCTCTCTCTTCCTCTGCGTCTCTCTCTCTCTTCCTCTGCGTCTCTTTCTCTCTCTCTCTTCCTCTGCGTCTCTCTCTCTCTCTCTTCCTCTGCGTCTCTCTCTCTCTTCCTCTGCGTCTCTCTCTCTCTTCCTCTGCGTCTCTCTCTCTTCCTCTGCGTCTCTCTCTCTTCCTCTGCGTCTCTCTCTCTCTTCCTCTGCGTCTCGCTCTCTCTCCCCACTTCCTCTGCGTCTCGCTCTCTCTCCCCACTTCCTCTGCGTCTCGCTCTCTCTCCCCACTTCCTCTGCGTCTCGCTCGCTCTCCCCACTTCCTCTGCGTCTCGCTCTCTCTCTCTCCCCACTTCCTCTGCGTCTCGCTCTCTCTCTCTCCCCACTTCCTCTGCGTCTCGCTCTCTCTCTCTCCCCACTTCCTCTGCGTCTCGCTCTCTCTCTCTCCCCACTTCCTCTGCGTCTCGCTCTCACTTCCTCTGCGTCTCTCTCACTTCCTCTGCGTCTCTCTCTCTCACTTCCTCTGCGTCTCTCTCTCTCTCTCTTCCTCTGCGTCTCTCTCTCTCTCTTCCTCTGCGTCTCTTTCTCTCTCTCTCTTCCTCTGCGTCTTTCTCTCTCTTCCTCTGCGTCTTTCTCTCTCTCTTCCTCTGCGTCTCTCTCTCTCTCTCTTCCTCTGCGTCTCTCTCTCTCTCTTCCTCTGCGTCTCTCTCTCTCTTCCTCTGCGTCTCTCTCTCTCTCTTCCTCTGCGTCTCTCTCTCTCTTCCTCTGCGTCTCTCTCTCTCTTCCTCTGCGTCTCGCTCTCCCCACTTCCTCTGCGTCTCGCTCTCTCTCTCCCCACTTCCTCTGCGTCTCGCTCTCTCTCCCCACTTCCTCTGCGTCTCGCTCTCTCTCTCTCCCCACTTCCTCTGCGTCTCGCTCTCTCTCTCTCCCCACTTCCTCTGCGGCTCTCTCTCCCCACTTCCTCTGCGGCTCTCTCTCCCCACTTCCTCTGCGTCTCGCTCTCTCTCTCCCCACTTCCTCTGCGTCTCGCTCTCTCTCCCCACTTCCTCTGCGTCTCGCTCTCTCTCCCCACTTCCTCTGCGTCTCGCTCTCTCTCTCTCCCCACTTCCTCTGCGTCTCGCTCTCTCTCTCTCCCCACTTCCTCTGCGTCTCGCTCTCTCTCTCTCTCCCTCTGCGTCTCTCTCTCTCCCTCTGCGTCTCTCTCTCTCCCTCTGCGTCTCTCTCTCTCCCTCTGCGTCTCTCTCTCTCCCTCTGCGTCTCGCTCTCTCCCTCTGCGTCTCGCTCTCTCCCTCTGCGTCTCGCTCTCTCCCTCTGCGTCTCGCTCTCTCCCTCTGCGTCTCGCTCTCTCCCTCTGCGTCTCGCTCTCTCCCTCTGCGTCTCGCTCTCTCCCTCTGCGTCTCGCTCTCTCCCTCTGCGTCTCGCTCTCTCCCTCTGCGTCTCGCTCTCTCCCTCTGCGTCTCGCTCTCTCCCTCTGCGTCTCGCTCTCTCCCTCTGCGTCTCGCTCTCTCCCTCTGCGTCTCGCTCTCTCCCTCTGCGTCTCGCTCTCTCCCTCTGCGTCTCGCTCTCCCTCTCCCCACTTCCTCCGCGTCTCGCTCGCTCTCTCTCTCTTCCTCTGCGTCTCGCTCGCTCTCTCTCTCACTTCCTCTGCGTCTCTCACTTCCTCTGCGTCTCTCACTTCCTCTGCGTCTCTCTCACTTCCTCTGCGTCTCTCTCACTTCCTCTGCGTCTCTCTCACTTCCTCTGCGTCTCTCTCTCTCTTCCTCTGCGTCTCTATCTCTCTCTCTTCCTCTGCGTCTCTATCTCTCTCTCTTCCTCTGCGTCTCTTTCTCTCTCTCTCTTCCTCTGCGTCTCTCTCTCTCTCTCTCTCCCTCTGCGTCTCTCTCTCTCACTTCCTCTGCGTCTCTCTCTCTCTTCCTCTGCGTCTCTCTCTCTCACTTCCTCTGCGTCTCTCTCTCACTTCCTCTGCGTCTCTCTCACTTCCTCTGCGTCTCTCTCACTTCCTCTGCGTCTCTCTCTCTTCCTCTGCGTCTCTCTCTCTTCCTCTGCGTCTCTCTCTCTTCCTCTGCGTCTCTCTCTCTTCCTCTGCGTCTCTCTCTCTTCCTCTGCGTCTCTCTCTCTTCCTCTGCGTCTCTCTCTCTCTCTCTTCCTCTGCGTCTCTTTCTCTCTCTCTCTTCCTCTGCGTCTCTCTCTCTCTCTCTCTTCCTCTGCGTCTCTCTCTCTCTTCCTCTGCGTCTCTCTCTCTCTTCCTCTGCGTCTCTCTCTCTTCCTCTGCGTCTCTCTCTCTTCCTCTGCGTCTCTCTCTCTCTCCCCACTTCCTCTGCGTCTCGCTCTCTCTCCCCACTTCCTCTGCGTCTCGCTCTCTCTCCCCACTTCCTCTGCGTCTCGCTCTCTCTCCCCACTTCCTCTGCGTCTCGCTCTCTCTCCCCACTTCCTCTGCGTCTCGCTCTCTCTCCCCACTTCCTCTGCGTCTCGCTCTCTCTCCCCACTTCCTCTGCGTCTCGCTCTCTCTCCCCACTTCCTCTGCGTCTCGCTCTCTCTCCCCACTTCCTCTGCGTCTCGCTCTCTCTCTCTCCCCACTTCCTCTGCGTCTCGCTCTCTCTCTCTCCCCACTTCCTCTGCGTCTCGCTCTCTCTCTCTCCCCACTTCCTCTGCGTCTCGCTCTCTCTCTCTCCCCACTTCCTCTGCGTCTCGCTCTCTCTCTCTCCCCACTTCCTCTGCGTCTCGCTCTCACTTCCTCTGCGTCTCTCTCACTTCCTCTGCGTCTCTCTCTCACTTCCTCTGCGTCTCTCTCTCTCACTTCCTCTGCGTCTCTCTCTCTCACTTCCTCTGCGTCTCTCTCTCTCTCTTCCTCTGCGTCTCTCTCTCTCTCTTCCTCTGCGTCTCTTTCTCTCTCTCTCTTCCTCTGCGTCTTTCTCTCTCTCTTCCTCTGCGTCTCTCTCTCTCTCTCTTCCTCTGCGTCTCTCTCTCTCTCTCTTCCTCTGCGTCTCTCTCTCTTCCTCTGCGTCTCTCTCTCTCTCTCTTCCTCTGCGTCTCTCTCTCTTCCTCTGCGTCTCTCTCTCTTCCTCTGCGTCTCTCTCTCTTCCTCTGCGTCTCTCTCTCTTCCTCTGCGTCTCTCTCTCTTCCTCTGCGTCTCTCTCTCTCTCTCTTCCTCTGCGTCTCTTTCTCTCTCTCTCTTCCTCTGCGTCTCTCTCTCTCTCTCTCTTCCTCTGCGTCTCTCTCTCTCTTCCTCTGCGTCTCTCTCTCTCTTCCTCTGCGTCTCTCTCTCTTCCTCTGCGTCTCTCTCTCTTCCTCTGCGTCTCTCTCTCTCTCCCCACTTCCTCTGCGTCTCGCTCTCTCTCCCCACTTCCTCTGCGTCTCGCTCTCTCTCCCCACTTCCTCTGCGTCTCGCTCTCTCTCCCCACTTCCTCTGCGTCTCGCTCTCTCTCCCCACTTCCTCTGCGTCTCGCTCTCTCTCCCCACTTCCTCTGCGTCTCGCTCTCTCTCTCTCCCCACTTCCTCTGCGTCTCGCTCTCTCTCTCTCCCCACTTCCTCTGCGTCTCGCTCTCTCTCTCTCCCCACTTCCTCTGCGTCTCGCTCTCTCTCTCTCCCCACTTCCTCTGCGTCTCGCTCTCTCTCTCTCCCCACTTCCTCTGCGTCTCGCTCTCACTTCCTCTGCGTCTCTCTCACTTCCTCTGCGTCTCTCTCTCTCACTTCCTCTGCGTCTCTCTCTCTCACTTCCTCTGCGTCTCTCTCTCTCACTTCCTCTGCGTCTCTCTCTCTCTCTTCCTCTGCGTCTCTCTCTCTCTCTTCCTCTGCGTCTCTTTCTCTCTCTCTCTTCCTCTGCGTCTTTCTCTCTCTCTTCCTCTGCGTCTCTCTCTCTCTCTCTTCCTCTGCGTCTCTCTCTCTCTCTCTTCCTCTGCGTCTCTCTCTCTTCCTCTGCGTCTCTCTCTCTCTTCCTCTGCGTCTCTCTCTCTCTCTTCCTCTGCGTCTCTCTCTCTCTTCCTCTGCGTCTCGCTCTCTCTTCCTCTGCGTCTCGCTCTCTCTTCCTCTGCGTCTCGCTCTCCCCACTTCCTCTGCGTCTCGCTCTCTCTCTCCCCACTTCCTCTGCGTCTCGCTCTCTCTCTCCCCACTTCCTCTGCGTCTCGCTCTCTCTCTCCCCACTTCCTCTGCGTCTCGCTCTCTCTCTCTCCCCACTTCCTCTGCGTCTCGCTCTCTCTCTCTCCCCACTTCCTCTGCGGCTCTCTCTCCCCACTTCCTCTGCGTCTCGCTCTCTCTCTCCCCACTTCCTCTGCGTCTCGCTCTCTCTCCCCACTTCCTCTGCGTCTCGCTCTCTCTCTCCCCACTTCCTCTGCGTCTCGCTCTCTCTCTCCCCACTTCCTCTGCGTCTCGCTCTCTCTCTCCCCACTTCCTCTGCGTCTCGCTCTCTCTCTCTCCCTCTGCGTCTCGCTCTCTCTCTCTCCCTCTGCGTCTCTCTCTCTCCCTCTGCGTCTCGCTCTCTCCCTCTGCGTCTCGCTCTCTCCCTCTGCGTCTCGCTCTCTCCCTCTGCGTCTCGCTCTCTCCCTCTGCGTCTCGCTCTCTCCCTCTGCGTCTCGCTCTCTCCCTCTGCGTCTCGCTCTCTCCCTCTGCGTCTCGCTCTCTCCCTCTGCGTCTCGCTCTCTCCCTCTGCGTCTCGCTCTCTCTCTCTCCCCACTTCCTCTGCGTCTCGCTCTCTCTCTCTCCCCACTTCCTCTGCGTCTCGCTCTCTCTCTCCCCACTTCCTCTGCGTCTCGCTCTCTCCCTCTCCCCACTTCCTCTGCGTCTCGCTCTCTCCCTCTCCCCACTTCCTCTGCGTCTCGCTCTCTCCCTCTCCCCACTTCCTCTGCGTCTCGCTCTCTCCCTCTCCCCACTTCCTCTGCGTCTCGCTCTCTCCCTCTCCCCACTTCCTCTGCGTCTCGCTCTCTCCCTCTCCCCACTTCCTCTGCGTCTCGCTCTCTCCCTCTCCCCACTTCCTCTGCGTCTCGCTCTCTCCCTCTCCCCACTTCCTCTGCGTCTCGCTCTCTCCCTCTCCCCACTTCCTCTGCGTCTCGCTCTCTCCCTCTCCCCACTTCCTCTGCGTCTCGCTCTCTCCCTCTCCCCACTTCCTCTGCGTCTCGCTCTCTCTCTCTCCCCACTTCCTCTGCGTCTCGCTCTCTCTCTCTCCCCACTTCCTCTGCGTCTCTCTCTCTCTCCCCACTTCCTCTGCGTCTCGCTCTCTCTCTCTCCCCACTTCCTCTGCGTCTCGCTCTCTCTCTCTCCCCACGTACATGACATGGTGTTCATCACTCCACGATTTTTAATAATTAGGCAGCAAACTGGAAAAATGTATTGTGGTTTATTGTGGGCCAGATCTGTACAATTAATTTCTCCCATGTGTTGTGGCAAATTAATTTACATTGACTGTATCACTGTTTCCCCACGTCTCAGTCTTGCAGTGTTTTTCTTTTTTATAAAAATTCATGTGATGGGGTACTGCCATTTATAAATGAGTGGATTAGAAGTTGTGTGACAAATTAAAACACAACGCGCTGAAGATACTTGACATTCATTAAACGTGTTCAGCAGGACTATTTTATTACATGTGGAACATCCAAAAAAGAATTAAGACGTTTCGGTCAGTACAAAACCTTCATCAGTCCTCTGGATACCAGGAGACTGCGTGCAGCAGCGCTGAGAGGAAGTGTGCTGCATCCACCGCTTAGACATGAGCGCTTTTCTGGATGTTCCACATGTAATAAAATACTCCTGCTGAACACATTTAATGAGTGCCAAGTATCTTTTCCATATTAACAGATTGTGATCCTACTTGTGCATCTTGCATCCAGAAATGCCATTCTTTTCTTAACAAAATGAAAACACAAGACTGAATGCCCTCAGGTCAGAGAACTGGACACCTCAGCTGCTGCACAACCTCTTGAAGAAGAATCCTGGCCACTATTGATAACTCCTCCTTCATGTTATAAAGAATGGTCGCGTCTGGATCTTTGTCAGCGGCCGGGCCCGAGGGTCGCGTCGGCCACTTTGGCAGCGTCCGGGCCTCAAGGATCGCGTCGGGTTATTCTGCACCATCCAGAAGGAGCACATTGCACTAAAATGCTGGTTCAAACAGGAGAAGGAACTTTCTACACCAGTGATGCAATATCTGAAGGATGAGATGAGCAGTGCTTATATAGCGCTATTCACCTTCATATAATTGGGTTCTGAAATCAGACAATCAGAAATTGCAGACCTGTCAATCATTGATGTGTATTATATACTGTTGATGAGGATACTGCACAGCAGCAGTTTCTTCCGCTCTCCCTCTTGCCCACCAGTTGTCAGCCATTTGCTGGACAGTAGCTTATCAACATGCACTAATTTAGTTATTAGATTTAATATTTGATCTTTCCATTTTATTACTGTGTTCAGCTGTCATTAGTTTTATACCCTGTGAAACAAACATCCCGTCACCTTATCCAGTGATCTAGTATCACATGGCTACAGGCGTCGGTGCTTGGTATGAAGTTTTCATATGATGTGGGCTCTCTGGATGCTTAATGTTATTTGCTCATGTAATTTCTTCCAATCTGCTCACCCCCATTCTCCATTCTACCCCTACATCCCCTTTACTTTATCAGATGTATTTTATAGACCAAATATAAACACATTCCAGTTCTGCATTTATGATAGTCTTGGAATGCATCTGCGTGTTAGGACCGGATATTGGAGGACGGATATTTAGAAGGGTTTTTATAAAATAAGTGCATACTCCTCCATTGTGGCGTAATCTGTAGGATACACCATGTTACTGTCACCCATGGTGAGTAGTAATGAGCTGATACATACAGGAGGTGTGGTGTAGAACATTCTCCGCCAGCCCCCTAGACACACCCATGAGGAACTCAAGCGTCTATTGAGTTGGTGCCAACAGCTGTACCTTGGGCAGTGTATTTCCACACGTGGCAGGGGCGACTAGGAAAGCCTAGCTAATACTGTCTCTAAATGTATGATGCCCAGCATGTAATAAATCTTATAATGTCCATTGTGTGATATAGTGCTTATTTCTCCTTGCCCTCCTCCAGCCATGAAGGCCGATCGCAGGCGTTTAAAATCGGAAAAAGCAGACTTGGTAAGCCAAATGGAACAGTTATATACAACCCTGGAGAGCCGAGAGGAGCAACTGCGGGACTTTATCCGAAATTATGAGCAACATAGAAAGGTAAGACCAACCTCCGCTATACTAACCTCCTGCACAGAACAATAGTTAAATATTTTAACCCCGCTCTTTCCTTTAACAGTACTTGAATGGTGCTTCCATCCTAACCATTTAATACTTTTTTTAAGACTGTGAACCTATAGGTTTAGGGTCCATTGTATGTGATGATACGGTACCCAGTATCTCATTGCTTGCAGCGAAGTGATTCTTCCTTTTGCCCATAGAAAAATGTAGGCACTGATAGTGCTGCCCTCCTGTTGTCACTGTATAAATGATGTAGCCAGATTGCCTTGTGGTCTAGCTCGGGGAGCAGAGTCTTTTTCTTTGGGCCCTGAAATTGTTGTGCGTTGCGTATATGGAGCTTTGCCTAAAAGTGGGAGTTTCTCTGAGGTTTTTTTTTTTTTAGGCACAGATGGTACTGCATCCTTGTCTCTCCTTTTTCTGAACTATGAAGGCACTGGTATTTCTGCATGTAATTAATCTAGGCACTTTATGGTACTGCATCTTTTTCTCACTGTAAATATTGTGGGCACCAACAGTACCGTCTCCCAGATTAAATAAAATTAAGGCACAAAAAATATTCACCCACTCACCTTTGTAAGTGATGAAGAAGTAAAAATGAGATATACAACCTGTGCCTAAGTACTGTTGCGTTGCAGCCCTTTCCATTCATTCATTACACTAAGGAAGTTTTTGCTAAGGGTATATTCCCACATAAAATTCATAGAGCGAGATAATAGATGTATCTACATATAGATGTATATACAGTGAAGGAAATAATTATTTGATCCCTTGCTGTTTTTGTAAGTTTTACCCACTGACAGAGACCTGAATAGTCTATAATTTTAAGGGTAGTGCTGTTGGTGCAATAGTAAGAAAATGGAAGAAATACAAAATGACTGTCCATCGACATCTATCTGGGGCACCATTCAAAATCTCACATTGTGGGGTATCCTTGATCATGAGGAAGGTGAGAGATCAGCCTAAAGCTACACGAGGGGAACTCGTTAATGATCTCAAGGCAGCTGGGACCACAGTCACCAAGAAAACCATTGGTAACACATTACGCCTTAAAGGTTTAAAATCCTGCAGTTCCCGCAAGGTCCCCCTGCTCAAGAAGGCACATGTGCAGGCCCATCTGAAGCTTGCCAATGAACACCTGGATGATTCTGTGAGTTATTGGGAGAAGGTACTGTGTTGAGATGAGACAAAAATTGGGCTCTTTGGCATTAACTCAACTCTCCGTGTTTGGAAGAAGAGAAATGCTGCCTATGACCCAAAGAACACCATCCCCACTGTCAAGCATGGAGGTGGAAGCATTATGTTTTGGGGGTGTTTCTATGCTAAGGGCACAGGACTACTTCACCGCATCAATGGGAGAATGGATGAAGCCATGTACCGTAAAATCCTGAGTGACAACCTCATTCCCTCAGTAAGAGCATTGAAGATGGGTCGTGGCTGGGTCTTCCAGCAAGACAATGACCCAAAACATACAGCCAAGGCAACAAAGGAGTGGCTCAAAAAGAAGCACATTAAGGTCATGGAGTGGCCTACTCAGTCTCAAGACTTTAATTTCATAGAAAACTTATGGAGGGAGTTGAAGCTCCGAGTTGCCAAGCGACAGCCTCAAAATCTGAATGATTTAAAGATGATGTGCAAAGAGGAGTGGACCAAAATTCCTCCTGACATGTGCGCAACCCTCATCAACTACAATGTCTGACTGCTGTGCTTGCCAACTAGGGTTTTGCCACCAAGTATTAAGTGTTGTTTGCCAGAGGAATCAAATACTTATTTCTCACTGCAAAATGCAAATACATTTATCTAATTTATACAATGTGATTTTTTTTTTTTTTTTTGGATATTCTATCTCTAGACTGTTCAGGTCTTTGTCAGTGGACAAACCTACAAAAACAGCAAGGGATAAAATAATTATTATATATTTTTTGCGTGTATATGGACTGCACCACTGTACTTTAGTGACTTCTATAGAGCGTGTGAGTGTGAAGCACCTGGATATGGTTTTTCTAACCTAATATGTGCCTTGAATTTAATCTCGATCTTTTCATGCTGCCCACTTGACAGAAGCCCAAGTTCACTCCAGTGTTTACATAAAGGTGGCATTGTTCGTGCTTTCTTCCCTCTGATTTCCCCACTAGCCCCCTCTATTCACTTCTAATCAAAGAGGCGTATAGAGCGCAGTGCAGCCATTGTTCGCTCTGTTCCTGTACAAGATGTGTGCCGACTACAGGCAGCCAGAAAGGTTAACGTCGACTCCTTTGAAAACCGGCGTAATAAATCCAATTATTGACGGTCAGGTTTCGAGCATGATCAAATCACTGTGTGGAACTTCTTGTATTATAGTATTCTTTCTTTTTTTTTTTTTTTTTTTTTTATAAATAATTCTCCTGGGCTGCAGTCAGCTTCTGGGTATAAATATGCAGGGCTGTGGAGTCGGAGTCCATCTTCGTGGAGTCAGTATAAAATGAACCGACTCCTAAAATATATAATAAATTGGGTACAGTAGTTCAATGCAATTTGTGGGGAATATTTTTTCATAAGAATTTGGGAAAGTTATGAAATGTCCTATTCCTTATCTAAGGGTCTAGACTTTTAGCTGAGATGAATCTGTGCTGCAGTTTATGTACATAAGTAGTGAAGCTCCTCCTCTACAGATAAGGGGGGGGAAACAAACAGGGAAGGAATGCCTGTACTCATCTCAGAACTGCTGGAGTGAACAGGAAAGCAGGATTAAGAACAAAAGGGAACAGGATCTTGCTATTATAACTGATGATGCTTCAAAAATAAGTACAATTAAACTGATGAATGAGAATAATGAAGGTGAACAGCAGCTAGAAGAACATTTCAGATTCAGTATGTTGGAGATGGAAGGCCACCGTCCTGTTCCCATAATGGAGGAACAAACAGATATTACTACAGAAGAACAGCAAAATGATTCTTTCCAATTAGATGATCTTGTTGAAGCTGCTTCACACCTCTCTCCTATTCATTACATGCGCTGTGTTGTGCACACGCTGCAGCTGGCAATAAGAGATAGTCTGCAAGAGGGACATGCTGCAACTCTGATTAGCAAAGTGAGGAAATTGGCAATTGCTGCCAGAACCCCTAAAATTTATTCCATCTTGAAGAGACGTGCTGGGAAAGGGGCAATTGAGGAATTACGACATTTTTCACTTGCTCTCAAAGAAGTAGAAGAGTTCAATCGTTCATCAAAACTGACTGTGCACGAGGCAATTCCTTTATACCTTGAAATTGTTAGAGATGTTGCCCATGTGGTTACGGCTTTGCCACCAACCCAAGTTAGTGTAGAGAGGTTGTTCTCTAGCCTTAAAATAATTAGGTCAGATTTGAGGTCATCTATGAAGGAGGCGATACTATTTCTCAGAACAAATTCATAAACGGCACAAATGTTATTCAGTACGTTTTTGTTGAAAACTGTTTTTTTTTCCACTTACTGCAGAGTGTATAATAAACTGTAAATATGCAAACGTGTTTTTTGTTCTAAAGTTGTATTCCAATAAAAAATATTTTATGTTCTATCTAAATAGCTTGTTTATTGTGTCATAATATTGATTAAAAGCCTGATGTTACCATTTTACTACAGTAAATGTATCAGTTAAACATGAGCCATGTATGAGGGAGTCGGTGTCATGGAAATTGAGGAGACGGAGGTTTGGCTTACCGACTCCACAGCCCTGTAAATATGGATATATTGTTGAGTGACGGAAACCAAATTCACCTGTAAAAACAATTTTAGTTTTTTAACCTAGGGATGTATAATATGGAGGGTTCTCATCAATGTATGCCACGTGGACCTGCAATGGTTATTTTGTACAGACAGAGGTGTAATTGAGAGAAAGCTGACGCGGAGATTTTAACCCCCCCCCCCCAAGATTAGTGCCAGGCTGGCAGGCATTAAGTTCATTGTGCAATATTTTGCCCAAGCTTAAAGGAATATTCCAATCTCCAAGATCCTTTCCCAATATGTGGTAGGTATAATAATAATATTAGAAAATACTTCCAATTAGAAATGTAGTATAGTTCTTCTGATTCGCCCATGTGCAGGGCATTGCAGAACTATAGGTATCCATGGTCACGACCACTCATATAGTGAGTTAGTTGTTAATGGTCGTAACCATGGATACCTAAGCTACCGCAATGCTCTACATGGGGAATGACATAGTGAATCAGGAGAACTATACTTCATTTCTAATTGAAGGTATTTGCTAATATTATTATTATTACACCTACTACATATTGGGATAGGATCTTGGAGATGGGAATACCCCTTTAATAACTTGTGCAAGTTTATAAGTTTCTTATCGTGCTCAGGCTGACACAGGAGGTTGCCTTTGTCGAAGTTGGAACAGACCAGTGGCTGTTTTGCTCCCTGCCAAAAGAGCTTCTCTCCAGGTTATTCTCCGCATCAGGTGATGACACTTGTGTCCATGTTTTGGAAAGAGGAAGTTTGCGCAGGGCGTGTGAAGTTTTGTATAGTGGCAGGAAATGGAGAAGTAACGCAAGTTCGGAGTAGAGTAGAAGGCCAGTGTACTTTTCATTACTCATCCTTAAAGAGAGTGAATGGCCATTTCCCGCTCTGTAGGGGGCAGTGTTATGGTGGGTGGTATTTTACATACTGTATATAAATCGTGCCACACTTAATGAAAACAGAATTAAAGGTATATATTTTTTCTGCAATGCTAGATAAACGATGACTACCTTAGACCTTTCACTAGACAGCTGTCCCATGAGCCCTACAGTTTCCATTGTGTGCAGATCCTCATTTCCCTTTACAGGTCCCGATAAATACTTCTGTAACAATAACTATCTAAAGACTTGAATGAGAAGTGCTACATTGTTTCGCAAACCACACGAAATCCGCCAATCGGCTCCCATTATGTAACACTCGGGTGACAATTAGTTCTCATTGTGTTCCCTCCATTATTCCCGCCCGTCAGTAAAATATAATAGAGCTCAAAATGTCCAAATAGCAAGAAACAAGAAAATCTATTGTAGGCCATCACTCCGCGAGATATAATGATTTATATTCTCAACCAGGCGTGTGGATTGGATTCCGGTATTTGTGGAACAGGAAAAGAAATTAATATTGATAGAAATGAATTGCAGGTTTTGAGAGTATGCAACTATTTTTTTCTCTGCCCTTGTGGTACAGGTGACCCTTTGTATTTCCGATAGGTGGGGGTCCCCGAGCAGAATGTTCCTACATATCGGTGGAAGTAGGTTCAACCGAGACACATACCATGAGATCTGTATCGGTTTTGTACCATCGACTAAAAGATTGTCAGGTTTTACAGTCTGAATTGTGATCATGAAGAAAATATTAAGTTATCTTCTACACCAGGGGTCCTCAAACTTTTTAAACAGGGGGCCAGTTCACGGTCCCTCAGACCATTGGAGGGCCGGAATATAGTTTTTAAAAAAAACTATGAACAAATTCCTACGCACACTGCACATATCATATTTTGTAGTAAAAAAAAAATACAGGAACAAATACAATATTTAAAATGAAGAACAAGTAAAGTTAAATCAACCGGTATTTCAATAGGCTGGTAACTGTACCCAATAGGCAGCATAGGTCCTCAATAGGCAGGTAAATGTCCCCAATACGCAGGTAAATATCCCCAATAGGCAGCATAGGTCCCCAATAGGCAGGTAAATGTCCCAAATAGGCAGCATAGGTCCTCAATAGGCAGCATAGGTCCTCAATAGGCAGTTAAATGTCCCCAATAGGCAGCATAGGTCCTCAATAGGCAGGTAAATGTCCCAAATAGGCAGCATAGGTCCTCAATAGGCAGCATAGGTCCCCAATAGGCAGGTAAATGTCTCCAATAGGCAGGTAAATATCCCCAATAGGCAGCATAGGTCTCCAATAGGCAGGTAAATGTACCCAATAGGCAGCATGGGTTCCCAATAGGCAGGTAAATGTCCCAAATAGGCAGGTAAATGTCCCCAATAGGCAGGTAAATGTCCCCAATAGGCAGCATAGGTCTCCAATAGGCAGGTAAATGTACCCAATAGGCAGCATAGGTTCCCAATAGGCAGGTAAATGTCCCAGATAGGCAGGTATATTTCCCAAATAGGCAGGTAAATGTCCCTAATAGGCAGCATAGGTCCCCAATAGGCAGGTAAATGTCCCCAATAGGCAGCATAGGTCCTCAATAGGCAGGTAAAATGTACCCAATAGGCAGCATAGGTCCTCAATAGGCAGGCTGTTTCCCCCTTATAATGCCCTATGCAGGCTGTCCCCCCCCCCCCCCCTTATTATGCCCCATGCAGGATTTCCCTTTCTCCCACCATATAATGCCCCGTGCAAGATATCACTCCCCTGTCTTTATAATGCCCCATTCAGGATGTCACCCCCCCCCATATAATGTCCCATTCAGGATGTCACCCCCCCATATAATGACACATGCAGGTTATCACTCCCCTGTCTTTATAATGCCCCATGCTGGATGTCACCCCTCATATAATGCCCCATGCAGCATGTCACCCCCCCATATAATGCCCCATGAGCATGTCACCCCCCCATATAATGCCCCATTCAGCGTGTCACCCCCCCATATAATGCCCCATTCAGGATGTCACCCCCCCCCCTCCCCCCATATAATGCCACATGCAGGATGTCACCCCTAATATGTCCCATGCCTCCATACATTAAAAAAAAAAAAAATCCAATGCTCACCTCCCTCCTTGCCTGCTGCCGCTGCTCAGGTCCGGGCTCCAGCGTCTCCGGCGTTGTCCCTCTCTGCGCTCCCTGTGACGGCACTCGGGAGGGCGCGGTGTAAAGACGTCACCGCGCCCTCTGACCTGAGACTTCACAGGGAGCGCAGACCAGGAAGACAGCGGATCTGCGGAGGCACGGGGAGAGGTAAGTATCGGGCTGCCGGGGCTCTGAGAAAGCGGGGGGGAAGGGCGGGCGCTGACACCGCTCCCCTCTCCTCCGCCCATAGCCCGGCGGGCCGGATAAAAGTCCTCCGCGGGCCGCATGTGGCCCGCGGGCCGTAGTTTGAGGACCCCTGTTCTACACTGCTCAAAAAAATAAAGGGAACACTCAAATAACACATCCTAGATCTGAATGAATGAAATATTCTCATTGAATACTTTGTTCTGTACAAAGTTGAATGTGCTGACAACAAAATCACAAAAACCATCAATGGAAATCAAATTTATTAACCAATGGAGGCCTGGATTTGGAGTCACCCCCAAAATTAAAGTGGAAAAACACTACTGGCTGATCCAACTTTGATGTAATGTCCTTAAAACAAGTCAAAATGAGGCTCAGTATTGTATGTGGCCTCCATGTGCCTATATGACCTCCCTACAACGCCTGGGCATGCTCCTGATGAGGTTGCGGATGGTCTCCTGTGGGAATTCCTCCCAGACCTGGACTAAAGCATCCGCCAACTCCTGGACAGTCTGTGGTGCAACGTGACGTTGGTGGATGGAGTGAGACATGATGTCCCAGATGTGCTCAATCGGATTCAGGTCTGGGGAGCGGGCGGGCCAGTCCATAGCTTCAATGCCTTCATCTTGCAGGAACTGCTGACACACTCCAGCCACATGAGGTCTGGCATTGTCCTGCATTACGAGGAACCCAGGGCCAACCGCACCAGCATATGGTCTCACAAGGGGTCTGAGGATCTCATCTCTGTACCTAATGGCAGTCAGGCTACCTCTGGCGAGCAAATGGAGGGCTGTGGGGCCCTCCAAAGAAATGCCACCCCACACCATTACTGACCCACTGCGAAACCGGTCATGCTGAAGGAAGTTGCAGGCAGCAGATTGCTCTCCACGGCGTCTCCAGACTCTGTCACATGTGCTCAGTGTGAACCTGCTTTCATCTGTGAAGAGCACAGGGCGCCAGTGGCGACTTTGCCAATCCTGGTGTTCTGTGGCAAATGCCAACCGTCCTGCACGGTGTTGGGCTGTGAGCACAACCCCCATCTGTGGACGTCAGGCCCTCATACCACCCTCATGGAGTCGGTTTCTAACCATTTGTGCAGACACATGCACATTTGTGGTCTGCTGGAGGTAATTTTGCAGGGCTCTGGCAGTGCTCCTCCTATTCCTCCTTGCACAAAGGCGGAGGTAGCGATCCTGCTGCTGGGTTGTTGCTCTCCTACTGCCCCCTCCATGTCTCCTGGTGTACTGGCCTGTGTCCTGGTAACGCCTCCAGCCTCTGGACACTACACTGACAGACACAGCAAACCTTCTTGCCACAGCTCGCATTGATGTGCCATCCTGGATGAGCTGCACTACCTGAGCAACTTCTGTGGGTTGTAGTCCGTCTCATGCTACTACGAGAGTGAAAGCACAACCAACATTCAAAAGTGACCAAAACATCAGCAAGAAAGCATTGGTACTGAGATGTGGTCTGTGGTCCCCACCTGCGGAACCACTCCTTTTATTGAGGGTGTCTTGATAATTGCCAATAATTTCCATCTATTGTCTATTCCATCTGCACAACAGCATGTGAAATTGATTGTCAATCAGTGTTGCTTCCTAAGTGGACAGTTTGATTTCACAGAAGTTTGATCACCTTGGAGTTATATTCTGTTTAAGTGTTCCCTTTATTTTTTTGAGCAGTGTATGTATACAATAGGGGATAATGTATTGATCGCTGGGGTGCTGACCACTAGGACCCCCCACGATCCTGCGGTCAAGGCTCGAATTCAAGAACTGGGCTCTGCAAAGCCACGTACTTTATGGAGGGGAGGTGCACATGCTAGACCTCTGCATCATTCAGTACCTATGGGATTGTCAGAGAAAGCGGAGTAGAACACTCTACTTTGCCCGCCCGCCCCATAGATAATGAATAGATACACAAGTGCACCTCAACTCAATTGATTCTGCTGGAAATAGCTGATCACAGCCCTTCATATATTGATGCAAACCCTTTAACATTTTGTGACTTATCCTATAATATTTATGGCCACTTTTAGAATTGGGACTTCCCTTTAACAAAACAGAAACCTTTTAGTATATGAGTGTTTTGGGGTTTTTTTTATGGCTAGTCTTTCTTTGCACTGCTTCTCCAATGTATTCTCAGCCGGCTAAGTTTATATAAAGTTAATTCAATAATGCTCCGGAATGGTTTTCCTTCTATGCTGAGCCCTTTAATACAAAGTCCCCTTTTCTATTGCTATTCTCTAGGGGTTTTCTGTTAGCTGATGAATCCCAGCCAAAATCAGGTCGTTCTATCCCTTCTCCTCCTCTAAAAGCTCTTAATTGGTAAATGACATTAGCGATATTACCTAACCGGCTTTGTACACCTTCGCCATTTATAATCAGCGCGTCGTCTACTCTTGTCAGCTTCAAGAGCGTAAACACTCGAGAATGAATTAATAGCCAATAAACAGCTGACAGTTTTACTTTTGCTGCATGAAACACTTATTTTTATTTATTTTTTTTAATCAAGGCTTACTTTATATTGGACACTTGAACGTTTGTTTATTTTTTTTTTGCTTTTTATTATTTTTTTGTTTGTTTCTATCTACTGCTACTAATGAACATCCAGCTCAGCTATCTGAATTATACAAAGTATTCTCTTTCTACGTTTAGTGGGATAATTCTTCAACATAAACCTCTACATAAGAAAATACTTAAAGGGGGTTTCCAATTATATGGGGTTGTCTTTCCATTACTCATTGGCCCAGAGATCAGATTCTGATGTTGTGGTCTACTTCTTCTGCAATGGGCCATTGCAGGGTAAAATTGGTATTACATGGGCCCCCCGTTAACTTACAGTTCATTAAATTAATCCCTATCCTATGGGTAACTTACAATCTTGGTGAAATCTTCTTTTTTTAATGGTTTGTAAAAAAAAATTATCCTCTCTTTAAATGACCATGAAACCAATAATTTGCTGTTTGAAAATGTCCATCAATCTCTTGTCCATTGTGTAACACTAATCACGTCATTGCTGGTGAAATTCACCATTAGCCACTCACAAGAGTTTAGCCTACAGTTTTCTCACGTCCCCTGCAAAAGGGAGTCTGTCAGCACAAAATGACTGTGAAAACTAAGCTCAGGTGCAAAGTGCACCCTTGGCGTGACCAAGCAGTTCAGTGCAATTTCATACTTATTTTATATCTGTCTATTGTTTCTGTAAAGCCAGAGCTGGCAGTCAATTAAGAGAAGGGTGGATAGAGATGAAAAATGAGTAGGTGGTAAGGTGTACTGTGCACTGAGCTGCTTTGCCACGCCAAGGGTGCCCGGAGCTGCTTTGCCATGCCAAGGGTGCCCGGAGCTGCTTTGCCACGCCAAGGGTGCCCGGGGCTGCTTTGCCACGCCAAGGGTGCCTGGGGCTGCTTTGCCACGCCAAGGTTGGCCCGGGGCTGCTTTGCCACGCCAAGGTTGGCCCGGGGCTGCTTTGCCACGCCAAGGTTGGCCCGGGGCTGCTTTGCCACGCCAAGGTTGGCCCGGGGCTGCTTTGCCACGCCAAGGTTGGCCCGGGGCTGCTTTGCCACGCCAAGGTTGGCCCGGGGCTGCTTTGCCACGCCAAGGTTGGCCCGGGGCTGCTTTGCCACGCGCCAAGGGCGCCCTGGGCTGCTTTGCCACGCGCCAAGGGCGCCCTGGGCTGCTTTGCCACGCGCCAAGGGCGCCCTGGGCTGCTTTGCCACGCGCCAAGGGCGCCCTGGGCTGCTTTGCCACGCGCCAAGGGCGCCCTGGGCTGCTTTGCCACGCGCCAAGGGCGTAACTATAGTAGGTGCATGAATTGCAGTCGCACCCAGGCATTGGAGCCCGAGGGAGCCAAAAAGTTCCCTTTGGCCTATAAGAGACCAATACTATTAAAGACCTGTGATAATTGGTTTCCTACTAGAGATTTTGCATTGGGGCCCACAAGCTTTCAGGTTACTACATTGGCTGCATGGCACCGCTGATGAAATAAAGAATTCTTGGCTTCTTTCCATTCGTATTCCAGTCTGTCCCCCACTTATCAATATTAATGAACTATCTGAAGAAAAGACCATACACATTAGAACAACATGAGCCAAACCTGTCAATTTTATTGGGTTTCAGTTAACCGTTTAATGTGTATTGGGGCCCCCGACAACTGATTGTCAGGGGAGTTAAAGGGAATCTGCCAGCAGGTTTTTGCTACCTCATCTGAGAGCAGGATAGTGCAGGAAAAGAGACCCTGATTCCAACAATTTATGAGAGTTTACTGGGTGTAGCAGTTGTGACACAATCAGAGTTTTTAGATGTAGCAGAGCTGGGAAAGCTGCCCACACAGCTTTCTGTGTACATTGTATAGTGACAGTAAGCTGCTAATCTGAGGAGGCGGTGTGGTCAGACCAGGGCTCATGGGAACATCAGTCCGGGCAGTGATTATCTCCTTTTGATAATACATTCATTGTATGGAAATAACAGCACACAGCCTAATAAGTGACACATCCTTGAAATCAATGTCTCAGCCTCTACTTCATGCTGTCCTCATATTACATAGCAAAAACCTGCTGACAGATTCCCTTTAAGGATCAGACGTGTTTGATTTCGGACTGCTGATCGTTTTTTTTCCCCCCCTGAGACAAGCTTCCGCCAGAGATGTCTGGCAATGGCTCTCTATGGAAAACACAGGAGTACACAGCAGAGTGATCGTTTCTGTGTATGGGAGAGTCTGCCGAGATGGCTGCCGCGTGAACCATTGAAACCCCCCCCCCCCCCCAAATAACGTGTACTGTAAAAATAAACAGTATTTGTGCCATATAAACAGGCCATAGTACTACTAGGTGTTAAACCTGCAAATTCTGCCATATTGGCCCCAACCTAGTTACACTACTATATTACCATAGCCACCAGAGCGCAGCTGTTTTTACCCAAGTGGTGACAAACAAATAAGGCCCCCCATCTCCTTCCTTGCCGGTTGAGTAGTATCTTGGCGGAGGGCAGCAGTGATGTGTGTCCAACATGCCGTTTTCGATTCTGCAGACTTTTATTAGTGGAGGCCTAAGTACACACCGGCTCCTTCAGGCTCACACCACTGTGGTGCTGATCACTCTCTAGTCTAGACCTTCTCCTTCCTGCAAAAAGTATAATGTCTGTAGTGGAAATGGCATAAAACAGGATCCCAAAAAAATAATTACCACATGTTCAGACACCTATCATTAGTGCAGTCGTACAGGAGAGAATTAAGAAATGGCTGCCAAAATGATCCCGACAGGCGCATATCACCAGAACGACTGTCCTGTAAAAACCACAAAATGGGAATTGGGTTTGTTTTTCATGGTCTATCGTATATACAAATTATCTGCATTCCACACCAAAAAAATACACTGGTTGCTATGGATACACAAAATTTTATGAAGTTTTCAGGCTTCACTTCCCTAGCAGCCAGTCAGATTACGCAGCTGAGATAGGGATTAAATATATATATATATATATCTGTATCTCCAGTAGAATTCTATGAGCATGTTAGACAGAGCCCAAGTGTGATGTGACTACATGACACCTGGCCGTCCAGGAGTCACGGTTTTGGCAGGACTCTTCTGTCAATGGGACCCCCTTTAGAGAGTGAGTTCAGGTGGGTCTCTGCAGGAACATGCGCTGTACCATTGTTTGACGCACCACCGACCTGTCTATCATTGCATCTCCTTTATTGGTCTAGTACAGGGATGTCAAAACTCACACAGAGGGCCAAAATGAAAACCTTGGACAAAGTCGTGGGCCAACCAGTATACAGTGTAATGGGCCCCACAAAGTCTTCCATACAGAATAATGGGTCCCACATAGTCCTCCATACAGTATAATGGCCCCACCTAGTCCTCCATACAGTATAATGGCCCCACATAGTCCTCCATACAGTATAATGGCCCCACATAGTCCTCCATACAGTATAATGGCCCCACATAGTCCTCCATACAGTATAATGGCCCCACATAGTCCTCCATACAGTATAATGGCCCCACATAGTCCTCCATACAGTATAATGGCCCCACATAGTCCTCCATACAGTATAATGGCCCCACCTAGTCCTCCATACAGTATAATGGCCCCACCTAGTCCTCCATACAGTATAATGGCCCCACCTAGTCCTCCGTGCAGAATAATGGGCCCCACCTAGTCGTCCGTGCAGAATAATGGGCCCCACCTAGTCGTCCGTGCAGAATAATGGGCCCCACCTAGTCCTCCGTGAAGAATAATGGGCCCCACCTAGTCCTCCGTGCAGAATAATGGGCCCCACCTAGTCCTCCGTGCAGAATAATGGGCCCCACATAGGAGTGGTGGTTCTAGTGTCGTGGGCCAAATATAATCATCCTGTGGGCCAGATTTTGACATGTGTGGTCTATTAGGAGTTTTATTAAAAACCATAGTTTTTTTCACTGATTTATTTTTTTATAATTTTTTTTAGGAAACACTGCAATCACTTTTTTAGGGGATTTGTCTTTATTCTTTTAGAAAAATAAAAATGGTAAGTGGCTTCCAAACGCCTGCCCTTCCCCAGTCTATTTGCCTGCTTTCTGCTGCGCTGTTATCAGAAAATACTAATTCGTAGTACAGATGATTGCAGTGAAAGGGTCAGCTCAGCACTTGTTTCACTAAGGCCTCATTCACACGTCGGTGATTTTTTTTCATATGCAAAAGAAAAAAGGTCCAAAAGTGATCAATGTTTATCAGTGTCATCTGTTTTTGGTCAAACGTCTCTATCAATCAATGTGAGTTAAATGGACTGCACACTGATGGCGTCTGAGTGCTGTCCGTTTTTTTGAGGGGTGTTTTTTTCATGGATCTGTAGACTTGCATTGTTGATCCGACACTCAGATCAAAATCAGTCTCCGCTTTTGTACTGACCACTCAGTCCAAGGCAAAAATCGGACATGTGATCTTCCCCATAGATTCTCAAAGACACGTGGTATCTGTGAAAAACACAGATAGTAGTCGTACGAGAAAAGCTAATGTCCGAATGAGCCCCTACTGCGGGAATAAGCTGCTGCGGAAGATTGTTCTGATTAGGGCGCAGTCAGACAGCCATATAAATCGGACTACAGAGTGGCCGGCGTCTCTCCCGACCCGAGCTTGACCGCTTCATATACAGTACAGACCAAAAGTTTGGACACCCCTTCTCATTTAAAGATTTCTCTGTATTTTCAGGACTATGAAAATTGTACATTCACACTGAAGGCATCAAAACTATGAATTAACACATGTGGAATTATATACTTAACAAAAAAGTGTGAAACAACTGAAAATATGTCTTATATTCTAGGTTCTTCAAAGTAGCCACCTTTTGCTTTGATGACTGCTTTGCACACTCTTGGCATTCTCTTGATGAGCTTCAAGAGGTAGTCACCGGAAATGGTCTTCCAACAATCTTGTAGGAGTTCCCAGAGATGCTTAGCACTTGTTGGCCCTTTTGCCTTCACTCTGCGGTCCAGCTCACCCCAAACCATCTCGATTGGGTTCAGGTCTGGTGACAGTGGAGGCCAGGTCATCTGGCGTAGCACCCCATCACTCTCCTTCTTGGTCAAATAGCCCTTACACAGCCTGAAGGTGTGTTTGGGATCATTGTCCTGTTGAAAAATAAATGATGGTCCAACTAAATGCAAACCGGATGGAATAGCTTGCCGCTGCATGTTGCTGTGGTAGCCATGCTGGTTCAGTATGCCTTCAATTTTGAATAAATCCCCAACAGTGTCACCAGCAAAGCACCCCCACACCATCACACCTCCTCCTCCATGCTTCACGGTGGGAACCAGACATGTAGAGTCCATCCGTTCACCTTTCTGCGTTGCACAAAGACACGGTGGTTGGAACCAAAGATCTCAAATTTGGACTCATCAGACCAAAGCACAGATTTCCACTGGTCTAATGTCCATTCCTTGTGTTCTTTAGCCCAAACAAGTCTCTTCTGCTTGTTGCCTGTCCTTAGTAGTGGTTTCCTAGCAGCTATTTTACCATGAAGGCCTGCTGCACAAAGTCTCCTCTTAACAGTTGTTGTAGAGATGTGTCTGCTGCTAGAACTCTGTGTGGCATTGACCTGGTCTCTAATCTGAGCTGCTGTTAATCTGCGATTTCTGAGGCTGCTGACTCGGATAAACGTATCCTCAGAAGCAGAGGTGACTCTTGGTCTTCCTTTCCTGGGGCGGTCCTCATGTGAGCCAGTTTCTTTGTAGCGCTTGATGGTTTTTGCAACTGCACTTGGGGACACTTTCAAAGTTTTCCCAATTTTTCGGACTGACTGACCTTCATTTCTTAAAGTAATGATGGCCACTCGTTTTTTTTTACTTAGCTGCTTTTTTCTTACCATAATACAAATTCTAACAGTCTATTCAGTAGGACTATCAGCTGTGTATCCACCTGACTTCTGCACAACACAACTGATGGTCCCAACCCCATTTATAAGGTAAGAAATCCTACTTATTAAACCTGACAGGGCACACCTGTGAAGTGGAAACCATTTCCGGTGACTACCTCTTGAAGCTCATCAAGAGAATGCCAAGAGTGTGCAAAGCAGTCATCAAAGCAAAAAGTGGCTACTTTGAAGAACCTAGAATATAAGACATATTTTCAGTTGTTTCACACTTTTTTGTTAAGTATATAATTCCACATGTGTTAATTCATAGTTTTGATGCCTTCAGTGTGAATGTACAGTTTTCATAGTCATGAAAATACAGAAAAATGAGAAGGTGTGTCCAAACTTTTGGTTCTGTACTGTATTTCTATGCAGCTGTCACACTCTGTTCAGGAGAGCCGACGGCCAGATCGAGGTTGCTTTCCAATCTCTGGAGAGAGAAGGAGACGGGCTGATCCTTTCACTGCCATCATCTGTACTCCAAATGATTATATTCTGATATCAATACAGCTGAAGGCAGACAGACTGGAGAAAAGTCGGGGGGTTTGAATCCACTTACAAGAAAGAAATATTTTTTTATAGGAATAAGGACCAACTCCTAACAAAGGCTGCATACATAAAAAAAAGTACACCAATGTGATTTTTATGCTATTTTTGTAGCACCTTTCCACGTTGTTGCTGTGGTGTTTATAGGAGAATTGTCACCTTTAATGTATTGGGCTTAGGCTGGCTTCTGCTTTTCTACTAACGTATTCCATTTATCAGGCAGCCATGTTAATGTTGTTGCCCTGGGATAGGAATGAGTTTCTCCGCATTCCGTGTAATAGATAGCAGAATATCCAAAGAGCAGCTTGGTGTCATCTCCCCGGGCAAAAGGAGAGAGGAAAAAAGAGCAATTCTGTCTGCACCCATGAATACACAGCGGAGCTGGAGAATCTGGAATGAATATAAAATCAAGGTTTTTAATAAAAGTTGCTGGAGCGAATCCACAAACTAATTAAAGTTGTTTTAAATTCACGAAGCCCCTCGAAACACTAATGATATCACAATGTACACGGAGACTGTCACCGTATTATCGGCCTCGGCTGCTGACTCTGTAGTTGGTCACTTTATAATTGCCATGCTGGCCGCTATAAAGCCTCGTAGGTCAATTGCAAGTCAAATCGGCAGCAACTGTCTGATATGTCATTCCATAGGATCTGAAAATATTAACTTAGACAGGGAGATCAAACGCCAGTACACAGAGGGCCAAAATTAAAAGCTTGGACAAAGTCACTGGCCAACCTTGATATTTATTTAAAAAAAAAAAGTAGACAATTCAGGACTTTTTTCCTTTATCAATTCTAACGATGAACCTTTTCACATGGAAACAAACTTAAAGGGGTTGTGCCACGAGTAAAGTACATTTTAATTAATAGATCTTGAAATAAGATATTGGAATAATGTTATGTAAGAGCTGTAAAAAGTATATGGCCCAATGGCCTAATGTAAATATGTAATAACGGATAAAAAAACTTTGAATAATACAAATAATAAAATATGATGCCAGCAGAAGTACTCCCAAACACAGTATGACACCCCCACAGTGAATTCCTCCACAGTACCATCGACACACACGATATCATGACCCTACTGTACCCTTCCTCCCTCAATCCCCCCGACAAAGAATGGTGACCCCATCATAGTATGATTCTCCAACTGTAATACCCACACAGCCCTCCATACAGTATAGTGGCCATGAAAAGTGCTTCATAGAGTATAATGGGCCCAACGTAGTCCTCCATAAAGTATAACGGGCCCTGCATTGCCTTCCATAGAGTATAATGGCCCCCACTTAGATCTCATACAGTATAATGGCCACAACATAGTGCTCCATGCAGTATAATGGGCCCCACATAGTGCTCCATACAGTATAATGGGCCCCACATAGTGCTCCATACAGTATAATGGCCACCACATAGTGCTCCATACAGTATAATGGCCACCACATAGTGCTCCATGCAGTATAATGGGCCCCACATAGTGCTCCATGCAGTATAATGGGCCCCACATAGTGCTCCATACAGTATAATGGCCACCACATAGTGCTCCATACGGTATAATTTCCGCCACATAGTGCTCATACGGTAAAATGGACCCCACGCAGTGCTCCATGCGGTATAATGGCCCCCACGCCGTGCTCCATGCGGTATAATGGCCCCCACGCAGTGCTCCATGCGGTATAATGGCCCCCACGCAGTGCTCCATGCGGTATAATGGCCCCCACGCAGTGCTCCAAGCGGTATAATGGCCCCCACGCAGTGCTCCATGCTTTATAATGGCCCCCACGCAGTGCTCGATGCGGTATAATGGCCCCCACACAGTGCTCCATGCGGTATAATGGCCCCCACACAGTGCTTCATGCAGTATTATAAGCCCCACATAAAAAACTAAATAAATAAATCCTCACCTTTGCCTGTTCCCCCCCACTTCTCTGGTTTCTTCATGGTATTGTGGCGCCCCTGAGGGTTCGACCGCCACAGGGATGCTGCACCTCTTCAATGGGGTGTGGTGTTCCTCCTTCGAGGTAAGAACGGTGCAATGGTCAGGACCCCACCTCCACATCCAACACCACACTTCTCCCACCAGAGGGGGCTAGTAGGCACTAGTGCGCTGCCCCTACTGGAAAATGGGAGACTGGGGAACCAAGAGATAGGGGGAACCATTTAGTGGGTGAGGGTGGAGGACGCTCATTTAGTTACACTTAATATTTCATATTTAATAAACAGCCATCTTGAGCTCATGGTTCTTTGATTGTGATCTCCCTCCCTGAACGTGGCTTCTGGGAGAACCTGCAGCGGATAGAGACACGGCCCTCGTACTCCGGCCTTGAGTCGAGGGGCAGGTTGGAGTTAACGAATGTCTCAACCCGGTCAAGGACCATACCCAAGAAAGCCTGGAGCTTAGGAGTGTAGCTCCACCGCAAAAGAATCCCAGGGGGATACAGACAGAGCGGTATACACCACCTGTCCTCGCTATTCTGGCCTAGTCAGAGGGATTCCGGCTGCAAGAGGGGTACCGGCCCCCGATACCTGACTTTGCTACTCCACTTCCTAGTCAGGGAAGCCCGGCAGGCCCAGAGGATCCCACCGGGTAACGGAAGGAGCGGAGCTGCCACCCGTACCGTTTTTCTGAGCGTAGTCCAGAGGGAGACCCGGCCTATCTACACAGACAGGAAAGGACTCTGTCTGAAGTCTAGGAACACTCTGGTGCGGGGTCCTGATTAAGCACTTGAATTACTCGGAGGTTGTCGGACCCCCGTCCCTGGTGCCCACTGAACTCCGTGAGGAGCAGGGAGAAGCCTTGCAGCTGTACTCTCCACCGTGAGTAAAAACCCTGGAAGTCGACCCCTATGGCCTCCGGACTCTTTATTTCTGCACCGCACCACATAGCACCAGACCTCCTACACTACAACTCCCTCCATCCTCGTCTCTGCCCTGAGGCCCTGCTCCGCCTGTGGGGAGTAGTGTCAACTACGGCTGCCACAACATCATGCCTCAAAGGACTGCAGCAGCGCTGGTGGCCTTCATCAGGTACCACAGGTGGCGTAGTCGTTAGCAACCACTCAACCCTGAAAGCCCATTACATCTTTTTTTAATGTGACGGCCCTGGGCACGGACCGGGTCCAGGCCACGGCTGCAACCCCACAAAACATCTGACCTGGCTCCGAGTAATCCCTTCATCTTCCCAGGGTAGGGCTGCGAGCGTCACACAGTATCTTCAGATCCTCTGCACAACGCGATAGTGGGCTCGTTGTAAAGACATCATCGCAACCACTGTTCTAAGATGTTAGACACAGAGGGGGTATGATAGTGGAGGGAGTGCTCCATCATTGCTTTCAACGGTGTCTAGAAGGCCAATATGGTTAAAAGTGCGATGTGTCGCAGGCCACGTTTGACAGTTGTGCCTTAGAGGAAAGGAATTTCATAAACAGCACGTTTTAGCAATCCATTCTCCATTGAGCATAATGAAAATAATGTAAAAACATGTTTTGGAGTTTTTTTTTGCAGGAGAGAAGTCCACAAAAAAAAAAAGTTCTGACAAAGTTGAGCAAAAAGATTTGTGCTGACTTGGTCCATCGTCCATTCCTCCGTGACAGCTGGACTACGGCAGTCTTCACTTCTGCACCTGGCATCCTGGCTGTCACTTGTGCTTACCAGGCCCCGCAACGTAGATCATAACATTTAAATGACTATTAACTTGACGTTCTGCAATGCCATGACGTCGAGGGGCCTAGGAAGTGCAAGAGGCACCCAAGGTGCCAGACACCCAGAAGTGAAGACTACCCTGCTCGTTTTATTCTTTCTCCAATTTGTTACCAATATGTAGTCTAGACAGATATTATGTAACGAATCTGCAGTAAAGGGGAAATTATATATGGTTTGGGATGAAACTTAAATAATTATCATATATATTTTTTAAATTCCTTGACCATTCAAAAATATACAACTTTTTCTGGTGTGATGTTAGGGCTGTTTTAATAATCAGCCTACATTTACATGAAACACACAATAGTAAAATATTTTATTGTTAATATGTCAGAAAAGTCTTAGTAAAATGGATTTAGAAGGAAATGTGTCTGTACAGCTGCTTCGCTGTAGGCCATTGTGAATGGAGACATGAAGTACATCAGTACACAATGGAGCGATTCTCCTAAAATGGACACAGAGAAAACCTTTCAGCAGAGTCTGCCCCTCTTCTGCCATCTTCCTGTTGTGCCATGTACAGGTGGCAGCAGGTTAAGTGTACGTCTCTGTGTATAAAATTCCCAGCACTAATTTCTTACCTTTAAGCCATTCCTGTTGGTGTTTAGATGCCAAATCTTTATTCCCACAGGAATGTTCCTTCTTGGTAAACAATGATTACATTTTATTTAGGTGAACAGAAAACTTAAAGGGAACCTGTCCAGTTGAAAACAAGAAGTTGAAAGAAGATGATCAGATTGATATACATTTTTGTTGGAAAACTTTCATTTTATTCATTGAAAACCTTGGTGTTTGTATGCCTTCGAGTCCAGTGGGTGGTCCTATTCAGTGATTGACAGCCTACCCTTTGACTTTTCATGTAGAGATAGCTGCCAATCAATGAGTAGGACTGCCCACTGGACTCGTATTGAGTAGGACCACCCACAGGACTCTGAACACAAACTCCAGGGACTTCATTGAATAAAATAAGTTCTACTGAATCTTTTCCAAAAAACTTGTATATGCTTCTGCTCAGCGTCTCCTTCTCTATATCATGGTGTCCACAGATCAAACTGCATGTACAACTTGACAGGTTCCCTTTAACTTTATCAATTCATAGTAGAACACTTTTCTGTAAAGGCGTTGTCTGATAAGCCTCTGTCCATAAGCATATGGATTTCAGAATTCATCTCCTGATCACCTACAGTAGAGAGCCTCTGTCACTTGTTCTAGTGGTCCTGATGCCTCCATGAATGGATGGCCATTTGTTTGGAAGGAAAGTATGTAAGGCTGGTGGGAAAAATGAGTGAACAGACGTGATTTCTCCTGGTGATTTAAAGCTGAATGAAAAGGATTAGGGAAACCCAAACCAGATGACTAGTCTAGAAATATGTAGCATAGACAATCAAGGAGAGGCACTCTACAGCCTTTGGAAGCTAAACTGATATACACTGCTCAAAAAAATAAAGGGAACACTTAAACAATAGAATCTAACTCCCAAGTAAATCAAACTTCTGTGAAATCAAACTGTCCACTTAGGAAGCAACACTGATTGACAATCAATTTTACATGCTGTTGTGCAAATGGAATAGACAATAGATGGAAATTATTGGCAATTATCAAGACACCCTCAATAAAGGAGTGGTTCTGCAGGTGGGGACCACAGACCACATCTCAGTACCAATGCTTTCTGGCTGATGTTTTGGTCACTTTTGAATGTTGGTTGTGCTTTCACACTCATGGTAGCATGAGACGGACTCTACAACCCACAGAAGTTGCTCAGGTAGTGCAGCTCATCCAGGATGGCACATCAATGCGAGCTGTGGCAAGAAGGTTTGCTGTGTCTGTCAGCGTAGTGTCCAGAGGCTGGAGGCGCTACCAGGAGACAGGCCAGTACACCAGGAGATGTGGAGGGGGCCGTAGGAGGGCAACAACCCAGCCGCAGGACCGCTACCTCTGCCTTTGTGCAAGGAGGAACAGGAGGAGCACTGCCAGAGCCCTGCAAAATGACCTCCAGCAGGCCACAAATGTGCATGTGTCTGCACAAACGGTTAGAAACCAACTCCATGAGGGTGGTATGAGGGCCCGACGTCCACAGATGGGGGTTGTGCTCACAGCCCAACACCGTGCAGGACGCTTGGCATTTTCCACAGAACACCAGGATTGGACAAGTCGCCATTGGCGCCCTGTGCTCTTCACAGATGAAAGCTGGTTCACACTGAGCACATGTGACGGAGTATGGAAATGCCGTGGAGAGCGATCTGCTGCCTGCAACATCCCTCACCATGACCAGTTTGGCAGTGGGTCAGTAATGGTGTGGGGTGGCATTTCTTTGGAGGGCCGCACAGCCCTCAATGTGCTCGTCAGAGGTAGCCTGACTGCCATTAGGTACCGAGAGGAGATCCTCAGACCCCTTGTGAGACCATATGCTGATGCGGTTGACCCTGGGTTCCTCCTAATGCAGGATAATGCCAGACCTCATGTGGCTGGAGTGTGTCAGCAGTTCCTGCAAGATGAAGGCATTGAAGCTATGGACTGGCCCGCCCGTTCCCCAGACCTGAATCCGATTGAGCACATCTGGGACATCATGTCTCGCTCCATCCACCAACGTCACGTTGCACCACAGACTGTCCAGGAGTTGGCGGATGCTTTAGTCCAGGTCTGGGAGGAGATCCCACAGGAGACCATCCGCAACCTCATCAGGAGCATGCCCAGGCGTTGTAGGGAGGTCATATAGGCACGTGAAGGCCACACACAATACTGAGACTCATTTTGACTTGTTTTAAGGACATTACATTAAAGTTGGATCAGCCTGTAGTGTGTTTTTCCACTTTAATTTTGGGGGTGACTCCAAATCCAGGCCTCCATTGGTTAATACATTTTATTTCCATTGATTATTTTTGTGTGATTTTGTTGTCAGCACATTATACTTTGTACAGAACAAAGTATTCAATGAGAATATTTCATTTATTCAGATCTAGGATGTGTTATTTGAGTGTTCCCTTTATATTTTTGAGCCGTGTATGTTGGAGAATGGCCAAGTATAACAGGGTCTGTAGGGTGGTGGTATCTTAGGTTTTTATCAATCCATGATGTGGTACTGTAGTTGTGTACTACTCACTATTCAATGGCGGTATATATATATTGTATATAAGGGACCGGACATGACCGTTTTGGCCAAAGCATCTCACGTGGCAACCATGACTTCTTGCTCTCGACAAGTATGTGTTTGGCTCTGCAGCAGCATTGGCGGTAGAGAATCTGTCCTGGCAGAAACATTGGTAGTCACCGACTTTATCTGTTGTTCTGAATGGCAATTCTGCCAAAATATCCCATGACATGAGAACTGGGGATGGAGGTTGACTATGTAGATTTGCCATCTGACTAATATTGCAGTGTATGTTAAGGATCTAATATGAAGTATGGATCGCATGCAAAAAATTTTCTTTCATTTGTAAGCTGGATACATATATATTTCGCCTCCCCACCCCCACAAAAACAATCTGTCTAATTTTCTTTCAAGGTCATGTATAGCAGCTGTTCGTCATTTTTATTTACATGACATAAACCTGGAACATCTGGAAGCCGTTCCCTTCATCCGGGGACTAATGTTTCACTGGTTGATATTAAAAGACTCCTTAGCAACATGAAATTTCCTTGGTGCTCTCTAATCCTTTTTCTAACATCCTTTCATTCCATATTTTCCATGCTTGGCATTTTACCACTGCAGAACTTAATCCAGGCTACTGCACAGATTGATCATTGATTGTTTACAGCACAGAGGAGATGGTGGTGGCCCCACCGTGCAGGTTGTCTAATGGTATAGGTAAGGATGGATGCCAAGCAAGTAGGTGGGAAGGTGCAGAGAGCTGTTTGGCCATGCCATGGGTGCACTGCGTCCGAGCGTCTGTGTTTGGTTTGAACTCCTATTTTATACTGACAAACTCCCTTTTAAAGCCAAAAAATGGAAGCGGGAATGAAGAGCCTTGGGATTTCAAAACGGTTTTTATTAATACCAAAGCGTTTGTGCTCCGGACCGGCTCCTTTCTCAAGGTATAAAAACCAAAGTTCGGTTTGGGTACCATAACTGTACCCAAACTTGAACCAGAACCTCTGTGTGCCTCTGCCTCTCTCTCACGCTCTTTGCCTCTGTGCCTCTGCCTCGCTCTTTCTCTCTGCGCCTCTCTCTCACGCTCTTTGCCTCTGCGCCTCTGCCTCGCTCTTTGCCTCTGCGCCTCTGCCTCGCCCTTTGCCTCGCCCTTTGCCTCTGCGCCTCTGCGCCTCTGCCTCGCCCTTTGCCTCTGCGCCTCTGCCTCGCCCTTTGCCTCTGCGCCTCTGCCTCGCTCTTTGCCTCTGCGCCTCTGCCTCGCTCTTTCTCTGCGCCTCTGCCTCGCTTTTTCTCTCTGCGCCTCTGCCTCGCTCTTTCTCTCTGCGCCTCTGCCTCGCTCTTTCTCTCTGCGCCTCTGCCTCGCTCTTTCTCTCTGCACCTCTGCCTCGCTCTTTCTCTCTGCGCCTCTACCTCGCTCTTTCTCTCTGCGCCTCTGCCTCGCTCTTTCTCTCTGCGCCTCTGCCTCGCTCTTTCTCTCTGCGCCTCTGCCTCGCTCTTTCTCTCTGCGCCTCTGCCTCGCTCTTTCTCTCTGCGCCTCTGCCTCGCTCTTTCTCTCTGCGCCTCTGCCTCGCTCTTTCTCTCTGCGCCTCTGCCTCGCTCTTTCTCTCTGCGCCCCTGCCTCGCTCTTTCTCTCTGCGCCCCTGCCTCGCTCTTTCTCTCTGCGCCCCTGCCTCGCTCTTTCTCTCTGCGCCCCTGCCTCGCTCTTTCTCTCTGCGCCCCTGCCTCGCTCTTTCTCTCTGCGCCCCTGCCTCGCTCTTTCTCTCTGCGCCCCTGCCTCGCTCTTTCTCTCTGCGCCCCTGCCTCGCTCTTTCTCTCTGCGCCCCTGCCTCGCTCTTTCTCTCTGCGCCCCTGCCTCGCTCTTTCTCTCTGCGCCCCTGCCTCGCTCTTTCTCTCTGCGCCCCTGCCTCGCTCTTTCTCTCTGCGCCCCTGCCTCGCTCTCCTCCTGGAACTCCGAATATTGCACCGAAATTCGTGTTTGGCGTTGAGCATTGGACAATAACTATCCGGTTGAACGTCGGACTTTTAATCTCTGGTTCCCTCATCTCTAGTGACGACAGTCAAACTGATGGAATTGACGGTCTGTAGTCTCTTGGGTATCAGTGTTGCACACAGCACTGCTGCCTCCTTAGTGACACTTACCTTTATACACAATAGTTTTTTTATTCAGAGGCCATGCACTCTGTTTATTGACCAGTTTAGGAGAATTCGCTCTCTTCATGCAGCATATTGAGCCTAAACTGGTAGATCGTTGACAAGCAGAATAAATTAATATAAAACGAGCTGTGCGTAGTTTATTTTTTTCTATTATTGATGGTTCTAACATGGTCAATTTAGAGCCGGTCATTGTCTATGAAGTAACTGAGCCAACTTGCTAAAGCCTGGCGGTGTAATTGAAGGCACAAACTCATTGTTTTTTTCTGCACCACTTAATGAAAGAGACAAGTAATGTTGTAACGCTGCAAACCCAGAAGCGCATCTCCTCTCTAAAGTTGAGCGCGCGGATAGAGGGAGGCCCATTGGACCTGAAACTGTTTGCATGACATCTAAAATCTGCACATTTTCTTACTGACTGCCTCCATTTACATTTCCTATATTTATCCACATTATTGTACATTTTAAAGGGTAAATGAAACTTTTTTTCATATCTTTGCAATAGCTTCCATGTTCACTGCTGTCGAGCATTTTTTAGGAAGAGTAGTGACTGAGGGCTTGTGCACACTGAGGTCATTTTTGACTGTCTTTAAAAAAAACAAACAAACAAAAAAAATTTTTTCTAGTGGAAACTGCGTCAGGAAACTACTCCATTTGGGAGTTTTTGGACAAGTTTTTTTGTTACTTTGAACTATTTTGAAAATGTATTAAAGTTTTCTCCTCCTTTTTTTTTTTTCTTCACTTGCAGCCTTCTGATTGGACACTGCCTAATTTGGAGCAGATGGTTTTTCAAAATCAAATGCAGAAAAAAATGCTCAAGAGATTGAATAACAAAGTGGTTTTACAATGGAAATGAGTAGCAAGAGTCTTTCAAAAATTTTTGAAGTGATTTTTCAAGTGTTTTTGAAGCCAACCCACTATGTAAAAAATACTGTGTGCATGTAGCCTAAGATTCTGACTTTGGGTTTAGTGCTTCACCAGAGTTCTCAACTATTGTCCTGATTGCCTCATACCCACTTGCAGCCCTGCTCCTATTCAGGTCAGTAGGATCTTGTACAAGCGCATATGGACTAGTTCCCTTAGTGATTAAAGCAATTGTCTGATGTGTGTACTGGCACGGGGGGATTGGTGGTCTTTTATATGAGGCTATGTTATTAGATCCCCTTCATTCTGTTTATCAGAGGTTCCTGGGAGTCCATCCCAAGGGCATAATAGGGAATTCAAAGCCTAAAGGAGCTTCTGCAAAATAACACACCATCATTGTATATCGAACATATGTGAGGAGTCCAGTGAGGGATTTTACACTACTTCCATTTATGAATTTCATCGGCCTTCTCCAATTAACATTCAATAGATATTCCATGAGAATTCATCTACAAAGTTGAACTTTTTAGGGTATGTGTACAGTCTTTTTGACTAGTTTTTGGAGTGGAAACTCAAAGCTTTTGTAGAGGATTCAGAGACTATGTTCTGTTTCTGCTAAAAAAAAAAAAAAAAAAAACACACAAAAAACCTTAGTGTGCACATGCCCCAAGGGTTTGGGCACACTGCATCTTTTACACGCTGAGATACCCACATAGATTTTGAAGACACTGCTTGAGGAAGAAGCCGGCAATGTTTTTCCTGAAGCGTCTTTGATGTCTTTTGCGTCAGCTGTTTTTTTTTATTATATTTCATATATAAGATAGAAACGGCTTCCAAGCCATCCGAGGAATGGTTCATTCTCTTCTTTTGGTTGCTTCACGGCTTTCGAAGCGGTCTGAAAAAAGACGGAGCATATGCTCAAGTCATCGTGAAAACTCTCAATGAGTGGTTCGGGTGTTGAGAAGGGGCATTAAGAACCGTCATAATTAAATATTTACAGGTCATCCTTTTTTTTTTTTTTTTTTTTTTTTATTCTTCTCATTTTCAGGAAAGCGAAGATGCAGTCAAGGTTTTAGCAAAAGAAAAAGATCTTTTAGAACGGGAAAAGTGGGAGCTGCGGCGCCAGTCCAAGGAAGCAACAGACCATGCCAGTTCTCTTCGGTCACAGTTGGACTTGAAGGACAATCGGATCAAAGAGCTTGAAGCTGAACTTGCAATGGTGAGAAATTAAAATCCATTTTTCTCTTTCAGCCCTGGTGTTCTCCTGTCAGCCTTTTACAGAGAGATATACAGTGTATTTTATTGCCGACACCCAGTCACCAATAACCTTCAACACTGAAACGAAGGGAGAGTCGCCTTGCTTAGAGTTGAGCTTAATTTCTTAGGTACAACATTTATACTGTGCGACGACAGACGATCAGAAGTTTTCTTCCATCTGTTTAGTGCAATGAAAGCAAGCAGACGATTGGTGGACACGGCTTGTTAGAAACTGTGCTCCAAAATGGAATGTTAGTGAGTCCAGTGAACCTTCTTCAGTCTGTAACACACAACACTGCACAGACTTATCTCTGTACTCAAGAGCAGAAAAAATAATTAATCATTAACTCCATAAAAGAGGTATACACTGTCAAAACTCATTATTAATAGATTGTCAAATGACCGTAGATGTGGCACACTCAAAGTCAACCATACCATCGCCAATTCTGGGATTAATAGGTTTCTACTACTTGAAATACATTCTATGATCTTATTAAAGAGAGTTTCTCTATAGAAAAACTGTTTACATGTCGGTCAGAATGACACAAAGGGCGGATTGTTGATCCTGTTGGTTTCCAAAAATCCCATTGACACCTGATCACCCACATGTGGTCTTCTCTCCACGAGAATCGGTGCTTGGGCTTTTTTCAGGACCTAAATGGCCCAAGTCTATAATTCCCCTTAAATCCAGTTCCTCTAAGGGCTCATTCAAACTTCTTTTTTTTTTTACGTATGGGTTGGATCTGTGATTTTCAATGATAGAACTTGTACCTATAGGGTTGCTCAAATATCCATTTTTTTTTTTTTTGTTATTGGACAGACAGTGGTCCATGCAAAGTTGTGGAGATATGTTCAGTATTGATACATGTGTTGAGTCAAAATCGGCAATGTAAGCCATCCGAGAGCCGACTGTTTTTCATGTAGATAGTAGAACCCGGAGAAACTGTTTTTGGGGGGCATTTTTTTTCCAAGAAAAACTGATGAAACTTGGACTAAAATAAGGCGACATTCTTCTAAAGCTCGTATCGAAAACACTGATGAAACTCGGTCCGTTTTTCTCGTACAGGAAAAAATGGGCGTCTGAATGAGGCCTTAAACTGTGTTAATTTTCTGTTCCCGATTTTGTTTAGAATATACAATAATTTCTTCTGGTTTAAAGCAGACCATGATTTGGCTGTATAGAAGTGCTTTGCATGTAGGCAGCAGACCCCAATCAGTTCCCTTAAAGGAGTTTTCCACTTTCAAAAATGTGGCGCTCAAATGATTGTAGACATGTAAAATAAACACAGATGGTACTCTCCCTTCACAATTTTAGCGTCGGCTCTCCACCACTGCTCCGGTCTCTGAGTATTGGCTGCAGCGGTGACGTCACAACTGTAAAGCACATCACCGCTGCAGTTGCTCAAAGGCTTGTGTTGCCTACTTCATCAGAACTACTGAGCTCAGTGATTGGCTGCAGAAGTGATGTGGGCCATAGTTACAATGTCACCGCTACAGCCAAAACACAGAAACCAGAGCGTTGTCACAAAGCCAACGCTGAACACAGGGAGGGGGAGAATGATCTGTAGTTGTTGTTTTTACAGGTCTACAATTGTTTGGGCATTACATATTTGTAAGTGAAAAACCTCTTTAACGAAATCGTGTTTCTCTGTGTATATTGGCATCATTTGATTTCCTTTCCCTTCTCATTAGGGTACTTATGTAGCTCTGCTTGTCCAGGCTCGGAAACTAATTTAATGGAGTCCGGATCATGCATATATAATGATGGATACATAAAATTTCATAGACTGGAGACTGTTCCACAATCAACAATTTTTTAAAAACTAGCTTGAAATTTTAGTTTATAGACCCCACTTCTGAGTATAAAATTGCACTTGAATGGCGAGGGTTCTCTTGAGTGCTTGCCTTAATAAGACCGTCACAGACCAAATCAAACTGTTAAACTTTACTGATCACTACCACACTTCGCACCAAAACACTTTGCACAATTTTAGCGACCAAGATTGGGACATTTTATGCCACCACAGGGAAATGCCATCAAAGCTTTTTTTTTTTTTTTTTTTTTTTAAATAGCATTCATGGGATTGTCCTAGTAAAATCTGGGCTTTTGATAGCCCTCTGGACAATAGGACTTTATCTAAGGTCCAAAATTTATTGTCCAGAGGCACTGTCTTTGCCAACCAGGCCCCTCTCTCAGGAGCTTGTTTTTCTTTTATTTTCCCATACGGTGTTCTCAAAATCCTTATTTTTTCCATGGCTTGGTCTTCCAAACTACAGCCATGGTATCTACATCATTTTAGGGACAACCAGATTCAGTTCAATGTACCACACCTGAGAGAGGCCATGCCTCAGACCTCTACCAAACCAGATCTTCTTTACAGCTCCTCTCTTCTAGTCCTTACAGAACTATGACAGCCCTGATTATACCCAAGTTCTCGCTCAATAACATGCCATGGTTTTCTCCAAACTGACCAAATCTCCACAGCAGACTCCTTCAGATCCAACCCCTTTTAGTGGTGGCTTGCATTGAACAATGCAAAGTACCCTCCTCTACGGCCCACCTCCCTAACCCCTATCTCGCACTCCGTCACTTACCATTTTATCCCATGATAATCAGACCTTTCTCAGTGGAACGGAGTTTATAGGACAGGTCCAATGGTCTGGTATTCGTTTCCAGCACAGACCTTCCTAATAACATAGTTGAGATTAGCTTGGAAGTTTAGTTCTCCCAAAGGAGCCATTTTGCTGAGATCTTAATCAGAATGTTTTATAGTGATCCACATTAACTCCAAGATAATTGGAGCTCAGTTGGTTCATAATAAGGCGACATTTCATGCAATTATCCATGTAATTACTTAGCCTCTTATTTTCTACATGGTTAAAAGTCTGTGTATTTTGTATAGCCTTTTCGCGGTCATCACTGCAAAGTCTTAAATAGAACTGGAATGACCCTGGGGTTATTAGATGGAGTTTGAGCACATTTTGACATAATGCATAAGTCCCATTATACATTGATTTGTGTGTTTTTGCTAATTATACATTTATCTACCAGGTAAACTGATTTCCTAATCACTGCCAAAAAGGTTCTTTATAGCCTAAGTATGTCTTGTATCACTAAAACTTAGAGAATCAATCCTGTCAACTATGTCCTCCTAATGTGTCCTATAGACATGTACAATGGGTGACATTGGGACAAACGAAGGAACAACTTCACTCCAGATCCCCTTTTGTACCAATGAGAAATTTCTTAAGTATAGGTCTCCAACATAATGTGCCAAAAAAAGTGCCACCTAGTGCATAGTAAGAATTTGACTCAAGTGGTGCTCCACAATTGGGTCAATTTTAGAATTGCCAAATATGTAACAACTTATTGAGCCAAGGCTCTGACATAATAGGTCCCCGATACAACAGATCAATTGGAAGACCGCCCAACTTGGAACTGAGTTTGGAACGAACCAACTGACTCTAAGGTCTGTTCATTAAAGCCCACCATACTCATTAGATGGCTGTCGGCCAAACGATGCTTCGGTCGACAGCTATCTCAGCCGAATCTCCCATAAACAGGCACGCTCGTTCAGCTGAGCACGTCTCCTCTACGAGAAACCTGCCTCAATTTACACATGGATAGGCTGCTTATCTCTAGGAGAACAATGTGATGGGCAGTCTCAAATCGGACATGCATGATTAACATGTTCCCCGACCATCAGTCAGCCAGTGCCCCCATACACATTAGACTGTTGATATTGGTGGGTTTGGCCAACATTAGTCTAGGGGCGTTAAGGCTTGACTTTATAAATATGCTTATCGGTTGCATGTCCTGTTTCTGTGTAATCAAAGTTGACATTGAAATGTTCCGTATAGCTGGAGGATGGATCCAAAGGATCAAGTCCTCTGGTGGGTCAAAGGAACCCATTCTGATAATGATTGAAGGCACTTCCTTCTGTCTCTTAAGTCATCAAATTTCCCCTCCAAGTGGCAAAAAAGTGTTTTTTAAGAAGGTAAATCTTATTTGAGAATTGATTCCAATGGTGGAATTTTACTTTAAGACCATATGGGTCCAGATAACAATTGTAGAAACTTGGTTATAGTCTGCTTTAATAAAGTGGGAAAAGTGTTTGCTTGGTTTTCGAAGAAGTCAACGACGTCCATCAAAATCTCCATTCACCGTGAAGTTCTTTTGGTCCTCAGTCTTTTATATATAAAATGTTCACCTCAGAGTAACATTAATATATTTCTATAATTTAATGTTTTTTAATGTTCCTGACTCACATATGTCCCTTACAATGCATTCAACGTGTCTCTTTACTCTCCTCTCCCATTCCCTCCTCTTGTGGCTTAGTTTAAAGTATATCCTAGTTAGATTATCATGCTTGTGACCTGTTTCTCCAGATAACAAAGTGTGTTGCCCAGAGAAAGGAATACCGTGTTTTTGATCACTACATTGAGAAGGAGCCCTCCACAAGAGGGATAGCGGTAAGATTAAAGTTCTTAGGGAAAACATCTCTTCTTTTTTTTTTCCTCCTTTTTTTTTTAATCCAATTTTTGTGCACTTTTTTCTTTTATTTTTTTTTTATTTGTTTGTCACCTTTTATCATTGGATAAATCTGCACAATTGTTATGGCTAATACATGCACCTCTATCCTCCTGAAATATTCACACAATTGTTATAACACTGATGGGAATGAATCGAAGAGTTGGTAACAATGGAGCAGAGGAGGGGGGTATATGCATAGCTGCCAGTAAAGAAAACTCTATGTAAGAATACATTTAGATTTTAGCATTTAAAGGGTAGGTCACCAAGATCAGATCAGTAGGGTCCCACACATTGCATTCCCACAATCCACAGTTTCCAGCTTTATCGGGGTTGGATGTAACTGTAAAATGAATCCGGAACAGCACAGCTCCATTCACTGTGTAGAGACCGTTGCCAAAAAATGCAGCTTTGCTCCTATTCAGTTGATCAGTAGGGGTACCATGTGTCGGACCCCTACCGATCTGATATTGATGACCTATCGTAAGACTAAGTGCAAATTACTGTTTTCTCTTATCGGAGAGAATCTGGTCGGTTATGCAAATGACACTCTGATGAAACTCATCTTCTCCATTCTGTCAGTTCATGGAAATCGGACTGCACTCAGATGTCATCCGAGTGTAGTCTAATGATTTCCATGGACTTATTGACTTGCATGGTCGAGTGTGATATGAATATCCGATCAAAGTCGGGCATGTACTGATCGTTTTCCTCAGACAGACTCTGTCCGAGGAAAAAATCTGACGTGCACCACCCCATAGACTAACATTGGTCCTAGTGCGATCTTATGTTTTGTCAGACCGAAATGACATGTGCACGAGCCCTAAGAATGGGTCATAAATATCACAAGACTGAACAGCCCTCTTTAAGGTGATATCTGTCTGAAATGCTAACAAATTCGGGAAAAACGAATGCTGGGCTTCTTAAATTTGAAAATGTTGAAGAGCTCGTTCGGAAATCTACAGTGCTCAGACTTTATTCCCTGAGCAATTTACATTCAAGTTGGAAGGAAATTTTGTGCAACTTGTCCCTTTTCCTTTTTTTAAATTATTTTTAGAGGGGATCAGTGGTGCTGTTTTTTTTTCCACCATTATTCCTACATTGGAAATCCATCAGTCCTACCTAAAAGAAAGCGGCATATTACAAGTATCTTGCCAAGTGGGTAGATCAGACAGCAAATATAGATCTTATGCACTCATTCCCACAAAATAGGAATACTTATTTCAAAGCACATATAAGTAAAATTACTAGAAAATATATCTGGCATCTATGTGTAAACCTCTAACTGATTGTCCTCCGGTCTGATAATCGTTCTATACTGAAAAATATTACTTCTCTATAAAATAAATCAAAATGCACTTAGAAAAAATTTTTTAGATTTGGGATAAAAATTTGAAAGGGGTTGTATTAGTTTTTGGTTAATGGACTGATACAAACGCTAAATGTGTTCTGAAGTTCCGTCTCGGAGAGTCCGCAGCTGCAGCGGGAGATATACGGCACCACCTGCTGCAGCGGGAGATATACGGCACCACCTGCTGCAGCGGGAGATATACGGCACCACCTGCTGCAGCGGGAGATATACGGCACCACCTGCTGCAGCGGGAGATATACGGCACCACCTGCTGCAGCGGGAGATATACGGCACCACCTGCTGCAGCGGGAGATATACGGCACCACCTGCTGCAGCGGGAGATATACGGCACCACCTGCTGCAGCGGGAGATATACGGCACCACCTGCTGCAGCGGGAGATATATGGCACCACCTGCTGCAGCGGGAGATATACGGCACCACCTGCTGCAATAAATCTGATCAGCTTTTTGAGGACAAAATTTGAACAAAATAGGGTGCATTTATAAAAAAAAAAAAAAAAAAAACTATTCTTCATCGGACATTGCTTCTGTTAATGCGGATGCTATAAAATGTCCAAGTCCAGCAAAAGTTGTACATAAAGGGGTTATCCAGAGTTAGAAAAATATGGCTGCTTTATTCCAAAAACTGATGTCCTTTGAAGAGATTTACAGGAGATTAAAAAAAAAAATTGTGGTTAGAGGGGTTTTCCACTTCAGCGAATATTGATAACCTATTGTAGGATAGGTTATCAATGACACTATGGTGATCTGACCCCTAGCATCCCGATCAATTCGTTCTTCACATCCCCAGCAGTGACTGGATGTAAAAAGTGTATGATGCAGAACATCATGACTCTTACAGTGTTTTGTGGCCGCTCGCGGATACTGCAGATTCACCTACTGGTGCTGATAACTGCTGATTATTGGGAGTGCCAAGCTTCGGACCTATCGCAACGATGGGTCATCAATATCACTATAGTGGAATATTCCTCTAAGGTCCAAACTTTGGAACCTCTGCCAATCCGCAGATGAGACTTGACAGTCAGGCAGATGCCCCATGCTTTTTTTTTTTTTTTTTTTTTTTTTTTTTTTACATATGAACAGCCACTCATCCGTACAATGGTTATGCCTGCTCCTGCAGTTTTTCCCATTCACTTGATCCCTAGTGTATGTTAAAATTTAGTGCTTCATCATATTGGCCCCATGTAAAACATCCTGTATGGAGAATTGTAAAGTTTATTGAGAAAAGGGAAACGAAAAAGGTTTCTACTCTGACACAGCTTGGTATTGCAGCTCAATGGGGATAAACTGCAGTACCAGACTCAACCCATCTGTAAGAGTGGCGCTGTTTTTATTATTTTTTTTTTATAATCCTGTGCAAACCCTCACTGCACTCTTTAGTTTATTCTATTTTGGATTAGACAAGAGTTAAAGGCATATTTTTTCCAATATAAAATGACCTGCATGATGCAACCCTTTTTTCCTTCCGTTTTTAGTACTGTGCAAAAGTTGTAGGCAGGTGTGGAGAAACAAAATGTTGCATAGTAAGAATGGATTAATAATAAAAGTAAACCGTCAATTAACAAAATGCAAAGGGAGTGAACAAAAGAGAAATCTACAGCAAATCAGTATTTGGTGAGGGTCTTTTACCTTCAAAACAGCATCAATTCTTCTAGATACAGTTTTTGAAGGAACTCAGCAGGGAAGTTGTTCCAAACATCTTGGAGAACTAATCACAGATCTTCTGTGGACGTCGCTTGTACAAATCCTTCTGTCTCCATGTAATCCAACACGGACTGGATGATGATGAGATCAGTGCTCTGTAGGGGTTGCATCATCACTGCCAGGACTCTGTGTTCTTCTATACTCTGATAGTTCTTAATGCTGTTAGCTGTATGTTTGAGGTCATTTTCCTGCTACCAGAGACATAACTGGGTTCCTATGAGCCCTGGGGCAAAATTTGGACATGTTTAGATGCATGGGTTCCTAAAAAAAAAATATAAATAGAAAGTACGGTAATAAGATAATTACTAAGTAATACTCCTGAATAGCAGACATGCATCTGCCAAATAAATACTATCACCATATTGTTACTGAACAAGTCCACTATACGAAAACTAACGCACCAATAATAAACCACGTAAGAGATGGACACCGCCACACCATGGCAATTTATTGCCACCATCGTGTCTGCCGTCCTGTTACTGAACAAAACCCACTATCCCAAGACCAATATACCAATAATATCACATAGAAGGGAAAAATACCTCCATACCATGACCAGACCACATTACCACCACATAGAAATTGTATAAGACTACCATACTGATAACTCTCAAAAACTGCAGTACTAATATTACCACGAGTGACATTATACACAGGTGCTCTGTAGGTAGTATTTAGTGTAAATGTACAGTGATAATCAGGTACATATCCAATAGAGATGAGCAAATAAATGTGAGTGGAACTGGATTCTACTCAAAATTTTTCAAAAATCCACATTTACCAAAATGCAGATTTTTTTTTTTTTTTTTTTTGTAGTTCACTTTCGCATGCATTCTGCAAAATGAGCCATAAAAGGCCATCCAAATTATATAAAAAAAAAGATCCCTATACTCGCCTTATTGCTCACTTCTCTGGCCCCACAACCTGTCCAGTCCTTGCCGCATCTTCTGATTCTCTGCTCGCGCTGAAATTCCCAAACCACAGGCAGTATTAATCATAACCTGGCTGCACTATTGCAGGAAGATATAATATTCTGAGAAACCGCTCCAGCATTTCAGAGAAAATATACTTTGAAGATTCAGACTAGTCTTGTCTCCGACTGTGATCTCAGGCCGGCTCTTCCCTGCGCTTGTGTAGGTATAGCGTTGTAGGGAGCCAGTAGCTCTCAGTTCCACAATACTAAAACTGTGTGCAAGGGACAAGTGTACCTAGAAGAGCTGATGCTGTTTTGAAGTTTAAAGGACGGCCACACCAAATTTTTATTTAGATTACTCATTTGATCATTTTTGCATTTTTTTTTTTTAAATTGATAAGAATAAACTATTAAAAAGTGCATATAGCTAGACTTAAAGGGGACCTTTCACCAAATTTTCATATTTGAACTGGACACACATTGTAATCGGTGCTGCAGAGCAGAATGAAATGTTGGGTTTTTTTAGCCTCTCCGTTGCGGGAATGTGACAAATCAAAATATTTGACACTTAAAAAAAAATAAGTCCAAGTGGACATTGCCAGAGATATTTCATTGTGGGTGTATACATCTTTCTTTTTATGACGCTGACCAATCATAAGCAGACAGTAACACACTGGGGAAAGAAGAACACACCCCCACAATAACTTCGAACAGGCTCAGTGTGAGACATGCATTGACAGTCTGCTCTCTTCACTGCAGAGTGATGAGGTGCTGGAGCACAGCAGACCTGAGTGTGATTAACTGCTTTCTGCTCTTCTCTGACTGCAGCAGAGTTGAGTCTCATTATAACCACTTCCAGTGTCTCTCATAGTGCTGCCAGCTCTGCCAATCATAACCAGGCATCCACATGCTAGGGGGAAAAAAACACCCCTCCACTATATCATAGAATACTCTGTGTGAGACATAATGACAGTCTGCTCACTGCACTGCCAACCAGTTTGTTTGCAAGCTTTCTTCTCCGGCAGTCAGCGTGGAGGGAGGTGGGCAGTACAGCAGAGCTGGCAGTACTACACTTGCTAAGGCAATGCTGATGTGTATTTAGTCCTTCCAATAAAGTTAATTTGAATTTGGGAGGAGAGTTACTAGAAGTGTTGGTAATGAAACTCCTCTTCTGCAGCAGTACTGACCCCCCCCCACACACTTACTGCTGGAGATGAGATGTGAAAGCTGTCAGTTGAAGTGCTGGTTTTGTAATCAGAGAGCAGCATAGTATAGGGGAATAGACGCTGATTACAGCAATTTATCACTTAATAGGCTTTGTGGTGTTTCAGTATAATCAGGGGATTACACTACTGGACTAGGTGTCTCGTGCCTCCTAGTAAAATGATCTGTGTAACCCGCCCTGTCCACTGATTAGCTGCTTTCTGTCAATATACAATGTACATAGAAAGCTGCCAATCAGTGGTGTGGGCGGGGTTATACAGGGGGCATTATTCTGAGCACTGCTAGATCTGCAGCAGAGAAAACAGTGATTGTATCAAAATGATGGCATGAAGGCTAGAAAGTGACACATCGCTGGAATCGTGGACTCTGCCTCTATGTCATGCAACTCTCGGATTGCTTAGCAAGAATTTGCTGACAGATTCTTTTTATTCACACTCAGGTCTGCTGTGCTCCAGCACATCATCACTTTACATGAGGAGAGCAGACTGTTTGTCAATACATGCCTCACATTGAACCTGTTCTAAGCTTTTGTGAGGGTGTGTTTTTTTTCTTTTACCAGTCTGTTGCCACTTGTTTATGATTGGTCAATGTAAGAAAGAGGAACACGTAAACGCCCCCAGTGAAATCGATCTGGTAATGCCCACTTTGATGTAAAAATAATTAACTGTTTAGGTGGCAAATACTTTGATCGCTAATATCTAAGCAATGGAAAGGTGGGAAAAAAAAGTAAAAAATGTATTTTGCCCTGCAGCCACTATATCCTGTGTCCAGTTACACATGAAAAATTTGGTGAAAGGTCCTCTTAACCCTTTTCACATACATGTATCAATCTTTGACAGCTGCATTTAACACGCGCCGGTAGGGGGGCACGTCATTCCACGCACCCCTTGGCGCATTGATCACGGGGCGCTGATGAGTTGCCATGACAGCTTTATAAAAAAAACATAAAAACACAAGTTCAGATCACCCATATTTTGCCTCCTTAAAAATAAAGCTATATAAAAAAAGACATTTGGTATCACTACATTTGTAAAAGTGCGATCTATCAAAATATAAAATAATTGATCGATAAGCAGCGTAACAAGAAAAAAAAATTAAAGTGACAGAATGAAGTTGTTTTTTTTTTGTCTTTGTTTTTTTGTTTGTTTTTTTTACAAATTTCCAATTTTTGTTTATTTTTTTCACCACTTAAATAAAAAAAATAAAAAAAATCTTTGCTATCTGCCTAATAGTACTGGCCTGGAAAATCATATTGCCAGCTCAGTTTTACCATATAGTGACCATGGTAAATTATAATTAAAAAAAAATAATAAAATTTGCAATTTTTTGCAATTTCAACGTACTTGGAATTTTTTCCCCTCTTTCCAGTGCATCACATGATAAAAATGAATAGTGTAATTTGAAAGTACAACTCGTCTGGCGAAAAAAAAACAAGCCCTCATACGGCTATGTGAAAAATAAGTTATGACTCTTGAAGGAAGCGTAGGAAAGCACGAAAACAAAAAATCGCTTAGGGGTGAAGGGGTTAAATGACCTTCTATTACTGGTTTAACCCTTTAACTGAGCATTCTCAGGTGCTTACCGAGTATCTTCGGTGTGCTCGTATGTTGTGTTAGAGTCCCTGAATCTGCATGATTTCCGGCTGTTAGACAGCCTCAACACATGCAGGGATTGCTTGTTTGTTAGGGAATCCTCACATGTGTTTAGGCTGTCTTACAGCTGTAAATCATGCAGACGAAGGGACTCTAGCATAATATACGAGCACGCCGAATATACTCAGTAAGCACTCAAGCATGCTCTCTCATCACTATTCCCCACCTTACAAATAGTCAGCTCAATCTTTCAAATATGGGGCAGTTAGTGGATGCGAGTACTTCTAATATATCCCCTAATGGATGCAAAGTCTTTCTGCATGCTCTAGGCCACACCTGCAGAACATGTGGGCCACAAGTGGCCCGCCAGAGGTTTCCTGGCGACCCGCAGAGAATCGAGAGACTCCGATTCTCCTCTTCCTGTATTTACATGTATTTGCGTCTTTGGGACACAAATATATGGGAATACGTGAGCGGCGGGTCTGGAGCAAAGGAGCGCTAATCAGCCCCGTCCCCGATGTACAGCAGTGTGATGAGGTCATCATGCTGCTGCTGTCACTGCAGTGCCGCATAGGGTATGGGGAAGGTTGTTACTGTGAGGGCACGTTATGGGGCAATTAAGAGAAAATTGTGAAAAGGAGAACAGTATAGCAAGAGGCAGTTTGTGTTTATTACAGAGAGGGGCAGTGTGGGTTAATATTTTGGAGTGGGGCAGTGTGGTGGGATAATATATTGAATGGCAGTATTGGGGGGATATTATAGAGAGGAGCAGTGTTGGAGGGATATTTTGTGCAGGAAGCACAGTGAGGGGCAATTATTTATTCAGGGGCACAGCATTGGAGATATTTTTTATTTATGGGGCATTATAATAATACTTCTATTTTTAAGGGCACCTTGTCGGGAAGTGCTGCAGAAGACCGAAGGAGAGGGAAGTCTGCAGAGACGAGCTCAGGGCGTGAAATCTCACCATGGCGTCTGTACTACACGGATACTAAAGGGATGACTATTTCAATTAGAGAAGATGTCACCTATAAGGTACCTGGATATAAATGTTTATTTGTGATTCTGCCTGCGTCTCATTAGTACTGTGGTTCCTGTATGGTCCACAGTTTGATGACTGCTGGTAACAACAACGCCCAAAATCTCCTTACCATAGCTGGGAGTTGCAAGTTCATGTGATTTAAGTGTATATGGGCTGACCTGACACTGCAATTGATCACTGTACTAAACTTGGTCCTGCGTTCTTGTACCGACGGTGGTTGTGGTGCTGCGTTCATGATGTACGAGGCGGTGGTTCTGGTGCTGCGTTCATGTATGGGGCGGTGGTTCTGGTGCTGCGTTCATGTACGGGGCGGTGGTTCTGGTGCTGCGTTCATGTACGGGGCGGTGGTTCTGGTGCTGCATTCATGTACCGACGGTGGTTCTGGTGCTGCGTTCATGTACCGACGGTGGTTCTGGTGCTGCGTTCATGTACCGACGGTGGTTCTGGTGCTGCGTTCATGTACAGACGGTGGTTCTGGTGCTGCGTTCATGTACAGACGGTGGTTCTGGTGCTGCGTTCATGTACAGACGGTGGTTTTGATCTTGTACACGTAGCAATCTATAGCATGCTTCATGGCTGTTAACATTGAAAAAATCCTCAAAACCTAGTTTTGCGATTGAGAAGGATATGGTGAATTTCTGTAAGTTAGGGTATGTGCCCACGTAGCGTTTTACAAGCATATATGCTGCGGAATTTCCGCAGCGTAAACGCTTGTGAAATGCTTGGTAATCCGCCCCCCATGGTCCCCAATGAGAATCCGCAATTTCAATGCCCATGCTGCGGATTTTTTCGCAGCGTTTTTGATGCGCTCAAAAATCCTCAGCATGTCCATTATTTGTGCGTTTCTGCATGCGGATTTGAGGTCCTAATGCAGTAGAAAAACGCATGGCAAAACGCTGCAAAAACGCGTCAAATGCTTGTAAAATCCGCAAGCGATTTTGACTGCCAAGAACATGCAGAAACGCTGCAGAAATTTTCTGCTTCATTTCTGCATCGTGGGCACATAGCCTTAGGGGGGTGTTTACTCTGAGTTTCTGGAGCTGAAAATAAATAAAAGCTCTCCAAATCCAACTCAAAAATGCAAAACTTTGTTCTGGTGATGTATCAATGTACTGACTGTGGTTCTGGTCATGTATTATGTAATGACAGTGGTTCTGGTCATGTAGTCATTTAAGTACCCCTTTACATTTTTCTGCAGCTATTGGGTTTAGTTCAGTACACAATGTGGCCCTTTGACATAAAAATGTTGTGCAACCCTGCTCTAGGCCTATGGGATAAGTAGACTTATTCATTGTGTTGTACGATGTGTGGATTAGATTGCTCTATGACTGTGTGCAAACTGCTTCTGTCTATATTAGAGTACTAGTTTTATTATGTAAATGTATAAGAAATTACAGATATGTCTCAGTACTTGTTTTGTTACTTTCTTTAGCTTTTCCTATTTTTGGTGCAGCCATAGTTTTATTTCTTATTTTTGCTTTTGTGCTGTCTGACAGCCAGACACCCTCATACATAATGCATGCCTTTTCTCTAAAGATTGATGCTCCCTCTTGTGGCCAGAATCAATATCTCCACCAGACTGCTACTATCCTTCACGGCTTTGAAAGATGCATCTACCGCAGCTTTAAACATCAAAAAAGCGCCCTCGCTGCCCACACAGCTTTTAAATGAATCAAAAACATCTAAGGGGCTAGATTAACTGTTTTATGTAAAACTGACCTAATTTTTTTTTTCAGACCATCCCAGAGCTGTAGAAATCCATTGGGACACCGAACGATTGGCGTGTGGCATCCTCTTGATCTAGTACTGAGAATAGCGTACGATGCCGACATGACTGAATACAGGGTTAAAATTGTCGCTCGTGAGAAATCACAGCAAAGATTGATAGAAGTGGAGCCACGGGGCTCTGGGAGATGTGTAATGTGTTTTTAAGGTTTTATTGAACAAATGTACAAAGTGGTTGTTCAGTTTATGTGAAGTCTTAAGTCGGATTATTATTTTATGTGTCTTGGCATTTAACGGTCATATTGGATAGTGTTAGTTTGATTCAGCGAGGAGGAGGACAGCAGCAGCTTGCAGTGTGACGTAAGGTGAAAATAATGGCATAGAGCAAAATACAATTTGTGGCCTTACAACAGCGAACTTATAACTGATGATAAAAAAAATGCAATATTGTATGCAGCCAGGTCAGATGGAGCAACACTCGTATGACATTCATATACCTATGCATATGGAAAGAAGTTGCCACGTTCTTGCTACCCGCTGCCACCACTGTGTGAAGCTGAGCCTAATGCGTACTGTTTTTACATTGGAAACCATTATAGACCTGTATGCATCAAGCTCCTAAGCTCCCTCTAGTGGTGGCTGCAAAAATAGTGCTCCGGCCAATATACAAAATTATTAAAGGGTTTGAATGAAGCCTTGTATGATCATGGGGGTCCTACTAACCACGAGAGCCCCTGTTCCAAGGCGTTTGAATGGAGAGGTGATCCATTCAATATATATGAGACTGATGGAGATAGACAAGTTCTGCTATTGCCCTCCGTTCCATAGACCAGAGTTCACCAACTCCAATCTTCAAGTCCCACCAAAAGGTCATGTTTTTAGGATTTCCTTAGTATTGCTCAGGTGATAATTGCATCACCTGTGTGATAGTAAGGAAATCCTGAAAACATGACCTGTTAGTGGGTCTTGAGGATTGGAGTGGGGGAACCCTGCCATAGACATTAAATAAAGTAATGAACATGTGTTACCATCACTGAATTCAAACTGGGGGGGACACATGGTTCCTGTAATCAGTGGGACCCCAGGCTATTATACTTGTTAGGTGATAAATGTGTCTTTTGTGGGCCAAGTCCTTTAGGCAAAGAATGCAAGATCTTTAAGACCACTGAATAGACTTGTAACCTTGAGATTGTTGATATTTTTCAACAATTTTGGTTCTCAAGTCCTCAGACAATTCTCTTCTCCTCTTTCTGTTCTCCATGCTTAGTGTGGCACACACAATGCAAAGATTTATCTTTATCTTTTTATCTGGTTTCAGGTGTGATTTTCATATTGCCCACACCTGTTATTTCATTATTGGATAAGTAGGGGGTCCCGTTGTTTGCCTCTAACAATGGCCAGATGAAAACTGTGTACGGAGTGGAACACTACTGTTTAATGACGGCTTTCCGGTATTGCAGATCAGTGCCTATTCATTTGCAGATATATCCCACTCCTGACAACCATATTGTCTACTGCAGGGGCAAACATTTAGATGTCCAAATTTACAAATGGTAATTCTCATTTATAATTGGAATTCTAGCCCGCAGCCATCCCTTTACCGTCACAAAATAAACCTGGCCCATTACAACTCTGTTACTGACTGTGACAGGCCGAGTGCCGCTGCGGATCTTTGTGCAGCTTAAGTCAATTAATCCTAAATGGAGTATTAAGCCTAATCTTGTTATTAAGAGGAACGCGAGCGGGATTGACTGCTCCAGTAATCTGCTTAATTTGTGGTCAAACATTATCAATAAACAATCTGCATTAATTGACTGTTACAGTGAACCAGACACAGAAGATTGTTCAAACCACAGACGTCTATCACATCTTAGTACGTTCCATAGGAGTATAGTCACTGACTAAGGAATATGGCCATCATGGGTCAGTGATGGAGTGGGAATTGGCCCATATATTCCATAGGAATAGGAGTCAATTGCTTTTTTTTATATTACATGACTTGGAGCCCTCCTCAAGCAGAAACCTTACTCAACAGACCAAAGTATGAAAGGCATGGAGAAAGTAAAATTGGACAACTTTTGGGGTTTCCTATATCGCTAATTTTTGCCCTTTTCCTTTTGTTTAAAACTGGAAGAAAGTTTTTCCCCCACTTTTTTAATTTTCTATCAAAATATCTGTGGCTATTTTGAAGACGTGCATCTCACAACTGTAATTGTCCATTATTGGGCTGTCTGAAGCATTTTGGCTGCTACTTAAATTTTTGCGGCTCAGCCCAGTTTCTGCTCTGTGACTGGACAGCTGTGATATTGGCAGGTGGAGTAGCTGACAGCTATTCAGTTGAATGGGACAGAATAGCATTTTTGAGCCAAGTACCTAGATGGGAGCAGTTCTGGGTAAAGAAAATGTAGTAAAGTTCTTAATTATTACCAGTAGAAGTACCACCATAGGGATCGGCAACTTCTCCTAAAGTATTCACACTTCCATGTTCTACTTTTGGCTACACAATATATGGATGAAAATACAAGTGTGTGAATTATTCCGAATCCATTTTGTGGGTTTTGTATCTCAAGCAAATCTTATATTTTCTACCTCTACTGTACATGGACATCTTGGACTGGTTCGTTGATAATACCAAGACTTGAATTTCACAGACGAGGCCATGATCCCGATGCATTATCGTACCTGGCCATATGGTCCCTCTTTCTAAGTGTCTGTGAAGACCATTTAGAGAAGAGCTGGACTGAAACTGTCACTCTTTCTTAAGATGTGATGTGGAAAGAAAACAGAAATGACACAAATATTTCACCAAAATGTGCAGGATAATGGCTAGATCAGAGTTTTACAGCCCCACTGGGGGCAATTAAGGAGTCTACCGCCGCACGGAGCCCTTTGATTTTATATAAGCTGTAAACACTATGTCAAGACAAATGAGACAGTGTAAATATTGTGTCTAAATAACATTCCCCATAGAAAGTGTCTTGATAAATATCCCAGTGGGAACGCAACGTTGCTCCATTTTTTTCCTAAACTCTTTGCTCAAATAAAATTGTCCCCGATGGTCTGTTCTAATTTGCACTTTGGAGTCGGTGACTGGTGTAATGAAATGCTGCCGGGTTCCCGCAGAGAAACAGCTGCTTTCAGTAAAGAGAGAATTCTGTATTTATTTTTGACATATTGCATTATTTGTGGCTTCTGTCAGATAAAAGCTTGGAGAATGTAGTATATATGAATAATGTTTGTTTGTATGGACAGGACCACAATGGCAGATCATAGATGGGTATTTAGGACTTCTCCCCTCCCAACTCCCAAACTACCAGTGTTACAATGACTTTCCATCCCCCTACGCAAAGTCTTACGATCATTACTGATGTGCTAAATGTTTGAATGAGAGTTCATAACTCTCTCTCACTTCTTATTTCCTGTTTCCCTTCTTAGTTGGGAACCCCATGTTTTTTTATATTTCCCTTCCCTTATTCAAATGTGAACCCCCATCCACCCTTGCTTTCCTACTTAGCTAGGAAATTTAATCATTCCTTCCTCAACTGGGAAGTTCCATTCATCTTTCCTACCCTCTTTAACTGGGAACAGCTATCCCTTTAACCTTCCTTTCTTCTATATTTGTGAAACACCATTCTTCCTTCCCTCCTCAACTGGGACAGACCATCCATACATGCTTCCTTCTTTTGCTCCCCAACAGGGTACCTCAATTTATTTTTCCACCCTCCACTCTCCAGCCAGAAACCTCCATCCATCCTTCCCTCCTGTGCAGGAAATCGCCATCCTTACGTTCTTCTATCCCTCATCAGTTGGAAACCTTCATCCATCTTTCTATACTCAACTGGAAACCCCCATCCATTTTGTTTCTGTCCTTTCTTACTTTGCTTGAAACCTCCATCCATTCTTCCATCTCTCTTCCGCTGGAAACCTCCATCCATTCTTCCATCTCTCTTCTGCTGGAAACCTCCATCCATTCTTCCATCTCTGCTCAGCTGGAAATCTCCATCCATTCTTCCATCACTCCTCTGCTGGAAATCTCCATCCATTCTTCCATCACTTCTCTGCTGGAAATCTCCATCCATTCTTCCATCACTCCTTTGCTGGAAATCTCCATCCATTCTTCCATCTGTCCTCTGCTGGAAAACTCCATCTATCTTCCATCCTCTCCTTTTCTCCTCAACTGGGAACCTTTTATCCTTTGTTCTTTCCCACCTTTCCTCTTCTGCTTTAAAGTCTCTATCCATCTTTATTTCCTTCCTTACCACCTCAGCTGGAAAGTATCATTCATGGTTTCCTTCCATCTCTCGTCAGATGGAAACCTCCATCATTCCTTCTCTTGTTACCTCTTCGTTTCTGAATATCCTCAGCAGCTGCTCTTAATTCATATCCATAAAACAAAGTTTGGGGGTAAAAAATTTATGTAAGAACTTCTAGTCTTCTCACCAAACTGGGTGGTTATTTTTCAACATGCTGTAAATGACCTATGATCAACAAAGGATGAACGTCTTTAGATGTAAACCATAAATCGCTTGCTGTAGTATTACCCTGTTTTTATTTGGATGATGAATACTTTGTTTCTCAGATATACTTGTAGCCATTATTAGTTGAACTGTATTCTCTATTTTGTAACTTTCACTTAGTGTCAAATTTATCCAAGTTTGTGGAAACTGAAATAGAATGAAATCTTCCTTGACCTTCAGGAGGATTGAGAAAGCAACCATAAAACTTGTCTTTTGGCAGCTGAGAATGCAAAAGGCCTTTTGGGACTTTGTGGTACATTTAGAACAGCTGGAAAATAATATGGAATTCCCCAAATTCTTAGTAAACCAAAGACTTATAGTTAGGGTGCTGTGCTTCTCCTTCGTGATTTCACCTTCTAGTAGCTCTAAATCATAATTGCGGCTACATGTGGTTTTTAAAGCTCAATAGCTGCAAATCATTACACGCTTAAAACAGACTATAGTAGCACGTGGTAATTTTATAATGTAGATATCATGGGAAATGCACTTGTGTACCATACCTAGCCTTTATTTCTTTTTACTTTAGGTCATTTGATATATTGACTGGCAAATATCAGGCCCAGTATCACTGGTGTCATGCACATTAGACTTTAGAAGCCGACTAACTCTTGTAGAACTTTGGTTCATGGTGAGGATCAGAGAATTGGCCTTGGATGTCGAATATTTCTAATGGAGAGCCCTACAAAATAAGCAATGTGATGGCAATCTCATGGTGTGGGTGTTTTAAACCATTGACCTATGCATATCTGTGATAGAAAAAGCAAGATGTATTTAAAAAAAAAAGTCATGAACTTACAAAAGTTGTCTTCGTGATGAAAATATATGGTTATAAGCTGGCACATGGTTAGGTGGATGTTAGGGTTAGGACTGGTAGACATAAATTAGAAACAAGAACATTTATCCATATTTTCTGCCATACTTTGTAGACTTTGGCAATAGTCCCAATGTCCTACTTTGCGAACGCCAAACATACACAGCGTAATATAGTGTTTCCCCAAAAATAAGAACACCCTAGCATGATTTTACAGGATTTTTGGAGTATGCTTGAAATGTAAGCCGTATTCCAAAAATAAGCCCTTGTTAGTCAGGACTGGCATTTTGGGGGGAGGCACAGTGGGCAAACTGGTCAAATGTCCAGGGCCCCTGCTTTCTTAGGGGCCCCCCAGCATTTCTAATCTGAGGTTAAAACTGCTTAAGAACCTTTGGTGACATCACAGTCATGTGGCCATGATGTCCCCAAGTGTCCTTTAAATGCAGGAGTCTAGAGGAACTAAAGAGAAGTCAGGCTGGTATGTAAGGCCAGCATTAGGGGAAAGGGGGATCAAACTGGGCAATTTAGTAGGGTCCCCACTCTCTTAGGGGCCCCCAGCATTTCTATTCTGAGGTTGACTGCTTAAGAACCTTTGGGAAAATCACGGTCATGTGGCCATGATGTCCCCAAGTGTCCTTTAACTGCAGGAGTCTCAAGGAACTGTAGGAGGCAGGCTGGTGTGTGTGTATGTATGTGCAGTGTGTGTGATGACATGATTATATTTAATACTTTTATTTATTTAGCACCAACATATTCCGCAGCGCTTTACAATTCAGACAATTTACAGACCTTAATCTGCGCTGTCCCCATTGAGGCTCACAATCTACATTCAGTCTTTGGAGTGTGGGAAGAAACCGGAGAACCCGGAGGAAGCCCACGCAAACACGGGGAGAACATGCAAACTCATTGCAGATGTTGTCCTTTGTGGGATTTGAACCCAGGATCCCAGCGCTGCAATGCTAACCACTGAGCCACCATGCTGCCCATATTTGCTTTTGTTCAAGAATAAATGTGGACTGTTGCCCATAGAAAAAAAGACATCCCCTGAAAATAAGCCCTAACCCATCATTCGGAGCAAAAAATAATATAAGACTCTTATTTTTGGAGAAACGCTGTAGCTGTAAGATCTAGATCATCAGGCTTTGTGTACTGTCATTTATTGAGTGAACATAAGTAATTCCAAGATCCCACGTCTAGCTTAGTGCTATCGAAGTCCAACTTAACTAGCCTTAGGTTGTCTATCCTTGACCATAGAATTGGCTTTGTCCACCGTAGCCAATTGCGTGGTCCTCTGTGATTTATTTTAGTCAGGTAAGTAATGCTTTAAAAAAAGTTGACATGATATATAGTACAGACTGTGGTTAGGAACTTAATCGCATTCAACACCACTTTCCTACAAGACCACCAGGAAAGTTTTCTTTATATGCTGTCTTTCTTAAGTTGTTCATTTTATTTTTTCCTTGTGTGTGTTCTTTTCAAATAATTTTAATGCCAAGGAATGACGTTCAGCTATTTTCTCGTTTGTAGGCCAAGCAGTCTTTATCGACCCTTACAAAAGATGTCCCGAAGCGACATTCCCTGGCTATGCCAGGTGAAACCGTCTTAAATGGAAACCAGGAGTGGGTAATGCACGCGGATCTCCCGCTTACTGCAGCCATCCGTCAGAGCCAGCAAACGCTGTACCACGGGCACCCGCAGCATACTGCCGATCGGCAAGGTTTGTTTCCAAGTATTGATCTTGTATAGCCAAGGGAGTTATTGGGCCGATCGATCACACCCTGCACATTCCTGCGGATTATAAACTATTTGGTTAAGTATGCTCTGCTTAATTAGGTGCATATGTTATTAGCAGAAAAGCTGCCAGGTTCCCAGAGCTGCTCTCCAATGCATATTTGCTCTGTTTACTGCACAAACATTAATATGTATAAAGAATTAAAGGCATTTTTGTTAGGTATTTATAAAAATGTACTATCAGCATTATTTATAATTGGGCACAACTATTCCTACTTTTAATCTAAACCCGGTCTGTTCATAGAGCGAAGAGAACTCCCCTAAGCTAGGAGAAGACATTATTTATGCAAAATGGCTTTCTCGATCTCTTCATTGGGGGACACCGGAACCATGGGTTAGTTTGCTGCCACTTATGGTTCCTGTGTCCCCCAGTGAAGACTATTGGAACCAGATTTTATGGCGAGTACCAAAAATCTTCATATGTCAGTCGCTTAATGGGGGGCCCAAGTACCATAGGAGGCAGCAAACTAACCCATGGTTGCTCTGTCCCCCAAATGAAGACTGAGAGAGAGATTTTATGGTGAGTACCAAACATTTTCATTTCTCTGTCACTTCTTTGGGGGGGACACAGGAACCATAGGTGGCAGCAGACTAACCCACGGTTGCTTTGTCCCCCAGTGAAGACTATGAGAAATAGATTCTACGGCAAGTACCAAACCTCTTCATTTTCTAGCAGGACGAACAATTTTTTTTTTTCTAGTACAACCTATAGACAGGAGCCCAGTGACTGACCAGTTATGGTACCTGCACATTGAGAATATTTGATGTGAATGTTCCGCAGCATTTCCACATTAAAATCTGCATGTTTTACAAGAATTTCACCAAAGAGGTTGAAGTTTGGAATGAACTCCCCTCAAAGAATTGACTTGGTGGGGATTTTAAACTATACCGTAGATCAATTTTCACACTAAAAAATTTTTGGTGATGTGTTGATGTGATTTTTAAGATCTCAATAACTCAGCTGGTGTTGCATTATACTGTAGATTTTCCGCAAAGAAAATCCTCATCAAAAGTCCACCATGTGCAATTACCCTTATGGAGTCTTGACTTGAGTTGACGAAATTCATGGCCACATGGTTGAGTTATTGCTCCGCACCATTACACAGTAGGGTTCTGGTTGGATGTGTGAGGTGTCTCTGTAGTGGTTCTTTGAAAGTATTGATTCACTTTAGATCCAGTTGGTGGGAAATGTAAAGAACCATAAATTCCACGGTCAAATTACTGTTTTTGCCTTGGACTATCCTGGTGACAATACTTGGCCAATATTCTCAATAATATAGATATTTATTAATAATCACTTTTGCGTATTTAAAGGAAACCTGTCCACCTGATTCATGCTGCCCAAACCGCAGGCAACGCTGCTATAGGCGATTACCACCGATCAACCGCCTGCAGTGTTATCTCCAAAGTATACCTGGCTGCAGTCATGCACCCAGGGCCTAATTTATGCTACCAGCGGTTTGGCAGGTTACCTTTAATAATTCAGCTAGAATTTCACTTGTACTACCCCCTATGTTGGAATTCTGGAGTGTCAAAAACTTAACATCCCAAAAAATTGGGACTGTCAGCAGACAATTAGTGTTTTTGTATGGAAGCGTTTTTTGACATGTACCATCTGAACGCCTGCGATCTCTATTGTTACTTGGTCAACATGTCGTATAAAATGGTAGCACCTTGTTTTCTAATTCATTGGCTTCAGTCATCTATTCTATATTCCTATAGATGGAACATGCATGTTCACGGCTCCTTTTTCCGTATTGTTTTCCCCTCTAGCTGTCAGAGTAAGTCCTTGTCATTCGAGACAACCATCAGTAATCTCCGACGCGTCTGCTGCAGAGGGCGACAGGTCATCAACACCGAGTGACATCAACTCGCCAAGACACCGAACACATTCCCTCTGCAATGTAAGACGGTAGTGTAGGTCTCTTTTTCTCTACTTTTTTCCTTCATCCGAGAATGATTGTTCACATCCTTTTACTTGTTTATACGCTGCTGTCAGTGTGTACGCTGCATGCCTTGCTGAATAGATGGGTGCACTGCGAGGGGGCAGAGAGACTGTTGTGTTTCATTAGCGGGAACGCTGCAGATTCCTGCTTGTGCCGTTTCCTGGTTACAGAGGCTTGACATATACAGCTGAGCCCCTTCTACAGGAACGGGAATAAAAGAACTCGTTGATGAATTCATTGGGCGCTGATTTTGTCAGATGAATACGCAGCCTGAATGCTAATAATGCAAAGTCTCTATATAGTGTCGGGTGATATCCCACTCCCAGGAATAGCCATATGCCTTATAATCAGGCGGCTGTTTTTTAGGTCAATGTGGACAAATTAAAATTTTGACACTATAAGGTGGAACACCGTGCCTACAGCTTCTTAGTGCAGGGACAAAGGTACATTCTGTACAAGTTCTGCTATGTGTATTAGGCCCCAGTTGAAGATCAGGAACGTGGATGTAGGCCTAGTAGGCATCTTATTTATTTCCATTCTAGTGTTGGATTTAACACATTTTAGTAGCATGACTGAATACAGGGATATAATCTGATATGATGATGATGATGGTGCTTGCCTTCTGGTTAAGTCAGAAAGCTGTAAAATAAAGTATGTGGACAGCTTAAAGCGGTTCTCCAGAAATGGAAAAAAAAATATTAAATACTGCAAATAAATCCTAAAATGCCTTTAATTAGCAAATCACATTAGTTTAGTTTGTAGCTTGACCGCTGTGACCAGATGATAGCTTGGCAGTATATAGTATATCACCAGCTCACAGTAGTCGCTCTGCATTCCAAAACACAGGGTGGACAGCAGTGTGAGCAGCCTCTTCTTACCCCAGTACTCCTGGTATCTCCTATATTAGATCAGAGAGACAGTGTGGACAGCTGTGTGAGCAGCCTCTTCTTACTTCAGCACCCTTGATATCTCCAGTATTAGATCAGATAAACAGGTTGGACAGTAGTATGAGTAGCCTGTTCTTACCTCAGCACCCCTGATATCTCCAGTATTAGATCAGATAGACAGACAGGTTGGACAGTAGTATGAGCAGCCTCTTCTTACCTCAGCACCTCTGGTATCTCCAGTGTCAGATCAGAAAGACAGGATGGACTGCAGTGTGATCAGGCTCTTCTTACCTCAGCATCCCTGGTATCTCCAGTATTAGATCAGATAGACAGGGTGGACAGCAGTGTGAGCAGCCTCTTCTTACTTCAGCATCCCTGGTATCTCCAGTATTAGATCAGATAGACGGGGTGGACAGCAGGGTAAGCAGCCTTTTCTTCTACCAGGGGTACTGAGGTATGAAAAGGCTGCTCTCACTGCTTCCCACCCCATATATCTGATCTAGTACTAGAGATACCAATGGTACTGAAGTGGGGTGTGATAGAAGTGTGAGGGGCCTGCTCTTACCTCAGCACCTCTGGTATCTCCAGTATTGGGTCAGAATATACACTGGCAGCACATCTTCTTACACATGATTTGGGGGGAGGATCTCCTTCTGCACATGCTCACAGTGCCTGTCCCATTTACATTCCAGGACAGCTTTCAATCAGTGTAAAAAGATGGCCATTTTAATTCTCCATAAATAAAATGATTGTAGTTTGCTAACTAAAGGTATTTAGAAATCTTAGTTATAATTCCATTTTGTTTTGGTTATTTTATTTTTTTTTATTTCCAAAGAAACCCCTTTAAAGGCCACGTTCATGAGATTGTGAGTTCACGATCATTGATTCTCTGCACTTTGTGGTTAAGGTGTTGCTTTATAGTGAATGGATGGAATCATTTGCATGTTTGGTGTTTGGCACAGATCAGCCTCAATGCATGCATCCTCCTAGAATTCCTCCAGTAACCTTCTCCCCAACCCTTCTTTGCTTCTGTACGGTAAAGCCGCTTAGTTTACCCATGAGCATGATTATACATGTTCCTCAAGTCGGACTATCTGTGATGTTTTTTTTTTACTTTTTTTTCTCTCCATTTTCCAGTCTTTAGAAGACCTGGAGGACCAGAAAAGGAAGAAGAAGAAGGAAAAGATGGGTTTTGGGTCCATTTCACGAGTTTTTGCAAGGGGAAAGCAGAGGAAGTCCTTAGACCCTGGTCTTTTTGATGGTACTACACCTGACTATTACATTGAAGAGGATGCGGACTGGTGACTGTCTCTGGAATCTGCTTATTCTGTGTGTGTATATGTGAAAGGGTGTATTTGCCCGTTTACAAAGCCCGAAGCAGTCAAGTGAGCCTTTTTATTCAATTTGGACTTTTTGTTGTTGTTAATTTTTTCTTTCTTTTTCTTTCTTTTTTTTTCTTATACTTTGCATCGCAGGTTCTGTAATTGCTGTACATAACGGAGTGTATAAAGATGTTGATTGTTGTCCTTATAGCGATGCTGTTGTATTGTAACTTTTGTCTTTACCGGATTTATCATTTTTGTGGATTTTTTTTTATATATTATTTGGGACGTGGGTCTAGTTTTCTTTTTTCTTTTTTTTCCTTTTTTTGAAACTTGAAAAACTACTGTGTATTTGTAAATATCGAAAAAATGTGCACTTTGTGCTTGTAGTGTCTTGTCCGAACCCAATTTTTTTTTTTTTTTTTAACCCATAGTGTGATGCATTCTATATCTGCAAATGTTTTAAATGACATTATCCTGTTTCAGGGGTGTGCCAGCGCTTTGTAAAGAAAAGAAAAAAAATATATATATATACAGATCTTTATTCAGGAAGTTCAACCAACTTTCTTGAATGAAGTATTACGATATTTCATTTTTTGCTTACACGCAGAGCAAAACAAGCCAGGGCTAAACCAATATTCTGCCTATCTGTCCATCTGGATATAGTGATGTCTGCAGCACAGAGTGTTTTAGCAGCGTCATTGTCACAAGGATAGGTTTTCGGTTCAGACCACGTAATGGCTAACTTGCACTGTACCGGCGGCTGTGACTCTTTAATCTTGTAATGCCTGCCAGACAAAATCGTTTTTTCCTTTCCTTTTTAAGTTTTTGTATTTTTTTTTCTTTTTTTATTTATTTGCATAAATGCACAAAGTTGTTATATCTAAATTATAAAGAAAAGTAAATGTTGAAGTTCTATTTTTCCTAAAGGATGAAGGGTATGTTTATATCATATGTGTTCTATAGCTGCGGCCCCTCGCTGTCATTAATGCATCGGGCAAGTGGGCTCAGTCACAATTTTAATGCAGCTCAACCAAAATCGCACGAATAACTTAAATATTTAATAGTCACTTGGTAATGTCTTCCGAAATCCAACTTTTACCATCTCCACAGTATCTATGGCTTTTTAATCCTTTGTATGTAGGATCTGATGTACTTAATTACTATTTATAATACACATTGTTTTTGCATTTTTGTTCTTCTTTTTTTTTTTACCAAATTTTCTGTTTTAATTGCCAATCATGTTCTAACACAAGCAGATACTTAAAATGCACCATTTATCACCCCCTTACTTGTGAGGCCTTATTTTTTTGGGGTCGGGACTTCAGGTCACCAAGAGCCAGTGAAGAGCCTGCATATAAGGCTAGGTTCACACGCTGCGTATTTGTTGCAGGTTTTGAAACTTTAAAGAAAACTGAATCTAAAAGCCGCATGTATTTGTGCATGTGTTTGATGTGGAAGAGCGCCAAAAAAAAGCAACCAAACAATTCCAGGCCAGAGGTTTAACCTGAAAATTTAGAGTCCGCATTGAAATAAATGGGTAGAATCAATAAATTGGCAAAAGGAACAGAAACTTTCCAAAAAACGTAACAAAAGACAATTTCTGCTTGGATTCCGCCCTCGAAACTAAACCGCAGCATGTGGATGAGAAGTTATAATTCATCCACTTTTTTGGCACGGTAAAACGCTGCAGATTTTCAATGCCGGGAAATCCACACCAAAAATCGCAACGTGTGAACCTAGCCTAATGGTCCAGTCCTCAGAATTGATATCATTCCAGTAAGGGGGATTATGTGCGCACTTTAAGTTTCTGCCCCTAAAAGATTGGATAATATATGATCATGTTTTAAATGCAGATACGATGTATTTTCTATTTCCTCCAATTTATCCATAGCCAAATATTGTCGATAACATGGCCTTAGGGTTATAGAGTGTTATTATCACTTGTCGTTCGATCACCAAGGCATGGTTACACAGGGCAATGATAGTTTTGGGGCTCATCTACCTATATAAAATGCTTTCTATCCTCCTTACACATTAGATGTAAGTTGGTCGAAACGTTCAGTTTCGGCAGGAACACCTGACCATCAAGTGATGGTATTCTCCTCCCAAAAGATGTCGGGGAAAAAAGAAGGTTTGGGCAGTTGGCATTTCAATGATCGATCCTTTTGTTTTCAGGGAAGATGAGTCTGTGTCAGCAAAGTCTGGCAGCGACTTACTCCACTCTCCCCGTAGAGAACACATGAATGCTCAGCCAAGCTTTTGTGTATGGGGCATTCGGGAGACCTAGCTGAACGTTTGGCCAACAATCATGTAGGGTGTATGGGCACCTTTTAATCTCTGGGAAATAATTAATCCTTCTCTGTGTGTGATCTGCATTTCCAACATAATATATAATCCTGACCTAAATCAGTATACAAAAGAATATACATATATATTATCTAAAGAGCCATTAAAACCGGCACAGCCTTGGATGGTAGAGCCTATTTCTCATAGCGTTGTATGTTTCTTGAACATTGTGTATACAACCCTGGATAAATCCAATTTGCTTGGTGCGGAAAAAAAAAATACTTTAACCTTTGTTTGATGTTCTTGGTTTTCATTAAAATGCAGAAATTTTGGGCCAGGCAGCAAACGGCCGACGGCAGCAGAAACATTTTATTTTTATTATTTTTTTTGCAAATCCAAATTTATTCTGCGTAAGTAACTTAGTACATATTCTATCTAGTTTTCAGACTGGTTGAGTTGCCTGTGACCGGCTCTGTGCTTTGTTTTTTACTAATGTCTAGATGAGTAAAATATATAATGCTGCCAATTTTATTGTAATTTTTTGTTTTTGACCAGAAAAATGAATGTCAACCTCTGAAAACTGTAACATGAAACATTTGATAATGTTAGATGGTATTTTTGAATTTAGTGCACCCTATTTAAAAGGGATATTTAGTCTTAAAAAAAAAAAAAAAAAAAAATCTGTTTTCTTGTTCCTATGATGTATGTGTGATCACTGGTAATCAGTGGCTTAAAGACGTTACAGCTTTTTAAAGGGATCCGTCTGAGCAATACGGGAAAAAAAAAAGCCGCCGTGCTTAATTTCTGTGTTCAGACGAAAATGTTTTATAAAGTTTTTCTTTTGTTTTTTTTTCTTGTGTTTTATTTTTTTTTTAAAAAAAAAAGCTCATGGTTTAGTATTTTTCATTACATGCTTAGGAAATAATTCTAAAAAAAAAATGTTACTAAGAAAATGATCTATTTAAGAGAACGAGAGTACATAGTTTAAAGATTGGTTTCGTTAGTTATATAAACCCTCCCCACCTCTCCGAATGGAGCGGGAGGAAATTCTAAAGGCATGAAGGCAAAAAGAAACAAATAAAGCTTATTTTAAACTATTGCTGGTTCATTGTTTTGTTTTATGACATTTTTGTGAGCTTTAGGCTAGTTATTTTTATGGTCCAAGACTATGTATGTGATGGACGGTACCCAGTAGAGCAAGGTAGGTGTTACGAGGTAATGTTACTCTATAGAGCCCATCATATATCAAAGTTTGTCTCTGGACCACAGAGTCCCTTTAAATAAAGACCCAGTTCTCTGTTCTGTTTTTTTTGGCTTTTTGTTTTCTGCACAGAACATTTCTAAGATGTTTTCCCATCAACCTTTCGTGACCCTTCTTTCCTGTGGTTTGGCTCAGAGTTGATTCCTTACAGACACATTATCTCAAAGAAAGTAACATTGCTCTTTTATCTGGAAATCTATTATCTCTCGAAATCCAGTTCAGCGTAAAGGCGGCGTCTCATGTCCAAATTCATCTCTCACCCTGCGGCACCTCGTAAATAGTTATGTCCAGCTATTGATCGTTTCACATACTCGAGCCAATTTTCTGGATGGGAAAGTGATGCTTCTTATACATATTATGCTATGTTTACATTCTGTTAAAAGGGGTTCTCCTCAGGATGTAGACAGCGATGAATAGATTGGTGGAGAACAGAGCCACCGGTTCCTTCTTCCACCAATCGGCTTGTGCGACAGCAGATGCGATGGCGTCATTACATCACATCTGCAGTGAGGAGAGGCAGAGCGCCGGTGGAACGGGAGCAAGGTGAGTATGTGTTGTGGGTTTGTTTTAATATGTGTGTAGAATGTTTGCATGTATATAGGAGGCTATGTGAGTACTCGTACTGTATTTAGGGGGCTATGTGAGGGCTCATATTTTATATTGGTGGGCTATGTGAGGGCTCATATTTTATATAGTTGGGCTATGTGGTGGCTCAAATTGTATATAGGGGCTATGTGAGTACTCAGAGCCCTAAATATGGTATATGTGAGGGCTCATATGGTATATAGGAGGGCTATGTGGGGCTCATATGGCATATAGGAGGGCTATGTGGGGCTCATATGGTATATAGGAGGGCTATGTGGGGCTCATATGGTATATAGGAGGGCTATGTGGGGCTCGTATGGTATAGAGGAGGGCTGTGTGGGGCTCATATGGTATAGAGGAGGGCTATGTGGGGCTCATATGGTATAGAGGAGGGCTATGTGGGGCTCGTATGGCATATAGGAGGGCTATGTGGGGCTTCTATGGCATATAGGAGGGCTATGTGGGGCTCGTATGGCATATAGGAGGGCTATGTGGGGCTCGTATGGTATAGAGGAGGGCTGTGTGGGGCTCATATGGTATAGAGGAGGGCTATGTGGGGCTCATATGGTATAGAGGAGGGCTATGTGGTGCTCGTATGGCATATAGGAGGGCTATGTGGGGCTTCTATGGCATATAGGAGGGCTATGTGGGGCTCGTATGGCATATAGGAGGGCTATGTGGGGCTCGTATGGCATATAGGAGGGCTATGTGGGGCTCGTATGGCATATAGGAGGGCTATGTGGGGCTCATATGGTATATAGGAGGGCTATGTGGGGCTCGTATGGTATAGAGGAGGGCTATGTGGGGCTCATATGGTATAGAGGAGGGCTATGTGGGGCTCATGGTATAGAGGAGGGCTATGTGGGGCTCGTATGGCATATAGGAGGGCTATGTGGGGCTTCTATGGCATATAGGAGGGCTATGTGGGGCTCGTATGGCATATAGGAGGGCTATGTGGGGCTCGTATGGCATATAGGAGGGCTATGTGGGGCTCATATGGTATATAGGAGGGCTATGTGGGGCTCGTATGGTATAGAGGAGGGCTATGTGGGGCTCATATGGTATAGAGGAGGGCTATGTGGGGCTCATATGGTATAGAGGAGGGCTATGTGGGGCTCGTATGGCATATAGGAGGGCTATGTGGGGCTTCTATGGCATATAGGAGGGCTATGTGGGGCTCGTATGGCATATAGGAGGGCTATGTGGGGCTCGTATGGCATATAGGAGGGCTATGTGGGGCTCGTATGGCATATAGGAGGGCTATGTGGGGCTTCTATGGCATATAGGAGGGCTATGTGGGGCTCTTATGGCATATAGGAGGGCTATGTGGGGCTCGTATGGCATATAGGAGGGCTATGTGGGGCTCGTATGGCATATAGGAGGGCTATGTGGGGCTCGTATGGCATATAGGAGGGCTATGTGGGGCTCGTATGGCATATAGGAGGGCTATGTGGGGCTCGTATGGCATATAGGAGGGCTATGTGGGGCTCGTATGGCATATAGGAGGGCTATGTGGGGCTCGTATGGCATATAGGAGGGCTATGTGGGGCTCGTATGGCATATAGGAGGGCTATGTGGGGCTCGTATGGCATATAGGAGGGCTATGTGGGGCTCGTATGGCATATAGGAGGGCTATGTGGGGCTCGTATGGCATATAGGAGGGCTATGTGGGGCTCGTATGGCATATAGGAGGGCTATGTGGGGCTCGTATGGCATATAGGAGGGCTATGTGGGGCTCGTATGGCATATAGGAGGGCTATGTGGGGCTCGTATGGCATATAGGAGGGCTATGTGGGGCTCGTATGGCATATAGGAGGGCTATGTGGGGCTCGTATGGCATATAGGAGGGCTATGTGGGGCTCGTATGGCATATAGGAGGGCTATGTGGGGCTCGTATGGCATATAGGAGGGCTATGTGGGGCTCGTATGGCATATAGGAGGGCTAAGTGGGAGGCTCATATTGTGTATAGGAGGCTGTGGGGTCCTCATATTGTGTATAGAGGGCTCATTGTGTATAGGGGGTTGTGTGGGGTGCTCTTATGGTATGTAGGGGGACGTCAACACACTTAATTCTGCTCAATATTAAGTAATAACATATCATTTTATATTAATATTGAGCAGAATTAATTTCAGCCTATTGGTTTGGTCTGCACAACAGTCAGTCTCTCATGTGGCTGCTCGGGAAAATTAATTACCCACCCTTACTCGAATATGATGGAGAACAGCATTTGGAAAATAAAAACTCTAACAGGGTCATTTACTGTAAGCACAAAGTAGCCACAATTGTGATTAAACTGCATTAATATTTTGCATTATATGTTGGCTTTCAAGGGGATTAAGACACATCCAGAGTAATTACACCCTGTCTGTTTCTGCAGGTTTAGGACACTGAGCTACAGTGAGCAATAGCTTTAAAGTTTGTTGCTCAAGAGTTCCCCCTTGTGGAGTCCATTATATTTACATGTAAGTTTACATAATGAAGTTCTACCCGGTCATAAAAACTTTGCAGAAGAGACAAGTTAATCAAAGCTGATACAACTGATCCACATGTATCAAAATATTCTGACACTATTTATTTTTGATGACTTTTGGCTGAAATGTTCACAATGATGTTGTGTTTTGAATTGATACAATAAGAGCGTTAGATCCACACCCATATAAAATACAGATATTGATGTTAAATGAATGTTTTGCAATATTCCAGCAAATATGTGAATATACAATGTGCTAATGGGAGTTATTACAGCTGAATTCTAGGAAAGGTTCACACTAGCAATTGTCTATTTTAAATGGATGTTGTTTTTTCTTACAAAAGAAAAACTGGAGCAAATTCCAATGCAAACTGATTTAGTAAAGGATTCTGTTGAAATTGTTGCCATTAGAATTCAATGATTAAAAAAAATGCTCATTTTGTTCTGTTTTGCTTTTTTTTTTTCCTTTTTATGATGAGCTGCAATTATTTTCCCAATTAAAAAGAATAAATGGAAATTATTAATGAATTGTGATATTAAAGGATTTTTTTTTGTTTTGCCTTGATTTGTTAGACAATACATGGAAACAGAATGGAGCTAAATTGACAAACTATTTTTACCACCTACTTAATTCAATGAGTTATTGAACTGATTAGTTACCATCAGTATTTCTACTACTGAAGTGGAAGAGAAAAACAATGCAAAAACACTTGTGTGAATCCAGCCTTACAAGTTGGAGTTAAGTTTTCTTTCCCCAGGAACAGCGCCCCTACTGTCCATGGGTTGTGTTTGGTATTGCAGTTCAGGGATCAGAGCGGCAATACCAGACACAGGAAATGAAGCTGCATTGTGGGGTTTCTGCGCAAAACAGATCCTACATCTCTCTAATTCCTTTAAGCTCCTAACTCTTGAATATTAGACATTTCTGTCCTTACTAAAGTGATTGTGCCTAGACCTTTTTTTTTTTAAAAAAAAAAAAGCAACACCATTTTTGCTCAGAATATTGCATTTGAGACCTCGCCCAATAAGGGGGCATAGCTTAAAATGTCAATGTCTGACAAAATTTAGCTTAAAAAAAAAAATGGCACAAACCAGTGAAGTGTTGTAAGGCTGTGTGCCCACGATGCGTTTTTTAAGCGTTTCCGCAGCAGCAAAAACGCTTAAACGCATGGTAGAAGGCCTGCCATGTTCCCCAATGATAATCCGCATGTGCTGTGCACATGCTGCGGAAATTATTTTGCGGAAGTGCTGCGTCTTCGCCGCCATTGACTTGCATTAGAACGCATGGATTACGCATCACTGTATATGTAGATGCGCATTCCATGCGTTCCAATGTGCGGATGGTACCCGGGTCGGGAGGAGAGGAGACTCTCCTCTGGACTCGGGTACCATAGAAAACTGTAAAAAAAAAAAAAAAAAAAAAGAATAAAATAAAAAATAAATATATACTTACCTTCTGGCAGCCCGCGGGGCGCTCCTCCTCGCATGCCGGCAGTTTGCGATGTACTGAAGGACCTGCGCTGACGTCAGTCATGTGACGGGTCACGCGACGCTGACGTCGGCAGGTCCTTCAGTGTAACGCGATCTGCCGGCAGCCGGGACGGTGAAGCAAGACAGCGCGGGCCATCAGAGGGTAAGTATATTTTTATTTTTTGACATTCTCTCGGGTCACACTATATAAATCCATGCCGGTTGCATGGATTTATATAGTGTGACCAAGTTGTCAAGCACTTTCCAAGTGATGCTAAAATCGCTTGGAAAGCGCTTGACAACCCGCATGCGGAAATGCAAGTGAAGAACGCTTCACTTCCGCTTGTCCCTGGCAGGAAAAACACATGTACAATCCGCATGCGTTTTTTCTGCCAGGGAGATGCAGAAACGCTCAGGAAAAAATCCAGAGCATTTCTGCATCGTGGGCACACAGCCTAAAGGCTAGATAAAAGTATCTATGTAAAGATGCACCTAATTCATCATCCAGAACAAACCACTGTGATAAATTTGGTGCATTTCCCTAGTCTAAAGGTATGCAAAATCATGTACCAGCAATTTCCTCCTTCCCTCTTTCCTTTATTTCCTACCGCCCCCTTTATTCCCACACACAGTTGATTTGGTTGAGCATGCAAGTGTTTTCCAATGGGTAGATGGTGATAAACTGTTACCAGCCACTTTGAGTACTTATTTTCTTGGAGAAGACCTTTATCATGCACTGAAAATTCAGGCAAGAGGCTCATTAGATGGTCGGCCAGCCCCAACATATCTGTCAGTTTTGGCAACTTTTCTCCCCAAAGTTTACCCTGTATAAATGTTGCACTGGATTGAATTGCTTCATTGTTTGTGACATCCCCTTTTAATTAAGTTTGCAAGCCTGCCATGATGTTGGATGTGCGCAGGGAAAGGTGTGCCCCCTCTTAATCTGATCTCAGATCTAAGCAATTTGTGTTATATTTAGTATCCATCTCCACGTGAATCTGCCAATATACTTGGTCAACTAGAATTTCCAGAAACAGACACCAGTATATGAGGACGGGATGGGAATGTATGTAAATTGTAATATGGGAGTGTGGAGTTGTGCACGTGCAAGGTTCAACTGGGAAAAGGAAAATATTCTAAACCTGCACTCTGTTTACTCACACAGATTTTTCTCAGATAGTAAAATTACTTCCCTCAAAGATATCCCATATCCTATGAATAGGGAATAACCCTTTAAAGACCTGGTCGTTAATAATGAAAGTGCTTTTATCTGGTGTCGTTTTTTAGAGCAACTCAGGTGTATGAAGCCTTATAGGGGCTTTCTGGGCCCTTAACAAAATAAATCTTGCTTTCCCTAGATATAGTTTTTCTGTTTTAGCTCTCCTGCTGCCAGTCTTGTAATCAGTTATTTGCATTCTAAATCATCTGCCCGAGCATCTAGATAACTTTTCTCAGGTAGATCTGTATTTGTCTCACAGCTGGCCACTCCACCTACAAAGCATCATCTTGAGACTCTCATACAGTCTCAAGGTGGACAAATTGTTGTCCACGCAGTTTCACCTTCCTAATAGTCCTCCCACTTCACCTAGTATGTGCTATATGAGAGACTTCTGCAGTCAGTAATGTTACATGTGATGACTCACTAGCTCCCCAGACAGGCTCAGATTACTTGTTCTTGGCAGATCCCGCACTGCTTCTATGGCTTCTGCGCTCCATCCGTGTACAAATCCCGAGTTGCTCACAACTTCGCCAGATGATTAACCTCGCACACCCATGGCCTCACCATTCAGAGCTCACTGCTGTAAGAGCTGTCAGTTGAGTAATACATGCAGGGCTGTGCTTGACGGACTATGTTCTATCCAGACCACAGCCCGGACATTGCTGTAGTTTGTGCTTTGAGCAATTTGAAGAATGACTATATGTGACAGCTCAGGATCAGAGCAGAATTCTAAGTAAAATATAAAGTGTTTTTCATTTCGCATAGCCTTTACAATAATCAGTGTGAATTGAAAATGCCCTTTTTGGCAACCATGGCCTTTTCAAAGTTCTAAAAAGACTGATAAAAACTGATGAAAGCCTAAAGTGGGGCCATACACCCAGCTAATTGGTGTGCACCCAACAGGTATTCTTCCCAATTTCTCTACAGATAAGCTGACTATAGATTTATTCTTTACAGACTGCCAAGTGTCTGTCTCTTCTCCTTATCTTCTGAAAGAACAAAAGCATTGAGCTTATTGAAACTCACCATGTCTGACCCTTCCTTCAACATCTGTTATCAGTGGAAAGTCTGAACACTCCTTAAACTATAGATAGAGGTCATCTAAAACCACCAAAAAAAAGTCATTTGTTTAATGTATGTGCAGACTTTCCCCCAACAGCAGCTATCAGCAGTACTGGGGTCCTGGGTTCAAATCCCACCAAGGACAATATCTACAAGGATAGGTATGTTCTCCCTGTGTTTGCGTGGGTTTCCTCCCACACTCCAAAGATATACGGATAGGGAATCTAGATTGTGAGCCCCAATGGGTACAACAATGTCTGTAGAGCACTGTGGAAATTAATGGAGCTATATAAGGCCTCATTCAGACATCAGTGTTTTTCATGTATGGATAAATTAAGTGTCTCCTATCTTTTAAATGTTAAACATGGGCAGTACAGGGATGGGGCACAGATGCCAGCCGTGTGCTGTCCGTGATTTTCATGGTACTTTCCATCCGTGATGCTGGTAAAAAAAAAAAAAAAAACTGGCATGTCTGTGTGAATTTTACATGAACCCGCACACGGTCTTCAAAAAAACACGGACGTGAGCAGCCTCACAGACTATAATGGGCGGCATGGTGGCTCAGTGGTTAGCACTGTACTATGTGTAGGGCAGCACGGTGACTCAGTGGTTAGCTCTGCAGCCTTGCAGCGCTGGGGTCCTGGGTTCAAATTCTAACAAGGACAACATCTGCAAGGAGTTTGTATGTTCTCCCCGTGTTTGCGTGGGTTTCTTCCGAGTTCTCCGGTTTCCTCTCACACTCCCAAGACATACTGATAGGGAATGTAGATTGTGAGCCTCGATGATGATGATGCAGCACTGTGGAATATGATGGCGCTTTATAAGCAAAGCATAATAATAAGTACGTGTTGAATCTCTGAAAAACATGGATGTCTGAAGGAGGCTTAAGTAAAATAAATATTAGGGGGGGGGGGGATATTTTCATTGCTGATACCCATAGCATTAGACTCAATAGTAGTGATGAGCTCGCTCGCTCCTGCTCTGTACTCGCCTGAGTACTTCCGGGATGCTTGGGCGGGAGCTCAAGTCCCTGTTCCACATGCTTGGCGCAGTTTTAACAGTGAATAAACATGCAGGGATTGCCTGCCACTCTCTGTAATGGCACAGCCCTTTTGCTTGTGGCATTACAGTGATTGTCTGGCCGTCTAGCGTCATCGGGTCTATATAAGACCTGGCGCCGCCATGCTCGTCACAGTCACTCCGGATCAGACAGGCAGAGCAGGGAGAGGTGCTGCTGATCTAGGGAGAGAATTGGCGGTTTATTAGTTAGGTAATAGGTATTCCACAGCAAGATAGATAGATAGATATATCTGAACTAACAGTCATTCTAAGGAGACTAATCCAGCTGCATCTATTACTGGTGATAGCAGGAGTTAGGCAGGCAGAGTTTGGGGACCATGTATACAGCAGAATAGGGTCCACTGCACGTTCTGTCTGCTGCTGTTACAGATATCCATAGCCCTAGATATCAGGGCTATTTTTTTTTTGCTCACAATCCTGATTATTTGCTTAAAAAGCAATATAGTACACCATTTTACTGCTGCATTTGCTTGTTAGCAGAATACAGCCAGATTTGTTTGATTTTAAATGCATTGCTGTATTGTGGAAGCAGAGAAACAGAGAGACGTGATCCAATATTCCTGCCGTAATAATCGTGACTTTTTTTGAGCGTGCCAAATATTATACTCCATTTCAAGTCTACAAGTTGTGTGATGTTGAGCCTATTCACACTTGGTCGCTGACCAATACCACACTACAAGGCCACTGCCTAAAACCGTGGTCATCAGACGTGATCCAATATTACTGCTGTAATAATATAGACATTTTGTGGCGTGTGACAAATATACTCCATTTCAAGTCTGCCAGCTGTGTGGTGTTGAACCTATTCATATTTGGTCACTGACCAATACCACACTACAAGGCCACTGCCAAAAACCGTGGTCGTCACACGTGATCCGATATTACTGCAGTAATAATCGTCACATTTTTTGGAGCGTGCCAAATATTACACTCCAGTTAAAGTCTGCCAGTTGTGTTTTGTTCAACCTAGTCACACTTAGTTGCTGACCAATACCAAATCTATTAGCTCACTGCCTAAAACTGTGGTCATCAGACATGATCTGATGTTACTGCGATAATAATTGTCACATTTTTTGGAGTGTGTAAAATATTACACTCCATTTAAAATGGGCAAGTTGCGTAGCAAGGGATGGGGAAGTGGACGAGATTCTGATGGTGGATGCAGAGGCCAGGGCTGTGGGCAAGATGATACTGTGCCTGCTGAGGGAGCACAACAACCACCCACATCATGTCGAACCACATTTCTGTCCCAGTTTCTAGGGGACCACAGCACACCACTCTTGAAGCCAGATCAATGTCAAAAAGTTGTTGGTTGGATAGCAGATAATGCTTCCAGTCACTTTGCCGCCACCATGGCCACCCTGGCTTCCACACGGTCCAGTCTCAGTAGCTGTGAGTCTGGACCGCATATTCCTCACCCTGAGCCTCCTTCCTCTCACCATGCTGAGTGCCCGGAGACATGTGAGTCCACACTTGGACACTCTGAAGAGCTGTTCATTTTTCCATTTATAGATTCAGGCCTCTCGCTGCCCCTTCAAGCGGGGCAAGAGGAGATCGCATGTAGCGATGCCCAAATACTTGAGCAGCCACGGTCACACGAAGGCAATGGTGGGAAACTGTCACAAGAGGTGGATGATGATGATGATGAGACACAATTGCCACCAAGACAGGAGGAGGCTTAGGGTGCGTACGTAGAAGATGAGGTGGTGGACGATGAAGTCACTGACCCAACCTGGTAAGGTGACATGCATAGCAAGGACAGCAGCAAAGAGGGGTAGGGAGGCGTACCACCACAACAGGTAGGGATAAGCAGTGGGGTGGCCACAGATACAAGGCGGGCAACTGTTCCCCGGAACACCACCACGAGGGAAGTTGCCAGTCCAACTGTTAGGTCTTCCAGAGTCTGGCTCTTTTTTTTAGACTGTCCAGATGACCCCAAAAAGGCCATTTGCAACCTCTGCCATGCCAGCATCACCAAGGGCAGCAAGACTACCAGCCTGACCACCACCAGCATGCTCAGGCACATGACCGCAAAGCACCCGATTAGTTGGGCCGAACGCCAGGGTCCAGAAACAGTAGCTGCGGGTGACACCACTGCCTGTTCTGCTGTTGTGCGTGCACGCCAATCCCCTGTCCATGGCGCAGGCAAAGATGCCTCCTGTCCTGCACCTGTCATTGCAAACTTGCAACCACCACCATCAGCAACCACATCCTTGTACCAGTACAGCATTCATTTGTCCCTACCCCAGTCCTTTGAACGCAAGCGCAAATACGCAGCCAACGCCACACAACTAAACAAACGTTTCTCAAATGCTTGCACTTGAAATGTTGCCTTTTAAGCTCGTGGAGACAGAATCTTTCCACAACCTGATGGTGGTAGCCGTCGGTCCCCACAACCGCCACTATTTCTCCTAGTGTGCCGTCCCGCCTTACCCAGAACATTACCATGCCCTCAACAACGCAGTTAATGGGAAGGTCCACCTAACCACGGACACATGGAAAATTGCTTATGACCAGGGACAGTACATGTCGCTGACGGCACACTGGGTTAATATAGTGAAAGCCAGTACCCAGTCGGGCCCTGGGATGGAACACGTCCTCCCGAGGCCGAGGATTGTGGGCCCTGGGTCAATCAGGATTGCTCCTCCATTCTACAGCTCCTGCACCACCTCCTCCTCAGCCTCCATCTCCGAAATTGCCACATAGGTTGGAAGCTGGAAGCACTGCCTCGGCCAAGTGCTGAAGCTGTGCTGAAGCTAATATGCTTAGGTGACAAACTGCACACCGCTGCAGAGTTGTTGACAGCTGTAAAAGACCAGGCAGATCTGTGGCTGTCACCGTTGAGCCTAAAGCCAGACATGGCCGTGTGTGACAATGGCGGCTCTGAAGCTAGGCAAGCTCGCACACGTACCATGCCGGCCCATGTGCTCAACCTAGTGGTTCAGTGGTTTCTCAAAACCTACCCAGATCTGCTTGAGCTGCTTGTCAAAGCACGCGGCGTGTGCCCATTTTCGAAAGTCACCTACAGCTTCCACCGCCCTTCCCGTGCTTCAACACTGTTTGCAGCTTCCAGCTCACCAACCTGGTGTGCGATTTCACCACGCATTGGAACTCAAAGTTGCAGATGTTGGGAAGGATTTGTGAGCAGCAGAGGGCAGTTGATGAGTACCAGCATCAACAAGGCCATCGGTATTCAGGTCAGACTCCACAAATAAGACCTCAGGAGTGGGCATGGATGTCAGACATCTGTGCCGTTCTCCAAAACTTTGAGGACTCCACCAAGATGGTGAGCGGTGATGACGCCATAATTAGCGTCACCATCCCGCTTCTCTGTCTACTGAAATGCTCGCTGCTCACAATTAAAGAGGAGGCATTGCAGGTGGAGCACGATGAGATGGAGCAAGGAACCATACAGGGTGATGCCACACAGCCAAGCCTCATCTCACCCCAACGCGGATTGGGTGATAATGAGTAGGAGGGAGAGGAGGAGAAGGAACAGGAACTGGTTTCCTGTGGTACAGACGGTACTACCCACACAACCGTCATACCATCTGTTCAGCGTGGATGGCCTGAGGAGAGGGAGAACAAGGAAGAGGATGAGGAGGAGAGCATGGACAGTCATCCTCATGGTCAGGACAGGGAAGTCTTGCCTGTTAGTAGTCTGGTACACAAGGCTGAGTTTATGTTCCGCTGCATTTCCCATGACCTTCGCGTTGTATACATTTTGGGTGACAGTAATTACTGGTTGGTCACACTTCTAGACCCACACTATAAGGAGAACTTTCTATCTCCTTTCCATGGTGAAGAGGTCTAATAAAATTTTGCAGTACCAGAAGGCCCTTATTGTGGAATTATTAAAAAAAAATCCCATCTGAAAACGCTGGCTGTAGAGGTCACAGCTCGTTGGGCAACCAAGGAGTACAGGCGAGGGAGACACAAATACGATGCAGCAGAGGCAGGGGAACACTGTCAAAGGTCTGGGACAATTTTCTCAGCCCCTCCCGGCGCCCAGGCCTTGGTGCGCGGGGTACTCTAATATGGAGGGAAAAGTTTTGGAAGATGCTGAAGAAGTACCTTGCCGACCATACCAACGACCTCCGTGATTCCCCTGTGTCTTATTACTATTTGGTATCCAAGCTGGACAAATGGCATGAACTGGCTCTCTACGCCTTGGAGGTCCTGGCCTGCCCTGCTGCTAGCATTTTGTCAGAGCGGGTTTTTAGTGCCGCTGGTGGAATTATAACTGATAGACGCATCAGCCTGTCAACTGAAAATGCTGACAGGCTGACTCATAAAAATGAACACCAACGAATGATAGCAAAGAAACATAAAGTCAAATCCATTGGCTTTTTTGGGAGGGTCTATTCCCATGCAGTTCTTCACACCCAGACATGGGTATACGCTTCCTGATTTTGTCTATTTTCTGTTGTCTTCCTCCTTCTCCTCATCCTTCATCACCATATCACCAGGGTGACCGTGATGCAACACCCACATAATTTTTTTAAGGGTGTTTATGATGCCTGTAGGGATTTTTTTTTAGAGGCCTACCTCTAACATTCTGTATGTTATACAGTATGTTCATGTATACCCCCCAGGGGTAAATGTTTTTCACCCATGCACTTAGTGAAAAAAAATATAATAGTCCTGGATAAACACTTTAATGATTTGTGAAACCGGAGGCGTAGCTAGAGGTTTGGCACAGAGGAGAAAAAATAAACATCAGCGTGGGCTCCTAAATTAGGTACCCATTATTACAACTAAGACCCCAATTATAGTGGACATCTCACTCGAAAGACAGTGTTGTTACTGAATATAAATCATTATACAAAGACCAACATTACTGCCATACAAGTGGCTCCGCAGACCGTACAGGGGATTATGGTACAGTTATATTCTATAGTGACTTACAGGTGACCACCTTACTGATTGGTACAGTTATATTCTGTATAGTGACTTACAGGTGACCACCTTTCTGATTGGTACAGTTATATTCTGTATAGTGACTTACAGGTGACCACCTTTCTGATGGGGGCGGTCACTTTTCTAGTTTTTACAGTCTTGCCCAAACCGTCATAACAACTTCTCCCAGTTACTTGTCAGCATGGAGTACAAAAAATATAGCAGTACCTCTATCTATTCACAACCTCCCCATCCTGCTGATACCCTAGAGCTGCGCATATTACTGCCATATTTCCTCTTTTACTGCATCTGTTGTGTTACGCGGTAGCAATCCTCCTTTTAGTGCACTCTGGATAGTAAAATTCAAACCCAGAAAATATTAATGAATGCACTAGAAAGTAATAGTGCTGTCCTATTCCCCCCTATAAAATATAATACACGCATATATACTCACCTAGCCCGAGATCCTGACAAGTCCACCAGCACATGTGGCATGAAGGGATGAAGGGTTGGTCATATGAATAAATTCCCTGTGGACCCCATGTACCTCAATCAGACACTGCTTTTGGCCATATTTGAGGTAGTGCAATAGACCGGAAGTCCCGTCATTAATTATCTGCCCACTCGTAATTATATAGTGTTATATTTCAGTTTCACCCTGTAGAGTAAAAAAAAAAAGCTGGATTCTTTTCGACACAATTAGCCTTTGTGGCCACTAGAGGTCAGCAAATATGATAACAAGTAAAATTACATCATTTATTTTTACACGGACATAAAATATTAAAGGGATATGTCACTGCGGTGAATGCATCCCAAATCAATTGTATTCTGAGTGCGTGCATGGGTCATACTCCCAATGCAATTCATTCATATAGCTCTCTGCTCGGGACATGTCAGTGATCACCCTCGTTTCTACTCACACAAGGCAGACATTTTTGCCACTTCCCTATTTTGCTGAATGGGACTTACAGAAATCCATGTTCTTGCCACCAAAAGATACATAAAATTTAATTTTAGCTCTCCAAAAAAAATCTTTCTGCCTCTGAACATATGCATTACCAGGTGTTAACTCACATTATTAAAGGGGTTGTCCACTACTCTGAAAACTACTTCTTATAAACAAATGGGTTTTCCAAGAATAAAATATAACTTCTGGCTCTTTCAGACATCTGATTTTTGCGTAGGAGCGCTATCTTTGGTTTTCAAGGACAGCACTCATACCTGTGATAGTTTATGGGTTCATTTAAATGTCCGTGATTTTTCCCGATTTTGATTAGATTGTCAGATCAAAATCGGAAATTCAAGTCTACGGGACTGTGAAAAAAATCGGACTATCTGATTGCTGTCTGATTTTCATGGACTGTCAGAATGGAGAAGGTGGAGAAATTGTTTTGTTTCTCAACGTACTAGAAAAACGGATGACACTCAGGCCAAACTCTGTTCAAAATAATCTATTTTCACATGCGTGAGAATAACGGACGTGTGAAGGAGCCCTTGTACTGAATCTTTTCCAACAAGCCTATATATCATTCTTCTCAGCTTTTCCTTCTCTATACCGTGCATCCACAGATCAGACCACATGTACAACGTGACAGGTTCCCTTTCAATACTATATTCCCCAGTGTAAAATAAGATACCCACCACACTAGAGCTGTTCCAGTGATGTTGACGACAGCTCTCCCGATGCTTGCCTGACATTGTTATGTCATGTAAGTGCAGTAGCCAATCAGCAGCCTCTAACAAGTAGCAGTTCTTACACTTCCGCGTTTTGTCCAAGGGAAGTTTAAGAGAGGCATTTAGAATCCACTGATTGGCTGCAGGGCTCACATGACACAACAATGTCACACTAGTGCCATGAGACCCAGTGTTGACATTGCGGGAACATCGCCTGTGCAGGAAGTGAGGTTCTGTTATTATTTTACATTGGGCAATACAATATTTAAGATTAGTGGCCAACCCCTTTCTCCGGTGGGCCCTGGCTTCTCCTTCAGGAGAGTTTATAGTGCAAACCTTGCAGCTGCTATGGGGCTCTTGAGTGGGGGAGAAAGGTGGGCCCTCAGAATCAAATTCTCTGGTGGGCCCAATGTTCTTCCGTCTGACATTGAATGCAATATGTAACTGTGTGGTAAATTAAAGGCTTAATACCAAGATGTTTACAGATCACAACGTGGAACAAGACTGATGATACTGTCTCTTTAAATGTGTAATAGCCTATAAAGTGGTGTGAAATGTAGTATATTTTATCATGAATCAGATCTGTCAGTTACATAACTGGATCCATAAATAATGCTCAGCGGGTCGGGTTGCTGAGTAGACGACTGTTTGGTAGCTGACGCAGCTTTGGGGTCCACCTACTTCTGCGTGATAGATCGGCATTGTAATGTGTAAGTCTCATGTAATAGAAGATGGTGACACGCCTGGATTTACTGAAAAACAATGGAGACCAGTGAGTATAGGCAGTAGAGGAAAGGCGTGACTATAGGAGGTGGAGAGGTTGTGGTTACACATAGACCCTGGAGCCTAAAGGTGGCCTCAATGGTCCCTTTGTCACATATAAGGAGACCAATATCATACCATAACTATAGTATGAAGAAGGAAATGGATTGCATCAGGTGCCCATACACATTAGATAGCAGAACACTCGTTTGGCTCCCAATTTATGTGTTTTCAATGGGGAAAGGGGAGTAAGCTGCAGCCAGCCAACTTTGATCGCCCAATTTTTCTCTCCCCTGACATCATCTATCAGAGAAGGATTGGATGCTCCCTTTATATATTAGGCCATAAAGAGAATAATAGAAAAATCTGCTGCACATACTGTAGCGTTGGCAGGAAAAAAAAATGCTGCTTAAAATAGATTCTTTTTTTTCCAATTTATTTGAATCGGTGAAAAACGTGGCAAAAACGCTAAAATAATTGACGTGCTGCAGATTGGAAAAATAAGCAGCATGTGAATGAGATTTTAAAAAAAAATCTCATACGCTTTGCTGGTACTGTAAAACGCTGCCTTTTTTATGCAAGGAAAAAAAACCGAGACTTCCAGCCTAAACCATTTTTAAATCTCTTTTTCACAGTTATCAGAATTGATACATTATCTACATTTGTGTCCTTGCGGATGTTCTAGTGAAAGCTTGAAAACAGAGTTATTCATGTTATTGCGAGCAGCCAAGAAAAACACACAATGCAACATTTACATCCACTATTATTAATACATATAAAAATGGGGGATGCACAGGAGCAGGAAAGGATTGCCACATCTGTCCACGAGTTGGATTGGTATTACAACTCAGCAATTTTGAATTGATGGGGCTGAGTGACAGTATAACACACGTTACAGTAATTTATACAGGAGAAGTTATCGAGGATCTGGAAGTCACCGTCCGGGAGACTGATAAAGAGGATGTACATTTGGGTCGGGAGACTCGCCCCCAGATCGGGCATTGCGGTCCGTATACCGACCGTGAAATATAGGCGTGTGATCCTGACCATAGGCACACACAAAGTTTTCAATAGGGAAAGACAAGGGGTTTAACAAAGTCTAAGAGGGCACCCACTCCAATTTGATTTATTTCTACTAATTAGAACAATGAGAGGTCATAATGCAATATAATTTGACATGGTTCCAATCACTCGACTGTGCTCATTTGTTGCCCCCCAATAAGTTACGTTTAAACATATCATTATGGATATAGAGGATTGGCTTGCAATATCATTGGAACTTAGCTTAGATTTCCATAAAACGAAGCTAAATTTTTAGGGAGTAAACCACAGGAGGCTAGGAATTGTAGAAGTTTCTCCCAGTAATCGAGTTGTCAGTAATCTGCAACCACCGGTCAGGAGCCCTGTAGACTTCCCCCCTATCGTCCAGCTTCCGCGGCTCTTCTTTTGATTAGCCATCCTGGAGCAAAGTCCCACGTGCATCCCACCACAACTTTGATGTCTCATCAGGATGGCTAATCAGAAGAAGAGCCGAGGATGCCAGCAGATAGGAGGTCCTCATGGTTCCTGTCCAGTGGCTATAGATTACTGACATGGCCAATGGACCAGGTCCTGTGAATTGATTCACACCAACACTAGTCAGTAAGATACTCCCTCACCTTGAAATTTTAAAAGCCGAACATTGAAACTCAAAATTATAAGAAAATAATATACTAAGATTCAAGGTTAACAATGGAATTAGAGAGAGGATGTAAAGATGAGTGAAATTAAGTTTAATTCTTGAAACTTCCTCAAGACAGTTTGAGCCACCACATTCCTGTAATGGGGTTGTCTAGTAAAAACAAGTTATATCACCAATCTAAAGGATAGGTGACAACTTCCTAATTGTGGGGGTCTGAGCTCCGGGACCCACACAGATTGGTAAAATGGGCACTTTTATCCCTACATGATTGAACTGTGCTCCATTCATTCCCTACAGGGCTGTTGAGTGCTGCGCGCGGTTATTTCCAGCAGCGCCATAGAAAACGCATGGAGCGGCGGTAGGTCGTCCACTTCATTTTGTAACAGGGTAATAGTTCCCCGATCAGTGCGAGTCCCAGCGGATAGAGGATAACTTGTTTTATTGTTTATCAGAGCAAGAAATGCAAAACTGAGACTATACTTACAAGTGCTGATAAGGTCAGAAGAATGGAGCAATGATGAGCTCCACTAGATATTGTGCCAATGAAGCCCAACGCCATGTTCCAGGCTACTGCACATATTCATACAATTAAAATTAACTCGTAGGATCCCGTGAGGTTTTTACAGAAATGCAAGTGACAGAATGGTTATTGATTCTTGATGTGTTTCTATTTACTGCTCTCATGAAGCGATTGTAGTCAGCATGAGTCATGTCAGTGTACACACCAGGGATTTTGGGCTTGTCCTGTTCCTTATAAGCAACACACCTAGATTAACATACACAGAAGTTTTAACCTGCTGAAATCAGGCTGTTGTTTTTTTTTTATTATTATTATTTAGCATTAACCACACTGATGATATTGCCGTATCACGCCGACATAACACAAGTGGAAAACATTTCCATTTTTAGGGGTTTGAACCACAATATAGAACATAAATGTTACTTTTTTGCACCCAATCATTGAAATCCATTCCCATAGTAAATGAAGTATCTCCTTATAGATGGCTTTTTTTAAGGGTCCTCGTAGACAAAAGGGCCTAGGTATGAGTGCTATCACCCATATTTAGTGCCTTAATGAATGCCACAGCGGCGCTCAGCTTAGACATCAAGTTGTTTTTTTTTACGTACAAGAGCTATCCGTGTTTTTTATGGATAGCACTCATACCTATAATAGTGAATGGGGCCACTCACTTGTCCGTAAATTTTCATGGAGCTATATGTCCATGCAAAATAGCGGAGTCCAATTTTGATCCAAGTGGCAGATCAAAATCAGCAGTGCAAGTCTATGGGTCCGTCAAAAATTCTAACCGCACTTGGATGCCATCTGAGTGCAGACCAACTTTCATAGACTGTTAAGGCTCATTCAGACATCAATGCAAATCAGTCTGAGATCGGACTCTTAGAAATATATGAAGCTGTCATGCTCAGGTCAGGAGAGCTGCAACCAGACTTGCACGGACAGATTGCCCTGGACATCTGAATGAGCCCTTAGATTGGAAAAGGTGGAAGAACTTCTTTTTTTATACAGACAGACAAGAAAAACTGATGACATTTAAACCAAACTCGGATGAAACTTGGTCTGTTTTTCTCGTACATGAAAAAAACTGACGTTAATGAGGCCTTATGCTCCATATTAAAGGGGTTTTCCCAAGCACAAAGTTAATTTTAATCAATTCTTTAATTAATAGATCTTAGAATAATAACAACTTCCACAATCGTATGTGTTAAATAAAATGTTCCTGTGCTGAGATAATGTTATAAATGTGCCCCTGCTGTGTACTGTGTAATGGCTGTGTCTGACCGTACAGGAACATGGTCTGACCATACCACATCTCCTGGGCAGGGGAGGAAGCAAAAGAGGATACAGATATTACAGCAAGGGATCACAGCTGATTCTTTCTGTGACGTAAAACATTGCTTAAAAACAGGCAGGGAAATGTTTTGCCTCACAGAAAGAATCAGCTGTGATCCCGTGTGAAAGGGGCCCTATGTGAAGATGGAAAATCCACTGGATGCTGATCTGTGTGAACATACCATGTGATAACAGAAGTTTCAGCCTATCTTTTTATTTAAATGAGCATTTTCTTCTTTTCCATAAAAATCTATAATGGTTCCACCTTATTACAGCCTCATCTTGACTCATTACTGATTTCTTTTTCCTTCCGGAATGATGTAAGGTGAAATACCAACAGGATATATAATGGTAAAAAAATATAGATACAAGGTTCATTGTCCGCTGCGTTGTCTTAATAATCAGGAGTAGATTACAGGCGTAATTACAGAAATGGGAGAAACCTGGGAAACAAAACTATCGTAATCACTTATCTTATTTCTAAATATTTTATTACTGTTTGTACAATCAATATTTTTGCTATTTTATTATGTCTTTATAATTCTCATTAGTAATAGTAGTAATTTTAAAGCATAATAATATTAAGTGCAATAGGAAAAATCCTTTACAAATGACCTGTGCAACACTATACAAGGTTAGGTAATATATGCGAATGATTTGTATTTGATATGAAGATATTGGGGCATATTTTTAAGGTAAATGAGACAGACTTGTGGCATGATTTGAGCCAAAAAACGATCTTTCATGACATGCACCATATTTATGATGTGGCCTTGCTGAACAGGAGGTCTAGTATATCAAAAAAGGGGCATGGACTAACAAGAACACTGCGCACCGAAAAAGTGCTAGCATTTTGGTGCAAGTTTCTGACACAAAGTTTACCAATAGGTGGTGTGATCCTAGAGTAGACAGATTTATCAAACAGCGTGAACCACTATGATAAATCTCAAGCATTTAAGACAGTCGTTTAAAGGCCACCATACACACCTTAGGCCTCATTCTGACGTCCGTGTTGCACGTATGTGTTCTATCCGTATTTTTCACCGATACAACTCGTACCTACTCACCAGTTATAATCTATTGGGGGTGTCCACATGTCCATCTTTTTTCACGGACAGTGTGTCCGTGCAAAACTCACAGAGAAATGTCCATTTTTTTCCAGCATCACAGATGAAAAGTGTCAATGCAAGTCTATGGGTCCGTGAAAAACACATACAGCACACGGATTGCATCTGTGTACTGTCTGTATTTAACATTGCAGTCGTTGGCTATCTCTGCCGGTCGTACCTGTGTTCTCTGTGAGAGAGCCGCTGCTAGACTACTCTGGCAGCGGCTTATCTCAAGGAGAACAAAAGGGTTGGCAGCTCGAAATTGGACGTGCTGGATCCTTAACCCACCCAATAATCATCTGTCCATGGCCCTCATACAAATTAGACTGTCAACCGAACCCATCGATGTTGGCGGCCCACATGAGAATACAAATATAGTTAAAGATCTGTGATAGCTGGGGGACCTGTTGGCCCACAAGCTTCAAGTTACTCTACTGGATGCTAGTAGTATAAAGTAGCTTCAGTGATGGTTCTGTGGCGGCACTGCGGGCTCAGTCGCCACAGAGGTACTGCATCTCACCCAGAGGTGTGGTATCCCACTCTCAGGTAAGGATGGAGTACTGCCCGGGACCCAAACACCTGCATCCAACACTACACTACTCCAGACCAGCAGGAGGGGCAAGATGCGCTGCTCCTCTGCTGAGCCCTGACTCTGGCTGGAGTGGGGGGAACCAAGAGAGGGGGAACCATGTAGTGGGTGTAGGTGGAGGAAGAAGATCAGGGGAGCACTTGAGAAGGAGGATATAATGTTATGATCTGCAACAAGTACTAAGGAAAGATAGGGGAAAGCTGTCCCTACAGTAAGACTAAGCTAAATCCCTACGATGTAGCGGGCTGCCTGTTCCTAGCGAACAGACCCGCCTTAGTCCTCGGCTAGTCTGAATGAAGACCTATAGCATAAGGGGAGGGGTCCCTAAAAGAACTAAGGACTGGAACAAAAATGGGACACCTCCTAAACAGAGAAGTTGTTGCAGAACACAAAAACACAAACAGACAAAAAGGTACTAGAGGTCCCAGAAGGACCAAGCGAACTGACAGAGATAGGCACCGAAGCACCTGGCTAGAGAAACAGTCAAACACTGAAGTCCAGCACAGCCAGAAGGGGGGAGCAGGAATATAAAAGCAGGTGGTCACGTGACCGCAAAACACAAGATGGCCCCCACTAACTGGTTAAACAAGTCCGGAATTAACGGCAATGGGTAGGAATTGCGTACGGTAATCTTATTAATTTCACGAAAATCCAGACATGGACGTAAACCCCTGTCCTTTTTTCTAACAAAGAAAAATCCAACTGCCACAGGTGACTTGGAAGGTCTGATGTGACCAGCAACCAGGCTAGTCTGTATGTGCTCCTCCAAGGCCTTTCTTTCAGGGATAGTCAGATTAAACAAGCGACTCTTGAGAAGAGTAGCTCCCGGAACAAACTCAATGGCGCAATCATAATCCCTATGAGGAGGTAAAACTTGAGACTCCTCCTCTGAAAAAACCCTCCAAAAATCTTGAATAGGTACAGGTAATTCCCCTTTTTCCACAGCCGCAATGCGACCATTACAACATTTATCATAGCACTTCGGACTCCAAGACTTAATCACATTAGTAGACCAGTCCAGTAAAGGATTGTGCAGTTTTAACCAAGGGAATCCTAGAACGACCGGAGAGGGTAAATTATCTAATACAACCAAGTCCAAAATTTCTTGGTGAACTCCATTGATAGTAAGGGGAAATGCAGCAACCTTGTGAGTAATACATTTCAAGGGAGTGTTATCCATTGCAATCACAGAAATAGGTGATGACAAAGTTTTGGATATCAATTTAAGTTTTTCCAAAAACCCTTTATCAATCACATTAAGTGTTGAACCACAATCCACAAATACCTGAAATTCAATCAAATCTTCCGGCAAAGTAGTACTCTCAGAAAGAAATACTCCTGCAGAGCATAAACAAGCTATACGGGCGTACCTGACCTTTTTTTTTTCTTTACTTAAACGAAGCTCACAATACTTAATCAAATGGTCAGCTTTACCACAATAAAGACACAATCCCTCGTCGAACCTCCAGTCTCTTTCCTGAGAGCGGAGTGACATCACCCCAACCTCCATCGGTTCTCCGCCATCAGAGCAGATTTTCTGGGGACTAGGACCTGGCATTACAGGAGTCTTTACCTCATAAACCATGGACCTCAGCCTCCTATCCACACTAACAGCTAACTGTATGGCATCCTGCAGAGTCTCAGGTGCGGGGAATTTAATTAGCAAATCCTTAACCCTTTCACTCAGACCATCAAGAAGTAAACATTTCAGAGCAGGATCATTCCATTTGACTTCTGAAGCCCATCATCTAAAGTGTGTGCAATAATTTTCAACATCACCTGACCCCTGATTCAAACGCCTGAGTTCTGCCTCAGCGGATGAGATTCAATTAGGATCGTCATATAATAGCCCCATAGCAGAAAAAAATTCTTCTACTGACCTTAAACATGAATCATTAGGTTGGAGAGAAAATGCCCACCCCTGTGGTTCATTGCGCAAAATTGACATAATAAAACCAATGCGCTGTGATTCATTCCCAGAGAACCTTGGTCTCAAATGAAAATATAACAAACAAGCATTTTTAAAGGAAAAAAAATCTTGCTGTTTACCATAAAAAACATCAGGCAGTCCTACCTTGGGTTCCACAAAATGCGCTCCAGAACAACTACTCACGTGTTGCTGGAGCTTGGCCACCTCCAGAGACAATCCCTGCAAGCATTGAGCCAAATCCTGGACGGAAACCATACTGATCCCCGAATTTCATTCCTTTTAGTTTTTTGGGCTGGACTTACTGTTATGATCTGCAACAAGTACTAAGGAAAGATAGGGGAAAGCTGTCCCTACAGTAAGACTAAGCTGAATCCCTACGATGTAGCAGGCTGCCTGTTCCTAGCGAACAGACCCGCCTTAGTCCTCGACTAGTCTGAACGAAGACCTATAGCACAAGGGGAGGGGTCCCTAAAAGAACTAAGGACTGGAACAAAAATGGGACATATTCTAAGCAAAGAAGTTGTTGCAGAACACAAAAAGACAAACAGACAAAAAGGTACTAGAGGTCCCAGAAGGACCAAGCGAACTGACAGAGATAGGCACTGAAGCACCTGGCTAGAGAAACAGTCAAACACTGAAGTCCAGCACAGCCATAAGGGTGGAGTTGGAATATAAAGGCAGGTGGTCACGTGACCGCAAAACACAAGATGGAAAAAAACAAACAGGAGGGTTCTAACATATAAAAAGGGAAGCCATCTTGGGTGTGTGTCAGTCTGGAAGAACAGTGAGTGGAGCAGGAGCTCTGCAGGAGCTCTGCTCAGGGAAGAGGGCCTAGTGAGAGAGGTCCAGGACAGACTGAAGAGAGGAGAGGAGTGAAAAGAGAGGCTCCAGTAAAGCAGAAGGGATCCTAGGGGCACGGGCAGTGCGGATGCCACCCGTGCGCCCGAACCCACCAGGAGTGGAAGGATCAGGCCGCAGAGAGGGGACCGGCCCCTAAACAAGCAGAGTTCTTCAAGTCTCAATTAGATAACCGGAGGGTGCAGCATTTCAGGTGCTGCAGCCAACAGCCACATCTAACTCACCAAAAAGGTGGCCATAGAGGACCCAGGGGACAGAGAAAACGTCGCCCGACAAGGTCCGCGGTCACTGGCTTGGGACACTGGGTGTGAGGTGCAGGGAGACGGCCAGAAGGAACACACAGAAGGGGGTCCCGTTACGTACTCCGGAGGTACCTGGGAGTTTGCTGAACCCCTCCCTGAGTAAACACAGGATGGCGTGGGAAGTTACCCTGGCCCTGGTAACTTGGAGTCTAAAAATCGTGAGTAAAACCCTGAAGACTGCACCCCACTGTCTCTGCGAATTATTACTCCGCCATCATCCCCTGCACCACCCTGCCCAACAGCAAAATCTATTACATCCCCACTACTCTGCCCTGGAGCTAAGCTCTACCTGTGGAGAGCTAAACCAACTAACATCAGCTCCAGAGGACCTGCTCCGCAGCAGCGGCTCCCTTTTGCTGCATACCACAGGTGGCGCCACAAACTTTATATAAAAACTATAAACCCACCCGTTATCACCCCCTTTTATTGACCGCCCTGGGTCACGGACCGGGTCACTGCCACTGTGACATCTCCCCTAGCAACAACCGGCCCGGCACCGAGTACCCCACGGCCCAGGGGGCGCGTCAGTTCTATATCAATTAAAGGCCTCCTCCATTTCCAGCCATGCTGATCATCATACATAGAAGCTCACTGTGCCTACTGCGGTAATGTTTAGGCATTGTATGTTAGTATAGTTAGGATACTATGTAGCTCTGCTTCTTACATGTTTATGGAATCAGGGCTGTGGAGTCGGAGTCGTGGAGTCAGAGTCCATTTTGGTGGAGTCTGTATAAAATAGACCAACTCCTGAAATATATAATAAATTGGGTACAGTAGTACAATGATGGATGTGCTGTAAATGTTTTCATAAGAATTTGGGAAAGTTATGAAATCTCCTATAAATGTCTGTTCTGTTCCTGATCTAAGGATCTCGGCTTTTAGTTGAGATGAATCTGTGCTGCACTTTATGTACACGCTCAGTAGTGAGGCAGGGCTGCACTTTATGTACATGCTCAGTAGTGAGGCAGGGCTGTACTTTATGTACATGCTCAGTAGTGAGGCAGGGCTGTACTTTATGTACACGCTCAGTAGTGATGCACGGCTGTACTTTATGGACATGCTCAATAGTGAGGCCGGGCTGCACTTTATGTACATGCTCAGTAGTGATGCACGGCTGCACTTTATGTACATGCTCAGTAGTGAGGCAGGGCTGTACTTTATGTACATGCTCAGTAGTGAGGCAGGGCTGCACTTTATGTACATGCTCAGTAGTGAGGCAGGGCTGCACTTTATGTACACGCTCAGTAGTGAGGCAGGGCTGCACTTTATGTACATGCTCAGTAGTGAGGCAGGGCTGCACTTTATGTACATGCTCAGTAGTGAGGCAGGGCTGTGTAGCACCCTGAGGGCTCGGCTGCTACAGGGGTATTACACCTCAAGCCAGAGGTGTGGTATTCCACTCCCGGGTAAGGATGGAGTGTGGAACTGAGCTAGAAGGCTGCATGCACTACATACATCCCATTTCCGGGGGACAGAACGACGGTACTCCCACCAGTATATGTGCAGGTACGACAGCGTCTGTCCCTGGCTGGAGTGGGAGGGGGGGTGGAACATCCCAGTAGTGTAGGGGCAGATAGGGGGAGTAGTCTGGGTAAAGCTAGGAGCTCATTGGGTGCTGGTCACCTGAGCTCACACATAGAGGGAGTATATAAGGTGGGCACCATCTTAGATCAGGGTTGTTGTTCAGTTCAGTTCAGGCAGGAGGAGAAGAGGAGAGGAGCTCAGCCAGGAGGGCTGACAGGGAGCTGTGGCTCCGGCTGGGCCCAGCTCCAGAACAGAGCCTGCTGAGAGAGAGAGAGAGGAGTCAGAAGGACCCAGAGAGGAAACAAGAAGGAACCCCAAGATCCCAGAATAAGGACAAAAGGGTGAAGGGTTGGCGGACACGGGTACCGGATCCCAAGCTGGCAGAGGCCAAAACGAACCTTAGCCAGGAACCGGAGGTCGTGGTCAGGATCTGCCACGACCCTCACCAAATCCACTAGAAAGGCACACCGAGTATAGGGTCAGGGAGCCCAGAGGAGGCTTGACCACCAAGAGACCCGAGGGAGCGGGCCAAAAGTGGATCCCTGGTGGGAACGGCCAGAGGAAGGGAGAGTCAGAAAGGAGCTCAGGACCACGCTCCAGAATTGCCTGGGGGTTGGCCGAGTCCAGGACCTGGTGGACGCAGCACGGCTCGGGTGGTCACTCAAGGCCAGAGTGACCAAAAGAACACCAGTAAGTAAAAGCCCTGAACTGCATCTCCTGACTCTGAGTCTTCCTTCTGCATCTTCACAACCCCCATCATCTACACCTTCTGCCCTGAGGCCATACCCCTCCCGTTGGGGGTTATACCATCACTGCTGCACATATACCACCGGCCTCAGTGGACTGCTCTGCAGCGGCGGCTTCAAAGCCGCACTCAACGGGTGGCGTAGTCGACAATCAAGTTAACATCTACTGCCATAGACTGCCACTTAGTTTGACACCCTGGGCACGGACCGGGTCACCGCCACAAGGACTACTACCCCCATCGAGATCCGGCTCCTGGTATCCCCTACAGCACTGGCCCAGGGGGCGCGTCAACTTTTGGCGTAGTCGGCAGGATAACGTGCCCGCAACCACCGGGTACTGCGTGCCTGAAGAAAAGTTCACATTTACCTCAAAAAGAAGTCTCCCGCCGGTTCCGGAGGGTCCCCGCCATCGGACGCCATCTCGGATCGGTTCCCGCCATTTGCCCGTCATCTGCAGTCTTTTCCCGCCATCCACAGAGTTTCCCGCCACTGGGAGAAGATTCCCGCCATTTCAGAAGATTTCCCGCCTTGGCAGAGCGGACGCCATTATGGGCGTGCCAGAGGGTGGCAAGAGGCCACCTCCCATCGTGGGCCAGGACCAAAAATGGCGCCAAAAACGAAGACCGCCCCCACCAGCAGAGACTGTGATGCTTGGGATGTCCATCAGCGTGGGAGGTCTGCCCCTGGAGTTGACAATCACCAAGTTGCCCCAGGACCGCCCTCAGTGTGGGCGGACCCAGAACAAAGGAGAGAAGATGGGAGCAGCTTGGAGAAGTCTGGAGGAGCCGTACCCGGAGATGGAGGGAGAGGCAGGCAGCACCGACCCAGTGGTCAGGAGCCTGTTGCAAGCGACAACCCCAGAAGGCCTGGTGGAGATCCTGGCGCAGCTCCCCAGAGATCGGGAGCATGCACGGACCGCACTGGAGGGCTTGGCTCAGAGGATGGCCCGAGTGCAGCGGGACGTACTGGCCGCATGGAGCAGAGAGATGGCCCAGCAGGCTGGAACCCGCCAGCGAAGCACGCCACCCACAACAAGGAGCATGTCCGCCTCTGAGGACGGTGCAGGAGGGACGACGGCCGGAGACGACGCCGCGGAGGGAGTTGAAGAAAAGGGAGCAGGTAATGGGGACGACAATATCCCGTGCCCGATGGTCGCAAGCCTGCCCCAACTCCCCGTCGCAGAGCCCGAGACCCCACTCACCACTCACGTTGCTGCATCGTCACCGCTCCAAGCTAGGCCTCAAGCGGCAGGAGCCGCGACCACGCCCCCTGTGACGTCACGCGCCTCAATCCTGAGCGCGGCCAAGCAGGAGATGCCACCGGCCTGGTCGCAAGGCCGAGTACCCCCGGGCGCCGCAGTACCAACAGCGCCCTCTACCTCCACTGAGCCACCGGCCTGGTCGCTGGGCCAAGTAACCCCGGGCGCCGCCGTCTTCACGGTGCCCTTTACATTCAGGGTGCCCCAAGCCTGGTCGCAAGGCCTGGTGAACCCGGGCGCCGCCACCAAAACAGCGCCCTCAACGTCCACAGCGCCACACCTGGGTGAAGACCTATTTGCCCAGCACACATGCCCGGATGGGCAGCCCTTTGTGTGGCCACCGGAGTTCCACCATCCCCGACTCCGGAAAGAAAGACCTCTGGATGAGCCCCTGATCCCGGCTCCGGCGCCCGCCAAGATCACCCCACTCTCGCTGGAGGAAGCACCAGGAGGACGCCGCTACTAAAGTACGGTAAATGGAACTGTAAAATAGTTACCCGCTAGGGTACAATAACTGTTACCATTATAGTCCCCGTTGGGACCAGTGAACTGTTCCAGTGTGTCCCATCTCCCCACAGGCTGAGGACTGTGAACAGCCATTCCTTTTCCCCACTGGCCGAGGACTGAGAGCGGCCACCTCCCCTTGTAAATAGTTGCGCTTTCTAAGGCGCCCCTACTGGTTTTATAGGAAAGCTGTGTTTTTCTACCAGAGACTGTGGCACTTACCTGGTCACAATTTGCACAAGTGGCCAGAGGTCAAAAATGTTTTATAGGAAAAGTTTTATTATGCTGAAAGAGTTAATATTATTATATGATGTGTCCGTAACATTTGATGCTGGTAACATAATAAGTAAGAAGTACCTCCCATAAAGGGATGATTGAAGGATAATGTTTATAATGTTTTATACGTTTATGATGTTTAAAAAATTTGTGTGTTTGTGGATGTTTTTATTCTTTTACAGCCCGAGGACGTGCTGTGGTTTACCAGGGGGGAATGTAGCACCCTGAGGGCTCGGCTGCTACAGGGGTATTACACCTCAAGCCAGAGGTGTGGTATTCCACTCCCGGGTAAGGATGGAGTGTGGAACTGAGCTAGAAGGCTGCATGCACTACATACATCCCATTTCCGGGGGACAGAACGACGGTACTCCCACCAGTATATGTGCAGGTACGACAGCGTCTGTCCCTGGCTGGAGTGGGAGGGGGGGTGGAACATCCCAGTAGTGTAGGGGCAGATAGGGGGAGTAGTCTGGGTAAAGCTAGGAGCTCATTGGGTGCTGGTCACCTGAGCTCACACATAGAGGGAGTATATAAGGTGGGCACCATCTTAGATCAGGGTTGTTGTTCAGTTCAGTTCAGGCAGGAGGAGAAGAGGAGAGGAGCTCAGCCAGGAGGGCTGACAGGGAGCTGTGGCTCCGGCTGGGCCCAGCTCCAGAACAGAGCCTGCTGAGAGAGAGAGAGAGGAGTCAGAAGGACCCAGAGAGGAAACAAGAAGGAACCCCAAGATCCCAGAATAAGGACAAAAGGGTGAAGGGTTGGCGGACACGGGTACCGGATCCCAAGCTGGCAGAGGCCAAAACGAACCTTAGCCAGGAACCGGAGGTCGTGGTCAGGATCTGCCACGACCCTCACCAAATCCACTAGAAAGGCACACCGAGTATAGGGTCAGGGAGCCCAGAGGAGGCTTGACCACCAAGAGACCCGAGGGAGCCGGCCAAAAGTGGATCCCTGGTGGGAACGGCCAGAGGAAGGGAGAGTCAGAAAGGAGCTCAGGACCACGCTCCAGAATTGCCTGGGGGTTGGCCGAGTCCAGGACCTGGTGGACGCAGCACGGCTCGGGTGGTCACTCAAGGCCAGAGTGACCAAAAGAACACCAGTAAGTAAAAGCCCTGAACTGCATCTCCTGACTCTGAGTCTTCCTTCTGCATCTTCACAACCCCCATCATCTACACCTTCTGCCCTGAGGCCATACCCCTCCCGTTGGGGGTTATACCATCACTGCTGCACATATACCACCGGCCTCAGTGGACTGCTCTGCAGCGGCGGCTTCAAAGCCGCACTCAACGGGTGGCGTAGTCGACAATCAAGTTAACATCTACTGCCATAGACTGCCACTTAGTTTGACACCCTGGGCACGGACCGGGTCACCGCCACAAGGACTACTACCCCCATCGAGATCCGGCTCCGGGTATCCCCTACAGCACTGGCCCAGGGGGCGCGTCAGCTGCACTTTATGTACATGCTCAATAGTGAGGCAGGGCTGCACTTTATGTACATGCTCAGTAGTGAGGCAGGGCTGCACTTTATGTACATGCTCAGTAGTGAGGCAGTGAGATGAATCTGTGCTGCACTTTATGTACACGCTCAGTAGTGAGGCAGGGCTGCACTTTATGTACATGCTCAGTAGTGAGGCAGGGCTGCACTTTATGTACACGCTCAGTTGTGAGGCAGGGCTGCACTTTATGTACATGCTCACTAGTGAGGCAGGGCTGCACTTTATGTACATGCTCAGTAGTGAGGCCGGGCTGCACTTTATGTACATGCTCAGTAGTGAGGCAGGGCTGTACTTTATGTACACGCTCAGTAGTGAAGCAGGGCTGCACTTTATGTACATGCTCAGTAGTGAGGCCGGGCTGCACTTTATGTCCATGCTCAGTAGTGAGGCAGGTCTGCACTTTATGGACACGCTCAGTAGTGAGGCAGTGCTGTACTTTATGTACACGCTCAGTAGTGAGGCCGGGCTGCACTTTATGTACACGCTCAGTAGTGAGGCCGTGCTGTGGAGTCGGAGTTGGAGTCGGAAGTCAGGGAAATTGAGGAGTCGGAATCGGTGGTTTGGCTTACCAACACCACAGCCCTGCATGGAATGGCACTATTACGCATGTCATGTATTCCAGTACTGTATGGACACTTTATGGTGCTGATATTTTCCTTTGTATTGGTGTATTATTTAGACACATTAGTTCTAATATTCAGACAGTATGACTTACAGAAGTCCTTTTTTTTACATATAGATATGTAGGTCAATTATGCTATGAAAGGAGTTTTATGTGTATGCAGCTAATATAAGGTGGTTTGCATTGGTTTTCACAACAGACTACATACATATGAATCTAAAAGAGATCAAAGCAGATCATTTTAACCAAAATAATCATTTGGCGGTTGAAATTTATATGACCAATAATAGACTGTCAGTGTTTGTAAAGAAGTTGTCCTCGTTTAAAGTTTTCTTCTAATAGTTGGCAGTCCACAAAAGATCTTTTTGTGAAAGAACATTCCCAAGAAAGATTGGTCAGCTTTTACCGGGTGTCATTGAGCATGTACAGAATGGGCAGTTAGATTACTGTAGTGGCCAATATGGACAAATCTGTGTATGATTGCCTTGGCGTAATGATGATTCACTATCATTATTTATGCATGCATTCATTATTTGATCATTCAGTCAACGTTTATTAAACCATGAATCTATTTCTATATAATGTGTATGGGCATTGTCACCAGGCAGCTCTGCAGTGTTAGATCAGAAATTTTTAATTTATCACTGCTCAGAAATAGAAAGTGGTAATTTGCATGTATAATTAATTGAATGTATGTCGAAACATAGTTATTATATATGTGCAATATACTGATAGTATACATAACATAACAATGGGACAAATTTCTCAAGATATTTCCAAAGTAATGCAGGATATAACTATCCCACACAGTCATAAACCATGCCAAATATATCACAATAGTGCACTTTCAACTTCCTTACAGCACCAAATGGCTGGCATACTACACATCTTCTAGAAATTTTTGAAAAGTGTCAAAGGAGATGTAAAAAGCATCTAAAGAACATGATAAATTTGAAATGTACAGTACAGACCAAAAGTTTGGACACAACTTCTCATATAAAGATTTTTTCTGTATTTTCATGACTATGAAAATTGTACATTCACACTGAAGGCATCAAAACTATGAATTAGCACATGTGGAATTATATACTTAACAAAAAAGTGTGAAACAACTGAAAATATGTCTTATATTCTAGGTTCTTCAAAGTAGCCACCTTTTGCTTTGATGACTGCTTTGCACACTCTTGGCATTCTCTTGATGAGCTTCAGGTGTGCCCTGTCAGGTTTAATAAGTGGGATTTCTTGCCTTATAAATGGGGTTGGGACCATCAGTTGTGTTGTGCAGAAGTCTGGTGGATACACAGCTGATATTCCTACTGAATAGACTGTTAGAATTTGTATTATGGCAAGAAAAAAGCAGCTAAGTAAAGAAAAACTAGTGGCCATCATTACTTTAAGAAATGAAGGTCAGTCAGTCCGAAAAATTGGGAAAACTTTGAAAGTGTCCCCAAGTGCAGTTGCAAAAACCATCAAGCGCTACAAAGAAACTGGCTCAAATTGAAGGCATACTGAACCAGCATGGCTACCACAGCATCTTGCAGCGGCATGCTATTCCATCCGGTTTGCGTTTAGTTGGACCATCATTTATTTTTCAACAGGACAATGACCCCAAACACACCTCCAGGCTGTGTAAGGGCTATTTGACCAAGAAGGAGAGTGATGGGGTGCTGCGCCAGATGACCTGGCCTCCACAGTCACCAGACCTGAACCCAATCGAGATGGTTTGGGGTGAGCTGGACCACAGAGTGAAGGCAAAAGGGCCAACAAGTGCTAAACATCTCTGGGAACTCCTTCAAGATTGTTGGAAGACCATTTCCGGTGACTACCTCTTGAAGCTCTTTGATGTGCAAAGCTGCCATCAAAGCAAAAGGTGGCTACTTTGAAGAACCTAGAATATAAGACATATTTTCAGTTGTTTCACACTTTTTTGTTAAGTATATAATTCCACATGTGTTAATTCATAGTTTTGATGTCTTCAGTGTGAATGTATAATTTTCATAGTCATGAAAATACAGAAAAATCTTTAAATGAGAAGGTGTGTCCAAACTTTTGGTCTGTACGGTATGTATTTGCACTTTTTGCGCAATTTGGGTTAGAATTCTATTGAATTTTACTTACTCATTTTCCCGTATTAGATTTGTCGTATTGTCAGAATTTTAAAGCATTTATTTCACTTTGCGCCTATCAGGCCTTCAGTCTTCTCATATCTGAAGAAGTGATAAACAACCTTACAAAGTGCAGCTATTATAGATCCAACATGGAAACCCTGATATGGTGGTAATTCTGTATATTTACTATAACATCCTGGTGATGCTGAATTCTTAGAGTCCTATCGGCTGTAAAAGAAAACCTTGAAGACATTTCTACTATTTTCTATACCGAGCTAAGATCACATAAAAAACTTACAGGCCCAAAGCCTGAGTCTGCTGTACTGATAAATTCTGATTTCTGTCAGCAAATTCATGTATGTTATCATGTGTGGATTATGATCATTAAATGCAGTGGCAGATTAAGGATAGCAGGGGCCCGGGAAATTCAGATGGTGTGGGTCCCCGAACATCTCATGTCATGTGATGGGACACATGTCAAAAGAAGGGTCACATGATCACACAGTTAATCACATGCATGTTTAAGAGACAATGAAATGGTAAAGAAAAAGTGGTGCAAATTTGATCCTTATGTATTGTCCTACCTACGGCATTTGACTCCTAAAAAATAACCAGCCTCATCTGAGATAAATAAAAGCCACAAACATAGGATCACTTAGTATGTATAGTTTGGGCAGACACTATGTAATAATGGATGCATTACAAGGGAGCAATAAGGAATGGCACTATTCATAATAAGGGAAGACACTATGTAGTTGACTCGCCCCCTGGGCCCCGCGTACACGTGTAGTGGGTTACCCGGAACCAGGTCTCTGGGGGATGCTGGGGTTTGTAGTCTCCGTGGCAGCGACCCAGTCCCGTGGCTCAGGGTGGTCAGGCCGATGGCGGTATTTTGTAAGGTTTTAAGTTAATTGTCCGACTACGCCACCCGTGGATTGCAGTCAGTGCGGACCGCCGCTGCAAGGCAGACCGCTGGGGCTGATGGGGTATGCAGCTGAGGTAGTGTGACTCCCCACGGGAGGAGTGCAGCCCCAGGGCAGTGAATGTGGATGATGGGAGTGATGGTGCGCGGGAGTCCCAGCACTAGTAGCGCTGGTGTGGCGATGAAGCAGGAACGACTCAGAGTCTTTGCAGTGCAGTTCAGGGTCTTTACTTGTGATGTTAAGGCAGACCTTCCCGGGAGTACTGGCTAACATAAGGGGCCTGGTCAGTCTGCGAGCAAACAGGAGCTCCCCTGGCCAGGTGGAGTTGTAGGCCTCCCCGTCTATCTGCACTCTTTCTGGCTACCTTGCTGTAAGCGGGTAGAAGTAGCCCACGTCCCTGAGTATGCCATGTGGTGCTCATCCGTATGGCTGGTGACTTGGGGTCTTCTGTTAGCCTCCGCACCTGGATGGCGGTGCTGGTCCCTTCCTTGTGACTGAGCCTCCGGGCTTCTATGGCCAGAGGACCTGGAATCCCCTGCCGGCTGGTTTCTGCTGCTGGGTGGATATCAGTCCCCACAGCCTCGGACTCCGGTGTCCGGTTATCAGTTTCTTCTGCCAGGGCGAGCTATATCTCTGCTTAGCTTCCAGCCCCCGGTCTTCTGCTCCTAGCTGCTACAGAGCTCCTGCTGTAACTTTCCCTCTCCAGGCTCTGACTCACCTAATCTCGCCCCAGACCCAGTTTATAAGGGCAGATTCCTCCCCTCCCAGGTTTGGGGGGGCGGTGTTGCATGCTTAGGGCTCCTGACCAGAGAAACCTCCCACTTGCTCTCAGACGTAATATTCCTATTACTGTGGCAACCAGACCCCTGGGGTGCCACATAATAATAAAGGATGCTTTACATTGTAAAGGAGGACACTATGTAAAAATGAATGGTGTTTTACATTGTAAGGGAGGACATTATGTAATAATGAATGGTGTTTTACATAGTAAGGGAGGGTATGTAATAATGGATGGAGCTCACATAGTAAGGGAGGACACTATGTAATAATGAATGGTGCTTAAGAGAGGACACTATGTAATAATGATTGGTGCTTTACATATTAAGGGAGGACACTATGTAATAATGAATGGTGCTTTACATAGTAAGGGAGGACATGTAATAATGGATGGAGCTCACATAGTAAGGGAGGACACTATGTAATAATGAATGGTGCTTAAGAGTGGACACTATGTAATAATGAATGGTGCTTTACATATTAAGGGAAGACACTATGTAATAATAGATAGTGCTATATGTAGTAAGGAAGGACACTATGTAATAATGTATGATGCAGAACATAATAAGGCAGGTCACTAGGAACATCGCTATACCTATTGAGGGTGGTTGTTTTGTAAAGCAGACTGTTACTACCATCATCTCTTTTCAGGCCATACATTATAGATACAGAATAAATATTTACATCCGGTGACTTACTAGTGACGTCCCATCTGATTAGAATATAGAATTAAATTATTTGCAGCAGAGAACAAATAAATAAATAACTCAACCTTCTTACAATCCCACATGTCGACGCTTGCATGAGCTGCATGGGCCTCTTTTGCTGTGTTATGCAGATTGCGCAATTACATCATAACACCACTTGTGTCACAGGGAGAGAGGCAGGCAGGGAGCCAGGGATAACTTCCTCCTGCAACTTATAGTGCAGAAATAAATGTATATGGCAGGCAGCAGAGCCATTGCTGACTCCCTGCCTCGCCATCCTGCACCAATGGTCCTTTTATAATGGGGCAATCTGGCCATGAACCCCCATGGGCCTCGGGCCCCCAGCAGCTGCACAGTTTGCTTGTATTATAATCCCCACTAACTAAATACATGGTTTAAGCCGTTTCTGGGAAAATTTGGGTGACAAATAATAAAGCCTTTATAGTGATCCTAGAGATTCTTAGTACATGTGTGAACAGAGTTTAAGCATATGTGTCATTCAGCAATCTGGAAAATCTGTATGACAACACTTACTGGCCGCCTTTTTCTGTTGCCACATTTGAAAAAAGGAAGTTGGAACACATAACTAAAAGATCGCTGAATAGAATTGGAAATTCCTAACAAGAGTAACTGAAGGATTTATGTTGACTGATTATTTTGTGTAAAGAGCAGGATGATTTCTGTCATCTGGTTTGAATTAGTTTACCCACTGGCTTTTATATAAGGGATTTTCATATGGGGACCAGATTCTTTATTTAACTCTTTCTGTGAGAACGTGGCCAGCGATCCTTATGAGGGATCGTGCAGACTATCTCATTATGGCCGGAGTCACGCTACCGTATAACACGATAAAACATTGCATAGCACTCGGCCCAGTGTTATTCTATGGGGCTGCTCAGATCGGCAATTATTTTCTCGACATGACAGAACAATCGCAGCATGCCACGATTTGCAGGGAGACTCGATTCACTCGCACCCATACAAGTCTACGGGTGTGAGAGAAACAGCGGACTGCACTCGGATGGCAGCCCAGTGCAGTCCGATATACACAGAGTCATGCCATGGAGAAATTACTTTTTCCGTCTCCTCCGCAGCTGTGCTCTGATCCTGTCATGTGTATGACACTCGGCTCCCGCTCGCAGCAGAGCAGGTACCGAGGGTCATTAGCATATCGCAATATGCCATATGCTGGTGTAACGCCGGCCTACCAGTCCGAGTGTAATCTGACAAAACATCAGATCACACTCGGACCAATGTTAGTCTATGGGGCCGCGCACATGTCAGATTTTTTTCCTTGGACAGAGTCTGTCCGAGGAAAAAAATCGCGCATGCCCGAGTTTGATCCGATTATCGGATCGCATTCGGTCATGCAAGTCAATGAATTCATGAAAAACATTGGACTGCACTCGGATGACAACTGACTGCAGTCCAATTAACATGGACTGACAGAATGGAGAAGATGGAGAATTTTTTTTCTCCATCTTCTCCTCATCTGAGAAAATCAGACCACACTATGCTGACACTCTGATCACACTCTGATCAGAGTGTGATTATCATAACTGATCAGATTCTCTCGGATGGCAAAAATACGCTTGTCTGCACCTAGCCTAAATCAGAGGCCTCCAAGCTGTGGATCTTCAGTGTTGTATAACTACAAGAACCAGCATGATGTGGTTTAATCTTTCTGTTGCCTATTTTGTCTAAAAATATCTGTTCGGATCTGTGGTAAATCAGTATCTATAGCAAGGATGTCAAACTCAAACACACAGAGGGCCAAAATGAAAAACTTGGACAAAGTCATGGGCCAACCAATATACAGTATAATGGGTCCCACATAGTCCTCCATACAGAATAATGGGCCCCACATAGTCCTGCATAAAGAATAATGGCCCCTACATAGTCCTCCATGCAGAATAATGGGCCCCACATAGTCCTCCATACAGAATAATGGCCCCACATAGTCCTCTATACAGTATAATGGCCACTACATAGTCCTCCATACAGAATAATGGCCCCACATAGTCCTCCTTACAGTATAATGGCCCCACATAGTCCTCCGTACAGAATAATGGGCCCCATATAGTCCTCCATACAGAATAATGGGCCCCACATAGTCCTCCATACAGAATAATGGGCCCCACATAGTCCTCCATACAGTATTATGGGCACCACAAAGTGCTCCATACAGTATAATGGTCCCACATAGTCCTCCATACAGAATAATGAACCCCACATAGTCCTGCATACAGAATAATGGCCCCTACATAGTCCCACATACAGAATTATTGGTCCCACATAGTCCTCCATACAGAATAATATACCCCACATAGTCCTCCATACATAATAATGGCCCCACACAGTCCTCTATACAGTATAATGGCCCCTACATAGTCCTTCATACAGAATAATGGGGCCCACATAATCATCTATACTGTATTATGGGCACCACAAAGTGCTCCACACAGTATAATGGTCCCACATAGTCCTCCATACAGAATAATGGACCCCACATAGTCCTGCAAACTGAATAATGGCCCCTACATAGTCCTCCATACAGAATAATGGTCCCCACATAGTCCTCCATACAGAATAATGGCCCCACATAGTCCTCTATACAGTATAATGGCCCCTGCATAGTCCTCCTTACAGTATAATGGCCCCACATAGTCCACCATACAGAATAATGGACCCCACATAGTCCTCCATACAGAATAATGGCCCCACATAGTCCTCCATACAGAATAATGGGCCCCACATAGTCCTCCATACAGAATAATGGCCCCACATAGTCCTCTATGCAGTATAATGGCCCCTACATAGTCCTCCTTACAGTATAATGGCCCCTACATAGTCCTCCTTACAGTATAATGGCCCCACATAGTCCTCCATACAGAATAATGGGCCCCACATAGTCCTCCATACAGAATAATGGCCCCACATAGTCCTCCATACAGAATAATGGGCCCCACATAGTCCTCCATACAGAATAATGGGCCCCACATAGTCCTCCATACAGAATAATGGGCCCCACATAGTCCTCCATACAGTATAATGGGACCACGTAGTCCTCAATTCAGTATAATGGCACCACGTAGTCCTCCATACAGAATAATGGGCCCCACATAGTCCTCCATACAGAATAATGGGACCACATAGTCCTCCATACAGAATAATGGGCACCACATAGTCCTCCATACAGTATAATGGGCCCCACATAGTCTTCCATACAGAATAATGGGCCCCACATAGTCCTCCATACAGAATAATGGGCCCCACACAGACCTCCATACAGTATAATGGGTCCCACATAGTCCTCCATACAGAATAATGGGCCCCACACAGTCCTCCATACAGAATAATGGGCACCACATAGTCCTCCATACAGAATAATGGGCCCCACACAGTCCTCCATACAGTATAATGGGCCCCACATAGTCCTCCATACAGAATAATGGGCCCCACACAGTCCTCCATACAGAATAATGGGCACCACATAGTCCTCCATACAGTATAATGGGCCCCACATAGTTCTCCATACAGAATAATGGGCCCCACATAGTCCTCCATACAGAATAATGGGACCACATAGTCCTCCATACAGAATAATGGGCCCCACATAGTCCTCCATACAGAATAATGGGATCACATAGTCTTCCACACAGTATAATGGGCCCCACATAGTCCTCCATACAGAATAATGGGCCCCACATAGTCCTCCATACAGAATAATGGGACCACATAGTCCTCCATACAGAATAATGGCTCCGCATAGTCCTCTATACAGTATAATGGCCCCTACATAGTCCTCCTTACAGTATAATGGCCCCACATAGTCCTCCATACAGAATAATGGGCCCCACCTGGTCCTCCATACAGAATAATGGCCCCACATAGTCCTCTATACAGTATAATGGCCCCTACATAGTCTTCCTTACAGTATAATGGCCCCACATAGTCCTCCATACAGAATAATGGGCCCCACATAGTCCTCCATACAGAATAATGGCCCCACATAGTCCTCCATACAGAATAATAATAATAATAATATAATAATAATAGTTTATTTTTATAGCGCCAACATATTCCGCAGCACTTTACAAATTTTAGGGGGGACTTATACAGACAATACAGAATAAGCATATCTCATATCGAACGGAGTGAGGGCCCTGCTCGCGAGCTTACAGTCTATGAGGAAGTGGGGGAGACACAAAAGGTAAAAAGTACATATATTGTATAATGCAGCCTTGATATACTGAATAGGATAAATAATAATACATGGACTGGTCGCCAGCCAGTATGTGTGCAGTCCTGACAGAGGCTTTTATGTGCATGGTTGGTTTGAACCCGAAGTTGAAGAAGATTTTAATATGGGGGAAAGCTGGGATGGACAGAGTGTGTTTAGGTGATACGCCAGTCTAAAGAAATGTGTTTTTAGGGTTCGCTTGAAACTGTGGGTATTGGGAATTAATCGAACTGTCCTGGGTAGTGCATTCCAGAGAATTGGCGCAGCACGCGAGAAATCTTGGAGACGGGAGTGGGAAGTTCGGATTATGGAGGATTTTAGTTTCAAGTCATTTGCAGAACGGAGGGCACGTGTAGGGTGGTAGACTGAGACAAGGGAGGAGATGTAGGGGGGTACTGAAGCATGGAGCGCTTTGTGGGTAAGCGTGATAAGTTTAAAACGAACTCTATATTGGATGGGCAACCAATGCAATGACTGGCACAGGGAAGAGGCATCTGAGTAGCGGTTGGCGAGGAATATGATCCTGGCTGCTGCGTTCAGGACGGATTGGAGAGGGGAGAGTTTAGTAAGAGGGAGACCGATTAGTAGAGCGTTGCAATAGTCAAGACGAGAATGAATAAGAGCGACAGTAAGAGTTTTTGCCGAGTCAAAGGTGAGAAAAGTCCTGATTCTTGAGATGTTTTTGAGGTGTAGATGACATGAACGAGCGAGTGATTTGATGTGAGGAGTGAAAGAAAGATCTGAATCAAAAATGACCCCAAGACAGCGGGCTTGTAGCTGGGGAGTAATGGTTGAGCCACAAACGGAGATGGCAATATCGGGCACAGGTAGATTAATGGAGGGAGAAAAGACGAGTAGTTCAGTTTTTGACAGATTCAGTTTTAGGTAGAGGGAGGACATAATGTTAGACACAGCAGAAAGACAATCACTGGTCTTTTGTAGTAATGCAGGGGTGATGTCCGGAGCAGAGGTGTATAATTGGGTGTCATCAGCATAGAGATGGTACTGAAAACCGAATCTACTGATTGTTTGTCCAATAGGAGCGGTGTATAAGGAGAAAAGAAGGGGGCCTAGGACTGATCCTTGAGGAACCCCGACAGTAAGAGGAAGTAGGGAGGAGGAGGAGCCGGCAAAAGACACAGAGAAGGAGCGGTCAGAGAGATAAGAGGAGAACCAGGAGAGAACCGTGTCCTTGAGGCCAATAGTGCGGAGCATAGTGAGGAGGAGCTGGTGATTCACAGTGTCAAATGCTGCAGAGAGATCCAGGAGAATCAGCAGGGAGTAGTGACCATTAGATTTAGCTGTTAGTAGATCATTAGAGACTTTAGTGAGGGCAGTTTCAGTAGAATGTAAAGAGCGGAAACCAGATTGTAAAGGGTCAAGAAGAGAGTTGTCTGAGAGATAGCGGATTAGACGGGAGTGGACCAGGCGTTCCAGGAGTTTAGAGATAAAGGGAAGATTGGAAACAGGTCTGTAGTTGGCCGTGCAGTTCTGGTCGAGGGATGGTTTTTTAAGTAATGGTTGTATGCTGGCGTGTTTAAAAGAAGAGGGAAAGATACCAGATGAGAGGGAAAGGTTGAAAATTTTAGTTAGGTGAGAGGTGACAGCTGGAGCAAGGGACTGAAGGAGATGTGAGGGAATAGGGTCGCTGGTGCAGGTGGTAGGGCGAGAAGATGCAAGGAGCCTGATCACTTCATCTTCCGTGACTGGTTCGAAGTCAGAAAATGAGCAAGATACAATGTGGCGGGGGGGAGCATGCATAACATTTGGGGATTGGGAGAAAATTTCCTGTCGGATATGGTCAATTTTTTCTTTGAAATAGTTAGCCAGATCGTCAGCGCTGAGGTCGGTGGTCGGGGCCTGTGCTGTTTGATTGAGGAGAGAATGAAACGTGTCAAAGAGTCGTTTAGGATTATTGGAAAGTGAGATGATGAGGTTGTTAAAGTAGGTTTGTTTGGAGAGGTGAAGGGCAGAGTTATATGTTTTCAGCATAAATTTATAGTGGAGGAAATCTTGGGGCAGATTTGATTTTCTCCACAGCCGTTCAGCGCACCTGGAGTACCTCTGGAGAAGACGTGTTTGAGGCGTGTGCCAGGGTTGTCGCCGTCTATGCCGAATTGTTCTTTGTGTAGGAGGTGCGTCTTCATCCAGGGCGCATAGCATTATTTTGTTATAATGCTTCAATGCAGATTCGGGACATGAGAGGGAGGAGATTGGGGCCAATGATGATTGCAACCTTTTTATAAATTTCTGGGTGTTAATGGCGCGTAAATTTCTATAAGTGTGGACGGTGGGAGTGTCTTGAGTAGAGTCACAGTTCTTGACAGAGAATGAAAGAAGATTATGGTCAGAGAGTGGAAGGGGAGAGTTAGTAAAGTCATGTACTGAGCAAAGCCGGGAGAAGATCAGGTCCAATGTGTTCCCGTCCTCATGTGTAGGAGAATTAGCAAGCTGTGAAAGGCCGAAGGAGGAGGTTAATGATAAAAGATGCGTGGCAGATGGGGAAAGAGGATCGCCAATTGGGATGTTAAAGTCTCCCATGATTATCGTGGGGATGTCGCAGGATAGAAAATTTGTAAGCCAGGCAGCAAAGTGATCCAGGAATTGACGGGGGGGACCTGGGGGGCGATAGACAACCGCCACTCGCAGGGAGAAGGGCCGGTAGAGTCTGACTGTGTGGGCCTCAAAGGACGGGAAGATAAGGGAGGGTACAGGGGGGATAACCTGAAAAGTACATTTTGTTGAAAGAAGCAGACCAACACCTCCACCTGATCTGTTGTCAGGTCGCGGGGTATGAGAGAAATGTAGGCCACCATAGGAGAGAGCTGCAGCGGCGGTGGTGTCCGACTGCTGGATCCAGGTTTCAGTGAGAGCCAGAAGGTTGAGGGAATTAGAGAGGAAAAAGTCATGGATGTAAGAGAGTTTATTACAAGCTGAGCGTGCATTCCAAAGGGCACAGTTGAATGAGACAGAAGATATGCAGGGAATATTAATGAGATTAGCAGGGTTTCTGAATGTAACAGGGAAAGAGTTAGTGTTATTATTACTGGAGGGTCCTGGGTTGGGAGAAATATCACCTGCGACTAATAGAAGGAAGATACAGAGAGTGAGCAGATGATTGAGTGATTTGTGAGAGCGTTTCCTGCGTTGTATGGTGGGAATGAATGGATCTGCGTGGTATAACATTGTGAAGAGAGCATGACAACTGTACATAGGAGAAGAGAGGAGTGAGGGATTAATATGGATGAAGTGTGCCGCATTTGTGGGTGAACGGTGAATGTGGATGATTGTAGCAACCAGAGTATAAATGGCACAGATACAAATGGTGAATACTGTTTGCCAAAAAGATGACCTGGAAGCAAGTTTATTTAATTGTCTTGCATGTCTTACCTGTCTAACTGCCATTTTCTAACTGCCAGGGCACTTTGCTAAATTATGGCACTTCGATAAAGTATGCATAAATGCTATATGCATAAATGCCCCCGCATAAATGCCTCCCCTTAACTAAGTCTCAATATATAGGGACGTATCTGCTTAGATCTGCACAGATTTAACTCATTAACAATCAATCACTAGCTTAAAAGACAACAGGAGACCATAAAGTGCAGGAAAAAAAAAAAAAACAGACTAGTAAACTCGGCATGGATCATAAACTCTTAAAGTAAGTGTGATGACCTTTAAGTATCATGGAATAAAAAAGCTAGAGGAGTGAAAAAATATATACCAGAAATTGATAGGCTGCAGAGCATTGCATGGAGATATAATGCAGTTTTCAGGACAGATCACACAAGCAGTGAAAAATATATACCAGAAATTGATAGGCTGCAGAGCATTGCATGGAATAATGGCCCCACATAGTCCTCTATACAGTATAATGGTCCCACATAGTCCTCCATACAGTATAATGGGCCCCACATAGTCCTCCATACAGAATAATGGGCCCCGCACAGTGCTCCATACAGTATAATGGCCCCACATAGTCCTCCATACAGAATAATGGGCCCCACATAGTCCTCCATACAGAATAATGGGACCACATAGTCCTCCATACAGAATAATGGGCCCCACATAGTCCTCCATACAGAATAATGGGACCACATAGTCCTCCATACAGAATAATGGGACCACATAGTCCTCCATACAGAATAATGGGACCACATAGTCTTCCACACAGTATAATGGCCCCACATAGTCCTCCATACAGTATAATGGCCCCACATAGTCCTCCATACAGAATAATGGGACCACATAGTCCTCCATACAGAATAATGGGCCCCACATAGTCCTCCATACAGAATAATGGCCCCACATAGTCCTCCATACAGAATAATGGGACCACATAGTCCTCCATACAGAATAATGGGACCACATAGTCCTCCATACAGTATAATGGCCCCACATAGTCCTCCATACAGAATAATGGGACCACATAGTCCTCCATACAGAATAATGGGACCACATAGTCCTCCATACAGAATAATGGGACCACATAGTCCTCCATACAGAATAATGGGACCACATAGTCCTCCATACAGAATAATGGGACCACATAGTCCTCCATACAGAATAATGGGACCACATAGTCCTCCATACAGAATAATGGGACCACATAGTCTTCCACACAGTATAATGGCCCCACATAGTCCTCCATACAGTATAATGGCCCCACATAGTCCTCCATACAGAATAATGGGACCACATAGTCCTCCATACAGAATAATGGGACCACATAGTCCTCCATACAGAATAATGGGACCACATAGTCCCCCATACAGAATAATGGGACCACATAGTCCTCCATACAGTATAATGGCCCCACATAGTCCTCCATACAGAATAATGGGACCACATAGTCTTCCACACAGTATAATGGCCCCACATAGGGGTGGTGGTTCTGGTATTACGGGCCAAATATAATCACCCTGCGGGCCAGAGTTTGACATGTATGATCTAGACATATCATAAGAAGATTGAGCATTCGCCCATAGCAACCATTTTGATCTGATTAGTTGCTATGGACAGCTAGTCTACTTTTACAATAATTTTGATAAATCTCTCCCATTGTATAATTCTATCTTTCCCATTACATATAACTTGTTGTGCCTTCTTATACACATGGCGTACAGCAGGGCTACGCGGTACCTCCATATGCCTCTAATTTCATACAGAATTGTTGTCTATTGGATTCCCAATTAATCTGACAGAAAAAAAATTGCGTCATGCTCCATACAATAGCTTATTGTGGTGCCATTTTTTTTTATTTTTTTTTACAAGCAAACCAATCAATATAGTAGTCATATAAAGGCACCATACACAGACTTATTACATGGAGCCCTGTGGACTTTGTGTGCCATCATACAGGCCCTGTGCACCGAGCTAAGCCTAGCAGAAATTGGTTGCTAAAGTCCTTAGCAACCAATCAGAGCTCATCTTTCATTTTTTAAACCCTTTTGTAAGAATGAAAGCTGCACTCTGATTGGTTGCTATGAACAACATGAATGATTATAAATGTTACCGATCCTTGCCACCTATTTATACGGAGTAGGCCCTTTGCGTCGTGACATTTCTCAGCAGATACAACTATATATACAATATTTGTGGAATATTCGTGAAAAAAATATGTTTTATGTCCCCATGAGTGTATTTCATATATACATTTTTGTGCAACTCATGAAACAAAAAATACTTTTCAAGATGCAAATACATCTCGAGCCCGATGTGTTTTGTAATATATTTTAATTTCTAGTCTCGTCCTATTTTCAGCTTCCAGCAAAGGCCAAAGTTCAATATCAAAGTTAATTAATGGAGCAATTTAGTGATATTTAATGACAACTTTGGAAAATTGTCCTTTTATTGTTCAATGCCTCTAAATAGAGGAAGTTCAGAATGTAGCAGTTTTAGGTTAACCCCTGAATAGCCAGGATAGCTATGCAAAAATCCCAACAGGGAGTCCCTGAGGTTGGAGCGGATTATAGCAAATATGTTGGGCATTAGGACCTAGGAAGCTTCTCTTCCTCCTAGTTCCTGAAAGTGGGGGTGGGAGGGTGTGTGCAGCTCATTGCACCTTCCTAGTGTATCCTGCACTCGCAGGAGCTGCATTCAGGACTTTTTCTGGGGATTCTTGAAAGTTTTGGATTAGTTTTGTAGCCTGGTGCCCCCTCAGGATGCAATAATGGGATTGTGACCTGAAGGAGGTGAGTACAAGGCTGATTTCGGAGTAGACTGTCCACACCTGGCCGCAGGTGATCAGCAGAACATTGAATATTCAGACCTATCCTTGTAGGTATTGTCCCTGACCTCTACAGAACACCACGTTGTATCATGGGGCACGTATTAGAGGGGCCCAGTAAGTGTCGCCTACAAACTGGGCTTTTGAATAATTGGATTACAAAGTTCCAAACTTTTTTGAAAAACTTTTCTCTTAAAGGCACATGCATAGAATTGAACTCTTAAAACTTTAAAAAGTTCCACTATGACTGCGACTTTATCAGCGTTGGAACTAGAAATGAGTAAATCGAGCTAGAAATGGACCCTGCATACTTTTAGTATCCGTTGGCCATATTGATTCGCCCAGACGGGGACTCGCTTGTAAGAATTCAAAGCGAACAATTTGTTGCATCGACTTGTCCGTGTTGTTCTAACCAGGCAGAATGTGCATTGTTTTTTTGATTCTTGAGCTAGGCTTTGTTATATCGTCAGGATGCTGATTTTTCTGGGTCTGCTGCCTTATGTATGTGGGGTGGTGTACATAAAGGATCCACTTTATGGCTGGAAGTGTGTTTTTTTTTTTGTTGTTTTTTTTTTTAATCCATATGCCATATAGACGGCACACAGATCAATGCAAGTGAATGTGGAGATGAACATTTTTTACATACGAACACACAGTAAAAAAAAAAAAAAAAAATGCAGCATGCGCTATCCTGATTCAATTTTTTTAAAACACTGTAATCTATTAAAGTTAATGGGTACGTAAATAAAAATAAACAATCGGCATAGATCAATTGCATTTATTAATATAGGAAACCATGTTTCCTACTAAATTGTAGATGTTTAAAAGGATGTCAAAAACCCACATGTGGATAAAAATCATGTTACTTCTGAATGAAAAAGGCCTCAACTCGGCCTAAGGCCTCAATTCAGACGTCGGTATTTTCCACGTATGAGAAAAACGGATCTATTATTCTGATCAAAGTGTGGTCTGAGTGTCATCCGTTTTTCTAATACTTTTTTGTTCTCCTCTCCACATATCTCCATTCTGACAGTCAGTGAAAATTGGCCCGTGATCTGATCGGATCCGAGTGCAATCCCAATTTTTTTTTTTTTTTTTTCACGGGCCCATAGACTTGCATTGCCGACTTTGATCCAACACTTGGATCAAAATAGGACATGTCTCCAATATTTTCCGTGGACCATTCGGTCTGAGGAAAAATCAGATGTGTGAACAGCCCCATATGATATCATAGGTGCAAATGCTATCTGTGAAAAAATGTAGATAGAGCTTGTACGAGAAAAACTGCCATCTGAATGGACCAGAACACTCAGACCCTGTGCGGTTTTTCTGGATGCGACCTGGATCACCATATAATCCTATGATATTGGGTTCAGAAGAACAACAAAGTGGTTTAAATGTTACGTTAAATCTTTTGTACATTTATAAGGTTTTTTTTTTAATCCATTTGATAATGCTAATAGTGAAGCACACTTTGGGATATTAGTGTCCTTTTGGCACAATCTCCCTTTATTGTGTGCAATTTTACCATTGTGTGTTGCACTTAAATGTTTGAACAAGGTAATTTATTGTGTTTTTTTTTTTTTTACTACTTTATATATTTGTGTTAAGGCATTGACTAAAGGTGATAAGCCTTGTTTGCCCTTTGTGGACTCCATTATTTTTTTAAGCTGTTTTGTTATTTTAATAAGATTATTTGGATTGTTCTATTTATTATATAAGGTTGTATAGTCTCCTCCGGCAATACGTCGATCGTTACTTCCCCAGCGTAATCGCACATTTATGGCTACCTGTTGACTGTGGGTTGAATGCCGTATGGGTAAATGTATTACAGTATACATGATATATCTAACTCATAAAAGTAGATTTATTAGTGGAGCTTCACTCATCTATGTAAATATTTCAGGAAGTTCCCAGAACTGAAGATAAGAGATACAGCAATGATAATGGGGGGCAGGGATTTTTCTAAACTTGTATGTTCAAACTCCGTTGCACCACACTACAGACAGCCTCAAAGCAGCCTGATATTGGCTGATAACTGAGTACAATAGAGTGCTCAGATTGCCAACTTTTTGGTTTAGTGTCTCTTTAAAAGTTTGCCCGTATACAGTGCAGGGCTGTTCATGAGCATTGCAGTACTCAGCACTGGAGAATGTGGCCTTATTAAGTGCTCCTAGTCACGTCATTGTGATGAATGCCAGCCTTTGTAGGGGGTACCATGCTGTCTTGTTTGACTTATTGTAAAATTTATTCCAGTGTTTGGGAGCTAAAAAGCCAGCCAGCACTTTGGGGGGAAGGGAGGATCATGTTGCAATACTCCTAATCAGGGCCCACAAAAGCCTCTTGGGTTTTGGCTGTAAAGTTTGTATGAATGAACAGACAACCAAGGAAATAAAATATCACAGAAGGACCTGATCAGACCTGTAAAAAGTCAATGACTGTAAGGCTACGTTCCCACGGTGAGTTTTTGTTGAGTTTTTAACGCTGCATATTTTTTATAAAAAAATGCAAGTAACCTATGGGTGCAGAAAATGTGCAACATCAAAAGCTCACCGTGGGAACATAGCGGTATGTGCACACATTGAGTATTTGCAGCAGATTTTTCTGTAAGGAAGTGTTTTGTTTTTTAACCTATTCACTTGAATGGGTGAAAACACTGCACGAGTTGACATGCTGCAGATTTGAAAAAAAAAAAAAACTTTGAGGGTTCAAATCTGCAGGAGACAAAATAAGCAGCGTGTGCAGATTTTTAGAATTCTCATCCTCTTTGCTGATACAGTAAAACTTTTTTTTTTTGGGGGGGGGGGGGGTCTGTAGCTTAATATTGGTCTTCATTGGCACAACTTCGTGCATGGACCCTGTATGGCGGCTAATGGTATACGTGTTGAAGATCCGTAGGCACTTGTGCTCTGGAAACAGCCTCAAAATAGCATTTAGTAGAGCTTGGAATATACTATGGGTTTATAAACATTTATGGGTACGTTTGTGACTGTAAAAGGTGGACCTATGATACAGCAGTCCATTAAACTTGCTCATATTGAAAGTGTAGCACCCCGAGGACTCGGCTGCTACAGGGGTATTGCACCTCGAACCAGAGGTGTGGTATTCCACTCCCGGGTAAGGATGGAGTGTGGACCAGGGCTCAGTTAGCTGCATGCACCACACACACCCCATTTCCGAGGAACAGTCCAACGGTGCTCCCACTAGACAGAGTGCAGGCACGACAGCTTCTGTTCCTGGCTGGAGTGGGGCGGGGGGAGGAATACCCAGTGGTGTAGGAGCAGATAGGGGTGGGTTTCTGGGCATAGGTAGGAGCACATTGGATGCTAGTCACCTGGGCTCGGGTGTCAGAAGGAGGTATATAAGGTGGGCACCATCTTAGGTCAGTGGTCAGTTCAGAGAGGAGCTCAGCCAAAGAGGGCTGACAGGGAGCTGTGGCTCAGTCTGGGCCCAGCTCCAGAGCCAGGCCTGGAGTGAGGCCAGGAACAGCAGAAAGAGAGAAGAGAAGAAACGGAAAGGAAAGTAAGAAAGGAAAGTAGGAAAGGAACTGGAACAGAGGAGAAAGGAAGCAAGGAACACAGAGAAAGGCCCAGAGACACGAGGACAGAAGGAACCCCATATGCCCAGAGGAGATACTGGGTGAAGGGTTGGCAGAGCAGGGTACCGGAACCCGAATTGGTGGAGGCGACTAATCCTCAGCCAAAACCGGAGGTTGTCACCACATCTTGGTGCGACCCCTCACTACATCCACCAGAAAGGCATACCGCATAGGGTCAGGGAAACCGGAGAGAGGTTTCACCAACAGAAGGCCCGAGGAAGCTGGACAAAGGTGGGTCACTGGTGAGGACGGCCAGTAGAAAGGAAGAGAGGGGAGCTCTGAACCGCACTCTGGAATTGCCTGGGAGTTGACAGAGTCCCTCACCTGGTGGACGCAGCACGGCTCGGGCGGTCACTGCTGGCCGAAGTGATCTGAACAACAGTGAGTAAAGCTTTGGAAACTGCACCACAAGTCTCTGTGTTTCATCGCCGCACCATCAGTACTGGGACACTCGCACCATCACTCCCATCATTATCCACACTAGCTGCCCTGAGGCAATACTCCTCCCGTGCGGAGTCATCCCATACTCAGCTGCACAAACAACATCAGCCTCAGCGGTCTGCAGTGCAGCGGCGGTCCCCACTGACCGCAATCCACGGGTGGCGTAGTCGGACACTTATTACAATACAAATAGACTGCCACTGGTTTGACCACCCTGGGCACGGACCGGGTCACCGCCACGGAGAACTACAACCCCCAGCGATCCGGGTATTCCCCCTGCACAGCAGCAGCAGCACAGGCCCAGGGGGCGCGTCAAAAGCATTGCACAAGTGTGTGTGTGTGTGTGTATAGATATATAGATCTATCTCTTTATCCCCTCCTTCACTTTAAGGGGGTTGACCGCTACTGTAGAACATTTTAATAATGGCTCCACCGTGCAGTGTAAAATAAGAACTGGAGGTAAGTACAGTATATCTATACTGCAAAGTGGAGCTATTAAGGGGTATGTCTGGGACTTTAACATTGATGGTCTGTCCTTAGGATAGGTCATCAATGTCTGAGCGGTGGGGGTGTGACACCTGGCACCACAGTCGATCAGCTGTTCCCACTGTTGGCGGCAGCAGGAATTGCTTAGTTGCGCTGCTGCATAGCACTGCTCCGTCCACACAATAGTGGCCGCGGCCGGGTACTGCACGTCCGCCACCCCCCCACCCCCCTGCCGCGGACACTATACAGTTGACCCGTATCTTAGCAGTTCCGGCCACCACAGACACTGGGAATAGCTGATCGGCGGGGTACCGGGTGTCGCACCCCCACCGATCAGGCAATGATGATCTATCCTAAGGATAAGCCAACAATGTTAAAGTCACAGACAACCCCTCTAACAAAAAGAGGTTGTTCAGTAGCTTTCAACCTCTTTAAAACTAGAATCTGCTGTTCTGAAGTTTTCCTTATCATAGGTCTTCAACTTTAAAAAGCTGGATAATCCCTTCAAGGGTATGTTTACAAGGAGTGTTGTTTTTTTTTTTTTTCTTTAGACAGAAAAATCTAACCCAACTTTCATGAAGAAATCCTTTTTACATCTGTCTTGTTTTGTTTTTTTTTTCATACAGTTTTGAAGGTTTTCTTCACACTTTTTTTTTTTATAGACTTCAATGTTAATTTGGTGTAGAATCCCAGGAATCCAAATCGGAGAAGTGATATCTCTTCTTCTCCTGTGACTTTGGTTTTGAAAACCTTGTAGGAAAAGAAAACTTGCTGTATGAACAGCAGCATTGATTACCCATTTAAATCAATAGGAAGCATCTTTTCTATTAGTAAAGTTCTTGTGTTTATTTGTACTATAGATCCACTTTAGAATCTATGTAAAAAAAAAATAAAATAAAATAAAAAAAAATAAAAAATTAAAAAATTGTGTGAACATATCCTTATAAAAAAAACTCTTAACTGTAACCTTTCAGGCTCTGTGTGAAGTGTTGGAGATCCCTGGACTCCTGCAGTTTCCATAGACATCTATAGGGAGCGACCTGACATATCGCATGTCTAAGTGGTCAACAAAATTTCTTGCTCTGACAATACAGTAGCTGGAAATTTATAGCTGAGCGAGAGAAATATTTTGTTTTGCAAAGACTCTATGGCCATGAGCAGTGGATACAGTTACTTTTAATATCCATGACCATGTGCAACCACAGCAAGGGGAAGAGTGGTATGAAATCACAGCAATGACACAGTGTAGTTCTTTTAATCCAGAACATCTAAAGTTGTGATGGTGGAGAACTTTATACAAAGTACGCAACAAGGGAAAATCCATATAAACCCATAAGAAACAGGTGGGGAATTTTTTTCTTTTCTTCTGCCAAGCACCATTTGGATATTTGCTATAATTTTGCCATATTTGGTCAAACATTTACCGTAATTCTCACCCCCTAATGTGATGGCTGGAACCATGTCTCTGGTGAGACGTGTGTAAAGTGATCTGTAGCACAGATGATTGTCATAAGTTTTGTAAAGAACTTTCAGCAGTAAATTGTTACGAACACCAATGCATATTACTCTGCAGGTCTCCTCACAGTTGGAAATCCATCACAACTCGCGTAACATTTATAGAACTCAAGCAGTGGGAGGTCTGCTGTTACATCACACGGGAGACGCGGAGACTGCTCTGTATGTGCCCCACACGGGAGACGCGGAGACTGCTCTGTATGTGCCCCACACGGGAGACGCGGAGACTGCTCTGTATGTGCCCCACACGGGAGACGCGGAGACTGCTCTGTATGTGCCCCACACGGGAGACGCGGAGACTGCTCTGTATGTGCCCCACTCGGGAGACGCGGAGAGACTTTCCACCCCTGCTTTAAGCAATCCAAAATACTTGGTAATCCAAAATCATATAGTTAATCCTGAATATGACTACAGGTAATTACACTAGCAAGTTGTCCAAACCCACCGATTTTGTTGGTTTCAACGATAGATCTAACGTGTATGGGGGTGCTCTATTTCATTTCCGACTGACGTTCCCCCTTTCTTTTTTTTTTTTTTTGTCTTTCTACTGCAATAAGCCGCTGCCAGATAATTCTGATAGCATCTCTCTTGTAGAGAACACTGTGCTCCTGTGTATGGGGGAGTTGGGTTAAGAATTGGCCAAACTATCTATGGTATATGGTGGCTCTTTTAATGTTTTCGCTTTGTATATTAAGTAGCATGAAGTAACCTGTGTATTTAATTTTATATTGTATGAGTAGAAATGTTGTTTGAGTGGTGATGTCATAACAATTCTATTTGTAGATCGATGATGTCATATGACTCATCTTCAAAGAGTTGCTGTGTCTGATTGTACCTGTTTTAGTGATGCTTCTGGAAAAATGTGAACCAGTAACATTTTTTTAGTAGAGGAAAGGTACTCCTAACACAGCTATACTTGCCTGGTTCCTACTGTTAACATTCATGTGGATCACACTGAAGTGTGGCTGCCATAATATTATTTAAAGTGTTTGACCCACTATAACAACTACATCTTACTTGATCACTGGGGGGGATCTTGCATTTGGTCCTTCCCACCATTTACAAGGACATGGCTCTGGAGGAGTCTCCCGTTTCCAATGATGGCCTTTCGTGCTCCATTCATCTTCAATAGGACTGCTGTGTATATAGGACTTTTGATCTGTTCAAACAGAGGACTCTAGGGCCCAGTTTCTTAAATTGGTGGGGATCCCAAGAGTCGGACCCCCAGAGATCTGTAAATTATCACCTTTCCAAAGGTTGAGTAATAAATTGCTACACTTTTTTTAAAGGGTAACATCCTTTTCTATTTATTTTTCTAATATGCTGTACCACTTAAATGTCCTATAGATCGGAGGGGTACTGAGACCCCCCCCCCCCACCCATCGCTCAAGATGGTCGGCATGGACTAAATAGGAAATAGAAAATCTATTAATCCCTCACACCATTGAGCGATGGGTGGGAGTCTCGGGACCCTGACCCTCACCAATCAGCAGCTTGTTTAATGGACTTCTACATATGAGAGAGCATGAAAAATTTAGTTCCACTTTAAAATGTATCTGCGCACACTGAGAAATTGGAGTCTCCAATGTGGGAGTCTAACCATAGTGAAGCCTATTGGTGGCTACAGAAAAGTCAGGAAACACTGCACCACTTCTCTAGTTGGCTATGCTGAGCTTTTTCCAGTTAGCCATATGTTCTGTTTGAGTGGGCCAAGACAAAAATGGCAGAAGTTGAGGGCTCTAAGTGGTCCACATTGGGGTTTTACTAAGCCCCACATAGGATATAGATCTCACCAATTCCTTAATTAAAAAAAAAAAACTTCTACAAGTGAATATAGCCTTTACAGAGCTTCTAGCCCACCTGAACATGACAGCTGGTGTTCACTTGGTCCTGTACGATGCCCGGTGACCCTGGAGTGGAGAGCATTGAACTTTCACAAAGTCCAGTTCACATAGATGAATTTCACTAATTAACTATGTCAGCTATTCTATTACTGGAAGCGGCACAATGCAAACAAGCCCGTCCATTCATTATGCTCCTGCAATCTAAGACAAATAGGCGAATGTGAGGCCTCAAAAGGTTTCCACTGAGCTTCAACATTGTCGCCTTATACGTGATTCAACAGATACATCTTTTACATTACTAGTAATATGCAACCATACTTATGGGGAGGGGGGAGTGTGTTGTCTTGTTTCCGCTACTTTGGAGGTTATGTATAGAAATAAAATGGTTACAAAGTAACAAAAGTGACTCTAGCATAAATTTTCTGAGCATACCTTGGTAAATGACTGGTACAGTAGATGTAAAGGCTTCCATACACTTCCCATTGAATTTTATTGTGAAGTATGAAGCGGCTTCATAGCAGAAAACTCTTGAAGAATGGTCAGCTCAGTACTTATAACTACTTGGCGTTTTAGAAACCTGAAAGCAGTTAGGACAGCCTGAATATGTGCTGATTTTACCAAAGTGGCTCATGCTGTCTAAAAAAAAATTGCCATACCCTTGGGGAAGAGTCAGACGGCCGTCCAACTCTGACAAGGATCGCAACGTAGTGCTCGGACTGGCCAACCGTCCAACTCTGATGGGGATGGCAACGCAATGCTCGGTCTGACCGGTATCTCTTCTGACCCTAGCGTGTCAGCATGTATTTCTATGCAGCTGTCGGGAGAGTCGCCGGCCAGTCCGAGCATTGTGTTGCCATCCCTGCCCAATTTATATGGCAGTCTGACTCTTACCTTAAAATGTCTAGTATAAGTTTACACCACCTATTAGTGGTGTAAACTTAGACTAGACCTTTTTAAGAGAAGAGTCAGACTGCCATATAACTTGGGCGCGGGTGGCAACACCATGCTCGGACTGGCCGGCGGCTCTCCCGACAGCTGCATAGAAATACATGCTGTCACGCTAGGGTCAGGAGAGATGCTGGCCAGACCGAGCATTGCGTTGCCATCCTCGTCCGAGTTATACAGCAGTCTGATTCTTCCCTTTAGAATCTAGTCTAAGTTTATACCACCTATTAGTTAGCTTACTTTGGTTTGCTATATTGTGTGCAATATCTGTGCACAGGATTCCAATTCTGCCACATCTTTCCGATAGATCATGGTCCCTTGTTGAATATGTTTTAAAAGCTTTTTCTAAAACAGATAAATATGGTACAAGGTACTGGTATGTTCATTTTTTGCAATAATTAATAATTGTAGCATAAGTAGTTTTAGTAAATTGACCATAGATTTTCCGGTATGAGGGTTTTGGCTACTTATCGGCACCAGCACTAAGAACACGGCCTTCCTTTTGTCACGAAATTAATTGAACAATTAATTTTATGTTTGAGAACACAGTTTTAATTAATATAGATAGCCTGCAGTCATGCGAGATCTCTTCCTAAAGTAAGGAATGCCATTTATAATAGGTGATGGGTTCGGAGGGCATGAAAAGAGGTGATGAACATCTTAGTCTGTTGCGCGGAGCTCAAAGCTGGCAAGACAACTGTTGCTAATGAGCGGGAGAAGGTGAAAGTCAATATTAATCCTGGCTCAGCAATTTGCCCCGAGGGACTAGAGCGAAAATGATTATAGTGGTCAGTTTTGCAGATAGGGGGCGCAGTCTGTGTCTTATAAGGCTGACCACACAGTAAAGCAGCTGCTGAGCCCAAGGAGCTATTAATTATTACATTTACAATGGAGACTCTGATCAAAGAAATTCTGTGTCATTGCATGAGTGTTGATTTGTATAGGGTTGTAAAATAAAATAGACTCGTCTTAACTTTCATGGACACCAGCAGCCAAGGGACAGTAATGAGCTGTACAGGAGAAATGATGAAGAGTCCTTGGCACCTCTGTCAGTGTGGCCTCCAGAGTCTGGACCATCTCAGGTCAGGATGCTGACCTATCCTAGCCATATGCTATGATATTCTATAAGAAGAATACTCCTTTTAAGTCAAACATCGGAATTTTTGGCTGTTGAACTAATGTGCATGGATGGAAGTCTGACAGTTCATTTATAAGCAGCGGCAATTTTGCTGCAGAAACGCTTAAAAAATGCTTGGTAGAAGGTCTGCAATGTTCCCCAATGATAATCCGCATGTGCTGTGCACATGCTGTGGAAATTTCCGCTGCGGATTATCATTGCATAAAAATCCGCAGCACTACCAATTATTTTGTGGAATCGCAGCGTTTTCGCCACCATTGACTTGCATTACATCGCATTATATACGCATCACTACATGTGCACATGCGGATATCGTGCGGTTCAATGTGCGGATGGTACCCGGGCCTGGAGAAGAGGAGACTCTCCTCCAAACCCAAATATACATTTATACTTGCCTTCCGATGTCCCCCGGCCTTCTTAGCGATCCATCCTGGCTCGCCGGCAGCTCGCGATGGTCTAAAAGGACCTGCCATGACCTCATTTAGTCATGTGATGGATCACACGACCGCCGACGTCGGTAGTCATGTGATGGGTCACACGACTAAATAACGTCATGGAAGGTCCTTTTAGACCACCGCTAGACACTGGGGAGACCGGACGCGTCGGATAAGGAGACCGGGGGACATCAGAATGTGAGTATAATATTTATTTTTTACCATTCTTCGGTCACACTATATAAATCTATGCCGGTTGAATGGATTTATATAGTGTGACCAAGTTGTCAAGCACTTTCCAAGCGATTTTAGCAACCCGCATGCAGAAATGCATGTGAAGAACGCTTCACTTCCGCATGTCCCTGGCAGGAAAACGCATGTACAATCCGCATGCGTTTTTTCTGCCAGGAAGATGCAGAAGCGCTCAGGAAAAATCCAGAGCATTTCTGCATCGTGGGCACATAGCCTTAGACTTGTATATATGATTCTCATCTGATATTTGGAAGACAATAGTACTTGATGTGATTCATTTATTTTTTTTCCCCTCACACCACCACACAAGCAGGTATGGTCCGTTTGGGGAAAAAACGTGAATAATCCTATTGAATTACATTGGTTAGCACACGTTTGTATAGTACGCTCATCTGATTTAGCCCTTAGGTTAAGCTCACGTGACCATATTTTCCTGGATTGTTTTTTCCATGGACAGCCCTATTAATGAAGTATTGCAGTGTATCGTGTAGCCAATTAAAAGATGGCAGGATTAAATCCCCTAATTTTACGGGGGAAATTTTTTACATTTATTTTTCTTCCATATACAATGTCTTTTACAAGGTGGGATAGGAGGAGTAAAAATAATTAAAAAAAATAAAAAATTCAGAAGTCCTATATACCGTGGTGGCCAAAAGTATTGGCACCCCTGCAATTCTGTCAGATAATACTGTTTCTTCCTGAAAATGATTGCAATCACAAATTCTTTGGTATTATTATCTTCATTTAATTTGTCTTCAATGAAAAAACACAAAAAGAATTGTCCTAAAGCCAAATTGGATATAATTCCACACCAAACCTAAAAAAGGGGGTGGACAAAAGTATTGGCACTGTTTGAAAAATCATGTGATGCTTCTCTAATTCGTGTAATTAACAGCACCTGTAACTTACCTGTGGCACCTAACAGGTGTTGGCAATAACTAAATCACACTTGCAGCCAGTTAACATGGATTAAAGTTGACTCAACCTCTGTCCTGTGTCCTTGTGTGTACCACATTGAGCATGGAGAAAAGAAAGAAGACCAAAGAACTGTCTGAGGACTTGAGAAACCAAATTGTGAGGAAGCATGAGCAATCTCAAGGCTACAAGTCCATCTCCAAAGACCTGAATGTTCCTGTGTCTTCCGTGCGCAGTGTCATCAAGAAGTTTAAAGCCCATGGCACTGTGGCTAACCTCCCTAGATGTGGACGGAAAAGAAAAATTGACGAGAGATTTCAACGCAAGATTGTGCGGATGGTCGATAAAGAACCTCGACTAACATCCAAACAAGTTCAAGCTGCCCTGCAGTCCGAGGGTACAACAGTGTCAACCCGTACTATCCGTCGGCGTCTGAATGAAAAGGGACTGTATGGTAGGATACCCAGGAAGACCCCACTTCTTACCCCGAGACATAAAAAAGCCAGGCTGGAGTTTGCCAAAACTTACCTGAGAAAGCCTAAAACTTTTTGGAAGAATGTTCTCTGGTCAGATGAGACAAAAGTAGAGCTGTTTGGGAAAAAGCATCAACATAGAGTATACAGGAAAAAAAAAAAAGAGGCATTCAAAGAAAAGAACACTGTCCCTACAGTCAAACATGGCGGAGGTTCCCTGATGTTTTGGGGTTGCTTTGCTGCCTCTGGCGCTGGACTGCTTGACCGTGCGCATGGCATTATGAAGTCTGAAGACTACCAACAAATTTTGCAGCATAATGTAGGGCCCAGTGTGAGAAAGCTGGGTCTCCCTCAGAGGTCATGGGTCTTCCAGCAGGACAATGACCCAAAACACACTTCCAAAAGCTCTATAAAATGGTTTTAGAGAAAGCACTGGAGACTTCTAAGGTGGCCAGCAATGAGTCCAGACCTGAATCCCATAGAACACCTGTGGAGAGATCTCAAAATGGCAGTTTGGAGAAGGCACCCTTCAAATATCAGGGACCTGGAGCAGTTTGCCAAAGAAAAATGGTCTACAATTCCAGCAGAGCATTGTAAGAAACTCATTGATGGTTACCGGAAGCGGTTGTTCGCAGTTATTTTGGCTAAAGATTGTGCAACCAAGTATTAGGTTGAGGGTGCCAATACTATTGTCCGGCCCTTTTTTGGAGTTTTGTGTGAAATGATCAATGATTTGATTTTTGCTTCATTCTCTTTTGTGTTTTTTCCTTGCAAGCAAATTAAATGAAAATAAGACCAAAGAATTTGTGATTGCAATCATTTTCAGGAAGAAACTGAGTATTATCTGACAGATTTGCAGGGGTGCCAATACTTTTGGCCAGCACTGTATCTGAAAAATGAACCAGTAACAAAAATAAAGCCAGCCTTGTCGAAAGTGCTATGAAAATGTCTTGCATTTTGACAATTGAAAAATAAATTACTTTGTAAAAACAAATGTGAAAAATTGAAAGGGAAAAAAAAAAAGTAGGAAAACATGAAAAATGTTAGGTATTAATTTAATTCCAGACCGTATATGGACTGCAAACGTCCAGGCGGCTTGTGTTCTACTCTGCAATGGCCTTCTAAAATGTTACATACTAGAACAGCTGTGTGCGTTTGTGCAGCTGTGGGAGTGGGGAACTAGCTGTCAGACACAGCCGGACTCGCCACAGAAAAGGCACAGATGATTTATTATTGTCTCTGCCTTCCTGATCACTGGCACTGTGTATTCAGTAATAGGAAGTGGTAATGTCTGTCCTAGGAAACGCAGCTTTGCTATATAGCTAGGAGTCCGAATTTTTCCTGTAACTGTGGCTAATAAACCAGCCCCAGTTACTTTTTTTTAACCCGATCTACCCTGTATCTACAGGTGCTTCTCACTAAATTACAAGATCATCAAAAAGTTAATTTTAGTTCTTCAATACAAAAAGTGAAACTCATATATTATATAGAGTCATTATAAACAGAGGGATCTATTTCACGTGTTTATTTCTGTTAATGTTGATGATTATGGCTTACAGCCAATGAAAACACAAATGTCATTATCTCAGTAAATTAGAATACTTTATAACAGCTTGAAAAAATGTTTTTAAAATCTGAAATGTTGGCCTACTGAAATGTATGTTCAGTAAATGCACTCAATACTTGGTCGTGGCTCCTTTTGCATCAATTACTGCATCAATGCGGCGTGGCATGGAGGCGATCAGCCTGTGGCCCTGCTGAGGTGTTATGGAAGCCCAGGTTGCTTTGATAGCAGCCTTCAGCTCGTCTGCATTGTTGGGTCTGGTGTCTCTCATCTTCCTCTTGACAATACCCCATAAATTCTCTATAATAGATTCTCTATGGGGTTAAGGTCAGGCGAATTTGCTGCCAATCAAGCACAGTGATACTGTTGTTTGTAACCCAGGTATTGGTACTTTTGGCAGTGTGGACAGGGGCCAAGTCCTGCTGGAGAATGAAATTTCCATCTCCAAAAAGCTTGTCGGCAGAGGGAAGCATGAAGGGCTCTAAAATGTCCTGGTAGACGGCTACGCTGACTTTGGTCTTGATAAAACACAGTGGACCTACACCAGCAGATGACATGGCTCCCCAAACCATCACTGATTGTGGAAACTTCACACTAGACCTCAAGCAGCTTGGATTGTGGCCTCTCCACTCTTCCTCCAGACTCTGGGACCTTTTTGGAGTGTGTCAGTGACTGCCTTCTGGACATCTGTCAAGTCAGCAGTCTTCCCCATGGTTGTGGAGCCTACTGAAACAGACTAAGGGACCTTTTTAAAGGCTTAGGAAGCCTTTGCAGGTGTTTTTTGTTAATTATTCTAATTTACTGAGATAATGACTTTTGTGTTTTCATTGGCTGTAAGCCATAATCATCAACATTAACAGAAATAAACACTTGAAATAGATCACTGTTTGCAATGACTCTATATAATGAGTTTCACTTTTTGTATTAAATAACTGAAATAAATTATCTTTTTGATGATATTCAAATTTAGCAAGATGCACCTGTAAGTGTTGAAATGTCCCCTAAATGTACTTTATGACCTTATGGGGGATGCGATATGTGAAATAAATCATACATAAATAGCAGGAAAAAATAAATAATAATAAAAAAAAGTCGCTTCAAATCTAAATCGCTATTACTTGCTCCGCCCCAGTAAAATAAATAAATGTCAGATATATATTTAAAAATGTTACCAGAACAAAATTTAAGGTGGTTCTTTGTGGTCATAAAGAAAATGTAAATACAGACACGTATTTCCTTTCTTTTCCCAATGATGAAGACACAAAAAATAAGAGAACGTGAGCGTAACATAGTGTAACGTGAGCGTAACATAGCGTAACGTGAGCGTAACATAAAAATTATGCTCCACATTTCACAAAAGATGCAAAAACTATTTGAATATCTGAATGAAAATCTTTTTATGGCTGTATTAAACCACATGTAAATGTGTCTGGTCAGGATCGGGAATAATTGAAGTGGTTAATCATGAAGACCAGCAAGCATATAGTAATGTTTAGACCACAATGTAAATGTCATAAAAATGGATGTTAACATAATTATACAAAGAACAAATATAAGAAAAAAGGGGGGAAAAAATCCTGATATTTTTATTAGTAAAATGTTGAAACTCACATGTAAAGCGCCATGGAATTAACGGCGCTATAATAATAAATAATAATTCCAACCCAAACTGCTGGGCTCACTTGTTAGCAACATGTTGTTTTCTGCCATCTCTAGAGCTTTATGGATGAATTCTAGCACCGAAATTACATCGGCTTCCATGGCAACTAATAAGATTTATTTCTAACTAGTCAGCTTAGACTATGATGAGCAGTCTGATTGTCTTCCAGGGGAGACTTCTCTACTTTTTGCCTGCAATAATATAGTTTAGTTTGATCCTGACCTTTTATGGTAGAAAGCAGCCACGTCTCTTATTCTGTAAAGACCTTTAAACAGCGCCACAGCTGTTCACAGGACATGCCTGGTATTGCAACTCATCTCAATGAAGTGCTTGGGCTGCGTGCACACATCCATGATGTCGTCCTAGTTGCATCCTTTTTTTTTTTCTCGCTCAAACAGGTAGTCTCTGAACTTTTTCTATATCCATTGACTCAGTTTGTAACAATGTATCAGTTAAAAAGGAATGGAACGCAGATAGAACTCTGAAATACAAAGTCTGTCTTCCTAGTTTCATCAGCTCTTCATGGCAGACTCTGATCCTAGGGGTAGGTAAATATTTGGCCATACAATGGTACTCGGAGCGCCTGTAGTTTGGTTTGAACAGTCATTCTGTGCTGACTGTCCCTTTTAAAATGAATTTGTGCATGGATGGATGGATGGAACATTTGTGTGACACATCCAAGCCTGAGATGCCATGCCAAACCAGGTTTTGCCTTTTAGGTTTTTTGTTCAACTTTTTATAGAATTTTAAAAGCGTTGTCCAGTCTTAAGCTACAAGTCTGCAGTCACACACACTGTGACTGCAGACTTGCTAATTCTCACATTGCGAGCACTGCACCTTGGATGGATGATTATCACTTGAGGACAGCAGATTTTTGTCCATCCTTAGTGGTACATTGCAATCAGTGGGAAAAGTCACTGTGCTAATTAAAGCGTAATAATCAGTTTGCTACTGTTAGTCCAAGCGTAAGAGGTTATTTTTGTTGCAATGCCCAAAGCAAATTGGTTGTGTAACATTGCTATTGCTTTCCATTGGAGTATGATTACAGGAAGTCTGTCAGCTCCAAAACGCGTTTAAACCAACCAAAGTGCTATGTTATGGACTTAATCCCTATAAATATCATTGCTTTACTTTAGGAATTGTTGCATTTGTAGAGTGCGGTGTGTGCACTCAGGGCGGGAGCTGGAGGTCCACCTTTTACCTGCTGGCATCCGCGACTCCAGGGTTGTCAACTGTCCAGAAATGCCAAGACTGTCCGTATAAATAGGGCACTTTGTTGCCCTGTCCGTCAGAAAAATTTAAGGCACCCTTGATTATTTTTTTTTTTTATGCGGAAGAAACTTATTTTGACTGTAATTATCATGATTTTACAGGTTGCAATGAATGTAGCTGTATACATGTATCACTTATCATGATTTTATTATAATATTTTTTATACGTTAGAAAACCATATGTCCGTGATTTTTTGATAAGCTGTCCAAAAAAAAAAAAAGTCAAGTTGGCAACCATGCCTTCATCATTGCAATGTTATGTCTTGCAAGGCCAGCTAATCAAAAAAAGAGTCGCGGATGTTGGCAGGTAAGAGGTGGTACTCCTGCTCCCGCACACGGACCACTGTGTGGCTGATGGAATAGGAAGTGCTAATCGATGTGCACCAACTCTGTCTCGTAAGGCTATGTGCCCACGTTGTGGAAATGAAGCAGAAAATTTCTGCTTCATTTCCGCATGTCCTCTCCCGGAAAAACGCATGCGGAATTCCGCACGCGTTTATCGCACGTTTTTCACGCGTTTTCGACATGCTGAATTGTCTTGCGCTTTCTCATGCATTGAATAAGGCAATTCCGCATGCGGAAACGCAAAATTAATGAACATGCTGCGGATTTTTGAACGCAGCATAAATGCTGCGGAAAAATCCACAGCATGGGCATAGAACTTGCGGATTCTCATTGGGGACCATGGGGGACGGATTAACAAGCGTTTTACAAGCGTTTACGCTGCGGAAAATCCGCATCAAAAACGCTTGTAATCCGCAACGTGGGCACGCAGCCTAAGGAACATTCCCAGTAGCGCTCGTTTCCTGATTATCTGCCTATCTAAACAGGACTGCAATCTCTCAACATACAAAAAGCGTGTTCATTGGGTGCTCATCTGCCGAGAACAATGATATTCTAAAGGCAGAGAACAATTGTATTGATTGTTTTATGCACATGGAAGTGCATTCAGCCTGTCTAAATGACTGCTAATCCACTTACATGTAGCTGATCAGCAGTCGTTTAATGGCTGTGGGTCGGACAGTATAAATACACTGTTTGGGCTGTCAATCAAAGTAGAGGGAAGTGGCTGCATGCAAAAGTCACTGGGTGGAACGGTGCACTCGGCCACACCAAGGGTGCATTTTCTGCACAATGGAGGCAACATTTAATGTAAACAGTCCAAACAATGGCACTCATATCTTCTGATAAGAATTGCTTTATTGATCCAGTAGTATAAAAGGCACAAACCATGATTTGAACACAAAAGCACAAAAATGTAAAAAGGCAGAAGAGAAATATCGGCTGCGCTCCCTGGCATAGGCGGATTATGAGGGCAATCTGGGCTACTTCCAGGGGGCCCGGGGCTCCGTGGGGTCCATGGCCAGATTGCCCTCATTATAATATGTGCGGCACATACCGGCAGTCAGAGGCGGGGGGGCCCCCGAACCGCTCCCCCAGCAGCGGTGCATGGCCGTTACTTCTTCTTCGGCCGGGCCAGCACCGCACCTGTTAACTTCCCTGTGTGCTGGCCCGGCCGCGTCACTGCTAGGAGACACTGCCCTGTGCGCTGCCGTGTCTGCTACTGTGACGTCACGCAGTGCGCGCTGCACTGCTGCATCGGAGAGGAGCTGGAGGACTGGAGCTGAGACGGGGGATGGTGTGTGTGTGTGTGTGTGTGTGTGTGTGTGTGTGTGTGTGTGTGTGTGTGTGTGAAGGCAGATATCATTGTGTGATGTCTGTTTATATGTATTTTTGTGTTTCAAATGTGTTTATGCGTGTATGTGTGTGTGTGTGTGTGTATAGATGGCGCCGTGCGGCCTCCCGCTGTGTATAGATGGCTACGTGTGCTCAATATTAAACCATACAATCAATGTTAGGCTATGTGCCCATGATGCAAAAATGCTCCGTGCAGAAAAAACGCATGCAGATTGTACATGCGGATTGTACATGCGTTTTTCCTGCCAGGGACAAGCGGATGTGAAGCGTTCTTCACATGCATTTCCGCATGCAGTTGTCAAGCGCTTTCCAAACGATTTTAGCATCACTTGGAAAGTGCTTGACAACTTGGTCACACTATATAAATGCATGCAACCGACTTCTAAACTGCCCGGGGCCCTTGCTACTCTTAATCCACCCCTGCTCCGTGGCAACATGTTTCACACCTACATGGTCCTTTGTGAAGCCTGTGCAGGTCTGAAACATGTTGCCTGAGAGCGCAGCGGATATTGCTTTTCTGCCTTTTATACTACTGGATTAATAAAGCAATTTTTTTAAGACTATGTGAGTGCCGGATATCATTTGGACTGTTATTACTGGAGTATTTTGCCGTGCACCTGGACAGGTGAGTTGATTGCTCCTTTTTTAATATTTTAATGAAGTATAGGTATGGTTTTCTTGCAGCTAAGTCCCCCCATTTGGGTCTTATGGTATTTTGGGGCTCACAGATTCCCATTTTACCATGTGACTCTATCAACTGAATGCTCTGGACTGACATTTGCTGTATAACCTGGGCTTTAAACAATCCATATCAGAAGGGAGTTAGATGTTCTGTTACTGGAGGCCTCTGTGACTTATTTGTCTATAAGGCTGAATTCAGACGTCTGTATTTGTATACGGACTGGCCGTGGAAGTAATCAGCCTCATGGGCATATAAATGGTGCATCTCACAAAATTAGAATATCATCAAAAAGTTAATTTATTTCAGTTCTTCAATACAAAAAGTGAAACTCCTATATTATATAGAGTCATTACAAACAGAGTGATCTATCTCATGTGTTTATTTCTGTTAATGTTGATGATTATGGCTTACAGCCAATGAAAACACAAATGTCATTATCTCAGTAAATTAGAATACTTTATAACAGCTTGAAAAATGTTTTTAAAATCCAAAATGTTATCCTACTGAAATGTATGTTCAGTAAATGCATTCAATACTTGGTCGTGGCTCCTTTTGCATCAATATTATTATTATTATTATAATTACTGCATCAATGCGGCGTGGCATGGAGGCGATCAGCCTGTGGCACTGCTGAGGTGTTATGGAAGCCCAGGTTGCTTTGATAGCAGCCTTCAGCTAGTCTGCATTGTTGGGTCTGGTGTCTCTCATCTTCCTCTTGACAATACCCCATAGATTCTCTATAATAGATTCTCTATTGGGTTAAGGTCAGGCGAGTTTGCTGCCAATCAAGCACAGTGATACTGTTGTGTGTAAACCAGGTATTGGTACTTTTGGCAGTGTGGACAGGCGCCAAGTCCTGCTGGAGAATGAAATTTCCATCTCCAAAAAGCTTGTCGGCAGAGGGAAGCATGAAGGGCTCTAAAATGTCCTGGTAGACGGCTGCGCTGACTTTGGTCTTGATAAAACACAGTGGACCTACACCAGCAGATGACTTGGCTCCCCAAACCATCACTGATTGTGGAAACTTCACACTAGACCTCAAGCAGCTTGGATTGTGGCCTCTCCACTCTTCCTCCAGACTCTGGGACCTTGATTTCTAAAAGAAAATTGGAACTCTGGGACCTTGTGAAGTGTGTCAATGACTGCCTTCTGGACATCTGTCAAGTCTGCAGTCTTCCCCATGGTTGTGGAGCCTACTGAAACAGACTAAGGGACCTTTTTAAATGCGTAGAAAGCCTTTGCAGGTGTTTTTTGTTAATTATTTTAATTTGCTGAGATAATGACTTTTGTGTTTTAATTGGCTGTAAGCCATAATCATCAACATTAACAGAAATAAACACTTGAAATAGATCACTCTGTTTGTAATGACTCTATATAATATGAGTTTCACTTTTTGAATTGAACTGAAATTAACTTTTTGATGATATTCTAATTTTGTGAGATGCACCCGTAAAAGGCTGTTTAGTTTGGGAGACCCCAGGCTGATCTGTATGTAAACATCAAAAATTACACTATTGTGCATTTACCCAAAAAAGTTTTCATCACTTATGTCCTACTGTCCCTGTTTTGAAGAAATGGATACATTTTTCTGAAAATATTTTTGCTATACATATCATGTATATGACATTTTGGCGGTGTCATCGGTTATTCTGCCCGGAGGGAGTTCTCAGGCCGCTGGTCTCTGCCAAGGGCCCGCTGTCACTTACATTTCAGCCACTTGTCAATGATCTTAAAGCCTCATGTCTGTCTCGTATTTTTGGGATGTCAGGCGTGATTGATCAGGCCCGTGTACAGGGATGAGGAGCGATTACTGACTTTGTCAGCACTTCAGCTCCGTAAAGGGCAGCTAAAGTCCAAACACTATTATGAAATGTCAGTCATCGTAAGCAAGGTACATAAATAAATGGAGATAATATGAATTTAATGATAAGGTTCTAAGAGCAACCTGACCATTATTAATTCATGGAAATATTGATTTGCATCAGTATAAACTAGTCAGAAATGAGAATTTGTGCAACCGGTGGATATGGTTGGCAGCACCACAACTTACTCCATGGCCCGTTCAACAGAGCGCGTCGTCTTAAAGTGGCAGTGCAATTAGCAATGTTCCAGAAGTATTGTCGTGTAGTGCTGATCCGTGAACTGTCACAACACAGCCCATGCTGTCATCTGAAAAGGTCTTCAGAACCCACCGATTTTGACTGAAATGTTTGACTTTCTGATGTGTATGGGAGGTGAGGGGGTCCTATTTGATGTGTATGGGAAGGGGGTCTAATCACAGAATCTTGCACTGATACCATATAGTATTCTATTTCAAAAAGGCATGTAGCCCCCCAAATTGTTCAAAGAATTGTCCATCCTAATATCATAAGCCAGAGAGTTCCATAATCTCTTCTCGTACAGTAAAGACTCTGCGTCTGTGATGATGATGATTAATCCTTCTTTCCTGTAGACATAGAGGATGTCACCTTGTGACACTTGTAGTCCTGTGTAAAAAGATCATTATACAGATCTCTGTACTGACCATTCATATATTTGCACACTGCAATAAAATCACCCCTAAAGGGATCTTTCCACTGCAGTTGTTCGTCGGGTGAAATGATCTTTTGTGCAGCATAAAGGATCATCGTTCTAAGCAGGGCATCTTTCTGTGTAAACAGGACTCGCACTGCCTAGGACTATGGCAGCCTAAATGTACTGAGCACTAAGGGGCGCATCGTTTGCTTTGGTCTGTGTAAATAGGCATCGGTGGTCACATCATGCCGGTCTATATAGACGGACCTCAAACCTTCATTTTTCCAAACTGAATAACCCCAAGATTAATAACCTCTCATGTTAATGTTGTCCACCTATCATCCTAATAATCTTTGGTCCCCCTAATAACTTATTGGGTCTCTTCAATTGTAGAGGCATAGATAAGAACGGCAAAGTGGAGACCATCAGTAAAGGCCCCGTCACACTTAGCGACGCTGCAACGATCCTGACAACGATACGACCTGTCAGGGATCGTTGCTGCGTCGCTATGTGGTCGCTGGTGAGCTGTCAAACAGGCAGGCTCACCAACGATGAGGGGAGCAGCGACATCGTGGAAAGAATCTTTCCACGATGTCCGGCTCCTGGTTACGAGCCTGCTGAAGCAGGAGCATGCTGATAACTATGGTAAACATCGGGTTACTAGGGGCACACGCGCACCTAGTAACCCGTTGTTTATCATGGTTACCACTCTACTACAGTGAGCGGGAGGTTACCGCTCACTTTAGCAGGCTCGTAACCATGATAAACAACGGGTTACTAGGTGCGCGTGTGCCCCTAGTAACCCGATGTTTACCATAGTTACCAGCCTGATCGCTGCTCCCGCTGGTCACACACAGCGATGTGTGCTGACCAGCGGGAGAGCAACGACCAAAAAATGGTCCAGGACACTTTGCAGCGATCAGCGACCTCACAGCAGGGGCCTGATCGTTGCAAAGTGTCACACATAGTGACATCACTGGTGAGGTCGCTGTTGCGTCACCAAAACCGTGACACAGCAGCGATCTCGCTAGCGATCTCGCTATGTGAGACGGGGGCTTAAGTCTAAAGGGGTCGATTCATCAAGACTTGTGATTCTCTCATCGGTCTTTGGGGGGTTGTTTTGGAGAAGTCGCTCCTGATTCATCAAGAGGCGCACATCTCTTAATGAATCAGACGAGGAGCGTAATGACCTGCGCCGGTATGTGCATCTGGCTGGAGTAAGATTTGTAATATAGTACTATACTGAGAGTTGCGGTACCAGAGTAGGGATCCAGTCCGTAACCTAAATAGAAAAAAACTCTGCACTCAGGTCGAGCAGCAGAATATTGAAAATTATTCAGACAATCCAATTACACGATATATTTTGTGTTCGGTTCGAAGTCAACTATATATTGTGCAATTGGATTGTCTGGATAAAATATTTTCACTATTCTACTGCTCGACCCCCGAGTGCCGAGTTTTTCTCTATGGGGTAAAATGTGGCGTAGCCAACGCTGCAGCTCACCATGAGTTTGACAAGCAATTATCGCCATGTCCCATTCACAATAGAATGCCGTGAAAATACCAGGCGCAACCTTTCGTTGCGTGTCCTCGCGTTGCTCAAAAAATTGCTGCTTTTTCAATCCTTTTTTCGGCAGAAATCTGCGGGCAATTCATGTAAGCTTTTACGCCAAAGTTTCTTTCTTGATGTATTTGGAACTGAACATGCAGTATACATAGTAGAGAGATGGACCCATTACATGGCGGATTTTCTTTTTCTTTTTCCAAGATCTTTGAGGCCATTCTCTACTTTTTTATGCTATTTACAGTGAAATTCCTCAAAATCCCCAAATTTGCCACTAAATTGCAAAAGTGATGGGACCAGCCTAAGTTGGCTTGCACAAAGTTTTTTTGAAAACCCATTGATGACAACCAAATGGTTTTATGATACTGTCGAATGATGGTTGGATCCACTGGCTTCTATTCAGCAACAATGCTATACTATGATTAATATCATTTTGTTTGAAACCTGTAAGTTTGTACATGCCCTGATGAACTGAAATATATATATATATATATATATATATATATATATATATTTTTTTAACCATCATGAATTTTTTACATTTTTTTTTTTCAAATAAAAGGTGGTTTTTAATTAATTAAAATAAAATTCACCCTGGAATTGTTGCTGGATACACTCCTTGAAACCATATCTTGCCTTGTTGCCAACTCGAGCTTCACATACCTGCACGACCTACCGGTGGAACAGAAGATTTTTCGGGTGAGCTGGATAAATGCTTTTTTTCTATTTTTATCTTCTCTACAGTCATCTTTCACATATGGCACCATTGTTCAGAGCTGATTGTGGACTGATGTAATCTTCACCGTTGTCATAGTTGATTGAGGTGCGGTTATTAATGCAAGTCCCATTCTTGGTGGAGATTGGCTGCTGTCTTTTATATTTTAATGACTAACCTTTAGTCAGTTCCTGACATGATTTTTGGGTGGCTGGTAGTCACGCTGTCTTGTGTAACCCCTTTCCGCAGCTCTTGCTGTCCTTGGAACCTGAGACCTTTCCATTAGTAACCAATGGTCTTGTCTTCTCTTATCTCGCTCTGAGTCAACTGTTACTGACAAGTTCAGCAAATCGATAAAACCGACTGAAAAGACAGATTAATGTTACATATTCACCGCTGGAACAATGACTGCAAATAAGAGGCACAAATATAATAATGTACGAAGTCATCACACAATGGCGGGACAGGGACACCGCTGCCAATGCAGATCGTATGGACATGTGCACTGAGGGAAGGGGCATTGCCACCTAAAAAACGGTATATTACATATACAATACATGCCATGGGTAATATTGGGTTTAATAGAGAGAAACTCTTCTTCCATGCCCTTGAAAAAAAAAAACTATAAAATCTGGAGTTTAAGCCCCCACTATGGGGTAAGCTTGCTTGGCTTTTAAATATCAAACATTAATCACTTATCCAAAAGAATTATTATAAATGCATAATCGGTGGGATGGAGGGGACCACCAAGAAATCTCCTGATCACTAGAGCGGTTATCCCGAACCTCCTAGATGAGGACTAGCTTGAATGGAGCAATGGTTTAGCTTAAGCCCATAGAAAGATCAGGAAAAAAATATTTAAATTAAATTCTAGTTTTATTTTATTTTATTATTTTTTTTGCATTTCTTTTTCTCATGTTATAATATTTTTAACTCTTAAAGTAAAACTTACTATTTTCACACTGGCCACTGAGGACTCGTACCTACTAGACTGCCCAGAAGATTTTTCGGCATTCTCATCATAAAAAGGATTACAGTGACAGGTAAAACCTCTGTCCATAGCTGATAACGCAATGGCTGATGTCAACTGACCTCCTCCCTTTTCCTTCACAATGACCTTTGCACTTGCTCATTAGATGCTTCACTCCAAAATAGTGCGTCAGGTCTATTGCTGCTAATGTACATGTGAATTTCCTCAAAGAGCTGGAAGTAGGAATCTAGTATATACCTAGTGTGACTATTGCATCTAGTTTTTTTTATATACAGATTGTTATAATAAAAAATAATTAAAAGAAAATATATTTTGACATAGGAACTTGATCTAAACAATAAGTTACTGTCTAATTACACATTCTCTTTATCTGTGCCGCTACTCAATTCAAAGGTCTTCTCACTACGGTAGTTTGTGAAGGAACCAAGGGGCTCAGAATATTCATTCTGATGTTTGTTGGGGGTCTCGATGGTTTAGGGCTTTGTTATAGAAAGACACTTGGTAGCTATGAAGGTGTGTATGAACATACGGTAATTACAAAACTCTGCAAATATTAAAAAAAAAAAGCAAACTTAAGTTTGTTCAGGCTTGGGACACAAGACTGCAGACTTGTGAATCTTCACAGCGTGCGCAGTACGCGCTATCAAGATTTTCTGATATCGGGAGTGTGCCGTCAAGTAAGTGATTTGCCCTGCCACATTCAGACTAAACATGTCCCACCTCGCCGTGCACGTCTAGTCTGCAAGTGACCGCATGTATAAAAAATCTCATACTTGTAGTCACGCGCTGGCACAGGAGAATCCTGATGGCGCACACACTGCATGCTTTGAGAATTCACAAGTCTGTAGTCACTATACCCCAAGCCTGGACAACCCCATTAATGGTGTTTTTAAAAGTAGACCTAAAGAAGCCGGAAAAACTAATACAACAGTGCAGGTCCTGAGGGTGACTCTTTTGGTTTTCTTTATCTGTGCTAGTCTGAATACCCTGCCTACAGGTTTGCTTTACTGAAAATTTTAGTGCCTTTATATGAACCCAATCATAAACCACAGACTGTTTAACGACCGGCGTCCCTTGTTGCTTATAATGGTCCACAACTCGCTGGAGAGGACTTGAGATTTTCACCATTGTCCCGGTCTATTTTTGCTTTGATTCACTTGGAGATGCCGCACATGCAGTTCCCCGATGTTCTCTACAATATAAAAGGCTGTCGTCTTGTAGAGATTATATCTATTGCCATCCGTTGAAATAAGTGTGATACATGTTGAGTGGTCTCTTTGCCGTGTGCTTCATCCTGAGCTGCACTTTGCAGCACAAAGTTCCTGAAAGTTTAATGTGAGTCTTTTGTGGCACTTGATGGCATTCTCTAGAACAAAGAAGCCACATTCCTGGCCCTGAGCGCTGAAGGTGTTTATTATTGCTCCAGGCTTCTCTGTATTCCAGTGAATAAAGGGGTACTGACCCTCATGTGTTCCTAAAGTAAAACCTCCCGTTCTTGTGCAGAACATAGAAGCAGGTCTACAGAATTATAAATGATAAATGTCCTTCTCCATTCCTTACACGTTGCCTTTATCTCAGGTGAACCAACGTTTAAACAAATGCAACAGTTAGAACGTTGTTCCCAAAATAACCAGAATAAGGAAATAACTTGCAGATTGCCTGGCCATTTGGATCCACAGCGATCCCAATAATGAGGCAGAAATGAAACAGAGGTGCGCACGGTCTACCTCCTATCCATCATTGTCTACGGGACTGGTAGTGCAATGTGCATGACTTTCTCCAAAAGTCCCACAGGCAATAGGGGATAACTTGTTATTTTGGGGAAAACCCTTTAGCTACACATCGGTGGCATCACTGAGGTCTGAAGCACATGTAACTAAAATACCAAAAAAATTAAAGAATTATCTTTTTATGTTAAGGGTTTTTTTTTTTTAGGGCTGACAAGCTTCAGAACTCTCCTAGCCAAAGCAGATCTCATACTTTGCACTGAAGAGGGGCAATAACCCGAAACATTGTGTCTGCAAATTGAAATTCTGGTTTGGCTTTTATCCTAATGCTCGTTTAAAGGGTCGATAATGACTTGTGTGGTTGCTACTTGTAATAAGTGTTCAAGTCCTCTTCCTCGCTGAAGAGACACTTTGCATAAAGATGGGTGCAACACTGCTTTCTTTTATGCGAAGGGTGGTGTCTGGTATAGCAGCATTCACGTAAACTGGGTCAAAATGTTATACCAGGCACAACCTATGGACAAGAGTGCGTGGAAGTAACCATGTCTTTCTAAACTTTGACAACCCTTAATATTTACTGCCTGGAATAAGTATATAAACACTCAAGAAAAGGGATTGTGCAGCTTCCCGCAGATTGTCCCTCTGTTTTTGGCACTTGTACTGTCATTGGTATTATGATTATTGGAAAAGCTTTATATTTTCTAAAACACAAGGGACCGGTATAATCTACGGCTCTGGTTACATGACAACATGTTCCATCTGGACAAACCTTTCCCTGTCCTGGTACATTGTGTTATTTTGGTAACAGCAGTGGTAGTTTGTGTGTGTACACAATAGAAGCAGGATTGTCGTATTTGGTTCTTACCTGCTAAATGATGGAGTGTTAGAAAAGTTATAGGGGTTTCCCCATGATGTACAGTACAAAGTTATATTGTGGTACAGTGTTGGCTAGAAAAATTTTTGTTAATACTTTTATGCCCAAAAATGACAAAAGTATTCTCGGAGTGATACCTTTTTATTGGCTAACCAGAAAAAATTTATGTATGTTAGAACTAAGAAATCCAGTTTTGAACTTGTATTCAAATTAACCAGGCAGAGCATTGGGGGTGTGTCTGTATACTCAGCCTGGAAGTGCATTAAGGAGAGACAAGCAATTTCGCATGTGACTTCAAGGCTTGACTTCACAGTGTTGATACACTGGATTACAACAAATTCCTTTTACTAAAAAGCAGACTCTGCTTTATGTTAACACTTTCTGCATTCTGCAGTGAACAGTCATTGTCTTGCTAAGCCTGGTGTAACGCTTTATTACATTTTGCTTCCCCTTGGCGATGGTCCACAGATGATTAAATGGCCTTTTGGCTGCTGTCCCATCGATGTCTGCAGAAGAAACGTACTTTATAACCTCCAAATGATCTCAAAGGCCACATGTAAATGTTGTGTACCTCCCGGAAGTGGCTCTTTGTGTGTTAACTCCAAAATCAACAGTGTATCAGTGTGCGCTTGTACCTGGCAGTGGTATTAATGACCAATGGGTATTCTCTTATGTAACTGGTGTCCCTTAGCGGTCTAAAGGCCACATACACATTATATAATGTATGGGGGTCCTCTCCACGCTTCCCCCAACAGATGATCCGGTCCGCTGAATTTCAATGGCTGATTGTTTGCTACAGAGATAAGCCCCCGCCAGAGGAATCTGGCAGCGCCTCGCTCATAGAGAACACAAAAATCTGGGAGTATCAGGAGAGAGAGCTGTGGACCAAGTTCATCCAACAGCTATTTAATGTGCATGGCCAGCCTAAGATACCCATAAATGCAAATTAAAATTATAATAATCTTGCTATTGCTGCAGACATTAGAACTGAAAAACATGGATAATGCAGAGAAAGATAACAAAAAAAGCATCATTACTTGTTAAAGTGCCATTCCCGTTATATATACATATTTTTATTCCCTAAACTTGTGTAGTGTCAGTGTGTTAATATAATCAGAAATCGCCGTCTTCTCAGGTATCCAGTGCCGTTCCGCTCTTCTTCACGTGACAATTCCCACACTCCAAATCACACTGTGCTCTATGGGCCCTGTTCATCATTTTCCAATTTATTGAAGTCCCTTTTCTTTTCTTCTTTTTTTTTTTTTTTTGTCTTGTGCTATTGACAGGTTGTTTTGTTTTTTTTCTTTTGTTTTTGCACCAAATTTTTCAAATTTGCACACGATTCATGAATTTGGCACAAAAAGTGAAAATGTTTTTTTTTTTCTACTTTTTTTTGCAACTTTTCATCAATAGAAAGTCGGAAATCCTTTAGAGAAAAAACTCGCAAAAATGTGCCAATATGAAAAACACCTCCAAGACAAGAACTGGAGTGAGAAGTGCCCCCCCCAAAAAAAGCGCGTCTGGTAAAATTCGCATTTCACGAATCTAAAACTTCTGTATGAGCAAAGTTTGACAAGTAAAAATAAAAAGACTTAAAAGGGTTACCAGTACTTTTCAAGATGTGGCAATGGGTTTTAATGATAAATAGAAGCTTCTTTCTAATTACCTCCTGGTGCTGTTTCTGCCTGTGAGCGGCGCTATCGGTGGCCGCTCACAGGCAGCACGTGACCTCGCGCTGACGTCATGTCAAGCGAGGCGTGACTCAGCGCTGGGGTCCCCGCGGTGGCTGCTGGGTTGTGGGCGGGGTTATCCCACCGCGTCACAACCGGCATCCACCGCACGCTTTCCCAATGAATGGGGATGCCGGGTGTGACGCGGTGGATGCCGGGTGTGACGTGGGGGGGTAACCCCTCCCACAACCCAGCAGCCATCGGTGGAACGCGGAAGAGGGACCCTCAGCTGCAGTCTGGACTTGTCGTGATGTCAGCGGATGTCAGAGCCGGCTGCAGCCGGGGGTCACGTGATGCCTGTGAGCGGCCACCGATAGTGCCGCTCACAGGCAGAAACAGCACCAGGAGGTAATTAGAAAGAAGCTTCTATTGTACTGGACAACCCCTTTTAACAAAAAAAAAACACAGAATAAAGTGCAAATCATAAAGCCACTAAAAAAGAGCAAATTACTCCAGAAAAGTAGAGAAACTGCAATGATGAATTGGGGCCATATGTATGAGGCGGAAGTCACTCTTAGGACATGGCCCCACTATCAGTATTTGGTCAGTATTTTTTCTCAGGAGTAGGAGCCAAAACCAGGTGAGGACCAATCCGAGAAAAGGTATAATAGAAACAAGTCACCAATTCTGCATTTATCACCCACTCCTGGTTTTAGCTCCCACTCCTGAGAAAAAATACTCACCGAATACTGATAGTGGGGCCAGGGCCTTACAATGTAAGCCCATTTAGCCTCGTTCCATAGACTTGCTATGTAAACGCCACTTTCGAGACACACACACACACACACACACACACACACACACACACACACACACACACACACACACACACACACACACACACACATGCACATGCACGCACGCACACGCCCACCCCCAGTGTGAGCCAGCAAGTTGGAAGAGCCGTCACGTGACTCTGAATAGATCCGGAATGGCGATGGAAATGGGGGGGGGGGGGGACATTGATCGGTGAGTATATTAACACATTGACGCTACATTACACGAATATCTACACAGGTTTAGGCTATAAATAAAAAAAATAACCTCTTTAAATCCCCTGCTACACCAGTGCTTCCCGCCAACTTCTGTTTGTGACATGCAGAAGTAGTGCTGTTGCTTTAAAAGCATTCAGCAACTATTAGAAGTAACACAAGCACAGGAGACAGGAAGTGTTGTGCTCCAGAAGCATCCAGCCACTAGAGGGTTTAACATGGTCACAGGAGAAGGGGGGTGTTTTAGCAGAGCCTCAGGGGGTTGTGGAGAAGTTGTTTACTGAGAAAGGTGGTGTGTGTGATCTGTATCTCACAGAAGCGCCCCTGCAAGTGAAAAGGATTCAAGTCCGTAGTGAAGCGAAGCACAGGTCAGGTAGAGTTCCTGAACTAGCAATGCAGAGTATTGTCAGGCAGAAAGATAAGGACTGGAAGAAATGGTGTCTCAGAGATCAGCTCCCTCAGCAAACCCCCCCCCCCTCCTCCATCTCGCTGTGCTGTAAAGAATGCGGGGTTCATTAATGTGCCTTTGCATTAGAACTGTGTTGTCCTGTACTACTGGGAAGACTGTGAACTGCTGTGCTGCTAAGGAAACTGTACTGTTTGTCACTGGAGCCTGTTGCTCATAAGACTTAAGAAGCTGCACAGCCAGTGCAAGTTATTAAATTCTACTGTTCTACCGTTTTGAGGACTCTTGTCAAGTGTGTCTGGTAAGCAAGTGAAACAACCTACGTGTCTGTGCCTGAGGGTCAATACCCTTGTGTGCCTGAGAGAAGCTGCAGCACATGGTCTATGGTCACCCTGAGTAACGGTTCCCCCAGGGTTCCAAAGAATTCATGTAACCTGTCTCGCCCCTATCTGAACCTAGCGACGTGCGTGTAACATTTACTGTGCTGCAGTGATGTCACATTGACACGTGACTGCTGCAGCCAATCACTGCCTCGACAATCACATAGGCAAATGTGAAAAAATTGCTGGAATGTAATTATTTAAACAATAGAAGGATTTTTTTTTAATCTATTAACAAAATGCAAACTAACTGAACAAAAGAGATTTAAATCACATCAATATTTGGTGACCACACTTGGCCTTCAAAACCGCATCAATTCCTCTAGTTACTTGTACACAGTTTTTGAAGGAACTCAGAAGGGGGGGTTGTTCCAAACATCTTGGAGAACTAACCACAAATCTTCTGTGAAAATCTTTTGTCTCCTTGTAATCCCATAAAGATTCAATCATAAGATCAGGGCTATATCATCACTTCCAGGAAAAGGACTTTCTTTATGGAAGATGGATTGTAATGACATTAAGCCCAAATATACAGCCATTGTGCAGCAGGACAATCAACTTGCAGGGTCCTCCACCATGCATCACTGTTCGTGCAGTCACTCATTATTGTGCTGCTCCCCAGACTTTAAGAAAACAAACTTCCTTCTGTTACAGCCAAAAATATTTTACATTTTCACTCATCAGTCCAGAGCACCTGCTGCCATTTTTCTACACTCCAGCTCCTTTTTCTTTTTTGCACAATTGAGTCGCTTGAACTTGTTTCCACGTGGAAATTTTGACTATAGGCAGAAATTCTTCCTTGGAGACCTGTTCTGGCCAGACTTCTATGAATAGTAGATGGGTGTAGCTGGGTCACACAAATTGGTGCCAGTTCTGAACTGATAGCACTGCTGGACATCTTTTGATTTCAAAGGAAAATAAGCATGATGATCCTGATTCACCAAACTGTTTACACCAGAATTCTGGCGTATAACACTTTGAAAAGTTGCTAAACTTTGGCGCAACTGGAGGCTGCACAAAAATTTTGCAACCTTTTTGGTGTTTTCATGCCAGTCCCAGCCAGCTTTGCCAAAATGAGAGGGGTGGCCATCAAATGCATCAACATTGGCACCACCTTAATTTTACCAGAAATGTACTAGTCTCAGACTGGAGTTCGCTTCTGGCTGTGGCTCACACCAGATAATGAATTTGGCTTATTTTATAAGTGGTGTGCATCTCTTAATGAATTAAACGCATCTTACTCCACTTGCCTCATTAAATAAGACTGGAGTGCACAATGCCAGTCTTAATGAATCGGGGCCCATGTGTCTTTCATCTGCTGCACTAAGTTTCCTTGGGCGATCACTGCATCTACATCTACATCTTCAAGGTTGCCCACTTCTTTGTGTCTTCAATGCTTAGAAATGCAGGCAGATATTTATCCATCATATAATATCAGGGTGGCATCTTGTCAGCAGCAGGACGACGATTCCCAACAAATGGCCAATGCCAACAAAAAGAACATTCTTCAATGTAAAAAAGAACAAAGGAGTCCTGGAAGTGATACGGCCTCACAGAGCCCTGATCTCACATCATCCAGTCTGTTTGGGATTACATGAAGAGACAGAAGGATTTGCACAAGCCTCCATCCACAGAAGATCTGTGGTTAGTTCTCAAAGATATTTGGAAAAATCTCTGCCGAATTCCTTCAAGAACTGTGTGAGTACCTAGAAGAACTGATGCTTTGATGCTGTTTTGAAGGTAAAGGGTGGTCACACCAAATATCAATTTTTATTTTTATTTTTTAATTCTAATTTTTTTTTTTTGTTCACTTTATTGTAAATTATTAACTCTTCTATATTTGGAAGCATTGCTACTTTGCAGCATTTTTGCACACCTACCTAAAACATTTGCACCACAGTGCTCTAGGTCCATCAAGTTCAACCTTCCTTTTCTATTTTTAAATGCGAATGTTCCGCTAGTTCTTGTATTTTATCCATGAACCAGGGAGCCCAGGATGAGCAGACACTTACAAATGTTATCAGTAAGAAAACTACATCCAAAATCCTTGAATTGCTTTCTTATATATTTTTCTTTTTCTTAACAGGTTTTTATGATGTATCTGAACTGCAGGTAGCAGACGTTACTTTCGGCTTATACACGGGAGATATGTAATCACAGACTTGGCGCTGCCATTTACACCTGTGGTTGGAGAAATCGGTGACCATGGCGCATTCAAAATCCAGTGGTTCCCATTATGCCCTTACCGCTATTGGAGTGGGCTTACTGGTTCTTGGCGTGGTGATGGCGGTATGGAACCTTGTCCCGGGTTTTGGGAGCAACGACTCACCCGGCACATCCCATGGTAATGCTAGCACCCCGCAGAGCAATGTGGACAGTAATCTGAAGGGTAAGACCTTCTCGGTGGCCTATGTTCTGGTGGGATCTGGCATCGCTCTGCTTTTATTGGCCATCTGCTTAAGCATACGCAACAAACGCAAGCATCGTCTAAGTATGGAGGGTGTCCAGGTCGCCCAGCAAGATGCACCACCACCGACTGATGAAAAGTGAGTAGATGCCGATCTAGTGTTCCTTTCATGTATAGAGCTGGTATTGGTCTCTGGGTGGTGGCACTTGATGTACACGGGGTGTTTGCAGTTTATGGTTATAGAAGATTATTATTGGTATTTAATAGGAGTCTATGAAGGTCTTGTTTAGCCAAGATCTGCAATTGTCAGGTCCTCTTCACATCAGGTTAGATTGTGTATGCTCCGGGGAAGCTAACCAGGCACGACAGGAGCAGGGTGACCATGACCGACTTAGGGCACTATATTGTATGGTGCTTATGATTAGACACCATAGGCATGGTTATTAGATAGAAGGGAGAAGCGCATCCAGAAACTACACTGGAAAGGACTATAAAAGAAACATTATTTATTAGTAACTAATGAAAATATCAAAAGGGGGAAAAAAATAAACACACTAGGGCTACGCGTTTCGAACACAAGTCCTTTAAGAGCCTTAGTGCTCGAAACGCGTAGGCCTAGTATGTTTGCTTCTTCCCCCTTCTTGATATTTTAAAAGTTACTAATGAAAAAAACGTTAGTCCTTTCCATTGCGGTGTCAGGATTTCTGTTGCCCTTCTGCAGTTTGACCACTAGTGTCCGCTATTGTTCATTTTAATAATTGTGCTGCAGTTTCACTCCTTACCACTTGAGGCTGCTGTTGCGTTCTGAAATTGTCCTTTACCAAGATGGCGGATTCTGAATCTATGGAATCCATCTTGTTTCCTGTTTGGGCCTACTTAAAGTCACATGGAACTCCTACTCATTGCTTGAGTATTGTCTAACTATTAGCTTAGTTTCAGTCTCCAGCGCCTGAACATTCTTACCCAGACTGTTCTAAGTAATTTATGGGTTTTTTCCTACAACTCCTTGTTAACGTCAAGAACTTCTACTACGGCTTGCAGTTCCTGCTTGTGCTCCTTTGGCCACTGATTTCCAGCATTACTACGCCAGTTTCGTAACATGTGGTTGCTGGATATCTTCCTGCCTTCTACCTGATCGATTGCACCCAGGAGATGGCAAGTGGTCTCTCTGTGCACCGGACTCTTATTAGATTGATTGATACGTGGACAGGGTGAGCCGATGTGATATTTTTTTCTGTGCCATGGTTATTTGTGCACTGTATTACAATACTCCTTGTATAGGGGAGGGTATAAGCAGGTGGTATTGTACAGGGCATCACCCAACAGAAGACCCTTGCAGAGTGTGACACCCTTTATTCACTGTCTAAAAACCATCACACGGTCCAGAGATTAAAGATTTACCGTATGTGTGAGTTGAAATGGCAGCCCTCTTCAGCATTGGAACTGAGCGGTGCTGGTGACGTTAACACTCGTGCATGAGTCTAGGTAGGTGTTTGGGGTCCTACAGTCCTCGAGATGGTTCTGGATAACATCTTTAGGCCCTCACATATCAGATCAACATTGGCTGAACCCACCAATATTTGCCAGGACTCTACAACTATTTGGGGCCTCCCAAGAGAGCATTTTGGAGGAAACTATGAATGGACAGTTTATTTTACAACCCCCTATCGCTTTTTTTTTTCTTCTCCCTGGAGATGATCCAGTGGCAGTTGTGTTTTGTCAGCTTATTCCATTCTTCCTCACCACATATACGCTCAGTCCAGGTAAGCATGCATGTGGGTTGGGAGAGATGACCATCAAAGGAGTATGGGCAACCTAAGACCCAACTGTTCTTTTGCATTAGCTATTGGCAGAATACTTGTTTGACCAAGGTCTACTCTCCCAAATCCTCTATGCACATTCAGGCTCAATTCAACCTAAGTGTGCATGTGTTTTTAATGGGGAGAGGGTGAGTCAACCATGGCTAGACACCTATGGTGGAATCTGATCTCCTCTGAAAACAATAGGATTAGGCTTTGAAATTCAGCTTGTTTTTTTTTTTTCTTTCCTTCAACTTCTTAGGAGGAGAATTTGGAGACCTCTTTGCACAGAAGTCCTGTATTAGAAGGTTTGGCTGATTTTGCCTTTAAGGTGTATAGGCGCCTTAAATATTTTACAATCTTTCCCCTTTTAGGGTGGGGCTACATGTCATTTCAGCACAATACAAGTGAACGGAGTTGCATCACAGCCCAGAGGGGACCGCGACAAGCAAGTTGTAAAAAAAATCGGACAAAGTTAAATTTTTTTTTTTTTTGGGGACTTGCTTCTCGCAATGCAACCACATTCACCTGTATTACAATGTAGCAGCGACTCTTGGCAATCTTTCACCATGCAACCAAAATGTATGGAGTCAGGCGACCAGATACAACACTACCACATCATGCGTTCTGCTCAGCCCTGTTATCTTTCTGATCTCCTGCATATTTTTCGATGCTGCAGGTGAAGATATACCCTAATGTAACCTTATTTCTGGTGATACGCAGGTAGTGGCTGCATGTGGAGACTTGTGCAGGAACCAGCAATACAACATTGCAACAGAACATAAACCTTTTTGAAAAGTCCTAGAAATGCCAACTAGGGCGAACCTGCGTCGTCGCTGGTACAGATGTACTCAAGTTCCATGTCCAGCTGAATTGCAAATTAAGGCATGAACTAGAAATAGTCTGACACATATTAGTATATAACAATATATACAATGTATTGAGCAAAGTCTTAATCCCTGAATTGCAACTTTTTCAGCCTCATTACCCCGGTGTAGAACATCCTTTACTAACATGTGACAGATCGGCCGGTGGTGCAGAGCTCACTGATGCCAGCGTAGTCCTGTAATAGGAGTCACCAGGGTAACCAGTCCGTCCATGACATTTCTTCCCTCCTAATTATTGCCCCATCCAGGGATTTCACTTCTTACATTACATGAGCGATATCTATTGTAAATTCCACAATAGCTCAGAAACCAGCGAATCGCTCCACACAGAATACTGGCCCCCATATAAGGCCCCATACGGAATACTGGCCCCCATATAAGGCCCCATACGGAATACTGGCCCCCATATAAGGCCCCATATGGAATACTGGCCCCCATATAAGGCCCCGTATGGAATACTGGCCCCCATATAAGGCTCCATACGGAATACTGGCCCCCATATAAGGCTCCATACGGAATACTGGCCCCCATATAAGGCCCCATACGGAATACTGGCCCCCATATAAGGCCCCATACGGAATACTGGCCCCCATATAAGGCCCCATACGGAATACTGGCCCCCATATAAGGCCCCATACGGAATACTGGCCCCCATATAAGGCCCCATACGGAATACTGGCCCCCATATAAGGCCCCATACGGAATACTGGCCCCCATATAAGGCCCCATACGGAATACTGGCCCCCATATAAGGCCCCATACGGAATACTGGCCCCCATATAAGGCCCCATACGGAATACTGGCCCCCATATAAGGCCCCATACGGAATACTGGCCCCCATATAAGGCCCCATACGGAATACTGGCCCCCATATAAGGCCCCATACGGAATACTGGCCCCCATATAAGGCCCCATACGGAATACTGGCCCCCATATAAGGCCCCATACGGAATACTGGCCCCCATATAAGGCCCCATACGGAATACTGGCCCCCATATAAGGCCCCATACGGAATACTGGCCCCCATATAAGGCCCCATACGGAATACTGGCCCCCATATAAGGCCCCATACGGAATACTGGCCCCCATATAAGGCCCCATACGGAATACTGGCCCCCATATAAGGCCCCATACGGAATACTGGCCCCCATATAAGGCCCCATACGGAATACTGGCCCCCATATAAGGCCCCATGCGGAATACTGGCCCCCATATAAGGCCGCATGCGGAATACTGGCCCCCATATAAGGCCGCATGCGGAATACTGGCCCCCATATAAGGCCGCATGCGGAATACTGGCCCCCATATAAGGCCGCATGCGGAATACTGGCCCCCATATAAGGCCGCATGCGGAATACTGGCCCCCATATAAGGCCGCATGCGGAATACTGGCCCCCATATAAGGCCGCATGCGGAATACTGGCCCCCATATAAGGCCGCATGCGGAATACTGGCCCCCATATAAGGCTCCATACGGAATACTGGCCCCCATATAAGGCTCCATACAGGATACTGGCCCCCTTACAAAGCTCCATACAGGATACTGGCCTCCATATAACGCTCCATACAGGATACTGGCCCCCATATAATGCCCCATACAGGCTGTCCCCCGTCCCCCCCCCTATAATGCTCCATACAGGCTGTCCCTCCCCCTTATAATGCCCCATGCAGGCTGGTCGTCCCCCCCCACACCTTATAATGCCCCATGCAGGCTGTCACCCCTCCTCTTTATAATGCCCCATGCAGGATGTCACCCCCCTCGATTTATAATGCCCCATGCAGGATGTCACCCCCCCCCCCTCTTTATAAGGCCTCATGCAGGATGTCACCCCCTCTCTCTATAATGCCCCATGCAGGATGTCACCCCCCCCTCTCTTTATAATGCCCCATGCAGGATGTCACCCCCCCCCCCTCTCTTTATAATGCCCCATGCAAGATGTCATCCCCCCATATTATGCCCCATGCAGGATGTCACCCCCCCCCCATATTATGCCCCATGCAGGATGTCACCCCCCCCCCCATATTATGCCCCATGCCTCCATACATTTAAAAAATAAAAAAAAATAAAAATCAGATACTCACCTCCCTCCTCCTCACCTGCTGCCCGCTGCTCGGGTCCGGACCTGAGACGTCACAGGGAGCGCAGAGCAGGAAGACAGCGGATCTGCGGAGGCAAGGGGAGAGGTAAGTATCCGGCTGCCGGGGCCCTGAGCAAGCGGCGGAGAAGGGCGGGCGCTGACACCGCTCTCCTCCGCCCATAGCCCAGCGGGGTGCGCGACCGCCAGTGGGCCCCCCTGCCTGCTCGGGGCCCCGGCACTTGCCCGGGTGCGGACGCCGGCCCTGGCCCCATCCTCTCTGAGAGATTTATTGAGAAGTGGAAGGAACCGCAGCTCATGACATTACAGAATGAGGTCTCCAAGGGCGGAGGAGTCAGCAGAACGTTGGAGACTTTTATGCTGAGTTTAAACTTCCTCTGGTAATAACATCAGCACTAACACTGCGCCCCCCGCAGGGAGCTTCATGGCTGAGCAGCTTCATGCAGCCGTACATCACCAAGCACAATGCCGAGCATTGGATAGAGTGGTGTAAAGCCGCCACCACTGGACTCGGAGAAGTGTGATCCGTCACTGCACAGAACACATTTCCTCCTATCTGAGATCTGATGAACGAGTCTGGGTTTGGTGAATGTCAGGAGAACGTTACCCCCCCCTGACTGCATTGTGCCAACTGTAATGTTTGGTGCAGGAGCAATGATGCTCTGGGTTTGTTTTTTAGGGTTTGGCCTCTGCCATTAGTTCCAGTGAAGAGAGCTCATTCATGATTCAGCATACAAGAAATTTTGGACCATTTTAGTTTCGAACTTTAGGGAAAAGTACCTTTTTAAGTTCCCCATGACTGTGCCTAGTGTACAAGGTCTATAAAGTCATGGTGTTTGGGGGAGTTAGGTGGGAGGAACAAGGTCAGCCTCACAGAGTCCGGACCTTACCCCATCCAGCACCTATAACGGAGATTGTGAGCCCGGCCTCTCCTCCAACACCAGTGCCTGATCTCACAAATGTTCTTCTGGATGAAGGAGCAAAAATTCCGACACAGACACCTCCAAAATCTTAAAGAAATCCTTCCCAATAGAATGGGGGCTTTTATAGCTGCAGAGGGTCCGACTCCATGTTAATGTCTATGGATGTAGAATGGGAGGTGATGAAAGCTCCTGTAGGTGTAATGTGTGGGGGCACATAGTTATGTCCATATAGTGAATCTGGAGGGTCGGCGGACACTCTCCCTATAAAGCTGCACATTTACATCCTGCTGAGTTTAGGGGTTGCTCTCCAGTCTATGACGCTCCTAACCTCTTATCCAGAGTATTTACAACTTTGGGGTAAAATGCCTTTCTATGAAGTCGGCAGATCTCTAGCAATGAGACTTTTTCTTCAGCCTGGAGTACACTGTAGTAAAGCAAAGGGGACAAGCTGCAGCAGATCCCATTAACACGGAGATGATCGGCCGTTTAATTTGTATCCCGGCTCCTTTTCCTTTGTATTTCTTAATAAAAAGAGCTGGTTTCATCTCTCCTGGGAGCTGTGCCTCCCATTGTACCAGTAAACTACAGCACATAATGACCCACAGACTCATTGATTTTTGTGCTGTTGTGATGAAGAGTCTTGCGGACGGGATTGCATCTTTTCTCCATCCCTGAATAGCGAAAAGAAATGACCAGAAAGTGAGACTCCAAAAGCTAAATGCGAGTGCTCCCAGCACATTAGTGCTGCAAATCAATCACACTGCCCCCTGCTGTCTAACTATACTTATAATTTAGTTCAGCATGGAAAGTTAGGAAACTGTGAAAATCACTTTTCTTAGGGGATTTGTCTTCATCCCTGTTAAAATACAATTTTTTTTTTTAATGTAATTGGGTTCCAAATCTTCTGATTTTACCCTGGTTTGTTGCTGCCTGCAGCTGCATTGATATCAGAACGTACTCATAGGAGTACAGATGATGGCAGTGAAAGGGTCTGCACCTGTTGTCGTCTCCTCCTCCAAAAAATCCTTTTGTAGCAGTGTATCCCCAGAGTTAGGGCTCATACTCGTACTAGGGCTATGGGAAAGATCTCACCGCGCATGCACTGATGTCATTGAGATGATCGGAGTTCATTGGATATGAACTCCGATTACCTTTCTGCCGCCACTGCGAGCGTGAGAACTTTCTCACACTCGTGGTGACATCAGTAAGTTGAATGGCGTTCATTGGAAATGAAGCCCCGCTCAACTTTATCACGTCACTGTGAGTCAATGAGGTGCGCGAGCATGCTGGGGGCTGATTTTAATAGCCTGGGAACCTCCATGGGTATTACCCCCTTCCCAAGCTGTTAACATCAGCCCCAGCTGTCTGCTTTCCCTCTGCTGGTTAATAAAATTATGGGGGACCCCCACATTTAAAAAAAAAAAAAATTCTTTAATAATGAAGAACATGTACAGTAAACAACACAAGCAAAGTACTGAATATATGTCTCACATTTGTATGTATATTTATTTCTGTATATCGATCTTAAAAACAAACAAACAAAAAAAAAACATACATACATAGAATATTTCCTTATGTAAGTTACATAGGGGAATTGTCTATGTAAAAGCCCATGTTAAAATCGCATACGCATGACAATCGAATGCTAGGTGTGAAAAATTGCATTGTTCTCACATGAAAAATGCATGAAACTCGTCCGTTTTTTCGGTCCAGATATCAGAATGTGTTGTGTTTTTGTTTTTTTTCACACACAGGTATGAACCCTTAGGGTCATTCAGACGTCCATGGATCGCTGTTCAATCTCCGATGGACAATCTTCACCTCTCCCAACATGAGCTGGCTTCATATAATTCTATGATGGTGTCATGCTTGTGTTGGAAGACTTGCGGCCAGTCCCAGTTAACTGATGGACCCTCAGTTAACTCATTCTGCAGCTCACTGATGGAACGTCAGTTTTCTGCAGCCAACAATAGACAGTACAACACAGAGGCTATAGTAGGTAAATGGTGCAGAATTTGACACACACATGCTAAACTATTTTAAGCCCAAAAGGTTGACAACACTTTCTATATGCATAGGGTTCTTAACAGCTAGTGTGACAGGTGGAGAGTTATTAAATGTTCTGACTTATCAGACCGTCCTGAAAAAAAACCCACCTTGTAATATATCCTGAAATACATTTGTATTTTATGTGATCACTTGTAAATTGGTGCTGGAAAAGTGTCGGTATTTATTTAATTTTACACAACTTAAAGGGATTGTTAAATTTGAGGAAACCAATGACCATATATTTATGGAGGTTATCGGCAACAGTCCCTGCTTAGGACACTCCGTCATTAGTGAGAGGAAAGTATGCAATGATGGCTCCCAGTTTGGAGGACTCTGCAGAAACCGTCCGTGTATTACATGGTTGGTTGTTTATTCCAATTAGTGCCATGTAATGACAAATTCTTTAATAAAAACTTTACCCTGGACATTGATGACTTAAGAATCAACCAATGCATTCTGGACGGCAATCACCCAGCCATTTGGATCCAGCACGGTCGCTCGTCTGTCACAGAGCCTGCAATCGTCTGCAGCGGTCAGTTGATTAGGATGTCGCATCATCGGATGTTTCTCTGACCGTAACATAGAAATAAATATATTTGGCAGTGCCCAGATCTCTGGAATCACTGGTTTGTGGAATAATCCCATTGGGAGCGCATTTAGAGAAGCTGGGGGACCTCGGAAAGTTTCTGTAAAGCTGCTGGTCTATGGTAATGGTATGTATGGAAACGAGCTCCGGCATCGGTTCACTCCAGTGACAACTGGAATTAATATAGGTATGACCGACACCATTAATTGTTTCCTTGCTGCAAGGAAAGATGTGATGTCATGTTACCTGTAAAGCTCCCGCTTCTACATGAGCCTCTCCCAGATTTCACCATTGGATAAGAATTATTATTATTATTTTTTTTTTTTTCCTGCTCAAGAATTTTTTTCTTACTTTTGAATTGGAATATTAGAGGGGCCTGATTATCAATAAGATCTGATGGAAACGGCACTGTGGGACTTGTGTGATGCTGGGCTAGTGAGCTGGTGTCCACCTCAGACTGAGGGCAAGTTCACACGACCGATGTCTCCACACACGAGCGAGTTAGAGCAGAGTGAGTTAGAGCAGAGTGAGTTAGAGCAGGTAAAGGATGTCTAATTGCGACCCCCGTCCCCTCAAACTGCGGCAAGCATGTTGCAAAAAATTCAACTTTTTGCAACTTTCTTGTTGCAGTCTTGATACCTTGTGGTTTAGTGATTGCTACATTAAGCTGTGTTGTAGCAGTGCCATAGAGCGATCATAGCCCAAAATTGCTGTGTAGCCCCGGCCTGACACACAGGGGTCTGCTTAGGAACTGCAAGCATTAAACATTGCATTTTGTGCACCTATTTGCAACGTTTCTTTGCTTTTCATTTTAGCTGCATTATTACAATAAATGAATTGGTCTTAAAAGGGGTTTATCCAGCATTTTCTGCTCTCTGCTTGCAGTCATTGAATAGAAACCTTCCAAGGAGCACAAACCTGCACTGACTGATATCAGAAGGAGCCCTGATACAATGTAGCTAATGTTATCATTACACAGTCGGGAGAGACTTTCATCCTAATGAAGGTTCCCATTAGCAATTAGAGATTTTAAAAAGTGATGAATTGACATGCAGAGTCTGAGAGAGCTGTACTTTGTGTTTTTTTTTTTTCTTGTTTTTGCTGGATCGAACAACTCCTTTAATTTTTCATCTTTAGTTACTAAAGAAACTAAATGTCAAGAGTAGAAGAGAATAAGTGGTTATAAATAATGGATAGTCTGGTCGGGTTGTTCTTGGCGCTCTTACTCTCTGCGCCCTTCATTTTTTCGGCTGACAATTAGGTCAGCTTGTATAAAATACTCCAGTCTGGGGAATATAAGGTCACCTAGTAGGTGAACAGTATGTTCTGGCTGATAACGTGCTTTCAGCTTATGGATATTAACAAGGCTGGGAGTGAAAAATAATAGATCAAAACGGAAGCTGCTCGTCTTAGTCTGCGGCGGTCATGTCCTGCACATGGGAAGCTGGAGCGCTCAACTCCAAAATTGTGAAAACCTGCACCTTGTGCAGCACTATACAAGCTGTAGCATGTAAATCAGAGGAAGGGTCACTGCAGAGCACATATGTCCCACTTCGGCCTGCGGGCCAAATCTGGGGGAGTATATTCTGCCGCAACACCATTATACTGTATGACTGACTCTATGGCGGACTATGTGGGGACCCATTATACTGTATGGCGGACTATGTGGGGGCCCATTATACTGTATGGCGGACTATGTGGGGGCCCATTATACTGTATGGCGGACTATGTGGGGGCCCATTATACTGTATGGCGGACTATGTGGGGGCCCATTATACTGTATGGCGGACTATGTGGGGGCCCATTATACTGTATGGCGGACTATGTGGGGGCCCATTATACTGTATGGCGGACTATGTGGGGGCCCATTATACTGTATGGCGGACTATGTGGGGGCCCATTATACTGTATGGCGGACTATGTGGGGGCCCATTATACTGTATGGCGGACTGTGGGGCCCATTATTCTTCATGGAGGACTATGTGGGGCCCATTATTCTGTATGGAGGACTATGTGGGGTCATTATTTTGTATGGAGGACTGTGAGGCCCATTATACTGTATGGCAGACTGTGGGGGCCCGTTATACTGTATGGCGGACTATGTGGGGGCCCATTATACTGTATGGCGGACTATGTGGGGGCCCATTATACTGTATGGCGGACTATGTGGGGGCCCATTATACTGTATGGCGGACTGTGGGGCCCATTATTCTTCATGGAGGACTATGTGGGGCCCATTATTCTGTATGGAGGACTATGTGGGGTCATTATTTTGTATGGAGGACTGTGAGGCCCATTATACTGTATGGCAGACTGTGGGGGCCCGTTATACTGTATGGCTGACTATGTGGGGGCCCATTATACTGTATACTGGTTGGAACGTGACTGTCCAAGTTTTTAATTTTGGCCCTCTGTGTGTTTTGAGTTTGACATCCCTGCTGTAGAGGGTGCAGAGGTAGCTCTTCCATCACATAACTCATCAGAATGAAAAATTTGTGCTTTACGTGATCACTGCCCCCATTGCGGCTCACAATCTAGATTCCCTATCAGTATGTCTTTGGAGTGTGGGAAGAAACCGGAGAACCTGAAGGAAACCCACACAAAAACAGGGAGAACATACAAGGTTCTTGCAGATGTTTTTGGTGGGATGTGCGCCAAGGACCCCAGCTAACCACTGAGCCTCTGTGCTGCCCACATACATATCACAGAATTTGTGGCCTTTGTGATCAGGCTGGAAAATTGCTAATGCAATGGAAATTCATGTAATAGTCTCTATTTAGTTGAGTAGTAGTAAAGGGACTCTGTAGCTGCAGTATAAATGAAGAGGATTCAGTTGTGTGCTCTGCATATTCATTTAGGGGTGTGCTGAAGGGGGTGTTATGTCCAATATTTTCATTTTACTCCCAATATTCTGCAGGTTGGGGACTTATATAAATGGAGCGGGGTGTAAGGGAACTCCCTTTTTTTTCCCCCTCTACGATGAGCAATCGTGTTCCTGAGCACTAATGCGATTTCTTGCCATTATACCCATTTTTATTTTTACCAGTGTGCCCCTATGTATGCTATAGTCACTAGAAGCTGCAGCTCCATCTGTCTGTCTCTGATTCTCTCTCTTTAGCTCCTCCCACTTCTGAGTAGCAGCTGTAATCTGATCCCTCAGTGATCTAAAGATGGGTTTAAGTAGTGAAATCAAAGTGACCAGTGACTGATATGTGGAGAAAGTGGCATGTTACTAAGATTCTTATCTTCGTGTGTACTGTTGAATTTTTATGAAAAAATAAATAAATGGAAACCATTACCCTCTAAAGTATGATGTGATATTTAGAAATGGGTGTCACCTGAAGAACAACTATTTTGTATCTTATACCAGCTGCACTAGTGTTAGGGTCAGTCTGATGCTTTATAAGAGAATCTATGAAACTTTTATATTTTAAGTTTGTCTTTTTTTTTTTTTTCCTTTAGTCAAGAAGAAGTGGACGCCCCCCGGTACTCTGCTCCCAGCTATGAGGAAGTGATGAGGATCGGGTACAGTGCCACAGAAGCAGCGGAGACTGACCGCCATGGGAGGATGAGTGTTTCCCTCCCATCCTACGAATCCTTGACCGAACTGGATGCGTCCACCCCCACCAGACCCAACACCTCCTCCGCAAAACAAGAGCGGGCGCAGAGGACAAACTCTCGCTCCGGGAAAGAGAAAAAGCCTTTGAATATCAGAAGAATCAAATCTGACAAACTTCACCTGAAAGAATTTAGACTGAACCTTACGGGTCAGACCAAGATGGCGGAAACCCAAAAGATAGAACCTATCACCCCTCCCCCACAATATGACGATAAGAGAATCACTTCTGATCAGCCCGTATAGGGACTGACTAAGCTGTGACAACATACTTTTTTTTTTTCATTTTTACTTCTTTTTCTACCGCTATTGTGTTTTATATATATGCAATTTTTATTCTTTTCTTTCTGAATGTATTCCACACATTTTTGTAAATTACATGATGTTATTATGGGCTTAATAAATGTTCTGTACTGTTTTTGCCATGGAATAATGATATCCGTGTCTCCATTGGCAGTCCACATACACCCTGCTGATTAATAGGTACTGGGTATAAGATTAGGGATATCTGAAGGGTGTACGTTGCGACCAATCATGATTGTAACACACAAGTTGCGGGTCACCCACTTTCCCTCCATAGACTTCAATATTGGTTGTGTGGAGCTGAATAGCCCTAGCATCATATTCATTGATTAATTTGTTCATGCACGCCTCCTATTTCTGCTACTCACTGGAAGCCTTCCCTGATGGTGGTTTGCTTTAAAAAAAAAAAAAAAAATTGCAAACGGTGTCCCTTTTAGTTTGAAGGGAATCTGTCAGCAAGTTTGTGCTATGTAATCTGAGAGCAGCATGATGTAGGGGCTGAGACCCCGATTCCAGCGATGTCACTTATATGGCTGAGTTGTTTCAATACAATCAGTGTTTTATTAGCAGGAGAGTATCACTACGGGACTAGTGGTCTCGTGCCTCCTGGTCCAAGCACACCCCCAGCACTGATTAGTAGCGTACTGTCAATATACTGCGTACACAGAAAGCAGCCAATCAGTGGTGTGGGCGGGGTTAGCTTTCTCAGCTCTGCTACATCTAAAAACTCTGATTGTATCACAACTGCTGCACCCAGTAAACTAAGTGACACATCGCTGGAATCACGGTCTCTTTTCCTATATGCTGCTGTCAGCAAAAATTGGGCGACATATTCCCTTTGAGGCTCGAAAGTGTCTAATATGAAGCAACTTTGCTTCTAGTCTTGCTAGCTACGTGCATCGAGCAGGGTTTTTACACCTCTGTATGTAGGATTTCTTTACACCCATTAGTAGACGACAGTGGAAAATGTTGAGGATTTTTTATTCTTTTCATTACAGTCAGTGGTATAAGTAGGAATCAGCGGTAAGTATAGGAGAGGCTATAATAAAATGTATCAATTGCAGGTTGTTTTTCAGGCATATCATGAATAATTTTTGGACATAAACCTTTTATTTAGTGACATTTTGTGAAGACCGGGTCACTTCCTGGAATATAAGGAATAGTGTACGTGTAGTACGAGGCATCTGTGTCCTGCAAGGTATATAGGCCCCCATTAGAGGGCGCTGGTGCACTAGGCAATTATACATTCATCACGGCCACCAGTGATTTATTTATGACCATTTTAAAGCACGATCCTGTGAGATCCTTATATTTTACTCATGTACAGTATTAGAAAGAAAAAATGGGGTGAAGTATGGCACTTTCAAAAGAACTCTATTTTAATTAAAAACTGGAACAATGCAAAACCATTGGAGTTGCGTAGTCCTTCTAAAAACAGTGCCAATAATGTGATGGGAAAGTAGTGAAAGTGCAGCTATCCCCATTAAGTAAAAACAGTCTTTTATTTAATTCGTTAAAACATCAGCGCTGATCCCGCAATAAATACAGCGGGCGCTGGGCGGTGAGAGTGGGCAAGGTGGGTTTCATGCATCGGCACAAGTGGGGCATATAGAAGCGTGCAGATGTGCCAAACAGCCTTGCGTCATCAGCTCCGATGTCATGAAATAAAGAATTGCTTTTACTTGTTAGTGACTGATGCAATTTAATTACTTTCCAATCACTTTTTGTTAGAGTGCACTAGTTGGTGAAGGAGACCTACATGGGGGTTAATATGCCCCCCTAGTTTTATGCAATCAGCTCTTCAGGTTACCAGTTTATGGCAATCTGTGCTTGTATGAAGACAAGTGCAACCAGTCATATACTTGATTTTGTTTCCCAAATGTACTGGAAAAGATGGAAGCAGAAATCTGGCTGCAATGATATGTATTACTGCATATGGACATCCTAGATGGTAATGACCCCTGCCTGCTAAAAGGGATCTCCCAAATTAGAGGTAAATGCAAAATCTTTAAAGCACCACTTCAGTGTGTTTGATTTTTTTTAAACTGCAGCTCTGGAGTGGTGCTACTAATGTAAGGTCCCTTCCTTAGTCTCATACTTACCATCAGGCATCTTCACTTTCTATCGCTGCTCCATTCGTCCTCTGCAGACTGTGACCTGCCAGATCGCTCCAGAGGTCCCTTTTTCAATGCAAATCTAAGAGAGGCCCGTTCTAACTCCTATAGACTTACACTGAGAGCTTGTGACCATTACCTCTGACTTCCAGTCAGTCAGAAGTTGCAGTCACAAGATGGCGCAGGACCGGAGCGGCGCCAGGAAGAGCTGAAGCCGGTGGGTGGTAAGTATAATAGGTGCGTTCGTAGCACCACTCCAGTGCTGCAAGAAAAAAAACCGCTGGAGTGGGGCTTTAAGGGAATGTTCACATGTGGCGTCATGGAAGCGTTTTGTTTTTCTTTCTGCAGCAAAAACCCTGCATAAAATGCGAACGTTTTTGTGTACTTTCTTTACTGGCATTTTAAAAAAACGCTGCAAAAACCCTGAAAGAACGGACATACGGTAGATTTGGGCGAAAAAACCTGCTTTGATGGTTCAAAATCCACAAGGACATAAATAATCAGCATGTGAGTGAGACGTCAGAAGTAAAGCACTGCTTTATTTATTTTTTATTTAGCAGCAAAAATGTGCAGGGCAAAAAAAATCACATGTGAACATACCGTGAATGCAGGTTTCTAAGCACATTAATGGTAATGGCCAAGTGGCAGTCTTCTCCCTCCCTTATTATACAGACTGTGTGAACATGTTGGTTACCTACTTATATTCCTGGTGGTTTTGGATGGGGCAGAGAGTGGGAAAATGTGTCTATATTGTCATTCTATTCTAAATAGATCCACAATTCTTTCTGGTCATGATTCTCTTTTACTGATAGTCCCCTGCTTTCCCTTCACTCTATAAAGTGGATGTGGGTTTGCGCCGTACCCTCAGCGGTGCCACTTTGATGGGGATTTATACAGCTCTTATTGACCTCATACGGAGCAAGCGCCCCCTACTGGTGGAATAGCAACTGATGACCATGTATAATGCTGTGGTATTTCATGTTTTTGTTTTACTTTATTTCCTAATTGTTGCAGCTACTGTTAGATTTTATAACATCCCAACTATAAATATTGTTTCTGCTTGTATAGATTTCTATAACCGCTGCTGCTTTTATTGCAGAGCAAAAAGCGCTATGTCCACTGGAAGTAAGGACCGGGGCTAGTTCAGTTATCAGAAAACTCTTGTGAGTTGCAAAGAGAAAGTTTGGTGTGATTGTGCAGCATGCAATGTTTGGTTCAGTATAACAACATACTTCTGTATAGAGGACAACAGTTTTTTGAATTATTCATCTTGTATTTTACTTTTGGGAACTCCCTCCCCTGAAAATCCATATATAAAGTGTTCCTCTTTATTAAGGTATATAGTGTATAGTGCTCTCTGCTGTCCAAAGGACAGAAATGCATGTCACTGGTTGTGTTTTCCTGCAGGAGTCCACTGATATTCCACTGCTAGACTGCAGAATTTCCACAACCTCCATGTTTCCAGATGTTGTGCAACCCAAGAAATTAATGTGGTTGCAATTAATACAATATTACAATGGTCGAGATCGGCAAACGCTTGATTTGTGTGAGTCCTAGTAATGCGCAGGTTTACTCTGACGTAGATCAGTTGGCCACACACATTAGATAAAAATCAGATTCTGGTCAGGACCATCTAAGGTCTATGGGAGGCCTCACGACTCTCCCCTATCTGTGATTGTTGGGGGGGGGGGGGGGAGAAATGATCGGGCTGTTACCTTTCATCTGCCCGATCTTCTTGTTCTCAGCAGATGTGTCTGAAAACAGCTTACGCCCCTCGTCCTACTGGAAAGGCACAATCCACTGATCTGAGCGTGCATGTGAATAGGAGATAACTCTCAGCGGATTTTTCTGCTGCAAAAAAGTGTAGGAAAAAACCCTGCATAAAATACTTTGAGATTTTGATGCATTTTCCCCCATTCATTTCAATGGATGAAAAATGCTTAAAGAATTTACGTGCTGCAGATATAACAAAAAATAAGCGCAAATCTGGAAGGAAAAAAGAAAGCAGCGTGTGCATGAGATCTCAGAAATCTTTCACTTTGCTGCTGCTGTAAAACGCTAGTGTATCTTCAGCAAAAATGCAAGGTCTGAACGAGCCCTTACACAAGCTGTAATCTGTCCAAGATGAGGTTATTCAATGCATTTACATATCCAGATACAATAGAGGATCTATGACAGGACATCCGGGTACTGTCTGACCAGTGAGGTATGTATGTAGGTATATACACCGTATGTGCGTACTCAGATACGTGTGTGTATATATATAAATTATATTGGTGTATTAGTGAGGGGCAGGATTATAGGATTATATTGGTGTAATAGTGAGGGGGCAGTATTATAGGATTATATTGGTGTAATAGTGAGGGGCAGTATTATAGGATTATATTGGAGTAATAGTGAGGGGCAGGATTATAGGATTATATTGGTGTAATAGTGAGGGAGCAGGATTATATTGGTGTAATAGTGAGGGGCAGTATTATAGGATTATATTGGAGTAATCGTGAGGGGCAGTATTATAGGATTATATTGGTGTAATAGTGAGGGGGCAGTATTATAGGATTATATTGGTGTAATAGTGAGGGGGCAGTATTATAGGATTATATTGGTGTAATAGTGAGGGGCAGTATTATAGGATTATATTGGAGTAATAGTGAGGGGCAGGATTATAGGATTATATTGGTGTAATAGTGAGGGAGCAGGATTATATTGGTGTAATAGTGAGGGGCAGTATTATAGGATTATATTGGAGTAATCGTGAGGGGCAGTATTATAGGATTATATTGGTGTAATAGTGAGGGGGCAGTATTATAGGATTATATTGGTGTAATAGTGAGGGGGGAGTATTATAGGATTATATTGGTGTAATAGTGAGGGGGCAGTATTATAGGATTATATTGGTGTAATAGTGAGGGGGCAGTATTATATTTGGTGTAATAGTGAGGGGGCAGGATTATAGGATTATATTGGTGTAATAGTGAGGGGGCAGGATTATAGGATTATATTGGTGTAATAGTGAGGGGCAGTATTATAGGATTATATTGGAGTAATAGTGAGGGGCAGGATTATAGGATTATATTGGTGTAATAGTGAGGGGGCAGTATTATATTTGGTGTAATAGTGAGGGGGCAGGATTATAGGATTATATTGGTGTAATAGTGAGGGGGCAGGATTATAGGATTATATTGGTGTAATAGGGAGGGGGCAGGATTATAGGATTATATTGGTGTAATAGGGAGGGGGCAGGATTATAGGATTATATTGGTGTAATAGTGAGGGGGCAGTATTATAGGATTATATTGATGTAATAGTGAGGGGGCAGTATTATATTGATGTAATAGTGAGGGGGCAGTATTATAGGATTATATTGGTGTAATAGTGAGGGGGCAGTATTACAGGATTGCATTGGTGTTATAGTGAGGGGGCAGTATTACAGGATTGCATTGGTGTAATAGTGAGGGGGCAGTATTATAGGATTGTATTGGTGTAATAGTGAGGGGGCAGTATTATAGGATTGTATTGGTGTAATAGTGAGGGGGCAGTATTATAGGATTGTATTGGTGTAATAGTGAGGGGCAGGATTATAGTTGTACAGTAATGAGGTGCGGTGTTATATAGTTAAATTGATGTATTAGGAGGCACAATGTATAGTGAGGGGCACTTCTATATCAGCAGCACTGTGTTGAACAGGTGACTCAGTGTTTATCTGGAGCAGTGTGTGTAAAGGTGGCTCAGTACTTATTATCTGGCGCAGTGGTCATCATGTGGCGCAGTGTGTAGAGGTGGCGCAGTTGGTATCTGGCGCAGTGTGGAGGTGGCGCAGTGGTTATTAGGCGGTTTGTGGAGGTGGCGCAGTGGTTATTTGGGGCAGTGTGTGGAGGTGGCGCAGTGGTTATTATCTGGGGCAGTGTGTGGAGGTGGCGTAGTGGTTATTTGTGCAGTGAGGAGGTGGCGCAATGGATATTATCTGGCGCAGTGTGTGAAGGTGGCATAGTGATTATTTGCGCAGTGTGGAGGTGGCGCAGTGGTCATTATCTGGGGCGTTGTGTGGAGGTGGCGCGGTGGTCATTATCTGGGGCGTTGTGTGGAGGTGGCGCGGTGGTCATTATCGGGGGCCGTGTGTGGAGGTGGCGCGGTGGTCATTATCGGGGGCCGTGTGTGGAGGTGGCGCGGTGGTCATTATCGGGGGCCGTGTGTGGAGGTGGCGCGGTGGTCATTATCGGGGGCCGTGTGTGGAGGTGGCGCGGTGGTCATTATCGGGGGCCGTGTGTGGAGGTGGCGCGGTGGTCATTATCGGGGGCCGTGTGTGGAGGTGGCGCGGTGGTCATTATCGGGGGCCGTGTGTGGAGGTGGCGCGGTGGTCATTATCGGGGGCCGTGTGTGGAGGTGGCGCGGTGGTCATTATCGGGGGCCGTGTGTGGAGGTGGCGCGGTGGTCATTATCGGGGGCCGTGTGTGGAGGTGGCGCGGTGGTCATTATCGGGGGCCGTGTGTGGAGGTGGCGCGGTGGTCATTATCGGGGGCCGTGTGTGGAGGTGGCGCGGTGGTCATTATCGGGGGCCGTGTGTGGAGGTGGCGCGGTGGTCATTATCGGGGGCCGTGTGTGGAGGTGGCGCGGTGGTCATTATCGGGGGCCGTGTGTGGAGGTGGCGCGGTGGTCATTATCGGGGGCCGTGTGTGGAGGTGGCGCGGTGGTCATTATCGGGGGCCGTGTGTGGAGGTGGCGCGGTGGTCATTATCGGGGGCCGTGTGTGGAGGTGGCGCGGTGGTCATTATCTGGTGCCGTGTGTGGAGGTGGCGCGGTGGTCATTATCTGGCGCCGTGTGTGGAGGTGGCGCGGTGGTCATTATCTGGAGCGGTGCACACACTCCTCTCCCGCATCCTCCTCATCTATCTGGACCAGTCCCCGCCCCCTTTCCTTCTCGCCCAATCGGTGGCCGCGTTACAGTGGGGAGCGGTCACATGACCCGTGCCGGCTGCATCTTCTCATGTGAGGGCAGCGGTGGCGGCAGCGGCCGGGACGGGACAGGATGGCTGCGGACGAGCTGGCCTCCAGGCTGAACCGGCGCCTGCGGATGGAGGACCCGGCGGAGGCGGAGCGGGAGCCGCCGCACATGAGGGTCTTCAACCCCTACACCGAATTCAAGGAGTTCAGCAGAAAGCAGATCAAGGACATGGAGGGGATGTTCCGGCGGTGAGTGCCCGGGATGCCGGCTGTGCCCCCGCTACACCTGTCACACTGCACCGCATCACCTGTGCTGAGCATGTAGCAGAGCGGAACCTGCGGCTGCAGCACTTCTATCTGCATCCTGATCGCTACTTGCCCAGCACGCAGTCCTATGCAAAAAATAACTTGTAGTCCCATGTAAAATAATAATTCATGCTAAATAACACGCAGTCCTGTGCAAAAAAAAACTTGTAGTCCCATGTGAAATAATAATTCATGCTAAATAACACGCAGTCCTGTGCAAAATAGCCTGTAGTGCAAAATTCCAAACTGCACATCAGGAGTTGCAGCGCTCACTGCCGCTCTCGGCTCTGCTACATCAGCCTGTACAATCAGTGTTGGAAAAGTCCCCAGCAGCCAATCAGGGAGCAGCTCTCACCTTCTGAATGGGGCTGGAAAAATGAAGTAGATCTCCTGATTGGTTGCTACTGGTAACAGGGTGACATTTTCTCCCAGGCTGCTCAGTGACGTGTCTGACCATAAGTGCCCCCCCACCTCCTCCCCCGATCTGGCAGCCATCTTTATATTTCTATGATTGGAACAATTGCATATTAGTAGGATTTTCCCTGCAGTTACAAGACTACAACTCCCAGCATGCCCTCGGAGATCCACAGGTTGCAGACCTACTAATACTTGCATTGCTGTGTATAAAGGACAGAAAGCTCCTGTGACCAGGACGCCATGTCCACCCTAATAGGATATTACTCCTCGCCAGCCGGTTTGGCTTTACTCCTCTCAGCTAATGGGTTAATGGCATTATAGCCTCGGCAGCCACGGGGAGGGGGCCGCTGTGGGGAGGGAAGGGCTGCTCATTCAGTAGGAGATGTGCAGGGGGCACTTGTCACAATGCAGAAGAGGAAGGGTTAAAGCATTCCAGCAGAGAAACGGTTACCCATAATGTGGCTTATAGAGGGGAAGAGGGGGGTAGTTGTCCCTTTTATAGTGCGTCCCCAGGAAGTGTCATCTGTCATTACCATGCAGCTCTTCACCCTCCAGCAACTGCTGGGAAGCAGCCGGAGCCGCCACACTGGTTGTATCAGGCTGCTGGCAGCCGGGCAGACACAGGCAGCAACAGGTAGCGAGGCTGAGGCTGCCGCACGGCACCACTGTATACTGGGGGCGGCTTATACAGGAGGGAGTGGGGACGGTGCAGGTGTGCGGCAGGGGGCCGCAACCTGCATCTACAAGGGCTTCAAAGTCCAACTCCCGTCATTTAAGGGACCGGGCTATAGCATTCCAAATTTATCTAACATACCATTCAACCAGATTTACTAGTGCTTACCGTCCATAACAGGATGGTTACCCTTATATGCATCTGTGGATGCAAGAGTAATTTTACTCTTCCCAAATTTTTAAAGAATCTAATAAAGGACATGAATTTTAATGATTATATTTCCACATTCTTTGTCTTTCCCCCTTCCCCCTTTTGATATGATTTAATTGGTGGTCCACATTTGTGGATATAGGTCTGATGAGATTTGGCTATTCTTTTGGGTAACCGTACAGTCATCTGTCTATCCATTCATCTCTCTATCGTTCCCTCTATCCATCCATCCCTCTATATCTATCTATCCATCCATCCCTCTATATCTATCTATCTATCCATACATCCCTCTATATCTATCTATCTATCCATCCCTCTATATCTATCTATCCATCCATCCATCCCTCTATATCTATCTATCCATCCATCCCTCTATATCTATCTATCCATCCATCCCTCTAATCCATCCATCCATCCCTCTATATCTATCTATCTATCCATCCATCCCTCTATATCTATCTATCTATCTATCCCTCTATATCTATCCATCCATCCATCCCTCTATATCTATCTATCCATCCATCCATCCCTCTATATCTATCTATCCATCCATCCCTCTATATCTATCTATCTATCCATCCATCCCTCTATATCTATCTATCTATCCATCCATCCCTCTATATCTATCTATCTATCCATCCCTCTATATCTATCTATCTATCTATCCATCCCTCTATATCTATCTATCCATCCATCCCTCTATATCTATCTATCCATCCATCCCTCTATATCTATCTATCCATCCATCCCTCTAATCCATCCATCCATCCCTCTATATCTATCCATCCATCCATCCCTCTATATTTATCCATCCATCCATCCTCCCCTCTATCCATCCATCCTCCCCTCTATCCATCCATCCTCCCCTCTATCCATCCATCCTCCCCTCTATCCATCCATCCTCCCCTCTATCCATCCATCCTCCCCTCTATCCATCCATCCTCCCCTCTATCCATCCATCCTCCCCTCTATCCATCCATCCTCCCCTCTATCCATCCATCCTCCCCTCTATCCATCCATCCATCCTCCCCTCTATCCATCCATCCTCCCCTCTATCCATCCTTCCTCCCTCTAACCATCCATCCTTCCTCCCTCTACCATCCATCCTTCCTCCCCTCTACCATCCATCCATCCTTCCTCCCCTCTAACCATCCATCCATCCTTCCTCCCCTCTAACCATCCATCCATCCTTCCTCCTCTCTAACCATCCATCCATCCTTCCTCCCCTCTAACCATCCATCCATCCTTCCTCCCCTCTAACCATCCATCCATCCTTCCTCCCCTCTAACCATCCATCCATCCTTCCTCCCCTCTAACCATCCATCCATCCATCCTTCCTCCCCTCTAACCATCCATCCATCCTTCCTCCCCTCTAAACATCCATCCATCCTTCCTCCCCTCCATCCATCCTCCCCTCCATCCATCCTCCCCTCCATCCATCCTCCCCTCCATCCATCCTCCCCTCTATCCATCCATCCCTCCATCCATCCTGCCCTCCATCCATCCATCCATCCTCCCCTCCATCCATCCATCCCTCCATCCATCCTCCCCTCTATCTATCTATCCATCCCTCCATCCATCCTCCCATCCATCCATCCATCCTCCCATCCATCCATCCATACCCCTCCATCCATCCTCCCCTCCATCCATCCATCCCTCCATCCATCCTCCCTCCATCCATCCTCCCCTCCATCCATCCCTCTCCATCCATCTCCCTCTCCATCCATCCTCCCCTCTATCCATTCATCCTCCCTCTATCCATTCATCCCCCCTCTATCCATTCATCCTCCCTCTATCCATCCTTCCTCCCCTCTTCCATGCCTTCCTCCCCTCTATCCATCCTTCCTCCCTCTATCCATCCTTCCTCCCCTCTATCCATCCTCCTCCCCTCTATCCATCCTTCCTCCCCTCTATCCATCCTTCCTCCCCTCTATCCATCCTTCCTCCCCTCTATCCATCCTTCCTCCCCTCTATCCATCCTTCCTCCCTCCCTTCCTCCCCTCTATCCATCCTTCCTCCCCTCTATCCATCCTTCCTCCCTCTATCCATCCTTCTCCCCTCTATCCATCCTTCCTCCCCTCTATCCATCTTTCCTCCCCTCTATCCATCCTTCCTCCCCTCTATCCATCCTTCCCTCCTCTCTATCCATCCTTCCCTCCCCTCTATCCATCCTTCCTCCCCTCTATCC